>NC_085129.1:20097500-21557352 GCF_030269925.1 Bombyx mori
AGTCTGGTTTTAGTTTATCAATTTTGACCACGAATCGTTGAATTAACTATTGTAATTCTGACCTCATGTCTTACTTATAAGGTCGTCCTGTCTGCGCTCTTATCTTCTAAGACAATAAAAATAATATGTATCGCGTCCGAAATGACTCTGTAAGGAATTAAATTCTACCATAAGACTGGCAACATTGCATCGCATACATGCCCTAGTTTAGTAGAAAAACAAGGCAAGACTGCATTGAAATATACCTATTTTTGTTATTCTATGATCACGTATGTAAGTTCTTCCTCTTCCGTTTTATACTTATAATGGCTCAACGGTTGCAATTTTATAGGCACATTATTATACAATGCAATGTAGATTTGTTATCGTTCTGTGTAAGTACATATCATCATTACCATAGTCAGTTACTCTTGACAGAGCAGTCGTGGTCATGTAGAAACCTTGTTTATTAAAGCCTTGACAGCTGTTCTTCGTAGTTCGCGAACTGAGGCTTGGCACAGGCACTCGTTAAGTGGGGTTTTAGTAAGGATTTTCATCTGATGAGTCCAGCGCACGGGGTTTCGTCCACGGTTTGTTTTACCCTTGATCCTACCCTGAACAACAATTCAAAACGAGTTCCTCGATAGACTGCTAGCCGTCGCGATACGTTTCCAAATTATTGGAGAATCCTGAATTGCACTGTTGATGACTTTTGAGAGATTTTAAGTTCTTTTAGGATCGAAGCGTTAGTGCGATGCCCAGACCATGATATGCGGAGCATCCTTCTCCAGCACGACATTTAAGTACATATTTTGTAGAATGGCAAAAAGGCACATAGTATTTGCGTCAATGAAGACGCGGGAATGGCGATGGAAAAATGGATTTAGGAGGCGCGGTAGAATAGGGGGTGTAATAATTCGAGCCACAACCCTACGCCGAATGTCTGCTCATTTAAGCTGGAGTGACCTCAATGGAGTTTACGGTGACCAATTAAAAGGCACTTGGGGCGGTATGACATGTAAGCAAGTTTCGAACAGCATTCGAACCTTTTCTTAACTATTCGCTGATAGCCTAAGGGGCTAATTAAGCTACGCGTGGGTAGGTGAGCTCACGGGTTCAACCTCAGAGAGTTTGCTAACTCTAGCCCTAGTAAGAGCTTCGCTGAATCTGCCTAATACCGTCAGTCTACCGATAAATATCACTTACTCGGTGGAAGATCTTCCCTTTGTCGTTAATCTCTAAACATGCACCCTCACGCACTGCATTACTTATTATGAAATACGAATATTTTAGCGGTGATATAATGCGAATTAAATTATTTTCGCGTAAAATCACAAGAGCGTGACAATGTGTAGATGTGTGCGAATCATATACAGTGGAGTGTTTTGTTTAAATGTTTGAGTGATTACTGGTGGCCCGGAGGCCTTTCCAGTTTTACCAGGGCAGATAGGCGAGCAAGGGCTCAGCCAGGAGGGGTGGGATTTGCTAACAGCTACCTGAGCACCTCCAAAGCAGACCTAACAACTCAAGAGTAGCTACTTCGCGATTGAATCTACTACCGGATCGGAATCCCGACCCGCTGAAAATATCCGGCCAGAAACTCAGCGGGCTGATGTTTAGGTTAGGTAGGACGTCGAACTCTTTGCCGAGTTCGACGAGTACGGTTACCGGGGTCCTTACTCCTAGTGTTAGAGCTAAAGACGTCTAATGCAAGGGTTATTGAATTTGATGGATCCGTAAGTCCGTCGTCCCGACTCTGTCCACGTACCGCCATTTTATACTCTGGCGTTACGGCATTTACCCTACATTATTTTTTTAAATATTTATCAAAACAACATTTTATCATTGAAATTAATAATCAAAACAATGTCTTAATATTACTTGAGTGGTTTTCCACGACATATGTGTATATATTTATCATCGGCGAGTTTATCAATCGCTTCGTTCAAAGTTAAATGTTGCAAGGTCTAACCCCCATCATTAGGTATTGAAGACATTTTAATTGATTGTATCATTAAGTGGGCTAATAGTTGTTAGGATAATTAGGTAAAAGGAATTAGGAAATGCGTACTTAAAGCCACTGACTGCATGTAAGTCGCTTTGAAGCCGATACTGGATAAATTTTTTGATGTAAGATTATGTATTTACTATTCTCTCGGATTTTTACTAGACGTAATGACGTGAACAAGGACCACTTAAAGCTCATATAAGCAATAAAAAAAAAAAGATAGTACGTATAGCATTTGTTTAAAACTTTTCTTCTTGATATTTATTTTTGAAATTGTAGAAAATATTTGTAACTAGCTGACCCGGCAGACTTCGTAGTGCCTCAATCGATAAATAAAAGACCTAAACGTTTGCATAAAATAAACTTAAAACAAACAAAAGGAATCCGTCCGACGGTGGACACATCAAAGGAAAAACAAAATTGTTATTTTTATTTAATTCCGAGCATTTTCATATTTATTTACCTTTTGAACCTTCTCTGGAAATCCACAAATCATTAAAGACCAAAATTAGCCAAATCGCTCCAGCCGTTCTCGAGTTTTAGCGAGACTAACGAACAGCAATTCATTTTTATATAATAATATATAGATTTGTATTGTCGTTTTCATATAAATTAAAAGCAACACTTACGATTTAGTTTCGCGTGTGTGTTATTGTCATTATTTCGGATGCTTACAATATTCGTGGGAGAGGATAGCTGTCCAAAGACTGGGATGTAATGACAATAATAAATAAATTGGTTGTCTATAAATTCGGTTTACGGGTGATAGTTTTAGGTGATAACGTCAGTAGCGGAGCTATTTGAACTGCTAGTTCTGACGTCACGCTAGAAGATAGATAAATGTGTCACAAGCCAACATTTGGGCCGATCGTGCCTCTCTATCGCTTGTTCCGCGCTCTCGCTTGCACGCTCAAGCTCAGGCGGAACGTGACAATTTTTCGTGCGTGCAGCCGGTGTTCATTGATTTATAAGACGATATCTCGTCAAAAAGCCTAAGTCAAGCCTGTTTTAATTATGTTTTATGAATCGCGTTTGTGGTAGACCGTAGAGTTCTCGGCTTGGATCGAAAACACCTATGATATTCGTTCTCGTCTTGGACAGAGATAATCATTAAAAGTGATGTATAAATCATAAGTCATTTCTTTGCGAAATCTTCAAGCAAGGTCGTTTTTATGATGACCTGATCTACCGTCTGTGCGTAGTACGAATAAATCCTTAGACAATCAAACTTAAAAAAAGGGTTCTTCTACCGGTGAAAGAAAAAAAATGTTATATGTATATATATATTTATTTACTATATATATTTATTTTTATTTATTTTATTAGGCACACAATACATTCACATCACAAGCTAAAAAGATACATAAAAAAGACAAGTAAAAAGAAACAAAATCTGGCTTGCAACGTAAGCCATGTGGGCACGACTAAGCAAGACAAATGTGCTGAATTTGTACACAATGCTCCTTACATCTATACGATAATATAAATAATCGATCTGATGATCGTAATAATTTAAATAGCGCTATAAAAACCTGACCTAATAGAATCAAAGATACCACAATATTAAAATTATAGAGAGCTATTCACGCAATGCGCCATCGGAAATTTACAATGAGCGAACAGGTATTATTAAAAAACCGGTTTTGAGAATTAATAAAAAAAACACACACCAAAACCGGTATTTTCGTAATGCATTCGACGTTACATCACTAAATCGACCTTCTCGCTCTTAAAATATGTATTAACCTACATCTTGTTAGAGTCGGTGAAACAGTGAAAGATCTGCATTCTAAGCTCGCACATGTAGACACAGCCTTCCTGGATAATTATCGCATTATCTAGCCGTGTTTGTTTATTGCATAGATGGGTGGACGATCTCACGGCCCACCTGGTGGTTAAGTGGTTACCGGAGCCCATAGACATCTACAACGTAAATGCCGCCACCCACCTTGAGAGTTCTAAGGTATCAAGTATAGTCACAACGGCTGCCCCACCTTTCAAACCGAAACGCATTACTGCTTCACGGCAGAAATAGGCAGGATGGTGGTACCTACCCGTGCGTAATCGCAAGATGGTCCTACCACCAGTAATTACGCAAATTATAATTTTGCGGGTTTTGATTTTTATGACACGATGTTATGTGGAAGTCAATCGTGAACATTTGTTAAGTACGTATTTCATTAGAGAAATTGGTACTCGCTTGCGGGATTCCAACACCGGTACATCGCTCAACACGAACGCACCTGACGTCTAATCCTTTAGGCCACGACGACTATAAAGTATCTCGGTTCCGATAACCGCAGGCGATAGGCAGACGAACCCATCCGGATAAGCGATTACGAATGGTCCTATCACGACTCATAGACATCGCAAGATGCAGCAGAAATAGGCAACGGTTATATAGACCCAATTAACTTATCTTATTTACCTTTACTAAAATTTCTATCGAAGCGTTAATGTATTCTGGGAGCCATCATCACGCTTGGCTGCTTGCGTGATGTCTAATTAAGCCACGTTGTCTCAAGGTCGCCCTGGAGAACGGATGTTACGTCACCCGGGCCAATGACTCGAGTTTTATAAAGCGAATTCAATCGAAACGCTCTAAAACTTAAGCCTTTGAGCGCGAACCGTCGATAGATCGACTCTCTATTAATGCGTATAATGTGTGGTGAAAGTAAGTGAATTTAGCATTTATTTTTAAGTTAGTCTTTTGTAAGGTAATGGACTTTCAAGCTATTGCATAACTTTTATCGTGGGCTTTGAGCGCGGCGACCGAATCAAGAAATTCCGTAACGAAAATAAAACCTAACACGCCCACTCCGCCTACCATGTAGCTCGCGTTCAACACATTCACACGTTGCGCTTGTGTGGTGTATGTGAATAAGCGCGCGGCGTGACGTCGCACTGATGCGCATCATGAAAAGTCTGCCCATCTCTCTCTCGCGCGGTCTAGCTTATGAGTGTGAAGGGGACAGTTAATGTTTTGCTTTTGTTAATGTTTATAAATATAGCGTGGTCTTATTTTATTATTGTCTTATTTTATTTTATTTTTTTAAATATCTTGCCACGAATAGAGATGTCTCGTTTCGGGAAGCCAAGATAATTTTCGGGTTCGCTGATCGAATATTAAGGTTGGAGATGTTTTTTTTGTTTTGTTTTTATTGTGTTTACATTTGTCGACTTGGATTTGAAGTACATACATCGGCACCGCGACGTAACTGTGTTAAATAAACAATTACCTCAGATTTATCATTCTGTGCGACTTTTGTGTTTGCGTAAAATGATTTAGAGACGGTGTGCACGCGGTATTATCGTAGACTTGTTAACGTAAATTACTAGAATTGTTTTCTATATAGGAAATTAGATGGTATTTAGCACGATACTTAATTAATGTCGGCGAACAGAAGCTAAGTGGTCACTGACCACTTTTTTTTTCTACCTAATCTGGTAACTTATAGAGCTATGCTTTTTTTTTATTGCCCTTGTAGGCAGACGAGCATACGGCCCACCTGATGGTGAGTGGTTACCGTCGCCCATGGACTTCAGCAATACCAGAGGCAGAGCCAAGTCGCTGCCTACCGTTGAAATATGCCAAAGTATGCCAGCGTAACTGGGCGATTAGGTGAGCTCACGAGGCTATAACTTGAATATATCCGCGACCGCGAAAACTGTGTAATCAGAAATAAAGTAATTATATTAGTAAAGGTCGGAAATTTGGCACTGCTGCTTGATCTTGATTGGAGACCTAGAGCCATGACAAGTTGGAAAAAAGTAGTGCTGAAGGATAGGTGTGAATGCAATGTTGCTGAGGAGGATGTCGAAGACAGAGCGAAGTGGAAGGGAAAATAAGGAAAGCTGACCCCGCCATCATGTGGGATGAATAGCTAGGAAGAGAGAGAGAGAAAAAGGGAGAGAGAGAGAGAAAGAGAGAGAGAGAAAACGCGAGATTGAACCGTAAAAGTAGTTTTAATTATTATACGTAAAAAAAGTTTTTTAGTTGCGGTGTTTCCCGAGCGCTATGACATGTCCTTCTTCAAACGAGGCGTGTGGAGTGGAGAGTATTAAGCGGGAGGCAACGGCTTGGCTTTGCCCCTGGCATTGCTGAAGTCCATGGGCGACGGTAACCACTCACCATCAGGTGGGCCAAATGTTCGTCTGCCTACAAGGGTAATAAATAAAAAAGTACCATATTAGCTTCATCCATAATGGAGAAGTAGTATCATATCTAATGTTTGATTACGACGAAAGCAAACCAGAGAGGATTTAGATAAAACTATCACAGAACTATGTTTTTGTTATGGAGCCTTTCTGCGGTTTAAAACTAGAGTGGGTTTGTTGTCAAAAAGAATTTGGGTTAATTAAATAAAAAATGTGTGCGTATCTGGACGTCCGACAGAAGTGATGACTTAAACTAATCTAAGTGGAACTATTTCATATTGAAATTGTTTAGCTAGAGAAAAACTTATATGTATATTAATATGAAAATATAAGGGAAAATGGTAACATTACTTGAACAAAATATATTAATAGTTAAGAGCTACATATGAGTCGACTATTATCAAAGGCGGCAATCTGACTTTTGGACAATGATTGGTAAATCAGAAAAACGAATTATTGACTTTGTATTCCATCGGCAGTCACAAAACTCTTCGGAACGACATCTTAGATAAATAACAGGTTAACTATTAACCTTTATTTAATGCAGGTTTTGAACCGTATTCTTTGAAGGAGACGATTATATTCAAATCAATCTGTATTGACATATCAATAACATTTGTTTTGTCCAAATGCACAGATTGCTACCTTTGATAATAGACGACTCATATGTTCTCAGTACCGCTGTAGTTTGCGTGAAAGAGAAAGGGATGCCAGACAGACTGAGGCCGTAACGCGTCACGTAACGAAGCGGTTTAACATCCCATAAGAAGCTATCACTTCAAAAATTGCTTTGTTATTACCGTGTTTAAGTGTCGTCATCTAAAAATATGGATTGAACATTGGGATAGTTAGAACAGGATTTGCAGAGATGGCTGACGCCAAAATCAGGCAACGGGTATTGGAAATTGCAAGTTTTCACCCATTTTCCTCGCAACTGAACCCTCTAGTTCCATAGTTCATATAGAGTTTATCATAGTTTGTCGATCATATACAGAGATAAGAGAGGCCTAATAAAGAGCTGCATGTGACTAATATCTCCGAGGAATTCTGTGTCCTCCGAAATTTAAAGACAAAAGCATATTCATTCGTTTTGTTTTCTTTCTTTGCGATTTTAAGTTTAATAAAAAACAATAAATCGTTGCCTTGTATTTAATTATATTATTTCATAGACCTATATAGTAGGGACACGACATATTGTTCTATACGTACAATTGCTTATATAAATAGCACCCATTTTGAAGGCACATACATAAACATATATCTATCTCGTTCTTACTCAGCACTTTAACTCGCAGGAAAACAATATAACAGTATTTCAGTGCGTACATAAAATGAAACATGAATATACGTAAATATCTCCGTCTCCGTCTAATGAGGCCGAAAATCCGCCATGTTTAGCGCGCCAAATGTCATTGTCACGTCAGTTCGGCCGTCTGTTTTGGGTTGTACATTATTTATTGACTTTGATATCGATTTAATATGATTGATTATATAAAATTTCATAATTTATCATGCTTAAAACATACAAAAATAATAATTAAAACGTATTTTATAGGATCTCAAGAAAGTCGGTGCCCTAAAACTATTATCTATATGTATTTAAATTCATTATGGAGCCCTCATCCGAAAAATCCATTTTTCGGTCGGAATCTATTGATCATGACACTAATCATAAATACCACTTTAAAATATGTCATCAAAACATATTTAGACATTCTGTTTAGATATTTCGGGAAAAAGGTTACCGACAAAATCTCTTCGGAACTATTTAAATAAAATAGTTTTATTCCGCAGTGAGGAAAACACTATTGTAAATTTGTTAAATATTTAATAATTAAGTGATTTTAGAGAGGAAGTCACAAGGAATGACGTTTGTAATTAATGAATAAATGTTCTGTAGGTGTTTTTTTTTTTCACGCGGTCCCTTGATAAGTTTAAAATTTGAATCACTCTCAAGCGAAAGTGATTCAAATGGTGCGGCGCACCTTCCTTGGGGTGCGCTGCGGTAGTATGTTACGGACTTTAGAGTCAGCAACACAATTAAAATAGATTGTTATAGTCTAAGAAAAACACGTACACAAAATACGATAACATTTAGCATGCTAGAAATGGGCTGATGGCTTTGAACTACGCCATATCTTTATGTTTTGCGACAAACGACAACTTTATAAAATCAGTGTAGCAACTTTTAAAAATCATCATATCGTTTACTTGGCAAATTCGAAGGACGAACTTGTCTTAGATTTCACCCATCTAAATCATATCATATTTGCACATAACAATATACCTACTTACTTCCCATTAAAGTATAAATTCTACAAATAAATAATACTCAACAATATTTAAAATAAAATGAGCCAAGAACGTTTATCGATAAAACCTGATAACATTGAAATCTTTTGTACAGCACTAAAGCCGCCATGTTTTGTGGCCAGATGACGTCACAGTGGCACGAAATTTTGGTTGACGTTTCATTTCCATAGGTTTCCTACTTCATTGTATTATTTGCATATAATGTATAAACCAGTTTTTCTTTTTTCACCCCTGACATTGACGTTCTGTTATTTATTTATTACACTTCATGTATTTATCTACATTGGTGGATTTAATGCCTTAAAACATTTTCTACCGGTCGACCAAAGGTAGTGCAGAGTAAATATGGGAACCTGGTAACTACGACCTTTTAATTTATATTCTTATTTTTATGAAAAATGATAATATGGAGTGAAATAAAATGAAATGAAATGAAGATGATTAATTTCAGACATTAATCAACTGGGATGAAATTAAATGAAATGAGATGAGATGATATGGGATGAAATATAGTCTTAGTAAAATGGTGGTCATTTACTGAGATTTTTTCAGTGGACTTTGTTTTATTTGTACACACTCGTGCACTTAAACAGATACAATATAGTTAATAATAAACCACCGTTATTACACATTTAAACCGGAAGAAACACTAAATTAACAAAATAAAACAATTCAGACAATTTCGCGCCACGCATTCCCGCCAAAAAGTCTGACATTTCTAGAGTGAGATTCTGTTCGTAGTAAAAAAATCGATTTCGTAATGTTATGAAAACTTTTTCTTTTCTAGGCTTGCATTAAATGTTGTGTGCGCTTCTATTTGGTATTATTATCGGCGTTGCGTTTTTATTTGACTTTTATTCGATAAACTAGTTCTGTTAGTATTTATGAATAAACTATTTACGTTTCGAGGTTGTTGGAAGCGGCTTTAACTTTCCGTTGTCTATGGGCTACAGTGACGATAACTTTAGGTGAAAGACCAAGAAAAGTAAGGTTCTTGGTTGAGCTGTATCGACCGTGCATCATCAGTGTTACCGGCCACAGAAATCGGTTTTAGTCACGGCATATCGCGTGAGACACGTGTTTTCCACGTTTTTCCGTATACAAGATCGTTTAAAAACTGACTTTTTGATGTTTTTATAATGGATTCTTTTTCGTCTTTCTGTGTCTGCGTCTTCATTACTGAAGGCCGTGTCTGGTTTGATAAGCATTTTTTCTCCAGGTGTCTTTTTTTTATTGCCCTTGTAGGCAGACGAGCACACGGCCCACCTGATGGTGAGTGGTTACCGTCGCCCATGGACTTCAGCAATGCCAGAGGCAGAGCTAAGCCGCTGCCTATCGTTAAGTACTCTCCACAAGCCTCGTTTGAAGAAGGATAAGTCATAGCGCTCGGGAAACACCGTAGAGGGGAGCTCATTCCAAAGCCGGATGGTACCTGGCAAAAAAGATCTCTGAAAACGCACTGTGTCTGAATGGCAGTTTTCAGGATTTAGGTATGATCGATTGCATGGTTACAATTGAAGCCACTTTAACTAGCTCAGACAAGGACGAAGTTCTCCGTGACCACGGAAACTATACGAAACATGGGAAATAATATCGAGGGGTGAAAGGTTATTTGATTTAAGCAACATTTTTTGCAACTTAACAGGAGAGTCATTTAAGGTTTAAATTTTGGAAAGAGTATCATAATGGGGGGACTTCGTGACACGCATCAAGTCTGCCCCCTCCAACACTACATGACTATTCTGTCAAGAGTGACACAATTGAGAAGAAGAAGACTCATAACACAAAAACTTCTTCAGTTATTTGGCTAATGAGGTAAATTTAATTGAAGTTCAATTCAAAACATCGATCTGCTGCTGGTAAGACTGAATAACAAGGATGTTTAATTACAAAGATAAATGTCGCGTGTTAAGCGAAATATCGGTTAATCCAAACAGCTTTTCACTCCTCGATATTATGACAATTAAAAATAACGTAAGATTTTAATAGTAGTTTTTGTTACTTTCAAAAGAAGCGAAAACTAAAGGCAACGCTATGATTACGTGTAGGAACAAAGGGAACACCAATATAATTAATTGAATTCTATATTAAGGCGCATTTGCATTGCTTGAGATCGCGATGCCTGTATTACAGACGTGAGTGAATTTGGCGACCATTTTTTAATAATTTTTTTTCAAATTTTTTACTACATAAATGGGTGAACGAGCTGACAGCCCGCCTGGTGTTAAGTGGTTACTGGAGCCCATCTTTATATACCTATATATTTCTTCTGTGGGAGTGTTTGTCACTGAACTCCTAAATGGCTGCATCGATTTGAATGATTTTTTTGTACGCGTTTGGGTAGCACCCTGGATGGCTTAGATTTACAAATCGATGGCGCTGCAGTCGGTATCCAGCTAGTAGACGTTTATAACGTAAATGCCGCCACCCATCTTGAGATATGAGTTCTAAGGTCTCAGTATAGTTACAACGGCTGCCCCATCCTTCAAACCGAAACGCATTACTGCTTCACGGGGGAAATATGCCGAGCGGTGGTATCTACCATTGCGGACTCACAAGAGGTCCTATCACCAGTGACTTATATCAACCCTCAAAAGAATTACAAGGAAGCGGTATTTGATACAGTACAATCATGCTGAAAATCGAATAGTTTTGACAATACAATCTCGCCGGATCTTCTCAGTGGGTCGCGATTCCGCTCCGGTTGTAGATTCAGCGAAGCTCTTGCTAGGGCCAGTGTTAGCAAATTCTCTCAGGTCGAGCCCGTGAGCTCACCTACTCATCAGCTCGTATCCGGAATAGCCTCTTAGGCTTCCAGCGAATAGGCAGGGAAAATCATAGCCACAATGACAGTAGTAGATACGTGTTGTTTAAATAGTTTAAATAAAAACAGTATTTAGTAGGCGTTACAATAATTAACATACATAATGAACTTACCGCATACATTATGTAAATTATTGGCATAATGTTTATACATATACACATATATAATAATTTTTTTCAATGGTTATATGATAATTGATGTTACGAAATTCGTTTGTGGATTTAGGTTGGGTGTTTGTGGGTCGTCAGTGTTGCGTTCAGTCTAATGCAATATGGGCTTTGAGTTTGTGGGTGTTGAGGTCGATCGAGCCGCTTGTATTCAACTAAAAGACCTCTCCAAAGAAGAAGACCTCTCTTCCGAGGTGGGTCACGTTGTCTGCCTTTTTTATATTGCTCAGATGAGTGGACGAGCTCACAGCCCACCTGGTGTTTAGTGGTTACTGGAGCCCATAGACATCTACAACGTAAATGCGCCACCCATCTTGAGATATAAGTTCTAAGGTCTCAGTATAGTTACAACGGCTGCCCCGCCATACTATATCATACAGCCACACTATCATAGCGTGGTGATGCATGGTGGTCCGACGCCACGGCACGTTTCAGATCTACCAAGCGACTTTGTTGTATACCATACTGGGGAATGGTTGTAGTAGCAAAATCTTTCCGTCATCTCAATGCACCGATTTCGAAGCAGAACCAGTGCTCGCTTGGTCCTTTCCGTTCCATTCATAGTGTATTTTTGGGCGATATGTCTGCCTCCACCAACACTGTACTGGTTTTTCCCGCATGCTCTTTTCTGGAGGCCTTAAGAGAACTGATTGGCGTGGTGCAGTAGCTAATCTGCGTCCCTGACGTTCCTAAGTGATGGTCATGCGATGACTCGGCCTCCTGTGGCGCCGTACCTACAGTTGAGATCGTGACAGAAACCCTCCTTGAAGGAAGGACCAAAAAATACCAGAATTAAACTCGAAATATAAAAGAACAAACTAAGCTACTTTTTTTATAACCTACCTATGCTTATAGCCTTGAGAGGCTATTTCAGCTTCACCCTAACGTGTAGGTGAGCTCACGGGGCTCAAACCGGGAGAGTTGCTAACACTGGCCCTAGCAAGGGTAGTGCTTCGCAGAATCTACCAACGGATCGGAAACGCGACCCACTGAGAAGATCCGGTGAGAAACTCAGTGGGTTAACGAACCTACCAATAATATTATAATTCTAGTATATCAAGTTCGAGATTGTCACGTGTTTGTTATGATCATCAACTGTTTGACCATGGAAACGACCGGGCACCGAGATTGGATAATGCGAATGAAATCATATCCTCATTTAGCTGTAAGACATCGCCCGTCGTTACGCCCACACGCATGCAGCTCAGGTCTTTATTGCCTAACGCTGTCGCAGCTTTGTTACCTTGCTACAATGATAAAGGGGAATTTTGAAATAAATAAATAAAGAGATTCGTTAGTGACAACGAAAATTGTAAAGTTTCTGATAAAGATGCGAGATGAAAACCGTAAAATTAGGTTTTAATCATGTCTCCTTCTCCTCCTTGCATCGTGTTATTCCGTGCTGAGGGTCGTGACCTTTACGAAGCACTTTAGTTTGGCCTATAATCCTCCATTTTCTGCGCAGTGGATAGCGACACTGATGCTGGAGTCTAATGTCGCCTTAATTTGATCAGACCAGCGCACGGGACTATGCCCCCTAGGGCTCTTTCCTTCCACTTTACCGGTGATGAGTAGTTTTTCAAGATTGTCACCCTTGTTCCTCGCAACGTGACCGAAAAACTCGAAAACCCGACGTATACAAGTCGTGGAGAGTAATACCAAGTAATCATGTCTAGAATTAATGATAACTAAATAAAATACCACGCCAAGGTATGCTTTGGAAATGGTTTTTGAAAACAATACAACCTCTCACGAATTTCCCATTTCTTATACCCATTAAAATTATGCAACTGGCGCTGTTAATTATGTCTTAATAATAAATGGATCACAACTTATTAAGAGCGCTTTTACTGTCGGCGATTCAAAGACCCTTCTTCCGTTTTAAGTGTCAATGTTATTATTCTGTACTGGGTTAAGTAATTGAGAAAACCTTTCGCCCGGTTATCCCTCGAGGCTAACAGCATAGGTAAGAAAAAAACCCACAAAGTAGTCGTCTTGGCTTAAAGGATAAGACGCCCGGTGTACTCGTTTAAGAGGTGATATTGTAAAGTACAATGATAGACTGTCTTAATTAGGAAGATTAATTAGCCTATTTTATTAAACGACTCTGTACAAAGATTAGGTAAAGTGTAGATGTGACATTTAATGTTTGGTACGGAATGTATTAATGCAAATATTAAACTTATTAAACAAAAAATACTTGTGTGCCTAAGCCACATTATCAATTCACATAACCATATAATTGTCACATAAAATCCAACAAACGTATTCCAATTAAATTGCAATACAAATATGGCGTTACGGTTTACCATTCTTCGTCACATCCGCTCTAAAGTGGCGACTTTTCCTGTCGTCCTAACGGCGTGGCCATATACGTAATGTTCGTAAAATTACAGTTAATTAAACATAATAAGATTCGTTGTGTAATATTGACATGACATTTACTGGTAGTAGGACGGATTGTGAGTCCGCACGAGTATGTACCAACGCCCTGCCTATTTCTGACGTGAAGCAGTAATGCGTTTCAGTTTGAAGGGTGGGGCAGCGGTTGTATTGTAAAAACTGACACCTTACAACTTATATCTCAAGGTAAGTGGTGGCATTTACGCGGTCGATGTCTAATCTGTAATCTTGTTATTACACGGCCCTTGTATGTTATTCAAATTTTGCTAATATTTAATTAAATTAGACATGGATTTTCAAGCTTATAAACCAAAATTAAAACGAAAAATAGCGGAATACGTTGCAATGAATCACGCGGCTGATTTTGATGTCACTAAAATATGATAAATTCTCAAAGAACTCTAGTTAGTAATCTATTTAAAGAAAATTAGAGGGCATGATGATTATGATACTTCGCTATTAAGTCGGAAGACGTCAGTTCGAATGCTGGTCAAAGGTCTTTTACAGATTGCAGCCTTACGTTGTAGGCTTCGTCGGATCTTCTCAGTGGGTCACGATTCCGATCCGTTGGTAGATCCAGCGAAGTACTGCTCTTGCTAGGGCTAATGTTAGCAAATTTTCGCAGGTTGAGCCCGTGAGCTCACCTTCCCTTCCACGCGTAGCTGGATTAGCCTCTTAGGCTAACGGCGAATAGGTACATAGGTGACTTTAATCAATCTTATTCATATCTCCAATGCGCTTTTCGGTCGACGGTGAACATTTAGCAATCTCATATTTTGGTTCTGACATGTCAAAGCCGTTGGGACTACATTGGTTGAATTGGCATGCCACTGCCGACAGCCAAACGGTACACTTAAAAACATTTTGCTCGAAAGCGGCAAGTCGTCTCGAAACATTTCCAACTTTGAAACAAAAGCCGCATCGGTTCCATTAGTAGTTTTAAAGCTCTCGTTCCCTCGTGAAGCTTTCACACATACCGCATTGCTTCTTGAAAGCTGAAGTTGTTCGACTTTGTGGATTGAGCGGAGGAATTTAAACAAGTAATTATACGTACTGATTGTTACGTTTTACGGATAAACTAAATTCAGCAAATTCAAATATCAATGGATAACAACTTAGTTTTCTGCGACCAAGGAAACTGCAAAATATTGGGCACTTTTGAAATGACGTAATGGGAGTAATAAAAGCGAGATTAAATTATAAATTGGTTCCATTTACATCAACGCGTGAACCGAAGGGAATTTTTGGAATTCACTTGGCTAAATATACATTTCGAAAATTCCGTCTCCTACGAGAAGGACCTTAAGTTGCTCGAAACTCTAGGCCAAGTTTAAAGCCCAGGCTTTGGATTTAACAAGCACAAAAATTCACTGATTTAGAGAACATAGACGCGATCAGCGTAGGATCCAGTTCTCTGTAACACTGGTTTGTAGAAAGTGAAACCGTTCAATACCTTTTGCGAAAAGTAACAGTGAAATATTGCGTAGATTGAAAAGAGTATATTTTATTGCACACTTAAAGCATGGAGAGAACATTTTTAATGTAGCCTTTGCAGGATTGTGTTCCCGGAATTGCCGATGTCTACTGTTTTCATACGTGCGGTGGATTGGCACATTGCGCATAAGTCCAACATTTTGAGGTTGTTAGTCTATGAGTCTCGCTGACTGATAAATGGATCTTTGCGCTGAATTTCTTTTGATAGGCCTTTGGAAGTTTGCCAAAATATTCGCCATAACATTCGTTTTTATAGTATTTTTATTTTTGGATAAAAATCTCGCTGGCATGACGGAGTCGCGCGTATCGACTCCGCCTTAGGCTCTAGGTCGAAATGTCAAGTATGTTGGACTATGCGACTTTCTATTAACTTGTGCGGTTGCTTTGCGACAGAAACAGAGCAAATTCTGTGCGTTGTTGGAACATTGTTCTGCATATCTTCCTCGTTATGCAGCCACAAGTTTGAGTTTAAAAAAGCTTTTTATATATTTATTTATTATGGGGCCGGGGACCCAACCTCCTACGAGGTCCCCGCACCTAGGGGGCGCGCGGGGTATGTGGGACTGGTCCGCGACTGTACGACCGTGGGCCCAAGGATGTTTTCAGAGCCCTAGAGTTTAAAGGACCTTGTCATGTCAATGAAATTGCAACGTCATCGAGCCCGTCTGTATCCGTCAAAAGGTTTTCCTTCTGGGCTTCAGTTTGTATGGTTTATTCGATTATAACTTAATACACAAATATCATGATAACTCTATTATTACTCTACGTACGAGTAGTACCTCAAATTTGTACAAAAAATAATCGGTTATAGAAACATCATCCGTTCGCAAGGATGATGCACAAAAAACGCGGTAATTGAAAACAAGTGGTAATTAATGTGACCTCGTCGAAACTCAACGAAGATCTGACCGGAATTCGAGAGAACAGTGCCATATATAGTTTTTTTTTTTTTAAATAGAGCACGTCGCGTTGCTGTTGTGTTAAAAAAAACATGCGTAACCAAAACAGCAGTTAAAACAATGAACGTTAAAAAACTATTCTATTAATATAAACTGTTAATTTGTGTGTGATTTTTAAAATGAGAAAATGGCTTTTATTGGACCGAAGAATAGCGCTCCCCTCATCAGGGATAGTATTCACATGCCGGCCTATGAGGTAAGTGTCATTTAGATTTAAACGTTATATTGTTTGGTTATCATGGATATGGTATGGTGATAGCTGGCTACAAGCCTCCTCAGAAGACTCAGAGTCACTCAACTGACAAAGCCCGAAAGATTACAAGATTGAAGTGGCAGTGGGTAGTAGTAGAACAGAGGGCCGCTGGAGCCGAAATGCTCTTGAGTAGCGTGGGTAGGCCTCCCACGAGGTGAGCTCGACCTGCTAAAAGTCTCGGGAACCCGCTGGATGCAGGCTGGGCAAGACTGGTTATTGTTGCGAACCTTGGGGAGGCCTATGTCCACCAGTGGACATGTATAGACTGAATTATAAATAGAAAACATATTAAATCGTTGTGGCTTAAAAAATAAACGCTTGGTGTATACGTATGGAGCGATGCAATTATTATTTTCTTATTTCCTTATCCCGCTATGTGGGTCGGGGCAGCATATCTCCTTTTTCAATTCAGGTCTGCAGACACAACTATCAACCGCTTAATCTTTGCCCTAAGTAATCTTTACTCGCGCTAATGTTTAATTGTATTCTGCATTAAATGTTGCATCTACATTTTACCTGCTCATTGTATACAGTTTTATAATGAAATAGGTTAACTTAATTAGGACAGTGTATCATTGTACTTTGTAATTACTCTTAGTTTTCTCAATTACTTAACCTAGTTAAGAATAGCTGTATCAAACGTCATTTCTGCACTCACACCTGTCTCTCGCATATCCCCTTTCATACAATCCATCCAAGTGTGTCTCTTGACATTACCGTATACTTTCATACTAAATTTCTTCGCATAACTTACTCATACTACAATGGTATGCCACTCTTCATTTTCATTGTCACTATCAGTACCGATTGTAATAATTAATTCTGCACTTAACACAATGAAGGAATAACATACAGCATACTGGTGGTCTGGAATGGGATAGAAATAGGCTTGATTTTAGCATACCGGTGGTCCAGAATGAGATGGAAATAGGATTCACTGCACTACCTATCCATGCGTGATTAATACACGCTACCACTGATAGTAGTTGCCTAGGTTCCTGTTTTTCATTTGTAGTTCCCAAATAGGTGGGTAGTATAGTACTTGTAGGCAGTGGCTTGGCTCGGCCCCTGGCATTGCTGACGTCCATGACCGCCGGTAACCACTCAACATCAGGTGGGCCGTATGCTCGTCTGCCTACACGGGCAATTAAAAATACATATTCAGTGTGATCATTGTGCACATACCGAGCGTCGTCTTATCATTTAGTCACGATTTTAAAGGTTGGATTTCAAGGTCTATTAAGCCCCGATGCGGGTAGGTAGTAAAAATCAATAAACGAATATGCTTGAAATTTAAAGGTAACAATATACTCGTAGATAAATATATTCAATTAATTATCTAAGTAAAAAAAAATCGATTTAAAAGTTACAATGTCCATGCACTAGGGATGACATCAAAATTAGCTAATGGATAAACACTTGAGCTGTTATATTATTTAAAATAGAATTTAGAAAAAGCATGGTTTTCGAATCACCAACACTTGTGTTGTGTGAGCGCTTTCACTTTCACTTTTATCTCGCTCTCGGAATAGAGGCTAAAGATTTTTGAATCGTCTTGGCCTAAAGGATAAGACGCCCGGTGCATTCGTATCGGGCGACGCGATTGCGCCGGAGTTCGAATCCAGCAAGCGGCTACTGATTTTTCTGTTAGTTAGACTTCACAAATATTGTCGAATGATTCCCACGGTGAAGGAAAAACAGCGTGTAACAAAAATCAAACCTGCAAAAGTTATAAATCGCGTATTTCCTGGTGGTAGGACGTCTTGTGAGTCCCCACAAGTAGGTACCGCCACGCTGCTTAATTCTGCCGTAAAGCAGTAAAGCGTTTCGGATTGAATCCCCAGTGGACATTCTTTCGTATAAGTCGCGTTACCACTGTCATAAATAACTGGGGTAATAATATGCATAAAAATAGTTTATGATGTCGAGGGGTCAAAAACTATTTAGTTTAGGCGACATTTATCTTTGTAATTAAAGGTCCGTTTTATTTGGTATCAGCATCAACGATTCGATATTTTTAATTGAACTTCAATCCGGTTTACTCCATTCAAATAGCTGAAGAAGTTTTTTTTGTCATGATATTTTTACCAAATATTAAACTTTAAATGGCTCGCCTGTAAAGTTGCTAAAATGTCGCTTATTATACATGACGGAGGAGAAACGCTGAAGGAATGTTTTTAAAAAGTGTGACGTCACGGTCATTAAGTTCTCGACGATGACTCATGTTTGGGCTTCCAAAACAAAACTTCAAGAGAACTGCGTATATTGCACGAGAAGCATAACAACGTTACAGAGAGATCCGTACTGTGCTACGGCTCGGACACGAATGAATCAACGCTAGACAACACGGCCGTATTTATAGGACTTCGTACACGTCAGCGTGTTTACGAGTATTAAACACGTGAGCGTGTTTACAAGATTTTAAAGTATTGAAATTACAATAAAAGGGACTGTTTAACATCAATTTCTTATCACAGAGTAATTAGTTGATGATCAGTAGGTAAATAGTCATATTTGCGCCGACACGGCCATACTGACAGGCGGTGCGTGCTCTGCACCGGCCTCGTTGATTCTCGTAGGTTTTTCTTTGATTCTCATTGACCTGTAGGAATAAAAAGTTTCTCTGAGTAGCGCATCTGTTATACTTGCGTTACTTGTAACTATGAAGGTTTGAGAATTATTAATGCGATTTGATCGTAGGGTTCTCGGAGGGTATCGTAGGGTTCTCGGAGGGTATCGTAGGGTTCTCGGAGGGTATCGTAGGGTTCTCGGAGGGTATCGTAGGGTTCTCGGAGGGTATCGTAGGGTTCTCGGCGGTTCTCGTAGGGTTCTCGGCGGTTCTCATAGGGTTCTCGGCGGTTCTCGTAGGGTTCTCGGCGGTTCTCGTAGGGTTCTCGGCGGTTCTCGTAGAGTTCTCGGCGGTTCTCGTAGATTTATTTAAGGTGTTCGGATAAGGATGTTGTGTAGTGTGATGTTGTGGCGTACACTGTGGTACTTATGTAGCGGGCGTACACTGTGGTACTTATGTAGCGGGCGTACACTGTGGTACTTATGTAGCGGGCGTACACTGTGGTACTTATGTAGCGGGCGTACACTGTGGTACTTATGTAGCGGGCGTACACTGTGGTACTTATGTAGTGGGCGTACACTGTGGTACTTATGTTGTGGTGTAATTTTGGTAATTAAAAATAAAAACTTATCTTTGAGTGTTGATTTTGTTGCTCGACCATGCTGATTTGTGGAGTAGATGTATAGGCTCATCGGCTGTTGCTGGAGGGTAGTCTTCTTCCGCCGATATGGTTAAATGGTCTCCAGGTTGTTGCTGAGCGGAGGCGGCATGTGATCCCACTTCTGATGACGGAGGAGAAACGCTGAAGGAATGTTTTTAAAAAGTGTGACGTCACCATTGCTGACGTCACGGTCATTAAGTTCTCGACGATGACTCATGTTTGGGCTTCCAAAACAAAACTTCAAGAGAACTGCGTATATTGCACGAGAAGCATAACAACGTTACAGAGAGATCCGTACTGTGCTACGGCTCGGACACGAATGAATCAACGCTAGACAACACGGCCGTATTTATAGGACTTCGTACACGTCAGCGTGTTTACGAGTATTAAACACGTGAGCGTGTTTACAAGATTTTAAAGTATTGAAATTACAATAAAAGGGACTGTTTAACATCAATTTCTTATCACAGAGTAATTAGTTGATGATTAGTAGGTAAATAGTCATATTTGCGCCGACATACATATATTTGCTTAAAATTATTGATGCACACTCAACATCTCTAAGCGACACGTTTTACGCCTATAGATTAATATAATAATTCTGTCTCAAGCACCAAGGTGTGAGATGGCATTCGTGCTGTCCATGGGCATGTCTATTGGCCGGAAAAAACAATTGCTTAATTGATTATGTTAAATGTGACATTGATTTTCGAGTACTGTACAAATCATCTTTCTGCATTTGAACAAAAACAATTATACTTATACATAAAAACTTGCAAAATTCAATGATAACCATAATTTTACACAGGAAATAAATAAATAAAACTTAATAAGCTAATGATAATTTTAATGCCGCACTCAATTAAACGCGGATATATTAAACATTTTTTTGTCAATGCTTATTATGTTATAACGTTGTTACGTTTTTATTAGCTGCTATTTTTTTAAAAGCAACAAAAACTTTTATTTCCTGCACGTTATTAGTCTGTTCATAGGGATGGCTCACGGAGTTATCGTGCTGTGTTCGTGACTCGGTGGCGCAGTGGTTAGCGACCCTGACTGTTGTGCCGAGCGTCCTGGGTTCGATTCTTGCATCGGGCAAACATTGTGTGATGAACAGATTTGTTTGCTCTTTGTCTGCGCGTTTGTTATCGTTATATTATGTATTAGTTTGGTAGCTAAAGGAAACGCAGCACGATTCCCGAGAGATGGCAGAACCATCGCGTATTATCAGAGCCTAGCCGATAGACGCGCGTAGACGCCATCACACTTACTAACCGGCCTTCTTGAAATGCGGGGCCTCCGTCCTAAGAACTGTCATTCGTTTTCGTTTGCTAACGTCAAGAGAAGATTTCTAGATTGTTCTAAGACAACAAACGTGATTGGTGTACTCAATATTTCTCTTAGCTCGATCACTCTATTCGCCCCTACGATGTCTGAGGATGGTGTTAATAATTGTGGCTTCTCCAACATAAAATTGCGCAGCCGGAGGAAATAAAATTGAAAGTTCCCACACTTATAGAGAATATAGAGAAGGAGTGACACGTCCTTCCGGATCCATCAGATCCAATAACCCTGACATTAGACACCTTTAGCTCTAACACTAGGAGTAGGGACCCCGGTAGCCGTACTCGTCGAACTCGACAAAGAGTTCTACATGGAACTTAACCTAAACATCAGCCCGCTGAGTTTCTCGCCGGCTCATCTCAGCGGGTCGCGATTTCGATCCGGTAGTAGATTCATTCGGAAGCAGCTACTCTTGAGTTGTTAGGTCTCCTTTGGAGGTGCTCAGGTAGCTGTTAGCAAATCTCACCCCTCCTGTCTGAGCCCTTGCTCGCCCACTTGTCCTGGTAAAACTGGAAAGGCCTCCGGGCCACCAGTAACTTCTCAAACATAAAAAAGGAGTGCAGAATGCTAATTTTTTTAAAAGTTATGCATAAAAACACATTAAATACAATGACATATACACGAGTATATACGCTTTTGTTTATTGTTAAAATCTCTGGTCAAATTAAGAATAGATTAATATTGTTTGTCTACAGTCTCTACAGTATAGTCTTGCCGAAATCTGTGATTATAGACGTATAGTCCTTGACAATAGAACCATAAATGGTCAAACTTATAATTTAAATTAATTATGGTCGTATAATTCGACTATTTGGCGAACACTAGTTATCATTCGTATGACAACAGAGTTATAAGAGTTGAACTCGAAATAGACAGACGTGCTGTCTTTATCTTTATCATAACGTAAGGTTGCGCATTGCCGATAACCTCACAGCTCACCTGGTGATAATAGGATATCGGGTCAGTCACAAAATATTGCAGAAACTGGTGGCCAATGTAACATAGAAAGAGATACGATGATGGTGCTTGGAGAGGAACAGGAACCTGGATTACATTATTTCTACCGCATAATATTTTTAGTGGTGGTAGGGAATTTTGTAAGTCCGCACGGGTAGGTGCCACCGCCCTATATGTCTACTGTGAAGCAATTTGAAGGGCAGTCGATTTTGTTCAATTAAAGCGGAGACATATGTAATGTCATGTCTTTGCGTCGCGCGGGTAGGTACCAGCAAGCCGCCTATTTCTGCTGTGAATCAGTAATGCGTTTCGATTTGAAGGGCTGGGTAGCCGTTGTAACTATACATGAGACCTTAAAACTTATATCTCAAGGTGGGTGGCGCATTTACGCTGTAGAAGTCTATGAGCTCCAGTAACCACTCAGCACCAGGTGGCCTGTAAGCTCGTCAACCCATCTAAGCAATAAAAAAAATCATGTCATGTCATGTCTCGGTCGGTCACGGCATTTACGGCGTTGACGTCAATGAGCTCTGGTAACCACTTAACACTAGGTGGGCTTAGAGCCGAGAAAGATACAGAGACAATCACATTGAAGATCTATCAATAAGGTGTTAGACTGTACTGTTTAGACTGCAGGTAGACTTATCGGCAATAATGATTACTTTTTTCCTACCTAAGCTGTTTTTTTTTTTATTGCTTATGTGCGTGGACAAGCTCACAGCCCACCTGGTGTTAAGTGGTTACTGGAGCACATAGACATCCACAACGTAAATGCGCCACCCACCTTGAGATGTAAGTTCTAAGGTCTCAAGTATATAGTCGGATTTTTAATTAGACGAAGCCAGCTGACAGTAGCTAATGTCACTTTGTGAAATAATGTTGCTATATTTAAAGTAATAGTGATGCGTTCAGTTCTCGTTCAATCACATAAATGAACAATGAGTGTGAAGAGTTAATCATTAATTTCAAACTATAAAAGAATATTATTTATATTTTACAATAAAATTGTATTAAAGTGATCCAATATAATAATATGTTACTAGTAGTATGTAACTACAATCAGTTTTTTTTTATTTTCATTACCTATGTACCTATAATTGTTATATTTTATACATCTATAGTTTCAACTATATGATGCATTGGAAATAGGACAGTCTTACAAGCTTCCTCGCAATGTTTTTCTTAATGTTTAAAACACTCCGTATTCAGTACAGGTAGATACCATAGGAACATAATGTTTCGTCGAAAACTCGTTGGTATGTACAAAGCACGGCTAAAATTCGAACCCCGTGCCCGATATCGGCAGTTCGGCACACTAACTATTCACTAGACAATCGAGGCAATTTCATTAATTCAGGAGTTTTTTCAATCGTTCACTTTGTCACAACACTATTTTTATTTCATCAAAACCTGACAACACAGTAAACGTCAGTTTACTTCGTCTAATAAAAAATCCGACTATAGTTACAACGGCTGCCCCACCCTTCAAACCGAAACGCATTACTGTCTCACGGTAGAAATAAGCAGGGTAGTGGTTATCTGTGATTCTGACGTAATAATTCTATTCTAACAGGTGAATCAAAAAATACCTTCCAATTTATTAGTGATTTATGAATAAAAACATAATTTAAACATCTTAAATTACTATTAAACAAACATAACACAATAATAAAACACATACGATATTTTTAAAAAACTTACTCTTTACGTCAATTCGTAGTGAAGGCAACCCTAATAATTAAAACTTTTAAATAAATCTAATAAAGCATGGTGCTATTTAATTATAGCACAGAATCGAGCCGATATCGAAAGCTTGTCAGCCGCCAACGTGAACCTTCGATGCATCGACTCAGATCGACTCTCAATTAATGCGTATAAAGTGTGAAGCGTCGAAATACCGACTATTGCGTAGTTTGATTACAGGTATTAGTCATCGACCTATACGGACGTGTCTTAGCGACATTAACGTTTTTAATAAGTTAATAATAACATTTATAAATAAGCATTTTAAAATTATTTTGCTGTTGAATTTACCATTGATTCTTTATAAGGTACTTTATTTTAAAAATCTGCGAAAAAATATGTGAAAATAAAAGGGGTTAATATGCTCACGTGCGAAAGAGAGAGAGGATGTTATTGTTAGAGCGAAACGCACTAACCGGAATGAAGTAAGGAACTGCAAGAACCGGTCTGTTTGTGGTTTAGTTGTGGAACTGGCTACGCGAAGGTCGTGCACGCATCCTTGCAAGGACGAATGGTAGACTTGTCGCGTGTTGATCATAACCGCGCGTCCTGCGGTAATGCGATAGTTGTTGATACGAAGTTTTGTGGGTAGAATTTTATAGATTTTTTTTTGATTTTACGTTAGACGTAATTAGAATTAATTTAAGGTTTAATTTCGCGTTTTCTATTGAAATTATATCGACGGGTGAAAGGCTATTTGGTTTAAGCGACATTTTTGCAACATTACAGGGGAGCAATATAGAGTTTAAAATTTGGAAAAGAATGTTATGACAAAAAATCTTCTTTTGCTATTTGAATGTGGTAAATGTAATTGAAATTCAATTACATTTTTTTTTATTGCTTAGCGGGCTGGACGAGCTCACAGCCCACCTGATGTTAAGTGGTTACTGGAGCCCATAGACATCCACAACGTAAATGCGCCACCCACCTTGAGATATAAGTTCTAAGGCTAAGGTCTCACGTATAGTTACAACGGCTGCCCCACCCTTCAAACCGAAACGCATTACTGCTTCACGGCGGAAATATTTTGTTTCGTGTATAATATCGTGAAAGGATGAATTAAATCTAATTTAAGTTAAAAACTAATAAAATTGATTTAATATACTTTCGAAATGTCAAACATTGGACCGTTCAAAAATAAATGGTAGTATAAGAGAGCCCAATAATGATCGCTAGGCGCTTAAAAATACAGCATAATTTGCCACGAACTGATGTGTACATGAGATAGTTCGGTTCACGGCGAATTGCAATATTAAAACTTTCACGATAAATTGTCTCGAAAATGAAATGCGTAATTAAAAAATAATAATAAGAAGTGTTGAGCTAAATTAGAAATAGCTTTGTTTTTTTTGTGAGCACGCTTAATTTCTAAAGTCAGCGTAGTCTTGGTAGGCAGCGGCTTGGCTCTGCCCCTGGCATTGCTGACGTCCATGAGCGACGGTGACCACTTACCATCAGGTGGACCGTATGCTTTTCTGCCTACAAAGGCAATAACATAAAAAAAAAAAAAAGTCATCTCTGTGTTAGAAATGGTAAAATGGATGTAAGTGATTGTTATGGGTAGGTCTTATAGGCAGGAACGGAAGACGCGAAGTTGTGTGAATTGTTTTATTTCTTTAATTTACGATTAACAAAAAAAAAAGTTTAATTGCTGGAACATGCTTTAAGTCTTTTTTCCCGCACCTATTTGTTTTTTTATTTGATTGCTTAGATGTGTGGACGGGCTCAAGGCCCACCTGATGTTAAGTGGTTACTGGAGTCCATCGACATCTACAACGTAAATGCCGCCACCTACCTTGAGATATGAGTTCTAAAGGTTCAGCACAGCACAGCACAACGACTGCCCCACCCTTCAAACCGAAACGCATTGCTGCTTCACGGCAGAAATAGAAAGGGTGGTGGTACCTATCCGTGCGGACTCACAAGACGTCCTACCACCAGTAGATACGATTGACAATTACCAATAACTTATATCCTAATAACTAATATCCCGAAAAAGAACACAAATAAATAGAAAGTCGTTTTAATTTATGCTTACTATTTTTTTTATATATATTTTTAAATACACTACATATCTTTTGTAAGTTTTCGAATTTCTTCAATTCCAATAAATCGCTCAGAAGCTTTAAGCATTCGAAAGAACTACCACCAGTAATAGCTTAAGAGGCCCTTACAGCTATGTCCGGACGGGTAGGTGAGCTCACGGGCTCAACTTGAGAGAGTTTGCTATAACTAACCCTAGCAAGAGCAGTGCTTTGCTGAATCTACCACCGGAGCGGAATCGCGACCCACCGAGAAGATCCGGTCAGAAACTCAGTGGGTGAAAAGTACAATAAAACCTATTCGATTTTAGTTGCTCGAAGTGTACAAAAGCAAATGTACACTGCAGTACTTTGTGTTGATCGTTAAATTTCGAAATTAATATACTAAAGCAGATGAACTAACAGCGCAAAAGGTTTATCTATATATTAATACGTAAAGCAAAAACTTTGTATCCCTTTTTACGACAATTGCGCGGACGGAGGAGTATGAATTATAGAGAATATAGAGAAGAAGTGCACAATGCTAATATTTTTTTTAAAATAAAGCATAAAAGATACATTAAATCAATAAAGAAAACATTACACACACTACATACCATGTATTTGACGCACACACGCATACATACTATTTATTGTCAAACTTTTGTTCTTGACGTCTGTTGTCAAATTGAGAATAGATTAAATATTGTTTGTCTTTGTTAATATTTTTATAGTATAGTCTTAACGAAATTTGTGATTATAGAAGTATAAAATACAATCATAATAGTGTACAAACTTACAATTCCAATTAATTATAGTCGAATTTCGACTACTGCGGGGCCACTAGTTTTTATAAAAGTGTGTAATTTTGTTGGACGAACATTGTGTTTTAGTTAAACAGATAAAAACAGTCAAGGTTTTTTTGCCTTAAAAAATTGAATGTTACCTACCCTACGCATACCAGATAAGGTATAGTGTAAATATTGAAGATGAGTGTTGGGAAACAAAAGAATTAGTGTGGATCCAAATGAATCTGAATGATTTGGTTTTTTTTTTGGATGAATAAATAGTGTGATGTTGATTGATTTTCTTTTTCATATCAACACGTAGGAAGTATTGGTTGCGATTTTCGCGTGTCCTAAACATAATTGAAGATACTTTTCAGCAGTTCAATTCAAATTGAACTGCTGAAAAGTATTGCATTGCTGTTTGAAGGGTGGGGCAGCCGTTGTAACTATAATGGAGACCTTAGAACTTATATCTCAAGGTGGGTGGCGCATTTACGTTGTAGATGTCTATGGGCTCCAGTAACCACTTAACACCAGGTGGGCTGTGAGCTCGTCCACTCATCTAAGCAATAAAAAAAAAAAAAAAAAAAAAAAAATAACAGACGCGAGAAAATAAAATCAATGAAAATAGTCGTTATTGTATATATATTTTTATCAATAAACCAAAAAATTAAAGCTGTTCTTTCGAATGTTTAAAGATTCTGAGCGATTTACTGGAAATGAAGAAATTAGAAAACTTACATTTGAGACAATAGATAGTGTATTTAAAAAATTTATAAAAAATGGTAAGCACAAATTAAAACAACTTTATGACCCTTGTGTTCTTTTTTAGTTATTAGGATATAAGTTCTTGAACATCGTTCCTTGCTTCGTGTGCTAATTGTCAAGTGTATCTACTGGTGGTAGGACGTCTTGTGAGTCCGCACGGATAGGCTCCACCACGCCGCCTGTTTCAGCCGTGAAGCAGTAACGCGTTTCGGTTTGAAGGGTGGGGCGGCCGTTGTAACTATACTGAGACCTTAGAACTCATGTCTCATGATGGTTGGAGGTATCTACGTTGTTGATGAGCGCCGGTAACCATTAATCATGTGGTCGTGACCTCCACATCCGCCGATTTAAACAATAACAAAGTCAAGGCGTAATTAAAGCGTATTTAATAAATAAGCGAAAGTTTGTTGCTTTTTGCGACGGTCATCGCTGTTAGGCCGGGTTCAAACGGCATTGTCCTGCACGTTTTCTTTGTATTCGTTATTTTAACGTACAATCACACGGGTGTTGTTAGATTTTCATTCGTGTAAAAACGAACTTGTGAACGAGAGAGAGCTATACTATGCGCCACTGCAACGTTAAAGTTCATTCGATTTGCTTGACAAGTCTGTTGAGTATTCGTTTACACGCATAAGCTGTGTACGATTTTTTACAGTACAAATGACATGTGAACGGTTCTATGTACAATGTATGTGCCACTATTCAGTCGTTAAGACGTATACTGCAAATAAACGTGCAGGACAATGCCGTGAGAACCCAACCTTATAGTCAAAGTGAGCGAGTGACAATGAGATGCTTCAACTACGCATTGAGGTGCCCGCCCATATATAACAATCTAACGACGAATTTTGCGTCAAACCCGGTTCGCTTTGCCCGGCCAATCCTTGATTAAGCTGTGATCCGTTCGCTTTCATACCGCATCGGATCACCCGCCAGGTCAATCTGAAGACATCCAGAAAATTTTATTGAAATCGGTCCAATCGTTTCAGAGTCTGTATCGAACATACATCCAATGAAAATATTTCTTTTAAACGATCTAATTCCGTCTCATCTCTAATGACTCAATCGTTTTCACATCACTAGTTGCTAGCTAATCCTAAATAAACTGTTCTAATAGACGGTAAACATGGGCCTACAAGGCTGTTTTAGACGCTAAACAAATAAAGTGTAAGCCTTGCTTATAACGAATATTTGATAGAAAAAAATAATTTTACGCAATTAACTTTTCATTGCTTTATCTCTGAACTGAGCGGCTGATAGAACTCACACGGTGTTAAGTGGTTATCAGAGTCTATAGACAGTCCGTCAACTCAGTTTTCTTATTTCATCCGCCAGGGGCGCGTTGTAGATTTTCACAGAGCCGACAGATGGCGTGGATTAGGAAAAGGGATACTTAGTCGGTTTCCTAACGCCTAGTAAATTTGTTCTTTCGTTCGCAGATCAAATTGGAATCGGTCTTGGGACTAACGGTGAGCAGTAATGCGGCTCTGGACTGCGATCCGAACACGGAACTCGTGGCGTACCCGGCCGGGTAAGTGGAATGAACTTAATAAACAATCTGGCACAAGACACGTCCGGTCATCTGTGGGCTTAGTAAGAGTTTTTTTAACTTCTTAGTTGGAGAAGTCTCGTATGTCGCTCTAACTCCATACAAATTGGAGTTAACTTTTACGCGATGGAGAAGTTAAAAAAATCACACTAAGCACACATGTCCCAATTTAGGATTATCTGTGTCATGTGCGCCTGAGTTTGACATACATTCCTACTTATATCCATTCAAATCTAATCATGTTGTATGAATAAAACGGTCCGTCCTCTTTGACGAGTGAATTAACCCATAGACACAGCTCACTGAGTTTCTCGCCGAATCTTCCCAGTAAGTCGCGTTTCCGATCCTAGATTCTACGAAGCACTGCTCTTGCTAGAGCCAGTGTTAGCAACACTCCCGGCTTGAGCCCCGTGAGCTCACCTACAGGTCAAGGAGAAGATGAAATAGCCTCTCAAGGCTATCAGCCTAGGTAGGGAAAAAAAGCCTTGTAAAATGAACATTCGCGTTTATTCTAATTTTATTATTATTTATTTGCAATTTTCTATGCACGGGTCTAAAGGGCTGGAACGGAAGAGAGGGTTGCCAAGAGCAAATCTTAAAATTAGCTAACTTAGTTCAGGACTTAGGTGCTACCATTACAATCTATACATATAAATAAAATTGATGTGTCTGTTTGTAATATTGAAATAGCCGCTTTTTACTACCTGCATATGAATATATATACGGTACATACACCAAAATAAAATTTTTTACAATTTTTTTTTGTTGTCTTTCTGTCTGTCTGTTTGTTCCGGCTAATCTCCGGAACGGCTGGACCGATTATGACGAGACTTTCGCTGATAGGTAGCTGATGATTTAAAGAGTAACTAAGGCTACTTTTTTTAGACTAGCTTCGCCTCGCGGCGTCACCCGTGGTACGACAATAATCGCGGGTAGCATCGTGGGACTCGGCTATCAATAATAAAATTTAATGTTTCCGAAGCAAAGCGAGGGCGGGTCGACAGTATGTTAATAAACCGTTATTTATGTTTCGTCGTGGCCTAAAGGATAAGACGCCCGGTGCGTTCGTATCGAGCGACGTGGCTGTGCCGAAGTTCGAATCCCGCGGGTAGATACCGATTTTTCTAATTAAATCCGTGCTTGACACACATTCACGAATTACCTCCACGAAGAAAGACTAATGTTTTCATTGCTTTGCTTCACAACTCTGTTTGAAGAAGGGCATGGCATGAGATTTATGGTGGGGATTTCATATAAAGAGTCTGCTTATGGAATAACCGTGGCGAAGGCGTACGATGGTACAAATAAACACACCGATCTCGAAAAAGCCGTTTTCCGATTTCATAACCTAATTTTTAGTCTACGCAGCCCGGAAAATTGGAATTCTATAACCGTGAACCGTGGAATGGAAATTGTGGTCGCCTTTTTTTTTTTTTTTTTTTTTTTTTTATTGCCCTTGTAGGCAGACGAGCATACGGCCCACCTGATGGTGAGTGGTTACCGTCGCCCATGGACTTCAGCAATGCCAGGGGCAGAGCCAAGCCGCTGCCTACCGCTTAATACTCTCCACAAGCCTCGTTTGAAGAAGGACATGTCATAGCGCTCGGGAAACACCGTGGAGGGGAGCTCATTCCATAGCCGGATGGTACGTGGCAAAAAAGATCTCTGGAAACGCACTGTGGATGACCGCAGTGGCTCCAGGTAGTATGGATGAACTCTACTCCGGTGGCGGGCGGTGCGATGGTAAAAACGAGATGCCGGTATCATCTCGAACAATTCCTCAGAGCACTCCCCATGGAACATGCGGTACAGAATACAGAGGGAACCGAAGTCCCTCCGCAGACCCAGAGGCTCCAAACGATCCGTGAGAATGGGATTATCGACAATCCGAACGGCCCTCTTCTGTATGGAGTCAAATGGAAGAAGCTGGTATTTGGGAGCCCCGGCCCAGAGATGGGAGCAGTACTCCACGCGAGGCCGGACTTGTGCTTTATAAAGCAAAAGTCTTTGTCCAGGCGTGAAGTACCGCTTTGCTCTGTTGAGGACTCCCAGCATTTTGGACGCCAACTTGGCTTTGCCTTCCAAATGACTCCGAAACTGGACATCGCTCGAAATGTCGACCCCAAGTATCCCGATACTCTCGGAAGGTTGCAGGGATACTCCTTGGAATTGCGGCGCCATGACATAGGGGTCCTTCTTCGCAGTGAACGCGCAAACTTGTGTCTTTATCGGGTTGAATTGAACTAAGTTCAATTCACCCCATTCGGAGACTCGCCCCAGAGAGTTCTCCACTTCAGACACAAGTTTTGATCGTCTCTCTTGCACCGCGCTCCGAGAGAGACTCTGATGGCCGATATATCGCGCATCCCCCGTGCTGTCATCCGCATAGCAATGCATGCCATCAATAGACAGCATGTCATTGATATACAGGATGAAAAGCGTGGGGGAGAGCACCGAACCTTGTGGAACGCCAGCGTTAATGGTCATGGTATCAGAGCAGTCACCGTCTACAACGACCGTGATGCTCCGCCCATCCAAAAAGCTAGCGATCCACTTGCAGAGTCCCTCGGGGATTCCGTAAGATGGTAGCTTCGATAGAAGTGCCCTATGCCAGACCCTGTCGAAGGCCTTCGCGATATCAAGGCTCACAGCAAGAGCCTCGCCCTTGCTCTCCAAGGCTTCAGCCCACCTGTGAGTAAGGTATACAAGAAGATCGCCAGCTGAGCGACCGTGACGGAAACCGTACTGTCGGTCACTGATCAGCTGGCGATCCTCAAGATACTTCAGGAGTTGTGTATTTATTATTCGCTCCATCACCTTGGAAAGCAAGGAAGTTATCGCGATAGGCCTATAGCTCGACGGGTCCGACCGGTCACCCTTCTTGGGGATAGGGTGGACGTGGGCGGTCTTCCATGAAGACGGAACCCTGTTAGCGCAATAAGAGAGGCGATACAAACGCGTTAGCGCAGGTGTCAGCTCAGGGGCGCACGTTTTCAGAACCACTGCGGGGATGCCGTCTGGCCCACTCGACTTATGGACGTCCAGGAGTCGGAGCTCCCGCCTAACTGCACACTGTGTGAAGCAGATATCCGGCAGGGAGCTATCACACCGGGGGATGTTCGGTGGTGTGGCACCCCCGTCGTCCACAGTCGAGTTCGAGGCGAAGAGTTTGACCAGAAGGTCAGCCTTCTCTTTCGCGCTGTGGGCCAGAGTGTCATCGGACTTGCGCAGTGGTGGGAGACTAGACCTGCAAAAGTTTCCTTCTGCAGCTTTGGCGAGCGACCAAAAAGCACGGCTCCCGGAGGGATAGCTCTTCAATCGCTCGCCAACTCTAGCAACGTGCTCCGACTTCGCCTTGGCAATTACCTTCTTGTAGGACCTGGAAGCGGCGTTATATTTCCGCCTTTCCCCTGAGATGTTAGGATCCCGACGTCTCCTGGCATTATCCCATGCCACGTATGCGGACCGCTTGAGGTGTGCAGCATCCCTACTGGCATTGTTATACCAGGGTCTGCTGCGACCCCCAACGGGCACTTCAGAGGAGGGAATAAACAATTCCATCCCCCGGAGCACCACGTCTTTAAGACGGTCCGCACAGACGTCAGGATCAGCAGAGGAAAAGCAGAACCGCCCCCATGGGTAGGATGCGTAAAATTCACGCAATCCATCCCAATCTGCTGACATATACCGCCAAACTCTACGATACCCGGTCGTCGTTCGACGACCAGGACGAGAGAGTGGTACGGCAGCACGAATAAGGCAGTGATCAGACGATCCAAGCGGAGCGTCGACCACCACACTGTATCCGGCCGGATCCGTGGTCAACAGAAGGTCCAACAAAGAAGGTTCGTGCCCCTCGATATCTGGGACACGGGTGGGCTGTGTCACCAGCTGGGAGAAGCCGTAGGCCAAGGCGAAATCGTAGGCAGTCCGACCCGGGAGGTCAGTGGTTCTGGACCCCAACCACTCTTGATGGTGAGCGTTAAAGTCTCCAAGAACCACCACCTCCGCAGATGGGTACTGCTCAAGCACGCGGTTAGTCCCCTCTTGCACATGCTCAAACAGAGTTGAACCTGAATCACTGCTGTGGGACCTGTACAGGCACGCGTAGATTCGGATACAGCCCCCGTGATCCACGCGCAGCCACAAGAGGGACAGGTCCCGTTGTTCGAGGCCCCGAAGACGGCGACAACAGACATCCGCCCGGACGAATACGCACACCCCGGCTTTACGTAGGAAGTTGTGCTCCAATACGTAGCCGGGGTATTCAAGGTATGAGGTATCGTCCGGAGCAGATATCTGCGTCTCCGTTAAAAAAAGCAGGGCAGGCTGCGCCGTCTCGAGGTGGTGGTGTACGGCGTCAAGGTTGCTATGTAGGCCCCTGACATTGCTGAAATCCACATTAAATGTGGAATGGGGAACCGCCTGTAAAACCCTTTTCTTTTTTTTAAACTTCATAAATTATATTTCCGGAGAGTAGGATTAGGAGAGGTAGGATGTTGGAGGTGAGATCGAGGCAACACCTGAATGAAGCGCGGATCATAGTACGTGCTCGACCACGGGTTGCGCGAGAGACTGACGCAGGGCATGGAAGGGCCCCCAGTCCACCCTGCGTACGATCGCCGGGATCCACTCCGGTCTCCGACTCCGGCACGACGACCGCACGACAGGATTTTACACCGGTTGGCGGGACAGCTTCCCGGGGCGGAGTTTAGTAGAGACACCCGGGTTCAGGTCCCCTACTGACCGGCGGGCGGCAGCGGATACCGTTTCACTAGGTCTCCCTATACCCCCGCCAAACAATCACGCCCCGTGAGCTCGCACGCACGTCTGCTCCGCATGTTCCAGACGTCACCAAGACTCACCCCCAGCAAGGAAGGGGAAAGGGAAGGAATAGAACTGGCTCTCCAACCCACACGCCGGAACACAGCTAGGCTATTTGGCGGCGGACTCTAGTTGGAGGGTGGTCGCCAGCCAGTCGGACAAGTCCTACCACCGATTATGAATTCGGCTCCCGTTTTGCACCACCCAGGGGTCACTTGTAGGGAATCGCGGGTTAAACCTACGGAAGCGGGAAGCACCAACCCCCATTAACACCCCCAACCTCCAGGAAATAGGTCGGAGATTAAACTATGTTCACGGCGGATATCTGTTGCGAGACGTACAGAGATATGTACGTATATGTGTAAAGAAAACCTTTAGTATTTAAAAAAAAAACTTTGAAACTTTTTAGTTTTAAAAAGATTTTCCTTAGACGAATTCACTCATCTGTCATTCAGCGTAGAGAGAGTGGTTCAGTTTTGCATAGTATAATAATACTGTTTAAAATATTAATTTAAATAGAGATTGAGGGCTTTAAGTTATGTTTTCTTATTTAGTCTTGAAGTCGTCGTGGCCTAAAGGATAAGACGTCCGGTGCATTCGTATGTAGCGATGCACCGGTGTTCGAATCCCGCAGGCGGGTACCAATTTTTCTAGTGAAGTACGTACTCAACAAATGTTGACGATTGACTTCCACGGTGAAGGAATAACATCGTGTAATAAAAATCAAACCCGCAAAATTATAATTTGCGTAATCACTGGTGGTAGGACCTCTTGGGAGTCCGCACGGGTAGGTACCAGTAATGCGTTTCGGTTCGAAGGGTGGGGTAGCCGTTGTAACTATACTGAGACCTTAGAACTTATATCTCAAGGTGGGTGGCGCATTCACGTTGTAGATGTCTATGGGCTCCAGTAACCACTTAACACCAGGTGGGCTGTGCGGACGTCCATCCATCTAAGCAATAAAAAAAAAAAATTACATTACAGAAAACATAATTAAGTATTTTATTGTATTCATTCATTCTGGCGTATTTGATATCATTAAACACATGCATTACGATTAAATGAGAATAGTATTGCTAATGTACCTCTTATTACGTCATGTTATATTACGTTATACATATTTATACTTGTGGTAGGACCACTCGTGAGTCCGCACCGGTAGGTACCACCACCCCGCCTATTTCTGCCGTGAAGCAGTAATGCGTTTCGGTTTGAAGGCTGGAGCAGCCGTTGTAACTATACTGAGACCTTAGAATTTATATCTCAAGGTGGGTGGCAGAATTTACGTTATAGGTGTGTATGGGCTCCGGTAACCATTTAACATCAGGTGGGCCGTGAGCTCGTCCACTCACCTAAGCAATAAATTAATAAAAATAGTGTATACATCGCGTCATTTCCTTAGGGGTCGCATTGCATTAGGAAATTGCCTGCATTACCCCACTCGACTAATCCAATACACTTTGGAAAGTTCTTTGATCAATATTTACGGGCTTACGATTATTAAGCTTGTCGTAGTCTTGACCCGAGGGCGTGTCTCAATGTTGAGTCTTACGTGATTCTGTGTTTTTACGTACCGAACGTTAATTTTTCTGGAGACATTCAGGAATGGTTTGGAATCAACTTTGGTGGAGTTGGTTGTAATTTATACGTCTATGGGTTCAGGCAACCAATTAATACCAGACAGCTCACTCACCGAGCTAACCCTTTGAATGCCGTGTAGGTCACCGGTGTCCTACGCGGCGCACTGAAGTAACTATGTCGATTTCTGTTACTAAGGCGCCTTGATTACCTTAATCTTTACCTTCTTTTGTTTGCTAATGTATGTTTTAGTGTTTTAAATCTCTTAGACATTGATTCATTCTCAGTAAAAAAAATTTATTGCTGAAATGGGTGGACGACCTCACAGTCCACCTGAAGTTAAATGGTTACCGGAGCCCATATACACCTATAACGTAAATTCTGCCACCCACCTTAAGATACAAATTCTAAGGTCTCAGTATAGTTACAACAGCTGCTCCACCCTTCAAACCGAAACGCATTACTGCTTCACGGCAGAAATAGTTAGGGTGGTGGTACCTACCGGTGCGGACTCACGAGAGGTCCTACCACCAGTATAAATATAACGTAATATAACATGACGTAATAACGGATACTTTAGCAATACTATTCGCATTTAATCGTAATGCATGTGTTTAATGATATCAAATACGCCAGAATGAATGAATACAATAAAATACTTAATTATGTTTTCTGTGATGTAATTTTTTTTTTTTTAGTTCTTATGTGGATGGACGGGCTCACAGCCCACCTGGTGTTATGTGGTTACTAGAGCCCATAGACATCTACAACGTGAATGCGCCACCCACCTTGAGATATAAGTTCTAAGTTCTCAGTATAGTTACAACAGCTGCCCTGCCCTTATTCAAACCGAAACGCATTATTGCTTCACGGCAGAAATAGGCAGGGTGATGGCACCTACCCGTGCGGACTCAGAAGAAGTCCTACCACCAGTAATATCTAAATCAGTATCTAGTAGTAAACCAGTATCTTCGGATTCGTCTTTCCCTGATATAGTAGACTACCACTAAATATTCCGACACCTTAGTAAAGCCAAAGGGTTGAGCAATAAAAAATCAATCTTGACTAGTCATTTATTTCTGTTATCTATCAGCCAATTCTTTCATTGCCATCGTCTGAATCGATCATGTTTGACTCTGCATTCTCTAATCTCAGATTACGTTGTTGATGTCTATGGACTGCGGTAAACACTTTTTTTAAGGCATTTTATGACATGGTAACTAAGACTTTTATGTCATGTCTTATTTTAATTTATATTCTTATTTTTATGAAAAATTATAATATGGAGTGAAATGAAGATGATTAATTCGAGACATTAATCAACTGGGGTGAAATTAAATGAAACGAGATGAGATGATATGGGATGAAATATAATCTCAGTTAAAATGGTGGTTATTTACTGAGATCAGTTGACTTTTTGGAGGATCCCGAGAAGTTACGTTCAGCGGCTTTGTTTCATTTTCCCACATTTCTGCACTTTCACAGTTATACTAAACACTTAATAAACCACCGTTATTACACATTTAAACCTGAAGAAAAACTAAATAGACAAAATAAAACAAATCACACAACTTCACTCCTCGCATTCCCGCCAAAAAGTATACGTTAACCAATTAACACCAGATTTAACGTAACCTAGTCCACTCATCTAAACTTAAAAGAAAAAACTCATTCGCTTATTTCGGTTTCTGTTCGAATTCTTCTATGTACCGATATTTGTCCCTAAATGAAACATCAACCAGACCTTTATGTAACGCGTCATTCACGTATGACATACCGATATGGATGTGACCGACCATTGTGATGCAGATGAGCTGGTCAAGAATAGACGTGAGCTGCGTACAACGATGATGGGCTTGAAGACGTCAAATAAAGTTTTTTTTCATTGCTTAGATGGGTGCACGAGCTCGCAGCGACCACCTGATGTTAAGTAGTTACTGGAGCCCATAGACATCTACAACGTAAATGCGCCACCCACCTTGAGATACAAGTTCTAAGATCTCAGTATAAGTTACAACGGCTGCTTCACCCTTCAAAAACGCATTACTGCTTCACGGCTGAAATAGGCAGGGTGGTGGTACCTACCCGTGCGGACTCGCAAGAGGTCCTACCACCAGTAAAAGATCGAAAGATCGCATAGTTATTGTACTGACTTTAATATGCGAAGTTATACGTTCTGTTAAAAGCCCTACAAACAACAAATGACAACTTAGGGCAGTTTGGGGTAAAAGATATCGATGGAATATAGTAATGAGATTAATTTAAGCTCAAATTTTAGCTTTCGAATGTAATGTGTAAGTCAAATTAAACTTTAAAAAGAAAAAAACTGTAAAATAAGAGGGATTTACAGACCTCATCGAGTCAAACTGACAGAGAACGTGACCGCGTCACGTAACTTAAGAAAGATGTACTTTTCTGATCTTCCTTTTCAACAGGCAGCGACAATCTACCCGCTTGGAAATATATAAAAAGTTAAGCAGCTAACATTACGAATGTTTGGTTTGTGTTAGGGCATATTCTTTAGCTTACCGAATTTCTCGGTGGATCTTCTCATTGGCTCGCTATTCCGATTCTGTGGTAGATTCTGCGAAGAATTACTCTTGTTAGGGCTAGTGTTCGCAAATTCTATCAGGTTGACGCCGTGAGTCCACCTACCTAAAAAAAATATATTACAACTGGTCGAATATTGCAAGAGGCAGCGGTATTTTCGGCCCAAAATTTCTGCTGTTCATTGCGGTTTTATTCACAGAAAGAGACGGTCGGTAATTTAAAAAAAGCCCGTTCTTCGAAATGTCAACAGCCGTGTTTCTTTTTAATGCATTTTAGTTTGTTGAACGTGGGGTGAAAGACCATTGTACATCAGGGGTATACAGTTAAATAAGCCCCCCCAGCGTATCGCCGCACCCATTTTAAGGATCGGCCAAACGCACCTCTCAATCGATTATACTTGAAAGTTTTAGCTAACTTCAACACGCTCTTACTGGCTGTTTCCTGTGTCTATGTAATTCTTAAACAAACTTTAACACATCTCCGTGTTTTGTCATCATCTCCTGAAGTAGCAGATTTATGTTCATTGTTTGAAGGAACTGTTGAGACATGCCTAAACTAATGTAAGCCCTGCCGAAAATGAAAAACCGATCAGCTAGGCATTAATTAGCCACAGATAAACACCGGTTTGTTTAGAATAAATTATAATAACGTTAATAAGTCGTGGAAGGTTTAGGACGGAGGGAAAATCTTCCACCGGACGAGTGATATCGCTCGGTAGACCGACGGTCTGAATGTTGTTGTTTGGGGCTTGTATATTATTATGCAAGCTTGTCTTGCAGAGACGTGGACATTCAAATCCGCAGATAGGCAGAGAATCGACGCTTGTGATCTCACAAGCGTGTGAGATCACAGATGCGGTGCTGGCGACGTATGCTACGAATACCATGGACGGCCCGCCGCACCAACATCTCTATTCTCAAGGAGCTAAAAATAGGAAAAACTCAACGTCTATCCACAACCTGTCTACAAAGAATATTGCGATATTTTGGTCACGTTGCACGCAGGGATACCAGCAATTTGGAACGCCTTGTGGTGACCGGTAAAATCGAGGGAAAAAGGCCTGAGGTAGAGGTCCCAAATGATGTTCGGACCAAATAGCGGAGGAACTAAAAATACCTGTCAGGGTCGCACTCCACCAAGCTACAGAACGGGATCGATGGAGACAGCTGGTTAACGGAATCGGATGAATGGGATCGAATGTCGTAAGCGAGATTCAAATATCTGCCAAATACCTTGTGGTCTTTGATGGTTACCGTCACAATGTAACAAATACATATTATATATCGACGCAGTACCGGTATTTACTTAACTATGACTTGTTAAAATTGACTGTTTCCGTAATGTTAAACTAATTAATTAAGGGTTTATTCTTCTTCTATATCGTTCCCTCACTGTTGAGGATCGCGACCACATGTGACGTTCCTCCACTGTGTTCGATCATGGGTGGCATGGATCGCATGGTACAGACTACCAAGTGCTTCTCTTACTAGATCTGACTATCTGGCTGGTGTTCTGCCCACGGCGCGCTTGCCCTCTATGCGACCCGCAATTATGAGCTTCTCTAATTCATATCTGGCGGACCGCATGATGTGTCCGAAGAAGCTCATAACACGTTCCCGGCAGATGGAAGAGAGCCTTTTTCGGATGTTTAGCTCCCTTAGAACGGACTCGTTATAAGCCCACCGCATTTAAACGATTATTTAAGACGGTATTCAGAGAGTTATTGAACAAACAATTCTTTTGTACATATAAATACGAGTGGCTTTTGATTCGCCACAAGTTCCGACTTGAGCAGCCGAAACAGTGGATCTCTCTGTAGTTATTATTGTACCCTAGGAATTCAATAAAAGGAATTGTTTCGCAAAGTAAGTTTTAATAACTGTCACTATGAAAGGCAATGATAATGATGAAGAGAACTACGTCACAGACTCTAACGTCATTATTTTTAAAAACAAGATGGCTCCAGACTCTCCCTCATATAAACATTAAATAAAATAATGATATTCATCCGGAACTTGAACCGGGACCCGTTAGCGGACAAGGTACGTTGAACTTTACGCCTTTTCCGCTTCCGCCGGTCTCGTCATCGTCGCTGCGGCCTTATTCACGACAGGCGCTTCTTTTTTTTTTTTTTTTTTTTTTTTTTTTTTCCTACCTATGCTGATAGCCTTGAGAGGCTATTTCAGCGTACCCTAGCTTGTGTAGGTGAGCTCGCGGGGCTCAAACCGGAGAATTGCTAACACCGCCCTAGCAAGAGCAGTGCTTCGCAGAATCTACCACCGGATCGGAAGCGCGACCCACTGAGAAGATCCGGCGAGAAACTCAGTGGGCTGTGTCTGTGGGTTAATTCGCTCGTCGAGCCCTTCGTCGCAAGCGACGGGTTCGGCGAGGACGGTGACCGGTGCTTGTATTGCCTAAAAGCACCGTTAGTGGATCAGGAGGATCCGTGATGACGTGCTTTGGGCGACGTCGACGGTTTACCAAACGGTCTACAGGATCGGGTATGTAGTTTCCGGCGGCCACGACAAGAGGGTTCTCATGTCGTGCCGCCTTCTCAAAGTGGCGCAGCGATGCCGACTGTAGATACTTACTGACGGGGTCGAGCTCCAGGTCATCGTGGAGGTCCACGTTCCTCTGGAACCATGGTGCTCCGACGGCTATCCTGCAGAATCGGGATTGTATTACCTGAAGGGGTTTCAAGTTGGTGCGGGCCGCGTGAGCGAACACTACGCTTGCATACGTCATGACGGGGCGTATGCAAGTTTTGTAGAGGGTTACCTTGTTACGGAGGGACAGTTTGCTTCGTCTACAAAGCATTGGGTAGAGTCGTCCTAGTATAAACGCGGCGCGATCGCGTACCGTTTTTACGTGGGGACGGAATGTCATCCCTCTGTCGAGGGTGACGCCTAGGTATTTGACCTTCGGGGCCCACGGTATGGGCTGGTCAAAGAGAGTGATGGGGCTAACGGCGGAGGTGTTTACGCGCCTACTGGGGAGTGGGGTGCTCGAAGTGGTATTCGGAGGGCGACCCCTTTTGAATAGCACCGCTGTGCTTTTCGTGGGGTTAATGTCTATTCGCCACTTCCGGAACCACTGTCCCATGGTGGTTACTGCGGTCTGGAGTCGCCGATGAAGCAACGACATCTTCCTACACGAGTAGTAGATAGCCGTGTCATCGGCGAAGAGCGCTAGATGGGTCTCCGGAGACCGGGGTATATCGTTGATATACAAACTAAATAGTAACGGGGAGAGTGCGGAGCCTTGCGGGACTCCGGCAGTCAGATGACGGGGACGAGAACGAGTTCCCTCTACTCGATATCGAAACGAACGGTTCGACAAGAAGTCTCGTATGATGAGCACGAGTCTGTCTGGCACTCCCATGTTGTACAGTTTGTAGATCAAACCGTTGTGCCAGACTTTGTCGAACGCCTTCGCTACATCGAAGAAGAGGGCGCCGGTCGGGATTTGTTTACGCCTATTTAGCCCTATTAAGATGTGCTCCGTGAGGCGGTGCACTTGTTGTACGCACGAGTGTTTGGCGCGGAATCCAAACTGCTCGTCTATTAGAATTTTATTCGCGGTAACGAAGTCCCAGAGGCGTTTCCGAAGGAGCCGTTCGTAAATTTTGCCTATCGCTGGGAGGAGACTAATCGGTCGGTAACTAGCGGTTTCATTATTCGGTTTGCCCGGCTTGTGTATACCGATAACGTCTGCTTCTTTCCATACCGCCGGAAAGATGCAGTGCGTCATAGCAGCATTTAAGATGGTAGCCAACATTGTTATCAGTTGGACTGGTAAGAGTTTTAACGCGCGGTTGCGGATGCCGTCGTAGCCGGGTGCCTTCTTAGGTTGAAGGTTGTCTATTACTTCTCTAACTTCGTCAGAGGTAATGGGGGGTAACGCGTCCGAGGGTGGCAGGGAAGCTCTGCGCTCGACCTCCCTGTCGACTGCCTCGGTGTGTTCGGGGTCCGCGTATTGAGTGCTGGTGGTGCACTGCTCTTGCAGTGCATCGGCCAGCAACTCTGCCTTGTCATCGTCATCGAAAGCCGGTGGTTGGCCTGAAGGGCGTACGAGAGGAGGCATAGTAGCGGTAGTTTCGGACTTGAGAGTCCTTGCTAGTCGCCAGTATGCTTGATGAGAGGGCGCGAGTCCTTCTAAGTAACTATCCCAATTCTCATTTCGGGCGTCGCTTAGGCGAGATTTTACATCCCGCTGTAGACGACGCATCCGAATCCGGTTTGAGTGCGTGGGAAGTTGATCGTAGGCCCGGATTGCCGCGTTTCTAACTCTTAGGAGGTTCCTAAGTTCGGGGGACAGTCTGATGCGGTGGAAGCTATCCTCCACATCGACTTCTTTTGAGGATCTTATGATCGCGGAAGAGATGTGATCCGTGATGATGTTTATGGATTCGACTGTGTCCTCGGGGGAGGGAGTTGAATCCGGGCCGCAGGGGAGGATTGGTGGAGCGGCATCGGCTAAGCATTTGCCCAGCTTCTTCCAGTCCACCATGGTCCTCGTAGCTGTGACTGGGTTGTGGGGGCGACCGAGCTGCATAACGACAGGTCGGTGGTCTGAGTCGAGCTCTGACATTGCTTCGATGGAACGCAAGCGCAGAGTTACGTTCCTCAGCAGTGCCAGGTCTATAGTGCTCGGACGGAGCGCGATGTTATACGGATAACATGTTGGAGTTGGGGGACCGACTACTTCAAAGGTAAGGTCGTCTATAAACGCGTCGAGACGCCTACCATTTATGTTTGAACTGTGGCAGTTCCACCTAGTGTGGTGGCAATTTAAATCGCCTGCCAGGATGACGGAGTCTCCCATGCCGAACAGTGACTCGATGTCACTGCTCAGAAGGGGCTTGTCCGGGGGGAGATAGACGGATGCGATGACGATCGGCTGGTGTCCCGTCAGCGAGATACGGCACACTGACGCCTCGATATGTGAGAGCGAGGGGGTATCGAGAGGGACAACGTGCAGGGCCCGCCTATAGTAAATGGCAGTCCCGCCTTTGGAGGCGGTGAGTCTGTCATTCCTAACCATGACGTAATTCGCGACTTTCGGGTCACGACGCGAGGGCTTCAGGCAGGTCTCCTGCACTAGCAGAATATCTACAAGATTGTCGCGGAGGAATTCGTAAATTTGATCGCGTTGTCGCGCGAGTCCGTTAGCATTGTAGAATGCTAACGTAAGGGAATATGGTTTCTCTCTAGCGTTTTGCGCCATTGATTACCGGTGATTTTAGAAAGTACGGGCCACGGACTCGTAAACGTCCATGTAATCGCGGACGCGGCCGCGAGCCGTTGTTCGGGGTTTACCGCCCTTCGCAACGCGTCTGCGAACGATCGCAGGCGGTCGAAGTTGACCGCCGTGACGAAGTCGCGCACGAGCGTGAAGTCGTTGACGGCTGAGGGTTGCGGGGGACGGTACGCGGGCGCGGGGGGAGGTGCGAGCAGGGGCTGCGGCGCGGGACGTGTCGCGAGCGGGGGCTGGGGTGCGGTTTGTGTTCCCGACCTCGTATACGGCAGCGGTTTATTCCACGCCGACACGCGCTTCGGTTACGTCATCAATATTTGTAATAAAACTTAACGCCATACATTATGCAACAGTATTTTTCTTCTAAATTAAAAATAAAATAACGTCTCGTTTTTACCATCGCACCGCCCGCCACCGGAGTAGAGTTCATCCATACTACCTGGAGCCACTGCGGTCATCCACAGTGCGTTTCCAGAGATCTTTTTTGCCACGTACCATCCGGCTATGGAAGGAGCTCCCCTCCACGGTGTTTCCCGAACGCTATGACATGTCCTTCTTCAAACGAGGCTTGTGGAGAGTATTAAGCAGTAGGCAGCGGCTTGGCTCTGCTCCTGGCATTGCTGAAGTCCATGGGCGACGGTAACCACTTACCATCAGGTGGGCCGTACGCTCGTCTGCCTACAAAGGCAATAAAATAATAATAATAATAATAACTGAGAACAAATCACGCACGCTCATTCGGCCCCAATTCAGGATTCCCCTTGTTATTGGTACCGGAGACATACATACTTATATACATATATGTGATTCGTTTTGTTGCTTTAGACAGGTAAGTAGATATAAGAGATTCAAGCGTTTTCTAAGGTTAATCCGAGCTCGGCCAGCTGTCCCCGGTGAAATTGGATAGGCGTTAGAACCACAAGAAATACGTATACTCAAAAAATTATAATCAAGTGACTGTTCTTTATCGAAAACCAGAATCAGCGACTCTCAAACTTTTTTCGATGTATCCATTTATAGGGAAAATTAAGTTTGAGTACCCAAACCTCAGTACCTCAATAGAGATTTATCACGCGCTTCTATGCTGTTACCTTTTTCTTATTGCTTAGATGGGTGGACGAGCTCACAGCCCACCTGGTGTTAAGTGGTTACTGGAGCCCATAGACATCTACGACGTAAATGCGTTACCGACCTTGAGATATAAGTTCTAAGATGTCAAGTATAGTTACAATACAATACATTACAGCTTACACCAATACGAAGACAACAATATGACATGTCTTTCTTCAAACGAGGCTCGTTGAGGGTACTTAACTGTAGGCAGCCGCTTGACTCTGCCCCAGGCGTTGCTGACGTCCATGGGCGACGGTAACCACTCACCATCAGATGGGCCGTATGCTACAAGGGCAATAAAACAAAAAATAAATAACAAACGCCCGATTAAATTAATAAATTTTGATTCTCGCTAAAGCATATCCACTGTAATACTAAAATAAGCTCTCGTATGAATTTCGCCTGCCCACAGCTAGGTGCGGCGTGAAGATTATTCTAATCGCACGGTGTCTATACGTCCGTTAGCGCATACCACGGCTACGGCCGTGAGAAAGGACATCCACATCGTACATATGAATTAGGTAATGTTCAACTATAGGGCTTGGTGTTGAGGGGAGCGTGTCGGATCGGAGTCTAGGCGGAAAATTGTGCTAAATGAAATAATAACCCGTTTTTGTTTTTGGGCAAAATGCCGAACCTCTTTACGAGGTCCCCGCGTTTAGGGGGTGCATGGGGTATGTGGGTCTGGATGGTCCGCAGATGTTGGCAGCGGATCGCGGGCCGAATAGGTGAAATTTAGGACTAAACGACTCCCCTGCATTCTCACATCGACGTCCGATCTCCGTCCGGGGTTAGAGCAAGGGGTTTCCCGCAGTTAGCACTTCAACAAGACTCGTGGTGCCACCCCGAGGACGCCGATGGATCGTCAAGGCCATACCAGTATGGCCTTGACGATCGCCTTGTATTACTGGTGGTAGGACCTCTTGTAAGTCCGCACGGGTGCGATGACCGGTGCTTGAGGTATCTAAAAGCACCGTTAGTGGATCGTAAGGATCCGAAATGGCGTGTTTTGGGTGACATCGACTGCTTACCATCCGGTCCGCAGGATCGGGAACGTAATTACCGGTGGCCACGATGAGAGGGTTCTCGTGTCGTGCCGCTTTCTCGAAATGGCGCACCGATGCCGACTGTAGATACTTACTGATGGACTCTAGGTCCATGTCATCGTGGAGGTCTACATTTCGGATGATTGAGCGAGAGTTATTTTAAATTGGTCAGCGTCTTAAACCCGCTCCGCTTATGACTGTGACCTGATGGCAGACCGCTGTCGGCCGTGAGTGCGCGCACGCGTTCGTCGCACAAACTGACAATACATAATATTCTCACTTTGTATTCCTTTTGTATGGTACTTGTTTTGAGTTAAGCGTTTTCTTATGTCCATTATGAATGACCTCAAAGAACTAACTTGAGGTTGTGTGTAATGGCTCTTCAGAACGAATAGCTTATTATTCTGGAAGAGGAAAATTCGTCATTTGGAGTTTGCTGGAGCTTTGAAGGACTTATATGAGGTCTTTGCAACGGTATTCTTTAGTGCAAGAATAGCATTAAATCGCAATAAAGATTTTACATTTTGAACCTTCATCATATTAGCAGCAAGAACTAATATAGATAAGTCTTCTGCCAATGTTATCCAGAAATGTTAGCAATATAGTATACGGTAGTATGCAGTTGGAACAGCGCCCCTAGCGGCAAACGTAGGTTCCAACTCCATACAAATTTGAGTTAACTTTTAGGTTATCGAGAACGCTAAAAAGCTCGCACTAAGCACACAGTTCACTGACAAACCAACTTTGATTTCAAGTTAACTTTATTATCATTACTAGTGGTCGCCCAAAGGTTGAAACTCGACCATAATTAATTTAAATTATAAGTTTGAACATCATTACGGTTTTACTGTCAAAACAAACTTTTGCGCTTATCTATATTATGTGTATTACGTGAAGCAAAAAGTTTGTATCCCTTTTTACGAAAATTGTGCGCACGGCCCAGTATCAAAAATTTACCACACTTATAGAGAATATAGAAAAAGTGCAGATGAGAGAGTTTTTAATGAAGCATAAAAAATACATTAAATCAATAAATAAAAACATTACATATACTACCATGTATTTGACACACACATGCAGGCATACTATTTGTTTATTGTCAAACTTTTCTTATTGCTTATAGTATGTGATCGATGGTCAAATTGAGAATAGATTAATTATTGGTTGTATTAATTATAAATATTTGTCTAAAGTGTAGTCTTGGCGAAAACTGTGGTTATAGAAGTACAATAGTATATAAATAGTCTTGACACAAGAAAGTGTAAAAACTTATAATTTCAATTAATTATAGTCGAATTTCGACTACTGCGGGACCGCTACTTCCACTAGATATTCCGGCGCCTTAGTAAAAGAAATCGACATAATTACTTCAGTGCGCCGCGTAGGGCACCGGTGACCTACACGCCAGTCAACGTGTTATGAACCTTATCGTATTAACAATAGGCTCCATTTACCAATTTTCGTTTAAAACTTTCAGATGCACTGTCGTTCTGTACAACGTGAGAAAGAACCGACAGTCGCACGTTTTGAATTCGTCCCGGAAGAGCGTCACCTGCGTCTCGTTCTCCCCGGACGGGCGGTACCTCGCCACCGGGGAATGCGGACACGCGCCCGCCGTCCGGGTATGGGACCTCCAGGTAAGGAACAATAAAGCGCCATCTAGTTTAAGTTTTTTTAATAATTTTTATTGGATTGTTGGGTGGACGAGCTCACAGCCCAGCTAGTGTTAAGTGGCTACCAGAGCCCATAGATATCTTCAACGTAAATGTCGCCACCCTAATTGAGTTATAAGTTCTAAGGTCTCAGTATAGTTACAACGGCTGCCCTTCAAACCGAAACGCATTACTGCTTCACGGTAGAAATAGGCAGGGTGGTGGTACCTACCCGTGCGGACTCACAAAAGGTCCTACAAGAGTAATTACGCAAATTATAGTTTTGTTTGATTTTTATTATTACACGATGTTATTCCTTCACCGTGGAAGTCAATCGTGAACATTTGTTAAGTAGGTACGTATTTCATGAGTAAAATTGGTACCCGCATGCGGGATTCGAACACCGGTGCATCGCTACATACGGATGCACCGGACGTTTTATCCTTTAGGCCACGACGACTTCATTGTCATTCATGTAGGAGGTAAGTGTAAAATTTAATAATTTTATAAATTTTCCCAGGATCCTACAGCGTCCGGCGCTGTACAGATCGCGGAGTTCCCAGGACATACGCACGGAGTCAGCTGCGTGGTCAGTACATATCTAATATTGTTCTTAAACATATTTTATTTAATTGCAAGAAAATTCCCTACCTATTCGCTGGTAGCCTAAGGGGCTATTCTTGCAACGTGCGAATGGGTAGATGAGCTCACGGGCTCAAGTTGAGAGAGTTTGCTAGCACCAGCCTTAGAAAGGAACCTCTGGGCTTGCGGAGGGACTTCACTTCTCTGTGTATTTTGTACCGTATGTTCCACGGGGAGTGCTCTGAAGAATTGTTTGAGATGATACCATCATCTCGTTTTTACCATCGCACCGCCCGCCGGAGTAGAGTTCATCCGTACTACCTGGAGCCACTGCGTTCATCCACAGTGCTTTTCCTGAGATCTTTTCTGCCACGTACTATCCGATTTTGGAATGAGCTCCCGAGTGTTTCCCGAGCGCTATGACATGTCCTTCTTCAAACGAGGCTTGTGGAGAGTACTTAACGGTAGGCAGCGGCATGATTCTGCCCCTTGCATTGCTGAACTCAATGGACGACGGTAACCACTCACCATCAGGTGGGCCATATGCTCGTCTGTTCACAGGGGCAATAAAGAAAAAAACCACCCATTACGCGCTTTTCATGGGATATCGCAAACACTGACCCGTGAGCTTAGTGCGAGTTTTTTAACGTTCTCGATAGCGTAAAAGTTAACTCAAATTTGTATGCAGTTCGAACAGCGCTCCTAGCGGCAAACGTTGGCATAATTCTAAACTTCAAAACAAATTTGAGTTAACTTTTAGGCTATCGAGAACGTTAAAAGCTCGCACTAAGCTCCCAGAAGAATAATTTAAATTTGTTAATTTAGCGATTCTGACCTCTTTCTTCTATTTTCAGGCATTCTCCACGTCGTCGAAATACCTAGTATCCGTTGGCTCTCAACACGACATGATCGTGAACGTTTGGGACTGGAGAGCGAACCTCAAGCTGGCCAGCAATAAGGTGACAATATCATATACATTGACATTGTCGGCTAGTCCGGCTTAACGACGAAGCATTCTATATCCAATGGCTACAAAGTCAGCAATCCGTTGAATTGCGTTAACCTAGACAGTTTTTTACTGTACAGATAGTACTTCTATAACACGTTATTTTATAACACGGAGTAAAAGTCAAAAAGAAAAATTCCCAAACAAAACCCTCATATAACAGGGTACTTAATTCTACAACACGATAACGAGATTTTTGTGTAAAATTATTTAGAAAATTACATTATGCACTATGAGCACACAATGTATGGGAATAATCGAGATGTCATTGCTTATTTTTTATGTATATAACAAAATAGATACAGGCATGATTTTTTTTTGCTTAGGTGGCTGGACGAGCTCATAGCCCACATGGTTTTAAGTGGTTACTGGAGCCCATAGACATTAAAACGTAAATGCGTCACCCACCTTGAGATATAAGTATTAAGGTCTCAAGTATAGTTACATAGATTGTCCTTCAAACCGAAAAGCATTACTGCTTCACGGCAGAAATAGGCAGGGTGGTGGTACCTATCCGTGCGGACTTACAAGAGGTCCTCCCCCCAGTTAAGATGATTCATTCAGAAAAATTACTCTCGTTTTTGCCCTGCTTCTAGTCTCATATAACGCGGTTTCGCACAACACGAGTCTTTGTAGGAACGTATCTACCGTGTTATAGGAGAGTTGCCTGTATCCATAATACTGTCAAGAGACTGCATCGTGCCAGAAATAGTCAGGGGGTGCACGGTACGACGTCAGACTTTTTTATGACGCTTCGTTTAGCGGGTAGGGTCGTGAAAACATCCTTGGGCCCAGTCGCGGACTAATCCCACAAAACCCGCGCCCTTCCTAGGCATGGGACTTCGTAGGAGGTTCTTCCCCTGGACCGAAAAAAAGGGGTAGTTAGTGACGCGACCTTCTGGTTTCCAGGTGTCGTCTCGCGTGAAGGCCGTCAGCTTCGCGGAGAACGGCAACTACTTCGTCACGGTCGGCTTCAGGCACGTCAAGTTCTGGTACCTGGAATATTCGAGAAACGCTAAAGTGAGTTTTGTTGGTTGAGCGCTTTTGGCTTGCTGGTCTTCACATAAAAGTTTTTTTTTGTCGGAGCAAGTAGCCCTTTCGGAATTTGGACGTGGAGTGGACTAAAGCTTATCCGAGAGTGGATGGAGTAATGCTGAATGGATTGCATGGGATCGAAAGACACGCCTAAATAGCATTTCGTCGCTGTCAAACCAAAATCTTCAATGTGCAAAAATTCTATTTTGAATTAACGAGTAAAAACATGTTCGTATAAAATTTTGTATGAAGATGAATTTTTAAGAACCATATCAAATGAAAGCTATAGATAAATATTAAAGCTATAGACATATAACAGTTTTTTTTATACGGTAGATAGGGCTGTGAACTATACGAAAAGGTCAAAAAGTAAAAAAAAAAACTCAAAAAGTGCACATAGCAGATTTTGATTTGACAACGACGATTTAACCCTAGCATGCTTAGGGTATAACAGAGCGAATTTATATTATAGAATCACTCGATTCAATTCACTAATATATTAGCGATTGAACTCTAGACATGGAGGGTAGAGATAAGGAGCGCAATCTTGTATAGAGGACAAGTTTAAAAAGTGTCCGTCTGTAAAAAGCAAGTTGGTGTTGGAAGTCTCACCGAAATAGCGCTAGTGGAAATAATAGCGAAATAGCGGAAGTGGAAATTATATGAATATAGCAGTTTCAAGCAGAGCGAAGTCTGGCCGAGTTGATAAATTGTAATCATTTCCGTGACTTGTGTAATTAAAAAAATATGCAATATTTAAAATCTTTACTGTTAATTATTATTTACGTAGGAATTGTTTCTTTTCTTCTTAATTTAGTATCCTACTGTAATAGTTTATGGGGCTGTTGTTAAAATACTTCCACTTGCTACTGTGGCGCCATCTAGTTGGCTCGTTTTTAGCGGACACTTTTATACACTAAGATGGTGCTTCTTACTTCTATCCTCCATGTCTCTAGATACAACATGTTGCGGAAATACAGCATGCTGTTTTTTCTTCGAATTCTCAATTATTATTTCATTTGGTAAAAGTTTTTTAAAGCTGTTGAAGATTAAACGAGCTTGCTATCCACTGGATGGTAAGTGGTTATCACCGCCCGTGGACTCCAGCAATAGGCCAAAATTAGGTCACCGACCTCGTCGAAAAATAAAGGATGTGTAAAAAAATATGAAATGGAAAATGTGATTTTGTGCTTAAGTATAGTTTTTTTGTTAGCATTTTTTTATCGCTTAGACGAGTGAACAAGCTCACGGTGCGCCTGGTGTTAAATGATACCATAGCCCATAGACATCAAGCCCATAGACACGAACATGTGGTCAAAATTTTAATTTGGTATAATGGGCGGTAGTACCTACCCTTGCGGGTGCTCAAGAGGTCCTACCACAAGTAAATACGCATATTAAGATTTGGCAGATTTTGATATTTGTTAAACGATGTTATTCCTTCACCGTGGAAGTAAACCAAACTTTTTCAAGAACGTATTTCATCAGTACAATTGTGTAGCTGCTTGCGGGATTCCAACCCGGCATGCTCTCATCCCTCGATACGAATGCACCGGCCGTCTTTTCCTTTAGGCCGTGACCCTCTCTCTCTACCTCTCTCTCGTTCCGCCCTCTCTCTTTCTCTCTACCTCCCTCTCGCTCTCTCTCTCTCTCTCTCTTTCTCTTTCTCTCTAGCTAATTGTTTAGTTATGAACGAAAAATACTCGTGTAACTTTAACAATTCTGCTGTTCAGTTCAAAGAGCCGGTTCCGTTGATGGGCAGATCAGCGATACTGGGCGAGCAGAAGGACAATGAGTTCTGCGACGTGGTCTGCGGCCGGGGCGAGTCCGCGGACAGCACCTACGCGATCACGAGGGGCGGCCTGCTCTGCGAGTTCAACAGCAGACGGTTGCTGGACAAGTGGGTCGAGCTCAGGGTGAGTCATCCCTCACTTCCAGAAATAGAGTGGGCTATAGAAATACTTGGTTTATTTTTAATACGTGTGGCAGTGTGGTGTCGAGGTAGAGTAGCATCATGTTATCTCTTCTTGTGAGTGTCGTGAGGGGGCTAAGGAATCTTGAGAATGGGTAGAGGCTTAGCTCTGCCCCTGGCATTGCTGACGTCAATGAGCGACGGTAACCACTCACCATCAGATGGGCCGTATGCTCGTCTTCCTATAGGACAATAAAAAAGCGCATTGCGACCACCAACCAATATTTACCGGTGGCAGTATTGTAAATGATGATATGACCGCCCCCCCATTTCTGCCGCAAAGCAATCATGCATTCAGATTAGTGGGTTGGTAATGGACATAGACCTCAAGTTTAAAAGTAATCGCGGTCACGTGATGACGTTACACGATTCCAGGGGCGTCACATGCGATAGTTTTTATTTGTCTTTATAGCTTAGGTGTGTGGAAGAGTTCAGGGCCCACCTGGTATTTATTGGGTACCGGAGCCCATAGACATCTACAACATAAATGCCGCCATTCACCTTGAGATATGAGTTCTAAGGTCTCAGTTTTATAGTACAACGGCTGCCCCAGCCTTCAAACCGAAACGCATTACTGCTGCACGGCAGAAATAGGCGGGGTGGTGGTACTTACCCGTGCGGACTCACAAGAGGTCCTACCACCAGCAAAAGAGTCATATAACGGTCTCTCCGTCGGCTCCAGACGCAGTCCGCCAACTGTATGGCGGTGGGCGCTAATTTCATATTCGTCGGCTGCGCCGAGGGCATAGTTCGGTGCTTCGCCCCCGACACGCTCCAGTACATCACGACGCTGCCGAGGACGCACTACCTCGGCGTCGACGTGGCGCAGGGCACCAACATCAGGTGAATATTGCCAGTTCCATCAACTGTTGTACTGCTGAGATATACATACATATATACGTATAGATACTAACTGGCATCCGCGGCTGGGACCGTCAAGGATTTGTGCTTGGTGCGAGCTTTTTAACGTTTTCGATAGCGTAAAAGTTAACTCAAATTTATATGTAGCCGGAACGTTTGCCTACGTTTGCCGCTGTTCCATCTCCATACAAATTTGAGTTAACCTTTCCGATATCAAGAACGTTAAAAAACTCGCACTAAGCACACTGAATTGGCGATTTATCGTTTAACACTTTAGATCCTATTACCATGTGAACTTGATTACTCCAGTCAATAAAAACTACCAGACCTCATGAATACTGTTGGTTCGTTTGATGCCAAATGACACGTGATTGGCGAGAAGTAGTTTTGACTTAACAATTTGACGGTAGTCACAAAAAAATAGTACGAAAACGTTGATAAAATTGGAATATATGCGAGACTGAACCGCGAAGTCATTTCGAGGCGGTATGTCCGTATAATAATGATTATTCTATTGCCTTTTTTATCCCTACTTATACGCTGGTAGCATGGTAGACTGATAAGTTTGCAAACATGAACCCCAGCAAGAGCAGTGCTTCGCTAAATCTACCGTCGGATCGGAATCGCGACCCACTGAAAAGATCCGGCGATGAACTCAGTGGGCTGTAGCTATGGGTCCAAACTCTCATGTTCGCTGCAGTCGAAGCTTGGGGGACCTGCTAAGCGAGCTAAGCGCGACTGTAGCTACTCACCATCAGGTCGGCTGTGGGCTCACATGCATACAACAGCCTAAAAAAATTACTGAAGCCTCTGACATAACCTTTGCGTCCCTACACCTTATATAGAGGTCTCTCTGTCTGGCAACCTACCCGCGTGGACTCACAAAACGTCCTACCACCAGTAAAAAATGCATGGTGTAAGCTGGTGAGTGTACCGGACCGTCTGCTTGCAGCCACATGTTCTCGCAGCCGCCGCGCGCGCGGTACCCGGACGCGACGGCGCTGGCGTACGACGAGCGCGCCCACCGGCTCACGTGCGTCTACAACGACCACAGTCTGTACGTGTGGGACGTGCGCGACATCCGCCGGGTGAGTGAGCGCACATTGTCCGTGTAACGCCTAACTTACCGATAGCTGTGTCTGTTAAGTGAATTTTTACGGTAATCACAAAAGAAAAATATGAAGGTAAATATTTTACGTTCAATGCGGGTAGTAAGTTTTTAATTTGGCAAAGAGAGAGAAAACTAGAAGCGTGAACAATGTATTGTATGCATATCTTAAGATTTGTTTTGTGGTTTTTATTAACAGTTTTCTAATGCTTAAAGTTTAGAGGTTAAATGTTAAAAGTTATCCCTTGAATGGGAAGGTATTTGAAAATAACTTACCAATTAAAATTAGTTTGGAATTTAAACATAACTCATACGTTTTGTCGTCTAGTGCATTTTCTCAACGTATTACGTCATATGTGGCGAACCGATCTAAATGGACGCACAGTCATCCTTTAAGACAGGCATTAATTTTGACAGTCTAGGGTTGGTACTAATAATTTTGACAGTCTAGGGTTGGCACTATTAATTTTGACTTAGACTTTTTAGTTTGGGTTATAACTTGTCGCCCGTGGGCCGCAGGTGGGCAAGTCGCACTCGGCGCTGTACCACTCGGCGTGCATCTGGGGCGTGGAGGTGTCCGGGGACGGCACGCTGCTGACCTGCTCCAGCGACGACACCGTGCGCATGTGGGGCCTGGAGCCGCGCGCGAGGAACATCTACAGCAATGTGAGTGGACGGCCTCCCGGACCTCTGGGAGGAGACGGTAGAAAGGTTCCACCTCTTAGAGACGGTGGAGAGGACGCTCAAAGATGCCGTTGTTAAAAGCAGCGACCGCGGTCTTCGTGGAAGTTGTACTATCTGCTGTATCGGTCTTCATGGTCAGTGCTGCTGACCTTCGACATGAACAGCTAAGACATCGTTTTTTCTTAGCAAATAATGCGAGCGGTCATCGTCCTATGTGAAAATGCCTCCTGAGCTGGTTTAGTGGACCGTCTTCTTCATGGTCGGTGCTGCTAATCAGTTACCTTCGATATGAAGAGCTTCTAAGGTTAATGTTCTTTCTTAGCAAATGATACGAGCGGACATTGCCTTAAGTGAAAATGCCTCCTAGGCTGGTTTTCTCAAAGAGCCCGTCTGAATTACAGGAGCTGAATAAAATAGTGTACATAGACCCGGAGCTGAAGTTCCTGAAGGACGTGGACCTGACCGCCTCCAGCGAGAAGGACAAGTCCAAGTCGTACGACGACAAGACCGGCGTCAGGTGAGTCGCGCTGCCACGCGCTGACGTTGTGGGCGGACCAGCCAGCGATGCCTGTGTCACAGCTAAGTGATGCAGTTCCTCCCATCCCAGACGACTAATGTGCTGTAAACACGAACACTTAGAATTCTTGTTTCAAGCCAAGTGTTTAATCTGACTTTAATTCTCTTGAGTCGCCTCTTATTTTAAATGACCCTAATGACGTCACTCGTTAGGGCGACGCGGCCTCCTCCTCCTTCTGCGTCGATAATCCTCAATGCTGAGAGTTTTGGCCTCCTTTAATAGCTTTCTCCTAGATTATCCTGCGCCATATCCTCGGCTGTGTGGATAGCAATGTGGACTGAAGTGTTGAAAGTGTGGCCTATCTTGCCTGTTACCGGCAGCTTCTCTCGATTCCCCAAAGAGCTCGGAGCTCGTTCGTGCAGTAGAGGGTAAGGTGGGGCGCGGGTGTCGGCAGGTGCGTGGCGGCGTCCGGGGACGGCGCGCACGTGGCGTGCGGGGACCGCGCCGGCAACGTGTGGGTGGTGTCGGCGGGCGGCGCGCTGCTGCACACGCTGGAGGCGCACGACGCGGAGGTGCTGGCGCTGCAGTACGCCGCGCGCCCGCGCCTGCTCGCCTCCGCCTCGCGGGACCGACTCGTGCACGTCTTCGACGTCGACAAGGTACCGGCGCCGGGGCCCCCTACACGTGACCCCAAGATCAGCGGCGATATCGGGACTCTATGGCGGGAACGCGAGGAGTGAAGTTGTGTGTATTTTTTGATTTTGTCTATTTAGTGTTTCTTTAGATTTAAATGTGTAATCACGGTGGTTTATTAACTGTTTAATATCTGTGAAAGTGAAATTAAATGAAATGATATGTAATGAAATATACTCTCATTAAAATGGTGATCATTCACTGAAACTTTTTCAGTGTACTTTTTGGAGGATCACGAGAAGTTACGTCCAGCGGCTTTGTTTCATTTCCCCACATTTGTGCACTTTCACAGATTTTAAACAGTTAATAAACCGCCGTTATTACACATTTAAACCTGAAGAAACACTAAATAGACAAAATTAAACAATACACAGAACTTCACTCCTCGCGTTCCCGCCAAAAAGTCCAGTGTTTGTTGAGTGTTGTAAGTGTTCTAAGTTCTAATACAGTGTTAACCTGTAATTCGGTAGAATTTTATTTATCCCGAACCCCATCACGTAACCGTACTCTGTCCTTTTCTAGACTAAAATTAAAATTTAATCTTTACTGTTAAAAATTTAATTTTATAAACTGATAGAATACATGTTTGTAAATCGCTCAAAGTATTTTATTATCATTTTCTCAAAATTGTTAGTCGAACCGCTATGTCCCCGCTCGGTCCCCCCGACCCCCCTCATCGTTTCCTCCGTTGTGTCGCAGGGCTACCAGATCCTGCAGACGCTGGACGAGCACTCGTCCTCCATCACGGCGGTGCGCTTCATCGCGTCCGGCTCCGGCCTGCAGATGGTCTCCTGCGGCGCCGACAAGACCATCCTCTTCAGGCAGCTGAAGACCGTGAGTTCTTTGCACTATGACGGACAGCTCGACTTAGAAGCTTTTTATTGTTCAGCCAAAAAACGAGTTCACTGTTCATCTGTGTGCGTAGTGCGAGTTCTTTAACGTTCTCGTTAGCGTAAAAGCTAACTCATATTTGTATGGAGTTGGAATGTTTCTCTACGTTTGCCGCTAGGGCGCTGTAAGCAATTCCTTTTTCTCTGTGCCAGTGTCGAGTTTATAAAAATCTTTAATTACTACATTAAACATACGAATTATGTTATATGGAGCGAAATGCGATGAACTTGTTTTATTTTAGGTGAAATTAAATTAAATGTGATGAGGTGGGACTTATAATAAAGGTTCAGTGAATTTACTGAGACTTCTGTGGATTTTTTGAAACCGTATCTGTCCAGCGATTTTATTTCATTCTCCCATACTCGTGCATTATTATTTTTTGCTTAGACGGGTGGACGAGCTCACAGCCCACCTGATGTTAAGTGGTTACTGGAGCCCATAGATATCTACAACGTAAATGCGCCACCCATCTTGAGATATAAGTTCTAAGGTCTCAAGTACAGTTACAACCGCTGCCCTACCTTTCAAACCGAAACTTACTTACATTAGTGCTTCACGGTAGAAATAGGCAGGGTGGTGGTACCTACCTGCGCGGACTCACAAGAGGTCCTACCACCAGTAAACTTAAACTTACAAACCTCAAGTAACACAGTTCACACACGTTCGCCCTCCGCTGCTCAAGTCCGTGTGCGCCCGCAGGACGGCAGCCGGCAGTTCGCGCGCGGACAGAACGTGTCCGGCCGCACCACGCTCTACGACATGGAGGTGGACGCCGGCGGGCGACACGTGCTCACCGCATGCCAGGTCAGTGACCACACGCGCCTCCGCCCCCACTCCCCCCCCCCCCAGCTCGTGTCAACGACTCGGTCTCAGAGAAAGTGTTTTCAGGTCATCATCGAAGCGTGAGAGATTAACTTACACATGACGGAGAATTGAACTGACTGACTGTGACGTCACTACAGTAACGCTCCCGTGAAAAAACGACAAAGCCCTTCGTATATATATATAGATTACTAGCTATTAGTGGTAGCTCAGCCCGCGTGGTAAGAAAAAAGTGTCTGTCTGTCCCATGGCAGGATTTTTTCAAACAAAATATGTCAATGCGTTCGACGTGAAAGAAGAACCTTTTTTTTTATTGCCCTTTTCGGCAGACGAGCATACGCCCCACCTGCTGGTGAGTGGTTACCATCGCCCATGGACTACAGCAATGCCAGGGGCAGAGCCAAGCCGCTGCCTACCAAAGATTTTTTACAATTTTTTTTTAAAGTTTTACAATTGTAACATGTGTATGGGTGTTGCATGTCCCCACCAGGACCGCAACGTGCGCGTGTACAGCACGGCCAACGGGCGTCACACCAAGACCTTCCGGGGGACCACGGCGGAGGACGGGACCCTCATCAAGGTACGTGCACTCCTCCGGGATACGCGCACTCACGATTGAAGACACGAGCGGATGAAGGAGATATGATACAATTTGTTAATTTTGAGAAAACGGCCAACAAGCTTTTGTTATTTGTACTCTTTCTTCGTACATGACTCCTTCATCACATGCAATTTCTAAAAGTAGCCTTTATATCCGCAGTTTTAAGGTCTAATATGGCCTACAGGCACATAACACCCTCATTCAATATAAAAACTCAAAAATCTTAAAAATGTTACTTAACCTCTTCATCCACCTATGTTTTCAATTCTAATAGCATTACCTAGTCAGGTCATAAATTCTGTCACATGTTTAATGTAAAATAATTGAAACAAGTTTATTCATTATGTAACCATTCATATACCAAAATGAACTTAACAAAACATAGATTCTTATGACACTAAAGTTTATTCAAAATGACCTCCGTGATTTTGAATACAGGCCTTCAGTCTGCGCGGCCAGTCGTCTATCGCAGCACGAACGAGGTCCATGTCAATATCGACGGCTGCCTTAATCAAGGATGTCTTGAGTGACTCCAAATTGAGATCAGGCTTTAAGCACGCCTTTTCCTCCAAGTGTTGCCATATCTTGTAATCTAACGGATTCAAATCTGGACTGGAGGAGGGCCAGTCTTCGTGCCGGATGAAGTCGATTTCACGCGCCGCCAGCCAGTCTTGTGTACTCTTCGCTCTATGAGCTGGTGCCGAATCTTGTTGGAATACCCAGTGCCTGTTATTGAACATGGTATGAGAAACAGGTTCCACAAGGTTCGTCAGGACTGTATTTTGATACACAACTGCATTCGTTTTACACCTTTCTCACAAAAATGTATCTCTGTTAAGCCCCAATAAGAAACTCCCAACCATACCATGAGCGAGGATGGAAAATGACCTCGTTGGACACGCGAAATACGGTTGCTCGCTTCTTCACTACTGTGTGCGTACACCTTATCATTTTGTTTGTTGTAGCTCTCATCTACGGTAAAAAAATTTTCATCCGAAAAAAGAATTTCCCGATATTTTTTTCCCCCGTACCGCTTCAACTAACCGCGGCATCTCTTCAGTCTCAGGTCCATTAGACGAGCATTCAAACGATGTCCTGTTTTTCTTAGATATGCCCGATGCCCTAAGTCTTCATTTAACACCCTTTTCACCGTGGTTCTGCTTAACCCCATCTGAAGGGCCAACTGTTCTGTTTACGTTTGGGATTTCTTTGAATTCGCGCCTTCACAGCTTTTATCACTGCTGGAGTCCTAACAGACCGAGGGCGACCACTTCTTGACCTGTCATCTACACTTAGAGTCTTCATTGTATCGTTTGATGGTACGATAAACGAATCTTTTGGTTATATTCAAAATTTTCAGTATGTTAAAAATTTGAATTGGCGCGTAACCGCAACGATGCAACGCAATAACTGCAACACGGTCTTCTTTAAGCGTCCACTCCATATTTAAAAATGAGTAAAGTTCTAAAAGTTATACATTTTTAGTTTCATGAACAATTCGAAATTCGAATTCAATAAACTTTTTTGTGGCCAGCATTCTAAAAAAAAAGTTTTTACTGTGTGACAATACTTATGACCTGACTAGTTATATTATATTTGATAACATTTATTTCATAGCTAATAATTTTGTTTATTAGTCTTGAAAACGATAAGTATCTACAACATTTAGGTGTGTGTACATCATAGAAATTACATCAAAATGCTTGTTTGCTTGCAAAATGCACAGTGTTTTTGAAGAGAAACTTCTTTAGGCGCGTTGAGAGTAAAATTTAACTCGCCACAGATTCGTTACGGATAGAGAGAGAAGGTACAACTTAGGACGAGTAAGAGTGAGAGAAAAGGCAGAGCGTCTCCCGAATCACTTGACTGTGGAGAGAGAGAAAAAGTGACGGTCGTTTCTCTTATACACGGCATTCCCTATTACAAGAGAAATTTGATTTTTAAGGATGAAAAATGAAGAAAACCACAATACTAGACATACACCGCAAAAGAAGTTCCACTTCTTTCACGTGCACCAAGTTGCAACCATTTTTTTATTGATGAATGAATTCGCAGCCTCGCGTCTGTAGTAATGGAGCCCACGGGCATCGCAACGTAAATAATAGCTTCGGACGTGGTGTTGTACAACAGCTGCGCCCCCCTCCCCCCAAATCAGAAATGATCATTCTAAACTCACAGTGTTGTTCAATACCCAGGTGGCTCTGGACAGCAGCGGGATATATCTGGCGACGTCGAGCACGGACAAGATCTTGAGCGTGTACGACTACTACTCCGGGGAGTGCATGGCGACCATGTACGGGCACTCCGAGATAGTCACCGGCCTCAAGTGAGTCGTAGCGCGCCGTCTCGCTCGCACGCGAGCGCCGCCCCCATCTCCCGTCCCTGTTCAACCCGGCTGTTGTCGCCAGGTTCACTCCGGACTGCCAGCACCTGGTGTCGGGGTCCGGGGACGGCTGCATCTTCGTGTGGAGGGTCCCGCACGACATGGTGGTGACGATGCGGGCGCGACTGGCGCAGCAGGCCATACGACAGGGGAAGTTAGTATACACATTTAGCTCGCACGGGTATCACCCGCTGAGGTTCGGATCTTCTCAGCGGGCCGCAATTCCGATCCGGTGGTAGATTTATTCGAAAAGCAAGCTGCCCTTGATTTAGGTTATGAATTTTTTTTGAAGTGAAACTTCTTTAGAATCGTTGTGATTTTAAACTCGATGAAACGAAAAAATAAGTCCATAGAGACGCAAACACAAATTGTATAGGATTCAGCCGGCGAGAGAATGAGATAGAACCATGGAGTTAATAAGTACCTACAACTGGAGTGCTGTCTAATGCCGAGAAATCGGTCTCGAAAGAGAATACTTTTTGGTCGCGGTGTCCTTGTCTAATGTGGTGACCATATGAAATTTATTTATAGGACAAAATTATACACATGCATCAGTTTTGAATTTACCTTAAGTAATTCAACGGCCGTCTGGTGTAGTGGTAAGTGACATGGTCACTACACAAGGGGGTCGCGGGTTCGAATCCCGCCAAGGGAAGGTATTTGTATGATAAATATAAATGTCTTTTCCAGGGTTATGGATGTATCTTAAATATATGTATTAGTATAATAAAAATCTTACATTTATTTCCGTTATCTGGTACCTGTAACACAAGTTCTTTACGAACTTATCACGGGACTAGTTAACGTGGTGTGATTGTTAGTAAATATTTATTATTATCTATGAGTCCTATTCACTTGAAGAATTCTGTGTAACCCTATGTAAATACAAAACACGTGCTTGCAACGTTTTATTTATGTAAATTCAATTCTAAACATTGCTTCGTCGTCATGGTGACTTTTTTCGACGGTTTTTTTTTGGAAGTTGCTGCCATGTCGAAAATCTAGCACTGAATTTTATTACAAACATCATTACCTCAATTCTATTACTTAAACTTCCTCAAACTCATGTTTAACGTCCGAATACTCAACCGCGACTTAAATATTATGTTGAATTTAATTACGCAATTCCTACTTTAATGTACTGGCTAAGTGGGCCGTGCAAATTAATATTTGACACACTGAGTGAGACATTGCAACACACATGGTCTGCGCGTATCGGGTGCTCTTTTTCTACATTCACATCTTCAATTGATTTAAAATTGCTTGTATTTTTACTTCTGTGCTATTTTCATGACACGTGCATATTAAGTCTACTAGTTACATTTTAGGAAATAAAACGCAATGGGTAATAAAATGAAATGAACTGAAATTCATTTATTTGTTATATGTAGACAATTAAATAACTCTTAAATGACAAGTCAATACACATAACACAATACACATAGTACTTGATCTCTATTTACAAAATATTGGTTATATTATTATTATTAAGTTCAGTTAATTTTTTGTAGTCTTATAATATAACATTTCCTCTATTTTAAGTAAATTCTTTTTTTTCAACGAAATACATAATTTATTTTAATCAATATCAAAGTGGACCATGAGTATCATTAAAATTTCGCAATTTAAATTTCAATTCAATTAAAAATCGCCATTTTTCTTTAATAAATCTAAAATCGACTTTATATTTACAATCACTATTTCGCGACTTTTAAGTTTTTGTTTCAATACCTTAACATCTTGTCGTAATTTTGCTTTTCTCGGGGTATTTTTTATTTCTTGCGTTTGAGTACTTGATTCTTCTTGTTTGACCTTTATATAGAACATTTTCCAGAAATTCCAACGTCATATTTACTAGAAAGAAGATCCTCCTCGTTCGCTTAACGTCAGGCAAATGATATACATGCTTGCGTGCGACGCTATTCAATACAATAAAAAAAGTTCAAAAAATACTACGTGATGGCTCTTATAATATAAAAAATACATTGCAAAATTATAGTTTTCACGATTGTTTTTTCAAATTTAGTATATGACATAGATTAAGTACAATTTACAAGACAAATGGTATTAAATATTATAATGAGAAAAAATATCTCACATTTTAAAAATATATGCTCACACTAGTAAAAATTTATCAATGAATCTGACATATAGAAGGATATTCCACAAACTGGAGAGGATTCTCGCTTAAAACCACTTACATTAAAAGTGTTCACCATGATTACACGGAAACTTTCACGATTTTCGAAAAAAAACAAGCCACAAGCTGTATCAGTGCCATTTTAACTTCGCACTACAAACGTAAATAGACGCCATTTTTCTTTTAATCCATTCATAGCTCTTTTTCGGTGATGCCAACAATTAATCTGGCTTCAACCAAATTCAACATGAAAACCATCAGAAATCTACGTACCTACCATTACATTTTCCATTAAACAGAGTTCTTATTAATATAGAACAATATTTTTTTTGTTAACGAGCTTTATTAATATATGATGTTCTATTAAAAATCAATATATATCATATAATCAATACTTCTTATATAATTTATTTTAAAAAATTGTCATCATCAGAAACTAATTTCACCATAACTTTGTACGTTTATTTTGAACCAATTTAATTTTTGACATTGATGGAAATTCTAAATTGTCGCAACATTTTCTAGTTAAGTTTAAGTCACATCGTTTAAAAAATATGTATTTAGATATATTATTGTCATAAAATGTTTAAAATCCTGTAAAGTGGATTGATTTTAACCTTTTCGATAATTTTCAACAACGCCCAAGCTACTAAAAAATCCACTAACCACTAAAAGCCATTTTTGATAACTAAGACGGGGGTCCAAATTCCGAGATTTTATGGAAAATCCCCTAAGCTAGCAACACTGCTTTTTGTTTGTAAAATGTGCGAGAGGGACACCACCACTTAATAATCATTCTCTTTTCAGACCGTTTTTCCTTACATCTTTTGCTATTTAAAAATAAACTTTAAGCCATAGAGATAAAGTATATTTTTAGTTTTTATGTCAAACGAAGTAAGCACTCCAGTTAGAATAGTAACTCTATGGATAGAACACATTAGACGTTCTCAGTGTAGTGTTTTTTTAATACAGCGCCATCTATGGGATTTTTTAATACTAACGTGTGTATGAAACCTCTTGTAGTGAATTTTAATTTAGGATTATACGTGAAGTTAAAATATCAATTCACAAAGGGCGCTACCTCATACTATAAAAGATGATTTACAATTATTTAATAATCACAAAATTTTACATATACTTAGACAATTAGGATAATTGTATTTTAATTTTTGAAGGTTTCACTTGTACCACGTGTGAATTGCACACATGTATTTTTTTTAATACGCTTTTATTAGCTTCAGACTTATGTATGTATGTATGTTAGTATGTAACGGAATCTTTGAACATGATTTTGACTCCCTTCAAAACATCGAATTAACTCGAAAGTTGGCATACTTATTAAGGACCGATGACAATATAATATTTAAAAAAATAATTGAAAAAAAAATTAAACTCAACTAAAAAATGAAAATGAAATAATAATTTAAACAAAAAAAATACGCTTTTATAGAAAATCCAACTAACTCTTTAGGATATTATTAAAATAATCCGTTTAATACTAAGCACCCCATTTTTTTTTAAAAATAAAATCATTTTTTCTTACGCTATTTTTAATTCAAATTTGTTAAGATTTATTTTTTCTTTCGGTTGGATTTTCTATAAAAGTGTATTTTGTTAGTTAAATAAAAATATTATTTGTTATTTATTTATTAGGCACACTATACTCATAAAAAGTTAAAAAGATTCATAAAAAATAGCACCAAGTAAAAAAAAACAAAAGTTTACGCAAATTAATTCAATTTCGAATATTTTTGGAAATTGTACGTTTTTAATGCGAAAAAGCGATGTAATCAGGATTTGTTTGTTCGTCACAGGAAAGTAGGTACGGTCAGCAACGGCACGTCGGGGCTGGAGAGCGAGGGGGAGTCGCAGTGGGGCTCGCCGCCGCGGGAACACTTCGCGCCGCCCCGCGTGCCCGACTACACGTGAGTGAATCCACGAATGATCTAACGAAGCGTGAAGTCGTCGTGGCCTAAATGATAAGACGTCCGGTGCATTCGTATGTAGCGATGCACCGGAGTTCGAATCCCGCAGCCGGGTACCAATTTTTCTAATGAAATACGTATTCAACAAATGTTCACGATTGACTTCCACGGTGAAGGAATAACACCGTGTAACAAAAATCAAACCCTATAGATATACGACAAAGGCAAGATCTTCCACCGAGCGGGTGATATTGCTCGGTAAAATGACGGTCCGAATGTTGTTGTTCGGAACTTGTATATATGCAAGCTTATCTTGAAAATGTCGTAAGCGAGATTCAGGCAACTGTCAAATATCTTGCATTGTATGATAGCTACCGCCACAATCCCGCTAAATTGATTTGTGTAATTACTGGTAGTAGGATCTCTTGTGAGTCCGCGCGGCTAGGTACCACCACCCCGCCTATTTCTGCCGTGAAGCCGTAATACGTTTTGGCTTGAAGGGGGAGGCTGTTGTTGTAACTATACTTGAGACCTTAGAACTTATATCTCGAGGTGGCGCATCTACGTTGTAGATGTCTATGGGCTCCGGTAACCACTTAACACCAGGTGGACCGTAAGCTCGTCCACTCTTCTAAGCAATAAAAAAAACGAAGATTATATTTTGTTATAAAATTGTTATTTTCAGTCTCCGCATAGGGCGGCTCCCGTCGTGGGCCAAGAAGAGCTTAGGGGACGACTTGGCGGCCCCCGAGAGCCCGGCGCCGGAGCCCCCCGCGCGGGGCAAGTGGGCCACCAGGATACACCCGGCAGGTGGGTGCCGCAAGCAAATATTACATACATACATTACGTATTTGAATAGTAAAAAAACATCTTTTTATATCTTGCAACCAATAATTAACAATTATTCTTCTAATACATACAACATACAATTTATAACATTTTTGGTTACTATTGTTACAATTTTTTTTAGTATTACTTATTTGCTAGAACCTCTCCTCGACTGAAGGCCTCCTTCAACGAATACCAATGTTCACGATTTCAAAAGAATTATCGAGAATATTCCACACATTTCGAGTATTGTGTTTCCGCTATCTGACAAAAGATGGAGTTGTACTTCTCGAGCGCTCTAGATGCTACTACATCCTTTGATGTTCGTTTGACTATTCGGCGATAGATGGCGTTACTGTTACCGGCGTAACAATATTTAAAAACAATTTATTGCCATATTGCTTTTAAATATTTCTTTCATACTCCAGTATTTATTCCAAGTGTTTTGTATTCTTCGTTCTACTTCTAACTCATTATTTTTGCTATTCTACCCTATTTGTTTACCCAAGTAAATGTATGTATGTATGTATGTAATATATTTATTCGTAAAAAGTTACACTTACATTCAAAACATGCCCCGCAAAACTGCTTTCGCAGTTTGACTGCAGGTCATGGTATTTATCTGTATAAGCATTCTTCGTCGTTTAAGAATGTGTAAAGGTTTGGTTTATTTTGATATTTGCGTTCTAAGACTCAGTTCTATGATACAACCCCCCACCCTTCAAACTGGAACGCATTACTGCTTCGCGGCAGATACTTTTACTGGTAGTAGGACGTCTTGTGAGTCCGCACGAGTAGGTACCGCCGTCCTGTCTATTTCTGCCGTGAAGTTGTAATGCGTTTCGGTTTGCAGGGCGGGGCAGCCGTTGTAACTATACTTGAGACCTTAGAACTTATATCTCAAGGTGGGTGGCGCATTTACGTTGTGGATGTCTATGAGCTCCGGAAACCACTTAACAATCAGGTGGCCTGTGAGCTCGTCCACCCATCTAAGCAATCATAAAAAAAATAGAGACGTCCTACCGCCAGTAAAAATGGAGAAGCTAAAATATCAACATAACATCGACTCCCTCTCTGTGCCTCAACTTCTATTCTCTTCCCCATCACTCTATCTACTATCATCATTGTTTGCTGACCAATACGTTATCTTCTGTAATTCCTCTAACAGAGAAACGTGTTGATTCAGACGGGTCCAAGGACAGCTCCCTCGACAGTGGTACCGACACAAGGTTCATTGAGAAGAGAAAAGAGAACCAATCGAAACAGGTGAGTGTAGATGTATGTCTATTTACAAAAAAAATATATGTCTTTTATCTTAAATAATTTGTTTTAATTGGAATATATTTTTTAAATCATCTTTAAAAGGCATTAGAAATAAATTAATTTTGATTTTTTATATCGACGGATCCTATTTGGTTTAAGCGACATTTTTGTAACTTTACAGGAAAGTTAAATGAAGTTTAAAATTTAGAAAAAATATCATAACAAAAAAAACCATTCAGTTATTTGAATGGAGTTAACTTAATTGAAGTTCAATTAAAAACATCGAATTATTGGTGCTAATATCAAATAAAACTGACCTTTAATTACAAAGATAAATGTCGCGTGTTAAGCGAATTGTCGCTTGAACCAAATAACCTTTCATCCCTGCGAGATGGTCTTCAGTTGTGTCCTAATCTAATTGTATTTTAGCGGCGCACGAATTAAATTACGCATTTTCAATGAATAAAAAATATATTCCGATCCGTAAAAAAACTGTATGTATATAACACGTTATTTTTTGTCCTTGTCGCTCACGCTGGTTGTGGTTGGTGATTGTAATTGTCTTATATGTAAATATATATATACATACTATACATGTACATATTTTATATTTTTTTTATTTTTTATTATCTTAAACCAATTGCAGTATGGTGGCGAATTATTCAAACTGATTTGAAAACTAGAGATTTGAAGTATTTTAAATGCATTGCGGTGATTTTCCTGCGAGATCGAATCAGGATTGGGGAGATTCGCAGAAGAACCAAGGGATAGCTGACATAGCTCGAAGGACTGTGAGGTGGAAACGGGCAGGGCACATTAGTACTGGAGAAGGAACCGCGTACTGGAGGATGTAGCGTGGGTCTCTCGCGAGGGGGACTGGTGATCTCCTGAAAACGATGCGGAGCACGTAGGGTCTATTATTATGGCGAACCTTGGGGGGAAACCTACGTCCAGCAGTATAGGGCTGATGATGATGCCCATAGACACAACTCACTGAGTTTCTCGCCGGATCTTCTCAGGGGGTCGCGATTCCGATCCGATGGTAGATCCAGCGAAGCACTGCTCTTGCTAGAGTTAGTTAGCAAATTCTCTCAGGTTGAGCCCGTGAGCACACCTACCCATCTGCCAGAAGCTGGCATAACCCCTTAGGCTACCAGAGAATAGGTGGGAAAAAGATGGTCACGACTAAACTGCCAGCGCCGTGACTACAGGTGGACTCTAGGGTAATAACGACAATACAACGAAGCTCAAAATTGTGTTTCGAAATTTTAAAACAATTTGAGAGATATTAATACACATAACATTACTACCTGTAACGCGTTCAAAACGCTCCATCTTGTGATAAAGACTGAATATCGAATCACGGATCATACATTCTCGTAAAATAGAAAATATCTTTGCGTTTCTATAGTTTTTTCTGTTTGTGTCTTCACTAGTCTCTTAAAATATTAGTACTTATTAAATATCTTACAACACCATCAAATATTTCAATTGGTTTAAGACTTTATTAACTGTTACCATGTGCTTATTTTTTATTCTTTTTATTTTATTAATTATAATTTACATGTGGATGATTCAAATTTTGTTCTCAACTTATTTGGAGAGAGTTTCCGAAAAATATTAACTACCTACCTAGCGACCTCTCCAAACCTATCATTAATGAATAAAGAGCTAAAATTTGAATCGTCTTACGGTTTTTTTTGTTTTCTTTTTCATTATGGTTGTGGTCGTTTCGCACTAGCGCCCGAAGTCGCTCAATTTATCGCAGCTGCCGCGCGTGGAGGCGCTCTTCCGCGATTTCGATGCAACAATGAGAAAGACCCATGATATTCTATGTATATCGCCGAGATTCGAAAAGGTTATTTTGCGAAGATTGCCTATTATTTTTCTTATGTTTGTTATGTTGTCAGCTTTGTTATGTCGGCCATCTTGTCGTGCACGTCGCCATCTTGTTTTGCAGCTGTCAAAACGTATTTCATGATTCATTTTCGTCACGTTCGCTGAGTTATGTGGTCATGTTTAGTCCATAAAGTGCTTAGATCTACGCTTGGCTATAATACATTCACACTGGTTATCAGAAGATACCATTGAATGCTCCTCCATGGTACTGAAATATTAGCGAATAAAAACAAAGTTGATCGAGTTTCATAAATGATATTCTATTCATATGATTTACAATCAATCATTAGATCGAGGGGTGAAATATGTGGGACAAGAGACATTATAGGTCATAGCTGAGTTTATAACAGTAAATTCACAATGATACTAAAGTTACATGAAATAATAATAAAGCATAATTTATACAATGAAATATTAATATAATTTACTAGATCTCCCAGTGAAATTCGTATCACTTACATAATATGCATTCCTGATGTTTGAATGACCAACTTGTCATGTCAATGTGAGAGGAGTAGATTGACTGTTTTTGTTGACCATGGCTGCCAGAGTATCAGAACGGACACTAAAGGATATAGACAGAAGTAATTGTGTTGAGATTTAGAAAGACGCATGTGAAAAACAAACGTTATTTTGTTTATTTGACAGCTTAAATGCATGGCTTTTGCTTTTTTTTTATTTAATCCTTGTATATAGCGGGTGTAGAGATTTGCTGATTGGAAAAACGATCTGGAAAATGAGTCCGGTCCTTTTATTGCTTATCCGGGTCGAAGAGCTCGCTAAACCGTTACCGGTGCCCGATGATATCAACAATGATTTTAAACAGTGGGCAGCGGCTTCGCTCTGCCCCTGGTGTTGTTGACTCACCATCAGGTGGGCCGTCTATTTGTCTGTCTACAAGGGTAATAAAATTAAAAAAAAACGTTAATGCCGCCCTCCACCTCGAGACATGAGTTCTAAGGTCTCAAGCACGGAATAGTTAAATAAGGTTGGAAAGGCCTTTGCTCTAATTTTGTATTAGAACCAGTGTCGCCGCTTCATCCCCACTATTTTAATTTCTACACATACACGTACTGTGATTACAAGTATTTCGCACACAACAAAAACACCCACACATAAATCTCAGGGCAGATATTCGTTCGCAAACTAGCACAAAACACCCGTAGGCATACACACTCACACACGCAAAAAGGCAATAAAAATGTTCATACACGCTAGTGCTTGATAAAATCGATAATCTTTGTCGATAAATTATCTGATGAATGAATGGAGAAAATGAAACATGGAATAAATATTGAAAAAAAAAAACTATTTTACTTTTATTAATTACAAATAGTCGCTGTCCCTGGAATAAAACGTATTTGTTAAGCAGTTGGCGCTTGCTATTAATTGCGAATGAATTTTTCAAAATTAAGTGTATTCTGATTTTTTTATGGTAAAATCATTTTCAGTAAAATGTTTAGAGTAGTAGTAGTAAATAGTACTCGTCTTTGTCTCCAGTTTCCTCTACCTGTCACGTCAATCCATTGTTCGCTGGCGTTAGGTTCTTTAGGAAACCTAAAATTTTTAATTAACTGCATAAGTCAAATAGCATTTTACTTAGATTTTAATACGTCTAAGACAATATAGTAAATACCCGTAAATGAGAGGTCTACATGTCCCTTTATATTATACCTTCACATTAATTCAATGATAATAATTCAATAATAATAATACATATTTATTTTACTCAAAATACGTCTCACTAAGAATATACTAGGTATCATTAATTAAATATAAAATAATGCAAAAAATATCCATGTCAAATATAAATATAGTCGAGAATTCTGTCAATGATTTTATTTCATCACATGGTCACCTCACTATCGACAACTGCACCACGGCCAATCAGGGCAAACGCCGAAATTTCAAAGATTGAAGTGTAGAGAACGCAATGCATGTAGTACATTGAAAGCTGACTTGGTCATTGCGTTCATTGGGCGAGTACACATCGCGCAATGTATGCTATTTATAACTTGCTGCAATAATATTGTTAATGTTTGGAATTTCATAATGCTCAGTATATTTTTATGTTTTAGACAAATAATATTGTAATTAAATGGTAATTTCGACTTACCGATCGAAAGATATACCTCCTCGCTCAATACTTGATAATTGATTGATAATTGATAATAGGTCTGATTTTTTGTTTTACAAGTTATAATTGCACAACACGGCACTATAAAGCGGAGATCTGTTGGCTAAAGTAGTCCGAAGCGCACTAAACGCGGTGAATGAAAGAATCGGTCGAGTTATGTTTGTACAAACATAACAGTGGCACGCTTGCCCCGCCTACATTACCATTCCAACTTTATTTATCTATTCCGTGGTCTCAAGCATAGTTACAACGGCTGCCTCGCCCTTCAAACCGAAACGCATTACTGCTTCACGGCAGAAATAGACAGATAGTGGTACCTACCCGCGCTTACAATACATCCTACCACCAGTAACTGAACTAGAATTTTTGCTGGTTTGAATTTTATGTTGAATTCGTTCGTAAACATTTAATAAGTGTATTTTATTACAAAAATTGGTACCCACCTGCGGGATTTGAACCACGGCACAGTCGCGCGATACGAACCCACCGGCCGTCTTATCCTTTAGGCCACGACGACTTTCAAAACATTAACAAGCTTTCAAACTTAGTTAAAAGTTTATGGGATACCATAATCATATTTAATGTATAAAATAACATTTTTTCAAAGGCTTCGTTCGCTTTGTACAGTCAAAACTAATTTCTAATTTAATCTTCTAATTAATAATTATATTTCAAATGTACAAACACAATGTAAATATTTACAATTCTATAAGTATTTTTTTGATACGATTCATTCGCTTATCAAACTGTTGCAGGGTTATTACGTATATTCGGGAATCGCTTCGAATCTGCTTGTGTATAGAAAAGTAATGATATTATATATATATATATGTATTCCATTTTTATTTTATTATAATTGTTGTGGTGACAAATTAATATTACTTACTAGCTGACCCGGCAGACTTCGTAGTGCCTCAATCGATAAATAAAAGGACTAAGCTTTTGTATAAAATAAACATAAAACAAACAAAAAGAATCCGTCCGACGGGGGACACATCAAAGAGAAAACAAAATTGTTATTTTTATTTAATTCCGAGCATTTTCATATTTACCTACCTTTTAAACCTTCTCTGGACTTACACAAATAATTCAAGACCAAAATTGGACAAATCGGTCCAGCCGTTTTCGAGTTTTAGCGAGACTAACGAACAGCAATTTATTTATATATATACCTATATATTACTTATTTTCTTTTTGTGTTAGTAATTTTTTATAGTCATGTTTGTATTTTTTGTGTTATTTTTTTTGCTGTTTTTTTTTGTTTGTTTTATTATACTTAGATATTTATTTATTTTCAATTAGGTTACGATTAACATTTCGAAGACCAGTGCACAGGATGGTCGTGTGAGGCATCACACGGACGACTCTTCCCTTGGCAGTTTTAAATACGAGGTTTTTTTTATTTTTTGTTAATTTTTTTGCTATTAACCTGCTTTTTTTAATAACTACACAGTATTTTAAATAAATATAATATAATAATGATACAAAATATTCCGGAATGTTTGAATACAATGAAATGCATTTATATCCTATCTCCAGGGGCGTCTTAAACTAGGATGGGGCCCTTGGGCACACAAGAATTTGAGGCCCTTTTGGAAAGTAAAAAAAGCGAATTATAATAAAAAAAATTTACTGAGTATGACCATTTATTATAGGTAATCAAATACAGTATGACATAATATGTCATTAGAATGCTGCTGGTTTTTTGGTTACGATTTCGATAACGGTTTTTTTCGGGATGTCTGTTGAGCAAAATCTTCTATTATAGGCATAGTATATGCCTTGTAAATACCTTCTGATTACTGATTTGTGAAAAAAGTGTAATGTGCCCGACAAAAATGTTTTGAGAATAAGCGTGTGAGATAAATTTTCAGTCTTTCGGGGCCCCCTGAGAATGGGGGCCCTGGGCACGGCCCCCGTGTGCCCTTATGGTAAAGACGGTATTGCCTATCTCTCTCACTCAGTCATGCTCTATATCTGTCATTGATCCGTACATTCTGTTCCTACTTACCTATATGGATGTTATTAACCGTGAATGTGTGTTTGTTTGTTTGTTTGTCTGTTATTCAATCAGGGCAATTAATGATTGCTTAACTAAAAAAATTAAGAAAACGAGTTTAATACTTTGAACAATTTCTAAACGTGTATTCAGTAAGTTTACAAATTAAAATTTTTAAAATAAAAAAAAATAGTTTTAATTTTGGTTCGAGTAAGGCTTAGTTAGAAAAGTACTTTCGTCTCTTTTAAAATAACCTCAAACGACCTTACGTGTTCCAGGATCAAGAGTCGACGGAGCACGACGGTGACGTGGAGGACATCTCGGACGGCGAGAGGACCTCGTCTTCGGAGAGGGCGTCCCGGCCTACTTACTACCCCGGCAATAACGACGACGACACCCCGGGGTGAGTCGAGAGGCGATCTTCTGTAGAGACGAGCGCACGTCTCGACTGACTTCCACGGATTCGATGATTGGGCAGTGTTGATAGAAGTCGTCGTGGCCTAAAGGATAAGACGTCCGATGTATTCGTGTTGAGCGGTGCACCGGTGTTCGAATCTCAGGCGGCTACCAATTTCTCTAATGAAATACGTACTCCACTAACGTTCACGATTGACTTCCACGGTGAAAGAATAACATCGTGTAATAAAATTCAAACCCGCAAAATTATAATTTGCGTAATTATTGGTGGTAGGACCTCTTGTGAGAGTAGTACGGGTAGGTACCACCACCCTGTCTATCTCTGCCGTGAAGCAGTAATGCGTTTCGGTTTGAAGGGTAGGGCAGCCCTTGTAACTATACTTGAGACCTTAGAACTCATATCTCAAGGTGGGTGGCGACATTTACGTTGTAGACGTCTATGGGCTTCAGTAACCACTTAACACCAGGTGGGCTGTGAGCTCGTCTACCTATCTAAGCAATAAAAAAAAAAACAGCCGACGGTGTATGTATATTGGGTGTTAGGAGACCGCTTCAGAAAACGAAGACAGACGATAGTACTAATGACACCCTTGACGATGGGACGGGAAAAAAATCGATCCTAAAATTAAAAAAATATATATTTTTAAAACATTTTATTAACATTATTTACGCTCCATCATGTTAGTACAGCTAAATGAAACGATAGTTTCATAAAAGATACATAACTTTACTAAAAAAAAACCCGCAATGAAATACAAAATCAAAAACAGCTGATGCTCGGGTCAACGAACGCGCGGGCGCCGCGCTGGTACCGCGCGATCGCACAAATACTTATTTATAACATTTTGTCTAAATAACTCCATCATCAAAGGTGTCATTAGTACTATCTTTCTATCTGTCTTACTTTTCGGAAGCGGTCTCCTAACACCCAGTATATATATATATAGACTCTAGCTCTATATTAGTTGTACTCGTCCGCTTCGCTGGGCATTTAAAATTAACATTATTATTTATTGTCATTATTATTAGGTTGTCCAACACTCATATAAACATTAGCCTTTTTTTTTATTGCTTAGATCGGTGGACGAGCTCATAGCCCACCTGATGTTAAGTGGTTACTGGAGCCCATAGACATCTACAACGTAGATGCCGCCACACACCTTGAGATATAAGTTCTAAGGTTTCAGTATAGTTACAACGGCTGCCCCACCCTTCAAACCGAAACGCATTACTGCTTCACGGCAGAAATGGGCAGGGTGGTGGTACCTATCCGCGCGGACTCACAAGTTGTCCTACCACCAGTAATAAGCCTATCCATTAAGTACATGTATTCTCTACATGGACCAAGTTTCAAGTCAATCGGATGCACGGTTCAGTAGTTATAACGGAACATCCGTAAAAATCACTGTAGATTTATATATTAGTATAGATAAGTCGACATGGGTCCCATATAGATCTTGGTCCGGTCGGATATCCGGTGACCAGTGGAGGATAAATATTAAAGGCCACACTACTGTCGGTTGCAGCGAGTTCATGGTGAACGCCATGGACGCTGAAGAGTTGAGGCAGTCGATTCGTCGCTCGAAGCGCTGGAAGACCGACTCCCCCCGGCTGGAGATACCACCCACCACCACCTCGCTCAGCGGCTCCGGCCACGACTCCGACGATGACGAGGTAATAATGATTTTAAGCGACTTCGATGTACTTTTCATTAACTTGTTTTTTTTAAAAGGGATTTTATGACCTGGTAACTAAGACCTTTAAGTCATATCTTATTTTTATGAAAAATGATAATATACCCGTGAGGCCTCATAAAACGTCCAACTGTGTTTATGGGTTAATTCGCTTGTCGAGTCTTTGGTCGCAAGTGACGGGTTCGACGAGGACGGTGACCTGTGCTTGTGGTACCTAAAACCGCCGTTAATGGATCTGGAGGATCTGTAATGACGTGCTTAGGGCAACTCTGGTGCAATACTCGGGGAACTTTGCTGCCCATATTCCGGTGACCCTCTCAGTCGCCCCATCCGACCCCCCGGGGAGAGATGGGGGGGAATTTTCTAGGCGGTCACACAGAGCCATTTACCGTGCGCATCTAACAAAACCTGTCTGAATTGTACTATGTGTGACGTAATTTGATGTCAAACTTTCCATATATATTCCGGAATAACCATAAATCATATATTAGTCTATAACACCAATAATAGTTACATACCGTATGTAAGTTGTAACGTAACTTCATTTCATTTAATTTGACTCCATGTTATCATTTTTCATAAAAATAAGAATATAAATTAAAGTAAGACATGACCTAAAGATCTTAGTCACCAGGTCAAAAAAAAAAGTTTTGTGTCCGGCAGGTGTCCACCCCGTCCGGCGACAACGCGGACCGGAACCCTCTGTCGGCGTCCTGCGAGTCGCTGCCCCGCGCCGCCCTGCGCGAGACCTACGTGCGCGCCGCCTTCGACAGCCTGGGGGGGACCGACGCCGCGCCCGGCGCAGGTCCGTGCCACCCCCTCCCCTTCACGGCCTAAACAGCTTGAAACCAGCTCTAAGCGGTAGATCGACTATGCCCTTTAGACTGATTTACTGGTGGTAGGACCTCCTGTGATTACGCGCGGGTAGGTACCACCACCCCGCCTATTTCTGCCGTGAACCCGTTGTACTGAGACCTTTGAATTAATATCTCAAGGTGGGTGGCGGCATTTACGTTGTAGATGTCTATGGGCTCCGCTAACCACTTAACACCAGGTGGGCCGTGAGATCGTCTGCCCATCTAAGCAATAAAAAAAATCCTCGAGCGAGAGTAACCGTTATCAGTGAATAAGGATGTCCCTTGTGTTCGTCAGGACACAACTCACTGTCGTCGCAGCACCGCGCGCCCACGGTGTCTCGCAACAAGCTCCTGGACCCGGAGGCTGCGAGGAAACGAGAGGAACTCAACAGAAGGATACTGGAGACCAGGAGGCAGCTGGAGAATGTGAGTCCTTTTTATTATTTCAGTGAATACGGCTCGTTGGTGTGTGGCAATCGTCAGCAAAGCCGCAGAGAAGCAGCTACCCTCAAAACTTTCAAAGCATCCGATAAATGTAGGTTTGCCTTGATTTGAGTCGATAGGACGTTCAGTGAGTCAGGGGACACGGGGGGACCTGACCCCCCCCCGACCCCCACTGGAGGGCCGACCACCCCCGCGACACCACTACACGTACATCGACTAGTACATTGCCTAAGCTCCTCCCTCTCCCTGCAGGTCGCGTTCAGATCGAACCTGAAGTCCAGCCAGTCCACGACGGACCTCTCCTACATCCCCGAGAAGGACAACGCGCGCAGGTCGCGACCCATGTCCATGGCCGTGCCAAGCAACACTCGACCTTACGGTAAACGATTAGTACATATATTCTCTTGTCACGTGTTTGAAAAAAATTAAAATGATTAATAGAAGAGGAGTATTATAGATAATAAACACTCAGGCATAGAACAAAAAAAAATGTTTAAAATGTTTTCCCGTTGCGGGAATCGAACCCGCGACCTTCAGCGCGTCAGTCAGATGCGCTAACCGCTGCACCACCGAGTCAGTAACGTTTCATAACTGATTAGAAATAATTCGATAGATCGCAGTGTAAATGGCGCGTTGCGATATGCCAATATCGAAAAAATATGCGACAATAAATTTTAATGCCCTTGTGATTCTTAAAAGGATATATTTTTTGATGATATTTCCTCAAATTTATACTCCCGATGTTTGATTTAAAATCTTTTTAACTTAAGCTATGAGAGCTTTCGTGTGATAGCCTAAGCTTAGGGTAATTTTACGGTATGACACTAATGGATAGTACAATATTTTATTATAGGAAACTTGTTTTGGGCCAATTTTGCAAGCTATATCTTAATCTCTATAATAATTGAAGCGATTGTTTTCACTTGGAAATGTTCTATCAGCCCGTATTATTTGTTTATTAGTTCAAATCGTGACATATACGATGTTAAGTAACAACATTAACACGTCAAATTTATGTACTAACAAAAGTAACTAATTTCAAAATCGATTTCCCCTTAAAACGCTAACCAGGACTCGCCAATGCATTCCCGGAGGAAACTTTCGATAGTTTAAACTCGAATTACTTTGACAGCCTTAATCCTTGTCAGAATCCTATTCAGGATTACAGAAATAAGAATCTTTACGCCATACCGGCGAATCTGAACCACAGACTCCCGGAGTATAACGAAACTCCCCCATATGTACCACCACATTCGAACATCCACCCGATATCGAGCGATAAAAGACATTTGAACTTCATTCCCTATTCGAAACCGGTTTTCAAAGAGCAAACCCAACAGAAGCCTTCAGCGTTCACGGTGGACACGAAACCGGTTCAATCGAGGGTTTTCAACCGACTCTTCCCGGATAAAGAACCGCCTAAGGTTCCGCCTAGGAATTTCCACCTGAACCTAACGAAACCGGAGGAGAAACCTCCGCAGAAGTCACTAAAGCCAAACGCCAGGAGCATCTTCAAGAACTACAAGTCTTGTCCGGTCTCGCCAGTCTCTGAGGAGTGCAAATGGGCTGATAAAGTCGCCCAAAACGCCAAATGCGAAGGAAAAACTCACGAGACTAACTCTTTAGATCCGAAAAAGAGGAATTCTTTAAGCTTCTTCATCGGCATGGAAGTTAACAGCGGGAAAAGTGTCGTTGATACAATTAAAACCAACACAGAGAAAATGATAGCAGAAATTACGGAAAAATACGGAGATCTAGATGAGTTCACTCCCGGCGATAGGAGTGATCTGGATTTGAAACCGACTAGAGGAGAAAGAGACGACGGAAACTTCTCCTCGGACTCGCTGGAAGACTGCAGCTTGAGCCAAGACGCGAGCTGCAAGAACAAATTGTTTTCGAAGAAAGTCTGTAAAAAACACAATAAGAATCAACCCAGACGGGCCGTGTCCGATTATGAGATATACGGGGCATACGAGAAACCAGCCGTGCCCGCGAAACCCGCGAATATCGGGCAAAAAAGCTCGACTTTGCCAAGAAATATGCCGTCAAACCTCGACGAAGCCGAGGAGAACAATGCTGAATACATTTATAGATGCCAGAGCGTCTTAACGAAACGCTGCGTGACTAGATCCAATGAGTCGGTTTTGAGCGATAACTCCAATTGCTCGAGTGTCTCAAATGAGGTCTTTCTCAAATACGGAAACGAGGTTGCGTTCCAGCAAGCCAAATATGACAGCAGATACAATCTGGACGGCTCACAGAATTGTTCCTACGAAAATGTCAACGATGAGTATTTGGATCGACACAGACACAGCAGCGCCAGTTTCTTCTTAAACCAGAAGAAGTACATGAAATCCAGCTGCAGTCAGGAGTCTATATTGTCGGACGAAATGTATTTGGACAATGACAATCAACTGTCAAGGACGAATTGTAATTCGCTTGAAAGTGTCCTGTCTGACGACTCTGATTGTACCAAGAGCGCTCCACTGGAGATGCTGTTCGAAGGTGCCAGACCTAAGAGGCCAATGAAGGGCCAAGCCATACCCCGCAACAGTAAAAGCTGTTACGAATTCGACCACGCTTCGAAGAGCTACGGTTGCAGCCCGAATAATGCGCCCCAATTCGGCAGCTACATGATCAATAACTACATGGAAGTCAGTCCCAATTACCAAACCCCGAAGAGTCCAATAGGAAACATTAGCGTGCCGACCAATAAAGTTTATGGATTCAATGTGGACGCCGAGATATCAGGGCACAAGACGATAACTAGGTCTAAGAGTCTGTACGATTCGGGCAGTAAACAACCGCCGGTAGCTAAAAACATCGCTTACTATTTCGATGGTAGTAATGTCCAGCAGTACACGAAAGAAAAGAAGCCGCCCGATGAGATACCGAGGTTGAACAAGTCTGAATATATGTCAAATAAAACGAAATCCCTGCAGCCGAATTTCGCTGAAAAACAAAAATACAAAAGCGATTTATCCGCTTGCGAACAGAATACTATGATCAAATCGAAGAGTTGCAGCTTCGAAGTGGTTTTAGAGCCGGCTTCCAAACCTAATCCCCTGAAGAGCTTAATGGAGAAACGCAATTCGCACGTTCAGAAGAATCTGGAGAAATTCGAGGAGCAGATTCGCAAAAATACACAGAGCAAAACGACGAAGAACCAAATGAACAAAGACAAAGCGAACGGCTCAAAAAATAACAACGCCACCAAAAGCTTGGAGCGGGGTTCTGGACAGAAAAACAACAGTAAAATCACTATGGAATTCGTGCCCCACAAGCCGCCGAAACCGATCAAAAGAACCTCGTCAGTTAAAATGAATAACAGATTGAAGGCAGGGCTGGATAAACAGGGACTAGTCTCTTCCATATCGTCGCAGTACAAAGCAAAGTTAGATGGCCTTCATAACAAGAACTACATGGCCCACAAAAGGCAGGAAGACAAGAACTCCAACAACAACATAGACTCGAGTGAGAACCCCGAGAAAACCATAGAGGTTTTTGTTAAAGAGAAAGACGTCAATGAGAATAAATCAGAGATTCAGATGGACAGTCTAGAAGTTTACAGCCTGCAAAGAATGAAAGAAGTTAGCATGGATTCGCTAGACGTTTTAGAAGAATTCACAAAAGATTCATTAGACTATTACGCGGAGCAAGACAGTAAATTTTCCTTCGGAAAATCTATAAAAGACCAGATAAATTTGAAAATAGCTAGGAGTGATCGTGAAGCGCCATGTCACAGTCGACAGGCGGACGCCAAAGAAAACATAGCGCCGCCAGACGACGAAATAAAAAAATACAAGTACATCGAAAGAAAACTCGAGATAATCAACAAACTAGTTGAAATGGAAGAGCGGAAGATACTGCAGGAGAAAATATTGAAAGAATGGCGCATGAGACCACTGAAAGCTAACATAAACGACGGTACAGGTGTCGTTAAAGTGTTATCCAGAAAATTCGAGAAGTTAGCTACAAAACAATCAGCTAATTTCGCTTCGTTAACATTAGAAGAAGCGGACACGGATACAGAGAACAGCGAGAACAAGGAAATTAAACGTAATCTGAGCTTGCCCGATATTTTGGATACGGACCACATAAGCTTGGTTACCGCGGAAGGCGTAGACTCCGGTAAAGACAACGATTCGATGAACTTCCCTTACGAACAACCATTAAACAACACAGTACGAACAGATGCTCCGAAATCCTTGAAGCAACGGGTTTACAACGAAACGATAATACCGAAAACTGACGTTCATATAGACAGCGAAAACTATGAATCATCCACGACAAGCTCGAGCTGCACCAACTCCCCAAAAAGACTGTCTTTCTATGGTTTCAATAGACCCAAAATACCGCTACGGAGAATCTTGCGAGCGCCAACTCCTCGACTCTGTCTAGAAACCAGGGCCTTACCGATGAGGCCCTTTTTGAATTCGGGGTGTGGCGTAAGGAATTCGGTTCTCTTTAAAAAAGTTTCCACACCGGTTATGCCTGCGAAATTCACACCTATGCCAGGTCGGAGTGCATGTTCATAACTACTATTAATGTTGTGAATCATTTTATTTGCGATTCTTGGTTTTCTTGAAACTGTGATGAATCGTTAAGACTGCTAAATATACTTTAGATTTTATTTCATAGCCTTTGTCAATGTCTCCGTTCGAAAATTAGATATTAACTTTCTGTTGTATTGCGTAATGCAATGCAAAAATTTGGAGCTACAGATGTACATCGAATTCTTTTAAAGCAATATTCGATAAATGTCATCTTTCATTGTTATTAACTCACTGCCTCTTCATGATTCGTCACAGAAAGCTTTTTGTAAACATTTTTGTGTATTTTTATCCAGCATGCGTTTTGAATTATCTTAGCGTTTTTCAATAAAAAATATTGCATGATTTTAACTTAGAATCGCATGCCTATGCAATGTTGTGTGAGAGCTATATTTATCGACATAGAACCGAAAATATATAGAAACGGCATTTCAAAACGATTTTGTTTAAAAAAATGGGAAGTGAAAAATAATTAAGGAATTATTACCGAGGCTTGGGGCTACCTAATTATGTTAAAATTAATTTGATTAACTTAAAATGTGTTCACATATTTGAGTCGACTATTATCAAAGCCGGCAATCTGACTTTTGGATAATTATTGGTAAATCAGAAAAACGAATTATTGACTTTGTATTCCATTGGCAGTCACAAAACTCTTCGGAACGACATCTTAGATAAATAACAGGTTAACTATTAACCTTTATTTAATGCAGGTTTTGAACCGTATTCTTTGAAGGAGACGATTATATTCAAATCAATCTGTATTGACATATCAATAACATTTTTTTTTCCAAATGCACAGATTGCCACCTTTGATAATAGACGACTCATTTTAAAGACCTGAGAATGAACAACCCGAATCAAAGGTAATCTGTTATTGACTATGCAAAAATCTATAAGTATTAATTGTAAATTTGCAATAAGAATTTTTTTTGATGAGACATCCGACAAATTCTTTTATTATATGGTATATATACCAGTCACACACACATACACGCGAAGGAATAAAACTAAGAAAAATTAGTTTCGGTGTGCTTAGTGCGAGCTTTTTCAAATTTGTATGGAGTTGGAACAGCTTCCCTTCGTTTGCCGCTAGGGGCGCTGTTCCAACTCCATACAAAATTGAGTTAACTTTTACGCGATCGAGAACGTTAAAAAACTCGCACTAAGCATGCGTGCACCATAATAGAATTATTAGAGGTGTAACCGATCTTTTTGAATATTTGTCGAAAGTTTGATTAAATCAGAAAACGCTTGGCCCTCGTACTCAAGCTAAAAGGGCTATAGAAATCACGCGATATCGATTATCAAATGTATCGATATATAGGTTCTCTTAAATTAGTGTGAGAGGCAGCGACTTCGCTGTGCTGTGCCGGGATTGCTGACTTCCATTACCACTCGCTATCTTCATTGACTTTTGTTAAGCCTTTGAGCGCGAAACGTCGATAGACCAATTCTCTATTAATGTGTATAAAGTACGTAGCGTCGGAATACCGACTATTGCGCAGTTTGATTATAGTTATTAGGTATCGACCTGTACGGACGTGTCTTAGCGACATTAACGTTTTTAATAAGTTAATATTAATATTTATAAACGACCATTTAAAAATTATTTTGCTGGGAATTTAGTTTTTATGTTACTGATGGTAGGACCTCTTGTGAGTCCGCACGGGTAGGTACCACCACCCTGCCAATTTCTGTCGTGAAACAGTAATGCGTTTCGGTTTGAAGGGTGGGGTAGCCGTTGTAACTATACTGAGACCTTAGAACTTATATCTCAAGGTGGGTGGCGGCATTTACGTAGTAGATTTCTGTGGGCCCCAGTAACCACTTAACACCAGGTGGGCTGTAAGCTCGTTCACCCATCTAAACAATAAAAAATATATATTAGGTACCTTTTTCCATACAATGTCCTTTAGAAATTTATGGAAAATACGTGAAATTAAGCTGAGCATTAAAAGGTTTATTAATGCACGACTAAACGCTAATGTTACGACAGCTGGTCGCAACTATTTGTCGGCATCGGACCGCGAGGAGGAGGGGACCGGTATGAGGAGGGCGATATCTCTGTCGGACCTCGCCGCCAAGCCGATGCCGGCTCCCAGGACGCCGCAAGGTGGGTTCGGTGGCGGCACGAAAATGTATAAAGGTGGCGGAATTTTTCTATGGGTTTCAATGTAACAAATGCTAGTAATCTATTTAGCTAATTCGTCCTTCGAATGTAGTTGGATTGGGCGGTCGCCGTGTCGCGCAGAAGTATACGATTGGTTGGGTGCTTATCTACTGTGGTATCATCATCATTCTCCTGCCCTTCTCCCAGTAACCTGGGGTCGGCGCAATATGTTTTCTCCTTCCATACTCTTCTATCATATACCATTTCTTCTTAGGTCTACGTCTTCCTGTATATCCTTCCACATTCATAGCTAACACTCTTACCAACATCATTTTCATTTCGTCTCATCACATGTCCATACCATTCACTATGGTATATTAACGGTAAAAGGAGCCCCATAGAGAGAGTCCACTGAGGTACTCGCTGGATCTTCTCAGTGGGTCGCGCAGTAGATTCAGTAAAGCACTGCTCTTGCTAGAGCTAGTGTTAGCAAATTCTCGCGTGTTGAGCCCGTGAGCTCCCCTACCCGTCCGCGCTTATCTGGAATACCCCTTAAGTCTACCAGCGAATGATTAGGTAAAAGATAATAGCTCTTATCCACGTGTTCTAAAAATAATTCTTCTTCTTCTTTCTTTCCTATTACCCTCTGCTGGGGTGTAGGGCTCGAATCAAATCCTTCCATTTACATCGGTCTTGGGCGGTCCGTTCTAGCTCCTCTCAGGTCATGCCCAAGACGCCCAGCTCTTACTCCACCGGTCATCGTACTCGTCGAACCCGTCGCTTGCCACGAAGGGTTCGACCAGTAAATTAACCCACTGACACAGCCCACTCAGTTTCTCGCCGGATCTTCTCAGTGGGTGGCGTTTCCGATCTGGTGGTAGATTCTGCGAAGCACGAATCTTGCTAGGGTTCGGGTTAGCAGCGTCGTCAGGTTTGAGCCCCGTGAGCTCCCCTACTAGTCAAGATTACGTTGAAATAGCCTCTTAAGGTTATCAGCTTAGGCAGAAAAAAAACCCTGCTCCACCGAGCGACGCCAAGTTGTTCTGGGACGGCCTCTCTTCTTCTCTAAAAGCTATAGTTTGATAATATCTTGCCCATACCGCATTGCTCAATCTGTGCGAAGAGATCCACATGGTGCTGGCTGTGGGCTCCGATAACCAGTACAAGAGTGAAGATGAAAGCAAAAATAAATTCGAATGGGAATGCTGATTATTGTAACCGATAACCAACTAAGCAAGGATAGTGATGCAAGAAAACAAATACGAAAGGGGATGCTAATTGCTCTAACAGCAATAGCTGAAGACTATACATGGATGAGCTAGCCTTCAGTCATCGTTCTCGCCGAACCCGTAGTCTGCGACGAAGGGCTCGACGTGTAAATTAACCCACAGACGCAGCCCACTGAGTTTCTCGCCGGATCTCTCAGTGGGTCGCGTTTCCGATGCGGTGGTAGATTCTGCGAAGCATTGTTCTTGCTTGGTTGGTTTGTTCGCAAGGACTTGATCAAAAAACTTCAAGTGTTTGTGAATAAGTGCCTGCGTCAGATTTTGAAAATCTTTTGGCCTGAGAAGATCACTAACAAAGAGCTGTGGAGGATCACTAAGCAGACACCAATGGAGAAGGAGATCCTTACGCGGAAGTGGCATTGGATTGGTCACACTTTGAGAAAGCCCGATACACACCTATCAAAGAGAGCACTGACCTGGAAAGTGTTTGGTAAAAGGAAGAGAGGCCGCCCCAGAACAACTTGGCGTCGCTCGATGGAGCAGGAGCTAGGGGTCTTGGGCATGACGTGGGAGGAGCTAGAACAGACTGCCCAAGACCGATATAAATGGAAAAATTTGATTCGAGCCCTACCCCAGCAGAGGGTAATAGGAAAGCATGATGATGATGACTGTTCTTGCTGGGTTTGTGTTAGTAATGTAGTCAGGTTTGAGCCTCCTGAGTTCACCTATTAGTTAAGGTTAAGCTGCAATAGCCTCTCAAGGCTATCAGCATTGGTAGAAAAAAAAACTACGGTCGTTCGACTTGAATTGATTGACTTGTCATCAAAGATTTCAAGGTACATCACGCGTGAATATCGATTAAAACTGTTCCACTTTTTGTCATCGGTCCTTAATAAATATACCGAATTCCGAGTTAATCCGAGGTTTGGAAGGGGGTCAAAATCATGTTCAAATATTCCGTTACATACTAACATACATACGTCTGAAGCTAATAAAAGCGTATTAATAAAAGCATCTGAGGATGTGACTCAAATGCAACTTAAAAGCCTTTTCATAAATTTAAAAGTATCTTAACCATAAAATTACAAATTTTGATAATGAGGTCACCCCGTTCAGATTTTGGCTTGTGAGAGAGACAGCAAAATGTTCTCATTTATAAACCCAACTAATTTTGTTGTTTACAAACATTTTCATAAACAAAGTTTTCTCTATCGACATTTCACTGTGTTTACTACATTTTAACGCTTCAAAGGTTAACCCTGTTCTGAATTCGACAATAATTTTGTTTTGATTGATTCTAATGACTCCTCTTTTATTTGAGAGACGCTTCTCACGTCCCATTTAAATTTCATTAAAATTTGACCCATAGTTGTTGATTTATCCTCAATAATGCATATTTTGATGACACCACATTGATAATGACCACCTTTTTTGATTTCTTTCGGATACTGTGTATATATGGAGGTCTTTAAACAACATCGGAGTGCTTTATACTGGACGAAGCTTTAATCGTGTTCGAACTTCAGGTCAGACTAAGCCGGTCGCTCAGCAGCCTAGCAGTCAAAGCAAGTCCAGCTTCGTCCGCCCCCCACCGAGGTACAGCAACAAATCGAACATGACGAGGAGTTCCAGTGTCGGAGTACTGAACCAGGTGGGAGTCCGGATCGATTAGCGACTAGACTTAGATGTTTGAGGACACAAGCGATGCTAAATGATAACCTTAATGATGACCTGAACTCGCGCGTCGATTGATTTTAAATTGCGTCCATTGCGTGGTCTAAAGGATAAGACGTCCGATGTATTCGTGTTGAGCGGTGCACCGGTATTCGAATCTCAGGCGGGTACCAATTTTTCTAGTGAAATACGTACTCAACAAATGTTCACGATTGATTTCCACGGTGAAGGGATAGCATCGTGTAATAAAAATGAAACCCGCAAAATTATAATTTGCGTAATTACTGGTGATAGGACCTCTTGTGAGTCCGCGCGGGTAGGTACCACCGCCCTGCATATTTCTGGCGTGAAGCAGTAATGCGTTTCGGTTTGAATGGCGGGGCAGCCGTTGTAACTATACTGAGACCTTAGACCTTATATCTCAAGGTGGGTGGCGCATTTACGTTGTAGATGTCTATGGGCTCCGGTAACCACTTAACACCATGTGAGCTGTGAGCTCATCCACCTATCTAAGCAATAAATAAATAAATGTCTTCTTCAATAATTCTAGAGTGACTCAGAATCGGATCCTCAGCCGTCCAGACCACAGTCGAGCCGTGCTCAAGGATTGATGCGACCAACGATTAGCTCCATGAATAAGGCGGCAGCCAACACGGCCAGGAGACGTGGCCTGTCGAACGCCTACAGCGCCGGTAAGTTCAGAGACCATTTTAATTTGGTTCTTCAGTAGCGTCTGCAAAAACATGCCGGTTTTTTTTTTACAAAAATAACTGTTATAGCTTGATTTGATAATGATGGAAGCTTCTAATTACGCTTATACAAAAATAGACACGGTAGTTAAAAATTTAGATGAAATAAAAACACCGCTTCGAACAGTACGAGAATTCCTGTAGTGAGACAACCAGTGTTATTAATACTTAATTTCAACTAGTCACATTCGGCACAATTTTCTGGCAAATCTTGGATCTGATCAATGGCCACCAAACTCCACAGGATCACTCGCTAGCCCAGTATGAAGATTTATCCTAAAAATTCCGTTCGCCTTTTCGCTTCGAGTAGAACCGATTACTAACTGCCTTCATGTTATCTCTGTAACGCTTTTATAATCGACACGACAAGTCTACAATTATCGAGAACTTTCCCGGTAGTACTAGTCGTTTTGATATGTGTTTCCGTTATTTGATAATAGATGGCGTTACGTTTTTCGAGGGTTCTAGATGTTACTAGTTATTTTGATGACAGATGGCGTTACTCTTATCGTCGTAACAATATGTAGGTTCCTAAGTTTTCCGCGTTTTCAGGTATAAGTATTTTTTTTTTTTTTTTTTTTTATTGCCTTTGTAGGCAGACGAGCATACGGCTCACCTGATAGTGAGTGGTTACCGTCGCCCATGGACTTCAGCAATGCCAGGGGCAGAGCCAAGCCGCTGCCTACCGCAATATTTTTTAGGATAACCTTATGTGGCCTATGATTATTACTTTTGAACAAATCAATGCAATGCAATGCAATGCAATGCAATGACAAACAAACGTTGTCACATTTATAATGTTAATATGTATGGAAGTTTCGATTATGGGTTCCGAATTCGACAGCCGTAGTTCCAATGCCTTTTTTCAAGTTGAATTATAAATATCGTATGATAAGTAACTATCCGTCTTTTTTTTATTGCCTTTGTAGGCAGACAAGCATACGACCCACCTGATGGTGAGTGGTTACCGTCGCCCATGGACTTCAGCAATGCCAGGGGCAAATCCAAGCCGCTGCCTACCGCGCTATCTGTCTATCTATCTGTTATATCTGTTGTCTTTTCACGAGCGAACTACCTGATATGATGAATAGTTTATAGCAACGGTTCGAGTACTGGTAGGGAATATTATATTACACTGCTATACCTGAACAATAGATGAAGAACTTTTTTGTTATATTTCCCAAAATTTAAACTTCAAATGGCTCTCCTGTAAAGTAGCAAAAATGTTGCTTAAACTTAATAGTCTTTTACCTCTCGATATCACTTCTATTTCCTACACTAGCGCCATTTCGGTGAGTCTTCCAACAACAATTTGCTGTTCACAGACAGACGCTTTTTCAAATTGTCCCCTAGACAAGATGGTATTTACGACCCCGTAATGTAAAGCGTAATTCATTTTCGACCGTATGACCTTGAACTTAACGTTCTTTCGTCGACACCGACAGCAAATTCAGCTGAGTCCCCCTACTGCCACCATAAAAACCCTGACGCACCATAGTTAAAACAGCACAAAATTAAACACGTACTAACTTGCATGCGGGAACAGTGAGTCTCGCAACGGGAGGGCAAGAGGAGTCCAGTTCTGAAGCGGATGAGAGGAGGGGAGACGAGAAACCCTCGGCGCCGAGGCCCAGGTCCGGCTCCGTGGATGCCCAGAGGAGGATCGGTCAGTACCACACACAGTGTGAATGTAACTTGCGAATGGTTTTTCAAGGACTGGTGTACCGTGAGCGCGCAATGTAAAGCGTACAGAACGCGACTTGTACAAAGTACATTGCCGGCTAAATATTCAGCGTCACTAAAACAATAGTTCGAATACCCTGCCTTTGAAATGTTTCGGTCAGTAAAGGAACTGTTTTCACGGAGCTGGAGGCGATGATAATTTGGGTAAATTTCGTAATCACTGATGGTAGGGCCTTTATTGGTCCCGCCCGGGTGAGTAACGCGTTCCTGCCTATTTCTACCGCGATGCAGCCATAGACGTTGTACCCTAAAACCGATATTTAGAACTCATGTCCCAAGGTCTTTGGGCTCCGGGTCGGTCGTCAGTTATGGTATGCGATAGTCCAAAGACAGTTCGTTGTGTCGTTGTGTCCACTTGGTTACTGAGTGGTGTCGCGCACAGGGCGCAGTGGCAGCGAGCGCGACCTGTCGGCGAAGGCGCGCGAGGTGACAGCGCGGCTGGCCGCCGCCCCCCGCCCCCGCCACAAGCACGACCCCCCCGCCGACACCAGCCGTGAGTACCGCGCGCCCCCAGGAGACATCGCTTTGTCTTAGTAGGGCTGACGAATCTATCGATAAGTGCAGTTGCTCATAGGCATCAACAACCACACCCTGCTGAGTGAGTACTGATATGAACGGAGAAATGACTGATGCAAAGCAATTAACATCTCGAAATCTAATCAAGTTTCATCTGAAGTTGAGCTAACGTTTGACGATGCCTCCAATAAAGAATGGGTTGGTGTTGTGGTGCAGTGTGATCCCCACGCGGGCTGGACCTGGAGACTGGACCGGTCATGTGTGTCAAACTGACTTGATGGTACAGTGTAATGGTGGTGGTGGTGGTAGTGGTGCGTCCCTACCTCCTGCATCGAGGAAACTTTTTTTATTGCTTAAATGGGTAGACGAGCTCACAAACCGCCTAGTGTTTAAGTGGTTACCGGAGCCCATTGACATCTACAACGTATACATCGCAACCTACCTTGAGATATAAGTTCTAAGGTCTCAATATAGTTACAACGGCTGCCCCACCCTTCAAACCGAAACGCATTACTGCTTCGCAGCAGAAATAGGCAGGGTAGTGGTGCGCGGACTCGCAAGACGTTCTACCACCAGTAATTACGCAATACGTCCGTTTGTAAGTACAAGGAACCCTAGTTCAGAGCCGCGTATCCGCGTGGTACTTACTTTATGGCTACCGTCAATAATGAGCTCAGTGGTTGTGTCGTCGGCAGCGTCGTCGTCCCAGCTGTGCGCGGCGCTGACGGAGCAGCTGACCCGCACGGCCGGCAAGGTGGCGCAGCTGTACGCCAGCCTGCGCCGCGCGCCCGCCGCCGCCGCCGACCTCAGCGGTACGTCGCACACACGCGCCGCACACTCGCGCCGCACACTCGCGCCGCACACACGCGCCGCACACTCGCGCCGCACACTCGCGCCGCACACACGCGCCGCACACTCGCGCCGCACACTCGCGCCGCACACACGCGCCGCACACTCGCGCCGCACACTCGCGCCGCACACACGCGCCGCACACTCGCGCCGCACACACGCGCCGCACACTCGCGCCGCACACTCGCGCCGCACACTCGCGCCGCACACACGCGCCGCACACACGCGCCGCACACACGCGCCGCACACTCGCGCCGCACACACGCGCCGCACACACGCGCCGCACACTCGCGCCGCACACACGCGCCGCACACACGCGCCGCACACACGCGCCGCACACACGCGCCGCACACACGCGCCGCACACTCGCGCCGCACACACGCGTCGCGCACACGTGGCTTTCCTTATATCGAATGACTTTTTGGCGGGCTTTTGAACTTGGTGGACGGAGTGGTGGTACCTACCCGTGCAGACTCACAAGAGGTCCTACCACCAGAAAAAAATTAAAAGTTTATAACAAACTAAAATCCATTGTGGTCACCGACCCAAATGACTGGGAGTACGCCTCTAATTTACAAGATCTTTATAATAGAATCTGTACAGCTATTAATGAAGCCAATGCGGCTCTGATTCTCTCAAGTCGACCGCCCGCAGAGCTACCCCCGGTCCCCACGGCTGGGTACCACCGACCTGTACCAAACTGTAACGGCCATAAAATTGGAAATTTCAGACAACAACCTCTCATATACACAATGCAATAAAAATGCTAATTACGTAGATACTTGTTCTATTCTCCTATAAACACTATAGCACGTAAATTCTTAAATTGCCTTTCGTTGTCTATTACATTGATACGAAATAAAATTGAAAAGGTAAAGTTCTAAATATTACGAAATTAAAAGTACTTTAATGTATTTGAATTGTAGGTTTGGAAGCCGCGATACTGGAGACGCAGAAGGTCCTGCGCAGCGCCGTGTCGGGGGGCGAGCCGGGGGGCGCAGGGGGGCTGGGGGACGCGGGACCCCACAGCCTGACCCCCGCCGAGGGAGACGCGGGAGTACTCGATGTGGACTCCACAAGAGAGAAACTTGAAAATTTAGTTGCTAAAGGTATAGTATTTTAACACATTATTCGTTGGATTATTAGTGTAGTATATTCTAGAATCGAGCGCGACCTCAAAAATATCGGCGTCGAGAACTGGAAGGAGAAAGCCCTGAACAGAGCAGTCTGGAGAGACATACTGGACCAGGCTAAGGCCCACCCTGGGCTGTAAGGCCTAAGATGATGATGATGATGATGATTATGATGATGATATTCTAGAATCGGATTATGCGGGGGAATGGTTCTTTGTATCAGAGGACGGAATCATCTCGAGCAACACTTCGGAGCACTCCTCGTGGAACATCCAGTACAAAAGTAGAGAGGACCTGCTTAGATCCGAGGGTCCGAGGTTATCTCGCTCACCTCGAGACTGGAGTCCTCTTAGTTTTAATTTATCGAAGGCTTAATTGGTAATAATATATATACTTTTGTATATACGGGGTGTCCCAGAAAGAATGGATAAGCCTATTTCGAGTCCCCGATAGCTCTACTATGAGGTGTTTCAGGATTATCCATTCTTTTTGAGACACCCTGTGTATGCCGACCACGGCCGAATGCTCGCAATCATCCACGAGCCATGTCCCTCCATATGGACACCCCCCCCACTCTTAATGCGACCTACACTCACAGTTATCATTTATTCCAGAGGTCAACGCAACGAATCCAGCCATGTCTCTGATCGAGCAGTACTCCGACCTCCTCCTCAATATGATGCAGAACAAAATGGTGAACCAGTTCTCGTCCAGTCCGCAGAGTCTGCCGCCCAGCGCGTCCCGGGGGGCCGGCCGGGAGAGTTAGTACGGGGGGACGCTCCCACAGGTAGGGGGGCCGCTCCTATGGGTGGGGGCTGCTCCCACGGGTGGGGGGGTCGCTCCTATGGGTGGGGGGCCGCACCCACGGACACCCTTGTAGAGAAACTGACGGTCCCCCACGTCCCCTCGTCACTCCCGAACACATCTGTACATTAGCGTTACGTTTTTAGTATTAGTATTAATTTGTGTATAATTTTGTAATGTAATTTTAACGATGCAAGACATTGAAATGCGCGCTTGACCGAAGGAAGCCTTTATTAACTGTAAAAAAAAAAAAACACGTGTGATGTTTTTACATCAGAAAATTCAATTAATAATCCGATAATGACGTGTACCGCACAAAATCGCGCATTTTACTGGGTACATTTGGGGCCAAACGAACACTGCCTCCAGACCGTGCGCTGATATAAGGTCAGACACACACTATTTTTTAATGCTTAGATGGGTGGACGAGCTCACAGCTCATCTGGTGTTAAGTGGTTACTTGAGCCAATAGACATCTACAACGTAAATGCGCCACCCACCTCGAGATCTAAGTTTTAAGGTCTCAGTATAGTTACAACGGCTGTCCCACCCTTCAAGCCGAAACGCATTACTGCATCACGGCAGAAATAGGCGGGGGGGTGGAACCCACCCGCGCGGACTTACAAGAGGTCCTACCACCAGTATATTGAGTTTTAAAAGGTTAATTTAAAAAAAATCGTAAGTCGATCGAATTGTTTTTTATAGTAGTTGTCATTTAATATCGTTATCTACAAAGTATTGCATCTCCAGCAAACTATAACCTATAACGCGATGAGGGCATTACATATCGGCCCCGGTCGTACCGGAGCGCGGTGTCACCGCGTGGGGGCGAAGCACCCGCCGCTATAGGGCTTGATATACAAAGAGAACGTGTGTATGAACTGTTGTATGAACCAGTAGCGTGCAAACTTTTTCAATTGCGGCTCCTTTAGAAAGAGGAAATCCTTGATCACTCCTCTTGAAGGGAGTGGTGTATTATGAGCTGCTGAACAGAGCAGGAAAAAATGGCGACCATTAACAGTCTTCCCCCCAACCCCCCGTCCCCCATGTTCGTCAACGCATAGACACGTGTAAAAGAGATCTTAGCGAACAGATACGACGTTTAACTTCTCAGATCGTGTGATATTAGTAATCGACAAAGACATTTTAAATGTAATTTGTAATTATTATAATTTTTTTAACTAAAAACAAACAACATTTGACTTAGCATTCCGTAAAGCGCTAACACCTTATTTACATTCCCGAATAATTGGAAATCGATATTGTAACTTATACATCTAAGCTGGCACGTACCTCTGCTGGTTTCGATGGCGCCCAGAGGCGACAAGACGTCTCATGCGTGAGGCGTTTCCTTTAATCAATCACTCGAACTCCTCATCGACCTCAAGATGCGGAAGTTTCTGTTAACCCAACAACCACTTTCGACTAATGCGAAAATTCATATCGGCAAACTCTCTATAACCAAAGACAGGCGCGACTGCCCTACGTCATACATTACCCGTCCGCCGCCAATGTTCACGCCGCGAGCGCTACCAACGCGTCAATGTACTTTAAAATAAATGTCAATGTTAATATATTGCTAAGCGCTAGGGTTCGGGATAAATAAAAATTCTACTGAATCACAAGTTAAAACTATATTCAACACTTAGAACACTTAAAACACTCAACAAACACTTTAAAACTCTCATTTCGCTTGTTCCGATTCGCTTCAGGTGATCCGTTCGCTGTTTCGCTTCGAGTAGTTCCGATTACTAACTGACTGCGTGCTATGCCTGCAACGCTTTTATAGCCGATACCACATCCCTATAATTATTGAGAATATTCCACACATCTCTAGTATTGTGTTTCCGCTATCTGACAATAGATGGCGTTGTACTTCTCGAGCGTTCTAGGTGCTACTAGATTCTTCGATATTCGTTCGACTATTCGGCGGTAGATGGCGTTACTCTTACCGGCGTAACAATATTAAGATGTAGTTAACTTCCAGCGTGCATACCAGCATCCCTATCTTAATCTACGATCCTCTTTAATTAACTGTTTACCTAAACTACATATAAATCGCTGTGGTGTTTCTTAATAATGACGTTTATAAAGTGGCTTATGTGTAAATTATGTGTAGACACCATTTTTTAATTTTCAACTCAATTATTTTAATGTTCAAAAATATATTTGCCATTTATGTAAAAGACTAATGTTTATTGTGTAATTAAATATTGTTTTTTTTTTTAATTACAATTTATTATGAGTATTCTTTTCTTTTCTTTTTCTTTTTTCGTTTTCCAAATTCCTTGTCTGTGGTTCCTTCAATGGCGCGCGTTATGGATATTGGTCTCTTGATTTTTTTTGAATGGAAATTTTGAAATTAGGTTTCAGTTCGCAGCGTATAAAATAAAACTTCCACTGTTCCAAAATCTTGGCTTTCGTTTTGGATTGGTAGGAAGTGCATGGGCGATGGTAATCACTCACTATCAGGTGAGCCGTATGGCTCGTCTGCCTACAAGGGCAATAAAAAAAAACTTTAAAATCCTAACGATAAGATTTTTTTCTAAACAAATACGTATTTAGCTCATGTTCTCAGACGACTTCGAAGATGAAGGGTTAAATAAGTTGTTGCTTACAATTGTCGCCAAGGCAGTGATAACAACAATATTTATTTATTTTCTTACCTAAGCTGCTAGCCTTGAAAGGTTATGTCAGCGTAACCTAACTAGTAGGTGAGCTCACGGGGCTCAAACCTGACGACGTTGCCAACACGAACCATAGCAAGAGCAGTGCTTCGCAGAATCTACCACCGGATCGGAAACGCGACCTACTGAGGAGATCCGGCGAGAAACTCAGTGAGCTGTGTCTGTGGGTTAATTGCACTATTACATGAATATATAGGGTGTTACAAAACTACCCGTAAAGCCGAATTGAGGTTAAATGGGGCCTTATAACGAGTCCATTCACAATATTTAAGAACCGTAGTAACGCTGTATCAAAACAATAAAAAAATATAACTATTTTTACTGATGTGCAATCCCTCTTTCAGTAAAATTAAAGAGTAAACAACGCAGAATGTACCTACATTTCTACCTAATTCGCGGAAAGACAAAATTATTAAAAGACTTCAAATTGATAACTTTTTTTTTCCAACTTGACATTTTTTGAAGCCAGGACTTAAGTATAATGACATCCTTGTATTGAGGTTGCAAACATTTATGAATGTAAAATAGAAAAACTTTTAAATGAATGAATGAATGAATGATTTATTTTATTTCAGACAACAACAACAAGTCCACATGTGTACATAGTATCATTGAAACATACTTAAAATTAACAAAACCAAACAAATAAAAAAGATACATTTATTAAAAATAATTATCAGTTCAATACATTTCAAATATTCCATTCAACTGATACTTACTTCGAACCAACCATTATTATTATTATTATTATTTAGTCCGCAAGTGAAAATAAAATTAAAGTAGACAATTATTAGGTAAAATAGGTACGAATGCCTTTCTCTTAAATTATCTGGTTCCTTGACATGACAGCTTACTAGAGATGACAAAAAATTTAGGCTTTTATAATTAATTATATTTTTTACGGGGTATTTTGTAACACGTTGTATATCTTATATAATAAGGGTTAAAACACGTTTTTATTCTTGCATTTACTTGCACGATTGACGGCCATTTTGATTAGTTTGAACAGTGTAGCAGCCGATAGTTAAATAGAGCGGGAAATATTTTAATATTGCTCATTTACGTGTGTGTACTTTGACGAAACGGATTTTTTGTATAAAATTAAACTAAAGGAATATGAAAGATGTGTTTTATTTCATAAAGAATAAGTGAAATCTGTTGTATCCCATAGAAACTTGTACGCAAGTAATGATAAAATAACAAAAAAATATGTTTTCGTTATTTCAATTGGGTACGTTAAAATATTGATGTTTTATTACCTTTGGTAGAGCGTCTTGTGAGCCATCATGAGCAGTTACCATCACCCTGCCGTGAAGCAGTAATGCGTTTCGGTTTGAAGGGCGGGGCAGCCGTTGTACTGTAAAAACTGAGACTCAAAACTCATGTCTCGGCGTGTGAGGCGACATTTACTTTGCTAATGTCTACGGGCTAAATTTAACACCAGGTGGGCTCTGATGTCGTCCACCCAACTAAACCATAAAATAATGTATAATTAAAGCGACTGTTTGTTGGTATGTTTGGGCCTTCTTAAACCATTAACCGATTGTGACAAAACTTTCTAGAGCTAGTAATAAAAATAATTAATAAAACAAAAAACACTTAGATATATATAAAAAATATACATTATTTACAAAAAAAATAATTAAATTAATACGAATTATTTATCTCTGACGTTACGTGTTTGATTGCGAATCCTGTGCCTAATTTATAACTATGAAACTATGGAGGGTAGAGGATTTTTTTCCTACATATTCTGATAGCTTTGACAGGGCTATTTCAGCTTCGCCTTAGCGTGTGGCTGAGCTCTCGGGGCTCAAACCGGGAATGTCGCTAAGACTGATCCTAGCTAGAGCAGTGCTTCGCTTCGAGAAGATCCGGCGAGAAACTCAGTAGGCTGTCTGTGGGTTAATTTACTAGTCGAGCCTTTCGTCGCTAGCGACGGGTTCGACGAGGACGGTGACCGCACGACACTTTTTTATACACTAAGATGGTGCTCCTTCTATCTATCCTCCATATATAAAACGCTAAATTATTGTCTATGAGCTCGATACTGGCAACAATGGCGACGGAAGAGGTCGATGGCCATGCTTAAAAAAAAGAATACGAAAACTGTTACGACTGCTCTGGGGTAGACCGGTATTATAAAAGAGTGGACTAGTAATTGGTAAATGTATAAAAAGAGTAAAACAAGTAAGTGTCGCGAGCGGCGCCGCGCGTCCTTCGATGTCCGTGCATCAACAGAGGAGGACAGCCGCGCGGGGTCGCAGATTTACGCCGGCTTCGACACTTCGTGCAGCAACGCCGCCCGCGATACTTACTTGTTTTACTCTTTTTATAAATTTACCAATTATTGCAGTCCAGTCTTTTATAATACCGGTCTACCCCAGAGCAGTCGTAACAAAAACATTTCGTTTTATCAACGGGGTTCGTCGTCACAATCGCTTGAAACACTAAATTTATACGAAGCCTTCTTAATGAGTCCGGTCTTGATCAGAAAGTCTAAGATCGGTCGACGTATTCTCTCTCGGTGAGATGTAGACCTGATTCCTGTAAAGTAAAACTGTAATCAGAAATGAGGAGGACATCCATAGAAGCCAAGTTGCTGACATAGCCCGTAGGATTATACAAGCTGAAGCGGCAGTGCGCGAACCAAAGTTGCTGACATACTTTTGTTGTAACTGTGCTGAGACTTAGAACTTATATCTCGAGGTGGGTGGCGCATTTACGTCGTAGATGTCTATGGGCTCCAGTAACCACCTAACACCAGGTGGACTGTGGGCTCGATGACCCGTCTAAGCAATAATAAAAAAAAACATAGCCCGTAGGATTAGCTGAAGTGGCAGTGGGCAGGTCACATAGCGTGAAGATCGGACTGCAGATGGGGCAGAAAGATCCTCGAGTGGATACCACGTACTGGCAAGCGCAGTGTGGGACGGCTACCAACCAGATGGACCGAAGGCCTAGTGAAAATCGCTGGGTCACGCTGGATCCAGGTGACAATGGAACGGCCGCACTGGACTGGGGAGGCTTATTCAAGTTCTGCAGTGTACAGTGGACAAGCTAAGATGAAGATGATGAAAACTATAATATTAATGAGTTCGTAGGTACGCCTTCACGGTGTTTCCCGAGCGCTCTGACATGTCCTTCTTCAAACGAGGCTTGTTGAGAGTACTTAAGGCAGCGGCTTGGCTCAGCCCGTGGCATTGCTGACGTCTATGGGCGACGGTAACCAATCACCACAAGGTGGGCCGTAAAAAGATAGCATTCATTCACTTGTGGGTATTGAACTTTTTTTTCCTTTTTTTTTAGTGCCCTTGTTTAGGCAGACGAGCATACGGCCCACCTGATGGTGAGTGGTTACCGTCGCCCATGGACTTCAGCAATCCCAGGGGCAGAGCCAAGCCGCTGCCTACCACTTTCCTATCTAAGTTGATAGCCTTAAGAGGCTATATCAGCGTAACCCTAGCGTGTAGGTGAGCTCTCGGGGCTCAGACCAGGAGTCGCTAACACTAGTCCTAACAAGAGCAGCGCTTCGCTTAATCTACCACCGGATCGGAAACGCGACCCACTGAGCAGATCCGGTGAGAAACTCAATGAGATTGAACAGTGCCATTAACACTAAGCATTGGAAATGGTACAAAATGCGGAACTCACTGGAGACGGCTCGTAGCGGCTTCGTGATCAGCTGGGGGCCGAATTCGTATATAACTTGGAGATCAGCGTGGTTTCCGAAACGAAAACCGAATCCGAACCGATGGTCGCTGACTGTGAACAATCCTACTATTACTAGTGGTCCTAGTACTACGGGTGGTCGAATTTTTTTTTACTGCTTACATGGGTGGACGAGCTCACAGCCCATCTGGTGTTAAGTGGTTACTGGAGTCCATAGACATCTACAACGTAAATGCGCCACCCACCTTGAGATATAAGTTCTAAAATCTCAAGTATAGTTACAACGGCTGCTCCACCCTTCAAACCGAAACGCATTACTGCTTCACGGCAGAAATAGGCAGGGTGGTGGTACCTACCCGCACGGACTCACAAGAGGTTCTACCACCAGTAATTACGCAAATTATAATCCTATCAAATCCTTGGAGGCTTAAGGGACTATTATTTCACATGAACGGGTAATAGAATGCACGGGACTCGACTTGTGAGGACTTGCTAATACTAGCTCTACCAAGAGCAGTACTTCGCTGGATCTACCACCGGTGTGCTTAAGACGAATTTTTTAACGTTCTCTACAATAAAACAAAATTTTAGCCGAAATCGGATGTTGCCACCAAAGCAATCAGGCTTAATTACCTGGAATGCTTGGCCACTGAAAGTTTTTATTTTTTTGTTTAAGTAGCATAAGCCATGCTAATGATTTTAGTTGCAGAACTTACCTTTACGGATGGGAGGGAAGAAGCCGTAAATGGCGGCGAAAGCGGTCGGTACGTCTTCAGGTATGACCGGCACGCAATACACGCTCGCACCTGATCGAAAAAGAAGACGAAATTTTACCAAAAAAGAGAAACGACGTCTTGTGAGTCCGCGCGGGTAGGTACCACCGCCCTGCCTATTTCTGCCGTGAAACTCGTGTCTCAAGATAGGTGGCGGCATTTACTTTGTAGATGTCTATGGGCTTCGGTAACCACTTAACATCAAGTGAGCCGTGAACTCGTCCACACACTAATGCAACGAAAAAAAAATGTTACCATCACCCTGTTGTAACTATACTGAGACCTTAGGACTCATATCTCAAGGCGGGTGGCGGAATTTACGTTCCGGTAACCATTTAACATCAGGCGGGCCGTGGGCTCGTCCAACCGTCTAAGCAATAAATAAATAAAACATGTATGTACTTATTATTACTTACCGCATAAGATTAATCCGAAAATTTTCCACAGCATTGCACTTTTGTATTCAGGAATTATTTTCAGAGAGACTGTAAAAGCAATTGGTTCGTAGTTAAACGAATCGATGATGATGATGAAATAAATTGGTGATTTGTAAAATGGTGGTTATTTACTGAGACTTCGGGGTTTTTTTATTACCCTTATAGGTAGAGAAGCATACGGTCCACATGACTGTGAGTGGTTTCTTTACATTTATCATACCTTACATTATACATAGTTCATTACAAAATATACACAAAACTTGAAAAAACTAGCTTGACCCGATTCACTTTGGCTTTGAGGTGAATCAGGCTACGTATGAGTTTTTCGACAGGGACGTATGAGTTTACGTATGAGTTATTCGGGGACAATAGAGTTTTTCGACAGGGCTGGCACTATTTAGTTCTTAGGTTAGTAGGTAACTTTAGGTAATTAACTTTTTAATACGGTTTATGAGTTACAAAACTTTGATGAATAAATTAAACTATTTACTAGCAAAATAGGTACTGGCAAAATAGGTACTCATTAGCAATTGGAGGTATTCATTTGTATGTTAAGTTTCAATCCTCTATTAACGCCGTCTGTTGACGCTTCGTGACAATATGCGTGGCTCAAGAAAAAAAAATGGCGATAAAAACTAAATTACGCACTAAGCCGGCCGGTCTCAAAAACGAAAATCAGCCAAATTGTTCATGAATTTTCACAGAAAGTTGTCGAGAGTACAAAACATCAAATAGTTTCAAAGTGGGTTAACCAACTTATCTGTTTTCTTGAACCAATAACAATGAACACATAACAAATTATTTAAATATTATTGCACACTTTTAATTAAGTACTATGTTCAATCCAAGAGGTAACTATTGACTGAGGTTATTTATCATGAAAACAATAGGCGAATATATCGATAGTCAGTTTTATTGTTTTTAATTTTTCCCACAGGTGTACTAAGTATGTGTTGAAACAAAAATTCTCACAATTCTGTAAAGGTTTGTATAGGGCTTGTGTAGTATCAAACTACCGATCAACTGGCCGTTTTTTACAAGTTATAGTTTAGGTATCTATGACTTATTTAACAGAATTACAGAAATTTTACGTTTTAATCGTTTTTTATGTTCATACTCTATACTAATATATAAATCTACAGTGGTTTTTATGGATGTTCCGTTATAACTACTGAACCATACATCCGATTGACTTGAAACTTGGTATCCATGTAGAAAATAGTACATGTACTTAATGTATAGCCCCCCCCACTCACAAAAAAAATTGTAACTGTTTTTTAATTTTTAAATAAACTACTACTAATTGAATAAGAACTTTCTGATGAACTCATCTTTGTTTAATACTTCACTATAAAATTTTATTGCCTTTTGTTTATTTCACTTTTACACTAAACTCGATTATTCTTACCTTCATGTTTTAAGAAAAGTTACAGTAAATACCATGTTAATACAAATAAATTAATAATGTTGTTGAAGTAAACAAATATTTATTTAAATAAACATAATACAAAAGGCTTTAATAACAATACTTTACATACTTTTCTTTGCATATTTTATAATATGTCGTAAGTTAGGTTAGGTTAGGTTGTAGTAGCGCGCAAGCGCATGCGCACCACATTACTAGCACTTGCGATTTCGTATTTTGTATGCCATGCCTACATTTACCAAAACGACATGGTCATTGTGAATTCAATGTACATTTCCCTTCTTTGAAATTGTAAATGTTAGTTGAATGCACATTACCCAAACGAGGAGGCAAATGTGCACATTACCGGAAAATGTGTTCATTTGCCGCAATATCTACTTTTACCGTAACATATACAAGTTTCAAACAACAACTCTAAGCATTCCCGATACTGAGGACCGAATGGTAAACAGTCGACGTCGCCCAAAGCACGTCATTTCGGATCCTCCCGATCTACAAACGGTGCTTTTAGGTACCTCAAGCACCGGTCATCGTGCTCGCCGAACTCGTCGCTTGCGACAAAGGGCTCGACGAGTAAATTAACCCTCAGACACAGCCCACTGAGTTTCTCGCCGGATCTTCTCAGTGGGTCGGATTTCCGATGCGGTGGTAGATTCAGCGAAGCACTGCTCTTACTAGGGCTAGTGCTAGCAGCGTCATCAGGTTTGACCCCTGTTAGCTCACCTAATCGCTCGGTTAAGCTGGTATAGCCTCTCAAGGCTACCAGCTAAGGTAGGAAAAAAATGCTGCTTGAATTGAACCCGACCCATTAAATTAACTATTAGACGCCTGCTACTCTGGCACTAGGAGTAATCTTAGGGATACTGGTATATTTGTATATTCGTCGAATTCGCCCAAGACTTCCATGGGAGTAGATGCCTTCGCGAAGCCACTGCCCTTGAGCTGTTAAGTCTCCTTTGGACGCGCTCGGGCAGCTGTTAGCAAATCCCACTCTTCTCTGAGCCCACGCTCACCCACTTGCCCTGGAGAAACTTGGAAGGCATACGGATCATCAGTAATGAGACCTTCAAAAAAAATTTCATATGACAGTCTTTATTGAGCTAGTGAGATATTTTACTCACTCGGTCGAAGATCCTTCCTTTGTCAATATTTCTGAACAAATTAACTAATAATCAAAGTTATAATATTAGTAAGAAATATGCTCTCGGTAAAAAATGGCATACAAATTTGAGTTAACTTCTACGCTATCGAGAACGTTAAAAAACTCGCACTAAGCACACTGATTCTCAAACTCGTCCGGAAGTATGTCAGTGCCGGTGCGTTAGTCCCTGATCCGACTCACGCAGACCAAACTTTTAAGAAGCCGCGTAAAACGAGTAATTAATTTCGACTCTGAAATCTGATACACAACACTAAATAGGGTTGTAGTCAGCGGCTTGGCTTTGCCCCTGGCATTGTTGCTGTCTATGAGCGACGGTTACTCGCTCACCATCAGGTGGGCCGTATATTCGTCTGCCTACAAGGGCAATAAAAAACAAGAAAAAAATACTAAATTAGAAAAATCAGGGAGCACAGCAGCAAGGTAGGGATGATCGATATTAGAAAAACATCGATGATAACATCGATTTAAAAGTATCGATGTACGATAAATATCGATAGCGAAATATCGATGTTTTGGTAGGAAATAAAACTGTCTATTTTATTTATTATACGTGTTTATTAATTAAAACTACGTTTTACGGATTAGAAGCGGGCGTTGCTCACGATTATTGAGGCATTGGAATAAAACTGCGGCTAACATAGCAGTGACTGTTTTTTTTTTTCAAGATAAAAGGTCTGCGGAAATTCACGCTCACTCAATGTGCTGCTATTCATCGAGTTGACGTCAAAACTCCCAAAAATCAATAAAAAGAGGTAGACCAGGTTTTTATTGAAAAAAAAATATAGAACTACGACAGACTAGGCTGTATAGGCTACGCTCTTTGCCTGCTTATTGGCGAATTTAAAAACAACAACAACAATATCGTTCGTTGCCGGCTTCCGGATTTTCAGTTCATTTTATTATTATTATGAGGATATCATAATAATAAAATGTACGTATGGGCTTATTTCTAGCAACATTAACCACAATTAACTTATTTAATACTGTAAATAATGATGAGAGCGATTAGTGATTTCGAAGAAAACAATTAACAACTTAATTTTAGCTGCAGAAAAAAAAAACATATTTCTCTTACCTGGGTGAGAATATAAAAATCGTTTTCTGAATATGAAACGATATTTCTTTGTCTATCAAATTAAGTTAAAATCATCATCACCCGACAACTTTTTTAGGGGCCCAAACGCCCTAAGAAAATGGGCATTGTAATTTAGTTTCCTTATTATAGGGTTTTTTTTATATTTTTACGTACATATAAATATTTTTATATTATTTTGGCCGGTCAATCGATTACCCGTAGAAAACATTTTGTATATAATTTAACCATTAACCAGCATTATGAGTGTTATGACTATAATCTCTATATAGTACATAATACTACATAACATACATAGTCAGCTAATTATTTTCCTTTAAATTTCTGCATTTTAGACATGTGTAAGTAATGCGAGTGATATTACTCGGGTAATATTACTCTACGATGTAATGCAACATCACACATTACGCGAAGGAAACAAACATCACACTATCACCCAACATGTTTCTTTCTTTGTCGTGTAATGTTGCTTAATACACGAACGGAACCGAGCGAGCGAGACAGACCGATCGACGCAAAATAAATGAGCAAGCGACACGGAATTATTCCTAGTGATTTTGAACCGTATGTCCTGGCCGCTAGGTACATTTTTATACCTACGGTACGTCTGAATTTTCATATAGGTATTTGTGTTTATATTTTTCATGCGGCCAGCCGGTAGTTCCCCGCAAGTACTTACTTAATTTTTTATTCGCAACTTTTGTAAAATCGCTAGTCGCTCGTAATTGTTTAGTAATATTACATTTTAATTTTGGGTTTGAATTACTTAAGCACTTGTTTGAAGATAGTTTTATTATTTGTTTTAATGCGTGTTTAATAAGTGAAAGAAAGAACGGCGTCTAAATGAAAGTACAGTCCTCCTTGGATGCACTTTGAGGATATCGCGCCGAAACAATGCATCTACTGCTCTCGTATATTAACATTATTGTCGAGCTCAATTTGCAGTCTAAGTCGCCATATGAAATCCGTTCATCCCACAATAAATTATATTAAGTAAAAAATAAAATTATTATATTATTAAGTAAGTCAATCTCTGTCAAGTAATATAACAGTGTATTACAATACAAAGTTCATACTTTGTATTGTAATACACTATTGTAATGACACACCCGAATCATTACCTAAGTGATGTGTATCAACACATCACTTAGGTAATGATTCGGGTGTATAGATACAATGTATTCGTCGTCACAGTATCTATTGAACGCACCGAGTAATGTTAAGAGTGATGTGTAATGTTTTCGAGTAATATCACCTGTCTGTAAAAGTGATGTCATATCACATTACATTGGGAAGTGATGTTTTGCGCAAGTCTACTATCGCCATTTGCCATTTATATTGCCAATATATACTATATATATTAATTTCATTTCATTTCATATCTAATACGAGTGGAGTAGACGCGATGCGCGTCCAATCTACTTACAAAAACAAGCACAGTCCGAAGACTGTGCGACTTTCAACCTCATGTCTCGCACGAATATGCTTACGCAGCTTTCTTAAATAAACCGGCGTACAAATCCATAGCGCGATTCAGAATTACTGGACAGCGCCACCTATTGATGACATTCCATAACGTGAAGAAAAGCTTGTGGAATTTTGTGCTAAATATTTAGTGTTTATTGTCTCAACGTGAATGGTTTCTGCCTCTGCTCCAACCTAGTGAATCCGGAATCCCTATCGCATGTTTAAATTGAAAAATAAAACGAGGATCAGCATTTTTAGGTTATTTAATATAAAAACTACTTCAATTTGTAATATAATAAAGCATGAAACAGTAATCTAACAAATTTCACGTTAATCTCAAAACCAATCACGGTGCATAAGTGCATAGATAAAATACACTTAATATTTCATTTGAGCATCAACTACTGTAAGTTCTTCGTTTATATATTGTATAACCAGCCCCAAACTCTGTCAGATGGAATGAAATCACGTACACGTTTGGGAAAATTTAGTAAGTTTGCGCGGCAAATTTTGAGATTCAATAAATAAAATGGCGCATTTTTAGATAGCGAGGTCCACAATTAGGGCTGCCACCCGTACTTTATAATAAAGTATTGCACGCTATTTCAGGTAATTGCACTCTATACTTTATGTGAACAATTAAGTCCACGAAAATACTTTATTTGGCATGTTTAGCTTTCTTTGGGATTTTAAAAAGTTTAGTCATATGTATTTTTTCGATAAGCGAAATACACTACATCACCTGAGCACTCGTTTTTTTTCTAAATTTTTTTCCTACCTATAACAACCAATGTACTTTATCTACAAAAAAAAGGTGGCAACCCTTTCCACAATCGGCTGTGAGCATACCGATATCGCGGACTCACGTAATATACTACATACAATTCAAACAAGTATGTATTCAACTATGATTAGTTTAATAAATCAATGTTTTACGCTATTGGAAGCTAGTATTTTTTTTCTCTGTACACTTTCCTTTGTTTAAGGACAAAATATTAGTAATAACAATAATTTGAACATTGAACACTTAAAACATAAAATTGCTTTTGCGTGACGCGACAAATCTATGCATTAAATAGTTCCGAGATAACATTCCGTTATAAGAGATTGATCTAATGTGTAGAGTGAAGTTAACATTTAGAAAATACTTTTGCCTAAATGAATTTTGACTATTTTGTTACCAGATACGTTTCCTACACTTTCTTTTAAATTATTTTAGCTAGTTTAAAATGTTTTAATTTCTAAAGTTTTAATTCTAGAATCAAGGACGGATTAATCTCGTGGTTATGATATTTAAAAGGTTTTTATCCAACAATGTATTGGATCGCTTATATAGTTAGGTAACTGGCGGATTTTAATTAGGTTCATATTTAAATTAAGACATTAAATCACAACAATTTAATCTATGGTAGAGAGTACACACTAAAAGCCCGCGACTTTTTGGCGGGAATGCGAGGAGTGAAGTTGTGTGATTTGTTTTATTTTATCTATTTAGTTTTTCTTCAGATTTAAATGTGTAGTAACGGTGGTTTATTAACTGTTTAATATCTGTGAAAGTGCACAAATATGGGAAAATGAAACAAAGCTGCTGGACGTAACTTCTCGGGTTCCTCCAAAAAGTCCACTGAAAATTTTTCAGTAAATGACCACCATTTTACTGAGATCAAATTTGATCCCATACCATCATTTAATTTAATTTCATCCCAGTTAATTAATGTCTCAAATTAATCATCTTCGTTTCATTTCATTTCATTTCCCTTCATATTATAATTTTTCATAAAAATAAGACTAATATAAATTAAATTAAGACATGACTTAAAGGTCTTAATTACCAGGTCATATAATTCCTTTAAAAAAAAAACTAAGAGCGCGCCAAAGCTGAAATATGTCATTATTATTTTATTCTAAAACTTGTTTTATTTGTGTATTTGTACATATTTTAAACACTGTCTAACCTCTTTTCTTTGTTGCTTAATTAAACACCGACACGTCCAACAATTAAGTAAGTACATACATATTTAATTTTATAATATTAAATACTGTAATTACTTTAACATTTAAAATCTCGTTTAAAATCTCTCACAAATTAAATAAATCTCATAATAATCTGCTTTAAATTGGTAATATCCCTATAAATAACCCAATTTGTCTTGATAACATATATTTTTGTAAATATTTTTTTATGTTCGTTGCCATTGTTCAGTTTTAAGTTTTTTTAACATAGAATATTTATTCTTCGCGTGTCCAACCACTAGATGTCATTAAAATAACAAAAAATACTTCATGGTTTTGAATTTCATCGCTAGATGTCACTGTAACAATTTTATCCGCTACCATCGTGTCTGTACAAACATAAATATCTTAATTTTAATTATTCAGACTAAGATACAGTTACTCAAGCCACAAACAAAGATACGATCGGTTTTAGTATTACATAGGCTAAATACAAAACAAAACTAAGAGTGACGAGCTTCACAATTTGATGCAGGATGAATAATCTGAAAGAAAGAAAAATGTTGATCAGCGCCATCTCTGATGTGTCATAAGCAATATAATTGAACTTCCATGTTTTTTAAATTGATAACTAAATTTTATTTTATAATTAAAAATAAGGGCAGTCATCTACGAAGACGATAACTGGAATCATCACATCAAATTTGATTGATGAGAAATTGAAATTCAATTTCAAGTCGAATCGAAATAACGGATTTACTTGATTTAGTGAGAGGAGAGTGACAGAGATTGCTTTTTATACAAAAAAATAATTAAAAAAATGATTGTTAATTCGGTTTACGGACGACAGTTTTACGTGATGACGTCAGTAGCGGCACTATTCGAACTGCTAGCTGTGACGTCACGCGAGAAGAGAGATAAACGTGTCAGAAGCCAACGTTTCAGACTCGGGCGGAACGTGACACTTTTTCGTGCGTGCAGCCGGTGTTCATCTATTTTTATGACTTTATCACGTCGTAACACATCTCATTCCCACGGGCAACTGTAGACACTGACCACGTGTCGAAACCGCGGTAGACATCTAGTCTAATATGTAATTAGATCAGCTTATAGAAAAAAGAAAAAACAATGTTAAAAAAATTCTAATTAAATACCTTGTCCATTTTTTTCTGGCTTCGGGCAGAGAGGACAGGTCGTCCTTAAGTAGATACACACGAAGTCCTGTGGAGGCATAATGTTTATTATTATTATTATTTGGTTTAAGTGACATTTTTGCAACTTCACAGGAGTTTAAAATTTAACGGTAGGCAGCGGCTCGGCTCTGCTCCTGGCATTGCTGAAGTCCATGGGCGACGGTAATCGCTCAACATCAGGTGGGCCGTACGCTCGTCTGCCAACAAGGGCAATAAAAAAAATGGGCAAAATATCATAAAAAACAACTTCAGCAATTTTTTTTTTATTGTTTAGATGGGTAGACGAGCTTACAGCCCACCTGGTGTTAAATGGTTACTGGAGCCCATAGACATTTACAGCGTAAATGAGCCACCCACCTTGAGACATGAGTTCTAAGGTCACAGGATAGTTACAACGGCTGCCCCGCCCTTCCAAACTGAAACGCATTACTGCTTCACGGCAGAAATAGGCAAGGTGGTGGTACCTACCCTCGCGGACTCACAAGAGGTCCTACCACCATTTGAATGGGGTAAACATAATTGAAGTTCAATTAGAAACATCAAACTGTTGGTGCTGATGCCAAATAAAACGCGCCTTTAATTACAAAGATAAATGTCGCGTGTTAAACGAAATGTCGCTTGAACTAAACCTCTTTTTTTTTTCTTCCTACTTAAGCTTAGAGTCTTGAGAGGCTATTTCGGCATAACCTTAACTAGTAGGTGAGCTCACGGGGCTCAAACCTGACGAAGTTGCTAACACTAGCCCTAGCAAGAGCAGTGCTTTGCAGAATCTACCACCGGATCGGAAACGCGACCCACTCAGAATATCCGGCGAGAAACTCAGTGGACTGTGTCTGAGGGTTAAAACCCAAAACTCGATAATGTATACATATTTTTCTCTTACCGACTAGGAAGGTCTCGCACATATAGTCCCAGGACATATCGGCTATGTTAAACGGGAATATGACTTTGTCGTCGTCCGGCAGCGAGCCCCACATGTCCCGGACTCCGTTGTCGCTGAACTGCCAGTCCTGGGTCGAGAAGTAGAACAGGATGTTGGTCAGCTTCATCACCTTTTTGTAGATCTTCACCATCCTGTAACGAGCGTTCGATGTTGGACGAGAGACGGTTTTTTGTTTGAGGACATCGCTTTGATAGTCGACTTCAAAAGAGTAGGAGGTTATCAAGTGTATTTTCTTAATATAGTTTTATTAGCTTCAGACGTATGTATGTTAGTATGTAACATGATTTTGACTCCCTTCAAAACGTCGGATTAACTCGAAATTTAGTATACTTATTAGGGACCGATGGGTCAAAATGTCTTTAAATATTCCGTTACTTCTGTAAGGACACAGTTTGGTATGTAAACAAAATTGTCCGTAGTCATAACATGCGGCTGCACCCGCAAGCTCCGTTGCTTTTTACTTTTTAAGTTTACTCGCGAATAGCCGCTCCGATTAACCAGTTGTGTTATTTAATTATCTCACTTCCGATAAGGCCCGGAACCATTATTGACCACTACCAAAAAACTCCTAATAAACATTCTAACGTACATAGGCCTGAAGCTAATAAAAGCGTTTTAAAAAATATTATTTTTTGACATTTTTTTTTATTGCTTAGATGGGTGGACGAGCTCACAGCCCACCTGGTGTTAAGTGGTTACTGGAGCCCATAGACATCTACAACGTAAATGCGCCACCCACCTTGAGATATAAGTTCTAAGATCTAATTTATAAATATAATAAAATAAAATAAATATAATTAAATTAAATTAAATATAAAAATTATAATACGTACGTAGCCTTCTTGCCCGCCAGAACGAAGTAAATGTCGACAAAAAGCGCTGGTAGATAGTGCAAGAAGAAATTGTAAAACAGGAACATGTAGTAATTGTTGGTCGGATTCAATCCGTAGTACCTGGAAACATTAAATGTTTATATAGTTAACTAGCCGTACTCGCCCGCTTCGTTGGGCACTTAAAATTAACATTATTATATATTGTCATTATTATGAGGGAGTCCAACACTCATATAAATATTAGCCTATACATTAAATACATATATTTTCTACATGGATACCAAGTTTCAAGTCAATCGGATGCACGGTTCAGTAGTTATTAAAACCACTGTAGATTTATATATTAGTATAGATGGCAAATACAACTTTACTTGTGCAATGATAAATACATCGGTTTTTTTTTGTATTGCCCTTGTAGGCAATCAAGGATACGGCCTGATGGTGACTGGTTGTCGTCGCTTATGGAAATCGACGTGGCCCAAAGGATAAGACGTCCGGTGCATTCGTATCTAGCGATGCACCGGTGTTCGAATTCCGCAGGCGGGTACCAATTTTACTAATGAAATATGTACTTAACAAATGTTTACGATTGACTTCCACGGTGAAGGAAAAACATCGTGTAATAAAAATCAAACCCGTAAAATTATAATTTGCGTAATTACTGGTGGTAGGACCTCTTGTGAGTCCGCGCGGGTAAGTACCACCACCCTGCCTATTTCTGCCGTGAAGCAGGCAGTCGTTGTACCGTACTGAGATCTTAGAACTCATATCTCAAGGTAGGTGGCGGCATTTACGTTGTAGATGTCTATGGGCTTCGGTAACAACTTCACACCCGGTGGGTTGTGAGCTCGTCCACCTATCTATGCAATAAAAATAAAACATACACCTACAGAGGATGTTTTTAAACAATGTTGAAAGCGATAATTGTCTCAGAATTTACTTACTAGTAAATGAGTCAACTATTATCAAAGCCGGCAATGTGACTTTTGGACAATTATTGGTAAATCAGAAAAACGAATTATTGACTTTGTGTTCCATTGGCAGTCACAAAACTCTTCTGAACGACATCTTAGATAAATAACAGGATAAGTATTAACCTTTATTTAATGCAGGTTTTGAACCGTATTCTTTGAAGGAGACGATTATATTCAAATCAATCTGTATTGACATATCAATAACATTTTTTGTCCAAATGCACAGATTGCTACCTTTGATAATAGAAGACTCAAATGTCCGAAATGTTTGTAGCGGGAGCATTGAGAAACTTATATAGTTGCAAGATTGTTTAGAGGTAGAATAAGGATGGTGTAGACATACAGAACTGCCTACAAGCCCAGATAGGTAAATAGACGCATAAGTTATTAACGTAAGTAGTGCGTCACATCTGCCGTGAACCTTCTTTCCGTAGTCTATGGTAGGATAGTCTTTTTATATTACAATTGACACTTCAAACTCATGTTTCGAGGAGAATAGTGGTATTCATGTTGTGATGATGTTATCAATAACAATCAAAGAAATATTAGTAGTCCCCCGGTAGTCGAAATTATAATTACATAATTAACTTATAACTACATAATTGTAATTATAAGTTTAAACATTATTATGGATCTGTTATCAAAGACCTAATATACTTTTACAATATTAATTTATTCTCAATTTGACCACAGAATTTATAAAATAAACAAAAGAGTTTATATGCGTGTGTGTGTGTGTCAAATACATGTTTTTTTTTATTGATTAATGTACTTTTATGCGTAATTATAAAAAAAGTATTAACATTCTGCAATCCTTCTCTATTTTCTCTATAAGTGTGGGAAATTTCATACTCCTCCGTCCGCGCAATATTCTTAAAAAGGGGTACAAAGTTTTTGCTTCACGTATTAATATAAAGATTCGTTAAAACTAATATTGAAAAACATTAGAAAGAGACAAACATATAGTTCTCATCACTAGTTGTAAAACGCGGCTTCGCTTCCGCGGACATGAGTTATTTTTCGTTAGATTTGTTTTTTTCTTGTTGTACTCACCACACAGCCTTCGTAGTGGGTTTGTCGATACCGTATTTTCGATTCAAATCTATGAATTCGCCCCATTTGATAGGATTCTGGGCTCCGGACACATAATTATAGATCGGTATGTGCGATGTTTGACTGAAAATAAAAAGAAAAGAAAATACAATTATCTTCTCTGTTATAATGAACGCGCTCGAATGGAACTTAACGTCAACTGTCAAATAATCGTCTGACATGAAGAGTCCTACGGGAACACCAAAAAAATTTCCGACATTATATTCATTTTTTTTCCCTACCTATGCTGATAGCTTTGAGAGGCTATTTCAGCTTCGCCCTAACATGTAGGTGAGCTCACAGGGCTCAAACCGTTGCTAACACTGGGCCTAGCAAGAGCAGTGCTTCGCAGAATCTACTAGCGCATCGGAAAAGCGCCCCGCTGAGAAGATCCGGCGAGAAACTCAGTGGGCTGTGTCTATGGGCTAATTCACTCGAGCCCTTCATCGCAACGACGGGTTTGACGAGGACGGTGACCGGTGCTTGTGGTACCTAAAAGGGCTCTTAATGAATCGGGAGGGTCCGTAATGGCGTTTTGGGCGACGTCGACTATTTACCATTCAGTCTACAGGATCGGGTATGTAATTTCCAGCGGCCACGACTAGAGGGTTGTTACATTAATTTGACTTCATTTATTTATATACTTGTATGGTGTGTTTACTACACTTTAACAATTTGGTTTTTTCCCTACCTATTCGCTGGTAGCCTAAGGGGTTATTCCAGCAATGCGCGTATAGTTAGGTAAGCTCACGGGCTCAACCTGAGAGAATTGCTAATACTAGCCCTAGCAAGAGCAGGGCTTCCCAGAATCTACCACCGCATCGGAATAGTGACCCACTGAGAAGATCCAGTGAGTAGCTGAGCGGGTTAACTTCTATGTTTATGTGGACGAGTACGTTTCGATTAGTAAATATTTCGGGTTTAATTTTGTTGTTTAAGCTTCTAGGGGCGGCGAGAGCCATTTCTCGGTGAAGAGCGGTGCTAGCTAATAGCGCCATCTAGTAGACAGGAGACGAACGTAATAAATAGATATTTAAGGGTAGTAGCATTTTCATCATTTTCCGCGATTCGTAGACGTAATTAAAAATGCTTTTACGGTTTGATTCGACCGTCACTTGGTACGCGCGTCAATGCAATAAAATTATTTTAAAACTAATTTACGAAAATACTAATGACCATACTTCTCTTTGAAGTTCTTAGCGGTGTGCCACGCCGAAACCAGTATGGCGTTCACGGTGTAGTCCACGGGCACCATGTCGGCAACTTTCTCTAAATCCATGTACATAGTGCGTAGAACCTGAACAAAACAAAGCATTTTGTGCTTACTATCGAGTTTTGCATTCCATTGCGGAGTAGTGCGGAGTGCGTTTGTAGGCAGCGGCCTGGCTCTGCCTCTGGCATTGTTGAAGTCCACGGGCGACGGTAACCACTTACCACCAGGTTGGCCGTAGGCTAGTCTAGCTACAAGTGCAAAAAAGGCTCGTTTTTGCTGAAATAGACGATTTGTTTGACGCGCAAGTACCCTATCCAAGCAGTGCGTGTCTGGTAGCGACCACGATAATTCATCCCGGGTTGTCCCGGGTAGGGATCGACTTGGGAGAGACTCGCTTAGTGGGGGGCCGCTATCACATTGGCCGATTTGCACACGAGGCGCGCACCCTCGCGCACCCTAGGATTTCCGGCTAAAAGTCTGATGCTGTGATGATGCTATAACTGATGTCCTAATAGACAATATCTACCCTTAACGTCTGTGCCCAAGCAGTCCCTACTCACCCCAGTGCCGATGCCCACGACGAGCCCCGTCGGACCGTACACGCTGTCCGTCCAGCCGCGCACCGGCTCCTCATACGTAGACACAACTGTAAGACAATGCAGGATGCGTTTGACTGAAAAGCTTGGCTTGCTTTTTTTTATTGCTTATATGGGTAGACGAGCTCACAGCCCACTAAGTGGTTACTGGAGCCCATGGACATCTACAACGCAAATGCGCCACCCACCTTGAGATATAAGTTCTAAGGTCTCAAGTATAAATACAACAGCTGCCCCACCCTTCAAACCGAAACGCATTACTGCTTCACGGCAGAAATAGGCAGGGTAGTGGTACCTACCCGTGCAGACTCACAAGAGGTCCTACCACCAATGGTGTATATCTATCTATAAGCCGGAATCTTTGAACGCGATTTTGGGCCACTTTAAGACGTCATATTGAATTGAAACTGTGCCACAGTTTGAGAGGACCAATGATAAAAGAATAATTTAATAATATTGATCGGTTATCGTCGACAGGATCATCAGGGTTATAATGAAGAACAGTCAAAACGAGGTTAGGTCTGGTTATCCACGTGCTAAGGCCTGTACGTATCTGATGAACTATTGCTCTCCATCAAAAATTTAGGTAGTATCACAGAACCTGGATAGAAGAATTCGATTGTTCTTTGTGAGCGAGCGAGTATTTGCTTATAGCTGCATCGCGAATGCATCTACTACCGGATCGGAATCGCAACCCTCTGAGAAGATCCCGCGAGAAACTCAATGGGTTGATGTCATAAGTCGCAGTAGACATAGGCAACTTTCAAAATGTAACTTACCTATAGATGGTCTTAAAATGCAAATAGGCAGTCCTTCTCCGTATCTCCTCACCGCCTCTTCAGCGACTGCCTTCGTGAAGCAGTATGTGTTTGGTCTTTTGCCGAGGAGACTGCGAAATGATCGATTTTTTTTAAACTTGATGGGCAGACTAGTTGACGGCCTCACGCTAATACTGCCATCCACCTTGAGACACCAGGTTGAAAGCCAACACTAATTCCACACTTGGGAGCGGAAGGCGGAACCCGCTTGTATAACAGATTTAAACAATCGAAGCCATTAAATTTCCTAGCCAGTATTCTATAGGCTAATTTAAGTCTACATTCAGTAGGTATTCGCAGTCACAATATAGTAGGTGTTTCATTAGAAAGATTAGTACCCGTCTGTGGAATTGGAACGCCGGCACAGTCGCCTCGCTCGATGCGAGTGTACTGAGCTCCCGAAAAATGTTACCAAAGTCAGTCCCGCCACAAATTGGGAAACGTCGCGTTCTTCAGGTCGGAACTTATAGAGACTCTACGCAAAAAAGGAGCCAGTGCGGCCACTTAAACTAGGACACCGACTTTACATTTCAAACCATGAAGACACACTCACGTAGGCAGTATGCTATTGATCAGTTCATCGTCTAGCTCCGAAACAGCCTCCAAAGTCTCCACCGACATCGGAGAGTCGTAGAACCTGGAGAACAAAAAAATCAAGATCTAAGTATTAGCACACTGAACCAGGATCTCGTCCTCTGTATCGGAAACACATTTACGATATGGAGACATAGTTTTTCTAGTGTTTTTTCACGATAAGGGATTACCAGGACAGGTGGGCTAGCAAAGACTCAGCCAGGAGGGGTGTTAATCTGGTACCGAGTCTGGTGTTAAGGATTTAGCGAAGCTCATAGACATTGTCAACGTAAATACCGCCTCCGACTTTGAGATATAAGTTCTAAGTATCAACTGCTGCCCCACACTTCTAGGTGGAACGCCATTACTGCTTGGCGGCAGATTAATGCTTTAAAAGGTCTAGTTAATGATACATTAGATCAAATTTAATTAGATAGTAACTTACATATGTGGGTGTGAGTGTGAGTGTGAGTGTGAGTGAGAGTGAGAGTGAGAGTGAGAGATAGAGAGAGTGAGAGTGAGAGTGAGAGTGAGAGTGTGAGTGTGTGCGTGTGTGTTCGTGTGCGTGTGTGTGCGTGGGTGTGTGTGTGCGTGTGTGTGTGTGTGCGTGTGTGTGTGCGTGGGTGTGTGTGTGCGTGCGTGTGTGTGTGCGTGTGTGTGTGTGTGTTGAGATGACGGCTGATAGAGGAGAATGGAATAGAATAATTCGCTGTGCCGACCCCACCTAGTCGGATAAAGTGGAGATAAAGAAAGAAGAAGAATATGATGAAGCTCGTACTTCTCTTCGATGTGTTTGACTTGCGTATTCGAGAAGGCGGTCGAGACATGGGTAACCGCCTTCAAGTTCCTGCACTCCTTGGCGAGTTTCAGGACTTCCTTGGTTCCTTTAACGTTGATCGCGGTCGCGATGCTCAGCTTCTCGTCAAATTTGACGGTGGCAGCCGCATTAATTATAATTGTCACCTGAAAACGATGCGTCCGTGAGCATTGTTGAGCCAAAGCTACGAAGTCTTAATGGTACAACAGCCGCTCGAGCTATTAGACTGGATGGCCTAATTTAATCCGTAGTAGAAGCAGACAGTGTTAATGTTACCTACATATATATTATCGTCGTTGTCACTTTGCACTTTTTGAGATTTTTACTTTTTGACGTTTTCGTAACACTTTTTTTTACAATAAAATAATTTTTTCTTAAACTATTTGTAATTAAAATTAAAATTTATTTTCTATTTTTAAGTTAGATTTTCTATAACAGCGTATTTTGTTAGTTTTTTTTAAACCATTATTTATTTTTTATTTTTTAGTTGAATTTAAATTTTTCAATATTTTTTTCAATTTTTGTTTATTAATACTGAATGGTCATCGGTCTTTAATAAGTATACTAAATGTCGAGTTAATCCGACGTTTTGTAGGGAGTTAAAATCACGTTCAAAAATTCCGTTACATACATACGTCTGAAGCTAATAAAAGCGTATTAAAAACATTACACACTACCATGTATTTGACACGCACACGCAATATAGTCTTTTGTTTATTGTTTAAAGTCTGTGGTCAAATTGAGAATAGATTAACATTTTTTGTCTTTAATATTATTTATCTATAGTGTAGTTTTGGCGAAATCCAAGTGATCATGTTAGAAGTATACTTAATAGTGTTGGACAATAAAACCATAATAATGATTAAACATATAATTTCCCCTCAATATAGTCGAATTTCGTCTAGATACCGCGGGACCACTAGTTTAGTAAAATTATTAGGCGTTCGCATTGTTGCAAACGAAGTTGGGTCAACGAACGTGCGCTATACATTGCGCGCTGATTTTTGTCAATATTTTTCGATCGTTTTTGGAACGAAGTTTTGGTACGAAGTTCCTTATGGGACGATGCGGAGGGGGGTACCGGGAAAAAACGTCCGTAACGTAAGATTTTTATTATTTATGTATAGTCTTAGTATGATGGCTATACAGTGTCTATTCATATAGCTGTTTCTTTGTATATTAAGATTATATATTTTTTATAAATCATTGTGAATAAAATAAAGTTATAACTTTGTAAAGTCGTTTTTTTTTATCAATAAACAAATCATTATAAAAAATGTATACCCGAATCATTATTTTCTTTATACCTCGAATATAACTAAAAATTAATATTTTTATATTAAGAAACTTCGTTCCTATCCGGTGTCCCACGACACCTTTTTTTTCGCTCACCTTGCTGACCAGGGTCTTCCTGTCCTCGTCGCTTATGCCCAGCCCAGGAAGCGTCATGTCACCGTAAATGGGGACAACCTTGTGTACGCTCTTAGGCTTCTCATTGTGCGCTCTCTGGAACAGCTGCAAGCATATTTTATTAATGGTAGGACCTCTTGTGAGTCCGCACGGGTAGGTACCACCGCTATGCCTGTTTCTGAAGCAGTAATGCGATTCGGTTCGAAGGATGGGGCGGCCGTTGTTACTATACTGAGTCTTTGGAAGTTATATCTCAAGGTGGTTGGCGCATTTACGTTGTAAATGTCTATGTTCTCCGGTAACCACTTAACACCAGATGGGCTGTGAGCTCGTCCTCTATAGTCACTGAATAGAAATAGTTTGGAACAAATTAGGCACGGTCATCCTGCCCTAATGTAGGAATTCCTGTGTTATGAGCACCAGAGACTGACATACATACTTATATACATTTACATATATACATATATAGATAATAAACACTCAGACAAAGAACAAACAAATCTGCTCAACACACAATGTTTAGTTTATTTATTTTTTTGTTCAGTAATTTATATATTTGAAAAAATATTAACTAATCAGGTTTATAGAGATACGCCTATTATCTAGGCGAATTAAGCCTACTGAGTTTATCGCCGGATCTTTTTAGTGGATTGCGATTCCGATCCGGTGGTAGATTCAGTGAAGCACTACTCTTGTTAGGGCTAGTGTTCGCAAATTCTCTCAGGTTGAGCCCGTGAGCTCACCTACCAGTCTGCGCGTAGCTGGGATAGCCTCTTAAGCTATAAGCGAATATGTAGGGGAAATGTTTCTTACGAAATCATCAAGGATGTCGTGCACCCTGTCCCTTGGGTCCTTGCCCCTCTTGTTTCGAACGAGCACATAGACGGTGTCGACATCTGAACACGAGCGCAGCAACTTCTCAATCAAAACTGGAACAAATAGTACGTAAGTTCGAAAAGAGATGTCGCTGTAATCAATTTCATAAAAGTAATATAATTGAGAACTATGGAGGGTACGGAGGGAGGAACGTCTCATATGGGATAAGCTTGAAAAAGTGTCCCAATTTCAGTACTAAATAACAGATCAAAAATCCTCCAGAATGGCGCTAGCATAGGCACAGGATATGATATGAATTGAGCAGTTGTTAACTGATTGAAGTATGCTCAGTTAGGAAATTTAATATATTTAATGACTAGAGTAGTTAGTGACCTCACATGTTTACGTAGTCCAAACTAATTTCGTCAATATAACCTAAAATTATTGCTGTGGTAAAACGTGGAGACATCGATTGCATTTTCTTATCAGCTTTAAATAAAAAACTTTTTGTGATTATGTAGTGCTTACAGTTCTTTCATCCTTTTTTATCTTCCTTCTCTATCTTATTCTTATAACATTCAGAGCCTTTTTTTAAATTTACCCGGTTGCTACTGTAGCGCCACCCTTATTTAGCAGATTTGCTTATTTAGCTTATGTAACGTGAAGTAACGTGATTAGTTGTCAATGGTTTTGACATCATATCCGTTTGTTACGGTTTTCCCAACCCTTTAACTCGGATGACAAGATTTTGTTCTAACCTTTTTGCGTGAGTGCGCACAAACCGTGCAGGCCAAGAAATGGAAAAAATATATATTTTGTTTGAGTCAATTCAAATTGGCGTCGTTAAAGACTATCAAATAGAGACCCTTAGTGTAGAAGTGAATAGAATTTACAAATTTTTTTTTACTACTATGTTTAAATATTATAATATACGTGTCGCATACTGGACACGATAAACGAAGTGAAAGCGCGCCATCTAGTGAATGTGAGTCGCAACTACTCGTCAAGCATCGGCTCACTTCGGCGTGCTTTGGGAGAGTCGAGATGTCATCGCTCGGGTTGAATCGAAGCTCATTCCATAGACTCAACAAAAATGTTTACGGGCGTCGGCCACTAGATGGATTAATTACTCATTGGTCCTGTAGGCGGCAGTAACATATTACCTATCCTATATTTTATTTTTAATGAGGTATTTTGTAAATTTTCAGAAACCGCAAATTGATAAAATTTAATCAATTGTATGTAAGGTAACCGGCAAAGATCGTGAGCAAATGACCTTGACTGCGCAGAACCGAATTTTAGATCACTTTGGTGGTGAGGGTGAGGCGCGACAGCAGGGGAAATCGTATCGAGCGCGTTATTGGTAGATCAGTCGAACCTTGCATCCCGCACCGCGCCTTCGTTCCGCTTGCTCCCAAAAGTACGCTTGCGTACAGTGAAAAGTCTATCGTTATTAATCGTTAAGTTATATTTTGTTATAATTGCTTGTTGACTTTGTTGCCATTGCTATTTGTTGAGTGTTTGTTGATTTTTTATAAAAAATACACTATGCCGCGACAAACTGGTGTAGTATTCAAAAGAAAGGGTAGAAAAATTGTGTACGACGTATATTGCTTCATTATAAAACAGGGGAAGAATGATATTATGGAAAAAGTAAAACAGACTTCGGAAGCAACAAAAACATCAGTGAGTACTGTTAGGTGCATTATTAACGAAGCTAAAGGCTCTGGCTTGCTCATCGTGCTTGGGACTCCGGGTAAGAAAAGATCAGGGAAGAAAAAAGTTACCGGAATGGATAGTTTCGTTCAATCTGTAATAAAAAGATGTAATCATAATAACTACATAACAAGCAGCGAAACTCCGTACCGTAGAAAGGCTTCGAAAATTTTAAAGAAGATATACATTTTAATGGCTCGGAATGAAGTTTACGACGAATTATGAAAGAGCTAGGCTTCAGATGGAAAAAAAAACAGAAAATAATCGGAAGCTGGTAATTGAAAAAAGTAACATTCGATTACTATGAATCGAATATCTTCAAAAAATAATTAATTATAGACAAAAAAGAAGATCGAACCGACCGAGTCGTAAACTACACCGATGAGCCCTATGTCGACTTATCACGATGATGGCGACTCTGGTGATGAAAACAGGATGATGATAATGGTCATGATAACGAAAAAAAATTACAAATACCAGCTTCGCTTCAACTGAACGAAGACCTGGCAACAGCTCTAGTTTTGACTTAATAGAAGGAATATCTATTTTACCCCAAGATTAAATTATTATAATTATTAACCTATATTTTTTGTTCATGTTCTAATAAATATATAAATAAATACATATGTTGATTTTAATAATTTAATTGCATTATGACGCATAGTAAATAATGTTTTTGCATGTGAGTGTACCATGCGCAAACTTACCCCCACTACGTCAACAAATGCTCAAGAAGTTTGCCGGCTATTATATGATTAATTATTTTTTTTATTCTGTGTTTAGTTATACAATAATTAAATGCCTTAACTTTAACAACATATAAGTTTAGGGGCATCCGCTACAAGATGTCGCTAGTTTCCATACAAACAAAATATTTGTCTTAAAGTATCGCAGTTTCAGGGTCCCGGTTATCGTGTCATGCTGTGCAATTTCTTTTCACGACTACCCACCATACGTCCATTAATTCAAGAAATAATGAAGATACCTGCCAATTCTGCCCATTGACAGTCGTCGTGGCCTAAAGAATAAGACGTCCGGTGCATTCGTGTTGAGCGATGCACCGGTGTTTGAATCCCGCTGGCGGGTACCAATTTTTCTAATGAAATACGTACTCAACAATTGTTCACGATTGACTTCTACGATGAAGGAATAACATCGTGTATAAATCCGCAAAATTATAATTTGCGTAATTACTGGTGGTAGGACCTCTTGTGAGTCCGCGCGGGTAGGTACCACCACCCTGTCTATTTCTGCCGTGAAGCAGTAATGCGTTTCGGTTTGAAGGGTGGGGCAGCCGTTGTAATTATATTGAGACCTTAGAACTTATATCTCAAGGTGGGTGGCGCATTTACGTTGTAGATGTCTATGGGCTCTAGTAACCACTTAACACCAGGTGGGCTGTGAGCTCGTCCACCCGTCTAAGGAATAAAAAAAAAACTTCATCACAATAAAGACATCTCCAATTGACGTGTGACGCGTCCTTTATGTATGATAATGAGCAGAATTAAATCCGTTATAAAATTATTGAAACTTAACAAAACACGTTGTTTTTAACCTTGAGCAACCGACTCACAGGTTTTATTGGTGAATAACTTAGCTCCCAACGAATTAGCTTAGCGAATATCTTTTTTGTTTTCTTCTATATTTAGCTAGTGCATTGAATCTAATTAAAACGAACAAAATGAATTTAATAGTAATTAATGATACCAAAAAATAAAACATAATCTAAATTTACGTCCTTGCTCTTTGCTGTTGAGTAATTTTATAATTGACTAGCGGCCCGCTCCGGCTTCGCTCGGGTCTTTAAACAAAATTTTCAACGATATTTAACGTTGTTTTATTTTTTAAATAATAGAACACTTATTGCGGCATAACTATAATAGTTAGACATATGCTGTCGCGACACTTTTTGTAAATAATAATGTGTTCTACAAAGTCGTAGTACATTATTTTATTCTATCATCAATAGTTTTTGGAGAGCACGCGATGTAAAGAATATTTTAGGTAATTTTTTTACACCTTGGGTTACATTATTGGAGTTTTAGTGAGGATTCCTAATTTCTTTCAAAAAAGATTATAGCCTATGTCACTCAGGAATAGTGTAGCTTCCAAACAGTGTAATATTTTTTGCAAATCGGTTTAGTAGTTTCGGAGCCTATTCAATACAAACAAACAACCAATCTTTCCTCTTTATAATATTAGTATAGACTAGCTTTATCCCGCGATTCCGTCCGCGTGGAATACTTTGGCATAAAGCTAAATTTTAGCCCCAACTTCATTTACGTAGAAAGTGAAAATATTTTGAAACATTACTTATTGGTGCTCCACTTGTATCGGTTTCATGATGTTATATGCCTCTCATGAGCCTATAGCTTTCCTCGATAAATGGGCTATCTAACACTGAAAGAATTTTTCAAATCGGACCAGTAGCTCCTGAGATTAGCGCGTTCAAACAAACAAACTCTTCAGCTTTATAATATTAATATAGATGTATACAAAATTATCGAAACCAAAAAATATAGATATTTAACAAGGGGTGAAAGCATGTTTGGTTTTAGCGACATTCATGCAACTTTCAAGGAGACAAAGCCAAGGGAGTAATTTTTATTTGTGTGTGTGTGTGTTTTTTTATTTCTTACATGTGTGAACGAGCTCACAGCCCACCTGGTGTTAAATGGCTACTGGAGCCCATAGACATCTACAACGTAAATTCACCACCCATCTTGAGATTTAAGTTCTAAGGTCTCAGTATAGTTATAACGGCTGCCCCGTCCTTCAAACCGAAACGCATTACTGCTTCACGGCAGAAATAGGCAGGGCGGTGGTACCTACCCGCGCGGACTCACAAAAGGTCCTACCAACAGTATATGTGTGTAACCTTAATAATATTACAATGATTCTATGTACACATAGGGACTGGTTTCAAAAATAAAGAATACTGAATAATTGGAAAAGAATGACGTCCGGTATTCGGACCAAAATCCCACGTACTTATTGTATCTATATATTAATACGTGAAACAAAAACTTTTATATCCTTTTTTACGAAAATTGCGCGGACGTAGGAGTATGTTTCCCACACTTATAGAGAATATAGAGAAGAAGTGCAGAAGGCTAATATTTAAAAAAATATATACATTAAAAATACATTAAATCAATAAAGAAAACATTACACACACTACCATGTATTTGACACACACACACATATATACTCTTTGTTTATTGTCAAACTTTTGTTATTGCTTAAAGTCTGTAGTCAAATTAAGAATAGGTTAATATTTTTTATTTTTTATATTACGAGTATTTGTCTATAGTGTAGTCTTGGCGAAATCTGTGCCTATATAAATATATAATTAGACTTTGACAATAGAACTATAATAATGTCCAAACTTATAATTTTAATTAATTATAGTCGAATTTCGACTACTGCGGGAACACTAGTCTAATCTAATTTACTTAACTTTTACATACTTTGCAGAAATCTCTAAAGGATTTTTGAAACAAAGTACCTTAAAATATTTTAACTTTAAGAAAAATACGAAAATCAATGCTAAACTTCACAGCAAAATAATATGAAATGCTTACTTATTAATGTTATTATGTTTTATGTAATTTAAGAGTTAAGAACCACTACTATAAGTAACTATTTTGTTAATTTATTTAAAAAAATATATGAATTGGTATGTAAATCTTCGTACACAAATAGGATAGGATTTAAAAACATAACAAAAAACATATGATTCCGGCCAGGATCGAACTGGCGGCCTTCTGCGTGTAAAGCAGATGTGATAACCACTACACCACGGAACCACATTTAGCTGTTACAAAATTACAAGTATGTTTCTGTTTATTTCTATTTCATTCAGTACATAAATTCTTTAAAATTAAATCAAAAGGTCAAAAGCTATTTATATATTATTACTAATACGTGAAGCAAAAACTTTGTATCCCTTTTTACGAAAATTGCGCGGACGGAGGAGTATGAAATTTTCCACACTTATAGAGAATACAGAGAAGAAGTGCACAATGCTAATATTTTTTAAAAATAATGCATAAAAGAAATATATATAAAGAAATATAAATAAATTAATAAAGAAAACATTACACACACTACATACCATGTATTTGACACACACACGCATGCATACTATTTATTGTCAAACTTTTGTTCTTGACGTCTGTTGTCAAATTGAGATTAAATATTGTTTGTCTTTGTTAATATTTTGATAGAGTAGTCTTGGCGAAATTTGTGATTATAGAAGTATAAAATACAATCATAATAGTGTACAAACTTACAATTCCAATTAATTATAGTCGAATTTCGACTAGTGCGGGACCTCTAGTTTATTTAGTTTAGGCAATATTTCGTTTAACACGCGACATTTATCTTTGTAATTAAAGACGCGTTTTATTTGGTATCAGCATCGACAATTCGATATTTTTAATTGAACTTCAATTAAGCTTAGCCTACAGTAGGCAGCGGCTTAGCTCTGCCCCTGGCATTGCTGAAGTCTATTGGCGACAGTATCCACTCACCATCAGGTGGGCCGTATGCTCGTCTGCCTACAAGGGCAATAAAAATATATATTCAAATAGTTCAAATATAATGTAGTAGCTTTCTTGTTATCATACCTTTTCCAAATTTTAAACTTCAAATGGCTCTAATGTAAAGTTGCAAAAATGTCGCTTAAATAAAATATAGCCTTTCACTCCTCGAAATTATTTTTTATGCATAGCCGAGTGAGCTACATCACGGCCAAAGTGTTTACGGGGCCCGTAGACATCAACAACGTACCTACATAAATACCGCCAACCTATCTTAGGATGCGAGTTCTAAGTCCCATTTGTATGGTACAACAGCTTAGCCCCACCCTTCAATATGGAACCCCCTACTGGTTCACGGCACAATTAGACAGGATCGCGAATTTTATTATGATATAAATGGGCGCAAACGCCACTATTGGCAATAATTAGCATGATAATAGTTTAGTTAGCTAGTATTGTTACGTGCTGGGGTTAGGGATAAATATAATTCTACCGAATTACAATTTAAATACTCAATACACGCTTTAAAATTCTCAATTCGCTTCTTCCGCTTCGCTTCAGGTGATCCGTTCGCTGTTTCGCTTCGAGTAGTTCCGATTACTAACTGACTGCGTGGTATCCCTGCAACGCTTTTATAGCCGATACCACATCCCGAGAACTATCGAGTATATTCCACAAATTTCGAGTATTGTGGTCCACTATCTGACAATAGATGGCGTTGAACTTCTCGAGCGTTCTAGATGCTACTAGATCCTTCGATATTCGTTCGGCTATTCGGCGATAGATGGCGTTACACTTACCGGCGTAACAGTATTCATGCATAGTTTAGTTTATTCTATGTTATTATTCATTTATTATTAACAAGATGAAACGGTTATTCTACCATATTTAATATTTAATAATGTCTGGATGTGATAATGTACAGAATATGTTTAATATTTATATTATTGCTTAAAAACACAAATGACTGTCAGAATAATCAAATATTAATAAAGCATAAATATTAATAATAAATTATGTTATAATTATTTATAAAATTAACATTATTAATTCGTTTAAGTATTGTTATTGTTATGCAAATCATGTTGTTGGCGCCATAGGCTGGATAATAATAATGTTAGTTTATATTAGTTAAAAGTAACTTATTAGTTATTTAAAATAAATTAGTGTTAAAGTCATGTGAAAATCACTAAAATATTTATTGTGAACATTACGCTATATTTTATGAATTGTTTCGTAGTAATTACATTTGTTTGTACAAAAGAAGTTGTAGTTGCTATAAACATCACAAAATGGCTAATTGTGTAAAAACTAAGATGTGAATTTACGTAATAAACAAGTTTTTATTTATTTTTTGCTTAGATGGGCGGACGAGCTCACAGCCCACCTGATGTTAAGAGGTTACCGGAGCCCATAGATAACTACAACGTAAATGCGCCATCCACCTTGAGATATGTGTTCTAAGGTCTCAGTATAGTTACAACGGCTGCCTCACCCTTCAAACCGAAACGCATTACTGCTTCAGTACTGGTGGGATCTTGATAAAACGGGATCCCACGAGAAGCGTCAAAATCGCTTCACCTGGGAAGTTCTGAGGTAGCAGATACGCGCCAAAAGAACAGTCGCATCGAGAATCTCCCCTTTCTTTTCGAAGTCAGTTAAAAATAAAACATTGAAGAGAGGAGAGAGGAAGTAGCCCTGGTGATTGACAAATTAAAGAGCGGACGGTTAGCGTGGTATGGACATGTGATGCGTAGAGAGAAGATGCATGTGACTAGGAGATGTATGGAAATGGTAATGCAAGGTAGAGGTGGAAGAAGTCGATCGAAGAAGACATGGATGGAGTGTGTGAATGACGATATGAGAGAGGGAGAGGAGTGAGTGTTGAGCGGCTGATAGAGGAGAATGGAAGAGAAAAATTAGCTGTACCGACCCCATCTAGTGGGATAAGGTGGAGACAATGAAGAAGGATAAAAATAAAACACTAAATAATTCATTGAATTGCACGTTCGGTTGAACTATTTAATTCTCCGATAAAAGAAAAATTAAAAAAAAATCTTCAGATTTTACAGAGCGTTATTAGAGCACCACTTTCTCGATAACGCGACTGGCCTTCAAACTGATTCTTCCATCTGAAATATTTGTACAAGTGATTATTGTCACAGTCAATAAATAACGCTTACCAATCACTATGGCACATTGAGAGCTGTCTCAACAAAAAAAATTAAATTTTGTTATTGTCCCACAAGCGTACGGCCCGCGTGATGGTGAGTGGTTACCGTCGCCCATGGACAACAGCGATGCCAGGGGCAGAGCCAAGGCATTACCTAGAAATGAATTTAAAAACGAAACAAATAGCACGCCTTCATGACAAGCCCAAATAAAAGTTCAAATATATGTTTTTTTTTATCCTAGTAATTAGGTCGATTTAATGAAATCATGCCTATAGATACAGCCCACTGAGTTTCTCGCCGGATCTTCTCAGTGGGTCGCGTTTCCGATCCGGTAGTAGATTCTGCGAGACACTGCTCTTGCTAGGGCCAGTGTTATCAACTCACCCGGTTTGAGCCCCGTGAGCTCACCTATACACGCTACGGTGAAGCTGAAATAGCCTCTCAAGGCTATCAGCATAGGTAGGGGAAAAAAGACATTGTTTTCTGTTCAATGGGCGTATTTTTCAACCCAATCGAACCTTTGATGTCTAGGAGAAATGCCTTTAAAGACAAGATATGTGTCCCGCATACATCAAACACAATTCAGGAGTGATTTATCTAAAGAAACACAACATTAATGTCACTTATATTTCGTAATTACGCTTCGAAATTGACTTCTCTGCCCCGAATTAACTCAGATATTTAAAACATCACATTAAAATGTAAAAAAAGAACCCGAATATATTATTTAAATTAACCTAGACTAGACTTTTCAGAACTGTGAATAAATTAAATAGATGAAACACGTGCAAAAACAAACACAAAAAAAACATAGCAAAACAAAAATAGGTAATGTCTGTACTCACCGTGTTTTGAGTCATATTTTTTTATTTCATATATGGACGTGGACGAGCTCTCAACCATCTCCGGTTTTTAGTAGTAACCGGAGCCCATAGACATCTACAACGTAAATTCCGTCACCAACCTTGAGATAACTATACTGAGACTTTAGAACTTGTATCTCAAGGTGGGTGGCGCGTCTACGTTGTAGATGTCTATGGGCTCCAGTAACCACTTAACATCAGGTGGGCTGTGAGCTCGTCCACCCATCTAAGCAATAAAAAAAAAAAAAAAAAAAAAAAAAAAAATATGAGTTCTAAGGTCTCACTATACGAGTAGTTACAACGGCTGCCCCATCCTTCAAACTAAAACGCATATATAAAAAAAAAAAGTAACACAATTTGTTTGTTATAACTTAGACTCTATTAAACTCTGTTCATTTACCCGCGTGAGTTGTAATCCGCGTGATTAGGGCGAGTTTTTTAACGTTCTCGATAGCGTAAAAGTTAACTCATATTTGTGTAGAGTTGGAACGTTTGCCTACGTTTGCCGCTAGGGGCGCTGTTCCAATTCAATACAAATTTGAGTTAACTTTTACGCTATCGAGAACGTTAAAAAGCTCGCACTATGAACACTGAAGTCTGGCGAAAACCGCTCGGTGAATTTAACTAAAAATAATGATCTTGTGGAATCTCTCGCTCTACTCCAGGTGTGGAGTGGATACGCATCATGAATGCAGGTCCAAGTTCCAACCAATAGCTATTATAGCACACATTTCCTTTCGATTTTCGTGGAGAAAGAGAACTTATATCTCAATTGGCATTTATGTATAGTGCGTTACAAATATGAATGTGCACGTCAATGACCTTGATCTGTCAAAGTCCAATAAAAAAATATGGACAGCAACAAAAATATTTTTTATTTACAATTTGTTAGTGATTTTTTCCCTAATTAAGAAGACTATTAAATATGTTTGTTTTAATGAACCATACTCTATATCGTTTTCTTGATATGTTGAGTACTAGTTGAGGTAAATTAAACATGAATTCAGATTATATTATATATAAAAAAACACATATTTTAAAGTCAAGGCTGCAACACCGTCGCGACTTATAATCTACTAGCGACCCGCCCTCGCTTCGCTTCGGAAACATTAAAACACATGAAACCAAAAAAATAAAATAAAAAAAAAATTAAAAAAAGTAGCCTATGTTCATCAGGGACAATGTCGGCTTCTAATGGAAAAAGAATTTTTCAAATCGGTCCAGTAGTTTCGGAGCCTATTCGAAACAAACAAACAAACAAATCTTTCCTCTTTATAATATTAGTATAGATGGATGGGCGACGATGATGATGCTTACTCAAGCAATGGGATGAGTAGAATCGGCAAACTCGAAGATTTGGATTATCTCTATATATATAGAGATATTTTATATAAAAATGAATTGCTGTTTGTTAGTCTCGCTAAAACTCGAGAACGGCTGAACCGATATGGCTAATTTTGGTCTTGAATTATTTGTGGAAGTCCAGAGAAGGTTTAAAAGGTAGATAAATATGAAAATGCTCGGAATTAAATAAAAATAACAATTTTGTTTTTCCTTTGATGTGTCCCCTGTCGGTCTTTTATTTATCGGTTGAAGCACTACGAAGTCTGCCGGGTCAGCTAGTAAATTAATATTTAATAATGTCGACCTTTTTCTACTGACTTTACCTATTTTTTTTTGATTTGACAGCTATGACATCACAATATGGCGCAGGTTCAAGCACATTCTTATTTGAAACGCATCATACGTCATTCATGTCCATAAGCTTCATAGTTTAATACTAATAAAAAGTAATATTAATAACTTACCTGTTAGAATTGAGTTCTTTAACACAAAAACACATACACACACGCAAAAAAAACAAAACAAAAAAACATGCAGAATAGATTCATGCATACTTTTTAAGTGAGAGAATGCTCTCACCGCTCGATCTTAATGGGGTATCTTCAACACAAAAGACCAATGAATAAAACATAATATAATCCGATCAGTGAAGAGGTGGTTAAAATGGTTTTAATTTCACTACAGATAAAGGTCGTTATTTTGTACAATGACGTCACGGTTTCAAACAAAAAGAGGTAGTTGAAGAAGTTTTTTTGTTATGATATTTTTCCCAAATTTGAAACTTTAAATGGTTTTCCTGTAAAGTTGCAAAAATGTCGCTCAAACCAAATATCCTCCTCCATCTCTAGACTTTTACGGTTCGTTTCACGCAGAATTATCCAGCAGGGGTTTTGGGGTCTGGCCATTAGTTTCACTTTGGTTTTCTTCTTCACATAGCTGTTAGGACGGGTCATAACAGTTAGGGTAGCTTTATTTCGCATCGCTAAATCACAAAAATACGCTCATTCGGTAATTTTTTTAAATGATTTCTCATGTTTTTCGAATCAAACTCGTCGTAAAGGTCGCTCAGTGAGCAGAGGCCTTGCAATTATACATAGAAACGTATGATATTAGTAGAGAAACATATTAGTAATTAGCCTTGCCCATGGAGCTATAAGGAAACTAGATTTCCGTTTTAATTGGCACCAACGGGCAATTTGCGCTAAGACGTGTGACGTAGTTAACGCCTCACTTGCGATTTGAGGTTTGATGGTAAACTATACGGTTCGGTTATTGAAGAATTTTTCTGTGCTGGACTTGTGGATTCTGGGCTCGGTTGGAACTTCAGTGGTGGTCCATGGATATTACAACGTGGATGGTCCACATTGACGAGTGCTTTGAACGGGCTAGCTATTAGCGTGGTCTACTGTAGCTATTCGCAGGATTCCAAGCAGCGCCACACGACCGATATGAGTTGGTACAAACCTCAATACCTAAGAACGCCTGGCCAATCTTTTGTTTTTGGGCAGAGGACCGAATCTCCTAAGAGGTGTCTACGCCTAGAGGGCACGTAAGGGACTTGACGGCTTGCATTTGTTGGGAGCGGAGTCTGGTAAAGCTAGCCTAATCCTCCGAGGAGGAATAGGTAGGCAAAAAAATAATACCTCAGATTCAGAGTCTATCAAATTACGGCTACACGGTGTATAATATTATTATATTCGATCTTCGCCAGTCATAGACCCAATTGGAAAAAATTCAATGGTTTAATCTTGCGTTTTTAACTTTTTGTGGGGTGTTTCCAATTCCGATGTATTTTTTGTGATGTGTGTTATAACAGAATATTTTTCTGGAATAGCAGATTTTATTGTTGATTCTTTTGTTTTAAAATTGAAAACCGATGCTTCTTGTGTGGTCCATTATCAAGATCCGACATGTGGTTATTGAGTTATATTTAATAATGCATTTCTAATTGTTTTCGAATACATTAATGATGTTCTCATTTTATTCTGTTGAAGTCGGGTTATTTCTGTTTCTTTATTTGTTTTTGGTTAAAATTATATGTATTTTTGATTGTCTTTATAAAATAATATATTTCCGATGTTTCCAATACTTTACAGTTTTTCTGCTCGGGGTCAGTCGTCCGTGAAGTCTTACTGCCATATTGTAGTTTAATGCTCGATTTGTGGACGATTTCGGGGCCCATCTGGCGTTAAGTGGTCACCGGAGTTCATGGACATCCAGAGTATGAGGTACGAACGCTCCAGCCTTCGAACCGAAACGTATTATTCACCTACCCGTGCGGACTCACATAACCCTCTACCACACGTGATTACGAAAATTATACAAACTTAAGTATACATAATGAATCGATAAGTTAATCATGTCGTCAACCAAAAAAATATATTGTTTAAAGTACCAATTGAATTTATTAATGTGTTACCTTGAGGCGATTGAATAATATAAAAACTGGTTTTCAATAAATCTTGCGACATGAACAGTTTTCTACGTCAGAACCGGATTTCGGATATCACTATAATCGATTTTCCGGATTCGTTACCATGTGTTTGATTGGCTTCTTCTCGTCCTTGAGATATCTTAACTGTGCTTTATAGATACATCCAAAGATATATCTCCAATAAAATGGCCGCATTTAAATCTTTAATTTTAATCTTTTAATCGCCCTGAGAGAAGTCGAAAACTGAAGAAAATGCAAGCTGATGGTACAAAGAGCCACGAAGGGCTTTCAGGGACACGACCTTCAGCAATGAAGTATGCGCCTAAGAAGAAGAATAAATCTTTGTCTCTTTGATGTGGGGTCTAGAAGTCTTGTGTTGACGGCATCCATGACTTCATAGATGCCCACTGAGTTTCTCGCTGGATCTTCTCAGTGGGTCGCGATTCCGATCCGATGATAGATTCAGGGAAGCACTGCTCTTGCTAGGACTAGTGTTAGCAAATTCTTTCAGTTTGAGCCCGTGAGCTCACCTACCCGTACGGGGGTAGATGGAATAGTCTCTTAGCGTACCAGTTGTCGTAGGAAAAACGGCATCACGACAACCGTACGATTCTACAAGTTTAGATTCGTTCAGCGCATAATTTGACGAAATCAAAACAACCGAAACTTGTACTAGTAAACGACCCGATAATGTTTTTGAGGAAAACCGACATTGAAATTCTTGCAAGAGAATGTTCAAGATTTACACTTATATATTTTACTAAATAGTTCGCACTGATCTTTATATATGTATTGCATTCTTAACAAAAGTTATATAAATGAATTGGATCACAGAGAAGAAAAGCTAATAGTTTTAAAAAAAAAATTTTTTGTTGAAGTTTCCTAACCTTAATTTAACCTTTTCAGAGACGATTTTTTTAATGTACAATAAATTTGATATTAGTTTTTTTTATATAGTATTTTTTTTCTAGTAGTATGGATGAACTCTACTGGGCGGTGCCTCAGAGCACTCCCCATGGAGCATACGGTACAAAATACAGAGGGAACCGAAGTCCCTCTGTATTCCCTGTATGAAGTCCCTCTTCTTTATAGACCTTTGACCGTTTTATATATTGAAAACCAATCGCGAACAAAACCAATTAGCGAATATAGTGAATATTCAGTATAAATAATTATGTCTACATTAAAGGCAGAGTCAAACATCAAATTAATAAAATAAAAAAAAGTAATACATATGTCTCTGAAGAGGTTAAATTAATTTTTCAAGTACGGAAATGCTCGTAAATACTCATGCGTACTCACCTTTACCCAGAAACCCAGTGCCACCGGTCACAAACACACTCTGATCAGCGTAAAACTGCTGTATTTCTGTCGTTGTCTTTTTACCCTTGGTCAGTCTACGTTTTTCTTCTTCTTTGGCGTCAACCAAGTCTTCGTCGCCGTAGCAATTGTTCAGCCGGTTCGCGGACACGAATTCGTGGTCTTCGGAGTAGTCCAGCATGGGTGCTGTCGGGTTCATCGCTTGGTTCTCCACGTCTGCGATGCGGACAGCGGTTTCTAATTCCTGAAGAGAGTTGGATATATTTGAGTATTTGGTAGAGATGGTCCTAGGTGGGGGAGGCTGTACCCTAAATTTGGTGGGCTCTGGTTCTCTCATAACATCAAGTAAGGATCAAAACCTTTAATAAAGCTTTTAAGGGGGTCTTAACGCCAGCAACGTTTCTTTTTTGTGCTGTCGTGACGAGGAGTTCTACCACCGGTTTTACTAGTACACCTTAAACAGGCTGAGAGGTGCAGGGAAACTCAGATCCCCAGCTGTTGACGAGCGGTCGTATTAATAACTCCCAGAGAAGACCAGACATATAGATGACGAAACAGCTCGTTTGAAGACGCCCTAATTTTTGATTTTTCACGAATGCTCTTTTACGATTATAGATCTAACATTATTAGTTGTTGCCCAACACCTCATTACGGATCCTCCCGATTCATTAACGGTGCTTTTAGGTACCACAAGCACCGGTCACCGTCCTCGTCGAACCCGTCGCTTGCGACGAAGGGCTGATGGAGTGAATTAACCCATAGACACCGCTCACTGAGTTTCTCGCCGGATCTTCTCAGTGGGTCGCGTTTCCGATCCGGTGGTAGATTCCGCGAAGCTCTTGCTAGGGCCGGTGTTAGCATCACTCCGGTTTGAGCCCCGTGAGCTCACCTACATGTTAGGGTGAAGCTGATATAGCATCTCAAGGCCATCAGCATTGGTAGGAAAAAAAAGTTGTTAAGTGGATACCATATTACCATTGATTTTATAGTGTAAACACCGTGAACCTGCTTGAGACCTGAGATCAATTTTATGACGGACATACGAATCTAACACCATGCACTGGTACCATCACTCCACTCTTTATGGAGGGGCACATCCGTGGAGATTCACTGTACCTCCCCCTAAACCACTAATCTAAACGGATATCCTTGAACTTACATGCAAATTATCCTGTAGCTCTTTGCTCAAGCTCCTCACGTGTTCCAGTTCCCTGAGTTGTTTCTCTGATGGTTTCCCGTAAACGTCTATGTCGATTTTCTGACCTTTCCTCTGGGCTTCCGTCCATTTCTCCATCCTCTCTGAGACGGGTCCGCTCTGGGTGAGCAGCGATTCTTCTAGCTCGAAGTTCATCCTTGAAAAAGAGAAATTCTCGTTACAATCAAAACGAACATTCCAATATAGCAGTAGTTTGGCGTTCATGTTGATGTCTATGAGCCGCAGCGACTATGACTGGTGGGCTATTTGCTCAGCTGTCCACGGTGGCATGAACATTTGGCGATACAGGGTATTCACAGTCACGATTCTCTGGTGTTTGTGAGCACCCTGTATGTTTCTGAGACATTTAGGCGTTTCCATTCCCGTTGCGATGTCTAAAAGCTCTGATGTAAACTGAACACCAGGTTGGCCGTGACGAGCTTCGAAGGCTATACGCTTAAATGGGTAAGGGAACTGACGGCAACTGGACTTCAGCATCAAGACAAGACTATCTACATTCTGCCTACGCCGCGTGCTAAATTACTTCGGTCATATTGCTCGGAAAACACCCGATAGCCTAGAGAGACTATTCGTGACAGGAAAGATCGAGGGAAGGAGATACGATCAAATCTGTACCACACTAAAGATCCCATTCCACGAAGCCATTCATGCGGCCAATGATCGGAGGCGCTGGAGGGACATTACAAGAAGTAAAATCCTATCGAAATATCATGGTCACGACCCTCAGCAGTGAGGAAACGACGCGAGAAGGACTTCAGCAACGCAGCTGCCGTTATATACCATACAACGGCTGCCCCGACTTTCAAACGCATTACTGCTTCACGGCAGATATAATATACCTACCCGGGCGGGCTCACAAGACGTCCTAAAACCGGTAGAACAAGTAATTTGGTCGAAATTAAGTCGGTTTAAATAAATTATCAGGCACGTACGTACGTTTGTATAATTAATAAGACGTTTTGAACTGTATTAACATGTAAATCTAAACGGTGAAAGATCGCGCGTTTGATCTTTGAACTTGTGAATGTTTTGTTTGGCGATGGCCGGCGATTTGGTATTTAAATATTTTATTCAATTGTAAAATCCTTTTTTTCCCCTACCTAAGCTGATGATAGCCTTGAGAGGCTATTTCAGTGTAACCTTAACTAGTAGGTGAGCTCACGGGGCTCAAACCTGACGTAGTTGCTAACATGAACCCTAGCAAGAGACGTGTTTCGCAGAATCTACTACCGGATCGGAAGCGCAACCCACTGAGAAGATCCGGCGAGAAACTCAGTGGGCTGTGTCTGTGCGTTAATTTACTCGTCGCGCCCTTCGTCGCAAGCGACGGGTTCGACGAGAACGATGACCGGTGCTTGAGGTACCTAAAACACCTTTAGTGAATCGCGAGGATCCGAAATGACAAAAGGTCCAACAGCCATTTTAATACTTAAGGACAATGCAAAGTAAACTTCGATAAGGCTATGCGTCATGATAATCGCCTTATCGTAGCCGCCGCTGACTACTCCCCGAATCCTGAAGATGCAGGAGCCAGTCACCGTCGACGCCCTAGACACGTCCTTACGGATCCATCAGATCCAATAACCTTTGCACTAGACGCCTTCAGCTCTAGGAGCAGGCTTAGGGACCTCGGTAACCGTACTCGTCGAACTCGACAAAGAGTTCGCCGTGCAACCTAACCCATGAATCAGCTCGCTGAGTTTCTCGCCGGATCTTCTCAGCGGGTCGCGATTCCGATCCGGTAGTAGATTCATTCGCGAAGCAGCTACTCTTGAGTTGTTAGGTCTCCTTCGGAGGCGCTCGGGTAGCTGTTAGCAAATCCCACCCCTCCTGGCTGAGCCTTTGCTCGCCCACCTGTCCTGGTGAAACTGGAAAGGCCTCCGGGCCACCAGTAATCCCTCAATCATAAAAAAAAAAAAAAAGTAACCGAGCACAGTCGTAGCCGGCAAAGCAATTTGGTTATTTGATAAAATTACAGCAATAAAAAGTGCTTTTTTTAATCGATGCAATGGTATCTTTTATTTTTTACACCATGACACGCCACACCCTTTGTCACACACTGAGCCCCGCGCTTGTGTTTGATCTAATAAACTTCTAGCATCATTCTTCTTCTGAGTCGGTCTCTTCAGTACTGAAGATCGTGTCTAGTTTGAAGTGTTGATCACTCGATGCACTATCCTTCCCCACGTCTTCCTGTCCTCGGAGCTCTTTATAGCCTCTGTTATTGGCAGACCGGTGAGCGTCTGCGTGATCTTCTCCCGTCAAACTGACTAACTACCATCAGCTTCTCTATGTTATCGGAGTCCCTACGAGCGATGGAGACCGAATTACGTAAGAATACGCTGGAAGTAGATAGCGGACAGTCTTGTGGTCAGCGTAATTGCAAACAGCATCATTACAAACTTGAAAATAATTATAATTACATAGCTGCTTTAGACCTTTACAATAACAAAAAAGTATATTCAGAAATCGAAGTTGAAAATTAACAACAAGAAAGTCCAGATGATAAATACGAAAGTAGCTCTGATTTTCACGAAATTCCGTGTGACTAAACAGCATGCCTATACCTGAAGCATTTAGGAGTGAAGTTGTGTGATTTGTTTTATTTTGTCTATTTAGTGTTTCTTCAGGTTTAAATGTGTAATAACGGTGGTTTATTAACTGTTCAATATCTGTGAAAGTTCACAAATGTGGGATAATGAAACAAAGCCGCTGGACGTAACTTCTCGGGATCCTCCAAAAAGTCCACTGAAAAAATCTCAGTAAATGACCACCATTTTACTGAGATTTTATATTTATATTTCATCCCATATCATCTCATCTCATTTCATTATATTACATCCCAGTTGATTAATGTCTGAAATTTATCATCTTCATTTCATTTATTTCACTTCATACTATCATTTTTCATAAAAATAAAAATAAATTAAAATAAGACTTGACCTAAAGGTCTTAGTTACCAGGTCATAAAATCCCTTAAAAAAAAAAACACAATATAACTTCCGAGTGATCCATAAAACACGATTTTCATGCGAAATAAAGAAGGGAGTCCATTTGGACTCCCTCAATATCTTTCTAAGTACGTAACAAATGTTTTAATATCTAAACTTATGAGTAAAAATAAAATATAAATTTTATAACATAATATTATTTGAAGGTAACACGTATTAGAACACGTAATTATAATAATAATCGTGCCGATCAAACAATATAATCACGTTTCATGCGGAACTATGTAAAGAAAATACGTGATATGGATTTATTTAATTAATTCACAGTCGAATTTCAATGTCGTTTAAAACAGAGCAGTGTGCTTATTGCGAGTTTTTTAACGTTGTCGATAGCGTGAAAGTTAACTCAAATTTGTATGGAGTTGGAACGTTTGAATATGTTTGCTGCTAGGGGCGCTGTTCCAACTGCGTAGTAATTTGAGTTAACTTTTGCGCTATCGAGAACGTTAAAAAACTCGCACTAGTCACACAGTACAGTGGCCGATTAAGTGTGTGCTCATATTAAATACTGCTTATTTGCCGCTAGGGGCGCTGTTCCAACTGCATAGTAATTTGAGTTAACTTTTACGCTATCGAGAACGTTAAAAAACTCGCACTAGTCACACAGTACAGTGTCCGATTAAGTGCGTGCTCATATTAAATAATGCTTATTTGCCGCTAGGGGCGCTGTTCCAACTGCATGCAAATTTGAGTTAACTTTTACGCTATCGACAACGTGTGAGAACGTGTTTGTGATATTGAAGAATACGGACACTTATGTTCTTTGGTTTGTTTGCTAGAGGCGCCACGCAGTTATGCCTATGCCTTGGCTTTGCAAGCCGTCGTGGCCTAAAGGGTAGTGATACAAAAATGACGATTTTTCCGAAAAATGTATAGTATATTATCTTGTTTAACTCATCCGTGATATAAACATTTAAACAATACGAAATCGCAATAAAATTAATGTAGTTTAAAAATTGAAAACTATCATTTCTGTTGCTGTTTGTATATGAGTTCTTTGACTCCGTTATTATTTGTAACTAGAGGTCTATGCAAGTTTATTCGCGACCTACAGGAGGGACCGGTTTTTATTATCGATATTGCAGTGTGGCTACAAAGTTGCGCGTCTTACTTATATAGGTGCATTAGATGCGAGGATGACACAGGGGTCTGACAGAGAAGTGCGCTATATGCGAGAAGTACCCTATATTTTATTTTTATTGAAGGATTTTGTAAATTTTCAGAAACCACAAATTGATGAAATTTAATAAATTTGCCTATAGCAAATAAATACTTGTATGTTTTTATTTTTTATTTTCAGTGTTACACAATAATGAAATACCATATCTTTAACAACATATAAGTTTAGGGGTATCCGCTACAAGATATCGCTAGTTTCCAGACAAACAAAACGATTTGTCTTAAAGTATCGCAGTTTCAGGGCCCCGAATAAATCAATACACGTACCACCTACACCACCGTTGGTTGGCTGGTAGAGTACGCCTTAGGTGTTAAGTTCGTTACTCGTTCGTTAAGTTAATACTCTTGTGAATAAAGTTAATCGAATAAAAAAAGTATTACAAGTTGTAAGTAGTGGATGTTTCAAGCCGGGCCTCCAAGCGATCCGGGCAAGGCCGGCCTGCCTTGTTCGCCAGCCGGAACGTATGACTAATTAACGCGAATGATGGTAGATAAATAAATAACTATAAATAAATAAAAAAACACGTGTGGCACTCGGGTACCGCGGCGGTAAAGCTATTGCATAGCATTATTTAGCAACTTATGCAATTATAATTGGACAATAATAATTTAATATTATAACAATAATAAAATAAGACCACGCTATATTTATAAACATTAACAAAAGCAAAACATTAACTGTCCCCTTCACAGCTTAAGCTAGACCAAGCGAGAGAGAGATGGGTAGACTTTTCATGATGCGCATGAAGTGCGACGTCACGCCGCGTATTCACAAACACTACACAAGCGCAACGTGTCAATATGTTGAACGCGATCTACATGGTAGGTGAAGTGGGGGTGTTAGGTTTTATTTTCGTTACGGAATTTCTTGTCGCCGCCCTCAAAGCCTGCTATAAAAGCTATGCAATAGCTGAAAGCTATAACTAAAATTAGGATTTCCTGTGTTATGGAAAGGTAGCTTAAGGGATTATTCCGGCTACGCGTGGATAGGTAGGTGAGCTCACGGACTCAGCCTGAGAGAATTTTCTAACACTAGCCCTAGCAAGAGCAGTGCTTCGCCGAATTTACTACCGAATCGGAAGCGCGACCCACTGAGAAGATCCAGCGATAAATTCAGAGAGTTGTGTCTATGGAATTATGGGATGCCGTAAACACAAGACTTCTGAACCCACATCAAAGAGACAAAGATTTAAATGCGACCATTTTAAGGGAGATATATCCGACAAGAAACTCAGTGGGCTGTGTCTATGGGTTAGTTCGCTCGTCGTCATCGAAGAGTTCGACAAGGACGGTGATCGGTGCTTGAGGATCCTAAAAGCACCGAGAGTGAATGCGTGGGATCAGATAAAACATGTTTCGGGCGATGGCGGCTTTGCATTGTCCCGTCGTCTGAGTCGGATATCTAAGCTGTCATTCTGTGTCGCCGCCACATACCAAAGATACAGAATTTCTTCGGACTTTTACTGGTAAACCAGTAGCATACCGCTTTGAGTTCAAAATTATTATCCTGCGATTCCAATGCGAATACATCGTAAACAAAGGTCGACCGGAACTCAGTGCTTCCAAAATCTTGTCTCTGGATTCGTTTTTTTTATTGCTTAGATGAGTGGACGAGCTCACAGCCCACCTGGGGTTAAGTGGTTACTGGAGCCCATAGACATCTACAACGTAAATGTGCTACCCACCTTGAGATATAAGTTCTAAGGTCTCAAGTATAGTTACAATGGCTGCCCCAACCTTCAGACCGAAACGCATTACTGCTTCACAGTAGAAATAGGCGGGGTGGTGGTACCCGCGCGGACTCACAAGAGGTCCTGCTACCAGTAAGGCATCGTTACGGCAGTTTCTGAAAAAACCTCGTTTTCGTCTGTCTACTCCACGCTAGATGGCGCTTTCCGCATTGCTACTTGAAGTGCTGCGTCCATTGCGTGGTTTTGTTAATGCAGTTACACAATATTTTTGTTTTTTATTTCGCAATAAATTTTGTTTTATTTATGTATGTTAATTTTTTTTAATAAAACACATTTTTTTAAATTAAAAACAATGAATTTTTAATAAAAGTCGCATCCAAGGTGGCAAGGTGCCAAAATACTCAGCAAGGTTATACGAAAAACGTAATACATATTTAATTTTTTAATTTTTAATTTTTTTTATTGCATGACGAGCTCACAGCCCTCCTGGCGTTAAGTGGTTACCGGAGCTTTTAGACATCTACATGATTTTAGGCCTCTCAAGCACCGGTCACCGTCCTCGAACTACCGCGAACTAACCCATAGACACAGCCCACTGAGCTTCTCGCCGGATCTTCTCAGTGGGTCGCGATTCCGATCCGGTAGTAGATTCAGCGAAGCACTGCTCTTACTAGTGCTAGTACCCGTCACCGCTCATCTACCCGTCCGGAAGTAGCTGGTATAGCCTCTTAGCCTACCAGCGGATAGGTAGGGAAAAATAAATGAGCAATGCGTAGAAAAAGCGTCAATTATTTTTTTTTAAGAACATTTTGGAAAAAAAGAGCAGCAACAGTGAAATATTTTTTTATTTATTTGCCACGATCCTAATTCTATAAATGTGTACTACACACATACAAGTTCCAAGTGATCTCGCTCGGAAAGTGGAAGACCTTTTTGACGCTTCCTCCAAACCGATGGATGACCCCGACGTGATTTTAATTCGGTACCTTCTGATTAAGAATTAGTTATTTAAATATTTAATCTAAGAAATCTAGATAATTAATGGACGATTAATAAATATAATATCTAAATAATAAATCATTAATATAAGAAGAGGAAAGATTAGATTTTTTGTTTGTTAAGGTCTTTTTTTATTATGTTAGTTACAATCAGAATCAGATTTGTCTAAAAGATTATTTATCACGATCAATAATAAATTATAGTTCCCGAAGCGAAGCGAAGACGGCTTGATTGTTATTATATTATTATATATATCGAGGGGTGAAAGGCTGTTTGGTTTAAGCGACATTTAGCTTAACACTCGACATTTATTATTGTAATTAAAAGTCAGTTTTATTGGGTACTAGCCGTACTCGCCCTCGTTAATATAAAAATAAAAATCTAATATTAAAAAAAAAAAAAAAAAAAAAAAAACATGCCCGCTGAGTTTCTTGCCAATTCTTCTCAGGACGGAGGCTAATTCTTGTGAATTGGCGGTAGTTCTTTTGACGTTCAACAAGTATGTACTTTCATTTATGTTGAATAAAACTTTTTTGATTTGATTTGATTGAAAATTAACATTATTATTTATTGTCATTATTATTAGGGAGTCCAACACTCATATAAATATTAGCCTATCCATTAAGTACATGTATTTTCTACATGGATACCAAGTTTCAAGTCAATCGGATGCATGGTTCAGTAGTTCTAACGGAACATCCATAAAAACCACTGTAGATTTATATATTGGTATAGATTAGCATCAACACAGCGATGTTTTTAATTGAACTTCAATTAAGTGTACCACATTTGAATAGGTGAAGAAGTGTTTTTTGTTATAATATTTAAACCAAATTTTAAACTTCAAATGGCTCTCCTATAAAGTTGCAAAATGTCTATAGGCAGCGGCTTGGCTCTGCCCTTGGCATTGCTGAAGTCCATGGGCGACGGTAACCACTCACCATCAGGTGGGCCGTATGCTCGTCTGCCTACAAGGGCATTATAAAAAAAAAGTCGCTTAAACCAAATAGCCTTTCGATATTATTTCCGGCGCTTTGAATATATTTAGTTACCGTCATCAACAGTCTTTAGTCACGGTGGTAAGTGTAAAATGGCTTTAATTACATCTACAAATTAAGAAAACCGACGAAACTACACTTCGATACGCGTGACGTAGTTTTTACAATACTTTAATTGTACTTTTATTTTATTAGCGTCATAAAAATACATAAAAACCCTTAATACATCAATGTTATTGAATCAGAAACACGTAGCGTTGTTAAGACTTGCATTGTATATAAAATTTATTAGATTTGTTGTGTACAAAAAATAGTGAGTGATTAAGAATCGTGTTCTTTCTTTATCGATTGGATTATCGTTTCAAATTAACTAAAGTAATTTTTTAAAACGGTTTCTTTTTTGAAGTGAAAGCTTATTTAGCCAAAATTTTTGAAGGTTTCACATCTTTTTTTTTCTAACCTAAACTCATAGCCTTGAGAGGCTATTTCAGCGTAACCTTAACTAGTAGGTGAGCTAATGGAGCTCAAACCGAGAGTGTTGCTAACACTGGCCCTAGCAAGAGCAGTGCTTCGCAGAATCTCTCTCGGATCGTTTGGAACCTCTGGGTCTGCGGAGGGACTTCGGTTCCCTTTGTATTTTGTACCGTATGTTCCATGGGGAGTGCTCTGAGAAATTGTTCGAGATGATACCAGCATCTCGTTTTGACCATCGCACCGCCCGCCACCGGAGTAGAGTTCATCCATACTATCTGGAGCCACTACGTTCATCCACAGTGCGTTTCCAGAGATCTTTTTTGCCACGTACCATCCGGCTATGGAATGAGCTCCCCTCCACGGTGTTTCCCGAGCGCTATGACATGTCCTTCTTCAAACGAGGCTTGTGGAGAGTATTAAACGGAAGGCAGCGGCTTGGCTCTGCCCCTGGCATTGCTGACGTCCATGAGCGACGGTAACCACTCACCATCAGGTGGGCCGTATGCTCGTCTGCCTATACGGCAATAAAAAAAAAAAATTTTTTTAGTATTCCGAATTTAATACTTTAATGCGCTTGATTTGAAAGAGATAGAAAGAGTAAGTTTGTCCCTTTCTAGACTAAAAGAGACTGTTTAATTTTATAAACTGATAGAATGTATGTTTGTAAGTCTTTCGAACTATAAAACTTACTTTCTTAAAAATTTTAGTTATAAGCTACTTCAATTAATTTTAAAGGTGCGATTTGTTGTAATGTATCGAACTTTCTAGATACGTCAAAACGATCGAGGTCAATGGCATTTCGTTTTGGACAAATGGAGTTTTTTTTTTTTATATTAATTACATTTATTAAAAAACACTTGTCTTGGATGTGAAATCAATTATGTACAGTTATGGGTAGCGATATGGGGAATTTATAGGTTTTAGGCGTGATCGAAATCCGTAAAATATCCGAATTAACTGGTTTTAATTTTATTGTATGTTTGTGTTTGTTTTTTACCTACCTATTCTAGTAATCTCAAGGGCTCACATTAGATTCATCGATCGAGTAGGTGAGCTCACGGGCGCTAACCTGACGTGTTTGTTAAGTTACCGAAGTTTATCTGTATATTAATACGTGAAGCAGAAACTTTGTATCCCTTTTTACGAAAATTGCGCGGAGGATACGGATACGGAGGAGTATGAAATTTCCCACACTTATAGAGAATATAGAGAAGAAGTGCACAATGCTAATATTTTTTTTAAATAATGCATAAAAGATCCATTAAATCAATAAAGAAAAATTACACACACTACATACCATGTATATGACGCACACACGCATGCATACTATTTATTGTCAAACTTTTGTTCTTGACGTCTGTGGTCAAATTGAGAATAGATTAAATATTGTTTGTCTTTGTTAATATTTTTTATAATATTTTTTAATTTAATATTTTTTGGCGAAATTTGTGAATTAACAATAGAACCTTAATAATGTTCAAACTTATAATTTCAATTAATTATAGTCGAATTTCGACTACTGTGGGACCACTAGTAAATATAAAAACGCGAATTCTCAAACACTGAGACGATGCTTGTTACTCAAATTCGTTGTCGCCTCGCCTTCAATTATCCTACAAACGGCAAATAAGTAGACAATGGAGTTGAACTTAAAACAAACAATGTGTCCTACCGTTAACCCTGTGACTGCCGTGTAGGTCACCGGTGCCCTACGCGGCGCACTGAAGCTTCTATAGAGAAGTTTTAAGAAATTTCTATAGCAATGGGATCATGTCCCTACCTACAAGATGGCAAAAAGCTATCGAACAAAACGGTACCTACATACTTTAGTTAAATGTAAATAAACTATATTAAAAAACTAGGTGACTGGGCGAACTTTGTTCCGCCTTAGAGGCAATAAATGAGCGAACTTTTGATTTTATCATGATCATTTTTTTATTTGGATAATTAATATAAATTAAAATAGCAAGTATTTTAATGATACTTTAATACTATATACTTTATACTATATACTTTAATAATAATAATAATACTTGGCCATGTATTTTAGCTGTTATTATTATTATTATTGTATTTTCTTGTTCTTCTTCAGTCCTTTCACTCGCAATGTTTCGAATCCTATATAGTTGCATTACGGCTTCGTCGGGAAAGATTTGATCGTGCCGGTCGCGGCATAGCTTTCTTAATGATTACCTATCTTGGCACAATAAATAGAAATTCGAAACAAACACATGAACCGGTCAACTTCTAAATTCTACTATAATTAACCATAGACTACATTACGTTTAGCTGTCAGTTGCGTTTTATTATTCCATATCAGTTGCGTTTTGTTATACCACGTTTTATGTCACGTCTCACGGGAACGTGATAAAAAGTATCATATGTCCTTCTCCTGGTTCTAAGCTACCTGCCAACCAATTTTCAGCCAAATCAGTTCAGCCGTTCTTGAGTTAAAAATAGTGTAACTAACACGACTTTCTTTTATATATATAGATGTTGTGAATTTTCTTAAAAAATGCGAAGAAACTTTTCCCCCAACCTATTATGATGGCTACCCGCCACAACGTGAATTAGCTTTCTCCTTCGATTGCAACATAAATATACATATTTTTGAAGTATGTATATATTTAATTGGCGTTTTATTAACATGAATACGATTCTGTTTACGCAATTATCTGCCCGACCTTCACAGCGGTCGAGCTAGCTATGCTTGACGTATGGAAATAGCAAAAACTGCTTCTGTTCTGATCATTACTGAATTAACCTGTTTACTTTGTAACTTACAGCTCGTAATCAAATACATGGAATGAAACAGTAGAATCAAGCTTTTTTTTTCCTATCTAAACTGATGGTCTTGAGAGACCACATCAGCGTCACCGGGCAAGTAGGTGAGCTCACGAGGCTCAAACCTGACGACGTGGCTAACACGAACCCTAGCAAAAGCAGTGCTTCGCAGAATCTACCACCGGATCGGAAACGCTACCCACTGAGAAGAATCAAGCGTTGCTCGTGCTATGAAATAAATAAAAAAAATTGAAAATAAATCTTCTTTGTCGCTTTCTTAGTTATTCAAAGGTCGTGTCCTTGAAACTTGACCGTGGTCTGTCTTATCAGCTGTTTCCACCGGTTTTCAGCTTCTCGTAGGGTGATTGCGACTAGTAGCCCAGTTAGGGTGGTTCTTTGGTCACACCAGCGGCTAGGTGATTGGCCGCGTGGTCTTTTTCCTTCCACCTTGCTTGACACAATCAATAGGCCGCTGCGTTGGATGAGGTGGGGAGCATTTAGTAGCGGGCTGTCCGAGGGCCCCGAGGTCGAGAGATGGCTCATTTTCTTATGCCAATTAGCCATATAGATAACCGGCTCTGCTGCCTGACTCCTCGCGCTTTGGGAGAAATTGGTCGAGGTAGTCTCCGGAGTAATCCGAGAGATCGCCTAGCCGCCGCGACAGTGCCCCAAGCGGCAAACGTAGGCAGACGTTCCAACTCGATACAAATTTGAGTTAACTTTTACGCTATCGAGAACGTTAAAAAGCTCGCACTAAGCACACTATACCCAGCCACTAACTTTAACGTAATCAAGTCGAAACAAATGATGTATGATTAAAGGCTTACGTATCCAAATCCTTGATCGCATCACGCATTTTATGATAACTTCCTTATTAGTATATTTATTAATGTTCGCTTTTTTTTTAAATAGTTTCTGTATTACGAGTATTATTTGATCACAGGGATGTCTAGTTGTCTCTATCTATTTACAATGAATCGATGTTTAAACAAGAAGGAAAGTGGCGTAAGAAAGAGGGAAACTTAAAACCGGGTGAGCCGCAAAATTATAATTTGCGTTATTACTGATGGTAGGACCTCTTGTGAGTGCGCACGGGTAGGTACCGCCGCCCTGCCTATTTCTGCCGTGAAGCAGTAATTCGGTTTGAAGGGTGTGGCAGCCGTTGTAAATATACTTGAGACCTTAGAACTTATATTTCAAGGTGGGTGGCGCATTTACGTTGTAGATGTCTATGGGTTCCAGCAACCACTTAACACCAGGTGGGCTGTGAGCTCGTCCACCCATCTAAGCAATAAAAAAAACCTGATGTATGTGATGGAATCTATATTTACACGTTTACATGACGTTTACTTTTTAGAATAAGTCACACCCGGTGATCCGACCCGAAATTAGGAATCCCGGTACCTACTTTTTTTTTTCTTGCCTTTGCTGATAGCCTTTAGAAGCTATTTCAGCTTCGCCCTAACACGTAGGTGAGCTCACGGGGCTCAAACCGGAGTGTTGCTAACACTGACCCTAGCAAGAGCAGTGCTTCGCAGAATCTACTATCGGATCGGAAACGCGACCCACTGAGAAGATCCGGCGAGAAACTCAGTGGGCTGTGTCTGTGGGGCCCGGTACTGCGGGGATCGGAGTCTGCACACTTACATATATACAGTATTAATACTGGACATAGACATACATAAAACTATTTACAGTTTAATTTCCCTTTTTTTCCTTTCTTATCTTTATAATTTTCGCCGACGTTTCGAATACTGTACTGTTTCGGTGTGCTCAGTGCGAGTTTTTAACGTTCTCGATAGCGTAAAAGTTAACTCAAATTGGTATGGAATATACGTTTGCCTACGTTTGCCGCTAGGGGCGCTGTTCCAACTGCATGCAAATTTTAGTTAACTTTTACGCTATCGAGAACGTTAAAAATTCGTAAAACCGTAAAATTAGATTAAGTAAAAATTTAAATTTATTGAAGCCCGGGTTGAGCGGAAACCCATCCCGACAGAAGCCCTCTTCTTCGATATAGCAAAGGCGTTCGACAAAGTCTGGCACAACGGTTTGATATACAAACTGTATAACATGGGAGTGCCAGACAGACTCGTGCTCATCATACGAGACGACTTGTCGAACCGTTCGTTCCGATATCGAGTCGAGGGAACGCGTTCCCGCCCCCGTCACGTCACAGCCGGAGTCCCGCAAGGCACCGCCCTCTCCCAGTTACTGTTCAGTTTTTATATTAATAATATACCCCGGTCTCCGGAGGCCCATCTGGCGCTCTTCGCCGATGACACGGCCATCTACTACTCGTGTAGGAAGAAGTCGTTGTTACATCGGTGACTCCAGACCGCAGCTACCACCATGGGACAGTGGTTCTGGAAGTGGCGCATCGACATCAACCCCAAGAAAAGCACAGCAGTGCTCTTCAAAAGGGGTCGCCCTCCGAACACCACATTCAGCATCCCACTCCCGACTAGGCGCGTCATGCCATCCGGTGCCATCTGGGCGGGCTTCGGATAGCCTGCCGACCGAGAGGACTGGTGGTCATGGCGCCGACTACCGCCAGTCCGGCGTCCCGAAGGGGAGGGTGATGGGAGAGATGTACCCGATGATATGCAGGCGAAGTAAAATGTCCCTTAGATATAAGGTGACACTCTACAAAACTTGTATACGCTCCGTCATGACCTATGCAATTGTAGTGTTCGCTCACGCGGCCCGCACTAACTTAAAATCATTCCAAGTCATTCAATCCCGTTTTTGCAGGATAGGATAGATTGTCGGAGCTCCGTGGTTCGTCAGGAACGTTGACCTCCATGACAACCTGAACTTAGAACATCAGTAAGTATCTGCAGTCGGCATTGATGCTCCACTTCGATAAAGCGGCAGACACGAGAAGCCTCTCATCGTGGCCGCTGGTAACTACATTCCCGATCTTGTGGACAGAATGGAAAGCAGTCGACGTCGCCCCAAACACGTCATCTCGGATCCTCCCGATCCACTAACGATACTTTTAGGTACTTCAAGCACCGGTCATCGTCAGTAAATTAACCCTCAGACACAGCCCACTGAGTTTCTCGCCGGATCTTCTCAGTGGGTCGCGTTTCCGATCCGATGGTAGATTCTGCGAAACACGGCTCTTGCTAGGGTTCGTGTTAGCAAAGTCGTCAGGTTTGAGCCCCGTGAGCTCACCTACTAGTTAAGGTTACGCTGATATAGCCTCTAAAGGCTATCAGCTTAGGTAGGAAAAAAAATAATTAAACCCACTTTTAAGGTTTCGATTTTGAATTTTAAACCCTTCTTACCTAACTATTAAAAGATTGTATTTATGACAAACGAAGTGGAGACAGAATTATTTGTTGGAAATTAATTTTATCTACGTCACGACAATCATAATGCAATTCGGAGGTAGCCCCGCAATGTAACGCAATTCAACAAGCTGACACGCTGGGTCAATGAACTAAATATTAATGCTGGATATTGCTGTTCTATCATGAACAGCCCTATATAATTTTTTATATAATTATTTTATGTTCTGTTCGCATACGGAAGTGGCCAATACATTATCATAATTATATTTGTTGAATATGTTTCAATTACGCACTTTTTTTATTGCTTAGACGGGTGGATGAGCTCGCAGCCCACCTGGTGTTAAGGACATCTACAATGTAAATGCGCCACCCACCTTGAGATATAAGTTCTAAGGTCTCAGTATAGTTACAGCGGCTGCCCCGCCCTTCAAACCGAAACGCATTACTGCTTCACGGCTGAAATAGGCAGGGTGGTGGTACCCTCCATCAGTAAGATTTGTTACGGTCTTGGAGCATTACTTATTGTATTCATATCGTTTACTGTTCGTTCTGGTCTCGTGAGCGCGTCGTGGTCTAGCCTAGATACCAAAACAATTTGAGTAGCTTCTGCTATGTGATTCCGGGGTCGAAAACTTGAGAAAATCTTAAGTCCTCGGATCTTTTGGTAACTGCAAATCCATGCGTTACTATCGTGGTGGTAGCTAACACAAGTTATTTGACAGATTGCTGAATCTCGCTTATGACATTTTCAAGATAAGCTTGTATAAACATGTCGGGGAAACCGCATTATTAAGACCATAGTCAGACTTCATGAGGGCGAATAGCTAGGGTGATCGAGTTAAGAGGAATATGGAGTATACACAAAACACGATTGTTGTTTTAGAACAATTTAGAAATCTTCTCTTAACGTTAGCAAATGAAGAAAGAAAACTTGAGACTTATGATAAGGCCCATTCTGAGCGACCACATCTCAATGTTATATGTCATCACTAGAAACACACACTACGCAAAGACTTTTGACTTGACTTGAGACACTGTGGTATTTTTGTTTTATTACCCTTGCAGGCATACGAGAATACGGCCCACCTGATGGTGAGTGGTTACCGTCGCCCATGGACTTCAGCAACGCCAGGGGCAGAGCCAAGCCGCTGCCTACCTGCTGCTGCTTAACGGCCGTCTGGTGTAGTGGTAAGTGACATGGTCACTACACAAGGGGGTCGCGGGTTCGAATCCCGCCAAGGGAAGATATTTGTATGATAAATAAAAATGTCTTTTCCAGGATTATGGATGTATATTAAATATATGTATGTGCATAATAAAAATCTTACATTTATTTCCGTTATCTGGTACCTGTAACACAAGTTCTTTACGAACTTATCACGGGGCCGGTTAACGTGGCGTGATTGTTAGTAAATATTTATTTATTTATTTATTATTTACCGTTAAGTACTCTCCACAAGCCTCGTTTGAAGAAGGACATGTCATAGCACCCGGGAAACACCGTGAAGGGGAGCTCATTCCAAAGCCGGATGGTACGTGGCAAAAAAGCACTCATGAATTTGTGATGAGAAGATTTTACTTAGCTGAGATTATTCCGTGTGATAAGACAGACGTATTGTGTGTACCTATAAATACACTGCAAACAGTATAATATCCTTTGCCGTCCTCACAATCAGTTTTCAAGATCAAAATACATAATTTCGACGTCAATGTAACAAAAAACATATTTATAAGCACATCCATAATTACGACAGTAGTGTTTTTTTTTTGTTTGTTTGTTTTATAACAAGACGAGCAATATGAGGCCACAAATTCCCAATAAGTTACGTGATACAATTGGTTATAAATGAAGATTAGGATTTCTTGTGGTTTATCAAGAGCGTGGACATAGCTTTTCCTTTTCCCTACCTCTTCGTTCCTAGCCTAAGGGGCTATTACAGCTACGCGCGGGTAGGTGAGCTCACGGGCTTAACCTGAGAGAATTTACTAGCCCTAGCAAGAGCAGTGCTTCGCTGAATCTAGCACCGGATCGGAATCGCGACCCACTGAGAAGATCCGGCGAGGAACTCAGACGCCGGACATAACTGAAACTGGTGTTACATACCTACATAAACTTGCACTTTTATTGTAACGATATTCTCTCAGAATCTTCGAGAATTATTTACGGCTTCTATCATCGATAACCGAGCGAGCAACGCAAAAGTTCATCATCATCATCAGCCTGCGGCAGTCCACTGCTGGATATAGGCCTCCCCCAAAGCTTGCCACTGAACCCGATCTTCGGTTTTACGCATCCAGTTACTGCCAGATGCCTTGCGCAGGTCGTCGCTCCATCTAGCAGGAGGGCGTCCCACACTACGTTTGCCGGTTCGCGGTCTCCACTCCAGAACACGTCTACCCCAACGGTTATCGGTTCTGCGACATATGTGACCAGCCCACTGCCACTTCAGCTTACTAACTCTGCGAGCTATATCGATCACTTTGGTTTTTGCCCGAATGACCTCATTGCGTATTCGGTCTCGCAATGACAAACCGAGCATAGCTCGCTCCATAGCTCGCTGAGTAAAAGTTAATTTAATTTAAATTCAGATTTAAATAAAACTGTTTTTTTATTCAGATTCAACCTCGCATTCTTTATTGTTAAGTAAATCATATTAATTCCAACGCTTTCAATTTTAATTTTACTAAATTAAATAAGTTAATAAATAAAAATTGTTCAAAAAAACATCATGAAACGTTATTTGATTGGGTGAAAAATTTTAATTTTAACTTGCGTATAAATTTGAGTAAAATTGTGTACGTATTCGTGGTATGCGAATGTTATTACTGGTGGTAGGACGTCTTGTGAGTCCGCACGGGTAGGTACCACCACCCTGACTATTTCTGCCGTGAAGCAGTAACGCGTTTCGGTTTGAAGGGCGGGGCAGCCGTTGTAACTATAGTTGAGACCTTAGAACTTATATCTCAAGGTGGGTGGCGCATTTACGTTGTAGATGTCTATGGGCTCCAGTAACCATTTAAGATCAGGTGGGCTGTGAGCTCGTCAACCCATCTAAGCAATAAATAAATAAAAAAAAGTTTATCATTTGTTATTTGAAAATCTAAATTTCAGTGTAGACTTTTACTATATAGTGGAACGTAAATAACAGAACGAAAAGTGGATGAGGTAAAAGAAGAAACAGGAATGTTGCTATTTATGGTATGAACGAGAAAAGCTAAATTACCTAAATGTAATATTTAAGACAGTACCTATCTCGTAAATTGATGGGAGTTTACTGGGGGTTCAATGGACTTTTTTGGTAAAACCCGAGGGGCCACGGTCCGACGGGTTTTATTCTATATTGCACACGAGTTCTTGCTCGGGTATTTATATAACGTTTCGCCATTATTAAAACAAGTAACAACCCGAAGAGAAAAGAAATTATCAAAACCAGTGGTCGCCCAGTAGTCGAAATTCGACCATAATTAATTAAAATTATTAATTAACTAAAAGCTTGCAAATACAGGGGTCTAGGATCCGAATATGATTTTGTCTCATTCGGTGTCGAGACCCTTGGTCCGTGGGGTCCTAGCGCTATAAGGCTTTTTAAGGAAATAGCAAAAAGGCCAGTCGACATCACAGGAGACCAAAGAGCTGGCAGCTACCTCAGACAAAGAATTAGTCTAGCTATTCAAAGGGGGAAACCTGCCAGTATCTTCGGAACCTCGCCTAAAGGGACCCCTTTTAATAACATATTTTGGTTATTATATTATTATTATTGTTATTTTTTAAGGTTTTTAGTTTTAGGTTCATTCTTAGAGTTGTCTCATACATATGTATATTTATTAAAATTATTAGTTTGAACATTATTATGGTTACAAATAATATTAAAGACAAACAATATTAGGGGTTAAATAGTCTAAACTGAATAAAAAACAGCGCCCCTAGCGGGAAACTTAGGCAAACGTTTTAACTCCATACAAATTTTAATTAACTTTTACGTTATCGAGAACGTTAAAAAACTCACACTAAGCACACAGGTTATCTGTTTCGTTGACACCATGAGCGCACATGACACTGGGAGAAGAGATCTCGTACGCGCAGACCGCGATTCAATTCCGGATTCACCGCTTAGCGTAACTTTTTTGCGTAGATGAACGAATAAACGCACTATGAGTCCACGGACATCAGAACGCCATCATCCACTTTGAGAAGTGAGGTCCAAGGTACGCCTGTCGCGACCTCCCGGTCGGAATTCCAATAACGGCAAGATAAATTTGGGATTCGATGCGGATTAAATACGAAATTTATCTCAACATCACCGAACACAGCATCCAAATTAAACAACCAATCTTCAGGTTTAGCGCTCGTAAAAAGTCTGCTAACGATTTATTGCCTCCAATAAAGATAACATTTATTGTACAATAACAATACATCTTTTCGCATTAAAAGTGTACAATTTCCAAAAATATTCGAAATTGAGTTAACATGCGGAATCATTTGGTATCACCAGTTTTTTTTTAAATACTGTCAAAAGAACGTAGTTTAGCTTTAGTTTTTTTTTTTTTAGTTGACCTATGTTTTGACTACTATTAACAAAATTAATACATAATTTTAACTTACTTTAAAAGACAGGTAATGTAACTGATAAAAAATAAAAAATAAATGTTGCAAAGATTAAAAATATCACATGTTAAACCTTTAAAATACTCTCCTGTAAAATTATTAAGTTTTGAGAATATACAGCTTTAATGAGAAGACGAACAGAAAATTCCTATTCAAACATTTCTAGAACACTTTTGTGGGACAGTGTCGAGCTTAATGCAAACTTGTCGATGATCCTGTGCAGAGTTGCCGTGTGGGTGAGCCCGGGCTTAACCGGGAGGGGCCGCATCTGCTAACAGCCGCCCAAGCGCCTCCAAAGGAGACCTGACAACTCGAGAGCATTTACTACCGGATCGGAATCGCGACCCACTGAGAAGATCCGGCGAGAAGCTTAGCAGACTATGCATTGTGGAGATGGAGGTGCTAACTTTTTTATTTATTATTGCTTAGATGGTCGGACGAGCTCACAGACCACCTGGTGTTAAGTGGTTACTGGAGCCTATAGACATTTACAACGCAACTGCGCCACCCACCTTGAGATATAAGTTCTAAGGTCTCAGTAGAGTTACAACGGCTACCTCACCCTTCAAGCCGAAACGCATTACTGCTTCACGGCAGAAATAAGTGGGGTGGTGGTACCTACCCGTGGGGATTCACAAGAGGTTCCTATCACCAGTAAAAGAGGTCCTATCACCAGTAAAATAGGTCTAACCACCAGTACAAGAGGTCCCACCACCAGTAGGTACAACTGCTGGTTACTAGTGTCGGGTCTACCTCCATACACTCAATGGCATGAATAGATGTCTGAAGAAATGATTCATAAATAAAGTTCTGCTATGCGTCATTATGTTCTGAAGACCAACCTAAAGACGAAAGGCCATGGTCTCCGGCTCCCGTTGATTTTACCCTAGCGTATCCCAAGGGTTGAGCCGAACTACAAGTGGACAAATACCCCTTCAATACCCTATCCCTAATGGCTCTGTGTATTCAAATTTTCATATCGACAACTCACTTTATTGGTCGTTTCTTTCTGTTTCTTTTATTCCACATGACTTTTTGTCTTGTTTTCAATCACACGCTTCCAGCTACCTCAGTTTTCGGTAGCTCTAAAAGGTCAAAAACAGTCTCAGTGAGTGCCAATTGACCACAGCAACGTGACGTCTCTAACCATGAGCTTCGGCTGCAAAAACCAGTCTAACGAAATTGTCGAGTCGTCAACATCAAATGTGAACTAGTAATTGATGAAACTTCAGACAAATAAACGTGTCGTCCTTATTCGCGATTCTTGATCTAGGTACGACTTAAGAGCAGCCAAGGATTTCCGCATTCTTAAATGAAACTCGAAGGAAAGAGAATCCGAAAACGCATGCTCATTTAATTCGCTCTTATGCCGAAAAGCGTAAACATTCAAATCGTTTGCGAACAGTAATTTATAATTAATTATAATTTTTAATAAACACGAGCATCGCCTCGTGAAAGCGCTTGTATAAATTTTTAATGAGCAATTAAATTTAAATAAAAGAAAATTCACTCACCCTAAAACCGCGCGTGTTTGCACTTGAACAAATATAAAGTTCTTATTTAATTAATTTTAACTGCGTAATTCGTCACACGTCTTGAGTCCGCTTCAGACCTTCGTATACTGTTGCGTTGCTGGCAACGAGTATAGCTCCGAATCAAGTGTGTACAATCCACATATGCAGAGGAGAACAACTTTTGTTACTGTTTATTTGTAATGTGTATTGTGTGCCTAATAAAATAAAAAATCTGTATAGGTGAGGAACGCAAGGGAAAATGTATCTTGTAGAGATCATTGCCTCGTAAACCGGACCTTGTTATACTAAGTTGGAGTATTATCGACAAACGCCTTGATGACCGTTGGGCGTCCTCCGCAGGAGCCCCCCTACTCCAGTGAGAGGGCGCTAGAGGAGTTGTTTGGTGGGTAGAGCCCTTAAATATTTTAGGCCCGCGGTCTGTTCCCAATATAAATAGACCATCAAATCCGAAATACCCCGCGCACCCTCTAGGCATGGACACCTCGTATGAGGTTTGGTCCCATACCCGAAAAAAAACTATACAAACAGACACTTAGAATGTATGCCTCCAGTTGGGTCGCGTTCACGTTGTTGTTGTCCACGGGCTCAACTTATCTACCGAACTAAGTAATAAAAAAATAATTAACGTAACTTGCACAACTAAATACTAAAAATACTACGATATTTTTTTTTAAATACAGCTACCAAAGATTGTATACCTCTGTTTTAATATTATTACGGACGGAGCAAAGTTGACATGACCGATCGAGGTAGTCCGGAAAAACTTAAAAATTTTGCTCAAATGTGATATTACCTTAATACAAGGCACAGTTTATTTAACAACAGTAGATCAAATCTTTTACAATTATGAATTAATCTATAGTACATATATTAATGTTAGTAAAAGTGATTTCTTAAAAATATGTTATTAAGGTTATGTAGTGACAATACATACCTACATACAATTGCTTTTATTTTATTTTCCTACCTAAGCTGATAGCCTTAAGAGGCTATGTCAGCGTAACCGGGCGAGTAGATGAGCTCACGGGGCTCAAACCGGGAGTGTTGTTAACACAAGGAATTTTCTTCGGCTTTTATTTGTCGCAGACATTACTAAAATAAAAGACTAATATAAACAGAACTTTACCTAAAACTGCTTTGATGGTTTTTGTTTCTTATTGTATTTATTACACTTCGCACCTTTAAAATTGAAGTGGTTTAATCCAAAATTCTTGGTTTTTTTGGTAAACGCCAAAAATGTAATTGAAGATTTGAGAATGTTTTAAGTTTTTCGATTTTAATACTTTTAGGTATGCACTTGATTTATAGGAGACGGAAATAGTACTTTGTTATTTTCTAGACTAAAATATACTGTATAATTTTATAAATTAATACAACACTTGCTTATGAGTCGTCCAAAGTATAAAAAACATTTTCTAAATTTTTTTAGATAAGCCACTTAAATTACTCCAATCCGGCGGTAGGCTCAAGAAACGTCAGTTGGATGTGGTAAAGGTGGATATGGAGGAGAATGACCTCACTCAAAAAGATGCTGAAGACGGAATGGAGGAGTTTAAGTAGAAAAGCGGACCCTGGTATTAGACCGGGAAAACACCAGGAAGAAGATGAAGAAGAACCCACTTTCATTTTAAAGGTGACTTCATGTATTAGACACTTTGGCGATTAATGCCTAAGGCATTCTCTACCAGTCAAACAAAAGTACTGCAGAGGAAATAATGGTAGGTGCATTAAAACATAAATTAAACATCCTGGTGGTAGGACCTCTTGTGAGTCCGCACGGGTACTACCACCCTGCCTGTTTCTGCCGTGAAGCAGTAATGCGTTTCGGCTTGAAGGGTGGGGCAGCCGTTGTAACTATACTGAGATGATACTGAGACCTTAGAACTCATATTTCAAGGTGGGTAGCGGCATTTACGTTGTAGATGTTTATCGGCTCCGGTAATCACTTAATACCAGGTGGGCTCGTGCACTAATATTCGCATCTTCATGACGAACTGAAATTGGAAAATTGCAATGAATTTTTTTAGTGTATTTTTTTTCAATTATACGCGCGGCTTGCAGATAACGTCCGCTTGGCAAATGATTGGTTAGTTCACTGTCCAGCCTCACTATCTTTATTTTTAGTACATTCTACCTACACCGTATTATCTATTTTTCTATACGCACCTAAGACTTCGTGCCACAAGAGTCGTAAGATAAGCTTTTGAAATGTTCTCCTACTAAAGAATGTCAGAGATGACATTCTCTCGCGCGGTCTAGCTTATGAGTGCTTTGCTTTTGTTAATATTTATAAATACAGCGTGGTCTTATTGTATTATCGTTTTAATATTGAATTATTATTGTCTAATTATAATTGCATAAGTTGCTAAAAAATGCTATGCAATAGCTTTACCGCGGCAGTCCCCGAGTGCCATACGTGTTTTTGGTGTCGTGGTCCCGACTCTCATTGGTCATGAAACAACAAGGAAGATCAAGAAGTATCACTTCTATCCACCTGCCCGTCCGCAGAAGCAATCAATGCACAATAAAACCCACTTGCATCACTGCAGTCTTACATATACTGTGGTCACTTCGAGAAAAAAAAATACGACCTCAGCATCTCATCGAGCCGTTGACGTCACGTCGTAACATTTGCGTGGTTTTTTGTTTTGTTAATATTCGATGACATATGATGTTTATTCGTAAATATGCTGTGTATAGATTTTCAATAGATACTGCACATTAAATGTGTCGCCGATCGATCCACATTACGTTCGCGTATCGGCCTTAGGTGCGCTCGCAAAGATGCTGCCCTTGGGCTGTTGAGCCTCCTCTGGGGGCGCTCGGGCAGCTGTTAGCAAGCCTTCACCTGCGTTTTTTTTTTCGAACGAAGTTCCTTATGGGACGATGCGGAGGGGTAACCTAACCGGGAATAAACGTCCGTAACGTAAGATTTTTATTAGTAATGCACACAGTGTACGACTTAACTTTGTAATAACGTACAATAATAACATATTTTTTTATTATATATTTTTTATAAATCATTGTGAATGAAAGAAAGTTGATAATTTTGTAAAGTAGTTTTTTGTTTTATTTTTATCAATAAAAAAATCATATTAAAAAAAAAGTATACCCGAATAATTATTTTCTTTATACCTCGAATAAAACTTAAAATTAATATTTTTGTAATAAGGAACTTCGTTTCTATCCGGTGTCCCACGACACCACACATCTTTTTATTTTATTTGTTAGTTGGGTGGACGAGTTCACAGCCCACCTGGTGCTAAAAAACAATTAGCAATAAATATTAGCAATAAAAACAATTCAAGTCTTTATTAACCTGTTGACTTTGAATATACGTATATGTTTGAATATGACGTTGGTTTGATTTTTCTTGGATTTCGTAATCTTTTTTCTGACCAGTAATGGATGTTATGATAGTTGGTAATACCATCCTGGTCAAATTTGCTCTCATCCGTCCATAATATTTGCCAATTCCGTCTGTTGATATCCTGCGAGTAAAAATAATCGAAGCGCCTGAAGAAATACGACGGTCTTTCACTTTGAACAAGATTTGTAAAATATGTCGCAAAATTGATTAATAAAAGATATTTTTTAATTTCCATTTACTCTGTACACTTTACCTATCATCATGTTATTCATTTTTTTCTGAGAATCTTTCCTTTTTTTGTAAATAATTTAATGTTTTTAAGTAGCTAATAAAATAAGGAAGTTTTTTTAGTAGTTTGTACGCTTAATGTTTGGTTGATTTTTCAAAATAAATCCAGTTTTCTATCGACCAAATTAGAGAATCAAAACAATTTTTTTTAAGAAATCACTTGCTATTTTTAAATGTTTGACATTCGTGTCAGTATTAGTATTAATAAATCTTAGTTGATGTATTGGTAACTGATAAAAATTTAAACAACTTAATTCAAAACACTAGCATTTTATTTGATGTTTTTTTTGCAGTTAATTCGGGATTTTTTTCAACAAAACGAAAAATATTGAATATCTTGATAACGAGACACTTTAGTATTAGGGACATCAAGGTTAATTTTGTTGGAAATTAGATGTATTATCACATCTCAAGAGGAATACGTCGAATCACAAGTCACCCTGTATAAGGAGATGATCATAGTGCCCAGTGTTAAATGCTTTTCGGAGTCCGTAGGCGATACTTTTGTAGTTTTTTTTTATCGGACATTATTGTGTCGAAAGATACGACTGCACAGACAGTCATTGCTTTTATCGTAGCCCATAGACATCAACCAACTGTTAGTCTTTAGTCACAACTGCGAACGACCCTTTCTACAATAAATTCTAAATATAGGCTGTATGATGGCGCCAATCATAGTAAAAACTACGAAAAAATTACCCTGTCCTTAATGTCTACCAAGATGGCGGAGAGGTTACAAAACGTATTAATAATTCTAGTACATAACATTCCAGTATTATCGAGACTATAGCTTGACAATTCATAATTAAACCAATGAATCATTCAAAATGAAACCCGCAAAATTATAATTTGCGTAATTACTGGTGGTAGGACCTCTTGTGAGTCCGCGCGGGTGGGTACCACCACCCTGCCTATTTCTGCTGTGAAGCAGTAATGCGTTTCGGTTTGAAGGGTGGGGCAGCCGTTGTAACTATACTTGAGACCTTAGAACTTATATCTCAAGGGGGGTGGCGCATTAAGTTGTGGATGTCTATGGGCTCCAGTAACCCCTTAACACCAGGTGGGCTGTGAGCTCGTCCACACATATAAGCAAAAAAAATACACATTAAGCTACTACATTTGCCTGTCGTCGTTCTCGTCGTACCCGTCGCTTGCGACGAAGGGCTCGACGAGTAAATTAACCCTCAGACACAGTTTCTCGCCGGATCTTCTCAGTGGGTCGCGTTTCCGACCCGGTGGTAGATTCTGCGAACCACGGCTTTTGCTAGGGTTCGTGTTAGCAACGTCGTCAGGTTTGAGCCCCGTGAGCTCACCTACTAGTTATGGTTACGCTGAAATAGCCACTCAAGGCTCTCAGCTTAGGTAGACGCTAGAAGACACTTTGAAGTCGTCGTGGCGTAAAGGATAAGACGTCCGGTGCATTCGTATCTAGCGATGCAACGGTGCTCGAATCCCGCCGGCGGGTACCGATTTTTCTAATGAAATGCGTACTTAACAAATGTTCACATTGACTTCCACGATGAAGGAATAACATTCTGTAATAAAAAAATCATAATATATACATCAACTAACATTTACATACAATCAATACATCAACATAATTAGTTAATTACTGGTGGTAGGACCTCTTGTGAGTCCGTACGGGTAAGTACCACCACCCTGCCTATTTCTGCCGTGAAGCAGTAATGCGTTTCGGTTTAAAAGGCGGGGCAGCCGTTGTAACTATAGTACTGAGACCTTAGAACTTACATCTCAACATGGGTGGCGCATTTACGCTGTCTATGGGCTCCAATAATCAATTAACAGTATTAACACCAGGTAGGCTGTGAGCTCGTCCACCTAAGCAATAAAAAAAAAGTTTATTTGATTATTTTAGCAGTGCTGTGTTCCCGGTTATAACAATAAGCTGAAGTAACAAAAATATCTTACTGTCATCAGTTTTTGATACGTGTGAGTATTTTCAAGTTAATTAGGCGGTTTTGAATTTTGAGAAAATTACGTCGAAACATTTCGCTATGTATGCAAAATGTTTATGTACTGTTACACCGGCAAGAGTAACGTCATCTATCGCCGAATAGCCGAACGAATATCGAAGGATCTAGTAACATCTAGAACGCTCGAGAAGTACAACGCCATCTATTGTCAGATAGCGGAAACACAATACTCGACTTTTGTGGAATATTCTCGATAATTCTAGGGATGTGGTATCGACTATAAAAGCGTTGCATAGATGGCACGCAGTCAGTTAGTAATCGGAACTACTCGAAGCGAAACAGCGAACGGATCACCTGAAGCGAAGCCGAAGAAACGAATTGAGAATTTTAAAGTGCTCTGTGTGTTCTAAGTGATAAATACAGTTTTAAGTTGTACTTTGGTGGTACATTTATTTATCCCGAACCCCAGCGCGTAGCAGCATGCTAGATCAAACCATTAAGATAAGTCGCTCAATACTGGTAATAAGAAATGACGCGGGTTGCGACATAATGCACCAAAATATAAGTTTAGGTAATAAGTTATTTACTTTAATTTACCGAATTGTATTATTCATGAATAAATTATTTAAATGCAATTAGAATTGAAATTTATTTTGTATTCGTTCGATTTTGTAATTAGATTGAACTCGACTCGTTTTGTTTAATATAATTATGAAGTCAAAATCAAACAGAATTTTCTAGATTGTTTTCGTGTTGTTGTCGGGTGAAATTGTTGTCTTTTTTTGTCCTACCTAAGCTGATAGCCTTGAGAGGCTATGTCAGCGTAACCTAACAAGATTTTTGTCAGCTAAAGTTCGTTGCCTATTTTTGGCTTTCACCGAAAAATCTAAGCACTCTTTAGTTATATGAGTCTTATGTCTTATGAGGCCCCTGAGCCTACCTGGTGTTAAGTGGTTACTGAAGCCCATAGACATCTACAACGTAAATGCGCCACCCATCTTGAGATATAAGTTCTAGGTCTCAGTATAGTTACAACGATTGCCCCACCCTTCAAACCGAAACGCATTACTACTTCACGGCAGAAATAAGCAGGTTGGTACTTACCCGTGCGGACTCACAAGAGGTCTTACCACCAGTAATTACGCAAATTATAATTTTGCGGGTTCGATTTTTATTACACGATGTTATTCCTTCAGCGTGGTAGTCAATCGTGAACATTTGTGGAATACGTATTTCATTACAGAAATTGGTATCCGCCTGCGGGATTCGAACACCGGTGCATCGCTCAACACGAACGTACCGGACGGCTTATGCTTTAGGCCACGACGACTTCGTGGCCTAAAGTCAGCCATAATTGAACATGTTATTTTCAGTTCTAATAACTACATTTATAAATAGGCGATCTGACACCAGAAAACAATGCAAGTGTAGTGTTTGCTCACGCGGCGCGCACTAACTTAAAACCCCTTCAAATCATTCAATCCCGTTTTTGCAGGATAGCCGTCGGAGCACCATGGTTTCTAAGGAATGTGGATCTCCATGATGACCTGGAGTTTGACTCGGTCAGTAAGCATTTACAGACGGCATCATTGCGCCATTTTGAGAAAGCGGCACGACACGAAAACACTCTTGTCGTGGCCGCCGGAAATTACATACCCGATCCTGTGGACCGAATGGTAAACAGTCGACGTCGCCCTAAACTCGTCATTACGGATCCTCCAGATCCACTAACGATGCTTTTAGGTACCTCAAGCACCGGTCACCGTCCTCGCCGAAACCGTCGCTTGCGACGAAGGGCTCGGCGAGTAAATTAACCCACAGACACAGCCCACCGAGTTTCTCGCCGGATCTTCTCAGTGGGTCGCGTTTCCGATCCGGTGGTAGATTCTGTGAAGCATTGCTCTCGCTAGGGCCAGTGTTAGCAACACTCCGGTTTGAGCCCCGTGAGCTTACCTACACGTCAAGGCGAAGCTGAAATAGCTTCTCAAGGCTATCAGCATAGGTAGGGAAAAAAAATTGTCTGCTGTGCGTGAAATTTTTAACTTTCTTTTTGAAACGTCTTAGCCGGAACGATCCCCAGACTACACAGAGATATAAGAGTCAACACTGGCAACAGAGTTTAGTTTCACGCGATATGAAAGTTCCCACTCGGTATCAATAGTAAATCATTGCGGAATGCAATAATACCAAAACTTGCCATGCAAATTTAAAACTTGCGCTCTCCTCTCAGATTGCTAATCAGCTTAATGTTAATTTAGCAGTTACGCGAAGAAATTCAAGTAGGTTTTAAGTGAATGGAAACCCATACAAACATATACGATTTATTTGTACACTAGTAGGGAACTTAACGGTAAAGAATTAAGACATAAACTCCTATGAACGTCCTTGAACACTTCAAAAACTTTTCGAATTCCGAACGCATGGGTACCGAGCGATTAGTTCAAAGGTCACAAGCGCCGTGACTCATTTCACGAGAATTTAATATTAATGACGAACGCCGATAAGTTGTAATTTACGTAACGAGAAAAACGAGTTACTGTCTTTTCGTAATAGTGAAAGTAGCATTCGTACTTCATTTGCGGGCTTCGGTCAGTTTGGCGGCAAACAGCAACATTGACAGTTTGATATTTATTTTGATTCCAAATATTATTCAAATTGATCTTTCAAACGTAAAATGTTTTGTAGATAAACTATCATTAAATTCTGGTGTTCAAAATGGTGTTAATATTATTCTCATTTGGATTTTTGCTTTCTTTTGGTGAGTGGCGTAAGATAATTAATTACGTAATTTGCTTAATGAGTATTCTGTTTTCGCTTTTTTTGGCGGCACTCCGAATGCCGTACGTAAAACAATAAGGTTCAAAAAAGGTCCAAAAAAATACATGCTTCAGTAGATTCTAGAAAATTCAATTAAATTCACTCAAATCTCAAAATGTTAATCGTCAAATTAGAAATACAATAAGTTTTAAAATTTATTTGAAATTAAAATGTGATTGTTTACTTAATGAAAAAATTTAAGTTAAAAATAGCTCCATTTGAAATAAGATAAAAGGATGTAAATAAATATCAGAAAAGCATTTTAAGATATTGCACGATTGTGCAATTAAGTTCTATATCGAAAATTTATATATTTAAGACTGTTTGATAGAAACACGTGTAAGATTGGAGACATTGACGTGTAGTTTTGACCTTTCAAATTAGGACACTTTTTTCCCCCTTACCTATTCTAGTAACTTTTTTTTTTTTTTTTTTTCGGGTAGAGGGCCGAACCTCCTACGAGGTCCCCGCGCAAAAGGGGCGCGCGGGGTATGTGAGACTCAACGATCTGCATGGTGTTGTGAGCAGACCGCGGGCCCAAGGATTTTAGGACCCACCCACTAAACGACTCCCCTGCACTCTTACACCCGACGTCCGATCCCCTCCGAGGTCAGAACCCGGATGAGGTAGGGGGGCTACCGCGGTCAACACTACAATCAGACGGCGCGGCTCACCCCAAGGACGCCCAGCCGACGGAGCCTTCGAGGCGAATCGAAGGCTCTGAAACGTCGGCCGTCTCGGTACGGCAGCCCGTCGGGCCGCCCAGACGGTGCCGCTGGTGTCCCGGAATACCCCGCTGGACCAGAACCAGCCTGCCGGGTCGGGACGCGATACACCGTCGACCGGTCGCTCTAATCACTCCACGGCAGCGCGCTAGAGTGCTGGTAGCGCGCCGCGCGACCTCACCCCCTCAGGTCGCCCCTTGACCTTCACCGGGGGGAGGCCGCCACCTACAGGGGCCGGGACGTACGGGCGTATTCCCGCCTCCGGCCCCCGGCTCGACGGCGACGGATCGGTGCGGAAAGGGAAGAGCTCTCCCTCTCTCGCTCCGCCGCCTCCTTCTGCGATATGGTGGACTCGCAGAAGTCGAGCATCGCCTTCCAGGACGCGTCGCTGCCGAGCATCGTAGCCACGACGCGCGGCAGCGAGAGGTCCTCTCCAATGACCACGACGAGGGCGGCGCGTTGCTCGTCAAATCCAGAGCAACGCGCCAATGTGTGTTCCGCTGTGTCTTCCTCGTCGCGGTCAGCGCAGTGGTGGCACTGCGCCGTCGGTTCCCTTCCGGCTATCTTATGCAAGTACCGGCCGAAACATCCGTGGCCGGTAAGCATCTGCGTCAGCCGGAAGGTGAGGCATCCGCGGTCGCGGCCCACCCAGTCCGCGAGAACCGGGCGGACCGCCTCGACGGTACGGAGGCCGGCCGACGGGTCCGCCAAGCGGCGAAACCACGCCTCCAGCACGGACCGCCGAGATTGGAGCCTCCGCGCTCGAACTACTCCTTCGCCGGGGCGCCCTTCCCCCCTAGAGCGAAGGTCGCTACGCCACCGGTAATCGGCAGCGAGCGCCTCCGCCTCCAGGTCCCAGGGTGGCGCCCCGGCGAGCAAGCACGCCGCCTCGAAGGAGACGGTGCGGTATCCTCGGATCGCCCTGACCGCGATCGCGCGCTGCGGACGTCGCAGCGCCGCGACGTTCTTGCGGGTCAGGGCGTGGCACCATACGGGAGCCCCGTATAGTGCCATCGACCGCACCACCCCCATGTAGAGGCGGCGCGCCACCTGATCGGGACCCCCGACGTTTGGAAGCAGCCGGCTCAAAGAGCCGGCCGTCGCCATCAGTCGAGGGCCCAACTTCGCAAAGTGAGCGCGGAAGTTCCACCGACCATCCAGTTCGAGGCCGAGGTACCGAAGACCGGTCACCCCGACCCCGACGCGGACGCCTCCGATCACGAGGTGGGCACCCAGAGGCGGCGCTCGTCCCGGCCCGTGAAACAACAGGGCCTGGGTTTTGTCGAGCGCCACCTCGAGTCCCAGCCGTCGGATCCTTGTGACGACGTGTGCCACGCCTGCGCACGCCAGACGGGCAGACTCCCGGTAGTCCCTCCCCGGAGCCACGACCAACGTGTCGTCGGCGTAACAAATTACGCTCAGCCCGGGGAGGGGACCCCGTACGACGCCCCGCAGGACCCAGTCGTAGCCGATGTTCCACAGCAGGGGGCCCAGGACAGACCCCTGCGGAACACCGCGCTCGACGGGGAAGCGGTACATCGCCCCACCGTGTCCGATGCACTGGATCGACCTGCCCTCGAGGTAGGAGCCGATCAGCCGGCGGAGGTATGCGGGGACGCCGTGATACTCCAGCGCCCCCGCGATCACCGACCAGGGCAGGGTGTTGAAGGCGTTCCTTACATCTAAGGATAACGCCATCGCCACCCCGCCCCGGGATACGGCTTCGTCGGAGAGGGCACGCACGCGCAGAATTGCGTCTATCGTCGAGCGGCCCTCTCTGAAGCCGTTTTGTTCCGCCGAAAGATCGGGACCCGTCTCGGTCAGGTGCCGGACGATGCGGGCCGCGACGATCCTCTCGAGCATCTTGCCCGCTTCGTCCAGCAACACGATGGGGCGATAGCCCGCGGGTGAGTCCGCGGGGCGCCCGTCCTTCCGCAGAAGGACCAGTCTGCCCGTCTTCCATTTCGACGGGAACCGTCCCGACTCGAGGCACGCTTCGAAAAGCCCCCCGAGCCGGTCCCCTAGGGCCTCGAAGGCCAAGCTCCAGACCCGGCCGTGAACGCCGTCAGGGCCGGGGGCCGCGTCCTTCGCTCTCATTCTGGACACGGCCGCATGGATCTCCGCCCCCGTGATAGGGGGAGGGGGCTCCTCGGCAGCGGGAACGCTGGGGCGACGCGGAGGTGTGCCCCACGTGGCGTCCATCTGGGGGGGCTCAAAGTCCCCCCCTGCTGCCGGCGGGAAGAGTGCCGCAACAATTTCCCGCAGCTGCCGACCTATTCTAGTACCTAACCTGTGTGCTTAGTGCGAGTTTTTTAACGTTCTCGATAGCGTGAATGTTAACTCAAATTTGTATGCAGCTGGAACAGCGCCCCTAGCGGCAAACGTACGCAAACGATTCAATTCCATACAAATCTGAGTTAAATTTTACGCTATCGAGAACGTTAAAAAACTCGCATTAAGTACAGTGAGGGGTTATACTAGATTCACTGAACGAGTAGGTGAGCTCACGGGGCTCTACCCTGGCGTATTTGCTAACACTGGCCTTAAAAGAGCAGCGCTTCGCTGAATCTATCGCCGGATCGGAATCGCGACCCGCTGAGGAGATCCGGCGAGAAACTCAATGCGTTGCGTCTATGGATTAGGGTAATGATTGCACACGATTGCGCTCAAAATTAACATTGACCCCCCTTAAGCAGACTGATCACGTACTGGTATTCCTGAAAAGGGATACGGATATTACGAAGTCCTAAAATCGAATTCCATATCGGTGTTTTACGAGTCTGCTTCTGTCATCTACTGTTCCTCAGGTTAGAGCCCCATAAGCTCACCTACTCGCTCGCTTACGCTGGCATAATGCCTTAGGTCGAAATTGTCGCTTGCGACGAAGGGCTCTTTTTTTTTATTTATTGCTTAGATGGGTGGACAAGCTCACAGCCCACCTGGTGTTAAGTGGTTACTGGAGCCCATAGACATCCACAACGTAAATGCGCCACTCACCTTGAGATATAAGCGAGTAAATTAGTCCACAGACACACCCCACTGAGTTTCTCGCCGGATCTTCTCAGTGGGTCGCGTTTCCGATCCGGTGCTAGATTCTGCGAAGCACGGCTCTTGCTAGAGCCTGTGTTAACAACGTCGTCAAGTTTGAGCCTGAGCGTGAGCTCACCTACTTGTTAGGTAATGCTGACATAGCCAGCCACTCAAGGCTATCAGCTTAGGTAGGAGATAAGGATAAAAGAAAATGTACGTTTTTGTCTATTTTCACATAAAACTCGAGAACCGTTAGTCCAAATTATATGAAACTTTGCAACTAAGAGGCTCACAAAAAACTTTATTCCCACCATTGAGAAAATATTCACGAATTACCTCCACGATAAAAGGAATAACATCGCGCGGTATAAGTTAAAGCCGCAAAACATAATTTACGTAACTAGTAATGCGACTGAGATGTGTCGCCATCATGTGCGGTGTCTATGTTGCCCGACACCCACTCAACATTAGGCGGACCGTGACACTATTCGCCGGTCTAAACAATAAAAAGATTAGCCACTAAAAGTGCCAATCTCCAACTTTACTTGTTACTCCAACGTGTTAAGCCAACAAAAAACAAAACTGCGCCACAGGCGGAATTCTTACGACAATAGCGTGACGAGACGTTAAATAACATGTCAATATCCTTGACCGAGTTAACGAAACCCGCCTTTAAAGTTGAGAAACGTGTCCGCAATTGACTGTCCATTATTAGCATAGATGAGCACTCAGAACGACTTCTAAAACGAGGTTTTGGAATGAGCTCCCCTCCACGGTGTTTCGCGAGCGTTATGACATGTCCTTCTTCAAACGAGGCTTGTGGAAAGTGCTCAATGGTAGGCAGCGCCTTGGCTGTGCCCCTATGATTGCTAACGTCCATGATTGACGATACCATCCTTTAAAAGGACCCCTTGTGTAAGTAGGGGTGGTAAAAGTGACCTTGGCTTGAGGCTAAGTTTTGCTTAAAGACTTACCCCCGTATCTTTAGTCGTTCACACGAGCTTAACTCGACTCGACTCAACCTCCAACGCGCGTTTTGGTATGCTTGGTCGTAAAAATATACCCCACTCAAACTTCCTTGGACAATCTTCCTCACCGGAGTGGAGTAAATGAACTGTCAAGTCAAGGTACGTCGCGACGTAGTCGCAAGGCTGGTTTTGGCAATGTCCAAATAGTATGTGGACCGCAAATGGAAATATATGATATTGATGGGCAATGGCCTGGATCTGTGCATGATTCGCGCATATTTTGATATTTTAATTTTGAAAATTTTTATTAATAAAGTAAAGGCTCGAGCGGCATCGGTTGAGTTAAGAGTGGAGGAATATTTGACGAAACGTCTAAAGATACGAGCATAAGCCCCCTTTAATACTTCTAGCAGAGTTTGATAGTAAAATACTTGTGTGCTTGTAGATACAGCCCACTGAGTTTCTTGCCGGATCATCTCAATAGGTTGTGATTCCGATCCGGCGGTAGATTTTGCGAAGCACCGCTCTTACTAGTGCTAGTAATTTCTCTCAGGTTGAGCCCGTGAGCTCACGTACCCATCAGCGCGTAGCTAGAATAGTCCCTTACGCTGCCAGCTAATAGGTTGGAGAAAAAAAACTTATGTAACAATAGGCAAGTATGATGGACCACTAGATATTTGACAGATGCCTGAAGTTTCAAGTTACGACTATCGAACTTTTGCGGTGAACGGTCTTTTCTGCTAATCTTCCAAAAGCTTTCTCATTTGACCTTGGTTTCTTTTTAGGGTCATGCGCGTTGATCATACCTGAGGAACTGCCATCGCTACTATCTGTGGCTTATTCGAATATACCACCAATCAAGAAAGGTACGTGGAGTTTAGACAACATACGGCTTCCGGACCATACACATTTCATTATTTTTAATACATTTAATTATCTATAGCGCATTTCCTTTTATTTTCGTGGCTTTTTGGCGGGAACGCGAGGAGTGAAGTTGTGTGATTTGTTTTAATTTGTCTATTTAGCGTTTCTTCAGGTTTAATGAAGTAATGTGTAATAACGGTGGTTTATTAACTGTTTAATATCTGTGAAAGTTCACAAATGTGGGAAAATGAAACAAAGCCGCTGGACGTAACTTCTCGGGATCCTCCAAAAAGTCCACTGAAAAAAGCTCAGTAAATGACCACCATTTGACTAAGATTATATTTCATTCCATATCATCTCATCTCATTTCATTTAATTTCATTTCACTCCATTTTATCATTTTTCATTAAATTATGAATATAAATTAAAATAAGACATGACTTAAAGGTCTAGTTACCAGATCACAAAATCTCTTTACAAAAAAATTATTTTCGTGTATCGTTATTACAATTAAAACTATATTTACCGTTAAAATTTTACGAATTTTACGAAATCTAATAATAGTGGCCAATAAAATCGCGGGCTAAAAATTAATTTTAATCATTATTTTAATTTACTTCTCTAGATATGCGAACTCGCTTTCGTCCAGCACACTTAGATACTATTAATTCGAATACTTCATTTTTCTTTACAGGCACCGACTCGAGAGTAGGTTTTGGCTTTGCCTTCGGCAACCATGCCGATTTCCAAGTAATGTTCGAACTTGGGCCGCAAACGAACACTATGAACCTGAGTGAGTATACATTTGAGACCACAAAGCCTGTCCAGTTAAGGTCAATACGAATCCCCGCTAGCAATTTCCCTGAACTCTAAAGTCGTCGCGGCCTAAAAGATAAGACGCCCGGTACATTTTTTTTTTGTTTTGATGGGTGGACGAGCTCACAGCCCACCTGGTGCTAATTAGTTACTGGACCTCATAGACATCTACAATGTGTATGCGCCACCCACCTTGAGATATAAGTTCTAAGGTCTCATTGTTACAACGGCTGCCCCACCTTTCAAACCGAAACGCATTACTGCTTCACGGCAGAAATAGGCCCATGGATATCTACAACGTAAATGCGCCACCCACCTTGAGATATAATTTCTAAGGTCTCAGTGTAGTTACAACGACTGCCCCACCCTTCAAACCGAAACACATTACTGCTTCACGGCAGAAATAGGCGGGGTGGTGGTACCTACCCGTGCAGACTCACAAGAGGTCCTACCACCAGTAATAACGCAAATTATAATTTTGCGGGTTGGATTTTTATTGCACGGTGTTATTCCTTCACCGTGGAAGTCAATCGTGAACATTTTTTGAGTATTTCGTATTTCATACCCGCCTGCGGGATTGGAACATCGTTGCATCGCTAGATACGAACGCACCGGACGTCTTATCCTTTAGACGACTTCAAAACATTGATGCGACTATGTCATTGTTCAAATCCCACCAAACTTACAACATACTTGACTACTGGTAAGAGAACGTATTGTGAGCCCTTGCGGGTAGGTAGGTACCTCCTGTATAACAGCGACAAAGAACTTACGCTTTCCAGCTTAAAGCGCGAAATCTCATTCTCTAAGAAATCATTCGTGAATACCTATTAAGTGATAGGGTATTTAAGAGTACCTACTAGTGTAGTCGAAACTCGACTATAATTATTTGAAATTATAAGTTTGTACAATTTCTTCTTCTTCTCAGTCGTGTCACTCTTGACAGAGTGGTCGTGGTCGTCATGTAGTGTTGGAAGGGGCAATATTATGATTCTATTGTCAGACTAATATAAATTTCATACTCCTCCGTCCGCGGAATTTTCTTAAAAAGTTTTTGCTTCACTTATGAATATATAGATTTTATTAGAAGCTTACCTGCGGGATTCTAAATTCGGCACAGTCGCGTTGCTCTACGCAAGTACATCGTCTTATCAGGCCGCGGACGCTAGAGATATATTGACTTGTCTGGTACATTCCAGCTGGCCAACCCTTCTCATCATCTAATAATGCCAAGAGACATGCGCCAGCCTCGCCTAATGGCAAAATAAACAAAAACAAGGAAAAGGTAAGTAATCGACCTGACATTAGAAGTGAGACGGGCAGGATGGTGGTATCTACCAGATAGGACTCACAACACGCCCTACCACCAGTAGTTATTAACTTGGTTTGTATGGAACCATGAATGATTGTAGAGAAATCTTAAAATTCAAAGATCACTTTTTTATTGGATACTAAGCAGACGAGCATACAGCACACCTGATGGTAAGTGGTTACCGTCGCCCATGGACGTCAGCAATACCAGGGGCAGAGCCAAGCCGCTGCCTAACGCTTAAACTTTCCACAAGCCTCGTTTGAAGAAGGACATGTCATAGCGCTCTGGAAACATCGTGGAGGGGAGCTCATTCCAAAGCTAGATGGTACGTGGCAATAAGTATCTCTGGAGACGCACTGTGGATGAACGCAGTGGCTCCAGGTAGTATGGATGAACTCTACTTCGGTGGCGGGCGGTGCGATGGTAAACACGAGACTTCTCACTAACGAAGCTTCTAATTACTGTATTATCAACAAACTAGGTCAGTAAGTTTTAGCTTTAACTAAATTAATATAGGACGGATTTGTTTACCGCGAATCGGGAGACAAAAGTCGTTGAAATGACTCTTAGACGGAAACCGAGAAGAGAAAAGCTCAACTTGCTTGCCCAATGGATCATTTGCTTAATATAAAACGGGTCACGACGAAGATGCCGGCAGCAGCCACAATATCTGGATTAAGCGGGGGCATTGCCAAGTTGTTTACCCAATTTTCAGATCCATATCCGATCACGATATTCCATCTGATAAAAGCACGGCGAAAAGCTCCGAAAAAAAAAACCGTCACTAAATTTTTAGTATCTACAATCGGACGCAAGCAAATACCTCCAAGGTTGGGCGCAGAAAATGAAGCATCCCCAAAAGCAAATTCCCGTGAGGACGCCGGCTCCTAAGCCCGGAGAAGTGCCCAACCTGGAGGACTCTATGGTGGAACTGGTCAAGAATGATAAAGGAGAGTACGAGATAAAGCAACCTAACCCAGGAAATATGCCGCAGAACGTAAGTCTTTCATATGAGTTTTTTTTTATAGCTTAGATGGGTGGACGAGCTCACAGCCCACCTGGTGTTAAGTGGTTACTGGAGCCCATAGATATCTACGACGTAAGTGCGGCCCACCGACCTTGAGATATAAGTTCTAAGGTCTCAAGTATAGTTACAACGGCTGCCCCGCCCTTCAAACCGAAAGGCATTACTGCTTCACGGCAGAAATAAGCAGGGTGGTGGTACCTACCCGCGCGGACTCACAAGAGGTCCTACCACCAAGATTTCCTTTAACAGGTACCGTGGAGAACTCAAGAACCAGCCTTTAAATCTTATTGTTTCATCGTTACAACCCATGGACGTCCGCTACTGGACACAGCCTCTTCCAAATCTAGGATACTGAGTCAAATATTCCGTTCTTTCTCTCAAAAACCCGTCTGCTCCAGCGACCGTCAGTTCTATGTCCAGTCCACTACCACCTCATCTCGCAAACTCTCCAAGCTTTATCAAGTAATTCAGTTGTTGAATACAGTAAAAGGTCCTTATTCGCGCTTCCTTCATTCGAGTTTTCACTAATCGCAAATAAAAAAAATGCGACCCAATCCCTATATTCGCGGCCAACCTTTATTCGCCTATCTAATCGATACATCGGTACATACACATTCAATCGAATATTCTTTGTAGATGAGCTTTTCCATATTCCTTGGTTTCTGTATTTGGGGAATATACACGGAATGTACATGTACTTCACGAATACAGAGCTTTTACCGTAATTGCTGCCATTTAAGCTTACAGGTCATTTAACATTTCTAGGTATTAGATACTTTAATGGTCTTATATGGGCAGAAGAGAGATGAAGCCAAAAAGCTAGCAGGCAACAGGACAAAAGAAGAAATCAAGAAGATCACGGAAGACTTGTCGAATGTGGACTTAGATTAAACCTGTACTGATTATTAGCGCGTTCTGAAGTTGTTGCCTTTATATCCCGAAAATAAAAAGAACAATCCTGGAATACCGGGTCCAATCCTAAATCCACCCAGATACCATTTAATAAACAACAAAAAACCCATCAAAATTACTCCACCTGTTCAAAAGTTCAGTGGCAAAAAATCGTAAACAATAATCCATGTTTGCGTCGTAATCTTCAAACATCCAGTGTTTAGTGCGTGCAATACCGTCTTTACCATAAGGGCACACGGGGCCCGTGCCCAGGGCCCCCATTCTCAGGGGGCCCCTAAGGACCGACAATTTCTCTCACACATTTATTCGGTTTCCGTTATCGTGATCGTAACCAAAAAACCAGCAGCATTCTAATTTCATTAATGACATATTATATCATACCGTATTTGATTACCTATAATAATTGGTCATACTCAGTAAAAAAATATTATTATAATTCTTTTTTTTTTTTTTTTTTTTTTTTATTGCTTAGATGGGTGGACGAGCTCACAGCCCACCTGGTGTTAAGTGGTTACTGGAGCCCATAGACATCTACAACGTAAATGCGCCACCCACCTTGAGATATAAGTTCTAAGGTCTCAGTATAGTTACAACGGCTACCCCACCCTTCAAACCGAAACGCATTACTGCTTCACGGCAGAAATAGGCAGGGCGGTGGTACCTACCCGTGCGGACTCACAATAGGTCCTACCACCAGTGATTACGCAAATTATAATTTTGCGGGTTTGATTTTTATTACACGATGTTATTCCTTCACCGTGGAAGTCAATCGTGAACATTTGTTAAGTACGTATTTCATTCGAAAAATTTGGTAGCCGCCTGCGGGATTCGAACACCGGTGCATCGCAACAACGAATGCACCGGACGTCTTATCCTTTAGGCCACGACGACTTGAATTCGCTTTTTTTACTTTCCAAAAGGGCCTCAAATTCTTTATTTTTAATTTTTTTTTATTGCCCTTGTAGGCAGACGAGCATATGGCCCACCTGATGGTGAGTGGTTACCGTCGCCCATGGACTTCAGCAATGCCAGGGGCAGAGCCAAGCCGCTGCCTTATGTGCCCAAGGGCCCCAGCCTAATTTAAGACGTCCCTGAGTGCGAGTTTTTTAACGTTCTCGATAGCGTAAAAGTTAACTCAAATTTGTATGGAGTTGGAACAGCGCCCCTAGCGGCAATCGAACGATCGAGAAATTAGAAAACTCGCACTAAGCACCCAAAAATCTGGGAAAGTATAGGCCTTTTGTCCCACAGCTGGGCACAAGTCTTCTGAAAACGCGATGCAAAGTTTATGGGTGCGGCTCATTACATATATAAATGTTTTAATTTATTGCTTATATGGATGGACGAGCTCACGGCCCACCTGGTGTTAAGTGGTTACTGGCGCTTATAGACATCTACAACGTAAATGCCGCCACCCACCTTGAGACAAGAGTTCTAAGGTGTCACCTTATATAACAACAATAACAACAATACATATACAACAATACATAACAATAATAACAATATTCAAAAAGTATTTCAAACTATTCGATTACTATCGGCTGTGATAGAAAGACGTCCGTAATCTTGAATTTTATTTATTGCTCACACGGGTGGACCTATCCAGGACCCACCTGATGTTAAGAACAGGTTCTGTGCAGCTTTCGTTCAGGGGATAACCGTGACCTTGCTTAAAAATTAATAATATTAGAAACTACAATATGAAATGCATACTTAAATTAATGCTAAGTTAACAATATTGGTATTTAGGGCATTGTGGCGTCAACGTTTTTAATAAAATATTTACTTAGCAAATGTTAACGAATTATTTCCACGACGCAAGAATAGCATCTTGTAATAGAAAATAAAATCTTGCAGAAACTATGACTTGCGTAATTAATAGTAAAGACGTCTTGTGAGTCCGCGCGGGTAGGTACCACCTCCCTGCCTATTTCTACCGTGAAGCAGTAATGCGTTTCGGTTTGAAAGGCGAAGTAGCTACGGTATTATGTCTGATTAAAACATTATTATGGTTCTATTGTCAAAGACTTGTATAATCATAGATTTTGCCAAGACTACACTATAGACAAAATATTAATAAAGACAAACAATATTTAATCTATTCTCAATTTGACCACAGACTTTAAACAATAATAAAAGTTTGACAATAAACAAATAGTATGCTTGCGTGTGTGTGTCAAATACATGGTAGTGTGTGTAATGTTTTTTTTATATAATGTATTTTTTAAGCATAATTTAAAAAAATATTAAAATTCTGCACTCCTCTATATTCTCTATAAGTGTGGGAAACTTCATGCTCCTCCGTTCGCGCATTTTTCGTAAAAAGGGATACAAAGTTTTTGCTTTGCGTATTAATATATAGATACACGTTTAAATATACCTATACATAATAAAGGCCCAGACGAAAAGCAAACTGACCTGTGGGAATCGAACCCGCGACCCTCGTCGCTACAATCAGAGGCGCTACTACCGTACCACCGAGTCAGTCAGTCCCGGATAACCAGTTCAAGCCCGGGTGATCCGTGAGCGAGTTCACCAAATCCGGTTTTCAATTTGTATCAGTTACAATGCGTCCTGCATTTTTATTTAGCGAATCTGACTCCACACGTCGCTTCTGTATTCACTGTAAGCTTTTTACCAGGAGCTATCCTATCCTCGTCCTGCGCAACTTCACTTAGTTACCAAGAGTCCAAAATTAGACTAATTAAATGTAACATAAACGATTCTTTTTTTATAATTTTTGTATGAAAAAATCGAAATAAATGTTTCAAAATTAAATGTGTTGTTTTTTTTAAATCGACTTCAAAATAAACGATAAGACGTCCGGTGCATTCGTGTTGAACGATGCACCGGTGTTCGAATCTCAGGCGGGTACCAGTTTTTCTAATAAAATACGTACTCGTCAAATGTTCACGATTGACTTCCACGGTGAAGGAAAAACATCGCGTAATAAAAATCAAAACCCGCAAAATTATAATTTGCGTAATTACTGGTGGTAGGCCCTCTTGTGAGTCCGCCCGGGTAGGTACCACCACCCTGCCTATTTCTGCCGTGAAGCAGTAATGCGTTTCGGTTTGAAGGCCAGCCGTTGTACTGTAAAAACGTAGACCTTAGAACTCGTATCTCAAGGTGGCTGGCGCATTTGCGTTGTAGATGTCTATGGGCTCCAGTAACCACTTAACACCAGATGGGCTTTGAGCTCGTCCACCCATCTAAGCAAAAATATTTATAATATATAGTTAATAATAACGACCATAGAATATGGCTTTCAATCATTGAAAATTTGAGTAATTTCACGATTGGCATTTTGAAACACCTAATGAAATATAATTAGCTTCTGATCACGCAAGGTTTAAAAAAACTAAATGCATGTGTATCCATAGATTAATCTGTATCACTGTACGATCTACGGTTAGCTAAGCGTTTGTTTTAGCCACAAATGACGTCACATGCAACGGAATTTTTGTGTAAAGTCCCCATATACCACGCTTGCCTCGTCCTGGGAATCCCTTACGGAAGCTATCCTCCCACCCAAAAAGAAATACAAACCTTCGTCAAAATTAATCCAGAGAAGGAAATAAAACCAAACATCACTTTAATATATCCTTTATTTACAATAAAATTCATAATATACAAAAAAAAAGCATTACAAAATATAAAATGATAAAAAAACCTTTCTTTTTCTTTCACTTATTTTGTCCAGAACTTTCGTTGGCACTGAGTGACGCCAATTGATTGATCGACTTTAATTTACCGACAAAGCATATTGACCGGTTGGATTGAGGGATCTGTGTGGGTAGTCCGAGTTTTTTAACGTTCTCGATAGCGTAAAAGTTAACTCTGATTTGTATGCAGTTGGTACAGCGCCCCTAGCGGCAAACGTAGGCAGACGTTCCAGCACCATATAAATTTTAGTTAACTTTTACGCTATCGAGGACTTTAAAAAACTCTCACTACGCACACTGGTTTCGTTCACACACCTCTTGGATATTATGGTGATGTCAGAGAAAATATTTCAAAGCCATACGTCCAATATCCACCGCTGCCGTGTTTCTATATTTATTTATCGCAAAGTCGAATCACATATACAAGACTTTTAGGAACCTTTTAAAATTACGAAAATTAACCAATTGTTTCTTGAAAAGTCCAGCAAATGCTTAAAAAGGGTGTTTAATAAATACAAAAAAAATACAATTGGTTGTCTGTAAAGTCGATTTACGGACGATAGTTCTACGTGATAACGCCAGTTTTTTACTGGTGGTAGGACCTCCTGTGAGTCCGCACGGTTAGGTACCACCACCCCGCCTATTTCTGCCGTGAAGCAGTAATGCGTTTCGGTTTGAAGGGCGGGGCAGCCGTTGTAACTATACTGAGACCTTAGAACTCATATCTCAAGGTGGGTGGCGGCATTTACGTAGTAGATGTCTATGGGCTCCAGTAACCACTTAACACCAGGTGGGCTGTGAGCTCGCTCAACCATCTAAGCAATAAAAAAAATTACAAAATACATAGATAAGAAATACATATATGATGGTTTGATTGTAAATACTTTTTGTAAAATAAGGTTCGTATGTAAAAAGTCTCGAAAAATCGATAATGTTCGCATACAATCCACAATTTAATGGGGCAAAATTTGTACGTAATCCCACCGATTGCTTTGTCAAATTTAACAGTAACAATCTTGATTAAATCAAAACTATAATTCGTCCGTAATTTTTTATACACATATGAAATACAGTCGATTGAAAACATATCTAAAAAAAAAAACAATCTTTTTCACGTCAATTTTCCTGCCTTCATAATTTTTAACAAAAATCATCTTATTGCCAAGTTCGCTGCTAACCGCGACATCAGAGCCATACATGGATATCTGTGATTCCAACTAAAAAAAATTAACGCACAGAAATGCGCATTGTTTCTATTCAGATTATTAGTATTAGTCAAATTACGGTTGACTTTGCCGACGGACTAATACAAGATTTCCTGAGATATTTTCATCGGAATCCAGATGTTTTGGAGTATATAGGAGACAAATAGTATACTATAAGCAAACCCACTGAGTTCCTCGCCGGATCTTCTCAGTGGGTCGCGTTTCCGATCCGCTGGTAGATTCAGTGAAGCACTGCTCTTGCTAGGGCTAGTGTTAACAAACTCTCTCAAGTTGAGCCCGTTAGCTCACCTACCCGCGCGTAGCTGAAATAACCCCTTATGCTACCAGTGAATAGTTACAAAAAAATATACATACTAGTTACAAAAACATTAAGTAGCATTTTTTTTTGTTTGACAGAGACAAGCTTTTGAAAAACCAAAATATTACGTTTAAAATGAATCTTAAATCTTTAGTGCTTAAAGTCGAAATTCGATCATCGGGCGAGCGCTAGTTTAGATTATCCCTAAAATTATACTCCTTAAATTTAAAACAAGGACTCGTGTGCTTAGAGGCGATTTTAGCACATATTTTATTTCGCACAAACGACTTTATGGTTCTGATTATGTTGAGCTCAATCGTCCAGTTCCTCCCAAGATATCCACCACGTCGGAGGCTAATCGTCATGACCCATGGCCAGTAAGACTGGCAGCAGCGCCCCCACAGAGAGAATGATAACTTCGAATATCTGAAGGCCACCGAAGCCCCTTTTTGTCGGCATACCCTCCTGGGTGGGCAGTAACGTGTGCGTGTGTTGAGTGTGGGTTAGTTCGGGTAAGACGTGGACGGTAGCTACGTACAGGAACGTACCTGCCGAGAACAGCATCGCTATACCTGCAGAAGGAAATGCAACCTTAGCACAGAGGAAGAACGCGCCGGGTCAATGACTCCGAGCGAGCGGGCCGAGCGCGGTTGTTGACCCCAAGGTTAAAATTCATTGCGGATTAAAAAATATATATTATATAATAAAACAGTAAAGAGAATTTGCGTTACGCAACAACAACAATAATTTATAACCTAAGCACCACTCTTTTTGGCCAGTTCATTTCTCGCAATGTATAACGCACTGATTTGGGGTCAATAACCGTACACCACGATCATTTTTAAAGCCTTTTGTAGAATTCATTTACTAATAGACTCCTTGTGTGTTGATTTATATAAAATTATATCCAATTAAACAAATCGTCCGAGTAAAATTGTGGTTATTTCCTGAGGGTAGAAAGAAATTTTTGGTAGAACCCTGTGGATCCACGTCCAGCGATTCTGTCTCCTCCCACTACTGACCCACGTCAGTTGATTGCCGGTTACCCACTACCGCCCCCTGTCTTTGATCACATGGACTACGCTCTGAAGCGTCCTTCTCCACTCACCTGTAGCGTTGACCTCGCTCAGGGTCTGTTTGCTCTCGTTACCGATACCGAAGTACGTGAGGAGAGCTAGTAGGGGAGCCGCGCACGAGAATATGAGGAGATGCCTCCTTATCCTGTTCCTGTTAATGAAACATCTATTATAGCTTGGCTCGGTGGGCCATTGCTGAAACCAATCCATGGGCGATGGCAACCATTCACCATCAGCTGGGCCGTGATAGGCAATAAAAAGAAAATATAGGTGGGATATTTAACTAGTGGTAGGACCTCTTGGGAGTCCACACGGGTAGGTACCACCACCCCGCCTATTTCCGCCGTCAAGCAGTAATGCGTTTCGGTTCGAAGGGTGGGGTAGCCGTTGTAACTATACTGAGACCTTAGAACTTATATCTCGAGGTGGGTGGCGCATTTACGTTGTGGATGTCTATGGGCTCCAGTAACCACTTAACACCAGGTGGGCTGTGAGCTCGTCCACCCATCTGAGCAATATAAAAAAAAGGAAATTATTTTCATGACTGCTTCGCAGGGGAACAGGGTAGTAAGTGGTACCTAGTCTAACGTGTTTTACGATACACCCTACCACTAGCCAGAGAAGGTTGTTGTCAATTCTCCGGTAAATCTCTTAGCTGCCTCACGACACCCAGGAGAAGGATTGCAGTGATGTTATTCCTGACTGTCCACCACACAGCAATCAACACAAATCACTTAAGACATAAAAAGGAAGTCGAAAATAAATATAAACTGGAGGTGAGGGTAGCTGTAAATAAAACGAAGGGACGCCGCGGCTTATGACGTCACGACATACGAGTGCGAAAGAGATACACAGATGTCGCCGCGTGCGTTAGACGCGTATGGCCAATACAAACCTCTCGAGGCCTGCGTGCATCAGAAATGTGACAAGCCCGAATGCCGCAGGGGCTTTGTGGAGCATTATGGCCAGGAAGACTATGACCTCGACGTCCGCGTGCGACGTCGTGGCGGCCGCCCCTAAAGCGATACCGTCCGCTGCAGCAGAGAGAAAAAAAAAATTTAAAAAAAACTAACATAATACGATTTTATATAAAATTCAACAAAAAAAATAAAAAGTAATTTTAATAAATTTGAATTAAAAATAGTGTAAGAGAAAATTATTTTTTGTAATAAAAGCGTGAGGTGCTTTTCAGGATGTTATCAAAATAACCCTTCTACTCATTTCTGTTCATAAAATATTTATAACTACTGATATAATAGCCGGCAAACTTCTTGAGCATTTGTTGACGTAGTGGGGGTAAGTTTGCGCATGGTACACTCACGTGCAAAAACATTATTTACTCTGCGTCATAATGCAATTAAATTATTAAAATCAACATATGTATTTATTTATATATTTATTAGAACATCAACAAAAAATATAGGTTAATAATTGTAATAATTTAATCTTGGGGTAAAATAGATATTCCTTCTATTAAGTCAAAACTAGAGCTGTTGCTAGGTCTTCGTTCAGTTGAAGCGAAGCTGGTATTTGTAATTTTTTTTTCGTTATCATAATCTTGACCATTATCATCATCACTGTTTTCATCACCCGAGTCGCCATCATCGTGATAAGTCGACATAGGGCTCATCGGTGTAGTTTACGACTCGGTCGGTTCGATCTTCTTTTTTGTCTATAATTAATTATTTTTTGAAGATATTCGATTCGTAGTAATCGAATGTTACTTTTTTCAATTACCAGCTTCTGTTTTTTTTTCCATCTAAAGCCTAGCTCTTTCATAATTCGTCGTAAACTTCATTCCGAGCCATTAAAATGTATAAAATATCTTCTTTAAATTTTTCGAAGCCTTTCGACGGTACGGAGTTTCGCTGCTTGTTATGTAGTTATTATGATTACATCTTTTTATTACAGATTGAACGAAACTATCCATTCCGGTAACTTTCTTCTTCCCTGATCTTTTCTTACCCGGAGTCCCAAGCACGATGAGCAAGCCAGAGCCTTTAGCTTCGTTAATAATGCACCTAACAGCACTCACTGATGTTTTTGTTGCTTCCGAAGTCTGTTTTACTTTTTCCATAATATCATTCTTCCCCTGTTTTATAATGAAGCAATATACGTCGTACACAATTTTTCTACCCTTTCTTTTGAATACTACACCAGTTTGTCGCGGCATAGTGTATTTTTTATAAAAAAACAACAAGCACTCAACAAATAGCAATGGCAAAAATGTCAACAAGCAATTATAACAAAATATAACTTAACGATTAATAACGATAGACTTTTCACTGTACGCAAGCGTACTTTTGGGAGCAAGCGGAACGAAGGCGCGGTGCGGGATGCAAGGTTCGACTGATCTACCAATAACGCGCTCGATACGATTTCCCCTGCCGTTGCGCCTCACCCTCACCACCAAAGTGATCTAAAATTCGGTTCTGCGCAGTCAAGGTCATTTGCTCACGATGTTTGCCGGTTACTATACCATGCACCCCATGCATGGATTTTCTATAAAAGCGTATTTTGTTAGTTTTTTTAAACTATTATTTATTTTACATTTTTTAGTTGAATTTAAATTTTTTCAATTATTTTTTTAAATATTTAATTGTCATCGGTCCTTAATAAGTATACCAAATTTAGAGTTAATCCGACGTTTTGAAGGGTTCAAAATCATGTTCAAAGATTCCGTTACAAACATACATACGTCTGAAGTTAATAAAAGTGTATTAAAAATCAAGACGGCCATACGATCTTGTCTCGTCACCCCACTTCAGTCTCTTTACCAGTGATACCTTGCTACTTATTTATTTTAAGTAGCTATTGAAGCCCATAGAAACCGTTAATGCCGGAGTTTTTGCGGTACATCGGCTACCCAACCCTTTAAATCGAAACGCATTACTGCTTCACGGCAAAAACAGGCCGGGTGGTGGTACCTACCCGTGCGGACTCACAATGCCACCAGTAAAGTACCCTTAAGTAATGGCGGTGGAACTTTAGCGGGTTCGGTTGTTATGACAAACTTTTTCATACAACGTAGAAGTGTTTGGCGAGCACGCAATGGACAGTGTCCTGAGATTATTCAAAGTGAAACTACTCTATATTTGTAATTATTAATATTCGCCCGGCAATCACGGATATTGAAGGGCGCGCCTCCAAAATAGTTAGGCCTTTCGCAATCACTACTCTCTTAGACACAACCCACTGAGTTTCTCGCCGGATCTTCTCAGTGGGTTTCCGATCCGGTGGTAGGTACAACGAAGCACTGCTCTTGCTAGGGCTAGTGTTAGCAACTTCGTCAGGTTAGAGCCCCGTGAGCTCACCTATTCGCTCGGTGACGCTGGCATAGCCCCTTGATGTTATCAGCTTAGGTAGGAAAAAATAAATCACTACTATCGCAACGTATCAGGCGCGGTACCAAGAACCGATAAGAATCTGAACAAGATCGAACTGATAGTGGAGCGTTTAAATTGCCATGTGAATACGCGATCCAAGGCTCTAGACATATCGACACCGCAATCTTCTAGTGATGGGACATCAAACAGTGGATATCGATATATCATACTAATCTATACTAATATTATAAAGAGGAAAGATTTGTTTGTTTGTTTGTTTCGAATAGGCTCCGAAACTACTGGACCGATTTGAAAAATTCTTTTTCCATTAGAAGCCGACATTGTCCCTGATGAACATAGGCTACTTTTTTTATTTTATTTTTATTTTATTTTTTTTGTTTCATGTGTATTTTAATGTTTCCGAAGCGAAGCGAGGGCGGGTCGCTAGTAATATATAAATCTACAGCGGTTTTTACGGATGTTCCGTTATAACTACTGAACGCTGCATCCGATTGACTTGAAACTTGGTATCTATGTAGAAAATACATGTACTTAATGGATAGGCTAATATTGAAATGAGTGTTGGACTCCCTAATAATAATGACAATAAATAATAATGTTTATTTTAAATGCCCAGCGAAGCGGGCGAGTACGGCTAGTATAAAATAAATTTAAATCAAATTTCGACTATAGATAAGTAAACATGTACCTCACGTCTAAAGGTACCTAACCGGCAAAATCTTAGTGCTGATCTGCCTATTTATGCCATCAACACGTTTTTGCCTATGCAAAGTCTGATTTACTTTTTTTTACGAAAGTGGATGAATGAGCTGACGGCCCACCGTGGCCTTAAATGGTCACCGGTGCCCATAGACATCAGCTACGTAAGCCCCGCCACCCACCTTGAAACAATAGTTCTAAGTCTCAGTTTCTACAGCACATCGGCTGCCTTAACCTTCAAACCGAAACGCATTACTGATTCACAGCAGAAATAGGCAGGCTGGTGATACCTACCCGTGCGGACTCACAAGAGGTCCTACCACCAGTGTTGAGAATACACTAAAGTTAACAGAGAATTAATATCAATAAGCCGGGTGATGTCTTTTGGTAGGATATCATAAAGAGGGGACACGATATTGGAGCAGTCGAAGAACACCGCTACGGCTTGATATAAAATGTCAGTAAGCTTAGTGCGAGTTTTTTAACGTTGTCGATAGCGTAAAAGTTAACTCAAATTTGTATGGAGTCGGAACGTTTGCCTGCGTATGCCGCTAGGGGCGCTGTTCCAACTGCTTACTAATTTGAATTAACTTTCACGCTATCGTGAACGTTAAAAACTCGCACTAAGCACTGAAGCGCACAGATCGGCGGCCGCGACCAATTCATATTTACAAATTACAATCTTAAAAGCTATCCAATGTTTTGCGCAACGCCAGATTACGGACGCTAAATTCACGTACGTGTCACAAGTTAGAACGCGTTATCGAATTTCGTAATTAATATTTGTAATTATACAATTAATTTACAGTTCTAAAGCTATATTACCCTGTAACGATTAACTTTAAAATAATTTGAGTCACACACGCCATCTCTGGTACGTTGATGGTAATCGAGTCTTTGTGGTAATTTCCCTAATTACTGGTGGTAGGACGTCTTGTGAGCCGCACGGGATACCACCACCATGCCCATTTCTGCCGTGAAGCAGTAATGCGTTTCGGTTTGAAGGGTGGGGCAGCCGTTGTAACTATATTGAGACCTTAGAACTCATATCTCAAGGTGGGTGGCGGCATTTACGTTGTAGATGTCTATGGGCTCCAGTAACCACTTAAAACCAGGTGGTTCGTGAGTTCGTCCACCCGTCTATGCAATAAAATAAAATAAAGTTAGCCAGAGACTGCAGAGCGCAGAACTAAGAGGCGGAAATAGGCAAGAAGGATTATAGGAATATCGCATTAACTTATATGCGCTGCTGTCCATTAACAAAATCTAGATGTATCTACGATCTCATGTGCACAAAAGATCTATGCCCTGATTCTATATATTCTAACCCTGGACGGAGATCGGACGTCGGATGAAGAGTGCAGGGGAGTCATTTAGTGCGGTAGGGTCCTAAAAGCATCCTTGGGCCCGCGGTCAGCTCCCAACATCTGCAGATGGTCACGTCCCACATACCCCGCGAGCCTCCTAGGCGCGGGGCCCTCATACGAGGTTCGGCGCTCAGACTGGAAAAACAATGCCTGGGGAGACAGGACAACTCACCGGCTGCATGAACCACTAAGCCAACGGTGGCCGTAACGTTTCTCTCAATCGGATTACTGGAATCATTGTAACGGGACGACATCTGATCCACTAGCAGCATGAAGACGAAACCTGGAAGCGAATAAGAATCTGTTAGTGTATGTTAGAATATTGATCCAAGAAAAGTAGTCAGGTTTATGCTGGACAAAATACTTTGGATTTAGGATTGTAGCAATAGATCCGTCATGAAATGCAACATTAACACCAGCTACCCGGAATACAGCTAACGGAATGAAAACTAGCTAAATAAGACTTAAAAATAAAACGGTGAGTTAACTGAGGGTTCAATGAACTTTTTGGTAGGGCCCAAAAAGCCATGTCCAATGATTTTGTTTAATTTTCCCACTCTTGTGAGTATCACAAGTAAAATATAGATTCCCTTCATATTGTCATCCTAATCTGAACCTATGTAAATATCAAATTGTAAGCCTCAAATCTCATCAGCTAAGGCAACTTCCAGATCCCGTGCTAAAATATTAAAAAGTAAGAATCCAGTAAATCAATTACATAACGTTATCTGCTCATGTGTAAAATGTTGACTGGAAACTAAACATTGTTTTCGTTAAATATTATGAACAGCAATGCAGGACTGTGTGAATTAATTTCACACTAAAAAATTACATTATCCACATTTAATCACCTTCATCTAAGTTTTTGTACATAACACGTTAACATACATGTTTAAGTATAGCAATTCATCGAATGCCAAATATCTTTACTAAATATGCCATTATAAAGAACATTTGTTAGGTAGGAGCATCATGGGGAGTCCAATTGAAGATTGAGTCAGAGAATTGGAAAGTTAGCTTAACTGCCCTTCAGACCGTTATGCAATATTACTCTACGAAGTAGAGCTTTGATGAAATAAATATAGAAATAAACTTAAAAGGCAGGCAGTTCAGTTAAATTTAACGATACAATGGTTCTTATGAGATGCTAATTCTAATTTTTAGAACACCAGCCAATCTTTAAAGTCCTTGTCAATCATTAAGGTTGTCAATAACTTAATCAGTGAAAGTAGGATGATAAAAACAATAAAATAACAATAATCAGAAAATAATAGCTCCTATTGTAAATGATATGTTTACAGCACCTGGGGGAGGATTTAGCTGCCTTTCTCTCTGATCAGAATTTTCTTACCTAAAACTAGCGTTATCCCTATAACAGAATATAGACTGTCTTCATGAGTTGGTTCAGCAGTGTAGTCCTTAGTCACAGCTGGGGTGTGAGGATGTTCAAACAACGCTCGTACTCCTTCTGGTATGATTACAGCTAAGGCTGTTCCGACGAGCAATCCGGCGCCAAATATTGTCACCTTTTTCAGTTTATCCTATACATTTTTTTTTAAAAGTTAAAACTAACACCATAATAATTTGGATTTGCTTATCACATATTTCAATGTTAATCATTGGATATACTAATAACTATTTCTGAGTAATATATTAGAATAATAAGTTTCGCGGCTTTGAAGAAGATTGTTTCTTACGCAATAATGAAGATTACAAGTAATATTAAGCGAACAGCTGGATCGATACAGCGAAATTACAGACGAATATTTTTTTTTTTATGTAAAAAATATTTATTACTTTCGCTTTTAACAAAATTATTGCACAAAATCGTTCTGCAACAAGCCAGATGGAATTGTGTTTTTTTTAGCTTTTTTCTTAATATAATGTTCATAATATTTTTAAATCACGTACCTCAGACATGCTCACGTTTAATGGGATACTGCCAGCAACATAAGATCCCACTAACATCACCAGCGCGAGCAGAATAAGGAACCATGTACCATCCATGTTGACTAAATTACTGCTTCAATTTTCATGAAAAATGTAAAATCGAGACGCGTGTATACACGGCGGGTCGTCTCCTCAAATTGTTGTAAAACGTTTTCAATTCATGTTTGACACGTTCTCATATTGAAAAATTGATAATTTCAACTTAAATGGATTCTAACAATGTATCACAATATTGTGAAGCAATTTTGACAACACAGCAACTTCGTAAGGATGCCTAGATTACTATGTAAGTCGTAAGTCTATGAAATCGATTAAATATCGATTCTTATTCTGAATTAATCTACAGAGTAAAGAATAGAAGCCAAAGCGAATGATACTTCAACCAAAAGGAAAGAAAAAATAAAATTGATATACTTTTTAGAGCTGTCTTAAAAAGGAAATCTTAGTTTCAAATTCCTCAAAATTGGATTTTAATTCAGTTCTAAAGCATTGGTATCAGTTGATTAAAAATTTAGAGAAACCCGCTCAATCACTCTTCAATTGAATAATTCAAGAGTTAAATGATTCTTAAAGATAAGACAACGTTTTACTAACCAACTAATTCTAGTTTCTGTCAATTTCGATAGGTACTTCCAATTTCTATTATGGATTCTATTCTGTTTGTGTATTAAAGATAGAAATAGAAAATCGAAGTACGAATCGAGTCCATTTATCAGTCTAAACATACCTTATAAGACTCAAACAACTGTAGAGTGTAGATGTACATAGAGCTTTGAAGAATTAACTGTCTCAGATTTAGGGGCCAGATTGAGAAAGCTGTAATTAGCAAATTATAATTCAAAAACCAAAACAGCGCTAGCATTGCAATCGGTGTGATATGAATGCAACTGTCGTAAACAAAGTTAAGCTGAATTGCCATTTAAGTGTATTATCTATGTGAGCTGCTTCGGTGGCGCCACCTTAATTGGTTTCTTTATGGCGGATAATTTTTCATACACGGAGGGAGTTTTTATTCGACCCAGGCAACGGGGCAACGCAAAGCCACCTTCACCGCATGTCTTGTTGGATCCCACGGATAAACTCTCGATGCCTTTGGTCTTTTCAAGCAGACGCCGTCTTCGCATGTCTTGTCGGGTCCCCCGGATCCACTCTCGAATTTCGATGCCTATAGGCTCTTTAAGCACCGATCATCGTCCTCGTCGATTAAACGACGAAGAGTTCGAAAAGCGAACACTTAAAGACACAGCTCACTGAGTTTCTCGCCGGATTTTCTCAGTGAGTCGCGATTCTGATCCTGTGGTAAATTCTGCGAAGCACTGCTCTTACTAGGGCTAGTGTCAGCGAATTCTCTCATATTGAGCCCGTGAGTTCACCTACCAGTCACAGCGTAGCTGGAATAGACCCTTAGGCTACCAGTAGATAGGTAGGTAGGGAAAAATTGTAAGCTTTTAACTTCTTATGTGAAGACTAGCGAGCCGCTCCGGCATCGCTCGGGTCTTAACAAAAAAGTGTGTGTGTCCGCTCCGACGCACGACTGGAGTTTACTGGATATAAAAAATGAAACGAAACAATACGAGAAATAGTTCTATATTACGACAACACGATACACTACAGATTATTAACAAATTAACGAGACACAAAACAAACGACTAACAAATATATGAAAATACAATAATGAGAGAAACGCGCGATCAGTACGAGGCTTTGTGGCGGACTGCCGGCGCAGCAGCCCGGCGTCACCTGCGATAACGCATTTCGTGTGACATGCGCAATCAGGCGCATAACGCATTTCGTGTGACATGCTAGTACGATTTTGGTCCCCATAATTTTCATACCCCGGGCCTATATATGTAAATCGATTCTAAAGGAGTAAACTCCAATAAACTCCAAAAAAAAAATACACACACATCAGCCCTTCTATTTGCGTCAGGTTACTAAAAAAAGAAAATTATAAAGATAGTTTGAATATTATTATTTCAATGAACTTTTATTTTCATTTAAATGATATATTTTTTATGTATTTTATTAATAATTTTTATATTACCTATTATTTTTCTAATTTTCGTAAAAAGGTCATACATACATAACAAAAGCCATTGAGCTTATTGAGTAAGAGCTTCCCTGTAAACGATATTTAACGTTGTTTCATTTTTGAAAATAAAAAAACACTTATTGTGGCATGACTATATTAGTTAAACATATGCTGTCGCAACACTTTTTGTGAATAATAATGTTTTCTACAAAGTCATAGTACATTATTTTATTCTATCATCAATAGTTTTCGCAGCGCGATGTAATGAATATTTTAGGTAATTTTTTTAGACCTTGGGTTACATTATTGGACTTTTATTAAGGATCCCTAATTTAAAATAAAAAAAGAATGTCACTCGGGGATGGTGTAGCTTCCAAACAGTGAAAGGAATTTTTCAAATCGGTTCAGTATTTTCGGAGCCTTTTCCATACAAACAAACAAACAAATCAACACACTCAATAGAACGAGCAGGAATTATGAACATTACTTAATAATAGTTTTAAAATAAGTGAAAATCACACAAAAGTTTTGCCTCAACATCGCATCTGGGCCGAGTGTGTACGAGTGAGTACATACATTGTTCAAGGCATAGAGTTAGTATTTTTACTTATTATTTTTTTTTTTTTTTTTTTTTTTTTTTTATTGCCCTTGTAGGCAGACGAGCATACGGCCCACCTGATGGTGAGTGGTTACCGTCGCCCATGGACTTCAGCAATGCCAGGGGCAGAGCCAAGCCGCTGCCTAACGCTTAATACTCTCCACAAGCCTCGTTTGAAGAAGGACATGTCATAGCGCTCGGGAAACACCGTGGAGGGGAGCTCATTCCATAGCCGGATGGTACGTGGCAAAAAAGATCTCTGGAAACGCACTGTGGATGACCGCAGTGGCTCCAGGTAGTATGGATGAACTCTACTCCGGTGGCGGGCGGTGCGATGGTAAAAACGAGATGCCGGTATCATCTCGAACAATTCCTCAGAGCACTCCCCATGGAACATGCGGTACAGAATACAGAGGGAACCGAAGTCCCTCCGCAGACCCAGAGGCTCCAAACGATCCGTGAGAATGGGATTATCGACAATCCGAACGGCCCTCTTCTGTATGGAGTCAAATGGAAGAAGCTGGTATTTGGGAGCCCCGGCCCAGAGATGGGAGCAGTACTCCACGCGAGGCCGGACTTGAGCTTTATAAAGCAAAAGTCTTTGTCCAGGCGTGAAGTACCGCTTTGCTCTGTTGAGGACTCCCAGCATTTTGGACGCCAACTTGGCTTTGCCTTCCAAATGACTCCGAAACTGGACATCGCTCGAAATGTCGACCCCAAGTATCCCGATACTCTCGGAAGGTTGCAGGGATACTCCTTGGAATTGCGGCGCCATGACAAAGGGGTCCTTCTTCGCAGTGAACGCGCAAACTTGTGTCTTTATCGGGTTGAATTGAACTAAGTTCAATTCACCCCATTCGGAGACTCGCCCCAGAGAGTTCTCCACTTCAGACACAAGTTTTGATCGTCTCTCTTGCACCGCGCTCCGAGAGAGACTCTGATGGCCGATATATCGCGCATCCCCCGTGCTGTCATCCGCATAGCAATGCATGCCATCAATAGACAGCATGTCATTGATATACAGGATGAAAAGCGTGGGGGAGAGCACCGAACCTTGTGGAACGCCAGCGTTAATGGTCATGGTATCAGAGCAGTCACCGTCTACAACGACCGTGATGCTCCGCCCATCCAAAAAGCTAGCGATCCACTTGCAGAGTCCCTCGGGGATTCCGTAAGATGGTAGCTTCGATAGAAGTATAACTCCATGGTTCAAGGTTAATGTATTTCGATGAGGTCACACACCCTGACAATTTATGTTCATTAAAACAAAAATTGAATTGTGCATTTTACCAATAAATTTTAGCGAATGATATAGTGTCTACAGAAAATAGACACTAGAATTGAGGATGCATGGAAGAACAAATAAATAATAGTTTAAAAAAACTAACAAAATACGTTTTTATAGAAAAATACAACTAAAAGATAGAAAATAAGTTTTAATAAAGAATTAAAAATAGTGTAAGAAAAAATGATTTTATTGTAAACAAAGCGATCGCAACTTGGTGTTCGTGAAAGAAGTGAAACTTGTTTTGCTGTGAAAATTTTTTTTTGCCTGTGTAGGCAGACGACCCTCCTGATGGTGAGTGGTTACCGTCGCCCATCTACTTCAGCAATGCCAGAGGCATGCTATCTACAGGATGGCAGTAACGTACTATTAATACATAACTAACTAATGACAAGCCATCTAGTGGCCGACGCCCGTAAATTGAATGTGTATAAGAGAAACGATCTAGCTCACTTTCTCCCTCACTCCAAGGTTGAATGGTTCGCAAGATGTTCTGTCTATTTTCTCACTCTCGCTCGTCTTAAATTGTATCTTTTCTCTCTAGCCGCAAAGAATCTGTCGCGACTTAAATTTTACTCTCAACGCGCCTAGAGAAGTTTCACTTCAAAAAAATCAAGATGCATATCCAATTAAAACTGAACAACAACTGCCAGTTCTAACCTATGGCTATGGATCAAATACCAACTACTTCTATTTGACTCCGTACAGAAGATGGCCGTTCGGATTGTCGATAATCTCATTCTCAGAGATCGTTTGGAACCTCTGGGTCTGCGGACGGACTTCGGTTCCCTCTGTATTTTGTACCGTATTTTTCATGGGGAGTGCTCTGAGGAATTGTTTGAAATTATTCCATCACCTCGTTTTTACCATCGCACCGCCCGCCACCGGAGTAGAGTTCATCCATACTACCTGGAGTCACTAGACATCCACAGTGCGTTTTCAGAGATCAATTTTGCCACGTACCATCTGGATTTGAAATGAGCTCCCCTCCACGGTGTTTCCCGAGCGCTATGACAGGTCCTTCTTCAAACGAGGCTGGTGGTGAGTACTTAACGGTAAGCAGCGGCTTGGCTCTGCCTCTGGCACTGCTGATGTCCATAGGCGACGGTAACCACTCACCATCAGGTGGGCCGTATGCTCGTCTGACGACAAGAGCGATGAAAATAAAAAATAACAGCAAAAGCATTTTAAATAAAATGTAATTTTTGTTAATCACCGTGCGCTGTTCTATTTTCTTTGCAAATCACTCACTGTTCATTTATTCGTGTAAGTAAAAAATGTTATGTCGATTCTTTGCCATCGGTGACCTGTTTGTGATGTAATATGCCTTTAAATAGCTAATAAGAGTTATCACTTGTCGAATTTAGTGTAACGCTGTATAGGACAAAAGCCGGGCTGTTTCCGATCGAAGTGAGTAAAAAAATATGATAATCTATATATACTTAGTCTGGCCATAAAGACTGTTACAAAGGAAAACAAAAAAAAATCTATTGCAAATAACATTTATTACTTTTGCAGTGTGTTAGTTTAATACATAAATATAAAACAATTTAATGTATAAAAAGCTTATTCGAAGTGGTCTCCATTGGCTGCAATACAGTCCTTTAAACGTTCAGGCCAGTTATCAATAGAAGCACGCACTCTTTCCATGGGAAAATTTTTCACTGCCAATCGTACGGATTATTTTAGGGACTACAAATTATCATGGCGTTTAGAGCAAGCCGTACTCTCTAAAACTGACCATAAATCATAATCCAGCGGATTAAGATCGGGACTAGACGACGGCCAGTCTTCAGCTCTGATGAAGTCCGAAACGTTCGTTTCCAACCAAGACTGCGTAGACCGAGCTTTATGACCTGGCGCCGAGTCTTGCTGGAAGGACCATTCTTGATTATTGAACATGGTGTTGTTAAGGGGCTTCACTACCTTCTCAAGAATGGTATCTTGATACACTTGAGCCGATGTTTTGATACCTTTTTCACAAAAGTATGGCTCAGTCACTCCTTCATAGCTAATACTCCACCAAACCATCACTGAAGTCGGACAGTGCCCACGTTGCATTCTGTCGACTAATTGGGAAGCTTCCTTAGAGCTTTGAGCATAAATACGGTCATTTTGTTTCTTAAAATGTTGCTCAATTGTAAAAAATTTCTCATCCGTAAACAAAATTTTTCTATGACCTCCCTTTGCGTACCGTTTGAGTAGTTGTTTCGATTTTACCACCCTATTCTCTTTTAAATTATCAGTTAAGAAATGATCAGTACTTCTCTTATAGGCTGCAAGTCCTGAGTCATATTTTAAAATACGCGACACGGTTCTAGGTGCTATCTTCATCTCCCGAGATAAAATCTTTTGCTTTCGGACAGGATTTCTTTGAATTCTTTCTCTCACTGCTTTGACCACCTTTTTCGTACGAACACTACGTGGACGGCCAGATCTTTTTCTGTCACAAACAGAGGAGGTCTTATTGCACCTATTAATAGCCCGGTACACAAACATTTTACTAATACCAAGCGTATGGAGAGTTTTAAAAATTGCATTTGGCTCCATACCTTTGTGTAATGCAATCACAGCGATTCGGTTCTCTTTATCACCCCACTCCATTTTAATATCGCAAAATATTGTACAATGTATTGGCGCCAAAATGAGAAAACTCAATGAGCAATCATATAAAAATGACAGATTCCCAATTCAAATGTAATATTTTGTTTATTTTTAATTGTAACAGTATTTATGGCCAGACTAAGTATAAAAATGAATTGCTGTTCGTTAGTCTCGCTAAAACTGGAGAACGGCTGGACCGATTTGGCTAATTTTGGTCTTGAATTATATGTGGAAGTCCAGAGAAGGTTTAAAAGGTAGATAAATATGAAAATGCTCGGAATTAAATAAAAATAACAATTTTGTTTTTCCTTTGATGTGTCCGCCGTCGGACCGATTAGTTATGTTTGTTTTATGTTTATTTTATAGAAAAGTTTAGGTCTTTTATTTATCGATTGAGGCACTACGAAGTTTGCCGGGTTATTAAATAAAAAAAGTATTTATTGCTGTTAAGATTTTAACTTATTTAACTGAACACAAAATAATAACGATAGAGGTAAGAAAACTATAAATTGACTTAAAAACTAAAACATGTTCTCGGCTTATCTCTCCTCTTATCAGCTTCTCTTTCGACAAAGGCTTCCTCTGAGATTTTCTATTTTGTTTGGTCCATTGCTCAGCTACTTGCTTCAAGTCGTCTTTTCATCGCGTTGGCTGTCTTCCTGTCACTATAATTAACAGGCTATGGACCGGGATTTTTAGCGATTTTTGCCAAAGTTATTAAATGAATGTGTATAAAGAATTACTTAATTAAGCTATTCCTACTTTCGGTTTTTTGATTAAACAATTATATTGTCGAATAGTCCCCCTTCAATATGTAACAGCTACTAGCCTAGATGAGCCATGGGGCGGTGGGGATCCCTTACATATTCAATAGAAAACTTGCGGTCAGGGGTGTTCTAGGCAGGTGAGTTACGGCAGTCCCAAGGAACCGCTAATTTTGCTATGGAAAAGTAATAGGATCCACCCACAGGGACCGCTCCGGTCCTTAATCTTTTAAGCGAATAAAAATTGTGTATATCCGAATTCGGGACAGCGTGTCTCTCATTTGTTGTTCTCGATCGGTTAAGGAGTGCGAAGTAATAATTGTATTTTATAATTCGTATGAGAGCGTGTGATTCGCGTGTCTATGGGCTCTAGGAACCTTAACACCAGGTAGGCTATGAGCTCGTGCATTCATATAAGCAATAAAAATAAATTAGATGATGACCTTTTTTTTTTTGATAACGCCATCATGTCGTGTTTTTAAAACGGTTAGTTGCCTTCAATTAAGAAAAATAGTATTATTATTCGCCCATAGATGTCGGGAAGAGTCGATTATTGAAAACACGAATAAAACAACATTTTCTGAAAATAAATCGTAGCTAGATCGATTTATCGCCCCCGAAATCCACTGTGTACTAAATTTTATGAAAACCGTTGGAGCCGTTTCCGTGATTCAGATTATATACATATATATTAATGTACAAGAATTGCTCGTTTAAAGGTATAAGATAAAAGAAACTAAAGGCCTCATGTATAACACGTTTTTTTTTCTGCCTGTGCTGATAGCCTTGAAAGGCTATTTCAGCTTCGCCCTAACATGTAGGTGAACTCACGGGACTCAAACCGGAGTGTTGCTAACACTGGCCCTAGCAAGAGCAGTGCTTCACAGAATCTACCACCGGATCGGAAACGCGACCTACTGAGAGAGAAGATCCGGCTAGAAACTCGGTGGGCTGTGTGTATGGGTTAATTCACTCGTCGAGCCCCGCCACCCACTTTGAGAAATAAGTTCTAAGGTCTCAGTATAGTTACAGCGACTGCCCCGCCCTTCAAGCTGAAACGCATTACTGCTTCACGGCAGAAATAGGCAGGGTTGTGGTACCTACCCGCGTGGACTCACAAGAGGTCCTACCACCAGTAATTACGCAAATTATAATTTTGAGGGTTTGATTTTTATTACACGATGTTATTCCTTCACCGTGGAAGTCAATCGTGAACATTTGTTTAGTACGTATTTCATTAGAAAAATTGGTACCCGCCTGAGATTCGAACACCAGTGCATCGCTCAGCACGAATGCATCGGACGTCTTATCCATTAGGCCACGACGACTTCTCCTACCTATTCGCCTAAGGGGTTATTTCAGCTACATAACACAGGGAATCCTAATTTTCGGCCGGACGATAAAAACAATTAAGGATTCCATCTAATTTTTTCGACTTGTCGAATTTGATAGTGAAACATAGGTCTTAGTTATGACACTCCTAAGTAATTAAAACCGGTTATATGATAATGTTTACAATGTACACATGCCATACGTATGACCTTCTAAAAAATATTTCTCAATAATCGGTTATTATGATGTAAGAATCGAATGTGCAAACTCCAAGAAACTGGTGAACATAAATAGCATTGTTAGTTCGTAGATTTCTCAAACGTTTCTTCCGAAATGTAAGTAATTATTATCATCATCATCATCATCATTCTCCTACCTTTCTCCCAGTCACCTGGGGTCAGCGCAACATGTTTTCTCCTTCCATACTCCTCTATCATATACCATTTCTTCGCTCACTCCCCTCTTACACGTATCGTCTTTCACGCAATCCATCCATTTTTTCTTAGGTCTACCTCTTCCTCTACAGCCTTCCACATTCATAGTTAACACTCTCTTACCAACCTCATTTTCATTGCGTCTCATCACATGTCCATACCATGCCAAACGCGCACTTCTCAACTTCTCTATCACAAGTGCCACTTTCAGACTTCCTATAACATATTCATTTCGTATTCTATCCATTCTCGTTACTCCACACATCCATCGCAACATTCGCATTTTTTTTTATTTTTTTTTTATTGCCTAGTTGTGTGGACGAGCTCACAGCCCACATGGTGTTAAGTGGTTACTGGAACCCATAGACATCTACAACGTAAATGCGCCACACACCTTGAGATATAAGTTCTAAGGCTTCACGGCAGAAATAGGCGGGGCGGTGGTACCTACCCGTGCGGACTCACACGCGGTGCGGTCCTACCACCAGTAATTTCTGCTGCATGCAATCGCCTTTCATCCTTTAAGTAATTATAATTATATTCTTATGAAATTACAGCGTGGTATGGACATGTGATGCGCAGAGAGAAGATGCATGTGACTAAGAGATGTATGGAAATGTTAGTGCAAGGTAGAGGTCGACCGAGGAAGACATGGATGGAGTGTGTGAATGACGATATGAGAGAGAGAGGAGAGAGTGTTGAGATGACGGCTGATAGAAGAGAATGGAAGAGAAAAATTAGCTCTGCTGACCCCACCTAGGTGAAGGTATAGGAGGTATAAGGCGGAGAAAAAAAAGAAGATTCTTATGAAATTACAACAAAATAATTAATAAATAACAATTTATCTGTTGTCTTGGATTTAATAATAATTGTTTTATTACGCTATAAACGAAGAAAAAAAAAACAAATATTATTTATGTAGGATTGGTAAGAATGTAATGTATCATAAACATAATAATGATAAGAATGTGGAACGAAGCTTTAAGGTGTGAGTGAGAGAAAACGGTAAGAAAGGGAAAAGAGAATGACAGAGAGAAGGAAGATGCCGAAGACGCTTGAATGCATAGGATAATAGACTTAAAATTTAGTTTCATTGAATGAGCAAGGCGTAAAAAAGATGTCAGTTAATATTCTAATATATAAAATTCTCGTGTCACGGTGTGCGTGATTGAACTCCTCCGAAACGACTCGACCGATATTCGTGAATCTTATCGTGCATATCGGCCAGGGTGGAGAATCAGACAACATTTATTTTTCATCCCCATAAATGTTGAGGGTGATAAATTTTAATTGGTAACCCCTAAATTTATTTTTTTATTTTTTAGACAACATTTTTTATTTTTATTTTTTTATGATACAGCATACAAAAATACATACAACCCTAAATTTTCACCCCTCTACATTATCTATAATTTCAAGTTCCTTTAATTATGATTTTTTTAAAATTCAATTTGACCTCCCGCCCTTGCCGGTCTACTACTTATCAACTATCAATCGATCAGCTATCCCCGCCAGGTGTCACCACTTGTCCAGCAAACATCACGTAGTAGGGATGAGGACGAAGCCGGTCTCCCGTCTTACTCACTATACATTTTTCAGCCATGTTTTTTTTGGTTTTATTTGTGTATCAATCGTAGCTTGCCAGCCATGTTTTTTGGTTTTATTTGTGTATCAATAGTATGTTCAGTAGGTCTGAGAATCGGCTACTATCTATTTTTCATACCCCTAAGTGATAAGGGTTGTCCACCCCAAACATTTATTTTTTATTTTTTGGATAATTTTTTTTTGTTATAATGAGGTTTTTTTTCTACATTTGAATTTCCCTAAAAATCTTATTTAAGGCAACACAACGTTTGCCGGGTCAGCTAGTTTAATTATAATAACAGAGAAGATTTTGGAAGGTGACAACAAAATTGCAATGCAACAGAATAGTTTTATTCTATACGCCACGATCCCAATCGCAAAAGTCGCTTAAGCTTACCATAGTTAGTATGGACATAATGAGACTTGAACTTATTTTTACACTGCTTCGTAGGCAAAAACAATAAGCCAAAAATAATGTTTACAATAGCATCTGTTATCTATAGGTGGAAATAGGGATAGGCTGGTTTTTGCATACATGTTTTATTGTTTTAAATTAACTAGATGATGACGATGATTTTGATAACGCCATCTTGTTGTGTCTTTAAAGCGGTTAGTTGCCCTCAATAAAATTATTATTCTCCAATAGATGTCGGGAAGAGTTGATTATTGAAAACACGAATAAAACAACATTTTCTGAAAATAAATCGTAGCTAGATCGATTTATCGCCCCCGAAATCCCCTGTATACTAAATTTTATGAAAACCGTTGGAGCCGTTTCCGAGATTCAGATTATATATATATATATACAATAATTGCTCGTTTAAAGGTATAAGATAAGATTTCAAATAAATGTAGAATTGAGACCATCGGCGTAAAAGTGACCCACAATTTTTCATATTCCTTTGCAATCTGCAATCACAACAAGATGGCGTTATCAAAAAAAAACCGAGCAAAACTCAGTCATCATTTAGTAAAATATAATACGTTTTATTATCGTTAATTAATTAAAATATACGATTTTTTCGAATAATTAACAGACTTCGCGGTCACGGATGTCAAAGGTTCGTCCGGTCACATAATTTAAATATGGCGTATATCGTCCCCGTAGAGTCAAAATAAACAAAATTTGTTGTGCAATACTGTTTTATTTACTTAATAATACGAATCAGCGTTTCAATCTCTTTATTTCCAACAGACATAGTCCGTAGTTTCCCGGCGGATCTTCTCAGTGGGTCGCGACTCTGATCCGGTGGTAGATTCTATGAAAAATTCCTCTTGCTAGGGCTAGCGTTAGCAAATTCTCTCAGGTCGAGCCCGTGAGCTCAGTACTTATAATCAAACCTTATTATTTGTTCTATAGCTAACTCAAATTTTTTGGTGGTTTCTCTCACTGTGAATCCTCGGATCTATCTACAGCGGGTGGCAATTATACTTTAGCATTCAATAAGTATGTCAAAAGCACATATGTGGCGTGAAGGTTTTAGCTGGCAGAGTTCTTTAATCTACCAATCAATAGATAGGGGATAAAGTGAGAAAAAATAATTTTATTACTTCTCATTTAGGTTTCTGTAGCTGTCATAGTTTTGGACTTCTGAAGTGTGAAGATACGCTAAGCTATGATTATAGACGATATCATCGAAAGAAAGTTAATAAGATAAACATAATTAATATTTTAATAATTATTATTATATTACATTGTGTATTTGTATGTTTATTTACAGATATATGTATGTATGTTTATGTGTATGTATATGTCCGTCGTCGCCCTAGACACGTCCTTACGTATCCATCAGATCCAATAACTCTTGCATTAGATACCTTCAGCTCTGACACTAGGAGCAGGCTGAGGAACCCCGTACTCGTCGAACTCGACAAAGAGGTCGACGTGCAGCCTAACCCATGCATCAGCCCGCTGAGTTTCTCGCCGGATCTTCTCAGTGGGTCGCGATTCCGATCCGGTAGTAAATTCATTCGCGAAGCAATTGCTCTTGAGTTGTTAGGTCTCCTTCGGAGGCGCTCGGGCAGTTGTTAGCAAGTCCTGGTGAAGCTGGAAAGGCCTCCGGGCCACCAGTAATCTTTCAATCATAAAAAAAAAAAAGCATTTATATGTATGTGTATATGCATATATATGTATGTGTGTATGTATATGTATATATTTCACTGGATTGCTACGCCGCGCTTAATTCGTTTCCAAATGATTCTTGTCCACCGGAGAGAGGAGTGAGTGTTGAGATGACGGCTGATAGAAGAAAATGGAATAGAAACATTCGCTGTGCCGACCCCACCTAATGAGATAAGGTGCAGACAAAGAAGAAGAAGTTAGACATCAAATTATTTAATTGATTTTATTTACAAACTTAAGTAAATGATACTTAAGAATACCGCAGGGACTGAGGGCAGTTTTAAAAAGGTCGCCATCAACATTAACCTTTGTTGAATATATTTGTATATAATAATGCCCACGGAGTTTTTCGCTGGATCTTCTCAGTGGGTCGCGATTCCGATCCGGTGGTGGTTTCGGCGAAGCACTGCTCTTGCTAGGGGCTGGTGTTAGCAAATTCAGTCAAGTTGAACCCGAGACCTCAGCTACCCGTCCGATCGTACCTGAATAGTCCCTTATGCTACCAGCGAATAGGTATGGGAAACATTATAATAATTTAAATAATCATTTTCATTTTTGATCTCTTAACTACCTCAATGCGTTAAGTCTAAGGCTGTCTCTACCAGTTAAGGAAGTGCAAAGGAAATATTTTTTTTAAACATTATTATTTATTTTGAATTTAATGATGTGTCAATTTTGGATTAAACGGATGTGTGTACAACAATGTCTTGGTAAATCATAAATAAATTCGAAGTCGTCGTGGCCTAAAGGATAAGACGTTCGGTGCATTCGTGTTGAGCGATGCACCGGTGTTCGAATCCCGCAGGCGGGTACCAATTTTTCTAATGTAATACGTGCTCAACAAAATGTTCACGATTGACTTCCGCGGTAAAGGAATAACATCGTGTAATAAAAATCAAACCCGCAAAATCTATATATTAATACGTGAAGCAAAAACCTTGTATCCCTTTTTACGAAAATTGTGCGGACGGAGGAGTATGAAATTTTCCACACTTATAGAGAATATAGAGAAGAAGTGCAAAATGCTAATATTCTTTTAAAATAATGCATAAAAGATTCATTAAATCAATAAAGAAAACATTACACACACTACATACCATGTATTTGACGCACACACGCATGCATACTATTTATTGTCAAACTTTTGTTCTTGACGTCTGTTGTCAAATTGAGAATAGATTAAATATTGTTTGTCTTTGTTAATATTTTTTATAGTGTAGTCTTGGCGAAATTTGTGATTATAGAAGTACAAAATACAATCATAATAGTGTGCAAACTTACAATTTCAATTAATTATAGTCGAATTTCGACTACTGCGTGACCTCTAGTTACAATAATTATTACATTTAAACGAAAAAAAGGAATATCTATTTGAAAAATATGTACGTTAATATAACAACTAATTGTGTTTTCTGTGATATAATAAGAAAACAACATTTAAAGCCCTTAATCTCTTTTAACAGGTTAAGGACCGAGATTTTTTTTGTAATTTTGCCAACAGTAATTAAATGCATATGGATAAAGAATTACTCAAATAAGCTATTCCTACTTTTAGTTTTTTGATTATACAATTATATTGTCGAATAGTCCCCCTTCAATATGTTATAGCTACTAGCCTAGATGAGTCATGGGGCGGTGGGGATCTCTTACATATTCAATAGCAAACTTGCGGTCAGGGGTATTCTAGGCAGGTGAGTTGGGGCGTCCCAAGGAACCGCTAATGTTGTTATGGCAAAGTAATTGTATCCACCCACAGAGACCACTCCGCTCCTTAACCCGTTAAAATTAATATTTTATACAGTATTAATTAATAAACACAAAACTGAACTCTCTTTTTACTGAATGACAGACTTCACTGAATGACACTGAATAGAAATCCTTTTTTAAAACTAAAAAGTTTTAAATATTAAAGGTTTTACTTTAAGCCTTTGAAGCCATACTATATGCCATACTATAAGCCTTTGAAGCTATAGCTTTTGAGCAGACGCCGAAATGTGAGTTGTCAGGTTTGCACGTGGACGCCAGCGACATCATCGATGGGTCAATTGAAGAAAGACCTCGGATGAGGACCGGCAGATTAGTGCAGACAGCTATAACTGGCATTTTTAAATATAAACCTATTAGTTTCAGAATGGACAGCGCTTTGGCTTTGGAGATCGAGCAGGTCTCGCGCCAGAAGGCGCTGGAGGAGGAAGCGCTCCGCGGCGAGTCGGCTGTGCGGCAGTTCTACGCGGGAACCACAGCGCTGATCACTGGAGGGACGGGCTTCATCGGGAAACAACTCATAGAGAAGCTTCTAAGGTGATCGGTGGTGCCTTAAACAACTTACAACTCAAATTAGATTCGTAAAGTTGATATTCCGTGGACAGATAGTTTATAATACTGGGAGTACAACCAAGCCACTGAGGACTTTTGTAAGCATTAAAAAGGACATATGATAGCGTTGAGGGAATACCAAGGGGCATTGATTCTGGAGTGGGATGGTACGTGGCAGGAACGGTATCTGGAAGCGTACTGCCTATAGTCAATGAAATAGCGGCAATGTCTCGTGATGGCGGGTCTCAGACGTGCCGCGGGTTCCCTGGATATTCTGAGCCCCGCGAACCATCCTTCACTTCAGTGCCTTACTCGTTTCGGCACGAGTTTCTGTTCTGTTTCTCGATGAAGCCAGCACTTTAATTAAAGCATTTAGTGTTCGGTGCCACTGAGTACTTGTACGCGTCTCGTGTGCTCTAAGGCCGAAGCAAGGCAATGGAAACAATCGGATATGTTTTTACGAACACAAAAGTCTTTCAGTCCACAGATTTCTAGTTTTTTTGTTTCTGTATTCGATCTATCGATTTGATTTCGATTTTTTATTATTTATTGCTTAGATGGATGGACAAGCTCAGAATCCACCTGATGTCAAGTGGTTACTGGAGCCCATAGACATCTACGACTTAAATGCGCCACACACCTTGAGATATAAGTTCTAAGGTTTTAGTATAGTCACAACGGCTGCCCCACCCTCCAAACCGAAACGCATTACTGCTTCACGGCAGAAATAGGCGGTGGTACCTACCCGTGCGGACTCACAAGAGGTGTTCCTTCACCGTGGAAGTCAATCGTGAACATTTGATAAGTACGTATTTCATCAGAAAATTGGTACCCACCTGAGATTCGAACACCGGTGCATCGCTACATACGAATGCACCGGACGTCTTATCCTTTAGGCCACGACGACTTATTAGATATCGACGGTTCGCGCTCTAAGGGTTATGGACCGACCCGATATCCAGCGCGAATAGCAAAAATCTCTGTAGAGTTTCTCAAGATCTCTTCAAAGATTCATCAGATCTAATTCTTCCACTGTCCGCCCCTTCAGAAATCAGCTCAACGCGTTGCCTGTTTCAGATCGTGCGACGTTAAGCGGATTTACATATTGGCACGATCGAAAAAGGGACTGTCTATGGAAGAAAGGCTCCAGTTACAATTTAAAGATCCTGTTAGTACGTTTTTTTAATGAATCATTATTTTTGTTACAGCGCCATTTATAGTGTATTGTAAAAACTGAACACTTGAAAACTGTCAATGGCACACTATTACCAAACTAGATGTCGTTGTAACACATTAACCCACAATCAGGATTAAACTAAGACAAAAATACTATAATCTCAATACTTATCTTAATATATTAGCTGGTAGTGTGCGCTCTCATTACCAAACAGATCATTGTCTCTATATAGCTCTGTCTCTGCAATCTTCAAGTATATTTAGAATGATTAAACAAAAAACCTTATTAAAATCTCACGCATCGATCGGATGGGAATAGATTAGTACTGCAAGAGAACAACGTTGGCATCACGTCTATACCAAATATTAAGTGTAATAGCTCTGCGTACTGGACTGTCATTCATTAGTCCTAAAGTGAGGTTATATTATGTGTATTATCTATGGGTTAAATCGCTTAATGTCACTATTAAATTCCCATTCAAACTCAACTTACTCAACTGACATAAGCAACCCGATAGTGTTGTCAGCCTCCATTTTACAATACGCCCAAGTTCAGTTTACACGCTCCACGGCACATATACGTATATGATTTTCGCGCTTCGACTTATTTAATCTGGATTAAAAATGAATACTTTTAATTCTCTTAATTTTGTCAGCATTAAGCCAATTATCTAACCCTGCCCAGCATTAGGACAGCGACTCCAACGATACAGTTTGCTTTCCATTCCTTTGTAGTAGCAATATCTGTTCACTTATTTTCCCGCGCAATTCGATATTTGATGGATAAAACAGTAAATGTAATATAAAATACTACAATAAAAAATACTACAATAAAAAATACTACAATAAAAAATACTACAATAAAATACTACACTAAGAATTCTTTCTCGTGTCTTAAGGTGGGTGGCGGTAAATACCATATCATCGCGACTTTGGGCTTTTGTACCAAACTAACCGGCCATCGTTCTCGCTGAACCCGTCGCTTGCGACGAAGGGCTCGACGAGTAAATTAACCCACAGATACAGCCCACTGAGTTTCTCGCTAGATCTTCTCACAGATCGTGGCTTCTCAGGCACTTCCAAAATTTAACAGTCTCTATCATTAAAATGGTGAAAAGTCAGCCAGGATTTCAACGCTTTCTGAAGCCCAAAGGCCACTATGTGTGACTCCTGTGCTGAGGAGTTCACGAAGCACCAACTATATACGATAGTCCGGTCTCCCCCTCCGTCGCCCAGATCATATTTAAACAACGCTCCTATCGAATTAGTTCTATAAATTTAGGGCCATATTTTATTACCTACACTATACATTTCCTTCATCTTGGAAGCCGTTCTTGAGCATTTATTTATTGTTTAAGGTATACGACAATTTACGGTCTCAACAACCAGATTTCGCTCAGAAAGTGATACCGGTCGAAGGTGACATCTCAGAACTAGGCGTCGGCTTGAACGACGAAGACAGGATGAAGCTTGAGCAAGAGGTATTTTGAATTGGCCTAAACTTCCAAAGCTACATTACACACACTATTAATTAACGGATTCTTACTACAATTTTCGCTTAATTACGGTGTAAACGGTATTTTCAGAACACTTTTAAAATTTCTTAAAATTATTCATTGTATTTTCATTGCACTGTCGATTGCACGGTGTACCTATAGTAATAATTGAGATGACATCTGTCATGTACTTATTGTCTATTTGTCAATGTTTTTATTGATGATCATTTTGTTGGTGCAACATAAATAAATAAATAAAGGTAATGGTTTTTACATTAGTCAGAGCTATTGATGGAGTTCCAGTGGTAACAGAAAAAGCGAATTAGAAAGTAGGCAGACAGATTTTTCTGCTAAACATCTTAAAGTCAACCTACCCTTGAAGCTTGGCGCTCGCAACAGTTCTCCTCCTGATCTAGACTTGGTGCCTTTAAAGCACACTTCCTCCACGTGCAACTAAACCCATATACTCTCAAGCACCGGTCACCGTCTTCGTCGAACTCGTCGATCACGACGAAGAATTCGTCGAGCGAACTAATCTATAGACACAGTCTGACACAGCCCTACTAAGTTTTTCGCCGGATCTTCTTAGTGGGTCGTGTTTCCGATCCAGTGGTAGATTCTGCGAAGTACTGCTCTTGCTAGGGCCAGTGTTAGCAACGTCCACCGAGCCCCGTGAGGTCACCTACTCGCCCGGTGAATCTAGTATGACCATCGAGGTTACCAGAATAGGTAGGAAAAAAAAGTTAAATCAACTACAAAGATGAATTTTAATTGTGCGTTACAGGTGAATGTGATATTCCACGTGGCCGCCACGACCAGGTTCGTAGAGCCACTGAAGAAGGCCACATTCATCAACGTCAGAGGAACCAGAGAGATCCTTGAACTGGCCAAATGCTGTAAAAATCTAAGGTGTTTTTTCTTCTTCTTTCTGTTTAACGAATCTGGCCTCGTAAATTAAGGCTTACTTTGCTTCTGTTTTCAAACAAAAGTTTGTATCGAATGTAATTTCCAAATTTTGTGCTTCGATGGGTGAAAAGCTCACGATCCATCTGGTGTTAAGTGGTTACACAGTGTAGGCAGCTTCTTGGTTCTGCCCCTGGCATTGCGGAAGTCCATGGGCGACGGTAACCACTCACCATCAGGTGGGCCGTAGGCTCGTCTGCCTACAAAGGCAATAAAAAAAAACCTCTACTTTTAATTTTTGTTACACTATGTTACTCCTTTAACGCGGACCCCATTCTTGAATGTCTGTTAATGGCATAGATTGGTGGACGAGCTCAAAGCCCAGCTGGTGTTAAGTGGTTACCGGAGCCCATAGACATCTACAACGTAAATGCCGCCACCCACCTTGAGATATGAGTTCCATTTTTTTTTAATGGCAATCTGCCGATAGTTTCTGCAATTTCTGTCAGTGTCGTGTTATGAACATTGACGAGCTATTTAAACACACTTTATATTATGAAAAGTATCCAATTTTAGCAATAATAATAATATGAGTTCTAAGGTCTCAATATAGTTACAACGGCTGCCCGTACCTACGTATTATAAAATCGGTTCGAGGTTGCAGGATTCCACCGGGCGTCTTATCCTTTAAGCCACGACGTCTTTGAAATCGAGGCACACTAAATATCTGTTTCATTTTTCTTCTAGATGCTTCGTACACGTATCAACTGCGTTCTTCAATGCAACAAAGAGCAAAATAAATCACACCATCGAGGAGAAATTCTATGAAAGCCCTGTCCCTCCGGAAGTCATGATACAACTCGCGGAGACAGTTGAAGAATGCAGACTCAACGCGATCACTGCTGAGTGAGTAGACGACCCGAAGTGAACACGTGCAGGCACACTTGGGTGGATGAGAGCTCTGGGACCGAGGGTCATGAGGGCCGTGCAGACAGCAGTAGTTTGAAATCGGCCATGTGTAATGAATTGCTGTTTTCAGTTTGATAAGGGACTGGCCCAACACGTACTGCTTCACGAAGGCCATAGCCGAGGATGTCGTGCGTACAATGGGCAAGGATTTACCTGTGGCCATAGTGAGGCCACCCATAGGCAAGTATTCAAGGTGTCTTCTTTCCGAAATAGCTAAAGTCGAGACATATAAATATGTAGTAACTGGCCACATGTATAGTTTAACACCGGACCTCTTATGTGACCATCGAAGCAATCCATTATATTTTCTGTTTTCAGTTATCTGCACGCTCAATGAACCCACACCTGGATGGGTGGATATAAGCTCAGTGTTCGGTCCCAGCGGGGTAAGTTGTGACTGCCTAAATTAGCTGTTGCAGGTTGATGCGGATGGACGATTGACATCTCTTCTCTATCTCCGACGTGTCTAAACTTGGAAACTATTTCGTCATCATCATTAAAAGCCTCTCCCAAAGCACGCCACGCGAACTATACTGCGTGTATCATCGCTTTACCTTGTTACTAGGCGTCCTACATTATGGCATTATTTACGGGTCCACGGTCTCCTCTCCTAAATTCGTCTACCCCAACGGCTCTTCGATAGATTAACCTTTTTTTTTCGGGTACGGGGCCGAACCTCCTACGAGGTCCCCGCGCAAAAGGGGCGCGCGGGGTATATGAGACTCAACGGTCTGCATGGTGTTGTGAGCAGACCGCGGGCCCAAGGAATTTAGGGCCCACCCACTAAACGACCCGACGTCCGATCCCCTCCGAGGTCAGAACCCGGATGAGGTAGGGGGTTACCGCGGTCAACACTACAACCAGACGGCGCGGCTCACCCCGAGGACGCCCAGCCGACGGAGCTTTCGAGGCGAATCGAAGGCTCTGAAACGTCGGCCGTCTCGGTACGGCAGCCCGTCAGGCCGCCCAGACGGTGCCGCTGGTGTCCCCAGCGGCGGTGTAGGAATACCCCGCTGGACCAGAACCAGCCTGCCGGGTCGGGACCCGATACAACGTCGACCGGTCGCTCTATTACTCCACGGCAGCGCGCTATAGTGCTGGTAGCGCGCCGCGCGGCCTCTACCCCCTCAGGTCGTTCCTTGACCTTCACCAGAGAAAATTAAAAACTCGTTCCTTGATTGGACGTTAATATATTATAGCATCAACCTAATGCGATGGAGAGGCGAGTCTAGCTGACCAAACAAAGTGGTTAAAATCACGAGAGCTATTTTGAATCTTGAATTCCGACTTGAATTGCTCTCAAGGCAGGAACTGTATTGTTATTCTCGTTAATATGGCAATTAGCTTCTTGCTTTGGCATTGTCGACAGCGTCAATTTTGTAAAAATCCTTAATATCTTAAACACGATCTGCGCGACGGAGGGGGAGATCGGACTATCGTATATGGTTGGTGGTTCGTGAACTCCTCAGCACAAGAGGCACACATAGTGGTCCTTGGGCTTCAGGAAGCATTGAAATCCTGGCTGAATTTTCACCATTTTAATCATAAAGACTGTTAAATTTTGGAAGTACCTGAGAAGCCACGTCCTGTTTTGTTTGATTTTCACATATTTCACTTTAGGTAATAAATTATCCCGCCAAAATCCTTGATAGTTTTTTAAGTGATTTTATGACCTGGTAACTAAGACCTTTAGGTCAAGTCTTATTGTAATTTTAATGATTTTGTTTTTAAATATGAAATATGACATTATGAAATGAAATGAAGTTGATTTTTTTTAATACATTTAAACCTGAAGAAACACTAAATAGACAAAATAAAACAAATCACACAACTTCACTCCTCGAGTTTCCACCAAAGAGTCTCTCCACAGTTAATGCAGCGTCTTTTTTTCTCAGATTCTTTTAGGCATAGGCCTTGGCGTGACGCATGTGGTTTTAATAGGTGACATAACGATAGCGCTAGCTCCTGTGGACTACGTCAACAACACTGTATTGGCGACAGCGTGGGAAACCGATAAACGTTTTAAAAATAATGAAAAAGACTCTAAGATTTACAATATAAGCAACTCCAGATGCACACTTGAGAAAAGTAGGTTTACACATATTTTTTTATTTCGTGACTCAAATCATCAATCGAACTTTTGTTTGCTATCCTGAAAATTACGGACTAAATCGGATATTTCGAGACTGCGATCTGTCCTTTTGCAATAAAATGACTTTGATAATTTTAGAATGTTTCTAAAATATAAGTAGCTTAAGTTACTCGTTATTACATAAGCTATCGGCCAGTAAAAGTCCCGTCAAAATCGGTCCAGCCGTTGCAGAGATTAGCCTGAACAAACCGATAAAAATTGTAAAAAAATTATTGCCGATCACGCATGAGCCAGTCACCGTCGACGCCCTAGACACGTCCTTACGTATCTATCAGATTCAATAAATCTTGCATTAGACGCCTTCAGCTCTAACACTAGGAGCAGGCCTAGAGATCCCGGTAACCGTACTCGTCGAACTCGGCGAAGAGTTCGACGTGCAACCTAACCCATGCATCAGCCCGCTGGGTTTCTCGCCGGATCTTCTCAGTGGGTCCCGGTTCCGATCCGGTAGTTGATACATTCGCGAAGCAGCTGCTCTTGAGATGTTAGGTTTCCTTCGAAGGCGGCAAGGCAACTGTTAGCAAATCCCACCCCTCCTGGCTGAGCCTTTGCTTGCCCCTCCTGTTCTGGTGAAACCGGAAAGGCCTCCGGGCCATCAGTAATCCCTCATACATAAAAAAAGATATAGGGAATAGATATAGAGGGATACGATAGGTGATATCAGAGTTGTACCATGGACGGAAGATGGATGGGGTCTTTCTAACTAAAAGCCGCCTCTGACTGACATTTTGAAGTCGTCGTGGTCTAAAGGATAAGACGTCCGATGCATTCGTATCTAGCGATGCACCGGTGTTCGAACCCGCTGGTAGGTACCAATTTTTCTAATGAAATACGTACTTGACAAGTGTTCACGATTGACTTCCACGCTGAGGGAATAACATCGTGTAATAAAAAAAAAATACGGGTGGTAGGACGTCTTGTGAGTCCGCACGGGTAGGTACCACCGCCACCTTGCCTATTTCTACCGTGAAGCAGTATTGCGTTTCGGTCTCAAGGGTGGGGCAGCCGTTGTTTTGTAAAAACTGAGACCATAGAACTCATATCTCAAGGTGAGTGGCGGCATTTACGTTGTAGATAGGGCTCCGGTAATCACACCAGGTGGACCGTGAGCTCGTCCACACGGCAAAGCAATAAATAAATAAAACAATAAAGCTATCTTCTTTAGATCTCGTGGGTGATCTCCTGCAGAATCCTAACACACAACAGTACGCTACGCCGAAAGCGGTTTGGTACTGTTATGGTTTTGAGACCGGAAGCGATGTTGTATTCTGGTTGTCAACGTGGCTGCTGCATTACATACCTGCGTATGTAGCCGACTTCGTGTTTAATGTGACCTCCATGAAGCGACCTGAGGGTATTAAGTCGTAAGTATTAACTTGTCTAGACATAAAGCATTAAATGTTAATGCTGGGATTAAATAATCAAAGAATAGAACAAACAAAAGTTTTGATATTGGATAAAAAAGTGTCATTTTTATTAGGTTCAAATGCGTTGTCTCGCGCGCGCTATGTTGGAAATTGTTTAATGATCTAATATTATCTAAGTCTATTTCGTGCCTCAAGATACAAGTGTATTATGAAAGTATTCGTCTTCACGAAAAGTATCCGTCAAGTCTACTTCGACAAAGCGGCGCGACACGGAAACCCGCTTATCGTGGCCACCGCTAATTATTCGACTGTGATGGGGCACCACAAAGCGGCCGTCGCTCGAGACATGTCTGGTCGGATCCCACGGATGCATTCTTGGTGCTTTTAGGTCTCTCAAGCACCGGTCACCGTCCTCATAGAACTAAGATTTGACGAGCGAACTAACCCTACACAGCCCACTGAGTTTCTCGCCGGATCTTCTCAGCAGGTCGCAATTCCGATCCAGTAGTAGATTCAGCGAAGCACTGCTCTTGCTAGGGCCAGTCTTAGTAAATTCTATTAGCTTGAGCCCGAGAGCTCACCCACCCGTCCGAGCGTAACTGTAATAGCCTCTTAGGCTACCAGCGAATAGGTAGAGAAAAAAAACAAAAAAAATCGTCTGCTGGAGTTGGGACGTAATTTGGTCTACCAATTTGTCAACATTTAACAATCTAAAAAAGTTCTAATTGCACAGCCTAGTGGTTATGGAGCCTGACATTCACGTGACAAGCGACTCGATAGTGTCAACGTGTAATGAAAAAAACCCACGCAAAATCTATAAAATATGTGTAATAACTAGTATTAAGGCGTATTAACAAAGCCCTGGTGAATTTCACATAAAACATGCATATTTTTATTGTATCACGTCTCTTGTTATTACAGATTCGTTAAAATGTATGAAAAGATATACAAAATGTCTTTGTTGTACGGCTATTTCCTGAGGAACCAGTGGAATCTTGTCGATGACAACACCGTGGCCATGCTGAACCAAATGTCAAAAACTGACAGGATATTGTTCAATTTTGACATTTCGAAGATCGATTGGCCGCGCTATATGCTGATCTGGTGCATCGGCTTGAGAAAGTTCATCGTGAAAGACGGACTCAAAGACAGCGAGTATGGAATGAAGAAACAGAGATGGCTGAAGATAGCTCACATTAGTTTTTATACGCTGTTCTTTGGAGTCGTATTTTCTTTGTTATATCTCGCCTGTAGAATTTTTATGTACTTATGTAATTTGAATACGATCGCCGCTCAAACACTTAAAATATAACAATTGCATTTGGGTTTGTAGGTTTTATATGTTGCATTAAAATGTACTTAGTAAATTCGATGTGACAGGAAACTCATAAAAGATTGTCAATTAAAAATGCTTTTTTTTTCAATGCGTCCTTTTTTTTTATGGGCCGGGGGCCGAACCTCCTACAAGGTCTGTATGTGGGACTTGACGATCTGCAAGGTGTTGGGAGCAGACCGCGGGCCCCAGGAATTTTAGGGCCCACCCACTAAACGACTCCCCTGCACTCCTCACCTAAGCGTCCGATTCCCTCCGAGGTCAGAACCCGGATGAGGTAGGGGGGTTACGGCAGTCAACACTGCAACCAGACAGCGCAGCTCACACCAAGGACGCCCAGCTGACGGAGCCTTCGAGGCGAATCGAAGGATCTGACATGTTAGCCGTCTCGGTACGACAGCTCGTCAGGCCGCCCAGACGGTGCCGCTGGTGTCCCGGAATACCCCGCTGGATCAGCTCCAGCCTGCCGGGTCGTGACGCGATACACTGTCAATCCGCTACCTTTTTTTTTATTGTTTACATGGGTGGACAGGCTCACAGCCCACCTGGTGTTAAGTGGTTACTGGAGCCCATAGACATCTACAACGTAAATGCGCCACCGACCTTGATATATAAGTTCTAAGGTCTCAGTATAGTTACAACGGCTGCCCCATCCTTCAAACCTAAACACATTACTGCTTCACGGCAGAAACAAGCAGGGCGGTGGTGGGATTCGATTATTTAATTTTTAACTGATTTTCTTTTAATATTAATAATTAATTGATATGAGTCAACTGTAAGAGAGAGATAGAGAGAGAGAGAGAGACAGAGAAGTCAATATATCCAAATACATGTCTCACTCAGTCTCATGCGCGTGGATAATGCCCTCGCGCTCTTACCCACAGAGGTAGATATTTAATTGAATTTAGGGGATGACTGGCCCCTTGGATCGGTCTGTCTTTTTGTAAGAGGTTTTAAAATAGTTGTCTGGTGGACATATATATAAAAATGAAGCATCAGAATTTACGTGAAGTTAGGTAATTATTTTGGGAGTTTTAAAGCGTCTGCAAAGCAATCCGGCCGACGGAAAGTGTCTGGGAGTATTGTCGACTTATTTTTAAGGATATTTCCTAAAATATACGTAAAAATCAGCTTTCAGAATTTACGTGAACTACGTAATGATTTTATGTAAGTTGATTACCTGATACCTAAAAATTGGCCGTCTAAGCAAGCTAGCAAGTAGGCACGCGTTCTTAGTACATACTAACACTACGCAATCGGCCACATTTTGTTCGTCAGAAAATACGTGACGTCTGATGGCCCTGGGATCTTGGACTATAATCGGTTATTACGATGTAAGAATCGAATGTGCAAACTCCAAGAAACTGGTAAACATAAATAGCATTGTTAGTTCGTAGATTTCTCAAACGTTTCTTCCGAAATGTAAGTAATCATTATTATCATCATCATCATTCTCCTACCTTTCTCCCAGTCACCTGGGGTCGGCGCAACATGTTTTTTCCTTGCATACTCCTCTATCATATACCATTTCTACGCTCACTCCCCTCTTACACATATCGTCTTTCACGCAATCCATCCATTTCTTCTTAGGTCTACCTCTTCCTCTAAAGCCTTCCACATTCCTAGTTAACACTCTCTTACCAACCCTATTGTCATTTCGTCTCATCACATGTCCATACCATCCCAAACACGCACTTCTCAGCTTCTCTGTCACAGGGGCCACTTTCAGCCTTTCTCTAACATATTCATTCCGTATTCTATCCATTCTCGTTACTCCACACATCCATCGCAACATTCGCATCTCTGCTGCATGCAATCGCCTTTCATCCTTTAAGTAATTATTATTATATTCTTATGAAATCACAGCATGGTATGGACATGTGATGCGTAGAGAGAAGATGCATGTGACTAGGAGATGTATGGAAATGTTAGTGCAAGGTAGAGGGGGAAGAGGTCGACCGAAGAAGACATGGATGGAGTGTGTGAATAACGATATGAGAGAGAGAGAGAGAGAGAGAGAGAGGAGCGAGTGTTGAGATGATGGCTGATAGAAGAGAATGGAAGAGAAAAATTAGCTGTACCGACCCCACCTAGTGGGATAAGGTGGAGAAAAAGAAGAAGATTGTTATGAAATTACAACAAAAAAAAATATAAATAACAATTGATCTGTTGTCTTATTTTGATTTTATTTAATTTTATTTTATTTATTGGGTACCAACATGTTATACATCAGCACAGAACATTACAGGTCTCAATTACAGGTATCATAGACATTAATTTCACACTAAATGCTAACACAATTACAGGTACCGACTGCATGCATCGAAATAAAAGCGGTTCATTATATAAAAAAACAAAAAAAAACAATATATAACATTACATAAAGACCTTACATTATTACACATTTACTACCAAATACGCTTTTATTAATTGAAAAAACTCATTGAGCAAGGCTGTAGACTTCTCGTCTAAAACTGTCAGCAGTGCCAGCAAAAACGTCCAGAGAATACTTGTCATGCAAATTATTTAATTCCCCAACTAGTCTGCTGAGAGGCGCGTTCTTACCAAGGTTGGTGTAGTATCTGGGAACCCTGAACACCATCAACTTCGAAGCCCTTGTCGACGTCAGCGGCACGTTAAAGTTCAGAAGAGATAAGAGATCAGGGCATCGTATTTTCCGATCACAAGTTTATGCAGGAACAATAGATCGAGAGTGCGTCTCTGCTCCGAAAAAGAGCTCATGTGGAAATGCTTCAACCTCGGCGGGTAACTCTGAATGGTTCTAGCAACATTGCAGGAGAAAGCAAGGTGCCATAGAAAACGCTTCTGGACCCTCTCTAACTTCTTTTTGTACACGTCGTAAAAAGGGTTCCAAGTGACACTGCAGTACTCCAGGGTGCTACGAACGTAAGAGTTGTAAAGTAATATTTTTGTTTCCGGTCTAGTAAAGTCCCTGCTGTTCCGCAAAACAAAGCCGAGGGACTTGAAAGCCTTCGAGCAGATCTTCTCAATATGGACGTGAAATCTTAATTTTCTGTCGACTTCTACACCGAGATCCCTAATACTATCGACCTCTTTTATGATGCTATGGTTTATAGTGTAGTTGTAGTAAGTTCTAGTTTTCTTCTGGAAAAATGAATTGAATAGCATTTGGCCGGATTGAGGTCCATATTGTTTCGTGAACACCATGAAGCCAGGCGGTCAATGTCGTTCTGCAGGAATGTCACATCCGAAGCACAATTTACAACCCTAAAAATCTTCAAATCATCCGGAAACATATAATGTCTACAGTGGTGAAAGCAATCACCAATGTCATTTATAAATATATTAAAAAATAGAGGACCGCGATGGGATCCCTGTGGCACGCCAGAGGGTGTCGAGAAAGGGTCAGAAAAAAAAACCCGACGCTACGACCATTGATTGCCGAGCCGAGAGATACGATGAACACCAGCTCATCAATGGCTCAGCGATGCCATTATCAGAGAGCTTCTGCAAAAGGATTCTGTGATTCACGCGATCAAACGCTTTGCTAAAATCGGTGTACACAGCATCAACAGCCGAGCGCCTGTCGACCTCAACAGCAATTTCGTTAATGAAAGATGTCAAGTTTGTTGACGTAGATCTAGACTTCGTGAAGACATGTTGATGAGGGCTGATTAGATTTTTGAAATGCCAAGCCAAAATCGGGCGGAGAAGTTGCTCAAAAATCTTGGCAAATACAGCAAGAATTGAAATAGGTCGGTAGTTCCTGATAAGATCCTTCGGGCCGTCCTTATGCAAAGGAACAATCAACGCCAGCTTCCAATTGCTTGGGAAAACACCGGTTATTAACGATTTGTTGTATATACGACGCAACGGGTGAGCAAGTACTGTAGCGCATCTAGAAACAAATATTGCAGGAAGGCCATCCGAACCAGCTCCCTTATTCAGAACAAGTTTTTTTAAAGCTTTAAGTACATGTGCGTCATCAAATTTGATAACCGACAAGTAATTATTTAATAATTTTGCAACGTGAGGGGCCGAGGAGGGTAAAAAACTACTATTGTATACAGAAGAGAAGCTATGGGCAAAGAGATTGCAAATATCATTGCCGTTCGAGGCACTCTTGTCCTCCAGAGTCATCCGTGCAGGGAAGAGGCTACCGTTCCTTCTTTTGTTCTTGATAAAAGACCAAAACAATTTGGGGTTGTATCGTAAGCTTGATTCGAGACGAGCAATGTAGTCTTTGTAGCATGTAACCATAAGGTGTTGGGCTCGCTTTTTGGCCAACTCGAAAGATAATTTATCCAAAGGGTTTTTATTGAATTTCTTAAGCTTGTTCCTATATTTCAGTTTTTCCTTAAGAAGTTTAATTAAGTCGCAAGAAAACCACGGAGGGTACTTCTTGCTTCTTGGTGAACGCTTCGGCACACGTTTCTCGATAACCATGCGAATATGTTTATAGAATACCAAAAGCATATCATCGACAGACGGACAAACTTCCAGTTCGGTGTCCCAGTCGACGTTTATTAAATCTCTGATGACGTTGTCGTAATCTGCTTTATAAAAATAGAGACGGTTATTGTTGTCCGCAATCAAATTATTGTTACATTTTTTTCTACCACCATCAGATATGTTGAAAACAAAAGGTGGGTCGTAAGTGGATCGCTGCTTGTACATAAATTGATACCTAATATTGGTTCTGTTACTGAGCACTAAATTCAAGACCTTGCCGTCACTGTTGAGCGTGTGGTTATATTGCTGTAATTTATTCATCGAGCAAAAATTAAGAAGCATATTAGGCAATAGGTGATTACTAGACTTACAGTTAAGAGACTGCATGTTATCAGTTACATTCCAGGTTATGCAAGACAGATTAAAGTCACCGACAAATATGACGTTTTCAATTTTATTTTGTTCCAAGACTCTATTGGAATTACCCAAAAAGTCCTCAAGAACATCCTGCCTAAGGGGTGAGCGGAGGTAAACTGAGCATAAGTAGAAGTGCATTTGCTGACTTCTCTCATTAAAGCATTCGATTTGTAGCCAGATGTCTTCACAGTTCGATTCCAATTCTCGGAGCCGGCTGGAGATGTAGCATTTGGGCACAGCAACAGCAACCCCACCCCTATCACTCTTACCATGAATATTGCTAGACTCCCCATCGAGTCTGTAAACTACATATCTGTCATCGAACAACTCAGAATCGACGCTTTTTTTATGATTGAAGGATTACTGGTGGCCCGGAGGCCTTTCCAGTTTCCAGGACAGGTGGACGAGCAAAGGCTCAGCCAGGAGGGGTGGGATTTGCTAACAGCTACCCGAGCGCCTCCGAAGGAGACCTAATAGCTCAAGAGCAGCTGCTTCGCGAATGAATCTACTACCGGATCGGAATCGCGACCCGCTGAGAAGATCCTGCGAGAAACTCAGCGAGCTGATTCATGGGTTAGGTTGCACGGCGAACTCTTTGTCGAGTTCGACGAGTACGGTTACCGGGGTCCCTAAGCCTGCTCCTAGTGTTAGAGCTGAAGGCGTCTAATGCAAAGGTTATTGGATCTGATGGATCCGTAAGAATGTGTCTAGGACGTCGACGGTGACTGGCTCCTGCGTGATCAGGATTCGGAGAGTAGTCAGCGGAGGCAACGATAAGGCGATTATCATGACGCATAGTCTTATCGAATACGGTTCCGACGCTGACTTCATGAATTTTTTTTTTATTTTTATTGCCTTTTTAGGCAGACGGGCATACGGCCCACCTGATGGTGAGTGGTTATATATATGTATTTCTGGATAGATTCGAGGCCCAGGTCGTCATGTAGGTCAACGTTCCTCACGAACCACGGAGCTCCGACGGCTAACCTGAAAAAGCGGGATTGTAGAGATTGGAGGGTGTCTATGTGTGTGCGGGCCGCGTGAGCGAACACCACACTCTCGTAAGTCATGACGGGCCTTATGCAAGTTTTGTAAAGTGTCACCTTGTTCCGAAGGGACATTTTACTCCGCTTACAGATCATGGGATAGAGTCTACCGAGAATAAACGCGGCACGGTCACGGACCGATTTTATATGCGGGCGGAATGTCATCGATACATCCAGGGTAACGCCCAGGTACTTGACCTTCCTGGCCCAGGGTATGGATTGTCTAAAGAGAGTAATCGGGGGTGTGAGATTCCTCCTCCTAATCCGGGAGGAAATCCGTGTGGAACTTCCCCTCTGAAATAGCACCGCAGTACTTTTCGCTGGGTTGATGTCTATGCGCCATTTTCGGAACCGCTGTCCAAGGGCTAGGGCTGCGCTCTGAAGCTTCTTCGCGATTAGGGACTTGTTTCTACTGGAATAGTAAACAGTCGTGTCGTCGGCGAATAAAGCTAACTGGTTCGGCGGCGACCGGGGAATATCGTTGACGAATAAGCTAAATAGGAGGGGTGAGAGGACAGAGCCTTGCGGGACTCCAGCTGTGAGAGGTCGCGGGGAGGAGCGGGTTCCCTCGACTCGATATCGAAAAGAGCGGTTCGACAAGAAGTCCCGTATGATGAGCACGAGACTATCCGGCACGCCCATGTTGAATAGTTTGAAAATCAAACCGCTGTGCCAGACTTTGTCGAACGCTTTTGCGACGTCGAAGAAGAGAGCTCCCGTGTATAACGGTTTTGGTCGATTAAGTCCCACAAGAATGTGCTCCGTGAGGCAGTGCACCTGTTGAACGCATGAGTGATTTGTACGGAATCCGAATTGTTCATCGATGAGAATGCCCTTGGATGAGACGAAGTCTCTGAGGCGTTTGTAGAGCAGACGCTCATACATTTGCCTAGAGACATGAGGAGGCTAATCGGGCGGTAGCTCGTAGGATGATTTTTTGGTTTACCGGGTTTATGTATACCGATAACGTCCGTTTCTTTCCACACCGCGGGATAGATACAGTTCGCCATAGCGGCATTGAAAATAGATGCCAACATCACGATGAGTTGGACGGGTAGAAGTTTAATAACGCGGTTGGATATACCGTTGGAACCGGGAGCTGTTACACGGCCTTTCTCAAACTTCTTTTTAAAAAAAAACACAAAAACTTTTCACGACTAAACTGTCTTTTATTAGACTTCACAATTTTACAACACTATTGTTGACTTCTCAAATTTATGTATGCTCGCGACGGCTTCCAGATTCTAACTTATGTATGCTCGCGACGGCTCCCAGATTCTAACTTATGTATGCTCGCGACGGCTCCCAGATTCTAACTGGTTTTCAATACGATTTGATTTTACATGAAAGCTAAAAATGATGACTCTAATGGAAAAACAGTGAGCTCGTAAACGAGCTGATTCGGGCAAAGCTGCTTTGTAGAGTAGTGTGTAACAGCTCCCCCTTTTTGACGAAGCTTCATCCTCAATAAGATGAAGCGTAGTTAAACGACAATAATATAAAATTTGAGGAGTCATTACAAAATCATTAAATCATTAAATTGAAAATAGAAAATAAAACAGAAAATATTGAAAATTCGTTCTTAATAATATTTATGAAATTAAAGTTAGGAATTAGTATTAAAATTAACATTACAATGTATATTTAAACTTGTATAAACATTCAAAATTAGAATTAGAAAAATTTGAATTAGAAAATTACATAAAATATTATTCATGTTTAATATAAGTATAATAATTTTTTTTATTTTTTTTTTATTAAGTGATTAAATTAGAAATTTAAATTTCTGTTTGAAGAGGATTGATCCTTATTATAAATAGTAGATTTATAATTATGCTTCTGCCTAATTGGCAAAGATTGTATAGACATTTTATCTTCATCACTGGATGATATCTCAGTCATCTCGATAGAATTTGAAACTTTAGATTTTTTATTGGTTGATTTTGTGTTATAACATCCGTTAAATATTTGAATACAACATGCAGAATCGGATGTTTTGTTTTTAAAATATCTGTAAATCTTATACATTAAAAATAGAAACAAACACACGATAAGGATATAAGTAAACGTAGAATAGTATGAGCCATATTTAATGAAATGAGATTGTTTCTCAATATTATTTAATTCATTTTCTAAATTGTCCATTTGGTGTGTCGCATATTTCAAGGAATCTAGATTTATTTTGCTAATAGAGATTGGCGACAAATGTGGTAAACTTTCATTAAGTATGTCTCTCTTACAACAATCATCGGATGTAATATCAAAGTTTATATTTAAAGGAGATTTAATAATAAAAGAGTAAGAATTTGTTGGTATAAGTTGAATGGTCCTAGAGTAACCGATACAATTGTTTGTTAACTTAAGAATTCCTGTTCCTTCGATAGAATAATCATGGATGACGTCATTACATTTGATAGTAAGTTTACTTTTATTTGATTGGACGTATATCCATTTGTTATTTAGTAGTTTTTGCCAAATATCAATTTGACCATATAAAATTTTAGAAACACATTCAGAGGGCAATGAAAGAATAACCTCTGTTAATAATTTAGATTCACAATTAGGATTACTTACACTTGAGTATATAGTTATTGATTCACATATAGAATAGTTATTGTTTATCATTTTACAATTATCAAAATTATCCAGCATAGCATAATGCAGTCTGTCGTCACTTAAAGCGATGTACGAGTTAGACGGTTTAATTAAAGCGAAAGTGCGATGTGACTCATCGTGAGGTGTAGGTAAAGGTATGTTTTTATAAACAACGAACTTGTCTGGAGTTATTAAAGGAATTCGTAATACAAATATGACTTTATTATTATAGAAATAAGAACTAAGTTTAGAAACATCGATCAATGAATGAATATTTTGAATATTTAGGGTGACTGGAAAGTCTAACCTTTTATTTATTTGATTACTATGCTTAAATAATTCATTATAAAGATCTAAGGGACTAATTACGCTAGGGTGTAGGATGTTAACCTTCGAAAATAATATAGAACTTAATGTAGTGTCTAGAAAATTTGAAATGGTTAGTAGAGAACTTTCGATAATATTAAGTAAATTATTTAACTTAGAATTATACAATAATAGATTATCAGTTTTTGTAATTTGAGAAAATATTTCGTTCATTTTATTTATTTGAGAATTCAATTTGATCTCGTTTTGATTAAGTTTGAAGATAGTTGTATTAAAATTATTTATAGTAGACTTTATTATATGAATGTTATCTCTCATTAAGTGAAATATCTCTGTCTCACTCTTTTTACATGATTCGATCGCAGCGTCGTATTTCCTCGCATCGTCTGCGTCTAATGTACCAAAGAAAAACTTTAAAATTTCGCCTCCAAATTCTAGAGAGCGTTTGACCTTGTGCATTGGTCGATAATCAATAATGTGCGATAAAGATTTTAATTTAATAAAATTAGATTGAATTATGACCTCAGTGGGACTAGATATGTCATTACACAAACTTAAATCTTGTGACTGAATTTTATTACAAAGGTTAAGAGTATCTTGAAGTAGATTTTGTATTTTATTAAGATAAGGCTCTAGAGAGATGAGGTCAATGTGCGTGACGACTTTCCAATAGTCGTTATAAAAACTTATATGTGTCGTAGGTTCAAAATAAATTCCGGGACTGTGCGCGATAGGGATAATATTCGATTCGGCGCGACTGTGGCGTAAAGAGCCATGACAGCATAAGATTCTGAAAATAAACACATAGAATAAATATAGACGTAGAAGTTAGATTGCAGCAGGTTTAATTTCGTTGGTATGATATTTAATTTGTTTACGACCTACTTGTAGGGTCACGTTATGCTTATTGTGAACTTTAGTAATTTTGTAAGGGCCTTTCCATATGGGCGATAGAGCTTTTCTCAATTTATGATGGTGTTTTAAATATACCATATCACCAGCTTTATACAAAATTTCGCGAGAATTGGTATCATAGTATTGTTTAGACCTTTCTTTACTGTTAATAATATTTTGTATCGCTTTTTCGCGACTAAAACGCATTCTGTATTGTAATGCGCGAATATATTCATTATAGGTTGTGTTACTGGTGCTTTCATATAAAGAACTTGGAATGGACGGTTTGTAACCGAATAATAACTCGTGTGGAGTATAATTAGTAGTGCAATGGGGAGTAGTATTATAGGCTAATATTGCAGTAAATAAATAGCAATGCCAATCGTTTTGATTTTCATTAACGAAAGACTTTAAATATTCTTTTAAAGTAGCGTGTGAGCGTTCTAGAGCTCCGTTTGTTTGAGGATGATACGGAGTTGCAAATAAAGCTTTTACTTTTAAGATTTCAGTTAGTTGTTTAAATAATTCTGACGTAAAGCAAGTACCTAGGTCAGTTAAAATGGTTTTTGGAAAACCGAACAAAGACATCAAATGTACGATATTACGAGCTATCTCCTCACTAGTAGAAGTAACCATAGGGTAAGCACTTGTGAATTTGGTTAAATCATCTTGTAAAGTTAGAATGAACTTGAAATTTTGAAAACCTGAGTCGGGCAAAGGGCCTACGACATCTAAGGCTAACCGCTCAAACGGCTTAGTAGATGTAGACGTGATCTCCATCGGAGCTTTATTTGATTTACGTAGAGGTTTGTTAATTTGACAAAGTTTGCAGCTTTTTACATATTGTTCAATATCAGAACGCATACCTTTCCAATAGTACATAGCTTTAATGCGCTTATACATGCGTTGTGATCCTGGGTGACCAGCGATAGGCGAATCGTGGTTTTCCTTTAAAATTTTAGGGACTTCTATTGGAGTCGGATAAATTAATTTATTTTTATAAATATGTATTTTGATATTAGTATTATGGAAAACGTAGGATATTATATTATAGACTTTCGTGTAATTTAATTTAGAGAATGGGTCTGAAAAATCTGGTAATGCTAAATCTGTGATATTTTCACACTCTATTAACATATTTCTTAGTTTAATTAATAAATTATAAATATCTCTAAAATGAGTCTCTTCGTAATGATGAACTTTAGTGTATAAGAAGTAGAAAGTTTTATTTTTATTTTTAATACTTTTAATTGTAAGAAGTTCGCGTTCGGAATTTAGTAACTCTTCAGTATTTTCGAGTTGGTTTAAGATATCCTCGCAGTGAGGTATAGAACAATCAAAATCTAATGAAACTGGGCAAGCGATTGTATTAAACTTAGATAAATGTAGACTTTCCGTACATTCTTCGATAACGGTGTCTGATGTTGGAAGTTTGTTTATAAATTGAAGTTTAAAATATTTTTCATAACTAAGATTGTTCAAATTATTTATATTTATAGCGTTGATAGGGCAACGAGATAAAGCATCGGCGTTAGAGTTAAGACGACCTTGCTTGTAAACTATTTCATAGTCATACTCTTCGAGTTTAAGACGCCAGCGAATAAGCCTACTACCGGGGTCTTTTACATTAAATAACCACACAAGAGGTCTGTGATCTGTTATGATTTTAAATTTGTTGCCGTATAAGTATGGCCTAAAAGTTTTAACAGCAAATAAGATGGCTAGAAGCTCTTTCTCAGTGGTGGAATAGTTGCCTTCGGCTTTGTTTAAAGTGCGTGATGCATACGCTATTGGTTTATCCTTGCCTATTTGACCTTGGGATAAAATTGCGCCTATGGCGTAATTACTTGCATCTGTAGTAACATTAAAAGGTTCTGAAAAATTTGGATATTGAAGTAGAGGGGCAGTAACTAGTTTTTCTTTTAAGAATTCGAATGCGTGTTGCTGTTCCTTGTTCCAAAGGAAGTCAGCATCCTTCTTTAAGAGGGAAGTAAGTGGTTTAGTTAACTTAGAGAAGTTTTCGATAAAACGGCGATAATAACCTATGAGGCCTAAAAATGATTTTATCTCTTTAGGATTTTTCGGAATTGGAAATTGTGAAACGGCCTTGACTTTTTCGGGATTCGGAGAAACACCTTTATCGGTGATAATATGGCCAAGATAAGTGACTTCGTGTCTTAAAAATTCACACTTGTCTGGTTGAAGTTTGAGGTTGAATTGTCGAAATTTATCGAATACCAATTTTAATTTGGTAATGTGCGAATTAAGATTTTGACTGTACACGATACAATCGTCCAAATAAATATAACAATGGAGGCCTTGTAGACCTGATAGAACAGTGTTCATAAGACGTTGGAAAGTAGCAGGGGCATTTTTCAACCCAAAAGGCATTCTGGTGAATTCGTAATGTCCAGACATGCTCGAATTAGTGCTAATTGTAAAACCTGTTTTTGGGGCGTCCTGAGCGCTGGTTCGTAATTGGTGAAATCCGCTTGTAAGATCCAGCGTACTAAAATATTTCGAATGACCCAACTGGTCTAGAATGTCTGTAATAAGAGGTAGCGGATAAGTCTCTGAAACGGTAACGTCATTAAGGCGTCGGTAATCTATAACGATTCTCCATTTTCGTTTACCGGAAGCGTCCATTTTCTTAGGCACAACCCAAACCGGAGCGCTCCAGGGTGAAATAGAAGGTCGGATGATGTCTTGTTCTAACATCTTACGAATTTGAGAATCGACCTCCTCTTTGTGACATTCAGGAAAACGATATGACTTAACGTGGATAGGAGGTGCATTGCCTGTATTTATGGTGTGCTCAATAGCACTTGTGAAAGTTAAAGGTTCACCTTCGATGTGAAAAATATCTGTATATTGTGAACAACACTCTAAAAGAACTTTACGTTCTTCATCATTTAAATGAGAACATCGGATAAGACTTAGAACTTTGTTAATACGATCAGATTTAGAAGTTACATTAGAATTAATATTAAAACAAGATTCGTAATCAAAACATTCGCGTTCGAGAGGCGTTAACGTTACGTGATAATCTTTCACTTCGATATCGCTCTCTGTAGTATTTAAAATAGAAATATTTATTTTATTATTTTGTTTGATCGTAACTATGCAATTAGCGACATAAACACCTTCACATAAAGTATGATCTAGAACAAGAGCTTCGTTATTACGAAAAAGCTCGGGCACGTGATTTGACACTGTGCATTCAATGACGGCTTCGGAACGAGCCGGAATGATATAAGTTGGTTGAGTATAAATGATAGGAATAGAATGATTCATTACAGATAAGGATTTAGAAAAATAATTGATGTTCGATTTAAAATAATTGCAAAAATCGCTACCAATAATTCCATCGTAATTATTTAAATTAATATCGTCATTTGTAAGGTGAAATTTGTATTTAAAAGTTTCGTTATATAAATTAAATTCCATTTCGAAAGTACCTAATGTTTCAACAGGATTTTCTGAACTATTAATCCCTTTTAATTTCACGATTTCGTTCGAGAGATTCGGGACTTCTAATAAACTTGATCCTTTTATAATACTTATGGTGGATCCTGTGTCAATAAGGAAACATAGTTTTTCAGAGGCATGTTTAGAATTTAAGTAAATATGAAGTAAAGACACCTTTTTACTATAATCGTTAATTTCGTACATAAGTTTAGATTTAGGATTTGTAACTAAGTTAGAATTAGGTAAATTATTTTTTGAATCCGGACTCTGAGTACGGCCCTGATTTTTGTTATCATTCGATTGTCTTGATTGAGTCATGAATTTAGAATTAATAAAATTAGAATTGTATTGATTGGTTTTTGAATTTGAGTAAAATTTTTTGTTTGTTATTTTATCATTTAGTTTTTTATCATTAGTAGAACTCGTCAATTCTTTTGACTGAGTCGTGAATTTAGTAGAACTCAACTCTTTTGGTCGAGGTATAAACTTGGTAGAACTCAGTTTATTTGGCTGAGTCGGGAAGTTAGGAGAACTCAATTCTTTTGGTTGAGTCGTGAAGTTAGGAGAACTCAATTCTTTTGGTTGAGTCGTGAATTTAGGAGAACTCAATTCTTTTATTTGAGTCGTGAATTTAGAAGAACTCAATTCTTTTGGTTGAGTCGTGAATTTAGAAAATTTAGTATAAGTCGTGTCTTTATGATTTTGATTGGATTTCGAAGGACACGGCAACGAAATCCGATTTAGTTTAAATTTTCTTGTTCACACGGTTGCGCAGGTGCAACATGAGACCTAATATATGAGTTATCGTTTTGCGCGGAATTTGCGTTTTCGCGGCGATTCTCGTTAAATTGACGCTTGCGACATTCCGTAATCGTGTGACCGGTTCTTTTACAATAATTACACGTTTTAATATAAGAATTATTTGAATTAGGTTTTTGATTTTTATTAAAATTATTTTGATGATGAATTTGGAAAACGTTTTTTGTAAAAGGTTTTTTATTTTTAAAACATTCTGTGGAAGTATGGCCCGCTTTGTTACAGACCGAACATTGTTTTTGGGATTTTGTGTTAATTTTGTATAAATTGAATATTTTTTCCTCATCAATGGCATATTGTATGGCGTCACTGAGGGTTGTTGGATTTTTACAACGAACTATATTAGATAGTGATGGATTTAATCCCAATAAAAATGTGTTAAGGGCAAGATCCTCCATGGCTGCGGTTCTGCCTAGAAGCTCCCTTTCGTCCTTACAACTATAATGAATGTTAGAATGAATACGCGTTAATATTTGTTCAATTCTTAAAGAAAATTTAGTAACATCCTCATTTAATAATTGTTTACAATGTTGCAAATCAGAAAGTAAATGAATGGAGTGTTTTTTCTCTCCAAAGGTTGATCTTAAAAAGTTTTTTAGTTCCGTCCACTTAGTAAACGTTTTTAGACTACATGCGACTTGGGCTTTTCCTTCTAATTGTGAGATAATAAATTTACATAAGACGGGTTGTTGATCCGAACTAGCTAAGGACATTGCATTGTCACAATTAGTTAAAAACGCGGGGAGTGATTCTCTGTCCCCATTATAAGTTTTGATGAATTTGGTTAAAAAGGATAAGGTAATTTTGTCCGTCATTTCGCCTTTCTTTGAAGATTCCGATTTGACTGACATTTAGATTTGAATTATGATGTGCTGGATAAAATTGGAATACAAAAATAGCACTTGAAATACAGGTTAGAATTAAATATAAATTTAGAAAATTAAAATTAAGATTAAAGAACTTTGAAATTTTTCGGAGAATTTGAAGTGTAGAGCACTCACAGAAGCACGCCGTACCGCATTGCCTCGTCAGGAGCAGGATGCTGGTAGTTATGTTCTGGATGCTGATTGATGGTGGGTGAGTTAGAATTGGAGAAGCAGCTGGACTGTCGTCTCTGTGCGTCACGTCGCGGCTGGAGCGGGCTCACGCTTAACAGCGGAGGCTTACCGTCGTCCTCTTGAGTTGTGTTTAGACGCAGGCTTGTCCTTAGGGCAAGACTTACTGTCGGTCGTTCTTGAAGTTGTGTTTAGACGCAGGCTTGTCTTTAGGGCAAGGCTTACTGTCGGTCGTTCTTGAAGTTGATGGCTCGGATTCGAGATACCAGAATCTTTGACGGTCTGTCTCAGATTTCTTCTCTGGTATCCCACTTCTGACACCAATTTGTTACACGGCCTTTCTCAAACTTCTTTTTAAAAAAAAACACAAAAACTTTTCACGACTAAACTGTCTTTTATTAGACTTCACAATTTTACAACACTATTGTTGACTTCTCAAATTTATGTATGCTCGCGACGGCTTCCAGATTCTAACTTATGTATGCTCGCGACGGCTCCCAGATTCTAACTTATGTATGCTCGCGACGGCTCCCAGATTCTAACTGGTTTTCAATACGATTTGATTTTACATGAAAGCTAAAAATGATGACTCTAATGGAAAAACAGTGAGCTCGTAAACGAGCTGATTCGGGCAAAGCTGCTTTGTAGAGTAGTGTGTAACAGAGCCTTGCGAGGACGTAGGTCTTTGATCAAGTCTTTAACTTTCATCGGGGTAACGGGTGGTAACGCATCCGAGGGTGGCAAGGAGACTCTGCGTTCTACCTCACTGTCTACTAATTCTACATGAACAGGGTCCACGGATTGAGTGCTGGGCGTGCACTGGGTTTGCAATGTATAGGCCAGCAGCTCTGCTTTTTCGTCATCATCGAACGCCGCGAGTCGGCCTGAGGGGCCTACGAGGGGGGGCATAGTTACTACCGTATCCGATTTGAGAGTACGAGCTAAGCGGTAGTAAGTAAGACCTTTGGGAGGGCGCGAGTCCTTCTAAGAAATCAGACCATCTGGCATCTCGGACTTCGGCGATGCGAGACTTTACGTCGCGTTGTAGGGCACGCATTCGAATACGATTATCCACGGTAGGATACCTATCGTAGGCGCGTATCGAGGCGTTGTTAGCTCTAAGGAGTTCCCTAATATCGTCGGGCAATTTGAAGCGGTGAAGGAAGTCTCCGCTACAACTTGTTTCGATGACCTATCTAATGTCGAGGTGATGTGTGACATTAAGATGTCTATGGCTTCAGTGGTATCCTGAGGAGACGGGGTAGAGTCCGGGCTGAGTGCCCAAGTGGGGCGGCCTCGGGTCTTGAAAACACTCGCCTTGCGGCGAGGCCCCAACTTCTCGGACCTGAGCGGTTCTATTGAACGAAGGTGGCGATGCGGCGTGATTACTACAGAACAAAGAAAAAACAGAACAAAACAGAAATAACAAAAAGAAACAAAACAAATAAACACTTCCAGGAAAACAGTTTGTCGGCAAATGTACCACGAACACAGAAATAACAAAAAGAAACAAAACAAATAAAAACTTCCAGGAAAAACACTTGGTCGGCAGATTTAGCACGAACACAGGCCGCGCGAACAATGGCCGGGCTAACAAAAGCCGGGCGAACAAAGGCCGGGCGATCGAATGGTCGATGAGCACGTCCGCACGTGACGGGTGCCTCTATCGGAATGGGAATCGAAGACGCTGCCGTCACACCATAACAGTTCCGATTGCATCGCCAGTCAGTCCGGACGCGTTTTTACAAAAAATTGTCGCTGCCGTCGCGAACGTGTGTTTCGAGTTGTCCAACATTGTCGTTGTCGCACCGATCGCGGCATGGTTGTGCATTCCTGACGCACTGTCGCTGGCGTAGCGACCTTGAGTTGTGAAAACAGTTTGAACTTGAGTTGTGCATTCGAAACGCCAACTTCACATTATCATTCACTCATCCCATATTATTAAATTTATTCATTTTATTCGGCGTGCAAAACAGTCTTTTTAAAGACTTCCCCCCACTGCGATCACCGCTTGTTGTGGCACTCACAACCCAGTGGGGCCCCACCTTCCCAAACTTCCACCCCAATCCTAAATTTACGAACGGCTCCTTCAGAAACGCCTCTGGGACTTCGTTACCGCGAATAAAATTCTAATAGACGAGCAGTTTGGATTCCGCGCCAAACACTCGTGCGTACAACAAGTGCACCGCCTCACGGAGAACATCTTAATAGGGCTAAATAGGCGTAAACAAATCCCGACCGGCGCCCTCTTCTTCGATGTAGCGAAGGCGTTCGACAAAGTCTGGCACAACGGTTTGATCTACAAACTGTACAACATGGGAGTGCCAGACAGACTCGTGCTCATCATACGAGACTTCTTGTCGAACCGTTCGTTTTGATATCGAGTAGAGGGAACTCGTTCTCGTCCCCGTCATCTGACAGCCGGAGTCCCGCAAGGCTCCGCACTCTCCCCGTTACTATTTAGCTTGTATATCAACGATATACCCCGGTCTCTGGAGACCCATCTAGCGCTCTTCGCCGATGACACGGCTATCTACTACTCGTGTAGGAAGATGTTGCTTCATCGGCGACTCCAGACCGCAGTAACCACCATGGGACAGTGGTTCCGGAAGTGGCGAATTGACATCAACCCCACGAAAAGCACAGCGGTGCTATTCAAAAGGGGTCGCCCTCCGAATACCACTTCGAGCACCCCACTCCCCAATAGGCGCGTAAACACCTCCGCCCTTAGCCCCATAACTCTCTTTGACCAGCCCATACCGTGGGCCCTGAAGGTCAAATACCTAGGCGTCACCCTCGACAGAGGGATGACATTCCGTCCCCACGTAAAAACGGTACGCGATCGCGCCGCGTTTATACTAGGACGACTCTACCCAATGCTTTGTAGACGAAGCAAACTGTCCCTCCGTAACAAGGTAACCCTCTACAAAACTTGCATACGCCCCGTCATGACGTATGCAAGCGTAGTGTTCGCTCACGCGGCCCGCACCAACTTGAAACCCCTTCAGGTTATACAATCCCGATTCTGCAGGATAGCCGTCGGAGCGCCTTGGTTCCAGAGGAACGTGGACCTCCACGATGACCTGGAGCTCGACCCCGTCAGTAAGTATCTACAGTCGGCATCGCTGCGCCACTTTGAGAAGATGGCACGACATGAGAACCCTCTTGTCGTGGCCGCCGGAAACTACATACCCGATCCTGTAGACCGTTTGGTAAACCGTCGACGTCGCCCAAAGCACGTCATCACGGATCCTCCTGATCCATTAACGGTGCTTTTAGGCAATACAAGCACCGGTCACCGTCCTCGTCGAACCCGTCGCTTGCGACGAAGGGCTCGACGAGCGAATAAACCCACAGACACAGCCCACTGAGTTTCTCGCCGGATCTTCTCAGTGGGTCGCGCTTCCGATCCGGTGGTAGATTCTGCGAAGCACTGCTCTTGCTAGGGCGGTGTTAGCAATTCTCCGGTTTGAGCCCCGCGAGCTCACCTACACAAGCTAGGGTACGCTGAAATAGCCTCTCAAGGCTATCAGCATAGGTAGGAAAAAAAAAAAAGTCACACCATGTTTCAGTAATCACGTCTATGTCGTAATTATCACAAGCAACCCTGCTAAAAAAAAAAGTCAGAAGTTTTGGTTCTCAGTCCACGTACATTTTGGTAGTAAATTTGTATCATTAAAATATCTATAATAATAATATGTATGTATAATAAACTCGAATGCAAAAAAAAAGAAGAAAAAAAAGGATTAAATAAGTGACAAATCAATTTAACACAAAATAAAAAAGTATAAAATAAATTGGGAATTAAGAAATTATTAAACACAAAACTATTAAGCAAAGCTGAGCTGGAAGCCAAGCGATTGATCACTAAGTTAGCGACTTAAAAGTTTCCTCACTGCGAGCATGCACGTACCTCGTAGTTTCACTCTTTCTGAGGAAGACCTTCCCGTCCCGGACCCAGACGAATTTATAATTCAGTCGGTACGCCACGCGCCGGTCCGCGGCATGAAGCCGTTTAGTTTCTGGCGTGAGGTGCTCGGTTACGTAGATGGGATCCTTCTTATTGCCTCCGATACCAAGATGGCTAGTGTTGAGCTTATCTTTAGGGCTGTTACGGTTGTACTTGATTACCGACGCCAAAAAATTGTCACGCAGACGCCTGCTACCAAATTTCACTATGATCGACCTAGGTCGGGGACTTTTGTCTTGGATTTAATAATAATTGTTTTATTACGTTATAAATGAAAAAAAAAATTAATATTATTTATGAAGGATTGGTCAGAATGGAACGTATCATAAACATAATATCTGATAAAGATGTGGAACAAACATAGACCTATACTTCAGTGGGAACAAAGCGTTAAAGTGTGAGCGAGAGAAAACGGTAGGAAATGGAAAAGAGAATGACAGAGAGAAGGAAGATGCCGAAGACAGTTGAATGCATAGGATAATAGACTTAAAATTTAGTTTCATTGAATGAGCAAGGCGTAAAAAAGATGTCAGTTAATTTTTAATTATAATAACACAGAAGATTTTCGAAGAGTACAACAAAAGTGCAATGCAATAGAATAGTTTTATTTTATACGCCGTGATCCCAATTTAGGCCGTCAGCGCAAAAGTGACTTAAGCTTACCATAGTTAGTATGGACATAATGAGGCTTGAACTTACTTTTACACTGCTTCGTAGGCAAAAACAATACGCGCAAAAATAATGTTTACAATAGCATCTGTTATCTATAGGTGGAAATAGGGATAGGCTGGTTTTTGCATACATTTTTTTAGTATGTTTTAAACATTGTTATGTTTTTATTATGTTTTAATGTGTGTATTGTTTATTACGTTTTATTATCGTTAATTAATTAAAATATACGATTTTTTCGAATAATTAACAGACTTCGCGGTCACGGATGTCAAAGGTTCGTCCGGTCACATAATTTAAATATGGCGTATATCGTCCCCGTAGAGCCAAAATAAACTAAATTGAATTATGTTATTTGTTTCTCTGTTTTATCTATACTTAATATTATAAAGCTGAAGAGTTTGTTTGTTTGTTTGTTTGTTTGTTTGTTTGTTTGTTTGTTTGTTTGAACGCGCTAATCTCAGGAACTAATGGTCCGATTTAAAAAATTCTTCTTCAGTGTTAGATAGCTCATTTATTAAGGAAGGCTATAGGCTATATAACATCACGCTCAGACCAATACAAGCGGAGCACCAATAAAGAATGTTTCAAAATCTGGGTTTATTTTCCCTTTTGAGAGCTTCCGCTGCGTGCGCTGCAGAAGCGGTTAAAGTTTCGCTAAAATAATGTATGACAGAATTGTTCCCCTTTAAAAGATCTAAAAAAAGTCCGCGACAGCATATGTCTATATTTAAAGGTTTGCTCACTATAACGTTTTTTATGTCAGAGTTGAACTGACTAAAACCTCCTGTCGCTCAACAACCAACGTCCAAACCTCGCATGAGACAGAACTCATGAAAAGACAAAGGGGGAAAAGTGAAGCGTTTAGTGCGGAGCACATCTCTCCCATCACCCTCCCCCTCGGGACGCCGGACTGGCGTTCGTCGGCGCCTCGACCACCAGCCCTCTCGGTCGGCAGACTGTCCGAAGCCCGCCTAGATGGCGCCGGTTAGAGTGGGTTACCCTACGGAATACCCCGCTGGGCCAGAAGCAGCGTGGGTCGAGGATAGCCAGCCTTCCATCACCCGGATGCTCTTGCATAAAACGCGTGCAGAGCAGCTTGCACGTCGTCTTCTTAGGTCCCCCTCGCCGGTCCGCAGACCGTCATGTGAGGGGGACCCGAAACACTTAGAGGGCCAGGGCTTGGGCGAGATCCGCCTCCCTGGCCCCCGCTCGACGGCGGCGGGATTGTGCGTCTCTCACGCACCCCGCCGCCTCCTTCTGCGAGATGGTGCACTCGCAGAAGTCGAACATCGCCTTCTACGACTCATCCTCGCCGAGCATCGATGCCACAACACTTGGCAACGACAAGTCGGTTCCTATTTTAGCGACGAGGACACGGCGCCACCCCTCCCATGCGGGGCAGGCGCCGAGCGTATGCTCTGCCGTGTCCAAGTCGCAACCACAATGGTGGCACTCTGTCGTCGGCTCGGCTGTGATCCGGTGCAGGAAGTCACCGAAATAACCATGCCCAGTGAGCACCTGCGTGAGCCGGAAAGTGAGGCGTCCTCTGTCACGATTCACCCAATCCACAAGGACCGGGTGAATCGCCTCGACAGTCCTACGACCAGCTGAAGGATTAGCCAGCCGTCTGGACCATGACTCCAGCACGGAACGTTTTTTATGCTAACCAAATTTGTTCTAAAATAAAGCATTATTTGTGAAGGTGTTTTTATATAGATGATATTAATCCCTATCCAAATAAATACGTTAATCATTACAATATTGAAACACCCATCAGCGTTTCAATATAGGCTTTGACAATTATAGATTTTTCTGGATTTCTCCAGGATCACATCATCAGAGCTTGATGATTACAAGACCATTCAGGAAGTGTACCCTTTCGAACAAAAAAAAAGAAAAAAGAATTGTCAGGATCGGTTCAAGCATTCTCGGGGAATCGGTGACATACATAGATAAAAAAATATGGTCGAATTGATAACTTCCTCTTTTGAAGTGGGTTAAAAAACGTGATTCAGGTTCCTTATATAGCTCCTTAACATTCTACGAGTATTATTCAAAAATATTTTCACTTTCTACGTAAATGAAGAGGCGGGTACAATTTAGCGTTATGCCAAAGTAACTATTCCACGCGGACGAAGTCGCGGGCAAAAGCTAGTTTAATTAATAACTAGATGATGCTCGTTTTTTTTTTTTTTTGATAACGCCGTCTTGCTGTGTCTTTAAAGCGGTTAGTTGCCCTCAATTAAGAAAAATAGTATTATTATTCGCCAATAGATGTCGGGAAGAGTTGATTATTGAAAACACGAATAAAACAACATTTTCTGAAAATAAATCGTAGCTAGATTGATTTATCGCCCCCGACTACTAAATTTCATGAAAATCGTTGGAGCCGTTTCCGAGATTCAGATTATATTTAAACAAGAATTCACCCTCAATTCAATCACTCTCACTTGAGTGATTCAAATTTTAAACTTATCAAGGGACCGCGTGACACCTACGGAACATTTATTTATTATTATTATTAATTACAAACATCATTTATTGTGACTTCCTCTCTAAAATAACTTAATTATTAAATATTTAACGAATTTACAATAGTGTTTTACACACTGCGGAATAAAACTTTTTTATTTAAATAGTTCCGAAGAGATTTTGTCGGTAGCCTTTTTCCCGAAATATCTAAACAGAATGTCTAAATATGTTTTTATGACATATTTTAAAGAGGTATTTATGATTAGTGTCATGATCAATAGATTCCGAATGTTAAATGGTGTCCGATTTTTCGGATGAGGGCTCCATAATAAATTTAAATATATATAGATAATAGTTTTGGGGCATTGACTTTCTTAAGATCCTATAAAATATTATTATGTTTTAATTATTATTTTTGTATGTTTTAAGCATGATAAAATAAGAAATTTTATATTAGCAATCATATTAAATCGATATCAAAGTCAATAAATAATGTACAACCCAAAACAGACGGCCGAACTGACGTGACAATGACATTTGGTGCGCTAAACATGGCGGATTTTCGGCCTCATTAGACATTTACGTATATGTTTCATTTTATGTACGCACTGAAATACTGTTATACTGTTTTCCTGCGAGTTAAAGTGCTGAGTAAGAACGAGATAGATATATGTTTATGTGTGTGCCTTCAAAGTGGGTGCTATTTATATAAGCAATTGTACGTATAGAACAATATGTCGTGTCCCTACTATGTAGGTCTATGGTTTCGATTCGACCCGAGCGATGACACCTCGACTCTGCCGAAGCACACAGCCCGAAGTGAGCCGATGTTTCACGAGTAGTTGCCACTCCCATCCACTAGATCCACTAGCGCTTTCGCTTCGCACATAGTAATATCGTGGGGTGAAAGGCTATTTAATTTTAACGACAATTCGCTTAACACGTGACATTTATCTTTGCGATTAAAGGTACGTTTTATTTGGTATCAGCATTCCGATGTTGTTAATTGAATTTCAAATAGCTGATGAAGTTTTGCTTGTTATGATATTTTTTCCAAATTTAAATTTTCGATGGCTCTCCCTCTGTAATGTTGCAAAAATGCCGCTTAAAGCAAATAGCCTTTCACCTATCGAATATATTGTACTTCATTTATTGGCCGGCGGGAATTGGACGTTTGCAGATGAGTCGTTTCGTGGGTGGCCGCTAGTGTTTGGCAGTCCCACACTCCCACGCGAAGCAGTGTCCCAACAAAGTCCCCGCGTGCCCCCTAGACGCGGGGGCCTCGTATGCGATCAACTTCTGACCCAAAAATAACTTTAATACGCCATAACACCAATCACATTAATGGTTTAAAAAAAAGTGGGTTTTACCAAATTGAACACATTAAATTCGACATTCGATGAATGTGACTAGGAGATGTATGGAAATGGTAGAGCAAGGTAGAGGGAGAAGTGGTCGACCGAAGAAGACATGGATGGAGTGTGTGAATGACGATAAGAGAGAGAGAGGAGTGAGTGTTGAGATGATGGCTGATAGAGGAGAAAGGGAAGACAAACATTCGCTGTGCCGACCCCACATAGCGGGATAAGGTGCAGACAAAGTAGAAGAAATTGGACATTAAATTATTAAATTGATTTTAATTAAAAACCTAAGTAAATGATACTTAAGTACACCGCACGGACTGAGGGCAGTTTTAAAAAGGTCGCCATCAACATTAACCTTTGTTGAATATATTTGTATATAATAATGCCCACGGAGTCTTTCGCTGGATCTTCTCATTGGGTCGCGATTCCGATCCGGTGGTGGTTTCGGCGAAGCACTGCTCTTGCTATGGGCTAGTGTTAGCAAATTCTGTCGAGTTGAACCCGAGACCTCAGCTACCCGTCCGATCGTACCTGAATAGTCCCTTATGCTACCAGCGAATAGGTATGGGAAAAATTATAATAATTTAAACAATCATTTTTATTTTTGATCTATTAACTACCTCAAAGCGTTAAGTCTAAGGCTTTCTCTACCAGTTAGGTAGGTAGGGCAAAATGTAGTGCAAAAGAAATATTTTTTTTAAGCATTATTATTTATTTTGACGTCAATTTTGCATTAAACGGATGTACAACAATGTCTTGGTAAATCATAAATAAATTCGAAGTCGTCGTGGCCTAAAGGATAAGACGTCCGGTGTATTCGTGTTGAGCGTTGCACTGGCGTTCGAATCCCGCGGGTAAGGGGAACTACCCTTCAATATGCTATAGCTACTAGCCCAGATGAGCCATGGGGCGGTGGGGATCTCTTACATATTCAATAGAAAACTTGCGGTCAGGGGTATTCTAGACAGGTGAGTTGGGGCGTCTCAAGGGACCGCTAATGACCTCGAATGAGGACTGGCAGATTAGCTTGTGCAAAGAACAAAACTGGCATTTTAAAATATAAATTCCTATTACTTTCAGAATGGACAGCGCTTTAGCGTTGGAGATCGAGCAGGTCTCGCGTCAGAAGGCGCTGGAGGAGGAAGCGCTCCGCGGCGAGTCGGCTGTGCGGCAGTTCTACGCGGGAACCACAGCGCTGATCACTGGAGGCACGGGCTTCATCGGGAAACAACTCATAGAGAAGCTTCTAAGGTGATCGGTGGTGCCACAAACAACTTACATCTCAAATCAGATTCGTAAAGTTGATATTCCGTTGACAAATAGTTTGTAATACTGAGAGTACAGGCAAGACACTGAGAGCTCTTTCCAAGCTTTAAAAAGGGCATATGATAGCGTTGAGGGAATACCACGGGGCATTGATTCTGGAGTGGGATGGTACGTGGCAGAAACGGTCTCTGGAAGTGTACTGCCTATAGCCCCAATGTAATAGCGGCAATGTCTCGTGATGGCGGGTCTCAGACGTGTCGCGGGTTCCCTGAATATTGTAAATCCCGCGAACCATCGTTCACTTCAGTGCCTTTCTCGCTTCGGCACGAGTTTCTGTTCTGATTCTCGATGAAGCCAGCACTTCAATTAAAGCATTTAGTGTTCGGTGCCACTGAGTACTTGTACGCGTCTCGTGTGCTCTAAGGCCGAAGCAAGGTAATGGAAACAACCGGATATGTTTTTACGAACACAAAAGTCTTTCAGTCCACAGATTTCTAGTTTTTTTGTTTCTGTATTCGATCTATCGATTTGATTTCGATTTTTTATTATTTATTGCTTAGTTGGATGGACGAGCTCAGAATCCACCTGATGTTAAGTGGTTACTGGAGCCCATAGACATCTACGACTTAAATGCGCTACCCGCCACTGCTTCACGGCAGAAATATGCAGGGTGGTGGTACCTACCAGTAAATATGCAAATTATAATTTTGTGGGTTTGATTTTTAGTACACGATGTTATTCGTTCACAGTGGAAGTCAATCATGAACATTTGTTGAGTACGTATTTCATTAGGAAAATTGGTACCCGCCTGAGATTCGAACACCGGTGCCTCGCTACCACAGATCATAGAAACAAGTTGTGTTTCTATGATCTGTGATCGCTACATACGAATGCACCGGACGTCTTATCCTTTAGGCCACGACGACTTATTCGATATCGACGATTCGCGCTCTAAGGGCTATGGACCGACCCGATATCCAGCGCGAATAGCAAAAATCTCTGTAGAGTTTCTCAAGATCTCTTCAAAGATTCATCAGATCTAATTCTTCCACTGTCAGCCCCTTCAAAAACCAGCTCAACGCGTTGCCTGTTTCAGATCGTGCGATGTTAAGCGGATTTACATATTGATACGATCGAAAAAGGGACTGTCTATGGAAGAAAGGCTCCAGTTACAATTTAAAGATCCTGTTAGTACGTTTTTTTAATGAACCATTATTTTTGTTACAGCGCCATCTATAGTGTATTTTAAAAACTGAACACTTGAAAGCTGTCAATGGCACACCTTTACCAAACTAGATGTCGTTGTAACACATTAACCCACAATCAGGATTAAACTAAGACAAAATTCTATAATCTCAATACTTATTTTAATATATTAGCTGGTAGTGTGCGCTCTCATTACCAAACAGGTCGTTGTCCGTGGTTATTCACGGAAATAGCTCTGTCTCTGCAATCTTCAAGTATATTTAGAATGATTAAACAAAAAATATTATTAAAATCTATAATAATGCAAGGGAGCAAAGGGGAATCCCCACTCTCCATAGTGTGCTGGGTCCAAGATGGACATCAAATATTACTATAAAAATGGACTGATTCAAATTCTTAAATGTATTGGACATCTAAAAAATATATTGAAATTGACGCCACTATTATAAAAAATATAATAAAAATAAAAATTCGTTTTGAGGTTAATTTTCTATTTAAAATAAGTGTCGGATTGTGAGATACTTCAAGAACTTTTCTTTTCTTAAGGTTTAAGATTTCCTAATGTATTTTTATCCTATTCCTATTAGGATATAAAAACACACATACTTTTTCTATATTTTCTTCATCTTCATACACAATTAGCAAATCATCTAAAAATAGCACAGGAGAGCATATACACGGTTTTAAATCTCGGTCAGGTTAAAACCACAATTCACACAATGGTTTTCAGTCGTAGTATGAAACGTTATTGTTTAAAGTAAAATAAATCGAAGAAAAATCAAAACACATGCATTTTGAACGCAAGCACAAGCAGCAAGCGAAGTGTCACTCAGTCAGATTAAATTCAGTGTCTTTGTCAGTGTAAAGAAAAATAATTACATGAAATTCACGAATTACATTCAATTCATGAATCTTATTAAAATCTACACGCATCGATCGGATGGAAATAGATTATATTATTATAGTACTGCAAGAGAGCGACGTTGGCATCACGTCCGTACCAAATATTATGGTAATACTAATACGTACTGGTAATACGAGTACTGGACTGTCATTCATTAGTCCTAAAGTGAGGTTATATTATGTGTATTATCTATGGGTTAAATCGCTTAATGTCACTTTTAAATTCCCATTCAAACTCAACTTACTCAACTGACATTAGCAACCCGATAGTGTTGTCAGCCACCATTTTACAATACGCCCAAGTTCAGTTTTTACGTTCCACGGCAGCTAAACGTATATAATTTTTGCGCTTCGACTTATTTAATCTGGATTAAAATGGAATACTTTTAATTCTCTTAATTTTTCCAGCATTACGCCAATTATCTAACCCTGCCCAGCATTAGGACGGCGACTCCAACGATACAGTTTGCTTTCCATTCCTTCGTAGTAGCAATATCTGTTCACTTCTTTTCCCGCGCAATTCGATGTTTGATGGATAAGACAGTAAATGTAATACTAGAATTCTTTCTCGTGTCTTAAGGTGGGTGGCGGTAAATACCATATCATCGCGACTCTGGGCTTTTGTATCAAACTAACTGGCCATCGTTCTCGTTGAACCCGTCGCTTGCGACGAAGGGCTCGACGAGTAAATAAACCCACAGACACAGCCCACTGAGTTTCTCGCTAGATCTTCTCAGTGGGTTGCGTTTCTGATCCGGTGGTAGATTCTGCGAAGCACGACACTTGCTAGGGTTTGTGTTAGCAACGTCGTCAGGTTTGAGTCCCGTGAGCTCACCTAATAGATAAGGTAACGCTGAAATAGCCTCTCAAGACTATCAGCTTAGGTAAGAAAAAAAAAAAATCAAGCGTTGCATGGATGCCCATTTTCCCAGATATATAAATAAAATAAACCAAGAACGCTCCTATCGAATTAGTTCTATAAATATAAGGCCATTTTTTATTACCTACACTATACATTTCCTTCTTCTTGGAAGGGCTCTTGAGCATTTATTTATTGTTTAAGGTATACGACAATTTACGGTCTCAACAACCAGATTTCGCTCGGAAAGTGATACCGGTCGAAGGCGACATCTCAGAACTAGGCGTCGGCCTGAACAACGAAGACAGAATGAAGCTTGCGCAAGAGGTATTTTGAATTGGCTTAAACTTCCAAAGCTACATTACACACACTATTAATTAACGGATTCTTACTACAATTTTCGCTTAAGTACGGTATAAAAAGAACACTTTTAAAATTTCTTAAAATTATTCATTGTATTTTCATTGCACTGTCGATTGCACAGTGTACCTATAGTAATAATTGAGATGGCATCTGTCATGTACTTATTGTCTATTTGTCAATGCGTTTATTGATGATCACTTTGTTGGTGCAACATAAATAAATAAATAAATAAACGTACTAGTTTTTACATTAGTCGGGGCTAGTGATGAAGTTCCAGTGGTAACAGCAAAAAACCGAATTAGAAAGTGGGTAGACAGATTTTTCTGCTAAACATCTTAAAGTCAACCTACCCTTGAAGCTTGGCGCTCGCAACACTTCTCCTCCTGATCCAGACTTGGTGCCTTTAAAGCACACTTACTCCACGTGCAACTAAGCCCACATACTCTCAAGCACCGGTCACCGTCTTTGTCGAATTCGTCGATCACGACGAAGAATTCGTCGAGCGAACTGACCTATAGACACAGTCTGACACAGCCCACTAAGTTTTTCGCCGGATATTCTCAGTAGGTCGCGTTTCCGACCCGGTGGTAGATTCTGCGAAGCACTGCTCTTGCTAGGGCCAGTGTTAGCAACGTTCACCGAGCCCCGTGAGGTCACCTACTCGCCCGGTGAATCTAGTATGACCATCGAGGTTACCAGAATAGGTAGGAAAAAAAAGTTAAATCAACTACAAAGATGAATTTTAATTGTGCGTTATAGGCGAATGTGATATTCCACGTGGCCGCCACGACCAAGTTCGAAGAGCCACTAAAGAAGGCCACATTCATTAACGTCAGAGGAACCAGGGAGATCCTTGAATTGGCCAAATGCTGCAAAAATCTAAGGTGTTTTTTCTTCTTCTTTCTGATTAACGAATCTGGCCTCGTAAATTAAGGCTTACTTTGCTTCTGTTCTCAAACAAAAGTTTGTATCGAATGTAATTTCCAAATTTTGTGATTTGATGGGTGAAAAGCTCACGATCCATCTGGTGTTAAGTGGTTACACCTCAACTTTTGTGGCTTTTGATTTTTGCTACACTATGTTACTCCTTTAACGCGGACGCCATTCTTGAATGTCTATTAATTGCATAGATTGGTGGACGAGCTCAAAGCCCAACTGGGGTTAAGTGGTTACCGGAGCCCATAGACATCTACAACGTAAATGCCGCTACCTACCTTGAGATATGAGTTCTAAGGTCTCAGTGTAGCTACAACGGCTACCCTACGTATTATAAAATCGGTTCGAGGTTGCAGGATTCCACCGGGCGTCTTATTCTTTAAGCCACGACGTCTTTGAAATCGAGGCACACTAAATATCTGTTTCATTTTTCTTCTAGATCCTTCGTACACGTGTCAACTGCGTTCTTCAATGCAACAAAGAGCAGAATAAATCACACCATCGAGGAGAAATTCTATGAAAGCCCTGTCCCTCCGGAAGTCATGATACAACTCGCGGAGACAGTTGAAGAATGCAGACTCAACGCGATCACTGCTGAGTGAGTAGACGAGCCGAAGTGAGCACATGCAGTGGTCACTTGGGTGGATGAGAGCTCTGGGACCGAGGGTCGTGAGGGCACGTCCAGGCAGCAGTAGTTTGAAATTGGTCATGTGTAATGAATTCGTGTTTTCAGTTTGATAAGGGACTGGCCCAACACGTACTGCTTCACGAAGGCCATAGCGGAGGATGTCGTGCGTACAATGGGCAAGGCTTTACCTGTGGCCATAGTGAGGCCACCCGTAGGCAAGTATTCAAGGGCTCTTCTTTCCGAAATAGCTAAAGTCGAGACATATAAATATGTAGTAACTGGCCACATGTATAGTTTAACACCGGACCTCTTATGTGACGATCGAAGCAATCCATTATATTTTCCGTTTTCAGTTGTCTGCACGCTCAATGAACCCACACCTGGATGGGTGGATATGAGCTCGGTGATTGGTCCCAGCGGGGTAAGTTGTGACTGCCTAAAATAGCTGTTACAGGCTGATGCGGATGGACGATTGACATCTCTTCTCTATCTCCGACGTGGCTAAACTTGGAAACTATTTCGTCATCATCATTAAAAGCGTCTTCCAAAGCACGCCACGCGAACTATACTGCGTGTATCATTACTTTACATTGTTACTAGGCGTCCTACATCATGGCACTATTTACGGGTCCACGGTCTCCTCTCCGGAATTCTTCTACCCTAACGGTCAAGTCTTATTGTAATTTCAATGATTTTTTAAAAAATATGAAATACGATATTATGAAATGAAATGAAGTTGATTGATATGAAACGTGGCATGAAATGAAATGAAATGAAAGGAGATGATGATTTTCCTACATTTGTACACTTTCACAGATACTATACAGTTAATAAACCACCGTTATTACACATTTAAACCTAAAGAAACACTAAATAGACAAAATAAGACAAATCACGCAACTTCACTCCTCGCGTTCCCGCCAAAAAGTCTCCACAGTTAATGCAGCGTTTTTTTTTCTCAGATTATTTTAGGCGTAGGCCTTGGCGTGACGCATGTGGTTTTAATAGGTGAAATAATGATAGCGATAGCTCCTGTGGACTACGTCAACAACACTGTATTGGCGACAGCGTGGGAAACCGACAAACGTTTTAAAAATAATGAAAAAGAGTCTAAGATTTACAATATAAGCAACTCCAGATGCACACTTGAGAAAAGTAGGTTTACACATATTTTTTTATTTCGTGACTCAAATCATCAATCGAACTTTTGTTTGCTATCCTGAAAATTACGGACTAAATCGGAAATTTCGAGACTGCGATCTGTCCTCTTGCAATAAAATGACATTTAATAATTTCATATTGTTTCTAAAATATAAGTAGCTTAAGTTACTCCTTATTACATAAGCTATCTGCCAGTAAAAGTCCCGTCAAACTCAGTCCAGCCGTTCCAAAGATTAGCCTGAACAAACCGACAAAAATTGTAAAAAATGTTATTGCCGATCACACATTAGCCAGTTACCGTCGACGCCCTAGACACGTCCTTACGGATCTATCAGATTCAATAACTCTTGCATTAGACGCCTTCAGCTCTAACACTAGGAGCAGGCCTAGGGATCCCGGTAACCGTACCGACGAACTCGGCAAAGAGTTCGACGTGCAACCTAACCCATGCATCAGCCCGCTGAGTTTCTCGCCGGATCTTCTCAGCAGGTCCCGGTTCCGATCCGGTAGTAGATTCATTCGCGAAGCAGCTGCTCTTGAGTTGTTAGGTTTCCTTTGAAGGCGCCAAGGCAGCTGTTAGTAAATTCCACCTCTCCTGGCTGAGCCTTTGCTTGCCCACCTGTTCTGGTGAAACCGGAAAGGCCACCGGGCCATCAGTAATCCCTCCTTCTTTAAAAATATATAAGAGATAGATATAGAGGAATACGTTAAGTGATATCCGAGTTGTACCATGGACGGAAGATGGATGGGATCTTTCTAACTAAAGCCGCCTCTGACTGACATTTTGCAGTCGTCGTGGCCTAAAGGATAAAAGGTCCGATGCATTCGTATCTAACGATGCACCGGTGTTCGAATCCCGCTGGCAGGTATCAATTTTTGTAATGAAATACGTACTTAACAAATGTTCACGATTGACTTCCCCGTAATAAAAATAAAAATTACATTGTGTGTCCGCACGGGTAGGTACCACCACCCTGCCTATTTCTGCCGTGAAGCAGTAATGCGTTTTGGTCTCAAGGGTGGCGCAGGCGTTGTACTGTAAAAAACTGAAACCATAGAACTCATATCAGGTGGGTGGCGGCATTTATGCTCCGGTAACCACACCAGGTGGGCCGTGAGCTCGTCCACCCAGCAAAGCAATAAATAAATAAAACAATAAAGCTATCTTTTTTTAGATCTTTTGTGCGATGTCCTGAAAAATCCTAACACAAAACAGTACGCTACGCCGAAAGCCGTTTGGTACTGTTATGGTTTTGAGACCGGAAGCGATGTTGTATTCTGGTTGTTAACATGGCTGCTGCATTACATACCTGCGTATGTAGCCGACTTCGTGTTTAATGTGACCTCCATGAAGCGTCCTGAGGGCATAAAGTCGTATGTATTAACTTGTATAGGCATAAAACACTAAAAGTTAAATGCTGGGTTAAACTCACCAAAGAATAGAACAAACAAAAGTTTTGATATTGGATAAGAAAGTGTCATTTTTATTAGGTTCAAATGCGTTCGCCGGGGCGCCACCCTGGGACCTGGAGGCGGAGGCGCTCGCTGCCGATTACAAGTGGCGTAGCGACCTCCGCTCTAGGGAGGAAGGGCGCCCCGGCGAAGGAGTAGTTCGAGCGCGGAGGCTCCAATCTCGGCGGTCCGTGCTGGAGGCGTGGTCTCGCCGCTTGGCGGACCCGTCGGCCGGCCTCCGTACCGTCGAGGCGGTCCGCCCGGTTCTCGCGGACTGGGTGGGCCGCGACCGCAGATGCCTCACCTCCCGGCTGACGCAGATGCTTACCGGCCACGGATGTTTCGGCCGGTACTTGCACAAGATAGCCGGAAGGGAACCGACGGCGCAATGCCACCACTGCGCTGACCGCGACGAGGATGACACAGCGGAACACACACTGGCGCGTTGCTCTGGATTCGATGAGCAACGCGCCGCCCTCGTCGCGGTCATAGGAGAGGACCTCTCGCTGCCGCGCGTCGTGGCTACGATGCTCGGCAGCGACGCGTCCTGGAAGGCGATGCTCGACTTCTGCGAGTCCACCATCTCGCAGAAGGAGGCGGCGGAGCGAGAGAGGGAGAGCTCTTCCCTTTCCGCACCGATCCGTCGCCGTCGAGCCGGGGGCCGGAGGCGGGAATACGCCCGTACGTCCCGGCCCCTGTAGGTGGCGGCCTCCCCCCGGTGAAGGTCAAGGGGCGACCTGAGGGGGTGAGGCCGCGCGGCGCTACCAGCACTCTAGCGCGCTGCCGTGCAGTGAATAGAGCGACCGGTCGACGGTGTATCGCGTCCCGACCCGGCAGGCTGGTTCTGGTCCAGCGGGGCATTCCGGGACACCAGCGGCACCGTCTGGGCGGCCCGACGGGCTGCCGTACCGAGACGGCCGACGTTTCAGAGCCTTCGATTCGCCTCGAAGGCTCCGTCGGCTGGGCGTCCTTGGGGTGAGCCGCGCCGTCTGGTTGTAGTGTTGACCGCGGTAGCCCCCCTACCTCATCCGGGTTCTGACCTCGGAGGGGATCGGAATTCGGGTGTAAGAGTGCAGGGGAGTCGTTTAGTGGGTGGACCCTAAAATCCTTGGGCCCGCGGTCTGCTCACAACACTATGCAGATCGTTGAGTCTCACATACCCGGCGCCCCCATTTTGCGCGAGGACCTCGTAGTAGGAGGTGCGGCCCTCTACCCCAAAAAAAAAAAAAAAGAAGGTTCAAATGCGTTGTCTCCGCGCGCTATGCTGGAAATTGTTTATCTAATATTATTGATCTAATATTATCTAAGTCTATTTCGTGACTCAAGATACAAGTGTATTATAAAAGTATTCGTCTTCACGAAAAATATCCGTCAAGTCTACATCGACAAAGCGGCGCGACACCGAAAACCCTCTTATCGTGGCCGCCGCTAATTACTTATCCGACTGCGATGGGGCAACACAAAGCGGCCGTCGCTCGAGACCAGTCTGGTCGGATCCCACGGATTCACTCTCGGTGTTTTTAGGCCTCTTAAGCACCGGTCACGGTCCTCGTCGAACTCGTCGACTACGACGAAGATTTGACAAGTGAACTAACTCTACACAGCCCACTGAGCTTCTCGCCGGATCTTCTCAGTGGGTCACGATTCCGATCCGGTGGTAGTTTCAGCGAAGCACTGCTCTTGCTAGAGCCAGTCTTAGTAAATTCTATTAGCTTGAGCCCGAGAGCTCACCCACCCGTCCGAGCGTAACTGTAATAGCCTCTTAGGCTACCAGCGAATAGGTAGGAAAAAAAAACAAAAAAAAATCGTCAGCTGGAGTTGGGACGTAATTTAGTCTACCAATTTGTCAACATTTAACAATCTAAAAAAATTCTAATTGCACAGTCTAGTGGTTATGGAGCCTGACATTCACGTGACAAGCGACTCAATAGTGTCAGCGTGTAATGAAAAAAACCCACGCAAAATCTATAAAATATGTGTAATAACTAGTGTTAAGGCGTATTAACAAAGCCCTGGTGAATTTCACATAAAACATGCATATTTTTATTGTATCACGTCTCTTGTTATTACAGATTCGTTAAAATGTATGAAAAGATATACAAAATGTCTTTGTTGTACGGCTATTTCCTGAGGAACCAGTGGAATTTTGTCGATGACAACACCGTGGCCATGTTGAACCAAATGTCAAAAACTGACAGGATATTGTTCAATTTTGACATTTCGAAGATCGATTGGCCGCACTATATGCTGATCTGGTGCATCGGCTTGAGAAAGTTCATCGTGAAAGACGGACTCAAAGACAGCGACTATGGAATGAAGAAACAGAGATGGCTGAAGATAGCGCACATTAGTTTTTATACGCTGTTCTTTGGAGTCGTGTTTTCTTTGTTATATCTCGCCTGTAGAATTTTTATGTCTGTAATTTGAATACGAACGCCGCCGCGCCGCTCAGACACTTACGAAGTAACACTTGTACTTGGGTTTGTAGGTTTTATATGTTGCATTAAAATGTACTTTGTAAATTCGATGTGATAGAAAACTCCTAAAATATTGTCAATTAAAAATGTTTTTTTTTTCAAGGTCTCCTTCCGCTACGTCTTATATGAATCGTTTTGCTTTGGCACGCTTCTCGAATTACTGCCTAGGGACCCGCCAAAATGGCTTCACATCCTCAATTAAATAGATGAGCATACCATTTACGCGCCGTCATATGAGTTTAGTATAATTCTTTAACAAAGGCGTCTCTAGGGCGTGTAGCGCCAAAAATTACCCCAGCGTCCTCCAGTAAGTGCGCGGTCAAAATAAAAAAAAGGTACAAATATGACAGGTTCATTGAAGGGACCCAGGGTGGCGCCCCCTAACACCGCTACGCCCACACTCTACTCCATACATGAAGCCCTCTCTATTCTCAAAACAATAAATGTTAAAGATTTTGAGAACAAAATTGGTTCCACCTTTTTTTATTGCTTAGATGGGTGGACGAGCTCTCAGCCCACCTGGTGTTAAGTGGTTACCGGAGCCCATAGACATCTAAAACGTAAATGCGCCACCCACCTTGAGATATAAGTTCTAAGGTCTCAGTATAGTTACAACGGCTGCCCCACACTTCAAGCCGAAACGCATTAGTGCTTGACGGCAGAAATAGGCAGGGCGGTGGTACTTACGCGTGCGGACTTACAAGCGGTCCTACCACCAGTAATTTTGCTAACGTCGTTTGCAACTGAATCTACCATCGGATCGGAATTGCGACCCACTGAGAAGAACAGACAAAAACTCAGCGGGCTGTGTCGGTGGGTGCAACTGGAGAACAATTCAATTGGAACGAACATGTAATAAAATCGCAGCGAAACAAACAGCATACGACAACGTATATCCCATAACGTGGATAATCTTTGCCTATAAGTGTATTGTATTGTATTATATTGTATTGTATCTGTAGCTGTCGTAAGGGTTGGCCCCAAATGACGTCATACATATTGAAGTCGCATCAGATTCCCTAATATGTATTCCATAGTTTTATGACATCGGAAATCTATAGTACGAGGGCGGCAATGAAAAGTTCGGGAATTAACGAAGTGACACAACATTACTATTTGAAAATGTATTTATTGCTTTTCGAAGTATTCTCCGCGAAATTTGACACATTTTTCCATACGATGGAACCAATCATTGAAGCGACCATTCCATTCGGAAGTTGGGGTCTCCAAATGGCCGTTTTGTAGGCGTCCACAGCTTCTTCGGGTGATGAAAATCTCTGTCCACGCAATTTATTCTTTATTTTAGGGAAAGTATAGAAATCATTAGGGCTTAGGTCGGGGCTGTACGGCGGATGATCTAATAATTCTATGTTTTCTTGCTCTAAAAACTCTTTTGTTCTGTGCGCGGTGTGAGAACTCGCATTGTCGTGATGGAGGATGATGCGGCGGTTGCAGTTCTCTTTACGGAGTTCAGAAACGACCTGTGACAAACAAATGCTAGCATACCATTCTGCATTAACCGTTCTTTGTCCCTCAAGAGGAATAGTTGTAACATGGCCGGTTTTGGAGACAAACGTGGCCACCATTTTTTTTGCAACACTCCGTGAACAAACAATTTTTGTTGGCTTTAACTCATTTTCGAACACCCAAACTCGTGACTGGTTTTTTGTTTCGGGTTCGTACGCGTATATCCAGGATTTTTCACCTGATACAATGTTGTATACAGCATTTGAGGATCCTGCGTGGAATCTTCCGAGAGTTCTGACGCACCAAGTAACGCGAGCCGCTTTTTGCTCTTCACAGAGCGAATGCGGTATCCATCGGGAAAACAACTTTTTTACACCTAATTGTTCATGCAAGATTATTTGTATTTGACTCATGCCAATGTCTAAAGTTGCCTGAATTTCGCGGTATGTCACATGTCGATCTTCCTCAATCAGCTTATGCACAGCATCAATGTTTTCTTGGGTGACTGCAGTTTTTGGACGAGCTTGACGGGGATCATCACTGAGCTTGACACGTCCACGTTGAAACTCAGAAAACCAGCGATAAATTGTGGTTTTGGAAGGGGCTTCATCACCAAATGCATAAATCATCCGGTCAACACACTGTTTTTGTGTTAATAAACCACTTCGAAAGTCATAATAAATCATCGATCTTGAATTTTCTCGAGTCAATTCCATTTTCTCAACAACTAAACAAGTTTGACAAAACCTCGTGACAAGACCGAGAATCTTTTTTTAAATAAATAAATGGTATTCGATTTTTAAAACCAAGGAGTTTTCAATTAAAAAGATTTTAATATGACAGGAACAGTGGAAATATTCCATTCCCGATACTTTTAGTGCAGCCTAGTATTCGTATGGTAACATGTGGATACGATTAATGAATTACGTGGCATTTTCGCATAAAAAATTAATTAATTAACCATTCGCCAGTCATCCACAGTAGGCGTATTTGAAAACAATTCGTTTTGCATAACACAGTGTTTAAAATACTTTAGCGACGGTCAAGATAGTTTATAGTTACATATTATTTTAATGGTAACGCTTTTTTTTGTCGGTTTACATACAAATCAATTGAAAGCATTGATTGTTTATTTCAAAAGAAATAGGTTAGCGTATGATTTTTGGAATTGTCAAGGGTTGTGGCTGGCGTTGTGGCGTTCTATACGATAGCAGTGGCCACTATACCTGGGCCAGTTTCAATCTAACTCACTTTGCCAGACGCTGTCTAATTTTCACTGCCTAGAGATCTGAGTGATGACTTTTTTCATTGTTTTTGTAGGTGGACGAGTATACATACGGTCATACACATGATGGTGAATGGTTACCATCGCCCATGGACGTCAGCAATGCCAGGGGCAGAGCCAAGCAGCTGCCCACCGTGAATTACTCTCCAAAAGCCCCATTTGAAATTATAATTAACTACTTATAGAAGGAAATTATCTGAACATACAAGTTATTTAACTCACAGAATTCGCCGATTATTTCTTGAGATAGTGGGCGTATGGTGGGTAATCGCGTAGAATTTGCACAGCATGACACGATGACAGTTCCGAGATGTCTTCACTGTTGTAAAGTCAGGTAATGAATGTGCCAGGACCCTAAAACTGTGATACTTTAAGACATTTTTTTTTTGTATGGAAACTATCGACATCTTGTTTCGAATGCCCCTAAACTTATATGTTGTTAAAGTATTGTTAAAGGAATAACATCGTGTAATAAAAACCAAACCCGTAAAATTATAATTTGCGTAACTACTGGTGGTAGGACCTCTTGTGAGTCCGCACGGGTAGGCACCACCACCCCGCCTATTTCTGCCGTGAAGCAGTAATGTGTTTCGGTTTGAAGGGTGGGGCAGCCGTTGTAACTACACTGAGACCTTAGAAATTATATCTCAAGGTGGGTGGCGCATTTACGTTGTAGATATCCATGGGATTCAGTAACCACTTAACACCAGGTGGGCTGTGAGCCCGTCCACCCATCTAAGCAATAAATAAAAAAACATAATCACCATCACCAGCAGTCCACTGCTGGTCACAGGTCTTGCCTAATTGCACGCCACTGAGCACGACATACTTTAACACCTGCGATCAGTCGCCAAGACTATAATCAGGTGAGTTGCGAGAGGTTATGGTTTGGAGGGACAGAGCCAATGCTCCGTCTCGCCTTAGTAGGGTAGCACGTCGGCTCTCTTGAGTCTTTTAATTGGATTTGGCTGCAATAGTAAGCCGGACAACGGGTTTGGGTGAGCTTTCAAGCGGTTCTTATAGTTGGCTGAGTATCGTTTAACTTCATCCAAGATGGTTGGGATTTCCAGGTACTCGTGGATTTCCGAATTTCGAGTATACCAAGGCGCCGACGAGAGTACCCTCAGGATACTGTTTTGAGCTCTCTGGAGGCACATAATGTTGGATTTGCTGGCTGTCGACCACAGTTGGATTCCATACGTCCAGATCGGTTTTATTATTGAGCAATACACCCGTAACTTGTTGGATAGGGATAAGGCAGCCTGTCTACCGAGAAGCCAGAGTAGGTTTTTAAATCTAATGTTAATTTCATTACGCTTTGTTTTATGTGGTCTTTCCATGTCATCCTTCGGTCCAAGTGAAATCCAAGATACTTAACACAGGTTAATTGCGGCAATGTATCGGGGCCGAGTTTGACTGGAGGACAAGTATCACGTCTTACGGCCGTTTTCAATAACGTATCTGAGTTTACGGATAGATGTCTATCTCCGAATATCAGCAAGAGCGTATCTATCCTTAGTTTGCGTTTCACAATCACGGATAAGTGCTATCTCTCTTTAACCAACAGTAGATAGCTTCTTCCCTCCGATTTATCCGAGCCTCTTGATACGTTTCGTTCTACTACAAATACGAAACAACATCAGGATCAAGACTTATTTTATTTTATTCTAAATTATATCTATAATTTAACCAGCATATCGTAGACTATCATAAACACATTTGTTTATAACAAAAAGTAATAAAAACATATGTAGATTTTTTTAATTGGACGTATTGCTATTTTTATCCTAGTCGAAATTATGAAACGAAACGTTTTGACAGTCCGTTTGCCAATAAGCAGTGATCAGTTTCTTTTGTTTGTTTTTCTATTGTTTACATACTATATTAGATGATGACTTACCTCCAAAACGCTTTAAAACTTTCGTTTATAATTCTAAGTGTGTTTATAATTAAAGAGCTACAGTGAAATAAAATGAATTCTGTAAGTATCTATGAACTACATTGATAATAATAATTTTACTTTGAAAACTTTGAGTTCAAGTTTAGAAAATATATATTTTTCAGTCAGGCAGCACCCATGACAAAAGGTGAGACGATGATTCTAGCAGAACTTGTGGCGGCGAAAAAACATTTCAATAATAAGGCAACAAATGCCACAAACAATAAATTGAAGGAGCAGGCTTGGCAAACCCTTGTAAATGATTTTAATTCGTCGATTCGTCGTTTCCGACGAACTCCATCGCAGCTTCGACTAAAATGGGAAAACAAAGAACGCTACGGCAACATAAGAAACAACCTTAGTAAGGTTAGTATAATTAGTTGATTGTTTGTCTCTAATAACACATTGATAAACATGATTTTTTTCTTCAGGTTGCTGTAGTATTTGAAATAATTATGCTCTTTGTTACAGGCTGGAGGTGGTAAGGATTGCAGATGAAATTTTGGATAAAGAATGCACATTGTTGTAGGTCACATATAATATTTTTAACACTTATACAGCCAAGCGGAAACAAGATGGAAGAAAAGAAATGCAAGGCTAGCATAGGGACAATGCATTAGCAGAATATCTAATAGCAAAAAAGAGACTTGACTTGGAAAATAAATAAAAGGAGATTGTTGTAGCAAAAGTTAAGTTAGATTTAGATAATGCTAGTTTAAAAAATTAAAAATTACTTAAAAGGAATATTAAATTTCATAAATTAAGTAGGCAATAATAATTTAATGTTAGATAGTTTTTTAAGTATATGTACAAATTCTAAATTAAATATCTTGCATGTACTAACTACCATGTAATTATCATTTTGGAAAATAAAAAATAGTCAAATTATCTTTGGAGTTTATTTTATAAATTATCTTTGGAAGCAATTATTTATAAGTACATAGTTGTATTTCAGATGTAATTTTTTAAAAATTGTTACAAACAATTATATTATTTTCCTGTAGTGTATCTGCGACTGAAATTTCTGATTCTAATTCTTCTAAATTCATACTTCTTACGATATTATGCAGCATGGCAGCTATAATAACAGCTTGCATATTTTCTAGTTTTAATCTACTTTTCAATGATATACAGGGAGTCTTCTTTTATAAACACCAATGCATCTGAAAATTATACATTATTCGCTTACATTATTTTATAATACAGTATAACAAACTCTTAACTAAAAAAAAAGATTACCTCTCTATAGTATTCCTTGTTTGAATATGTGATTCATTTAAATCGTTCCGATTGAGTATGTGGGTTAATTAATCACGTTAAAAGATATGGTTGTGGGGATAGCCTCTATCGGCAAGCAAATAGCAATTTCCAAGTCCACCTTGTTATCAATGTTCTCTTGATATGTAGATAATTTATTATAATAGTGTCAGTAAATTCATATAAACACCTAAATATATAATATAAATAAATAAAAATATAATAATAATCTATATATATAAAAATGAAACCCGTTTTCCGTTGTCACGACATAACATGAAAACGGCTTGACCGATTTGGCTAATTTTGGTCTTGAATTATTTGTTGAAGTCCAGAGAAGGTTTAAAAGGTTAGATAAATATAAAAATATTCGGAATTAAATAAAAATAACAATTTAGTTTTTCCTTTGATGTGTCCCCCGTCGGACGGATTCCTTTTGTTTGTTTTAAGCTTATCTTAAACAAAAGTTTAGGTCTTTTATTTATCGATTGAGGCACTACGAAGTCTGCCGGGTCAGCTAGTATATAATAATAATAATATAAATAAGGTAATATAAATAAGAAATACCTTTTCAATCAGAATGGTTAATTATAGTTGTATCATGAGTAGACCCAGGCCATCAAGCAACAACATTTTGAAACATCAATGATGCATTGCACACAAATTACACATTCGAAATACTCTTTTTCTATTTCTAAATTCCTCTCCTATATTTGAATCTGTAACACAAATATAAAATGTAGAGGTATCAGTGTGTAATAAGAATGAAGGTAAATAGCCTACCAGGTTATTGTATTAGTATATGAATGTCATTTAGGGCACCATGGGAATCCAGCAGTATTATAGAATTCCTGTTGAGTGTGATTTTGTAACACAACAAAAATTAGGTATAATTTTGCTATTGCTATAAAAATATAAGTTGTAATAACGAGTACTTTTATGGTTAAAATTTATCTTACCTTTTTGACGTTACACTCAAATATGGTCTCATTAAATTAGTCAATTCATTCACAACACCTTTGCTCAGAAATCTATAGTCAAATTCGTAATTATTGATCTTCGCCATGTAATTCAGACGATCTTTATTTTCCTAACCATATGATATCGGCCTCACTATCACTATCTGCATCACAATCCATTATCATTTGAAATAATTCCATATCACTATCATCACTACAATATGATCGCTACAATATGCCAATATGAAGAGAAACAATTATTAAATTATAGCGATTTACTTTCGAAAGATAAACATGTAACCGGCCGATTTTGACAGATAAGCGAATGCCCTTACTAGAGATAGCGCCGCCTACCGGAGAGTTACTTAAAACTCATATTGAAACGGAAGTAAGCACGATTTGTATGAGCGTTCTATCTTTAGCAGGCTATCCGTCCTCCCGACGATGGATAGATAAATCCGATAGGAACTGCTGTCCATCGATAGGTTATTGGAACGTAAGTAAGGACAAAAAGACAGATTTGTCTATCTTTAGTAACCGAAACTAGGGATAGATAGGTTATTGAAAACGGCCGTTAGGGTAAATGTGATGTGGTGAGACTTGGGGGCGCTTGCTTTTATGCGCCACTTGGTCATCCAAGTGTTAGTGACATCGAGCTGAGTTTGCAACAGTCTGGTCGCTTCATTGGGATCACTGCTACAACTGAGGAAGGCTGCATCATCGGCAAAGGTTGCTATCGCTATTTCTGGTGACTGGGGTAGATCACAAGTAAAAATGTTGTAGAGGACCGGACCAAGTACGGAGCCTTGAGGCACTCCGGCTCTGCAGGCAAAAAGAGAAGATCTGGCATCACGGAGCTTGACTTGACTAGAGTCTTATCTCAGTGACTTTCTGTCACTGAGATAAGACTCTAACAGCAGAAAGTAGGAATGTGGAAGGTGCTTTTTAATTTTGCAGAGCAGTCCTTTATGCCAAACCCGATCAAAAGCTTGTTGCACGTCGAGAAAAGCAGCCGAACAGTACTCTTTCCTCTCCAGACAATGTCTTATTGTGCAATACACTCTGTGTACCTGTTCTATGGTTGAGTGGTGCTTCCGGAAGCCAAATTGGTGGTCAGGTATTACATGGCATGTATCTAGGCAAGGAGATAATCGTGCCAAGATGATCCTTTCCCATAACTTTGACAAAACCGGTGTCAGGCTTATAGGGCGATAAGAAGACAACTCGTTAGGCGGTTTACCAGGTTTTTGGATCATCACAATTTGGGATGTTTTCCAGAGTGCAGGGAAATGCGATATTCTCAATGTGGCATTGACAAGAATAGTCAAAAAGAGAATGCACCTCCTAGGGAGCTCTTTCAACAGTCTGGGGGTAACCAAGTCAAATCCAGGCGCTTTATTACGGTCCATTTTGACTATTTCTCTAGCAATCTCTTTTGGTGTAGTAGGACTCAGGGGTAAGCATAATTGCAAGTCTTGCTTTAATACTCGATTTATTTCGGGTTCCTCTGGACTATCCGTATTGTTGGGTTTAAATACTTCAGCCAGGTATATAGCGAAGGCCTGAGATTTTTCCTGGTCAGTTCGCGCCCATTTATTACCGAATCTTAAAGGCGGAGAGCACCGTTGCGGCTGTGGGAGGTACTTTGTTGCCTTCCAGAGGTTGTGAGAGCCATTTGCATTTGGAGACATTTTTTCCAATCTCTGCTTGAGTGAATCGTTTGAAGCTTAATCCAGAAGATCTTTGAGTTCTTTAATAGCTCGATTTAGTCTGGTTTTATCCGCACATCGGTGGGTTGTCTGCCAAATTTTGCGAAGGCGACGTTTGGCGGCGATTTTTTCCTTGACAACAAGAGGGACCGGCGCCTCTCTCGAAGGACCCTTCAGTTCAGGTGTACTAGACCAAGCCGCCACTTGAATAAGGTTTGTAATATAGGCATGCGTCGTCAACGTCATCTTTGGTTTTTAGTGGGATACATAGGTTTATGTTTGATTCGAGGAATTCCCGAAAACATTGCCAATCAGTTTTATAATTGTGGAGATAGACGGTATGGGTATCGCTGGGCATGGCCATTGAGCTAAGCGTAAGCAAGACAGGTGAATGGTCAGAGCTGCCGTCGAGACTTGCCTTTATCAGAGTATTTTGTGCGCTGATACCCTTAGTAACAAAGAAATCCAGGAGGTCAGGTATTTTGTTACTGTCTGTAGGCCAATATGTCGGCTCTCCAGTTGTCATAGCTAACAAGTGATTATTTTCAATGCTCTTTTTTAATTCCCGATCTCTAGTTACTGTTAATCTTGAGCCCCAGTATGTATGCTTGGCATTCCAATCGCCACCAGCATTGAATTGGTTACCTAAAGACATAAAAAACTCAGTAAACATTTTCTCCTTTATTGCGTGGCGCGGTGGACAGTATATTGCAGAAAGAATTAGGGGTCCGGAACGATCCTCCACCCTTACAGTTGTGGCTTGGAGATAGGGAGCCGCAGTAGATTCCAGGAGGTAATGCTTTATACTGTTTTTGATAATTATCGCGGTGCCAGCGTGGGCCCCTCCATCAGGATGACAGGTGATGTACACCAAAAAGCCTGGAACACATTCTGCTTCTTGGTGTGGTGTGCGATTCAGAGATAAGACAAACATCAAGCTTATTAGATTTGATGAACGTCTCTAGTTCGTTTTTATTAGGGGCTAGGCCGTTGATGTTCCAAGTGGCAATATGCAGCGAGGTCATTTTAGAAGCTTGGAGACGAGAGAAGTAATAAGACTCACTAAGGAGCCTATTTGTTGTAATAGGAGGTCCATTTTCTCACTTTGTTTAAGTAGGATATTTTCCAGTTTGTTGTAGGATTGTTGATTAGATTGGGAATTCTTCCCATCGGCGACTTCAGCATAAGTTCGTTGTTGAGTTGGTCTTTCGATACCTTCAGTTTTTGTCGATGTGGAGCTGATTGGATTTATAGGCAAGGCTGTGATAGATAGAGCGGATTGCCTTTCTCTTGGAGTTAAGTTTTTGTTTCTTCGGGCAAGGATTTCCTTGTAAATTTCGCAGCCTTTGTAGTTAGCCGGGTGGTCACACAAGCAGAGAGCGCATTTAGCCGGTGTGGTTCTATCTTTCTTTTGGCAATCTGAGGTTTTGTGACCCTCACCGCATTTAACGCACCTATATGGTCTCATGCAGTTATTTTTTGAGTGGCCGTAGCGCTGGCAACGTTGACATTGAACAATGCTTTTTGACTTGCGAGGATCCTCTATCTTGACCTTTTGGTCAAATATATGGGTTATATTCTTGGCTGCCGGGTTATTTACGCTGGGCTCAATGTTTACAAAGAATGTAGATGTAGGTTTCTTGTCAGGTCCGTAACGTGCATTGATGATTTCGCCTTTAATTTTATTGTTAGTTGCCTCAATGGCTTCAGTTATCGCTTCATGGGGTGTGCTGTGGTGGAGGTCTTTTATAACAATGCGATAGCATTTGATATCTTTAGGGGTGAATGTGTGTCCTATGAGTCCATTTGCTCTTATTACCGCTATGATTTTTTTATACTCCTCAGCATTGTTAACCAGAAAGTGAAGTAGGTTTTTATTAATTAGTTTAAATTTGAAATCGTCTTTGCTGCTGACGGTTTGAAGTAACTTCGATAGCTCTGTAACATCTTCTATACCATTGAGTACTATAGGTGGAGGTTTGCTGGGTTTAGGGCGATCGGTAGTGCATGGTTCATCCGTTGCGTCTAGAGGTAAGGTGCTGAAGCGGTTTTTCACAGTGGTACTTGGGGCCTCTGGTGAGGAACTGGAGTACTTTCTTTTCTTACTGCTTCTGCTATTGGGTGATGGTACCCTTTGCCATGGTGGAGGAGCAGGGAGTTGAGGAATGTCGTCCAGCAAGGTTGCTACCGGTGTGATACTGGCTACATTTGGTTGATCTACATTGGTCGTATCTTGTGGTGACTTTCCCAGGTTGGAAAGGGATGACGAACGTTGTCGGTCAAACAAGCCTGGAAGGAGTGCTTGCTGAGTAAGCAGTTTGTGTTGTGGTTGAGGGTTTTTTAAGCGATTTAATTTCATTTTTGTTCCCACGAGAAGGGTCGAATTATTGGTAGCTCACAGGGTGACGCCCATTCCTGTGAGAAGGCACTATACAACGATGTGGCCAGGTCCATCGAGGTTGGCGCTAGAGACTGAATTCCCTCAGCCATTCATCCTATCGGCACGTTTCCCACCTTAGGATTGGGATTATTTTTTATGGAGGTTGTCTTCCTCTTAACCCAGGCAATTAAGCCAAGGTCACCGTTCTCACGAGACATGACCGCAAGTTTACGGATTGCAGAAGTCATTTCCTACTTCTACGGGAACTAGCTGCTAAGCCCGCTAGTAGGTTAGTTGACCGCCGCCTACGACTCGGCGTTTGTTGTTCTTCAGCACCACCCAGGGGACACGTGTAGGGTTGTGGTTAGGTAGCTCCTACGGACGCGAACAACTTTGTCCTCCGAGCACGACATATGAACAGCATTCATTGCCTAGGGTTGCATGGCGTGGTGTGCCAAGATCTTAAGGTTGGATCTGGAACCCGTACGCACTTAACCGTGACGGGTCTTTTCAATGTCAAAACTGATTTAATAACCCTTAAAACAAACTATTGTCTGATATTTAAATAGTTTATTTTTAAAAGATGATTTGCGTAATTTTTTTTTTTTTATTTATTTCCGCGAGTCGTAGGTCACGGCGAATTAAAATAAAAATTATTCTATATTAACGAAATGTCGTATTATTATTTAAAACTGGCCGCTTATTCTATTAGTGATACGTTGTCTAATTACGCGCATTTAAACTTGCGTGCTTGTTGCTAGTTCGCCAGAAATTTGTCAGTAGTCCGTCTGTCGTCGTAATTTTGTTAAATTACAGCCCGTAAATAAGTAGTTTCAGAATGGACAGCGCTCTGGCTTTGGAGATCGAGCAGGTCTCGCGTCAGAAGGCGCTGGAGGAGGAAGCGCTTCGCGGCGAGTCGGCTGTGCGGCAGTTCTACGCGGGAACCACAGCGCTGATCACTGGAGGGACGGGCTTCATCGGGAAACAACTCATAGAGAAGCTTCTAAGGTGAAAGGTGTTGCCTTAAACAACTTACAACTCAAATTAGATTCGTAAAGTTGATATTGCGTGGACAGATAGTTTATAATACTGGGAGTACAACCAAGCCACTGAGGACTTTTGTAAGCATTAAAAAGGACATATGATAGCGTTGAGGGAATATCAAGGGGCATTGATTCTGGAGTGGGATGGTACGTGGCAGGAACGGTCTCTGGAAGCGTACTGCCTATAGCCCCAATTAAATAGTGACAATGTCTTGTGATGTCGGGTCTCAGACGTGTCGCGGGTTCGCTGAATATTGTAAATCCCGCGAACCATCGTTCACTTCAGTGCCTTACTCGTTTCGGCACGAGTTTCTGTTCTGTTTCTCGATGAAGCCAGCACTTTAATTAAAGCATTTAGTGTTCGGTGCCACTGAGTACTTGTACGCGTCTCGTGTGCTCTAAGGCCGAAGCAAGGTAATGGAAACAATCGGATATGTTTTTACGAACACAAAAGTCTTTCAGTCCACAGATTTCTAGTTTTTTTGTTTCTGTATTCGATCTATCGATTTGATTTCGATTTTTTATTATTTATTGCTTAGATGGATGGACGAGCTCAGAATCCACCTGATGTCAAGTGGTTACTGGAGCCCATAGACATTTACGACTTAAATGCGCTACCCGCCACTGCTTCACGGCAGAAATATGCAGGGTGGTGGTACCTTTTTTTTTATTATTGCTTAGTGTGTGGACGAGCTCACAGCCCACCTGGTGTTAAGTGGTTACTGGAGCCCATAGACATCTACAACGTAAATGCGCCACACACCTTGAGATATAAGTTCTAAGGTCTTAGTATAGTCACAACGGCTGCCCCACCCTCCAAACCGAAACGCATTATTGCTTCACGGCAGAAATAGGCGGTGGTACCTACCCGTGCGGACTCACAAGAGGTGTTCCTTCACCGTGGAAGTCAATCGTGAACATTTGATAAGTACGTATTTCATCAGAAAATTGGTACCCACCTGAGATTCGAACACCGGTGCATCACTACATACGAATGCACCGGACGTCTTATCCTTTAGGCCACGACGACTTATTCGATATCGACGGTTCGCGCTCTAAGGGTTATGGACCGACCCGATATCCAGCGCGAATAGCAAAAATCTCTGTAGAGTTTCTCAAGATCTCTTCAAAGATTCATCAGATCCAATTCTTCCACTGTCCGCCCCTTCAGAAATCAGCTCAACGCGTTGCCTGTTTCAGATCGTGCGACGTTAAGCGGCTTTACATATTGGCACGATCGAAAAAGGGACTGTCTATGGAAGAAAGGCTCCAGTTACAATTTAAAGATCCTGTTAGTACGTTTTTTTAATGAACCATTATTTTTGTTACAGCGCCATCTATAGTGTATTGTAAAAACTGAACACTTGAAAACTGTCAATGGCCCACTGTTACCAAACTAGATGTCGCTGTAACACATTAACCCACAATCAGGATTAAACTAAGATAAAAATTCTATAATCTCAATACTTATTTTAATATATTAGCTGGTAGTGTGCGCTCTCATTACCAAACAGGTCGTTGTCCGTGGTTATTCACGGAAATAGCTCTGTCTCTGCAATCTTCAAGTATATTTAGAATGATTAAACAAAAAATCTTATTAAAATCTACACGCATCGATCGGATGGGAATAGATTAGTACTGCATGAGAGCAACGTTGGCATCACGTCCGTACCAAATATTAAGTGTATTAATATTAACTGCGTTTTTTTTTTTTTTTTTTATTGCCTTTGTAGGCAGACGGGCATACGGCCCACCTGATGGTGAGTGGTTACCGTCGCCCATGGACTTCAGCAATGCCAGGGGCAGAGCCAAGCCGCTGCCTACCGAATTGGACTGTCATTCATTAGTCCTAAAGTGAGGTTATATTATGTGTATTATCTATGGGCTAAATCGCTTAATGTCACTATTTGTGGCGGGTAGCCATCATACAACGCAAGATAATTGACAGATACCTGAATCTCGCTTACGACATTTTCAAGATAAAGCGCATATATACAAGTTCCGAACAACAACATTCGGACCGTCGGTCTACCGAGCAATATCACCCGCTCGGTGGAAGATCTTCCCTTTGTCGTATACCTACATATTAAATTCCCATTCAAACTCAACTTACTCAACTGACATAAGCAACCCGATAGTGTTGTCAGCCTCCATTTTACAATACGCCCAAGTTACAGTTTTAACGTTCCACGGCAGCTAAACGTATATAATTTTCGCGCTTCGACTTATTTAATCTGGATTAAAATGGAATACTTTTAATTCTCTTAACTTTGCCAGCATTACGCCAATTATCTTATCCTGCCCAGCATTAGGACGGCGACTCCAACGATACAGTTTGCTTTCCATTCCTTCGTAGTAGCAATATCTGTTCACTTCTTTTCCCGCGCAATTCGATGTTTGATGGATAAGACAGTAAATGTAATACTAGAATTCTTTCTCGTGTCTTAAGGTGGGTGGCGGTAAATACCATATCATCGCGACTCTGGGCTTTTGTACCAAACTAACCGGCCATCGTTCTCGTTGAACCCGTCGCTTGCGACGAAGGGCTCGACGAGTAAATAAACCCTCAGACACAGCCCACTGAGTTTCTCGCTAGATCTTCTCAGTGGTACGCGTTTTCGATCCGGTGATGGATTCTGCGAATCACGACTCTTGCTAGGGTTTGTGTTAGCAACGTCGTCAGGTTTGAGCCCCGTGAGCTCACCTAATAGATAAGGTAACGCTGAAATAGCCTCTCAAGGCTATCAGCTTAGGTAGGAAAAAAAGGAAATCAAGCGTTGCATGGATGCCCATTTTCCCAGATATATAAATAAAATAAACCAACAACGCTCTTATCGAATTAGTTCTATAAATTTAGGGCCATATTTTATTACCTACACTATACATTTCCTTCATCTTGGAAGCTGTTCTTGAGCATTTATTTATTGTTTAAGGTATACGACAATTTACGGTCTCAACAACCAGATTTCGCTCGGAAAGTGATACCTGTCGAAGGTGACATCTCAGAACTAGGCGTCGGCTTGAACGACGAAGACAGGATGAAGCTTGAGCAAGAGGTATTTTGAATTGGCCTAAACTTCCAAAGCTACATTACACACACTATTAATTAACGGGTTCTTACTACTATTTTCGCTTAATTACGGTGTAAACGGTATTTTCAGAATACTTTTAAAATTTCTTAAAATTATTCATTGTATTTTCATTGCACTGTCGATTGCACGGTGTACCTATAGTAATAATTGAGATGACATCTGTCATGTACTTATTGTCTATTTGTCAATGTTTTTATTGATGATCACTTTGTTGGTGCAACATAAATAAATAAATAAAGGTAATGGTTTTTACATTAGTCAGGGCTATTGATGGAGTTCCAGTGGTAACAGCAAAACCGAATTAGAAAGTGGGCAGACAGATTTTTCTGCTAAACATCTTAAAGTCAACCTACCCTTGAAGCTTGGCGCTCGCAACACTTCTCCTCCTGATCCAGACTTGGTGCCTTTAAAGCACATTTCCTCCACGTGCAACTAAACCCACATACTCTTAACCACCGGTCACCGTCTTCGTCGAACTCGTCGATCACGACGAAGAATTCGTCGAGCGAACTGACCTATAGACAAGGTCTGACACAGCCCTACTAATTTTTTCGCCGGATCTTCTCAGTGGGTCGCGTTTCCGATCCGGTGGTAGATTCTGCGAAGCACTGCTCTTGCTAGGGCCAGTGTTACCAACTTCCACCGAGCCCCGTGAGCTCACCTACTCGCCCGGTGAATCTAGTATGACCCCTTGAGGTTACTAGAATAGACGAATTTTAATTGTGCGTTACAGGCGAATGTCATATTCCACGTGGCCGCCACGACCAGGTTCGAAGAGCCACTAAAGAAGGCCACATTCATCAACGTCAGAGGAACCAGGGAGATCCTTGAATTGGCCAAATGCTGCAAAAATCTAAGGTGTTTTTTCTTCTTCTTTCTGTTTAACGAATCTGGCCTCGTAAATTAAGGCTTAATTTGCTTCTGTTCTAAAACGGAAGTTTGTATCGAATGTAATGTCCAAATTTTGTGCTTCGATGGGTGAAAAGCTCACGATCCATCTGGTGTTAAGTGGTTACACCTCAACTCACGGATCGTTTGGAACCTCTGGGTCTGCGGAGGGACTTCGGTTCTCTCTGTATTTTATACCGTATGTTCCATGGGGAGTGCTCTGAGGAATTGTTCGAGATGATATCGGCATCTCGTTTTTACCATCGCACCGCCCGCCATCGGAGTAGAGTTCATCCGTACTACCTGGAGCCACTGCGGTCATCCACAGTGCGTTTCCAGAGATCTTTTTTGCCACGTACCATCCGGCTATGGAATGAGCTCCCCTCCACGGTGTTTCCCGAGCGCTATGATATGTCCTTCTTCAAACGAGGCTTGTGGAGAGTATTAAGCGGTAGGCAGCGGCTTGGCTCTGCCCCTGGCATTGCTGAAGTCCATGGGCAACGGTAACCACTCACCATCAGGTGGGCCGTATGCTCGTCAGCCTACAAGGGCAATAAAAAAAAAAAAACTTTTGTGGCTTTTGATTTTTGTTATACTATGTTACTCCTTTAACGTGGACGCCATTCTTGAATGTCTGTTAATTGCATAGATTGTTGGACGAGCTCAAAGCCCATCTGGTGTTAAGTGGTTACCGGAGCCCATAGACATCTACAACGTAAATGCGGCCACCCACCTTGAGATATGAGTTCTAAGGTCTCAGTATAGTTACAACGGCTGCCCGTACCTACGTATTATAAAATCGGTTCGAGGTTGCAGGATTCCACCGGGCGTCTTATCCTTTAAGCCACGATGTCTTTGAAATCGAGGCACACTAAATATCTGTTTCATTTTTCTTCTAGATGCTTCGTACACGTGTCAACTGCGTTCTTCAATGCCACGAAGACCAAAATAAATCACACCATTGAGGAGAAATTCTATGAAAGCCCTATCCCTCCGGAAGTCATGATACAGCTCGCGGAGACAGTCGAAGAATGCAGACTCAACGCGATCACTGCTGAGTGAGTAGACGAGCCGAAGTGAACACGCGCGTCACTTGGGTGGATGAGAGCTCTGGGACCGAGGGTCATGAGGGCACGTGCAGACAGCAGTAGTTTGAAATCGGCCATGTGTAATGAATTCCTGTTTTCAGTTTGATAAGGGACTGGCCCAACACGTACTGCTTCACGAAGGCCATAGCGGAGGATGTCGTGCGTACAATGGGCAAGGCTTTACCTGTGGCCATAGTGAGGCCACCCGCAGGCAAGTATTCAAGGGCTCTTCTTTCCGAAATAGTATAGTTTAACACCGGACCTCTTATGTGACGATCGAAGCAATCCATTATATTTTCCGTTTTCAGTTGCCTGCACGCTCAATGAACCCACACCTGGATGGCTGGATATGAGCTCGGTGATCGGTCCCAGCGGGGTAAGTTGTGACTGTCTAAATTAGCTGTTGCAGGTTGATGTGGATGGACGATTGTCATATATTCTCTATCTCCGACGTGTCTAAACTTGGAAACTATTTCGTCATCATCATTAAAAGCCTCTTCCAAAGCACGCCACGCGAACTATACTGCGTGTATCATTACTTTACATTGTTACTAGGCGTCCTACATTATGGCACTATTTACGGGTCCACGGTCTCCTCTCCGGAATTCGTCTACCCCAATGTTCCTTGATTGGACCTTAATTTATTATAGCATCAACCTATCACACTGGAGAGACGAGTCTCGCTGACCAAACAAAGTAGTTATAACCACGAGAGCTATTTTGAATCTTGACTTCCAACTTTAATTGCTCTCAAGGCAGGAACAGTATTGTTTGACTGTCATTCCCGATCCTGCGGAAAGAATGGAAAGCAGTCGACGTCGCCCCAAACACGTCATTTCGGATCCTCCCGATCCACTAACCGTGCTTTTAGGTACCTCAAGCATCGGTCACCGTTCTCGACGAACCCGTCGCTTGCGACGAAGGGCTCGACGAGTAAATTAACCCTCAGACACAGCCCACTGAGTTTCTCGCCGGATCTTCTCAGTGGGTCGCGTTTCCGATCCGGTGGTAGATTCTGCGAAGCACGGCTCTTGCTAGGGTTCGTGTTAGCAACGTCATCAGGTTTGAGCCCCGTGAGCTCACTTACTAGTTAAGGTTCCGCTGAAATAGCCTCTCAAGGCTATCAGGTTAGCGAGGAAAAAAAAAAAATTGACTGATGGCGGGAGCCGGCTCACTGAGTCGGTTGTTGCCGAACGTCGGTGGTCCCGACATGGTGGTGTGCCGCCTCTACACGGGGGTGGTGCGGTCGATGGCACTGTACGGGGCTCCCGTGTGGTGCCACGCCCTGATCCGCGACAACGTCACGGCGTTGCGACGTCCGCAGCTTCAGGTCAGGCAGCGGTCAGGACGGTTCGCAGGTACCGCACCGTCTCATTCGAGGCGGCGTGCGTGCTCACCGGGACGCCTCCCTGGGACCTGGAAGCGGAGGCGCTCGTTGCGGATTACGCGTGGCGATGTGATCTCCGCTCTAGGGGGGAGCTGCATCCCGGCGCGGCGGAAGTTCGAGCGCGGAAGCTTCAATCTTGGCGTGCCGTGCTCGAGGCGTGCTCTCGCCGCCTGGCGGACCCCGCCTACGGGCGACGGACCGTCGAGGCGATCCACCCGGTCCTCTCGGACTGGGTGAATCGCGACCGAGGACGTCTCACCTTCCGAGCGATGCAGGTGCTCACAGGACACGGCTGTTTCGGTCGCTACCTGCACCTCGTAGGAGGGAGCCGACGCCGAAGTGCCACCACTGCAGTGGCTGCAACGAGGACACGGCGGAGCACACGCTGGCGTACTGCCCCCCTTTCGCGGAGCAAAAATAGGACCGGACTTGTCGCTCCCGACCATAGTGGCTACGATGCTGAGTCCCGGCAGGCAATGCTCGACTACTGCGAGTCCACCATCTCGCGAAGGAGGCGGGGGAACAGGAGCGGGAGAGCTCTTCTTCCCTCTCGGCGCCGTGCCGCCGCCGTCGAGCCGGGGGTCGGAGGAGGGCGTTTGTCTAGCACCGGCCCCTATGAGAAGGCAGTCTCCTACCGGTGACGGTCACGGGGCGACCTAAGGGGGTTGAGGCTGCGCCGCACGCTACCGTCTCTCTAGCGCGCTGGCACCAGGAGGACGGGACGACGCGTCGGCGGCTGCGGACTGTGATGCGGTTCGCATTTTCGTCGGCGGTGTTGTCGCCGAACATACTGTGGAAGAGCAACCCGGTCGGCGATGTATCGCGTTCCGATCCAGCAGGCTGGTTCTAGCCCAGCGGGGTATCCCGGAACACCAGCGGCATCGCCCGGGCGGCCTGGTAGGGCCACCGTACCGCGGAGACCGACGTCGTTGGTCGTCGACTATCGCCTCGACGACCCGTCGGTCGGGCGTCCTCGGGGTGGCGCCGTGTGTCTGGTTGTAATGTTGACCGCGGGAAACCCCTTACTCTGACCGGGTTTTGACCCCCGACGGAGATCGGACGTCGGGTATAAGAGTGCAGGGGAGTCGTTTAGTGGGTGGGCCCCAAAATTCTTGGGCCCGCGGTCTGCTCCCAACACCTTGCAGATCGTTGAGTTCCACATACTCGTAGAATGCTCGGCCACGGCCCGAAAAAAAAAGGAACTGTATTGTTATTCTCGTTAATATGGCAATTAGCTTCTTGCTTTGGCATTGTTGACAGCGTCAATTTTGTAAAAATCCTTAATATCTTAAATACGATCTGCGCGACGGAGGTTGAGATCGGACTATCGTATATGGTTGGTGCTTCGTGAACTCCTCAGCACAGGAGGCACACATAGTGGTCCTTGGGCTTCAGGAAGCATTGAAATCCTGGCTGAATTTTCACCATTTTAATCATAAAGACTGTTAAATTTTGGAAGTACCTGAGAAGCCACGTCCTGCTTTGTTTGATTTTCACATATTTCACTTTAGGTAATAAATTATCCCGCCAAAATCCTTGATAGTTTTTTAAGTGATTTTATGACCTGGTAACTAAGACCTTTAGGTCAAGTCTTATTGTAATTTTAATGATTTTTTCTTTAAATATGAAATATGACATTATGAAATGAAATGAAGTTGATTTTTTTTTTAACATATTTAAACCTAAAGAAAAACTAAATAGACAAAATAAAACAAATCACACAACTTCACTCCTCGCGTTCCTGCCAAAAAGTCTCTCCTCAGTTAATGCAGCGTGTTGGATGCTTGGGTTTCTTCAATAAAACTTCCACAATCGATTTTGTGCTTGTATTTCCTTTATACAGGTTTTTGTTAATTTTACGCTGCGAACAAGTTAGCTTGGTACGGCCATTTTTGAAGTGTTTTAAAATTGTGTCGGTGAACATAAATAAAATTTCAATATTGCTCAGTAAAATTTCGTAGGCGTTAACATCCTCCCCCCGTTGAAAGTCGATTCTTCGGGTGTCAACCCTCTAGTTCTTTTGCGGTAGGCAAAGCACACAGACGAACCAACGGGCGGCGCACGCAGCCTTTAGAAGTATTGACGTCAGCGACTCGAGGTACTCCATCATTTGGACCATAAAATAGTCTGGATATGCGTCCAAGTGTCCAGCAGAGAGGAGGAACATCATCTTCTTGCAACAGTACCAAATCTCCTACATTTGGTTTTGAAGAATTGGTCTTCCACTTGTGGCGTTGTTGAAGCTCAGCAATATATTCACGCTGCCAGCGCTGCCAAAAATGTCGATATATTTGCTGTAATCGAGCGTAGCGTTGCAAATTATTGTAGTTGCAGTCTTCCAGCACAGGCGAAGGAAGAGCAGTGAGAGCCCGGCCAATGAGAAAGCTCCCGGGAGTCAGGCAAAGGAGGTCATCAGGAGAGGGTGACATAAGACATAATGGACGGCTATTCAATATAGCCTCTACTTGTGCGAAAAGAGTAGATATTTCTTCGAATGTTAAGTGTGAATTACCCATAACGCGCTTAATGTGAAATTTTGCGGATTTTATTCCGGCCTCAAAGATTCCGCCAAAGTGAGGAGCGTAAGTTGGTGGAAATACAAATTTTATTCCATCCTCACTTGCAGAATCAGATAGATTTAGAGTTTATTTTGAAAAAAAATATTAATTTCTTTAGAACCTGCTACAAAATTGCGTCCGTTATCACAGAAAACCTCGGTTGGCCAGCCACGGCGTGACACGAATCTGCCAAATGTCATGAGGAAAGCGTCTTTCTAAATTCAATAATCGTAATTTGGCTGTCCAAGACAGTCGGGTGATTCCTTTAGAGGTTAACTCACTGAGAATCTACCGGACTCTAAGCGGAAAGTGTGGGATAGAAAATGAGATTCACATGCCTTCTCATTTTCACTCAATTTGGATCTTAGTGGAACTTCTTCAAGTTCCCAGAATTTAGTTAGGTCATTGTGAATTTTAGTATTGTCATCATTAAGTCTGTTTGATATTATGGAATGGTTCCATTGTACTGTTTTGTTTTTGTGTGATGTAGTGATTGTAGTCATAGGACCCGAAATAATCCAACCAAACTGAGAGCTTCTTAACCTTGGATTATTAGGACCGAGAGAGTGAGTTTCGCGGCCAAGAATCTCCCAGAAAAGATCGGCACCGATGAGTATTTCAATCGGCGCTGGTTGGTGATAGTTAGGACCTGCTAATTGGATGCCATTAGGTATTTGTATTTGTGTAGTGTCTATAGGTAATTTAGGTATGTGACCTGTTATTTGTGGTAAAACTAAAAAGCCTGATGTGACGTTAAACTGGTTGACTAATAACCTGAATTTGGCCACACAGGTCTCTGTGACCTTACCGGTATGATGATTGCCTATGCCCATAATGTTGACTAGGCAGTTTGAGTTTGACGGTAAACACAGCTTCTGTTTAAGTGTCTCCGTTATGAATGAAGACTGTCTTCCACAATCTAATAGGGCCCGAACTCTTTCTGTTTGGTTCGTCTGTGGATTAGCCACCTCGATTAAGGCTGTAGATAACAAAACTTGATTTGTATTTTGTTTAGAAAAATTTACAATAGTATCGTCAGTGTTGTGTGGCACGGACAAGGCACTGGAAGTGAGTATATTGTTAGATACAGTATCTACTGGTTTATGTATGAGAATATTGTGTCTTCCTTTGCACTTAAGACACGGACCGAGACGACAAGCTTGTACCTTGTGACCTGGCCTCAAACAATTAGTGCATAGTTTTAATTTGTGTACTTCAGCTATACGCTCCTCTACGCTCCTACTAATGAAGGTAGGGCAGTCGTAGATTCGATGACCTTGGTGACACACTATACACGATATATTTGTAGAAGCAGTGGTTTCATTGCTAGTGCAAGCAAAAGATTTTGTATATGGCTTATCTTGCCTTTTATTAATATTAGAAGTAGTAAACTTAGAATGCATTGATTTATACGAATTACGATTTATAGACTCAAGGACGTCAGCACGATTAATTAAAAATTTATAAAATTGTTCCAAACTCGGTATCTCATCCAACGCGCCACGACACTCCTCCCATTTCAAAAGAGTGGTGGCTGTCCAGCTTTGAGCTCATTATGTGAATTATGAGGACATCCCAATTGTCGGTAAGTTGACCTAGGCTAGACAATGCCCTTAAATTCTTAGTGATGTGATCTACCATAAATCTTAAAGATCTATCAGGCTCACGAGTTGTCTGTTGAATATTTAATAATGAATTTAAATGATGATTTACCAATTGACGCTTATTATCATAACGACTACATAATAATTGCCAAGCACTTTTATAGTTGGAACTAGAAACTTCGAAGTTAGTAATAATGCGTGCTGCATCACCCGTTAAGTATGACATTAACTAATGAAACTTATGAATTGGAGCAATTCGCTCATTGTTATGAATTAAACTCAAAAACGTGTCACGGAACTCAAGCCAACGGAAATATGATCCGTCAAACTTAGCAATCTGTATTTGGGGCAATTTAAATCCTAAAACATCATGATGATCGATATTACACTGAGCTGATGACTGACTAGAGTTAAGGTCTTTGTAATTACTTTCGTCATGTTTACTTGCATTATGTTGTTTAATAATGCTTTGAGCGGAAACGATGTTTGTAATAAATAACTGCTCAATGTCATCTCGCTCATCAACCTCGTTTGTCAAATCACTACGATTCAAAACCTCTATCTGAGTCTGCAAGACGTCAAATCGATTTGACAGTCACTTAAATTTGCTAAGCTTAAGTGTCAATTCAGCAAGTTCAAGAGAAGTTAGTGTTTCCTTTGAGCTTGTTTGAGTTAAATAGTTCCGAAATTTAGTTATTTGCCCCTTTATGAAGCTACGTTTAACAAAAAGATCCCAAATCTTGAGAGTCTTTTGCACTAGTTTCACCTCCCATGATAAACAAAAATTATAAGTTTCTAATATATTAAGTAAAAAGTTTGTAAATTAATTTAATATAATTATTATATGTAACTGGTAAAAAGAAGCAATAAGAAAAGCAAAGTCTAGTACTACAGATAATGAAATGAATGCAAAAATAGAATAAAATCTGTTTAGTTAATTAATAAATTAAAAATATTAAAGTTATCTCACGCTCCTCGACTAGACGTGACCTGCACTGGAGTCCGGCCCTGCTGCACTCTCACCCGGAACCCTTGGGACACAGCGGGGCTGAACTTGCTTATCGCAGCCAGTAGGTAACGTGCGAAGGCTAGGCACACCGTTTGTCTGAAATGTTCGGCTAAATTGTGTGAATTGATTGCAAAAACAACAATTAAAGAAGGGATAAAAAAAATAATTAATTAGGCACAGTGGGTATTCAGCTATTTAAAGAACTATCTAGCAAAATTTGTCACAAACGACAGTACCCGCTTATTGTTGGGTGGCCGTCCGCTTGTCTTCCTTTGTTAGCAATATAAATATAATTACTCAATGCAGAAAACAATAACGAAAATTAAGAAATACACCTTTTGGTTTGACTATTTTTATGATGTGGGTAAGACTCACTATGGAAAAAACTAAAATGAATTGAAATATTGAAAACATAAAAAACACTGTATAAAGACAATTAGCACAAGTACAGACTAATCGATTTGGGCAAATAGGAACAATGTTATTGGAATTTAGGTTGGTGTGATTATATAGACGGGAAAGTAATAGGAAGGGCACTTAGCTGCATTGGCCTGGGCTGCGGCTCGATGCTGATTGCTGATCGATGACCGGCGATGGCTGTAATGGCTTGAGCTCCAAAATCCCGTGGATACAGTTGAGGACGGCAGCTGGTTTCGGCGAATACGTTTCTGACCGATACTATGACTTGACCATCCGATTGAAAAAATGTTCTTTTCCGAAGAATTTTGAAGGTTCTTTTGACGGTCGCCAGATGTTGGATGCTTGGGTTTCTTCAATAAAACTTCCACAATCGATTTTATGCTTGTATTTCCTTTATACAGGTTTTTGTTTATTTTTACGCTGCGAACAAGTTAGCTTGGCACGGCCATTTTTGAAGTGGGTTTTAAAATTGTGTCGGTGAACATAAATAAAATATCAATATTGCTCAGTAAAATTTCGTAGGCGTTAACACAGCGTTTTTTTTTCTCAGATTCTTTTAAGCGCAACCCTTGGCGTGACGCATGTGGTTTTAATGGGTGACATAATGATAGCGCTAGCTCCTGTGGACTACGTCAACAACACTGTATTGGCGACAGCGTGGGAAACCGACAAACGTTTTAAAAATAATGAAAAAGAGTCTAAGATTTACAATATAAGCAACTCCAGATGCACACTTGAGAAAAGTAGGTTTACACATATTTTTTTATTTCGTGACTCAAATCATCAATCGAACTTTTGTTTGCTATCCTGAAAATTACGGACTAAATCGGAGATTTCGAGACTGCGATCTGTCCTCTTGCAATTAAATAACATTTAATGATTTTAGAATTTTTCTAAAATATAAGTACTTAGCTTAAGTGATTCCTTATTACATAAGCTATCTGCCAGTAAAAGTCCCGTCCAAATCGGTCCAGCCGTTCCAATGATTAGCCTGAATAAACCGACAAAAATTGTAAAAATTGTTATTGCAGATCACGCATAAGCCAGTAATTTTTTTTTTTTATTGCCGTAAGGCAGACGAGCATACGGCCCACCTGATGGTGAGTGGTTACCGTCGCTCATGGACGTCAGCAATGCCAGGGGTAGATCCAAGCCGCTGCCTACCGTTTAATACTCTCCATAAGCCTCGTTTGAAGAAGGACATGTCATAGCGCTCGGGAAACACCGTGGAGGGGAGCTCATTCCATAGCCGGATGGTGCGTGGCAAAAAAGATCTCTGGAAACGCACTGTGGATGAACGTAGTGGCTTCAGGTAGTATGCATGAACTCTACTCCGGTGGCGGGCGGTGCGATGGTAAAAGCGAGATGTCGGTATCATCTCGAACAATGACAAAATCTTGATTACTGGTGGTAGGACCTCTTGTGAGTCCGCGCGGGTGGGTACCAACACCATTTTTTTTTTTTCGGGTAGAGGGTCGAACCTCCTACGAGGTCCCCGCGCAAAAGGGGCGCGCGGGATATGTGAGACTCTACGATCTGCATGGTGTTGTGAGCAGACCGCAGGCCCAAGGATTTAAGGGCCCACCCACTAAACGACTCCCCTGCACTCTTACACCCGACGTCCGATCCCCTCCGAGGTCAGAACCCGGATGAGGTAAGGGGGCTACCGCGGTCAACAATACAACCAGACGGCGCGGCTCACCACAAGGACGCCCAGCCGACGGAGCCTTCGAGGCGAATCGAAGGCTCTGAAACGTCGGCCGTCTCGGTACGGCAGCCCGTCGGGCCGCCCGGACGGTGCCGCTGGTGTCCCGGAATACCCCGCTGGACCAGAAACAGCCTGCCGGGTCGGGACGCGATACACCGTCGACCGGTCGCTCTATTTACTCCACGGCAGCGCGCTAGAGTGCTGGTAGCGCGCCGCGCGGCCTCACCCCCTCAGGTCACCCCTTGACCTTCACCGGGGGGAGGCCGCTACCTACAGGGACCGGGACGTACGGGCGTATTCCCGCCTTCGGCCCCCGGCTCGACGGCGACGGATCGGTGCGGAAAGAGAAGAGCTCTCCCTCTCTCGCTCGGCCGCCTCCTTCTGCGAGATGTTGGACTCGCAGAAGTCGAGCATTGCCTTCCAGGACGCCTCGCTGCCGAGCATCGTAGCCACGACGCGCGGCAGCGAGAGGTCTTCTCCTATGACCGCGACGAGGGCGGCGCGTTGCTCTTCGAATCCAGAGCAACGCGCCAGTGTGTGTTCCGCTGTGTCTTCCTCGTCGCGGTCCGCGCAGTGGTGGCATTGCGCCGTCGGTTCCCTTCCGGCTATTTTGAAAAGGTACCGGCCAAAACATCCGCGGTCGCGGCCCACCCATTCCGCGAGAACCGGGCGGACCGCCTCGACGGTACGGAGGCCGGCCGACGGGTCCGCTAAGCGGCGAGACCACGCCTTCAGCACGGACCGCCGAGATTGGAGCCTCCGCGCTCGAAGGAGTAGCCTTCGCCAGGGCGCCCTTCCCCCCTAGAGCGGAGGTCGCTACGCCACCTGTAATCGGCAGCGAGCGCCTCCGCCTCCAGGTCCCAGGGTGGCACCCCGGCGAGCAAGCACGCCGCCTCGAAGGAGACGGTGCGGTATCCTCGGATGGCCCTGACCGCGATCGCGCGCTGCGGACGTCGCAGCGCGGCGACGTTCTTGCGGGTCAGGGCCTGGCACCATACCGGAGCACCGTATAGTGCCATCGACCGCACCACCCCCATGTATAGGCGGCGCGCCACCCCATCGGGACCCCCGACGTTAGGAAGAAGCCGGCTCAAAGAGCCGGCCGTCGCGATCAGCTGAGGGCCCAATTTCTTAAAGTGAGCGCGGAAGCTCCAACGACCATCCAGTTCGAGGCCGAGGTACCTGAGACCGGTCACCCCGACCCCGATGCGAACGCCTCCGATCACGAGGTGGGCATCCGCAAGCGGCGCCCGTCCCGGCCCGTGAAATAAGAGGGCCTGGGTTTTTTCGAGCGCCACCTCGAGCCCCAACCGTCGGATCCTTGCGACGACGTTTGCCGCACCTGCGCAAGCCAGACGGGCAGACTCCCGGTAGTCCCTCCCCGGGGCTACGACCAGCGTGTCGTCAGCATAGCAGACGACACTTAGCCCGGGGAGGGAACCCCATAGGGCGCCCCGCAGGAGGGTACCACCACCCTGCCTATTTCTGCCGTGAAGCAGTAATGCGTTTCCGTTTGAAGGGTGGGGCAGCCGTTGTAACTATACTTGAGACCTTAGAACTTATATTTCAAGATGGGTAGCGCATTTACGTTGTGGATGTCTATGGGCTACAATAACCACTTAACACCAGGTGGGCTGTGAGCTCGTCCACACATCTAAGCAATAAATAAAAAAAAATCCTTAGAGCACTCCCCATGGAACATACGGTACAGAATACAAAGGGAACCGATGTCCCTCCGCAGACCCAGAGGTTCCAAACGATCCGTAAGAATGGGATTATCGACAATGCGAGCGGCTCTTTTCTGTATGGAGTCAAATGGAAGTAGCTGGTATTTGGGAGCCCCAGCCCAGAGGTGGGAGCAGTACTCCACGCGAGGCCGGACCTGTGCTTTATAAAGCAAAAGTCTTTGTCCAGGCATGAAGTACCGCTTCGCTCTATTGAGGACTCCCAGCATTTTTGACGCCAACTTGACTTTGCCCTCCAAATGACTCCGAAATTGGACATCGCTCGAAATGTCGACCCCAAGTATCCCAATACTCTTGGAAGGTTGTAGGGATACTCCTTGGAACTGCGGCGCCATGACAAAGGGGTCCTTTTCGCAGTGAACGCGCAAACCTGTGTCTTCAACGGCGGAGGCTTCCCACTCGGAGGCTCGCCCCAGAGAGTTCTCCACTTCAGACACAAGATTTTTTTTTTTTTTTTTTTTTTTTTTTTTTTTTTTTTTTTTTTTTTTTTTTTATTGCCCTTGTAGGCAGACGAGCATACGGCCCACCTGATGGTGAGTGGTTACCGTCGCCCATGGACTTCAGCAATGCCAGGGGCAGAGCCAAGCCGCTGCCTACCGCTTAATACTCTCCACAAGCCTCGTTTGAAGAAGGACATGTCATAGCGCTCAGGAAACACTATCGTCTCTCTTGCACTACGCTCCGTGAGAGACTCTGATGGCCGATATATCGCGCATCCCCCGTGCTGTCATCCGCATAGAAATGCATGTCATCAATAGACAGCATGTCATTGATATACAAGATGAAAAGCGTAGGGGAAAGCACCAAACCTTGTGGAACGCCAGCGTTAATGTTCATGGTATCAGAGCATTCACCGTCTAGAATGACCGTGATGCTCCGCCCATCCAAAAAGCTAGCGATCCACTTGCAGAGCCCCTCGGGGATTCCGTAAGCTGGTAGCTTCGACAGAAGTGCCCTATGCCAGACCCTGTCAAAGGCCTTCGCGATATCAAGGCTCACAGCGAGAGCCTCGCCCTTGCTCTCCAAGGCTTCAGCCCACCTGTGAGTAAGGTATACAAGAAGTACGCAAGCTGACCGACCGTGACGGAAGCCGTACTGTCGGTCGCTGATCAGCTGGCGATCCTCTAGATACTTCAGGAGTTGTATGTTTATTATTCGCTCCATCACCTTGGAAAGCAAGGAAGTTATCGCGATAGGCCTATGACTCGATGGGTCCGACCGGTCACCCTTCTTGGGGATAGGGTAGACATAGGCAGTCTTCCATGAAGACGGAACCCTGTTAGTACTATATGAGAGGCGATACAAACGCGTTAGCGCAGGTGTCAACTCAGGGGCGCACGTTTTCAAAACCACTGCAGGAATGCAGTCCGGCACTCGACTTATGAACGTCCAGGGCCCGGAGCTCCCGCCTGACTGCACACTGTGTAAAGCAGATCTCCGGCAAAAAGCTATCACACTGGAGTATCTTCGGTGGTGTGGCACCCCCGTCATTCATAGTCGAGTTCGAGGCGAAGAGTTTGACCAGAAGGTCAGCCTTCTCTTTTGCACTATGGGCAAAGCAATAACTAAATAAAACAACAAAGCTATCTTTTTTTAGATCTTTTGTGCGATGTCCTGCATCATCCTAACACAAAACAGTACGCTACGCCGAAAGCCGTTTGGTACTGTTATGGTTTTGACACTGGAAGCGATGTTGTATTCTGGTTGTCGACGTGGCTGCTGCATTACATACCTGCGTATGTAGCCGACTTCGTGTTTAATGTGACCTCCATGAAGCGACCTGAAGGCATAAAGTCGTATGTATTAGCTTGTATATACATAAAACACTAAAAGTTAAATGCTGGGGTAAAATAACCAAAGAATAGAACAAACAAAAGTTTTGATATTGGATAAAAAAGTGTCATTTTTATTAGTTTTTTTTTATTATTTTTTATTGCTTAGATGGATGGACGAGCTCACAGCCCACCTGGTGTTAAGTGGTTACTGGAGCCCATAGACATCTACAACGTAAATGCGCCACCCACCTCGAGATATAAGTTCTAAGGTCTCAGTATAGTTACAGCGTTATTCCTTCGATGTTATTCCTTCACCGTGGAAGTCAAACGTGAACATTTGTTGAGTACGTATTTCATTAGAAAATTTGGTACCCGCCTGCGGGATTCGAACACGTCGTCTCGCGCGCGCTATGCTGGAAATTGTTTAATGATCTACTATTATCTGAGTCTATTTCGTGCCTCAAGATACAAGTATTTTATAAGTATTCGTCTTCGCGAAAAGTATCCATCAAGTCTACTTCGACAAAGCGGCGCGACACCGAAAACCCTCTTATCGTGGCCGCCGCTAATTTCTTATCCGACTGCGATGGGGCAACGGAAAGCCGCCGTCGCCCGAAACATGTCTCACGGATTCACTCTCGGTGCTTTTAGGCCTCTCAAGCACCGGTCACCGTCCTCGTCGAACTCGTCGACTACGACGAAGATTTGATAAGCGAACTAACCCCGCACAGCCCACTGAGTTTCTCGCTGGATCTTTTCAGCAGGTCGCAATTCCAATCCAGTGGTAGATTCAGCGAAGCACTGCTCTTGCTAGACCCAGTCTTAGTAAATCCATTAGGTTGAGCCCGTGAGCTCACGCACCCGTCCGAGCGTAGCTGTAATAGCCTCTTAGGCTACCAGTGAATAGGTAGGAAAAAAAAAAAACAAAAAAAAAATCGTCAGCTGGAGTTGGGACGTAATTTGGTCTACCAATTTGTCAACATTTAACAATCTAAAAAAATTCTAATTGCACAGTCTAGTGGTTATGGAGCGTTAAGTTAAGCACATTCACGTGACAAGCGACTCAATAGTGTCAGCGTTTAATGAAAAAAACCCACGCAAAATCTATAAAATATGTGTAATAACTAGTGTTAAGGCGTATTAACAAATCCCTGGTGAATTTCACATAAAACATGCATATTTTTATTGTATCACGTCTCTTGTTATTACAGATTCGTTAAAATGTATGAAAAGATATACAAAATGTCTATGTTGTACGGCTATTTCCTGAGGAACCAGTGGAATTTTGTCGATGACAACACCGTGGCCATGTTGAACCAAATGTCAAAAACTGACAGGATATTGTTCAATTTTGACATTTCGAAGATCGATTGGCCGCACTATATGCTGATCTGGTGCATCGGCTTGAGAAAGTTCATCGTGAAAGACGGACTCAAAGACAGCGAGTATGGAATGAAGAAACAGAGATGGCTGAAGATAGCTCACATTAGTTTTTATACGCTGTTCTTTGGAGTCGTGTTTTCTTTGTTATATCTCGCCTGTAGAATTTTTATGTCTGTAATTTGAATACGAACGCCGCCGCGCCGCTCAGACACTTACGAAGTAACACTTGTACTTGGGTTTGTAGGTTTTATATGTTGCATTAAAATGTACTTTGTAAATTCGATGTGATAGAAAACTCATAAAAGATTGTCAATTAAAATATATTTTTTTTAATGCATCCTTCCGCTACTTCATATCCGAATCTTCTCGAATTACTGTCTAGAGAACCGCCAAAATGGCTTCGCACCCTCAGCTAAAATTGATGAGACTACCATTTACGCGCCATCATATGAGTTTAGTATAATTCTTTAACAAAGGCGTCTCTAGGGCGTGTAGCGCCAAGAATTACCCCAGCGCCCTCCAGTAAGTGCGCGGTCAAAATAAAAAAAAGTTCCAAATATGACAGGTTCATTGAAGGGACCCAGGGTGGCGCCCCCTAATACCGCTACGCCCACACTCTACTCCATACATGAAGCCGTCTCTATTCTCAAAACAATAAATGTTAAAGACTTTCAGAACAAAATTCGTTAGACCAGACAGCTTTTTTTTATTGCTTAGATGGGTGGACGAGCTCACAGCCCACCTGGTGTTAAGTGGCTACTCTAGCCCATAGACATCTACAACGTAAATGCGCCACCCACCTTGAGATGTAAGTTCTAAGTTCTCAAGTGTAGTTACAACGGCTGCCCCGCCATTCAAGCCGTTTTTTTTCCTACCTAGCTGAGAGCCTTGAGAGGCTATATCAGCGTAACCTTATCTAGTAGGTGAGCTCACGGGGCTCAAACCTGACGACGTTGCTAACACGAACCCTAGCAAGAGCCGCGCTTTGCAGAATCTACCACCGGATCGGAAACGCGACCCACTGAGAAGATCCGGCGAGAAACTCAGTGGGCTGTGTCTGAGGGTTAGTTTACTCGTCGAGCCCTTCATCGCAAGCGACGGGTCGACGAGAACGACGACCGGATTCAAGCCGAAACGCATTACTGCTTCACGGCAGAAATAGGCGAGGCGGTGGTACCTACCTGTGCGGACTCACAAGAGTTCCTTTTTTTTTTTTTTAGTAATTTTGCTAACATCAGTCCTAGCAAGAGCGGTGCTATGCTGAATCTACCATCGGATCGGAATCGCGACCCACTGAGAAGACCCGGCGAGAAACTCAGCGGGTTGTGTCTGTGGATGCAACTGGAGGACTTAATTAAAATAAAACGAACATGTAATAAAATCGCAGCGAAACAAACAGCATAATCGAATAAATTTTGACATTTTGATTGAGAAATTGCATGGACTTGGGGTCCACGGTGATTTGCTGCGGTGGCTTGAGTCTTATGTTAGAGATCGCAGTCAGGCTGTGACTTTCAATGGTTTTTGTTCATCATTTGCACCTGTTCCCTCGGGAGTTCCTCAGGGCTCTCATCTCGGTCCTATGTTATTTAATATATATGTCAATGACGTTTCGAATGTTTTCAGGAAATCCAAATTCATTATGTACGCTGATGACAAAAAAGTATATAAAGTTATAAAGTCCTTAAATGACTGTTTGGAATTACAGGATGATTTGAACAACTTATTTGTTTACTGTCAAAATAACTTACTCACAGTGAATACTAATAAGTGTACTATTATAACATTCTCACGTGGAAGATCGAATATCTTGTATGACTATTCTATTAATGGTCAAACTTTGGTACGCACCACAGTTGTTCGTGATTTGGGTATTTATTTGGATTCCAGTTTGATTTTTGATTTTCATGTTAATGAAATAGTAAATAAGGCTTTTCGAATGTTAGGCTTCATTCTTAGAGTTGGTAAAGACTTTAAAAGACCATCTACTTTGATTCTGTTGTACAACAGTTTTGTACGGTCTATATTGGAATATGGCTCCGTCACATGGAACCCCCAATATAATATTTATATTCAGCGACTAGAAAGAGTCCAAAAAAAGTTTTTTAAGCATCTTTTATACCATTGTCGTCGTTTTAACTCTCCAGAACCGACAGAATTTGTCTCTCTAGTCGATCGTAGGCTACTGAGGGATCAAATGTTTTTATATAAAATAATAAATAACGAGATTGATTCTAGCTATCTTCTTTCCAAAATTTCATTTAAATGTAGTCGTATTTCCGCGCGTTCTAAACAGACCTTCCACATGTCCACGGCTCGAACGAAATATGCTTCTAACTCTTTTGTCCGTAGATCTTGTAGGTTGTATGATGCTAAGTTCTCTAATGCTGATATCTTTTGCTTGTCACTTGTAGCATATAGAAAAGCTGTTTTGGAGTGTTTATAGGGTGATTTGCCCGATAAATATTGTAGTTTTATAGTATGAGTTAATGTATAAAATGATATGTGCGTATTGTGTTGCTTTTGTTTTTTTGTAATTTAAATTTCTAAATTTCTCTTCTTGTTCACTGTCTACTTATATGTGATTTTGATTGTGGAAACTTATTTGGTTATTGTTTTAGCAAATTTTTTTTTAAATATTGTATGTTTTGTATTGTACTGTTTGTTTCACAAATAAATAAATAAATAAATAAATACGACAACGTATATCCCATAACGTTATTTTTTTTTTCCACAGGGGAAAATCGCCGGTACCCCACCCGCGCGGCAGGTGGGGTATGTGGGAATTGAACCTCACTAAAAACTCCTGCCGCTCACGACCGGCGCCCTACCTCGGAACGGGCCGGAGCCCAGTCGGGGCTATTGAGACGGCGGGACAGGGTTGACGCAGAGCACATTACATCCATCCCACCGTCTCACGGACGCCGGACCGGCGGCCGCCAGCGACACGACCACCGGTTCCCTCGTTCAGCGGGCCGAGAGCCCGCCTTGATGGCGCCGCGCTACACCTTCCCCCAGAGCGGTCGGGGGAAGGCGGTCTACCATCACCCGGCTCCCTACTGCGGGTGAGCGTGCAAAGCACGCCACCCCACGTCTGGGTCTCTCCCCGCACAAAACGGGTGGGACCCCTAGCTCTTAAGGGGCCAGGTCACGGGTACGACCCCGGTCCCGACCCCTGCTCGGCGGCGGCGGGTTTCTGCGTAGTGAGGAGAGCTTTGCCTCACTCGCTCCGCCGCCTCCTTCTGCGAGATGGTGCACTCGCAGAAGTCGAGCATAGCCTTCCAGGACTCATCACCGCCAAGCATCGATGCCACGACGCCAGGCAGCGACAAGTCAAGTCATATCTTTGCGACCAGGACACGGCGCCGCACCTCCCAAGCGGGGCAGACAGCGAGCGTATGCTCCGCCGTGTCCAGGTCTTGTTCACATATCCCATAACGTGGATAATCTTTGTCTATTAGTGTATTATCTGTAGCTGTCGTACGGGTGGCCCCAAATGACGTCATACATATTGAAGTCGCATCAGATTCCCTAATATAATAATATATACCATAGTTTTATGACATCGGAAATCTATTCGTATGGTAACATGTGGATACGATTAATGAATTACGTGGCATTTTCGCATAAAAAATTAATTAATAAACCATTCGCCAGTCATCCACAGAAGGCGTATTTGAAAACAATTCGTTTTGCATAACACAGTGCTTAGAATACTTTAATGTTTGACCTAAGCGATGGTCAACAGAATTTATACATATTATTAAGCCATTTCATAGCTTTTATCGCGGGCTTTGAGCGCGGCGACCGGATCAAGAAACTCCGTAACGAAAATAAAACCTAACACCCCCACTCCGCCTACCATGTAGCTCGCGTTCAACACATTCACACGTTGCGCTTGTGTAGTGTTTGTGAATACGCGGCGTGACGTCGCACTTCATGCGCATCATGAAAAAGTCTGCCCATCTCTCTCTCGCGAGGTCTAGCTTATGAGTGTGAAGGGGACAGTTAATGTTTTGCTTTTGTTAATGTTTATAAATATAGCGTGGTCATTTTATTATTGTTTTAATACGAGGGCGGGATGATAAGTAACTAGCCTCTACTATTTAAAAAGTTATACTTTAAAAAAAAATATATGTCATTTTTAAATTCGTATCTCTGGCTACCTGTGTTCTAAATTTGAATTTGGTGGCGTGAAAATTTTATTGATTTTTTGTCATTTGAAAATATATTTCGTCAAGTGTTTTCAAAATGGATAAAATTGAACAAAGAGCGGTGATAAAGTTTCTTCATATGAAGGGCACGAAAAGGAAAGATATCTATGACGAGTTAAATAATGCTTAGGGTGAATGTGCTCCTTCTTATGGCACAGTAAAAAACTGGGTGGCTGAGTTTAAACGCGGTCGTACATGTGTCCAAAATGAAGCCCGCCCCGGACGTCCAAAAAGCGTCACGACTCCTGAAATGGTCGTGAAAGTACATGTTATGGTTTTAACAGATCGACGATTGAAGTTATCTGAAACAACTGATACTACAGGTATCTCAAAAGACCGGGTACATCATATCCTAAGTGAGGAATTAAATATGAAAAAGTCATCGGCCCGTTGGGTGTCGCGATTGCTTACGCACGATCAAAAGAGGATTCGGGTGCAAAAGTCAAAAGAATGTCTGGACCGTTTCAGAGTAATAATGCCGATTTTTTACGTCGATTTGTAACAACAGATGAAACATGGGTTCGTTATTACACGCCAGAATCAAAAATTCAATCAAAACAGTGGACGCAATCGCGATGCCCAGCTCCAAAAAAGCCATGGCTGTAAAGTCGGCCGGAAAAGTGATGGCTTCCGTCTTTTGGGATGCAGATGGGATCTTGATGATAGTTTACCTTCCTAAAGGTCAAACGATTAATTGAGAATACTACGCTAATCTTCTAGATAATTTTCATCAGTGTATTCAGCAAAAACGACCAGATTTGGCGAAAAATAAATCATCTTCCGCCAAGACAGCGCTAGGGTTCACACATGTGTTAAAGCTATGGCAAAAATCAACGAATTGAAGTATGATTTGCTGTCCCACCCACCTTATTCGCCTGATATAGCGCCATCAGACTTCCACTTATTCCCTAAGCTCAAAACTTTTTTGGGCGGACAGAAATTTACCACAAATGATGAAGTCATAGCCGCTCTAAAGGAGTATTTCGCAGGACTCGAAAGAAATCATTTTATGGAAGGCATTACTGCTTTAGAACGAAGATGGAATAAGTGCGTAGAGGTTCACGAAGACTATGTCGAAAAATAAAATTAATTTTATCACGAAAAGTTAAGTGTTTTATTGTTAGGCTAGTTACTTATCATCCCGCCCTTGTATTAAATTATTATTGTCTAATTATAATTGCGTAAGTTGATAAAAAATGCTACGCAATAGCTTTACCGCGGTAGTTCCCGAGTGCCACCCGTGTTTTTAAGGTAACCTTTTTTTTTGTTGTATTACAAATCAATTGAAAGCATTGATTGTTTATTTCAAAAGAAATAGGTTAGCGTATGATTTTTGGAATTGTCAAGGGTTGTGGCTGGCGTTGTGGCGTTCTGTACGATAGCAGTGGCCACTATACCTGGATCAGTTTCAATCTAATTCATTTTACCAGACGCTGTCTAATTTTCACTGCCCTGAAGATCTAAGTGATGATTTTTTTTTATTGCTTTTGTAGGTATACATACATACGAGTATACATACGGTCACAGACTTGATGGTGAGTGGTTACCATCGCCGATGGACGTCAGCAATGCCAGGGGCAGAGCCAAGCAGCTGCCCACCGTGAAATTACTCTCCATAATCCTCGTTTGAAATTATAATTATAGAAAGAAATTGTCTGAGCATACAAGTTATATGTATATGTCGCAGAATTCGCCGATTATTTCTTGATATAGTGGGCGTATGGTGGGTAATCGCGTAAAGAGTTTGCACAGCATGACACGATGACAGTTCCGAGATATTCTGATAGAGGCACCCGTCACATGCGGACGTGCTCATCGACCACTCGATCGCCCGGCCTTTGTTCGCCCGGCTTTTGTTAGCCCGGCCGTTGTTCGCGCGGCCTGTGTTCGTGGTACATCTGCCGACAAAGTGTTTTCCTGGAAGTGTTTATTTGTTTTGTTTCTTTTTGTTATTTCTGTTTTGTTGTGTTTTTTCTTTGTCCTGTAGTAATCGTACCGCATCGCCACCTGTGTTCAATAGAACCGCTCAGTTCCGAGAAGTTGGGGCCTCGCTGCAAAGCGAGTGTTTTCTAAGACCCGGGGCAGCCCCACCTGGGCACGTAGCCATCATGGACGCCGTATTTGCGGAATTTCTCCGGCCTCGCTACCCAAAGCTCACTTCCGAGTTTCTGGCCTTCAAAGCCGATCCACACCGCGAGCCCTCTCGTGGACTCCGCCATGCTCGCTGCTCCTGCGTCGCCTGTACCTGCGTGCAAAGCTTCTGCATCGAGCACCGCAGCCTCCGTCATGCCTGCCGTTCCCGCTTCGCCTATACTGGCGAGTAAAACTGCTGCGTCGTCCGCCGTGGCCACCGTTCCAGCTGCTTGATCATCCGCGGCCTCCGTCGCGCCCTCTAAGACACCTGCTCGTAGGTCACCTGCGCCTGCCTCCTCGTCTTCCGACTCTGACTCGGAGATGGAGATCGACCTCGCCCCCGCCTCATCGACGGATGGATTCACCCTGGTACAAAAGGGTAAAAAGCATGCCGCGGAGTCTCGAGCTCCCGCGGCCGCTAAAATTAGCAAAGCCGCGAACGCGTCGCGCCCCCGCTTTCAGACTCCCGTTGCGCCTCCAGCCCGTGCCACTCCGTCACCGCGTTCGGTGGCACAAAATAAAACCCAGACCCCTCCCCCGGTAATCCTTCAAGAGAAGGCAGCTTGGGATCAAGTTTCCCTGGCCCTTAAGGCCAAAAATATCAATTTCACGAATGCCCGTAACCTTGCGAACGGCATTCAAATGAAGGTTCGAACACCCGACGACCATAGGGCCCTCACTTCTTACCTCCGTAAGGAACGTATAAGTTTCCATACGTATACGCTCCAGGAGGAGCGCGAACTCCGTGCCGTCATACGTGGCATCCCTAAATAGTTGGATGCCGAGCTCGTCAAGGCCGACCTTCTCGAACAAGGCCTACCGGTTAACTCCGTACACCGCATGCACACAGGCCGCGGAATGGAGCCATATAACATGGTTCTCGTCGCCCTCCAGCCTACCCCCGAGGGTAAGCAAATATTCAACATCCGAACGGTCTGTAGCCTTTCCGGAATCGCCGTCGAAACCCCACACAAGAAAGGCACACCTAGCCAGTGCCATAACTGTCAATTATACGGGTATTCTTCCCGTAACTGTCACGCGCGCCCTAGATGCGTCAAGTGTTTAGGCGATCACGCCACGGCCCTATGCACTCGCGATCAAAAAACCGCGACGGAACCGCCTAGCTGCGTCCTGTGTCGAACACAGGGTCACTCCGCAAATTACCGTGGATGCCCCCGAGCCCCGAAAATAAATCGCCGCATCGCCCGCCAAAACCGCCTTCGAGCTTCCGGCCCAGACATCAAAGCCTCGGCACCCTCTGTGTCGCAGGCTAAGCCAGCGTTCGTTCCGGCGCCGGTGCCCAGTGTCTCGGCCTGGGCGAAACCGCTACCGTACACGAACACGGTTACTACTCCCTCCTCCGCGATTCGTCCCGCCCCCGCGACTCGTCCCTCTCCCGCGACTTGCCCTCCGACCGCGTCCGACAATCTCGCTTTAGCGATCGACTTCTTTCAGTCGATCAACTTTGAGCGCGTTAACGCTTTGGGCGACGCCATTCGCGCTGCCTCCACTGCACAACACTTTATCGCCGTTGTGCAGGAATACGCCGACATATACGCGTCATTAAATACGTACGTCCTCCCCTCACTCCGCCGGTAATCAATGGCGTATATAAATAGAATAAAGCCCCTATCCGTAACGATAGGATTTTTTAACGCTTACGGTCTCGCAAATCAACGTGCTCAGGTTTCTGACTTTTTGCGTGACCATCAAATTGATATTTTCTTAGTGCAGGAGACCCTACTCAAGCCCGCGCGTCGCGACCCTAAAATCGCGTACTATAACATGGTCAGGAACGACAGACTCTTTGCTCGTAGTGATGGTACCGTCATTTACTATAGAAGAGCCCTGCATTGCGTCCCACTCGATCCTCCCGCGCTCGCTAATATCGAAGCATCAGTGTGCCGATTCTCACTGACGGGACACGCGCTAATCATTATCCCGTCCGTTTATCTTCCACCGGATAAGATCGTTCTAAGCAGTGATATCGAGGCGCTGCTCGGCATGGGGAGCTCTGTCATTCTGTAGGGCGACCTAAATTGTAAACACATCAGGTGGAACTCACACACCACAACCCCGAATGGCAGGCAGCTTGACGCGTTAGTCGATGATCTCGCCTTCGATATCGTCGCTCCGCTAGCCCCGACTCACTACCCGCTAAATATCGCGCATCGCCCGGATATACTCGACATAGCATTATTAAAAAACGTAACTCTGCACTTACACTCGATCGAAGTAGTTTCAGAGCTAGATTCAGACCATCGTCCTGTCGTTATGAAGCTCGGTCGCGCTCCCGATTCCGTTCCCGTCACCAGGACTGTGGTGGACTGGCACACGCTGGGCATCAGCCTGGCTGAATCTGATCCACCATAGCTCCCGTTTAGCCCGGACTCTACCCCGTCTCCTCAGGATACCGCTGAAGCCATAGTCATAGCCATAGCACATCTTAACGTCACACATCACCTCGACATTAGATAGGTCATCGAAACAAGTTGTAGCGGAGGACTTCCTTTACCGCTTCAAATGGCCCGACGATATTAGTGAACTCCTTAGAGCTAAGAACGACTCAATACGCGCCTACGACAAGTATCCTACCGCGGAAAATCGTATTCGAATGCGTGCCCTACAACGCGACGTAAAGTCTCGCATCGCCGAAGTCCGAGATGCCAGATGGTCTGATTTCATAGAAGGACTCGTGCCCTCCCAAAGGTCTTACTACCGATTAGCTCGTACTCTCAAATCGGATACGGTAGTAACTATGCCCCCCTCGTAGGCCCCTCAGGCCGACTCGCGGCGTTCGATGATGACGAAAAAGCAGAGCTGCTGGCCGATACATTGCAAACCCAGTGCTCGCCAGCACTCAATCCGTGGACCTTGTTCATGTAGAATTAGTAGACAGTGAGGTAGAACGCAGAGCCTCCTTGCCACCCTCGGATGCGTTACCACCCGTCACCCCGATGGAAGTTAAAGATTTGATCAAAGACCTACGTCCTCGCAAGGCTCCCGGTTCCGACGGTATATCCACCGCGTCATTAAACTTCTACACGTCCAACTCATCGTGATGTTGGCATCTATTTTCAATGCCGCTATGGCGAACTGTATCTTTCCCGAGGTGTGGAAAGAAGCGGACGCTATCGGCATACATAAACCCGGTAAACCAAAAAATCATCCGACGAGCTACCACCCTCTACTACCGCCCGCCGTCCAGAGACATGCCAATGCTGCCCTCGAATGTGTTCGGATGTGGGGCATCCGAAACAAGCTGAAATTTGCACCACACAAAACACGTGCTATGGTTGTAACGAGGAAGCTAAAGTACAATGTCCCATTCCTGAGTATGGGCGGGGTCGCCATTGGCATGTCTGAGGAAATAAAAATACTGGGGCTTACTGTGAATCACAAGCTCACTTTTAACACCCACGTCGCGAATGTTTGTAAGAAGGCTATAAACATCTACAAACAATTGTCTAGAGCGGCAAGAGTGAGCTGGGGCCTACACCCCGAGGTGATTCGCAGTATTTACACGGCGGTGGTGGAGCCGGTGATTTTGTATGCAGCCAGCGCCTGGGCGCCGGCAGCTAGGAAGGTCGGAGTGCAGAAGCACTTGAACTCGGTCCAGCGAGGGTTCGCTCAAAAGCTATGCGGGTCCTACCGCACCGTTTCACTGCGTTCGGCACTTGTGCTGGCGGGGATACTCCCACTCGATCTCCGGATACAAGAAGCAGCCGCACTGTACGAGATGAAGAAGGGGGTGACATCGCTGGCCGGCCGTGAGGTGGAACGGGTGGTGGCGTTCGCAGACACGCCGTACCCGGCGAAACATATAACCATGGAGTTCGTGAGCTTGGTGGACCAGTCACATGTGGAAACCCACAACAGCCAAGATGTACGATTCTTTACAGACGGCAGCAGAATCGAGGGCAAAGTCGGAGCGGCACTCTCCCTTTGGGATAGGGAGGCCGAGATCAAGTCCTCGAAACTTAGTCTGCCATCTTGCTGTACTGTCTACCAGGCGGAACTCCTGGCAATATGCGTAGCCACCAGGCAGATACTGCGGCGCAGGGAGGGAACTTTTGGCATCTATAGTGACTCAAAGGCCGCACTACAGACAGTCACGAACCAGAGTGCCCTCCATGCCTTAGCAGTGGAAGCCAGAGCGAACCTCGACATGGCTTTATCCCAGGGCAAAGATATATCCTTGTTCTGGATAAAGGCACACGCTGGACTGGAAGGGAATGAGCGCGCCGATCACCTGGCCAAAGAAGCGGCTCTAAAAAGGAAAACGAAGCCGGATTATGACTTCTGCCCGGTTTCATTCGTAAGGCGACGATCCGTTTGGAGTCGCTGGCTGAGTGGAACCGGAGGTATGAAAGCGGAGAAACCGCGGGGGTCACAAAAATGTTTTTCCCATACGCTGGAGATGCATACCAAATCGTGCGCAAAATAAAACCACGGGGGGTGCTAACACAAGTATTGACAGGGCACGGTGGGTTCTCCGAATACTTGCACCGATTTAAGTGTAAGCAGAGCCCATCGTGCATCTGCGAGCCCAGCGCGATTGAGTCTGTCCCTCACATACTTCTGGAATGCCCTGTTTTTGCGGCCGAGAGGTGCGAGTTGGAGCAGGAGCTACAGACGGGGCTGAGCCTTAATAGCATAAGCCACATTATGCGAGAAAAACAGGAAAGGGGCATCCTACTGGAGTACGCAACAAAAATAGCAGAACGAACAATAAAACGGAATAAAGAAGCCTGACCCATGCTTCCACCTTATTAAGAATAATATGGCCTGGTAAGCATGGGGAACTGTTGTATTAAATAATTGTTTAACTTAATAAATTTCGTTTTATTTGGAAAGTATGTAATTTTGTAAGAAAAATTTTAAAATCAAAAAACTAAATAAACTTAATAAATATGGTAACAAATCTACAAAAACCTAAATAAGAGCTCTGACAATGTCAGGGGAAAAACGAGTTATTATTAAAAAAAAAAAAAAAAAAAAAAAAAAACTACCGTCCGCCGAGCTAGCCTCCTCATGTCTCTAGGCAAACTGTATGAGCGTCTGCTCTACAAACGCCTCAGAGACTTCGTCTCATCCAAGGGCATTCTCATCGATGAACAATTCGGATTCCGTACAAATCACTCATGCGTTCAACAGGTGCACCGCCTCACGGAGCACATTCTTGTGAGGCTTAATCGACCAAAACCGTTATACACGGGAGCTCTCTTCTTCGACGTCGCAAAAGCGTTCGACAAAGTCTGGCACAACGGATTGATTTTCAAACTATTCAACATGGGCGTGGCAACACGATGACCTGGGCCTCGAATCTATCCAGAAATACATGAAGTCAGCGTCAGAACGGTACTTCGATACGTCATGATAATCGCCTTATCGTTGCCGCTGCTGACTACTCCCCGAACCCTGATCACGCAGGAGCCAGTCACCGTCGACGCCCTAGACACGTCCTTACGGATCCATCAGATCCAATAACCTTTGGATTAGACGCCTTCAGCTCTAACACTAGGAGCAGGCTTAGGGACCCCGGTAACCGTACTCGTCGAACTCGACAAAGAGTTCGCCGTGCAACCTAACCCATGAATCAGCTCGCCGAGTTTCTCGCCGGATCTTCTCAGCGGGTCGCGATTCCGATCCGGTAGTAGATTCATTCGCGAAGCAGCTGCTCTTGAGCTGTTAGGTCTCCTTCGGAGGCGCTCGGGTAGCTGTTAGTAAATCCCACCCCTCCTGGCTGAGCCTTTGCTCGCCCACCTGTCCTGGTGAAACTCGAAAGGCCTCCGGGCCAAAAGTAATCCTTCAATCATAAAAAAAAAAGTTCCGAGATATCTTCACTCTTTCTAAGTCAGGCAACGAATGTGCCAGGACCCTGAATCTGCGATACTTATATGAAGTCGTCGTGGCCTAACGGATAAGACGTCCGGTGCATTCGTGTTGAAGCGATGCACCGGTGTTCGAATCCCGCAGGCGGGTACCAATTTTTCTAATGAAATACGTACTCAACAAATGTTCACGATTGACTTCCACGGTGAAGGAATAACATCGTGTAATAAAAATGAAACCCGCAAAATTATAATTTGCGTAATTACTGGTGGTAGGGCCTCTTGTGAGTCCGCACGGGTAGGTACCACCGCCCCGCCTATTTCTGCCGTGAAGCAGTAATGCGTTTCGGTTTGGAGGATGGGGCAGCCGTTGTGACTATACTGAGACCTTAGAACTTATATCTCAAGGTGTGTGTAGCATCTACGTTGTAGATGTCTATGGGCTCCAGTAACCACTTAACATCAGGTGGGCTGTGAGCTCGTCAACACATCTAAGCAATAAAAATAAAAACATAATCACCATCATTTAGCAGTTCAGTGCTTGTCACAGGTCTTGCCTAATTGCACGCCATTGAGCACGACATATGAACAGCATTCATTGCCTAGGGTTGCATAGCGTGGTGTGCCAAGATCTTAAGGTTGGATCTGGTACCCGTACTCCGCTAATTTTCCTCGCACTTAGCCGTGACGGGTCTTTTCAATGTCAAAACTGGTTTAATAGCGCTTAAAGCAAACTATTGTCTGATATTTAAATAGTTTATTTTCAAAAGATGATTTGCGCAATTTTTTAATTTATTTATTTCCGCGAGTCGTAGGTCACGGCGAATTGAAATACAAATTATTCTATATTAATGAAATGTCGTATTATTATTTAAAACTGGCCGCTTATTCTATTAGTGATACGTTGTCTAATTACGCGTATTTAAACTTGCATGCTTGTTGCTAGTTCGCCAGAAATTTGTCAGTAGTCCGTCTGTCATCGTCATTTTGTTAAATTACAGCCCGTAAATAAGTAGTTTCAGAATGGACAGCGCTTTGGCTTTGGAAATCGAGCAGGTCTCGCGTCAGAAGGCGCTGGAGGAGGAAGCGCTTCGCGGCGAGTCGGCTGTGCGGCAGTTCTACGCGGGAACCACAGCGCTGATCACTGGAGGCACGGGCTTCATCGGGAAACAACTCATAGAGAAACTTCTAAGGTGATCGGTGGTGCCACAAACAACTTACATCTCAAATTAGATTCGTAAAGTTGATATTCCGTTGACAAATAGTTTGTAATACTGAGAGTACAGGCAAGACACTGAGAGCTCTTTCTAAGCTTTAAAAAGTGCATATGATAGCGTTGAGGGAATACCAAGGGGCATTGATTCTGGAGTGGGATGGTACGTTGCAGAAACGGTCTCTGGAAGTGTACTGCCTATAGCCCCAATGTAATAGCGGCAATGTCTCGTGATGGCGGGTCTCAGACGTGTCGCGGGTTCCCTGGATATTGTAAATCCCGCGAACCATCGTTCACTTCAGTGCCTTTCTCGCTTCGGCACGAGTTTCTGTTCTGATTCTCGATGAAGCCAGAACTTTAATTAAAGCATTTAGTGTTCGGTGCCACTGAGTACGCGTCTCGTGTGCTCTAAGGCCGAAGCAAGGTAATGGAAACAATCGGATATGTTTTTAAGAACACAAAAGTCTTTTAGTCCACAGATTTCTAGTTTTTTTGTTTCTTTATTCGATCTGTCGATTCGATTTTGATTTTTTTTTGTTTATTGCTTAGATGGATGGACGAGATCATAGCCCATCTGGTGTTAAGTGGTTACTGGAGTCCATAGAAATTTACGACTTAAATGCGCCACTCGCCACTGCTTCACGGCAAAAATACACAGGGTGGTGGTACCTAACCGCGCGGACTCACAAGAGGACCTACCATCAGTAATTACGCAAATTATAATTTTGCGGGTTTGATTTTTAATACACAATGCTATTCGTTCACAGTGGAAGTCAATAGTGAACATTTGTTGAGTACGTATTTCATTAGGAAAATTGGTATCCACCTGAGATTCGAACACCGGTGCATCGCTGCATACGAATGCACCGGACGTCTTATCCCTTAGGCCACGACGACTTATTCGACATCGACGGTTCGCGGTTATTGACCAACCTGATATCCAGCGCGAATAGCTAAAAACTCTGTAGAGTTTCTCAAGATCTCCTCAAAGATTCATCAGATCTAATTCTTCCACTGTCAGCCTCTTCAGAAACTAGCTCAACACGTTGCCTATTTCAGATCGTGCGATGTTAAGCGGATTTACATATTGATACGATCGAAAAAGGGACTGTCTATGGAAGAAAGACTCCAGTTACAATTTAAAGATCCTGTTAGTACGTTTTTTTAATGAATCAAAGAATTATTTTTGTTACAGCGCCATCTATAGTGTATTGTAAAAACTGAACACTTGAAAACTGTCAATGGCCCACTGTTACCAAACTAGATGTCGTTGTAACACATTAACCCACAATCAGGATTAAACTAAGACAAAAATTCTATAATCTCAATACTTATTTTAATATATTAGCTGGTAGTGTGCGCTCTCATTACCAAACCGGTCGTTGTCCGTGGTTATTCACGGAAATAGCTCTGTCTCTGCAATCTTCAAGTATATTTAGAATGATTAAACAAAAAACCTTATTAAAATCTCACGCATCGATCGGATGGGAATAGAATAGTACTGCAAGAGAGCAACGTTGGCATCACGTCTATACCAAATATTAAGTGTAATAGCTCTGCGTACTGGACTGTCATTCATTAGTCCTAAAGTGAGTTAAATTATGTGTATTATCTATGGGCTAAATCGCTTAATGTCACTATTAAATTCCCATTCAAACTCAACTTACTCAACTGACATAAGCAACCCGATAGTGTTGTCAGCCTCCATTTTACAATACGCCCAAGTTACAGTTTTAACGTTCCACGGCAGCTAAACGTATATAATTTTCGCGCTTCGACTTATTTAATCTGGATTAAAATGGAATACTTTTAATTCTCTTAATTTTTCCAGCATTACACCAATTATCTAACCCTGCCCAGCATTAGGATGGCGACTCCAACGATACAGTTTGCTTTCCATTCCTTCGTAGTAGCAATATCTGTTCACTTCTTTTCCCGCGCAATTCGATGTTTGATGGATAAGACAGTAAATGTAATACTAGAATTCTTTCTCGTGTCTTAAGGTGGGTGGCGGTAAATACCATATCATCGCGACTCTGGGCTTTTGTACCAAACTAACCGGCCATCGTTCTCGTTGAACCCGTCGCTTGCGACGAAGGGCTCGACGAGTAAATAAACCCTCAGACACAGCCCACTGAGTTTCTCGCTAGATCTTCTCAGTGGTACGCGTTTTCGATCCGGTGGTAGATTCTGCGAAGCACGACACTTGCTAGGGTTTGTGTTAGCAACGTCGTCAGGTTTGAGCCCCGTGAGTTCACGTAATAGTTAAGGTTACGCTGAAATAGCCTCTCAAGGCTATCAGCTTCGGTAGGAAAAAAGAAAACAAGCGTTGCATGGATGCCCATTTTCCCAGATATATAAATAAAATAAACCAACAAAACTCCTATCGAATTAGTTCTATAAATTTATTTTCTATATTTTATTACCTACACTATACATTTCCTTCATCTTGGAAGCCGTTCTTGAGCATTTATTTATTGTTTAAGGTATACGACAATTTACGGTCTCAACAACCAGATTTTGCTCGGAAAGTGATACCGGTCGAAGGCGACATCTCAGAACTAGGCGTCGGCCTGAACGATGAAGACAGGATGAAGCTTGCGCAAGAGGTATTTTGAATTGGCCTAAACTTCCAAAGCTACACTACACACACTATTAATTAACGGATTCTTACTACAATTTTCGCTTGGGTACGGTATAAACAGTATTTTCAGAACACTAGTGAAAATGTGTTACCCTAGATTTCATATTTTTTTAAATTATTCATTGTATTTTCATTCAAATAATATTACTTTTCTAATTTCAAGATGTTGTCAACTATTGCACTATAGATTGCACGTGGATTGTACCTATAATTGAGATGGCATCTGTCATGTACTTATTGTCTATTTGTCAAAGTTTTAATTGATGATCACTTTGTTGGTGCAACATAAATAAATAAATAAACGTACTAGTTTTTACATTAGTCGGGGCTAGTGATGGAGTTCCAGTGGTAACAGCAAAAACCGAATTAGAAAGTGGGTAGACAGATTTTTCTGCTATAGTCGTATTTTTAATTAGACGAAGCCAGCTGACAGTAGCTAATGTCACTTTGTAAAATAATGTTGCTATATTTAAAGTAATAGTGATGCGTTCAGTTCTCGTTGAATCACATGAATGAACAATGAGTGTGCAGAGTTAATCATTTCAAACTATAAAAGAATATTATTTCTATTTTACAATAAAACTGTATTAAAGTGCTCCAATATATGTTACTAGTAGTATGTAACTAGAATCAGTTTTTTATTTTCATTACCTACCTATAATTGTTATATTTTATACATCTATAGTTTCAACTATATGATGTAATGAAAATAGAACAGTCTTACAAGCTTCCTCGCAATGTTTTCCTTAATGTTTAAAACACTCGGTGTTCGAGGCAATTTCATTAATTCAGGAGTTTTTTCAATCATTCACTTTGTCACAGCACTATTTTTATTTCATCAAAAACTGACAACACAGTTAGTTAAACGTCAGTTGACTTCGTCTAATAAAAAATCCGACTATAAACATCGTAAAGTGACTTATTGGCGGGAATGCGAGGAGTGAGGTTGTGTGATAATTTGTTTTATTTTGTCTATTTAGTGTTTCTTCAGGTTTAATCGCGTAATAAGGGTATTATTAACTGTTTAATATCTGTGAAAGTGCAAAAACGTGGGAAAATGAAACAAAGCCGTTGGAGGTAATTTCGAATTACGTCCTAATTACGTCTAACGTATTCTCTAAAAATTCCAGTGAAAAAAATCTTAGTACCTAAATGACCACTATTTTACTGCGATTATATTTCATCCCAAATCATCTCATCTCATTTTATTTAATTTCATCCCAGTTGATCTCAAATTAATCATTTTCATTTCAATTTGTTTCATTTCACTCCATTTTATAATTTTTCATAAAAATAAATATATAAATTAAAATAAGACATGACTTAAAGGTCTTAGTTACCAGGTCATAAAAACATCGTAAAGTTAACCTACCCTTGAAGCTTGGCGCTCGCAACACTTCTCCTGATCCAGACTTGGTGCCTTTAAAGCACACTTCCTCCACGTGCAACTAAACCCACATACTCTTAACCACCGGTCACCGTCTTCGTCGAACTCGTCGATCACGACGAAGAATTCGTCGAGCGAACTAACATAAAGACACAGTCTGACACAGCCCACTAAGTTTTTCGCCGGATCTTCTCAGTAGGTCGCGCTTCCGATCCGGTGGTAGATTCTGCGAAGCACTGCTCTTGCTAGGGCCAGTGTTAGCAACGTCCACCGAGCCCCGTGAGCTCACTTACTCGCCCGGTGAATCTAGTATGACCATCGAGGTTACCAGAATAGGTAGGAAAAAAGTTAAATCAACTACAAAGATGAATTTTAATTGTGCGTTACAGGCGAATGTGATATTCCACGTGGCCGCCACGACCAGGTTCGAAGAGCCACTAAAGAAGGCCACATTCATTAACGTCAGAGGAACCAGGGAGATCATGGAATTGGCCAAATGCTGCAAAAATCTAAGGTGTTTCTGTTTAACGAATCTGGCCTCGTAAATTAAGGCTTAATTTGCTTCTGTTCTAAAACAAAAGTTTGTATCGAATGTAAATTCCAAATTTTGTGATTTGATGGGTGAAAAGCTCACGATCCATCTGGTGTTAAGTGGTTACACCTCAACTTTTGTGGCTTTTGTTTGCTACACAATATTACTCCTTCAACGCGGACGCCATTCTTGAATGTCTGTTAATTTCATAGATTGGTGGACGAGCTCAAAGCCCACCTGGTGTTAAGTGGTAACCGGAGCCCATAGACTTCTACAACGTAAATGCGGCCACCCACCTTGAGATATGAGTTCTAAGGTCTCAGTATAGTTACAACGGCTGCCCGTACCTACGTATTATAAAATCGGTTCGAGGTTGCAGGATTCCACCGGGCGTCTTATTCTTTAAGCCACGACGTCTTTGAAATCGAGGCACACTAAATATCTGTTTCATTTTTCTTCTAGATCCTTCGTACACGTGTCAACTGCGTTCTTCAATGCAACTAAGAGCAGAATAAATCACACCATCGAGGAGAAATTCTATGAAAGCCCTGTCCCTCCGGAAGTCATGATACAACTCGCGGAGACAGTTGAAGAATGCAGACTCAACGCGATCACTGCTGAGTGAGTAGACGACCCGAAGTGAACACGCGCGTCACTTGGGTGGATGTGAGCTCTGGGACCGAGGGTCATGAGGGCCGTGCAGACAGCAGTAGTTTGAAATCGGCCATGTGTAATGAATTCCTGTTTTCAGTTTGATAAGGGACTGGCCCAACACGTACTGCTTCACGAAGGCCATAGCGGAGGATGTCGTGCGTACAATGGGCAAGGCTTTACCTGTGGCCATAGTGAGGCCACCCGTAGGCAAGTATTCAAGGGCTCTTCTTTCCGAAATAGCTAAAGTCGAGACATATAAATATGTAGTAACTGGCCACATGTGTAGTTTAACACCGGACCTCTATGTGCCGATCGAAGCAATCCATTATATTTTCCGTTTTCAGTTGCCTGCACGCTCAATGAACCCACACCTGGATGGCTGGATATGAGCTCGGTGATCGGTCCCAGCGGGGTAAGTTGTGACTGCCTAAATTAGCTGTTGCAGGTTGATGTGGATGGACGATTGTCATATATTCTCTATATCCGACGTGTCTAAACTTGGAAACTATTTCGTCATAATCATTAAAAGCCTCTTCCAAAGCACGCCACGCGAACTATACTGCGTGTATCATCGCTTTACCTTGTGACTAGGCGTCCTACATTATGGCACTATTTACGGGTCCACGGTCTCCTCTCCGGAATTCGTCTACCCCAACGGCTCTTCGATAGATTAACCTAGAGAACATTAACAACTTGTTCCTTGATTGGACCTTAATTTATTATAGCATCAACCTATCACACTGGAGAGACGAGTCTCGCTGACCAAACAAAGTAGTTAAAACCACGAGAGCTATTTTGAATCTTGAATTCCAACTTTAATTGCTCTCAAGGCAGGAACAGTATTGTTTGACTGTCATTCCCGATCCTGCGGAAAGAATGGAAAGCAGTCGACGTCGCCCCAAACACGTCATTTCGGATCCTCCCGATCCACTAACGGTGCTTTTAGGTACCTCAAGCACCGGTCACCGTCCTCGACGAACCCGTCGCTTGCGACGAAGGGCTCGACGAGTAAATTAACCCTCAGACACAGCCCACTGAGTTTGTCGCCGGATCTTCTCAGTGGGTCGCGTTTCCGATCCGGTGGTAGATTCTGCGAAGCACGGCTCTTGTCCGCGTTTGTCCAGCTCCGGCCCCTATGAGGAGGCAGTCTCCTCCCGATGACAGTTTTTTAAGTGATTTTATGACCTGGTAACTAAGACCTTTAAGTCAAGTCTTATTGTAATTTTAATGATTTTTTTTTAATATGGAATATTACATTATGAAATGAAATGAAGTTGATTAATGTGAAACGTGGCATGAAATGAAATGAAATGAAAGGAGATGATGATTTTCCCACATTTGTGCACTCTCACAGATACTAAACAGTTAATAAACCACCGTTATTACACATTTAAACCCAAAGAAAAACAAATCACACAACTTCACTCCTCGCGTTCCCGCCAAAAAGTCTCTCCACAGTCATTAATGCAGCGTTTTTTTTCTCAGATTCTTTTAACCGCAGGCCTTGGCGTGACGCATGTGGTTTTAATAGGTGACATAACGATAGCGCTAGCTCCTGTGGACTACGTCAACAACACTGTATTGGCGACAGCGTGGGAAACCGACAAACGTTTTAAAACTAATGAAAAAGAGTCTAAGATTTACAATATAAGCAACTCCAGATGCACACTTGAGAAAAGTAGGTTTACACTTTTTTTTTTATTTCGTGACTCAAATCATCAATCGAACTTTTGTTTGCTATCCTGAAAATTACGGACTAAATCGGAAATTTCGAGACTGCGATCTGTCCTCTTGCAATAAAATGACATTTAATAATTTCATATTGTTTCTAAAATATAAGTAGCTTAAGTTACTCCTTATTACATAAGCTATCTGCCAGTAAAAGTCCCGTCAAAATCGGTAAAGCCTTTCTAATGATTAGGCTGAATAAACAGACATAAATTGTAAAAATTGTTATTGCCGATCACGCATAAGCCAGTTTTTATTAATTTTTTTATCTTTATTGCCGTAAGGCAGACAAACATACGGCCCACCTGATGGTGAGTGGTTACCGTCGCTCATGGACGTCAGCAATGCCAGGGGCAGAGCCAAGCCGCTGCCTACCGTTTAATACTCTCCATAAGCCTCGTTTGAAGAAGGACATGTCATAGCGCTCGGGAAACACCGTGGAGAGGAGCTCATTCCATAGCCGGATGGTGCGTGGCAAAAAAGATCTCTGGAAACGCACTGTGGATGAACGTAGTGGCTCCAGGTAGTATGCATGAACTCTACTCCGGTGGCGGGCGGTGCGATGGTAAAAGCGAGATGTCGGTATCATCTCGAACAATGACAACATCTTGATTAGTGGTGGTAGGACCTCTTGCGAGTCCGCGCGGGTGGGTACCACCACCCCGCCTATTTCTGCCGTGAAGCAGTAATGCGTTTTGGTTTGAAGGGTAGGGTAGCCGTTGTAACTATACTTGAGACCTTAGAACTTATATCTCAATATGGGTAGCGCATTTACGTTGTGGATGTCTATGGGCTCCAGTAACCACTTAACACCAGGTGGGCTGTGAGCTCGTCCACACATCTAAGCAATAAAAAAAACACCTCAGAGCACTCCCCATGGAACGTACGGTACAGAACATAGAGGGAATCGATGTCCCTCCGCAGACCCAGAGGTTCCAAACGATCCGTAAGAATGGGATCATCGACAATGCGAGCGGCTCTTTTCTGTATGGAGTCAAATGGAAGTAGCTGGTATTTGGGAGCCCCAGCCCAGAGGTGGGAGCAGTACTCCACGCGAGGCCGGACCTGTGCTTTGTAAAGCAAAAGTCTTTGTCCAGGCATGAAGTACCGCTTCGCTCTATTGAGGACTCCCAGCATTTTTGACGTCAACTTTGCTTTACCTTCCAAATGACTCCGAAATTGGACATCGCTCGAAATGTCGACCCCAAGTATCCCAATACTCTTGGAAGGTTGTAGGGATACTCCTTGGAATTGCGGCGCCATGACAAAGGGGTCCTTCTTCGCAGTGAACGCGCAAACCTGTGTCTTCAACGGCGGAGGCTTCCCACTCGGAGGCTCGCCCCAGAGAGTTCTCCACTTCAGACACAAGTTTTTATCGTCTCTCTTGCACTACGCTCCGTGAGAGACTCTGATGGCCGATATATCGCGCATCCCCCGTGCTGTCATCCGCACAGCAATGCATGCCATCAATAGCATGTCATTGATATACAAGATGAAAAGCGTAGGGGAGAGCACCGAACCTTGTGGAACGCCAGCGTTAATGGTCATGGTATCAGAGCATTCACCGTCTAGAGTGACCGTGATGCTCCGCCCATCCAAAAAGCTAGCGATCCACTTGCAGAGCCCCTCGGGGATTCCGTAAGCTGGTAGCTTCGACAGAAGTGCCCTATGCCAGACCCTGTCAAAGGCCTTCGCAATATCAAGGCTCACAGCGAGAGCCTCGCCCTTGCTCTCCAAGGCTTCAGCCCACCTGTGAGTAAGGTATACAAGAAGATCGCCAGCTGAGCGACCGTGACGGAAGCCGTACTGTCGGTCGCTGATCAGCTGGCGATCCTCTAGATACTTCAGGAGTTTTATGTTGATTATTCGCTCCATCACCTCGGAAAGCAAGGAAGTTATCGCGATAGGCCTATAGCTCGATGGGTCCGACCGGTCACCCTTCTTGGGGATAGGGTGGACGTGAGCGGTCTTCCATGAAGACGGAACCCTGTTAGCGCAATAAGAGAGGCGATACAGACGCGTTAGCGCAGGCGTCAGGTCAGGGGCGCACGTTTTCAGAACCACTGCAGGGATGCCGTCTGGCCCACTCGACTTATGGACGTCCAGGGCCCGGAGCTCCCGCCTGACTGCACACTGTGTAAAGCAGATCTCCGGCAAAAAGCTATCACACTGGAGTATGTTCGGTGGTGTGGCACCCCCGTCATCCATAGTCGAGTTCGAGGCGAAGAGTTTAACCAGAAGGTCAGCCTTCTCTTTTGCACTATGGGCCCGACTGTCATTGGACTTGCGTAGTGGTGGGAGACTAGACCTGCAGAAGCGACCTTCTGCAGCCTTAGCGAGTGACCAGAAAGCACGGCTCCCAGCGGGATAGCTCTTCAGTCACTCGCCAATTCTGGCAACGTGCTCCGACTTCGCCTTGGCAATAGCCCTTTTATAGGACCTAGAAGCGGCGTTAAATTTCCGCCTTTCCTCTGAGGTATGAGGATCCCGACGTCTCCTGGCAGCATTCCATGCCGCATATGCGGACCGCTTGAGGCGTGCAGCGTCCCGACTGGCATTATTATACCAGGGTCCACTGTGACCCCCGACGGGTACCTTGGAAGAAGGAATGAACAATTCCATCCCCCGAAGCACCACGTTTTTAAGTCGGTCCGCACAGACGTCAGGATCATCAGAGGAAAAGCAGAGCCGCCCCCATGGGTAGGATGCGTAAAATTCAGGCAATCCATCCCAATCCTGCTGACGTTTACCGCCAAACTCTTCGAAACCCGGTCGTCGTTCGACAACCAGGATGAGAGATTGGTATCGCAGCACGGATAAGGCAGTGATCAGACGATCCAAGTGGAGCGTCAACCACCACACTGTATCCGGCCGGATCGGGGGTCAGCAGAAGGCCCAACAGAGAGGGCTCGTGCCCCTCAATATCTGGGACACGGGTGGGCTGTGTCACCAGCTGAGTGAGGCCGTAAGACAAGGCGAAATCGTAGGCAGCCCGACCCGGGAGGTCAGTGGTCCTGGACCCCAACCACTCTTGGTGATGAGCGTTAAAGTCTCCAAGGACCACCACCTCCGCAGATGGGTACTGCTCAAGCATGCGGTTAGTCCCCTCTTGCACATGCTCTATCAGAGCTGACCCTGCAGCACTGCTGTGGGACCTGTACAGGCACGCGTAGACTCGGGTACAACCCCCATCATCTACGCGCAGCCACAAGAGGGACAGGTCCCGTTGTTCGAGGCCGCGAAGACGGCGACAACAGACATCAGCCCGGACGAATACGCACACACTGGCCTTACGTAAGAAGTTGTGCTCCAATACGTAGCCGGGGTATTCAAGGTACGAGGTTACCGTCGACGCCCTAGACACGTCCTTACGGATCTATCAGATTCAATAACTCTTGCATTAGACGCCTTCAGCTATAGCACTAGGAGCAGGTAATCTAGGGATCCCGGTAACCGTACCGTTGAACTCGGCAAAGAGTTCGACGTGCAACCTAACCCATGCATCAGCCCGCTGAGTTTCTCGCCGGATCTTCTCAGCGGGTCCCGGTTCCGATCCGGTAGTAGATTCATTCGCGAAGCAGCTGCTCTTGAGTTGTTAGGTTTCCTTTGAAGGCGCCAAAGCAGCTGTTAGTAAATTCCACCCCTCCTGGCTGAACCCTTGCTTGCCCACCTGTTCTGGTGAAACCGGAAAGGCCTCCGGGCCATCAGTGATCCCCCATACATAAAAAAAGATATAGGAGATAGATATAGAGGGATACGATAGGTGATATCTTAGTTGTACCATGGACGGAAGATGGATGGGGTCTTTCTAACTAAAAGCCGCCTCTGACTGACATTTTGAAGTCTTCGTGGCCTAAAGGATAAGACGTCCGATGCATTCGTATCTAACGATGCATCTGTGTTTAAATCCCGCTGGCAGGTACCAATTTTTCTAATGAAATACGTACTTAACAAATGTTCACGATTGACTTCCTCATAATTGTGTAATAAAAAATAAAAATTACATTGTGAGTCCGCACGGGTAGGTACCACCACCCTGCCTATTTCTGCTGTGAAGCAGTAATGCGTTTCGGTCTCAAGGGTGGCGCAGGCGTTGTACTGTAAAAAACTGAGACCATAGAACTCATATCAGGTGGGTGGCGGCATTTACGTGGTAGAACGTCTATGGGTTCCGGCAACCACACCAGGTGGACAGTGAGCTCGTCCACCAGCAAAGCAATAACTAAATAAAACAATAAAGCTATCTTTTTTTAGATCTTTTGTGCGATGTCCTGCATCATCCTAACACAAAACAGTACGCTACGCCGAAAGCCGTTTGGTACTGTTATGGTTTTGAGACCGGAAGCGATGTTGTATTCTGGTTGTCAACGTGGCTGCTGCATTACATACCTGCGTATGTAGCCGACTTCGTGTTTAATGTGACCTCCATGAAGCGACCTGAAGGCATAAAGTCGTATGTATTAGCTTGTATAGACATAAAACACTAAAAGTTAAATGCTGGGGTAAAATAACCAAAGAATAGAACAAACAAAAGTTTTGATATTGGATAAAAAAAGTGTCATTTTTATTAGATTCAAATACGTCGTCTCGCGCGCGCTATGCTGGAAATTGTTTAATGATTTACTATTATCTGAGTCTATTTCGTGCCTCAAGATACAAGTATTTTATAAGTATTCGTCTTCACGAAAAGTATCCGTCAAGTCTACTTCGACAAAGCGGCGCGACACCGAAAATCCTCTTATCGTGGCCGCCGCTAATTACTTATCCGACTGCGATGGGGCAACGGAAAGCCGCCGTCGCCCGAAACATGTCTCACGGATTCACTCTCGGTGATTTTAGGCCTCTCAAGCACCGGTCACCGTCCTCGTCGAACTCGTCGACTACGACGAAGATTTGACAAGTGAACTAAACCTGCACAGCCCACTGAGTTTCTCACCGGATCTTCTCAGCAGGTCGCAATTCCAATCCAGTGGTAGATTCAGCGAAGCACTGCTCTTGCTAGAGCCAGTCTTAGTAAATTCTATTAGGTTGAGCCCGTGAGCTCACGCACCCGTCCGAGCGTAGCTGTAAATAGTCTCTTAGGCTACCAGTGAATAGGTAGGAAAAAAAAAACAAAAAAAAAAATCGTCAGCTGGAGTTGGGACGTAATTTGGTCTACCAATTTGTCAACATTTAACAATCTAAAAAAATTCTAATTGCACAGTCTAGTGGTTATGGAGCCTGACATTCACGTGACAAGCGACTCAATAGTGTCAGCGTTTAATGAAAAAAACCCACGCAAAATCTATAAAATATGTGTAATAACTAGTGTTAAGGCGTATTAACAAAGCCCTGGTGAATTCCACTTAAAACATGCATATTTTTATTGTATCACGTCTCTTGTTATTACAGATTCGTTAAAATGTATGAAAAGATATACAAAATGTCTTTGTTGTACGGCTATTTCCTGAGGAACCAGTGGAATTTTGTCGATGACAACACCGTGGCCATGTTGAACCAAATGTCAAAAACTGACAGGATATTGTTCAATTTTGACATTTCGAAGATCGATTGGCCGCGCTATATGCTGATCTGGTGCATCGGCTTGAGAAAGTTCATCGTGAAAGACGGACTCAAAGACAGCGAGTATGGAATGAAGAAACAGAGATGGCTGAAGATAGCTCACATTAGTTTTTATACGCTGTTCTTTGGAGTCGTATTTTCTTTGTTATATCTCGCCTGTAGAATTTTTATGTCTGTAATTTGAATACGAACGCCGCCGCGCCGCTCAGACACTTACGAATTAGCACTTGTACTTGGGTTTGTAGGTTTTATATGTTTTGCATTAAAATGTACTTTGTAAATTCGATGTGATAGAAAACTCATAAAAGATTGTCAATTAAAAAATTTTTTTTTCAATGCTTCCTTCCTCTGCTTCATATCCGAATCTTCTCGAATTACTGTCCAGAGAACCGCCAAAATGGCTTCGCACCCTTAGCTAAAATTGATGAGGCTACCATTTACGCGCCGTCATATGAGTTTAGTATAATTCTTTAACAAAGGCGTCTCTAGGGCTTGTAGCGCCAAAAATTACCCCAGCGCCCTCCAGTAAGCGCGCGGTTAAAATAAAATAGGTACAATTGTAATATGTTCATTAAAGGGACCCAGGGCGGTGCCCCCTAACACCGCTGCGCCCACACCTCTACTCGATACATGAAGCCGCCTCTATTCTATAACAAAACAAAAATGTTAAAGATGTTCAGAACAAAATTCGGTCGACCAGTCAGCCAGAGGAGCGGAGCCCATAGACATCTACAACGTAAATGCCGCCACCCACCTCGAGACATGAGTTCTAAGGTCTCAGTTTTTACAGTACAACGGTTGCCCCACCCACCTTCAAACAGAAACGCATTACTGCTTCACGGCAGAAATAGGCAGGGTGGTGGTACCTACCCTACAACGCGTAAACAGTCAACCAATCATTTGAAATAAAATATATAACAGATGTGACTAGGTAATTTTTACCTACCTTATGACCTTGTAACTGTGCCGGCTTCAGCCTGAGATTTTAATTTAATTTTTAATGCTTTTAATGCGAACAGGTATTATTAAAAAACCGGTTTTGAGAATTAATAAAAAAAACACACACACCAAAACCGGTATTTTCGTAATGCGTTCGACGTTACATCACTAAATCGACCTTCTCGCTCTTAAAATATATATTAACCTACATCTTGTTAGAGTCGGTGAAACAGTGAAAGATCTGCATTCTAAGCTCGCACATGTAGACACAGCCTTCCTGGATAATTATCGCATTATCTAGCCGTGTTTGTTTATTGCATAGATGGGTGGACGAGCTCACAGCTCACCTGATGATAAGTGTTTACCGGAGCCCATAGACATCTAAAACGTAAATGCGCCACCCACCTTGAGATACAAGTTCTAAGGTCTCAGTATAGTTACAACGGCTGCCCCACACTTCAAGCCGAAACGCATTACTGCTTCACGGCAGAAATAGGCGGGGCGGAGGTACATACCCGTGCGGACTCACAAGAGGTCCTACCACCAGTAATGCTAACGTCGTTTGCAACTGAATCTACCATCGGATCGGAATTGCGACCCACTGAGAAAAACCGGCGAAAAATTCAGCGGGCTGTGTCTGTGGGTGCAACTGGAGAACAATTAAAACACGATTAGCGCGGTGTTAATAAATTCAGTTATTTTTAAATGATATTGAATAATAACAAGCATATAGAAATTTCAGTGATTTCTAATTATTCTAAGAATATTTGAGGAGTGCAACTTTCGTGTTAAAATTTAATGATACTATTCATTACCATGCAATAGGAGATAGTTATGATAATTGTATTTTATAATAAAATTAATAATTCCTAAATTCATTACGTAGTTCAAAAAATGAAAATGTAATGCACACAAAATCTGTTTTTGTCGAAATGATAATTATTTATAAGTTCAAGAAATATATTGCAGGGACATTTAGTAGATATGCATTTAATATGGAAGAATAAACTTAGTATATTAAGTATATACTCTATAAACAGGATTTATATAATAAAAACATGAGTATGTGTCACCTAGCACTCAATTGCTGCCTCACGGAGTTTTTTTATGTTTTCGAACCACAATGAGTCATTTAATTGTGATTTTTTAACGAGAAAAAAAATGTTATGTTCTTGTGTTATTTAACAATACAATTGATTGTGAAAGCCACCCACAGACACAGCCCACTGAGTTTCTCGCCGGATCTTCTCAGTGGGTCGCGTTTCCGATCCGGTGGTAGATTCTGCGAAGCACTGCCCTTGCTCGAGCAACGCGCCGCCCTCGTCGCGGTCATAGGAGAGGCGTCCTGGAAGGCGATGCTCGACTTCTGCGAGTCCACCATCTCGCAGAAGGAGGCGGCGGAGCGAGAGGGAGAGCTCTTCCCTTTCCACACCGATCCGTCGCCGTCGAGCCGGGGGCCGGAGGCGGGAATACGCCCGCACGTCCCGGCCCCTGTAGGCAGCGGCCTCCCCCCGCGCTACCAGCACACTAGCGCGCTGCGGTGGAGTAAATAGAGCGACCGGTTGACGGTGTATCGCGTCCCGACCGGCCCCCTGATCACGTAAAAATTTGCGACAGCCACAATTTTGCAGATGTTGTGCAGACGCGTCGCGACCGATCGCAAAACGTCAAATTATTTCGTATCACGTACCGCGATTGTTCGCTTACCGCTTACTGCAGTTTTCTGTCATACAACTAGCGCCAGTCGCAATCGGGTAGCAATAATTGGCACTAAAAAGCCACATTACTTTTTTTTTTTTGCTGAACAAACCGGCAAATGAATTTATAAAAACGCGTTACATATAATAAACATTTCAAAATGTTTAAGTGGAATTCACGTTTGAAACGACAAGTGAGAGCTGCTAATTCTGTTCTTTTCGATGAAGCGTTACTAAAAATAAATGATCTAATAATAATTTTTGCTTTATTTTGAATAATAGCTATAAAAATGTAATTGTGTCGTCAAACACTGATAACATTTTTTTTTGTAATCGTTTGATAATTTGTAATCAGATAGTTGTTTACGTTACGAACCTATTTTAAAAAAGAATGGATCAAAATTATAGCCTAATTTATTAATTTCATTATCAATTAAGTAAGTACATAAGCTCACAACCCATCTAGTGTTAAGTGGTATAGACCTCACACCGTGAATGCCGCCCCCATTTTTAGAAACGAGTTCAACTGTATACCAAAACGGCTGCCCCATTCTTCAAATTGCAACGCATTACTGCTTCACGGTAGAAATGGGCGGAATGGTGGTCTTGCGGGTTAATCAAACGCCCTACCACCAACGATTTCAGAATATTTGCTAATTTGATTTTAAATAAAAGATGAATGAATCCTTAATCATGGAAGTCTTCCATGTATATATGTCAAATACGTGTTTCATTGGATTTATTGATATCCGCCTGCGGGATTCTAGCACTGGTTCAGTAAGATTTCAAATTAAATAGTAAATTCTAGAATAAATGAGTTAGTTTTATGGTTTTATCAATAATAAAGTGTACAACAGATCCATCTTACGCCGACATGAGGCCGACAACGCTAGAACAACCAGTCGATGATATTCTAGGCGAGATGCTGCTATTCTTTATCAAGTAATAGATAGTGGATTTGTTTGACTTGGCAAGAGTAGGCTTTGATTTGAATACCAGAAATATAGTGCAGTCTTTCACAGCTTGAAGGGAAATAAAAGCTGTGCAGACTATTCATAATAATGTTCACCCAAGGTCATGGGCAATATGACGTGAATAGGAAACTGCATGTCAGACATTAACTTAATGTTCTATATTATTTTTAAACAAATGAATCTAATATTTTAAGACAATAAATAAATATTTATTTTTATAATTAGCCCAGTTTTTCGTCGACGAAGCCATCTTAAGAGAAGCTTCATTGCAAATATCAGGCCGATATTTAGTAAGTTATTTTTATTCATTAACCAGGTACTCTTTGCACTCACTCACTGCAGTAAGAATGTTAATCAATCATTATATTATCTAGACTATAGCGGACAACAAATAAGAGTGGACACATCGTGAGCTGTAGTTGTAGAAAGAGGAGAAAATGGAAACTAAGGCGAACCACTGGCTCATGCAGCTTTCATTTCAGCAGAGGCTGCTCGTACGCAGGCAGAGGCCGCGCATCTTCCAGCTGAGATATATAAAAAAATTCAAGGAATTGACCAATATCGGCAAAAACCTTGTTTAAAATAATAAGTTCAATTTTGTTTTAATTTTAGCTGAGTCCATAATAGTTTATATTACCATAAAAACTAAATAGCGCTTGTTACAATTATTGTATGTACTATTGACCTTGACTATTATAGTCAAGCAAATCCAAATATATACGTTTTACTTTAGGCTGGTACTACAGTAAATTTTATGACACTAATGAGTATATTTTACGCTAATAAAACTACTCTCAACTTAGCATTTCAAAATGACTATTTATTTTTTTATTGCTAAGATGGGTGGACGAGCTTACAGCCCACCTGGTGTTAAGTGGTTACTGGAGCCCATAGCCATCTACAACGTAAATGCGCCACCCACCTTGAGATATAAGTTCTAAGGTCTCAGTATAGTTACAACGGCTGCTCTACCCTTCAAAACGAAACGCATTACTGCTTCACGGTAGAAATAGGCGGAGTGGTTGTACCTACTCGTGCGGACTCACAAGTGGTCCTACCACCAGTAGAATACCAGTATTTAGCTTCATTGTATATTTTGTACTCACAGTATTCGGCATGTTCTGCTTCTAGTCTATAGGGTTATAGAGCTATCACCTTGCTATCGTCCTACTTACCTCGGCCCCAAGTTCAGTTATGTTTCTTTGAAGTTATCGGCAGTCGCTATTATATTTCAATTGTGGCTTCAATTTCATGCGGCAAAAAGTTGGACATGTATTACAAACTACGATTTCCTAATTTAAGAATTTTTATTTAAATAAAACAAAATTACACAAAAATAATAATTATCAAACTTATCTAACGGCCGTCTGGTGTAGTGGTAAGTGACATGGTCGCTACACAAGGGGGTCGCGGGTTCGAATCCCGCCAAGGGAAGATATTTGTATGATAAATATAAATGTCTTTCCCAGGGTTATGGATGTATATTAAATATATGTGTATAATAAAAATCCTACATTTATTTCCGTTATCTGGTACCTGTAACACAAGTTCTTTACGAACTTATCACGGGACCAGTTAAATATTTATATTTATATTATTATTATTATCACAATGAACAAAAATGAGTGGTGGTTGATCCACATTTTGTCTAAATTATGAATTATGTTTTTCATTTTGTAAGTAATATTCATGTAAGTATCCAACAAAATCTAGAAGAATTATGAATTACTAGTCGATTTGTTATTCATTCTATTCTATTATTTAAAACAGCAGTATATACAATAATATATATAACAACACAACATACAAACGGGGTTAACATAAAGATAAAATGATACAGAACAAATTGAGCACAACAGATTAAAACATTGTCTTAATAAAACAACCTCACAATTTTGCTTTCAAATTGTTATGAATCCATCCTTTACTATAAACACAAAAATGTTAAGGAAATATGTATATTTCCACTAAACACAATTAAAAAATTATAGGCAGAAATAATTAGGCTATTCTTGCCCTCTCAGTTCACATAATTAAGAACAGCAGTTTTAAAAATATCTACATAAAAATACTAGAATACAGAGGTTGGACTAAATTTAATGTCTGTTCTCCACAATCCAATTGAACCACCCTTGAATGTTGACGTGGTGCTAAGTGCTGTGTTTCCTCTTCTCTCCCAAAAAATACAATGTTATGAATTTGATAAGAAACATCAATTTCAGCATGTTCGTCAGAGAGTCGGGGCACTGGAAACCCATGTGTGTTTGCCATGTTATGCAATACAAGCTAACAATTATGGTCTTGGCCATCATATGATGATCATAATGCAGTACTCTATGTACCAACAAGCATCTCCAATCCTTCAATACTCACAATGGTCAACAGTGTTCCTTGTATGACAATAAACATTACTATAGTACTATATATTAACGGCCTTCCCAGTTTTAAATATACATTTAGATTGAGTATTATTTTGTAGTCAGGTTACTGAGACAGAGCTCATGATGTTTTACTTGCCTAAAAACAAAACTTTTTCACTATTATGGTGCAGGTCCTGCATAGGCATATTCAGTTGTGATAAGCCAGACAAATGTATCATGAAATGTTGCATCAATACTTAAAATGTTAAGATCACTATCACAGATCTGAAAAATTTGATTCTTTAGATAAGTACTATCAAATGTTTGTTATTGTGAATGATAGGCTTCAGCAAAATACTTAGTATTTGCACATTCTTGAAATGATAATGCTTTCGTTCTAAAACCTTTCTTCATATACGGAAGATCTGATAAGTGCAAATGAGTGCCATCTATACACCCCAAAACCCCAGGATAGCCAAATTTATTATAAAACCTATAATGAAAAGAAATTTATTTACTATTATATTATGTTTTCGATCACAAAATTATTATTGTTCAAATATCTCTGTACTATAAAAATAAGACAAATTTTAAATTAAAAAAAAATTATGTAGGAAAGATTAATGGTAATTTCCAGTTTCACCAGGACTTGACATTTCTCAGAACTCTGTTTAAAATATAGCTAAATATAGCTATAGTTATAAAGCTTCAAGAATATAACTGATCTATATGATTGACTCGTGGAAATTGTAAAATCAGTGGAACTCTTGTGCTCTATACTATAAGATAATTATTTAACTTACCCATTTATAATAACTTGTGACCCATTGTACTGTTTGCAGAAACTTTAAATGTTTCAATAAAACTGGAAGATTGTTTAATGCCATAGCCACTTCCCTAATGGCATTGGATTTACTACAGTTTAACTCAAAATGCAAAAAGCTCATTCCCACAGGTTTCTGGTATGAAATTTTGCAATGCTGTTAACACCTGTATAAACAAGTTATTTAAAACATTTAGTTAAGAATAAATCTGAAATCAAAAAAACAATGCTAATTTTGAAGACATGATTTTGTGAATCTTTTATTTTCTTAATTATTTACACATATTAAAATGTTAAATTGAATATATTTAAGTACCTTGCATTTTACTTTCTATTCTTGTTCGTCTTGATGATCTAGGTTATTAACGGCTTTAATTCAGAGCACAATTGTAAATATTGATGTTTCGAAATTCTGTAATGTGTTCTGAACAAACTTTCCGATAGATAAGGGGTCAGGCTTGATCACGAAGACAGCGTCGCAAACGCACTAATTCGTATGTATCCGACCTAGTTTCCTTAGACTCCAAAGCCCCATTTATTATTTGAGCTCTGTCCATAGTACATACCTAGAAGAAATATTAATTTGTAAAAAATAAACTTTATAACCTCAACATTATTAATGTACTTAAATTGCCCAGCGTGGTATTTAATGTTAATACTATGGAAAACACAAACGCAAATAAAGATCTAAACCAATTACACTTACCTAAATCAAGTTAAAATAATTTAATTTCACAAATTTTACACTTGCAGATAGTTAGCAACAATTCAGCACCAGATACAAAAGGTGTCGCACATTTGACAAACGAAATTGCTAAATATCTGCTGTTGTGTGGCACACAAAAGCATCCGTAATACCGACTTTAGGCCAGTTGTTGTTAGTTGTATGGAAAAGAATGCACTAAAGTTTCACAAATCGCTCTGCAGAGGCAGCACTAGTGATGGTCTGCGATCTGCTTTTTTGTTGTAAGTCCGTAATACGAAATGGACAGTTGACAGCAATATTTGCACAATATTTGTCTTCTGCTAATTGTCTGCGAAATACGTGATACAGCTGCCGGTAGGTAAGAAAAAAAAAAGATTGTGAAAAAGTAAGCCTTGTAATATATTATATCAATCAAGATACTTCTCGATAATAATAATAAAGATAATATAGACGTAAATAAATATTCCGCGCTAATCGTACTTTAACGACTAATTGGCCGTCTTCACTGACATTTTTTTGTTGAAGTATTGTTGAAGTTTTCAATATTTTTTTAATCTACATCTATATATTAATACGTGAAGCAAAAACTTTGTATCCCTTTTTACGAAAATTGCGCGGACGGAGGACTATGAAATTTTCCACACTTATAGAGAATATAAGAGAAGAAGTGCACAATGCAATTTTTTTTTTAAAATAATGCATAAAAGATACATTAAATCAATAAAGAACACATTACACACACTACATACCATGTATTTGACGCACACACGCATGCATACTATTTATTGTCAAACTTTTGATCTTGACGTCTGTTGTCAAATTGAGAATAGATTAAATATTGTTTGTCTTTGTTAATATTTTTATAGTGTAGTCTTGGCGATATTTGTGATTATAGAAGTATAAAATACAATCATAATAGTGTACAGACTTACAATTCCAATTAATTATAGTCGAATTTCGACTACTGCGGGACCTCTAGTATGAAATAATTAGACAGTATAAACGTACTTGTTAACAAAACGCTAGTAAAAATACGGCCATTGCCAGCTGACTGACAAAACCGGCGCATGCGCAATGTAGGCGTGAGGTGATGGTTTGCTTATTAGATATAAAATAATTAATAATTGGGAATTTAATTGCTTTTATGATCGAACAATCAGCAATAGTCGTCGAACAAACGATAATTGATCAAAATTAAATAATCTGAGCGATAAAAATAAAGATATAGTAAGATCTAGTAAGGGGCCAACTTAAGGGTGACCATTTGTTTAATTAATTATAAACAAATAAAAGACGAACAAAAAATTTTTACATTCGGACATTAACGAACAAACGATGAACAAATAATGAATAATAAAAAAATCCGAAAATCAATAAAGGGGGGCCAAATTCAGTGAGCCCCTTTCACATTTACTATCATTTTGAAAAGTAAAACTATACTCTATATTTTGAATTTACAAAGTACACTTTATTTATAAAACATTACACACAATCATCCAAATACGTACATGAATATTGCACAGGAAACATACAGCAAACAAATGACGACCCCAAAAAATAATCCGTGATAACAAAAATTTACTATCCTTAACCAGCTCTGTTTCTTCATTCCATATTTGCTATCCTTGAGGCCGTCTTTAATAATGAACTTTCTCAAGCCAATGCACCAGATCAGCATAAAACGCGACCAATCAATCGTAGAAATGTCAAAATTGAACAATAACCTGTCAGTTTTTGACATTTGGTTCAGCATGGCCACGGTGTTGTCATCGACAAAATTCCACTGGTTCCTCAGGAAATAGCCGTACAACCATGGAGTTAATAAGTACCTACAACTGGAGTGCTGTCTAATGCCGAGAAATCGGTCTCGAAAGAGAATACTTTTTGGTCGCGGTGTCCTTGTCTAATGTGGTGACCATATAAAATTTATTTATAGGACAAAATTATACACATGCATCAGTTTTGAATTTACCTTAAGTAATTCTGTGTAGCCCTATGTAAATACAAAACACGTGCTTGCAACAGTTTATTTATGTAAATTTAATTCTAAACATTGCTTCGTCGTCATGGTGACTTTTTTTCGACGTTTTTTTTGGAAATTGCTGCGTTGTCGAAAATCTAGCACTGAGTTTTATTACAAACATCATTACCTCAGTTCTATTACTTAAACTTCCTCAAACTCATGTTTAACGTCCGAATACTCAACCGCGACTTAAATATTATGTTGAACTTAATTACGCAATTCCTACTTTAATGTACTGGCTAAGTAGGCCGTGCAAATTAATATTTGACACTGCAACACACATGGTCTGCGCGTATCGGATGCTCTTTTCCTACATTCACATCTTCAATTGAATTAAAATTGCTTGTATTTTTACTTAGTGCTATTTTCATGACACGTGTATATTAAGTCTACTAGTTACATTTTAGGAAATAAAACACAATGGGTAATAAAATGAAATGAACTGAAATTCATTTATTTGTTATATGTAGACAATTAAATAACTCTTAAATGACAAGTCAATACACATAACACAATACACACAGTACTTGATCTCTATTTACAAAATATTGGTTATATTATTATTATTAAGTTCAGTTAATTTTCTGTAGTCTTATAATATAATATTTCCTCTATTTTATGTTAATTCTTTTTTTTTCACCGAAATACATAATTTATTTTAATCAACATCTAAGTGAACCATGAGTATCATTAAAATTTCGCAATTTAAATTTAAATTCAATTAAAAATCGCCATTTTTCTTTAATAAATCTAAAATCGACTTTATATTTACAATCACTATTTCGCGACTTTTAAGTTTTTGTTTCAAAACCTTAACATCTTGTCGTAATTTTGCTTTTCTCGGGGTATTTTTTATTTCTTGCGTTTGAGTACTTGATTCCTCTTGTTTGACCTTTATATAGGACATTTTCCAGAAATTCCAACGTCATATTTACTAGAAGATACTCCTCGTTCGCTTAACGTCAGGCAAATGATATACATGCTTGCGTGCGACGTTATTCAATACAATAAAAAAAGTTCAAAAAATACCACGTGGTGGCTCTTGTAATTTAAAAAATACATTGCAAAATTATAGTTTTTCACGATTGTTTTTTCAAATTTAGTATATGACATAGATTAAGTACAATTTATAAGACAAATGGTATTAAATATTATAATGAGAAAAAATATCTCACATTTTAAAAATATATACTCACACTAGTAAAAATTTATCAATGAATGTGACATATGGAAGGATATTCCACAAACTGGAGATGATTCTCGCTTACAACCACTTACAATACAAGTGTTCACCATGATTACACGGAAACTTTCACGATTTTCGAAAAAAACAAGCCACAAGCTGTATCAGTGCCTGTGATCAGTGCCCTTTTAACTTCGAACTACAAACGTAAATAGACGCCATTTTTCTTATATCCATTCATAGCTCTTTTTCGGTGATGCCAACAATTAATCTGGCTTCCCACCAAATTCAACATGTAAACCATCAGAAATCTACGTACCTACCATGAAATTTTCCATTAAACAGATTTCTTATTATTATAGAACAATAATTATTTTGTTAATGAGCTTTATTAATATATGATGCTCTATTAAAAATCAACATATATCATATAATCAATACTTCTTATATAATTTATTTTAATAAATTGTCATCATTAGAAACTAATTTCACCATAACTTTGTACGTTTCTTTTGAACCAATTTAATTTTTGACGTTGATGGAAATTCTAAATTGTCGCAAAATTTTCTAGTTAAGTCATAAAATGTTTATAATCCTGTAAAGTAGATTGATTTTAACCTTTTCGATAATTTTCAACAACGCCCAAGCTACTAAAAAATCCACTAACCATTAAAAGCCATTTTTGATAACTAAGACAGGGGTCCAAATTACGAGAATTCGTGGAAAATCCTCTAAGCTAGCTACACTGCTTTTTGTTTGTAAAATGTGCGAGAGGGACACCACCACTTAATAATCATTCTCTTTTCAGACCGTTTTTCCTAACATCTTTTGCTATTTAAAAATAAACTTTAAGCCATAGAGATAAAGTATATTTTTAGTTTTTATGTCAAACCAAGTAAGCACTCCAGTTAGAATAGTAACTCCATGCGTACAACAAAGACATGTTGTTTATCTTTTCATACATTTTAACGAATCTGCAATTAAAAAAATATATTGTTCGTTAGACATTTAACATGCGATGAAACCAATAATAATCGATCAAAATTAAATGTCTATGTATTTGCGTTTATTTTTCAATAGATATAGGTTAAAGAAAGTACAGTAAAGGTTTTTTTGTTGCTCTTATAGGCAAACGAGCATCAATCTCTCAATCAGCTATCATCAACTCATGCCATGCGGCCCAATTGATGGTGAGTTGTTACCGTCGCTCATGGAGCTCAGCAATGCCAGAGACACAGCCAAGCCGCTGTCTAAAAATACAGGCTGACAAAAATAAATTCTATAGCAGAAGTTTCAATTATAGATATTGGCACGATCACACACAATGACCGATGGTGACATACAGAAATAATTCAAAACCGAACACATAAATCAGTCAAATATTTTCAACAGTCAGACACAAGATGAGTTACACGCATGTAAGTTTCAATGAGGTCAATAAGCAGTATTTCTAAGAAAAAAAAAACACGTGCGGCACTCGGGAACTGCCGCGGTAAAGCTATTGCATAGCGTTTTTTAACAACTTATGCAATTATAATTAGACAATAATATTTTATTATTAAAACAATAATAAAATAAGACCACGCTATATTTATAAACATTAAAAAAGCAAAACTTTAACTGTCCCCTTCACACTCATAAGCTAGACCGCGTGCGCGATGGGCAGACTTTTCATGATACGCATGCAGTGCGACGTCACGCCGCGCGATTATTCACAAACACCACACAAGCGCAACGTGTGAATGTGTTGAACGCGAGCTACACGGTAGGCGGAGTGGGAGGCGTTAGGTTTTATTTTCGTTACGGAATGTCTGATTCGGTCGTCGCGCTCAAAGCCCGTGATAAAAGCTATGCAGTAGCTTAAAATACCATTAAAACTTGTTTACAGATTATAAAATGTTTCATTATTATTTCATGTCTATGCGTGACTTTGGTATCATTGTGAATTTACTGTTATATTCCCGGCTATGTCCCTTAATATCTTTTACCTACATGTTTTAGACACCTTGAGAATATAAACTCACAAATACTTACGACTTTATGCCCTCAGGTCGCTTCATGGAGGTCACATTAAACACGAAGTCGGCTACATACGCAGGTATGTAATGCAGCAGCCATGTTAACAACCAGAATATAACATCGCTTCCGGTGCTAAAAGCGTAACAATACCAAACGGCTTTCGGCGTAACGTACTGTTGTGTGTTAGGATTATTCATGAGATCACTCAAACAAGCTATAACAATCAGATTACAATTTGAATAAGGTTTTCGTGTATGGAGCGTAGAAGTAAAGGGCATCATCTTGTATAAGGGAAAAGTTGAAAAAGTGTTCGTTGTAAACAGCAAGTTGTTGTTGAAAGACTCATAGAAATAGCGCTAGTGTAGGAAGTGCAAAAGATATGAATGTAGTAGTTTTAAGCAAAAATGTGCTGGATTGAAGTGAAGTGTGGTCGTCGTCGCGTGCCTTTATGGGGGCGCGGGACGGGCCTCTGGGATCCCCCTCTGCCCGTGCTTGTAAGCTCCCTGCCTATCGAGGCAGGGGTGATGAGCTGCAGGTTTGTGAGGAGCAGGTTTGATGCGTTTTTGGGTGGGACGTTGATGATGATCTTCTCTTCATCTTCACTTCTTCTTTCTTCTTTTCTTCATCCTTCTTCGTGTTCGGTCTTTGGGGCGGCCGTTTCTCTCCTCAATTTTTTTAAGTCTTTTCTTTTCTTAGAAGTGTGGTAGTTTATGACACTGTTTATAAAATCTTTCCAGTTGCTACTATGGCGCCATGTTAATTGGCTCCCTTTTATCGGACACTTTTTAGTATACGGAGATGGTGCTCCTTATTTCTATCCTCCATATTTTCGTAACAATGTAAAAAAGCAGAACATTTATAGTGTCCTTCAGTTCGTCTGTATGTCACACATTATTCGCAAAGTATTGACATGATATTGTTTGTTTGCTATCACTTTAAGCTACTAAGTAAAGCTGCTATGGGCTGAGTTTCGGGATAAAACAATACGCACATTCTTAACCTTCTGCTGCGAGGTGATAGACTTGCAGAAGACGAGCATCGTCTGCCAGGTTTCGTCGCTGCCGTGCGCCGTAAGTACAACGGTCGACAGTGACAGGTCCGATCCTATCTTTTCGCCGAGGACGCGGTACTGCTTCACGAAAGGGGTGATGAAATACTCGAACGAGTACTCGGCCGTGTTCTTGTCGCAGCCGCTGCAGTGGTGTCCTGTGTCAGCTCCCTCCGGCGACGAGGTGCAGGTAGCCGCTGAAGCAGCCATGTCCCGTAAGCAATTGCGTCACCCGGAAGGTGAGAAGTCCTCGGTCGCGATTCACTCAGTTCGAGAGAACTAGATCGATCACCCCGACAGTCCGTCGCCTGTAGGTGGGTCCAGCAGGCACCGAGATTACACCTCAAGCACGGCTCGCCAAGATTGGAGCTTCAATTTCTGGCGCCGGGGCGCAGCTCTCGCCTACAACGAAGATAGTATCGCCACGCGTAATCCACGGCAAGCGCCTCCTTTAAGTCCCAAGGAGGTATCCCAACGATAGGCCATCACATCCACACGCCTCGAACGAAAAGGTGGCCATCAGTCTCGGACCAAGTCTGGGTGCGCGGAAGCTACAACGACTATCCAGTATGAGACCGAGTTACCACAACCTGGGCAATGACCAAAGTGTCGTCCGTGTAGCAAACTACGCTCCAACCTGGAAAGGAGCGTGAAGGGCGCCCCTTTGGACCCAGTCGTAGCCGATGCTCCACAGAAGTGGCTAGAGGACCAGCTCCTGAAGAACGCTACGTTCAACAGCGAAGCGGAGTACTATTTCTCTGTGGCCAGTGCGACCTGTCTTCGAGCGTCTTTGATCTAATCCAACATCGATTCATCTAGTCAATCAGTCTCATCTGATATAAATATATTTAAATGGTTTCTTTTACTATCATACCTGGATTTGAATGGAAGCGCTGAATTATTTTGATACTTACATGTTTCAATTTTGCACCCAGAACAGCTTATATTATAAACTTTAATTTCTTTTTCATTATTATTGTAGCGTTTATTGGCTTCCGATGCTGCTGCTATTACCGCATTGTTGACGTAGTCCAAGGGCGCTAATGGTATGTTAATATCACTCATTAAAAGCACGTGCATCACGCCTAGTAAAATCGTCAAAATTATCTGAAAAACAAAAAAAACAAGTTACATTATCTGTGCTTGACAGGATGTTTGACAGCTGTTTTAACGGAAATAATCACACCATAGCCAACATACGAAGAGACAAGAGTCGAAAGATATGGATCGGCGTTCGTGAAAATGAACACGATCAAACAATTTTGCAGTGATGCAGGTTCAGCTCTGTTTGAGCATGTGCAAGAGGGGACTAACCGCGTGCTTGAGCAGTACCCATCTGCGGAGGTGGTGGTTCTTGGAGACTTTAACGCTCACCACCAAGAGTGGTTGAGGTCCAGAACCACTGACCTCCCGGGTCGGACTGCCTACGATTTCGCCTTAGCCTACGGCTTCTCCCAGCTGGTGACACAGCCCACCCGTGTCTCAGATATCGAGGGGCACGAGCCTTCTTTGTTGGACCTTTCGCTGACCACGGATCCGGCTGGATACAGTGTGGTGGTCGACGCTCCGCTTGGATCATCTGATCACTGCCTTATTTGTGCTGCCGTACCACTCTCTCGTCCTGGTCGTCGAACGACGACCGGGTATCGAAGAGTTTGCCGGTATATGTCAGCAGATTGGGATGGATTGCGTGAATTTTACGCATCCTACCCATGGGGGCGGTTCTGCTTTTCCTCTGCTGATCCTGACGTCTGTGCGGACCGTCTTAAAGTCGTGGTGCTCCAGGGGATGGAATTGTTTATTCCCTCCTCTGAAGTGCCCGTTGGGGGTCGCAGCAGACCCTGGTATAACAATGCCAGCAGGGATGCTGCACACCTCAAGCGGTCCGCATACGAGGCATGGGATAATGCCGGGAGACGTCGGGATCCTAACATCTCAGGGGAAAGACGGAAATATAACGCCGCTTCCAGGTCCTACAAGAAGGTAATTGCCAAGGCGAAGTCAGAGCACGTTGCTAGAGTTGGCGAGCCATTAAAGAGCTATTCCTCCGGGAGCCGTGCTTTTTGGTCGCTCGCCAAAGCTGCAGAAGGAAACTTTTGCAGGTCTAGTCTCCCACCACTGCGCAAGTCCGATGACACTCTAGCCCACAGCGCGAAAGAGAAGGCTGACCTTCTGGTCAAACTCTTCTGTGGACGACGGGGGTGCCACACCGCCGAACATCCCCCGGTGTGATAGCTCCCTGCCGGATATCTGCTTCACACAGTGTGCAATCAGGCGGGAGCTCCGACTCCTGGACGTCCATAAGTCGAGTGGGCCAGACGGCATCCCCGCAGTGGTTCTGAAAACATGCGCCCCTGAGCTCACACCTGCGCTAACGCATTTGTATCGCCTCTCTTATTGCACTAACAGGGTTCCGTCTTCATGGACCGCCCACGTCCACCCTATCCCCAAGAAGGGTGACCGGTCGGACCCATCGAGCTATCGCGATAACTTCCTTGCTTTCCGAGGTGATGGAGCGAATAATAAATACACAACTCCTGAAGTATCTTGAAGATCACCAGCTGATCAGTGACCGACAGTGCGGTTTCCGTCACGGTCGCTCAGCTGGCGATCTTCTTGTATACCTTACTCACACGTGGGCTGAAGCCCTGGAGAGCAAGGGCGAGGCTCTTGCTGTGAGCCTTGATATCGGTAAGGCCTTCGACAGGGTCTGGCATAGGGCACTTCTATCGAAGTTACCATCTTACGGAATCCCCGAGGGTCTCTGCAAGTGGATCGCTAGCTTTTTGGATGGGCGGAGCATCACGGTCGTTGTAGACGGTGACTGTTCTGATATCATGACCATTAACGCTGGCGTTCCACAAGGTTCGGTGCTCTCCCCCACGCTTTTCATCCTGTATATCAATGGCATGTTGTCTATTGATGGCATGCATTGCTATGCGGATGACAGCACGGGGCATGCGCGATATATCGGCCATCAGAGTCTCTCTCGGAGCGTGGTGCAAGAGAGACGATCAAAACTTGTGTCTGAAGTGGAGAACTCTCCGAATGGGGTGAATTGAACTTGGTTCAATTCAATCGATAAAGACACAAGTTTGCACGTTCACTGCGAAGAAGGACCCCTTTGTCATGGCGCCGCAATTCCAAGGAGTATCCCTGCAACCTTCCGAGAGTATCGGGATACTTGGGGTCGACATTTCGAGCGATGTCCAGTTTCGGAGTCATTTGGAAGGCAAAGCCAAGTTGGCGTCCAAAATGCTGGGAGTCCTCAACAGAGCGAAGCGGTACTTCACGCCTGGACAAAGACTTTTGCTTTATAAAGCACAATTCCGGCCTCGCATGGAGTACTGCTCCCCTCTCTGGGCCGGGGCTCCCAAATACCAGCTTCTTCCATTTGACTCCATACAGAGGAGGGCCGTTCGGATTGTCGATAACCCCATCACGGTGCTTCCCGAGCGCTTTGACATGTCCTTCTTCAAACGAGGCTGTGGAGAGTATTAAGCGGTAGGCAGCGGCTTGGCTCTGCCCCTGGCATTGCTGAAGTCCATGGGCGACGGTAGCCACTCACCATTAGGTGGGCCGTATGCCCGTCTGCCTACAAAGGCAATAAAAAAAAAACTTACATGATACATTTATTTTAGAACTATCGACAAAGCTAATTATATTGTATTGCTTGGAATCCGGTACGAGTACATATTCCGTTACTTCGCTTGAGAATTGGGCAGTAAGGTGTTACCATGGGTGTGCTTAAAAATCTTAAAATAAACCCCAACTATGTACACTGTGCGAACCGCTATTAACAAGTCCCAACTTTGATTTGCACTTACCCCACTAGGACCGATCACCGAGCTCATATCCACCCATCCAGGAGTGGGTTCATTGAGCGTGCAGATAACTGAAAACGGAAAATAGGATTATTGTAAGGAACGATGAACACCTGTCTCCTACCGTCACTCACATACGCTTGCCAAACGTGGAAATTCACACGAAATGTTAAAAACAAAATAAGGTCATGCCAACGGAGCATGGAAAGAAGTTTACTGAAAATTAGAAAAATTCAAAAAATTCGAAACACCGCTATAAGAGAAACAACAGGAGTAATAGATGCACTAAGCTATGCTGGTGAGGTTAAAATGGCGATGGGCAGGCCATGTGGCAAGAATGAGTGACGATAGATGGACCTCTCGGCTGACGTCATGGCCAGGCCCTAGGGGAAACAGAAAAAGAAGAAGACCTAGAAGCAGATGGGCTGCCGATATCGAAGGGACGGCTGGTAAACTGTGGATGGAAAAGGCCACAGATAGAGAATATTGGGCATCTTTGGAGGAGGCCTTTACCCTCAAACAGAGGGGTTCACGCTAATCTTAACCAAAAACAAATCAAAGTTAGTTAAATAAAAAATTGAAATGGTAATAATAATAGAAAAAAAAAATGTATAATGTAATAGGTACTTTTTTTATGGGTGAAATAAAAGGCTTTTTTATTTTATTTTATTTTATTTCGATGATCATTTACAGTGTTCGTCTAAACGTAACAAGATATATCGTTAGACGTACGTTAACTTTAAGGTATTCGAGTACCCTCATACCACAATGAGCTTCTAAAAATACCTCTCAGCAATGCTACGAGAGACGGGCAACCAGCTGCACCGTAAGAGTTCGAGAGAGATCTTCAGGAATGAAGGTGCGAATGAAAGGGAAGATAGATAGATTTGATCTCCTCATCTCCTTTTTATCATCCCACCTCCCGCCATCGGAGTAGAGCTCATCCATATTATCTGGAACCGCTGCGTTCATCGACAGTGCGTTTCCAGAGGTATTTTTGACACGTACCATCTGGCTATGGAATGAGTTCCCCTCCACGGTGTTTCCAGAGTGCTATGATGACATGTCCTTCTTTAAAAGAGGCTTGTGGAGAGTATTAAGCGGTAGGCAGCGACTTGGCTCTGCCCCTGGCATTGCTGAGGTCCATGGGGGACGGTAACCACTCACCATCAGGTGGGCCGTATGCTCGTCTGCCTACAAGGGCAATAAAAAAAAACAAAAAAAACCATTTATTTTGTCGTTTGTGAACAAGCGCTCGTTAAACTGATACCTGAAACCTGAGATGCGACACAGTTGCATAACTCGATGCGAGGACACCTGGCGCCTTCTCTTTATATCAGAGCATTTCCGGATTCAAGCTTATGCTCATAATGGTTACGTAAATTAGACTAGTTATGTATGTAGACAGAATACTTGCCTACGGGTGGCCTCACTATGGCCACAGGTAAATCCTTGCCCATTGTACGCACGACATCCTCGGCTATGGCCTTCGTGAAACAGTACGTGTTGGGCCAGTCCCTTATCAAACTGAAAACAGGAATTCATTACACATGACTGATTTCAAACTACTCCTGCCTGGACGTGCCCTCATGACCCTCGGTCCCAGAGCTCTCATCCACCCAAGTGACGCCCTGCACGTATTCACTTCGGCTCGTCTACTCACTCAGCAGTGATCGCGTTGAGTCTGCATTCTTCGACTGTCTCCGCGAGATGTATCATGACTTCCGGAGGGACAGGGCTTTCATAGATTTTCTCTTCCAAATCGTGATTTATTCTGCTCTTGGTTGCATTAGAGAACGCAGTTGACACGTGTACGAAGGACCTAGAGATAATTAAATAAACCAGACGTTTAGTGTTGACGGGATGTGTTCTGTTTTTTATGATTACATCTTATAAGGTTATAGTCCGGGTGGTACATTTAAGATAGACCCTTTATGTGGTCCCTTGTGGTAAACAAAATAATACAAACAATTCACAGCACAAGGTTCGTTACACGGGAGAAATCACCTTAGATCTTTGCAGCATTTGGCCAATTCCATGATCTCCCTGGTTCCTCTGACGTTGATGAATGTGGCCTTCTTCAGTGGCTCTTCGAACCTGGTCGTGGCAGCCACATGGAATATCACATTCACCTAAAATTCATTCTTAACGATAACGTCAGTTTTGTAAATCTTGGATGTCGACTTGAAACTATGAAATATACATGTACACACTTGACAAGTGCTGGGATGTAATTAGGATGTACTTGTACAGAAAGATCAAACGGCTGTTTATAGCTGGGTTTCTATAAGACAGTAAAATATCATCAACATCAGGATTTCGACCTTTTTTTTCAGTTTGGGTTGCATATTTTAACCTTGGTGCTTGGTGACCATGGTACAAACTGAAATCTATAGCTGCTTCTTCTCATGCTTGTCGCTGATCTTACAAGGTGTGTAATGTCAGTAAGGGAAGTATACCTCTTGCGCAAGCTTCATCCTGTCTTCGTTGTTCAGGCCGACGCCTAGTTCTGAGATGTCGCCTTCCACCGGTATAACTTTCCGAGTGAAATCTGGTTGTTGAGACCGTAAATTGTCGTATACCTTAAACAATAAATAGATTTAGAACAACGAATACAATTTGCGATCAATCTATATGTGTACGTCACAGTTAATTTGTTTAATCCCTATCGATCGAAATAAATACAATGACACAATGGGATAAATACCTACTATTGCTTGAGACTAAATTCCGGCCAAACTTTATAAAAAACAGGAAATTGAAAAATTGTATTGGCAACACAAAACCGATGATAATTATTTATGCTTAACATTTTTTTTTTGTTAAATTGTGCCCATTATGTTCTTATTAAAACGGAATAAATTAAAAAAGAAATCGAAAAACTAATGGATTTCATTATGTATGTATTCAGATTCATTGTATTATTGTTGCAGGTTTATTTCAGAATATTGAAAGTTTTCATTTGCAAGTCTTTATTTTTAACTAACTAGCTGACCCGGCAGACTTCGTAGTGCCTCAATCGATAAATAAAAGACCTAAACTTTTGTATAAAATAAACTTAAAACAAACAAAAGGAATCCGTCCGACGGGAGACACATCAAAGGAAAAACAAAATTGTTATTTTTATTTAATTCCGAGAATTTTCATATTTATTTACCTTTTAAACCTTCTCTGGACTTCCACAAATAATTCAAGACCAAAATTAGCCAAATCTGTCCAGCCGTTCTGGAGTTTTAGCGAGACTAACGAACAGCAATTCATTTTTATATATTATTATATAGACTAGCTGACCCGGCAAACGTTGTTTTGCCATGTATATTATTTCTAGGAAACATTTTTTTGTTCAATAAAAATAATTATCTATTTTAAGTGTGCGGGGACATATTTATAATCGAAAACGTTATAAAGAATAAAAGTATGTTTTATTTAGGTTAATATATAAATCTTTATTGAAGTAACGAATATATTTTAAATTATAATCTTTGATAGCTATCTAAACATCAAAAATAATTATTCATATTTTTACTATCAATTATGGCAGTTGAAAAAAATAAATTAATCTCTCAGCCAGGGCGGGAGATCAAATTGAATTAAAAAAAACATAATTAAAGGAACTTGAAATTATAAACTCAGAATAAGAATTTATCGTACTACAATTATATTATTTAATTGCCATTTTGCAACCTTACATTGCGGATCTGTGCATAGAATAAAAAAAATAAAAATCGTGATGGAAAAATAGGGGTTGATCGTATAAGAGTGAAAATTGAGAGTGATATGAACTTTTTTATTTTAAGTCACGACAAAATAAAAATGAAAGTCTTGCCAAAAAAATTAAAGTTTATAATTAACAAATAAAAAATAGAGGTTGATCGTAGAGGGGTGAAAATTTCAAAGTAATATGATTTTTTTAATTCTAAGTCATAATAAAATAAAAACAAAAGTCTTGCAAAAAAAATTAAAGTTTTAATTTGCAAATAAAAAATAAGGCTTGATTGTAGAGGGGTGAAAATTTAGGGTTGTATGTATTTTTGTATGCTGTATTATAAAAAAATAAAAACAAAAAAATATGTCTAAAGAATAAAATAAAAAATTTGGGGTTGGACCACCCTTAACATTTAGGGGGAAGGAAAATAGATGTTCGATTCTCAACCCTGGCCGATATGCACGCTAAGATTCGCGAAAATCGGTCGAGCCGTTCCGGAGGAGTTCAATCACGCACACCGTGACACGAGAATTTTATATATTAAATAGATAGATTAACTTCTTTTAAGATTTATGCCATAAATCATATAGAGGTTACATACATATAACAATTAAATAAGTTTAAAAACAAAAAAAACGTACTAACTGGATCATTTAATTGTGACTTTAGTCTCTCTTGCATCGATTTCCCTTTCTTCGACCTAATCAACAGGTAAATTCGTTTAACGTCGCACGACCTGAAAAATTGAAAGTAAAACAAATAAAAAAAAATTAAAAAAAAAAGATTTAACGTGGGTCTATCTAAAATGATCTATCTACCACCCCGGTACAGAATCAATGCCCCTAGTGTATTCCCTCAGCGCTATCACATATCCACTTTCCGGTGGACCACCATCACCGAAGGGTGGGGCAGCCGTTGTAACTATACTGAGACCTTAGAACTTATATCTCAAGGTGTGTGGCCCATTTACGTTATAGATGTCTATGGGCTCCGGTAACCACTTACGAGACATTGCCGCTATTTCATTGGGACTATAGGCAGTACGTATTTAACGATATTTTAACAACGGAACATATACCTACCTCAACAATGGACTACATCAACGATTATCTTAATTCATAAGAAAGGCAGAACAGATGATATTTCGAACTATAGACCCATTTCACTAATGTCTAATATTTATAAACTTTTCTCCAAGATAGTACTAGAACGATTAACAAGGACTCTGGACGAAAATCAGCCAAAAGAACAGGCAGGGTTTAGAAGTGGCTTCTCTACTTTCGACCATATACATACTATAAAACAAATAATCCAAAAATGTAATGAATATAACATCAACTATTATTTATCGTTTATAGATTATAACAAAGCATTTGACTCGCTAAAACATCAGAAAATATGGGAAGCGCTTGCTTTACAAGGAGTCCATAATAAGTACATCCGTCTATTGAAAAACATATACGAAAACATGAAAGCAAGAGTACGGACAGAAAAGCTAGGAGAACACTTTCACATCAAAAAAGGAGTTAGACAGGGATACCCCCTTTCACCCAAACTTTTCTCTGCAACCCTAGAACATGTGCTTCGTCAGCTCGAATGGGACGATTACGGTATTAATATTAATGGAGTGTTACTAAATCATCTGAGATTTGCCGACGACCTCATACTTATAAGCGAAAATCCAGAAACTTTACAAAAAATGATTGAGCAACTTGTATGTGAAAGTGAAAAAGTTGGACTATCATTGAACACAAACAAAACAAAGCTGATGACAAACTACAAAAAAGTCCCTATCAAACCTTACAACACAGCTAAATTAGAATATGTAAATGAGTATACATACCTCGGCCAAATCATATCCCCCAAAGACCTCACAGCAAAAGAAATCAGTAACAGAATAAATATAGGATGGAAAAGTTACTGGGCATTAAAAGATGTCATGAAGAATTCAGAAATACCTGTTAAGGCAAAGAAGAAAATATTTAATACATGCATTCTTCCAAGTATGACCTATGGATGCCAAACATGGGGATTGACAAATAAGAACATAAAATCTTTAGAAATTTGTCAACACCGAATGGAAAGAAGTATGTTAAACATGACATTAAAAGATAAAATACGGTTAACAAAAATAAGAAAACAAACAAAGATCATAGATATAAAATACCGAATACAACAACTGAAATGGAAATGGGCTGGACATTTAATTCGAGATAAAACAGAAAAATGGGCTAAAGGAGTGACAGAATGGTGTCCTAGATATAAAAAGCGAAATAGAGGAAGACAACAACGTAGATGGGAAGATGACATCAAAAAAGCGGCAGGAACGACTTGGATGAGAAAAACGCAGGATAGATTATTATGGAGAACCCTTGGGGAGGCCTATGCTGTACAGCAAGACGATCAAGAAACCGGTGTCGAATAATAAAACTAGATAATAAGTGTATTAAAAATGTAACTTAAATTAGATTGTTAATAAAGGCTTATATTATATTATATTAAAGGCAGTACGCTTCCAGAGACCGTTCCTGCCACGTACCATCCCACTCCAGAATCAATGCCCCTTGGTATTCCCTCAACGCTATCATATGTCATTTTTAAAGCTTATAAAGAGTTCTCGGTGGTTTGCCTGTACTCTCAGTATTACAAACTATCTGTCCACGGAATATCAACTTTACGAATCTAATTTGAGTTGTATATTGTTTATGGCAACACCGATCACCTTAGAAGCTTCTCTATGAGTTGTTTCCCGATGAAGCCCGTCCCTCCAGTGATCAGCGCTGTGGTTCCCGCGTAGAACTGCCGCACAGCCGACTCGCCGCGAAGCGCTTCCTCCTCCAGCGCCTTCTGACGCGAGACCTGCTCGATCTCCAAAGCCAAAGCGCTGTCCATTCTGAAACTGCTTATTTACGGGCTGTAATTTAACAAAATGACGACGACAGACGGACTACTGACAAATTTCTGGCGAACTAGCAACAAGCACGCAAGTTTAAATAGGCGTAATTAGACTACGTATCACTAATAGAATAAGCAGCCAGTTTTAAATAATTTTACGACATTTCGTTAATATAGAATAATTTGTATTTTAATTCGCAGTGACCTACGACACGCGGAAATAAATAAAAAAAAAAAATTCATGCAAATCATCTTTTAAAAATAAACTATTTAAACAGACAATAGTTTGTTTTAAGAGTTATTATACCAGTTTTGTCATTGAAAAGATCCGTCACGGTTAAGTGCGAGGAAAATTAGCGGAGTACGGGTTCCAGATCCAACCTTAAGATCTTGGCACACCACGCCATGCAACCCTAGGCAATGAATGCTGTTCATATGTCGTGCTCAATGGCGTGTAATTGGGCGAGACCCGTGCCCAGCAGTGGACTGCTGAATGATGGTATTTTTTTTATTGCTTAGATGGGTGGACGAACTCACAGCCCACCTGGTGTTGAGTGGTTACTGGAGCCCATAAACATCTACAACATAAATGCGCCACCCACCTTGAGATATAAGTTCGAAGGTCTCAAGTATAGTTATAACGGCTGCCCCACCCTTCAAACCGAAACGCATTACTGCTGCACCGCAGAAATAGGCGGGGTGGTAGTGCTTACCCGCGCGGACTCACAAGAGGTCCTACCACCAGTAATATTACACGATGTTATTCCTTTAACAATACTTTAACAACATAAGTTTAGGGGCATTCGCTACAAGATGTCTATAGTTTCCATACAAAAAAAAAAAAAATGTCTTAAAGTATCGCAGTTTTAGGGTCCTGGCACATTCGTTGCCTGACTTAAAAACAGTGAAGACATCTCGGAACTGTCATCGTGTCATGCTCTGCAAACTCTTTACGCGATTACCCACCATACGCCCACTATCTCAAGAAATAATCGGCGAATTCTGTGACTTACATAACTTGTATGTTCAGATAATTTCCTTCTATAATTATAATTTCAAATGAGGCTTGTGGAGGCTTGTACTTCAGAGAACGACGGTAACCACTTACCATCAGGTGGGCCGTGTGCTCATCCGCCTACAAAAGCTATGAAAAAAATCATCACTTAGATCTTCTAGGCAGTGAAAATTAGACAGCGTCTGGTAAAATTAATTAGATTGAATCTGATCCAGGTATAGTGGCCACTGCTATTGTACAGAAGGCCACAACGCCAGCCACAACCCTTGACAATTCCAAAAATCATACGCTAACCTATTTCTTTTGATATAAACAATCAATGCTTTCAATTGATTTGTAATACAACAAAAAAAAAAACGATTCCTTAAAAAAACACGTGTGGCACTTGGGGACTGCCGCGATAAAGCTATTGCGTACCATTTTTTATCATGCAATTATAATTAGACAATCATAATTTAATATTAAAACAATAATAAAATGACCACGCTATATTTATAAGCATTAACAAAAGCAACACATTAACTGTCCCCTTCACACTCATAAGCTAGACCGCGCGAGAGAGAGAGAAAGAGAGATAGGCAGACTTTTCATGATGCGCATGCAGTGCGACGTCACGCCGTGCGCTTATTCACAAACACTACACAAGCGCAACGTGTGAATGTGTTGAACGCGAGCTACATGGTAGGCGGAGTGGGGGTGTTAGGTTTTATTTTCGTTACGGATTTTCTTGATTCGGTCGCCGCGCTCAAAGCCCGCAATAAAAGCTATGAAATAACTTAATAATATGTATAAATTCTGTTGACCATCGCTTCGGTTAAACATTAAAGTATTCTAAGCACCGTGTTATGCAAAACGAATTGTTTTCAAATACGCCTACTGTGGATGACTGGCGAATGGTTTGTTAATTAATTTTTTATGCGAAAATGCCACGTAATTCGTTAATCGTATCCACATGTTACCATACGAATAGATTTCCGATGTCATAAAACTATGGAATACATATTAGGGAATCTGATGTGACTTCAATATGTATGACGTCATTTGGAGCCAACCCTTACGACAGCTACAGATAATACACTTATAGACAAAGATTATCCACGTTATGGGATATACGTTGTCGTATGCTATTTGTTTCGCTGCGATTTCATTACATGTACGTTCCAATTTAACGACTAATTGGCCGTCTTCACTGACATTTTTTTGTTGAAGTATTGTTGAAGTTTGTTGAAGTTTTCAATATTTTTTGATCTACATAAGAAATAATTAGACAGTATAAACGCACTTGTTAACAAAACGCTAGTAAATACGGCCATTGCCAGCTGACTGACAAAACCGGCGCATGCGCAATGCAGGCGTGAGGTGATGGTTTGCTTATTAGATATAAAATAATTAATAATTGGGAATTTAATTGTTTTTATGATCGAACAATCACCAATAGTCGTCGAACAAACTATAATTGATCAAAATTAAATAATCTGAGCGATAAAAATAAAGATATCTAGTAAGGGGCCAACTTAAGAGTGATCATTTGTTTAATTAATTATAAATAAATAAAAGACGAACAAACGAATTTTTACATTCGGACATTAACGAACAAACAAAGAATAAATAATTATAAAAAAAGGGGGGCCAAATTCAGTGCGCCTGTGAAAGGTTATAAGCCGCAATCACCATCAGTGTTGTTAATAAAATGTCGCTTACATAAACGTATTAGGTATCTAAGTAAATACTGTTTTATCTATATGTAAGTGAGTGTTTAATAAAATATTAATACAAATTGTTTCTAGAATTTTTTGACAGATTGCTTAACCTAAATCATGGATGGTTATTTAGTACGTGTCTGTTAATAGGATGGGTAAGTAACTTCGTCTACAACCGCATAATTGTCATGGCCTAACGGATAGGTAATTAAGCCCATAGACATATCCCATTAAGTTTCTCGCTGGATCTTCTCGGTGGGTCGCGTTTCCGATGCGATGGTAGATTCTGCGAAGCACTGCTCTTTTAAGGCCTAGTTTTTATTTTTTAGGCAGAAGAGCGTACGGCCCACCTGATGATGAGTGGTTACCGTCGCTCATGAACGACAGTAATGCCAGGGACAGAGCCAAACTGCTGCCTACCGTTTAATATTTTCCACTAGCTGACCCGGCAGACTTCGTAGTGCCTCAATCGGCAAATAAAATAAACTTAAAACAAAAAAAAGGAATCCGTCCGACGGGGGACACATCAAAGAGAAAACAAAATTGTTATTTTTATTTAATTCCGAGCATTTTCATATTTATCTACCTTTTAAACCTTCTCTGGACTTCCACAAATAATTCAAGACCAAAATTAGCCAAATCGGTCCAGCCGTTCTCGAGTTGTAGCGAGACTAACGAACAGCAATTAATTTTTATTTATAGACTAGCTGACCCGGCAGACTTCGTAGTGCCTCAATCGATAAATAAAAGACCTAACTTTTTGTATAAAATAAACTTATAACAAACAAAAGGAATCCGTCCGACGGGGGACACATCAAAGGAAAAATAAAATTGTTATTTTTATTTAATTCCGAGCATTTTCATGTTTATCTACCTTTTAAGCCTTCTCTGGACTTCCACAAATAATTCAAGACCAAAATTAGCCAAATCGGTCCAGCCGTTCTGGAGTTTTAGCGAGACTAACGAACAGCAATTCATTTTTATATAGATAGATAGATAATCCTCGTTTGAAGCAACCAACGCCCTCGGGTTAGAGCCCTTTAAGCTCATCTACTCGCTCAGTTACGCTGGCATGCCCTCTTACGGCTACTATCCTAGGTAGAAAAAAATGTGAGCCGTCACGGGTCGCCTGGCAGATGTGAAACATCGACATTATTTTTTAAAAGTAATATGCAGAAAAGAACAGATTGTGATAGGAACTAAATATGTCATAATGATAAATCGGTTTTATGTGCGACTATAGATGTTTCACATCAAAAATTTGGATAAGTCGGTCGATTCACTTCGAGCGATTCGACTGTGCCGGTGTTCAAACGCACATGGACCAATTGTTTTAATGAAATACGTACTTAACATACGAACGACTTCAACTACAATGGTGTAGCATCGTTTAAAAAGAATCGTATGCCTCCAAATATTATCTATACTAATATATAAATCTACAGTTGTTTTACGGATGTTCTGTTCAAAATCCATGTCAAGTGGTGGTTGACAAGACATAACAGCGGATAACTACTCAACCATGCATCCGATTGACTTGAAACTTGGAATCATATATTTATATGAGTGTTGGACTCCATAATAATAATGACAATAAATAATAATGTTAATTTTAAATGCCCAGCGAAGCGGGCGAGTGCGGCTAGTAATTTATATAAATACTTGATTGTATTTGATGGTCGTCTTTTGAGATATTCAGTTCGTGCGGCATCCACTCATAAAATCTTTAATCTTGCCAATCCATATTTAAAATACTGTTTAGGATATGGCCTAGGTCTGACGACTTACCGTGAATCGTCCCGCAACCACGTCCGAAGGTCCTGGTCGAGGATAAGTATTGCCGACAGAATCAGTTCATCTATCCTTCACATGTAGAAAGTCATAGGTCACTGTCACTATTTTCCAGTTTTTTATATGAAAGGGGAAACTTTATACACTATTTAAATATAATGCGCGTGCCGATGCGGCTACAGCGGCTTCGCGTGACAAACTCTGTTTTTGTTGCTTTGCCGCACTAACAGGCAGGCAAGTGGTGGCGCTAGTGTCGCGCCGAAGAATCATTTCCCACGGAAATGGTGCATTCCGATACACACAATATGTCGCAGACCCAGTACAAGAAAAAACAAGAAATGAATAATACATATAAACCCAAATTGTGTCGCGTTACGTACTCAAAGAATAAAAAAAAGAAAAGTAATTATTCACAATATAAAAAAAAAAATTATAATAATATAAATATGTATTTTAGAACAAACTGTTACGGGACGGAACATGCCGCTCACCTTAAAAGCACGTAGTTGCTTTTAATATTCAAAAGTTAAAACTAATATCGAAAGAACGTAAAGCTTAAAAAACTTACTCGAAACTAATAAATTCAAAAAACTAATCATTAATGATTTGAACTACTCCAAGGGAAGAGGACATATTTTAACCATGGGTCGTTTATAAAGGAAATTTCCCATTTTAATGGTTACAACTCGTGTCCGAGCCGGGATGAAGTTCGTGGATGCGCGCCAACTTCCATTGCAACGGCGGCAAGCGGTCGTCGCATACCACCCAACAGTGCCTTCACGAAGGGCGACGCCCTTGTCCTGAAGCCACTTGTTACTTTGCTGAAGTTCGTGGAGGTATTCTTTGCTCCATCTCTTCCAAAAGTGCTGGATGGATTGTTGAATCCAGCGCCAGCGAGTGAGACGATTCGGTGACTCATCTATCAATGATACGTCAGGCAGAGCTGTCATGGGCTCTCTTAAAAAATGGGAAGGTGTTAATGAAAGGGGATCCGAAGCATCTGAACTTAAAACGCAAAGTGGACGCGAATTTAAGATCGCTTCGACCTGACACAAGAACGTATGCTTCTCGTCGTACGTTTTGATGCGATTACCTACAACGCGATGAAGATGGTGTTTAAAACTACGAACCCTAGACTCATGTAGTCCTCCGAAATGGCTCGCGTATGGAGGTTGAAAGTGCCACGTAATTCCCCGTGAAGGGTTTGTTGGTTAAGTGCGCTTTGCACAGATTCCCTTCGTAAAAACTCGTAAAGGTCTTTAAGATAGTGGTCACACCCGACAAAGTTCTTTCCACAGTCTGAATAAATATCGGTGCATAAACCACGACGGGACGTGAAACGTCACAGGGCTGCTATAAAGGCTCCTGTGGAAAGCTCTGAAACTAATTCGAGGTGTATCGCTTTAACGCTCATACACACGAAAACTGACACGTAACATTTTATAATTTTTGCATTACGCACCTTATTGGCACGCACGTAAAATGGACCCGCAAAATCTACCGCGGTCTTTAGAAACGGTCGCGCGGGGCGAACACGAACTGCTGGGAGTGGTCCCATGCGCGGTTGATTGTGCGTCGGGCGCGCGCGGAAGCACTGCACGCAGCGATGTATGCGCTGCAGCACAATGTTACGGCTTGACAAAATCCAATAGCGTTGTAAAAGCGCGTAGCGAACGGACTGCGGTACGGCATGTAAATTACATAAGTGTGCATCGTCAATAATAAGATTAGTTAAAGGGTGTTTTTTAGGTAAAATTAATGGTCGAAAAACCGAAAGATGAGTGCGGTGACACGAACAAGTTTCCCGAGCGACGAAAATCGCGTAATAAAATCAACATCCTGTATAGGCGGCGCCGTTGACGCGCTGGAACACACCGATACGTTGCGTTTTTCTTCGCACGTGTCTCTTACGGGATTTTGAATCGGCCAGGACTTCTGACTAAGATGGAGCCACGAGGGTCCGTGGTACCATAAGTCATGCTGTACGAGCGCGGTGGGCAAAAGGCCACGAGACGCAGCGTCGGCGGGATTGTCGGCCGACGGGACGTGACGCCAGCGGTCCGCGGGTACGCGGCGCAAAATCTCACTGACACGGTTCGAAACGAAGGTTTTCCATTCGTGCGGAGATTAGTGTAGCCATGCTAGCACGATGGATGCGTCGGACCAAGCGTAGACCTGGTCGAAGCGAACACGACCACTGTAAGTGAGCATTACCTTTTCAATTAATTTAGATAAGAGGACTGCCGCCATTAGTTCGAGGCGAGGAATAGTGAGACGCACACTCAACGGTGCGACGCGAGTTTTGGCTATAATCAGGTGAGTTTGAATGAAATCTTCTTGATCTTTGTAACGAATATATACACATGCTCCGAAACCCTTCTCGGAAGCGTCAGCAAAACCGTGAATTTGTATCGGTTCGGAATTGTTATTGTTAAATATATAAGTAACGCGGAAATGAGATTTGTGAGATGAGTGGGAGCTCGTCAACGAAAGAAGACCACGAATTTACTATGTCAACAGGCGGCGTCTCATCCCAATCGACTTTGGCTATCCATAAGAGTTGAATCAAATGTTTGGCAAACAATGTGACCGGTGATAATAGCCCGAGGGGGTCGTATATTTTTGCTATTTCTGAAAGAATGACACGCTTTGTACACTTAAACGATGAAACTTGGACTTTAAAATTGAATGAATCAGATTTAGGGTTCCACTGTAAGCCCAGAACCTTAACCTTTTTGTCGATCTCCATTTCAGCGAAGAGAACGTTCTCCGGCCGCTCACCATGAGACTCTGATGGCAGCACCGCAGCGAGTAACGCTGGCGAGTTGCTGTGCCATTTGCGCAATTCAAACCCAGCCGCCCCACAAATACCTATCAGCTCTTGTTGTAGCGCGAGTGCGCTGACTTCAGAGTCCTCGCCAGATACGACGTCGTCGACGAAAACATCGTTAAGTAAAACGGGCGACGCGAGTTTGAACCGCTCGGCCTCATCTTGAGCGAGTTGTTTTATTGTACGCAGAGCGAGGTAAGGTGACCATTTCACACCGAATGTGACTGTACGCAAACGGTAGTCACGAATAGTTTGCTCTGGTGATGTGCGCCACACAATACACTGAAAATCTTTGTCACTTTCACGAACAAGTATATTACGATACATTTGTTTTTATGTCGGCAGTAAGCGCGATTGAATGGACACGAAATTTAAGAAGGACGTCCACTATGTCCATGTGAAGCTTAGGGCCCGTTAGTAAAACGTCATTGAGCGAATACCCACTAGTTGAGCGACAACCGGCGTCGTACACCACACGTGTAGGCGTCGACTCACTCGATTCTTTGACCACGCAGTGGTGCGGAATGTAATAACTTTCACTAACTGAAGGTTGATCATCGACGAGCTTCATGTGGTTGAGGTCTACGTATTCCTGGAGACAAGCGTGGTAATCAGCCTTCAACTTGAGGTTGTGTTCTAACCGATATTCTAGTTTATGAAACCGAGCTAGCGCAATGGACTGCGACTCGCCGAGAGGCGGTGCGTCGGGCATAAACGGGAGGGCGACCACGTATCGCCCGTCCGCATTACGAGTGTGCGTCTTTTGAAAAAAGGATTCGCACAACTCCTCATCTGGAGTGTAACTCTGTTTCTCTGGTATTGATTCCAGCTCCCAAAATCTCTGAAGGTTGTCGTTGTCAAACGAGCTAAAACACACTTGAAATGAAGTTGGAACAGAAGAATCTAAATCTAATTTGCCTAAAAGTAAATAACCGAACACACTATTCATAGCGATCGGCGTGCCCGGCGGGCCTACGATAATGTTGCCTAGTAACACGTGGGATAGCATATCCGCTCCTAGTAACATTTCAACAGGCTGGGGCGTATGAAAGTCCGGATCAGCTAACTTCAGATTTTTCAAATGTGACCACCCGGTATGCGGTAAAGGTACACCTGGCATTTTTGGAATTAATTCGGGCAAAATTAACGCATTTACCGGAATGACAGGTTGTTGTTGACGTTTAGGCGCAATGGAACACGAAACTAAACCTTTTGGATGCACGGGTCCGGTGTCACCAATACCGAACACCGGCACGTTGCTATGCCGGCGCGCTAGACCTAAGCGCTGCATACAAGCTTCGGTAATAAACGATGCCTGGCTCCCCGTGTCTACCATGCATCTAACAGTGGAAATCTTGGTATTATTACCCACGGAATAGATAAATAAGGTTGGAAAGGCCTTTGCTCTAATTTTGTATTAGAACCAGTGTCGCAGCTTCATCCCCACTATTTTAATTTTCTACACATACACATACTGTGATTACAAGTATTTCGCACACAACAAAAACACCCACACATAAATCTCAGGACAGATATTCGTTCGCAAACTAGCACAAAACACCCGTAGGCATACACACACACACACGCGCAAAAAGGCAATAAAAATGTTCATACACGCTAGTGCTTGATAAAATCGATATTCTTTATCGATAAATTATCTGATGAATGAATGGAGAAAATGAAACATGAAATAAATATTGAAAAAGAAAACTATTTTACTTTTATTAATTACAAATAGTTGCTGTCCCTGGAATAAAACGTATTTGTTAAGCAGTTGGCGCTTGCTATTAATTGCGAATGAATTTTTCAAAACTAAGTGTATTCTGATTTTTTTATGGTAAAATCATTTTCAGTAAAATGTTTAGAGCAAATAGTACTCGTCTTTGTTTCCAGTTTCCTCTACCTGTCACGTCAATCCATTGTTCCCTGGCGTTAGGTTTTTTAGGAAACCTAAAATTTTTAATTTACTGCATAAGTCAAATAGCATTTCACTTAGATTTTAATACGTCTTAGACAATATAGTAAATACCCGTAAATGAGAGGTCTACATGTCCCTTTATATTATACCTTCACATTAATTCAATGATAATAATTCAATAACAATAATACATATTTATTTTACTCAAAATACGTCTCACTAAGAATATACTAGGTATCATTAATTAAATATAAAATAATGCAAAAATTATCCATGTCAAATGTAAATATAGTCGAGAATTCTGTCGATGATTTTATTTCACCATATGGTCACCTCACTATCGACAAACTGCACCACGGCCAATCAGGGCAAAGGCCGAAAGGAGAAACCCCATTTTGGGCCTAAGCGTTACACGAATGAGATATGTACCAAAAAATTCGTCTATTTTGCTTGATTAACCTATTGAAATCTTAGCTTCATTGACAATGGCCAAGTGTAGAAAATAAGTTGAATTAAATTTTTTGTTTTAAACAATATATTTTGTAAACATCTGCAACACTTATTTCAATATACGTAACTAGCTCCACAAACGTGCGGATTAGAATTAGAGCATCCATAAAATAGGATCGATTTAGTGGAAATCGAGTGTAAAAAATAATTAATACTCTTTTGCTTTAGGATAAAATAAAATGACTGTTTTTATAGGTATTTTAATCAATGTAAATAGAGTATGGCCATCGAATCGTGACGCAACTACTTACAATGGCGGCAATTCAAAATATCTACAACTGACAACATTAAATATAGCATGAAAGGGTAGTTTTGCATTTTTATATTAATGTGACTATGCCATAGAAAAACACAAATGTATCAAATCGTGTTATGTTATCTATAATGTTGCCAACTGAAGACATTTTGGATTGCCGCTATTTAGTTGTGCCATGATTCGCTGGCCAGACTATAAACTTAATCTCATTGAATAACGTAACGTAAAGAACCAAAATCTACTAACAAAAATCATTAAAAGAAATAAATAACTGTGCCATTTAGTTATGACACGAAATCATATCGGCAACTGCGGCAATTCAAAATATTTTCAACTGGCAATCCTAAATATAATATGAAAAAGTCGATTTGGTACTTTGGGTTTTCTATGGTGTAGTTACGTTAATAATTTTACTGGTGGTAGGATCTCTTGTGAGTCCGCGCATCCCGCCCGCCTATTTTTGCCGTAAAGCAGTAATGCGTTTCGGTTTGAAGGGCGGGGCAGCCGTTGTAACTATACTGAGACCTTATATCTCAAGGTGGGTGGCGCATTTACGTCGTAGATGTCTATGAGCTCCAGTAACCACTTAACATCAGGTGGGCTGTGAGCTCGTCGATGGGTATCTAAGCAATAAAAAATAAAAATAAAAAAGGCATGAAATAAAATGAAATGGACCAGCTCATAAAATCCCTTAAAAAAATCATTTCGTGCGCAGCGCGTTTCGCATTACGTTGTTTTTAATTTTTGGCTTTCGTTCGTTTTCGTAAACAACCTAACGCGCGATTTCTCGTAACAGGTTCCATTTTTATTTTAAAGCAACCTGTTGCTGCAACAGGTTTCGTAAAAAATTACTCATCTTTAGTAGGAAACAGCCTAAAAATATCGTTTTTATTAAACTATCTCGAACAATAAACATAACCTAAAATGTAAACATTGTCTGATTTTACCAATTTGGCCATTGCTGGGAGACCTGAAAATTGGGCTCATGAAACCTTCTTAGGTATTGTAACTTATGCCCAAATTCTAGCACTGTAACGCCAGGCCCAAGTTTGTATGGATTTCGGGTTTGTCCTTTCAAAGATTGAAGTGTAGAGAACACAATGCATGTAGTACATTGGAAGCTGACTTGATCATTGCGTTCATTGGGCGAGTACACATCGCGCAATGTATGCTATTTATAACTTGCTGCAATAATATTGTTAATGTTTGGAATTTCATAATGCTCAGTATATTTTTATGTTTTAGACAAATAATATTGTAATTAAATGGTAATTTCGACTTACCGATCGAAAGATATACCTCCTCGCTCTATACTTGAGGTCTGATTTTTTGTTTTACAAGTTATAATTGCACAACACGGCACTATAAAGCGCAGATCTGTTGGCTAAAGTAGTCCGAAGCGCACTAAACGCGGTGAATGAAAGAATCGGTCGAGTTATGTTTGTAGAATCATAACTGTGTCACGCTTGCCCCGCCTACATTACCATTCCAACCTTATTTATCTATTCCGTGTTATTACCTATGATAATATCCACTAGTGCTGTCGATAACAACACTGTTCCAGTGTGAGCGAGAGGTAAGTAAGATGCGCAATTTCCGTGTACCGCGATCGGAGTCGGCTTCTCCTGCATAGGAGTGAGCGGAACAACAATAGGTTGTTTGGTTTCGCTTGCAAACGATAGCGCTTGAGCCGGTTGATTCGTAAAATGTAATAAACTATGATGTCGTTTATGACACGTTCTACACACAAAATTTGAAATGCAATTTTTTACGTCGTGACCGACGTTCAAAGTTATAACAAACACTTTTGTTTTGTACAAGGGAATATCTATCCTGCGGGGAAAGATTTTTAAAAACTCGGCACATTTTGTCAAAATGTGTGAACCGTTACACTTCAAGCAAGTTCGAACCTTATTACTATTGACCGTAGGTCGAGTTTGGTCTGATAAGACGTTCGCGGCAAACGATCGCTTTACCGGCGCAAAACTGTTCGGACTTACATTGTAGCTACGCGGCTGTAATGGCAGCGGATTACCTACCCGCGATATCTGTTTGTTAGCGTGCTGTGCGGAGGTATTTGAGGAGCTAGGAGATACAATTTCTTCCGCGGCGATTTCATGTTGTAAATATGAAACCAATGTGTCTACTTCTGGAATATCGGATGGCTTGGCCAATAAACGTTCGAATCCCTTTCTCATACTACTCGGAATTTTACGTAGTAAAATTTGTAGGAGAACGAAACTCCACTCATGAGTCGGAAAGTCCATGACCTCTAACGCCTTCATGTTTTCCTGATAGACATTTAACAATTTTCGTACACTATACGGAGATCTATCTGAACACGATTCTATGTCTAAAATTCGATCTAGATGTTTCGACGCAATTACTCTTTTATTTTCGTAGCGGGTTAACAATATTTCTAACGCGATCTGGTAGTTATCTTCCGTGATAGGTATGGATTTGATCAGGTTATACGGTTCGTTTTTAACTGCAAGTAGAAGATATCTAAGTTTCTCTGCTTTAGAGTAGGCATTGTTGCTATGTACTAACGATTTGAATAAATCATAAAATGATGGCCAATCCGTAGGATCGCCTTTGAATTCAGGTAAAGGTAAAGTAGGTAAATTTCTTTTATCGTTACCTATCGCATCAAAAGAAAAATTACTTGACCGATTGAAACGGCGCTGACGCTCATCCATCGACTTTAACGAGTTTAAGTGACCGACAATGTCGTAGTACAAGTCATTAAAATCATTACGAATCTTTATGTTATCATCTTTGTTAAATTATTTGGATCTGATGAGCAGCTTTTCAATTTTAGTCTGAACCTTTGTAAACTTTCTTTGGTGAGCCGCTAGTACGCGAGCGAAATTGTTGTTCGTTCGTCTTCGCGAGTAGAATGATACGTTTGAGTTCATCAAGAATTAAATCCCTTTCGAAAATATCTTGTTCACACGGCGATAATTCTTCACCTTCCGACATTTTGCGAAACAAAAGATGGCGGGGGACGCTAAGAATCGAACGCGTGATTTTACAATTTGAAAATGAATACGTAAATACTGCTAAATAACACGACACAAACTGGAAAATATGTATCCGATTCGAATGAACCAAATTTATGTTTAGGATATGGCCTAGGTCTGACGACTTACCGTGAATCGTCCCGCAACCACGTCCGAAGGTCCTGGTCGAGGATGAGTATTGCCGACAGAATCAGTTCATCTATCCTTCACATGTAGAAAGTCATAGGTCACTGTCACTATTTTCCAGTTTTTTATATGAAAGGGGAAACTTTACACACTATTTAAATATAATGCGCGTGCCGATGCGGCTACAGCGGCTTCGCGTGACAAACTCTGTTTTTGTTGTTTTGCCGCACTAACAGGCAGGCAAGTGGTGGCGCTAGTGTCGCGCCGAAGAATCATTTCCCACGGAAATGGTGCATTCCGATACACACAATAGGTCGCAGACCCAGTACAAGAAAAAACAAGAAATGAATAATACATATAAACCCAAATTGTGTCGCGTTACGTACTCAAAGAATAAAAAAAAGAAAAGTAATTATTCACAATAAAAAAATAATAATAATATAAATATGTATTTTAGAACAAACTGTTACGGGACGGAACAAATACATAATATTTAAAATTCCATATTTTTTAATATAATTCCTTTTAAATTTGGAATTTATTGCCAGCCATATATATATTAATTAAGTTTCAAATGGCCAGTATCGTAAAACGGTAACTTTATAGGTGATGATTTACAGTGCAATAATAATATATAATAATAACAATATTGTTTCGTTAGAGAATATAGTTGTAGTGTGATCATCAGAACTTCAATGTCGCCACCCAAACATAGACACGAGGTCTAAGTTTCAAATTCAATGTACAATACAAAAAAAATTAAAACTGTCTCACCCTTCAAACCAAAACTGCTTCCGGCAGCTATGGTCATATTGTTAACTACCCGTGCAGCTGTCCAAGACGCTCTTCCAGCAGAAGTTACGCAAATCATAGATTCCATTCGAAAAACTGCTGGAATCTAAAAGCATAGCCGCACCGCTCGATACAGTACACTGGACGTCTTGCTCTTTATGCCCTTTCAGATCAAATAATTTTAATTTCTCAATAAGAAGTTCTCCTATATCTCCTTTTAGTTTGTGAGCGCAAATTATCCCTCATTACGGTGTGGAGCTACGTCTAACATTTAAATACTGCTATGCTTTGTAACGCCATCTTCTTTTTTTCCCCCAACCTATGATGATAGTTTTGAGATGCTATTTCAGCTTCTCCTTGACGTGTAGGTGAGCTCACGGGGCTCAAGCCAGAGGTGTTGCTAACACTGGCTCTAGTTAGAGCAGTGCTTCGCAGAATCTACCAATGGACCGGAAACGCGACCCTCTAAGAAGATCCGGTGAGGAACTCAGTCATATTATAAATACTAATTTGAAAACTGTGCTTAAATAAACAATGTGAAAGTGTTTTTGGCGGTAATTTTAATAATGTCACACATTATTAAAATTACCGCCAAAAACACAGTGATTTCAAAATAATGTGAAATGAACACTTATGCCGAGTTTACATTACGAAATTAGTGTCATGCATGTTGAGCTCAGTTTCACGAAAGTAGTTTCGATATATGCGAAAGTAATTTCGTCAAAAAATTAGTGTCGCGAAATCCACAGTATCGCAGTAACCACGGCGCCGTCAGCATCAAAGCTAAATTCTATGCTATATGCTATATTCAATGTAGCTAAAGAAATGCTTATATACCTATAAACTTAAAAAAAAGACTATCAAGAAAAAAAAGGTTGGTAGATTCGAGGATGGTCAACAAGAAGGCATTTAGGTGCAATGAAGTTAGTCTCTGAATTAGCAGATAAAGATCCTGAGAGCTATAAAAACTATTATCGAATGAGTGAATATAATTGTGCTTTTTTACTGTAGGTGTTTCGGGTCCCAGAGACACCGTTGTCGCTGATATTCATTAATAAGATCTATATTTTTATCTGTACTCCATCGTTGGTTTGCCATTTTCAACGTTTGAAGCGCGTCCGAACTAACAATACACACGTCCGCACAGCGCAGGCCCTTTCGCGACATTAGTTTCACGTCGCGTTTACACTATGAAATTAGTTGCATGACATTAATTTCACCAAAAAATCGCGCAGGGCACGAAACTAATTTCCATGCATGAAATTAATGCATGCATTACGAAAGTATTAAATTACACGTGAAACTGTTGGTAAAACTAATGTCACGAAATTAGTTTCATGCCACTAATTTCGTAATGTAAATTAGGCTTAAGTGATGACGAAACAGAAATACTGATTTGGCTTAAAAAACATTGTTTCCAAGCCAGTAAAATTCATAAAAAAAACCGGCAAAAAATTAAGAAGCAAAAGATTGCCGCGTAAAGTATTGAACCAAAATAAACATGTTTAATTCGAAATTAAGCAGTTTCGTGGGTTCACCTTGATCTCCGAAGATTGTAGAGTTGTAACGAGCGGCGGTTGCCCACCGAAACAAGCCCAAATCCTACGCCTACGATCGAAACTGGACAAGTTAGTGTACCTACGGTTGTTTTTGTCTATCATCTTGCAAATGTTATGAATTATTTTAATTTGATAATTATACAGTCTGTTCATAAAAGAACGTAATTTAATATCATTTCCTCGAGGTTATTCTGTGTTGTTCCTCATTATTTGCTCCAACGAACTCTTGTACATTTTCTTTTACGTGTTACGAACAGTGAGATAATGAGAAGTAGGCAGTATTTCCTCAGGAATACCTTATATATCTATTAGATAGTATTTTAGAGCGACCCGCCGTGGCTTCCTACTGGCGAATTAGGATATTGTACGTACGTAGAAACGTACGTAAAAATCTCATAGAACTCGTCAACTGCCAGCTAAAAATTTCAAGTTGTAGCTCCAATGCCACGTTGATGATTCACGGCGTGTACTAAAGTTGCAGAAAATGTTTTTCGTCTTTCTTAAACAAATTATAGTTAGTTTTAATCACATGTGTTGATTGATAATTTATATGCCATTTTGTAGGCAGTGGCATACTCTCATTGGTAGAGATTTCGCGATTCCTCATTAAAAAATTGTAACAAGTAAGTAGTTTTGATAGATCTGTTTTGGAAACTATCTAAAGAATTCTAAACAGACTGGAATAAGTGAAAATCTGAGGGCACTTCTATGGCTAAACTTTTCTTCTTTGTAATATTTGGGCTGAGTGGCTAAAGATGTATTTTGCTACAGAAGCTGCTTGCTACAGATGCTTCTACATCAACTTTGACCTGAACTTGCAAGGAACAGTTCTGTGCTACCCCTACACACATACAACACTGCATTAAATCTTATAAATGTAACAATTTTAATTCATTCATTTAAATCATTCTGTCGAATTTTTCTTTTTATTTTATTAAATAATAAAACTATGAATTATAATAAAGCTTCAAAATGTATCCAATTTATTTGTTCTTTCATTTATTTAGCTGACAAAAAACAAAAGAAATATTGCAAGAAACTATTTATTCTGTTGTTTGTAAAATATGACATTTTACATTAAGAAGCAAAAGTACAAATAGTACATTAATATTATTTATTCCAACTTTTAAATTACCAAATAAAAAATTTTTCTCCGACCTGCATATTGGAATGTAGATACACATACCACACACACACTCATACATTCCGTCCAATGATTAAAAAATGGAGTGAAAATAAAATATTTCCAGAAAGATGTAATATGTATTGATTCTTATTTAAACCATTTACAAATAGATAAGACACCAAACAATATGGGAGTGACAATTTAGTACCAATACTCGTGGTGACTACGACTTCAAACCATCACCATCTCCATTACTATCGTTTTAATAAGTAGAATTATATTTTGAATCTACATAGTACACTATTATTAGATCATATACAATCATCGAAATACGTACATCAACATTGCACAGCAAATGTACAGAAAATAAATTACGGTTACAAAAAATAGTCCATGGTAACATAAATTAGCTATCTTCAACCAGCTCTGTTTCTTCCTACCATATTCGCTGTTCTTGAGGCCGTCCTTCAAAATAAACTTTCTTAAGCCGATGCACCAGATCGCCATAAAACGCGAGCAATCGATCTTCGCAACATCAAAATTGAACAATATCCTGTCAGTTTTTGACATTTGGTTCAACATGGCCACGGTGTTGTCATCGACAAAATTCCACTGGTTCCTCAGGAAATAGCCGTACAACATAGACATTTTGTATATCTTTTCATACAATTTAACGAATCTGCAATTATAAAATATACTGTTCGTTAGACATTTAGTTAACATGAGATAAACCAACAATATATATCTGATTATTTCATGTCTTTGCGTAACTTTGGTATCATTGTGAATTTTCTGTTGTAAACCCGGCTATGTCCCATAATATCTCTTACCTACATGTTTTATAACGCCTTGAGAATATAAGCCAAGGAGTACTTACGACTTTATGCCCTCAGGTCGCTTCATGGAGGTCACATTAAACACGAAGTCGGCTACATATGCAGGTATGTAATGCAATAGCCATGTTGACAACCAGAATACAACATCACTTCCGGTCCCAAAACCATAACAATACCAAACGGCTTTCGGTGTAGCGTACTCTAGTGTGTTAGGATTCTTCAGGAAATCAGACATACAAGCTGTAAAAAGAGATTTCGATGTAAATAATTTAAAGTTGGAGAGATAAATATTGACGGAGGCTAAGTAGATAATCGCCTTATCGTTACCGCCGCTGACTACTCTCCGAATCTTAATCACGCAGAAGCCAGTCACCGGTGACGTCCTAGACACGTCCTTACGGATCCAGCAGATCCAATAATTCTTGCATTAGACGCCTTCAGCTCTAACGCATGTGGACCCCGGTAACCGTACTCGTCGAACTCTGCAAAGAGTTAGACGTGCAACCTAACCCATGTATCAGCCCACTGAGTTTCTCGCCGGGTCTTCTCAGTGGGTCGCGATTCCGATCCGTTAGTAAATTCATTAGCGAAGCAGCTGCTCTTGAGTTGTTAGGTCTTCTCCGGAGGTGCTCGGGCAGCTGTTAGCTAATCTCACCCTTCCTAGCTGAGCCTGTGCTCGTCCACATGTTCTGGTGAAACTAGAAAGGTCTCCGAGGCAAGTGGAATGAAGTCGTCGTGGCCTAAAGGATAAGGCGTCCGATGCATTCGTATCTCGCGATGCAACGGTGTTCGAATCTCGCAGGCGGGTACCAATTTTTCTAATGAAATACGTACTTTACAAATGTTCACGATTTATTTCCTCGGTGAAGGAATAACACCGTGTAATAAAAATCAAACCCGCAAAATTATAATTTGCATTATTACTGGTGTGGACGAAATAAGATTGGCTCTGAGACAACTCAAGAATGGAAAAGCCCCTGGAGATGATGGTATAACAACTGAGCTATTGAAAGCAGGAGGAACACCTCTCTTAGTAGAGCTACAGAAGCTTTTCAGCCACGGTATTCACCGCGGGAAAACTCCGAAGGCGTGGAACAACAGTATTGTGGTACTTGTTTTCAAAAAAGGAGACAAAACTCTTTTAAAGAACTACAGACCAATCTCCCTCCTGAACCACATCTATAAGTTGTTCTCACGAGTCATCACAAATCGCCTGGCAAGAAGGTTCGACGAATTTCAGCCCCCAGAGCAGGCTGGGTTTCGGAGCGGCTATGGAACCATAGACCACATACACAAAGTGCGGCAGATTATAGAAAAGACCACAGAATATAATCGGCCCCTGTGTTTAGCATTCGTGGATTATGAGAAGGCTTTCGACTCCATCGAGACTTGGTCTGTTCTGGACTCTCTGCGGCGATGCCAGGTAGACCATCGCTATGTCCAGGTGTTGAAATGCCTCTACGACTGTGCCACGATGAATGTTCGAGTACAGAATCAGCAGTCTAATCCTATCCAATTACGTAGGGGAGTGAGACAGGGGGATGTAATTTCCCCGAAACTGTTTACTAACCCATTGGAAGATATGTTCAAGACGTTGAACTGGAAAAAGATGGGCATAAACATTAATGGCCAGTACATCTCGCACTTGCGGTTTGCAGATGACATAGTTCTCATGGCGGAATCGTTGCAAGATCTGCAGCAGATGCTGAACGGCTTAGCAGATTCTTCACGACGAATTGGACTCCGGATGAACATGGATAAAACCAAAGTGATGTTCAATGGTTACATTAGCCCGGGTCCGATCGTCGTGAAGGGCTGCCCGCTTGAAGCTGTTGATGAATATTTATACCTCGGGCAGACGCTGCAGATGGGTAAACACAGCTTGGAGAGGGAAGTCAAGAGAAGGATCCAACTGGGCTGGGCGGCGTTCGGCAAACTGCGTGGAGTCTTTTCATCGCACATACCACAGTGCCTGAAATCGAAAGTTTTTAACCAGTGCGTCTTACCGGTAATGACTTACGGAGCCGGAAACGTGGACACTCACAGTACGGTTGGTCCGTCAGCTCAAAGTCGCTCAGCGAGCCATGGAAAGAGCCATGCTCGGAGTTTCTTTGAAGGATAAAATCCGGAATGAGATTATTCGACAAAGAACTAAAGTCATCGACATAGCTCAAAGTTGCAGTCAGCAAGCTGAAGTGGCAGTGGGCTGGCCATATATGCCGTAGGACTGACGATCGCTGGAGCAGACGGGTTCTCGAGCGGAGACCGCGCAGCGGAAGACGTAACGTGGAACGCCCCCTGGCTAGATGGTGCGATGACCTCCGCACGGTGGCCGGCAAGAAGTGGATGAGAGCCGCAGACCGGGCTCAGTGGTGTAGATTGGGAGAGGCCTATGTCCAGCAGTGGACGACTGTGGGCTGTTGATGATGATGATGATGATGATGATGATGGTGGTAGGACCTCTTGTGAGTCCGCGCGGATAGGTACCACCACCCCGCCTATTTCTGTCGTGAAGCAGTAATGCGTTTCGGCTTGAAGGGTGGGGTAGCCGTTGTAACTATACTGAGACCTTAGAACTTATATCTCAAGGTGCGTGTGCTTTAATACGCCACACGCACACATACACACACGAATGGTTTTGTTTAAAGGCCATAATCTTGTTAAGCCTGAATTAGCTATCAACTGTTCTGAATAAAATGTGGCCACGAACCGCTTTCACAGTCACGAAATCATCATCATAGCCTTGGCAGAGTAGTCGTGGTGTGGAATCCTTGTTTATTAAAGCCTTGACAGCTGCTCTTATATACTAACGAAATAATAGCTTATTAAACATTGCAGTGGAGACTTCCCCCTCAAATATTGAAGTGCACTGAAGAATAAAAGTTGTCCGTGAACCCTGACAATAGCCGTAAGCTTTTCTAATCACGTATGTTGAATCATTTTGATACTTACATGTTTCAATTTTGCTCCCAGAACAGCTTATATTATAAACTTTAATTTCTTTTTCATTCTTATTGTAACGTACATTGGTATCCGATGCTGTTGCTATTACCGCATTATTGACGTAGTCCACGGGCACTATTGGAATGCTAATATCACTCGTTAAAACTACGTGCATAACGCCTAGCATTAATGTCAAAAGTACCTGAAAAAAAAAACCAAATTACATTATCTGTGTGCAAATTACATTATGTTTGACAGCTGATTTAGCAGAATTAATCATAGACCTATATAGTATACTTCAGTGGAATTTATACATTAATTTTTTGAGTCATCAAATAATCACATCACAATAAATCACACATAGAAGCTAAGAGGCATCACTTTGACAAGCCTCTTCTATGTGATTCGACAGTTGACTTCTCTGAATCCAAAAAAATCTAACAAGTCAACCTTAACCAACATACGAATAGCCAACAGTCGAAAGATACGGATCGGCAATCGTGAAAAAGAACACCATCAAACTTATATGATAATATATTTATTCTAGAACTATCGACAAAGCTAATCATATTGTATTGTTTCGAAACCAGAACGAGTCCGTGCTCTGTTACTTCGCTTGTGAATTGGCCAGTAAGGTGTTACCATGGGTGTGCTTACAAATCTTAAACTCTGACCGGGTTCTGACCCCGGACGGAGATCGGACGTCGGGTGTAAGAGTGCAGGGTAGTCGTTTAGTGGGTGGGCCCTAAAATCCTTGGGCCCGCGATCTGCTCTCAACACCTGCAGATCGTTGAGTCTCACATACCCCGCGCGCCCCCTAGGCGCGGGGACCTGGTAGGAGGTTCGGCCCCCGGCCCGGAAAAAAAAACACCCTTACAACTCAACCAAGCTAAGTTTGCACCTCGCATCGATTACGTCACACTGCCGCTTAGGTATGGTCTGAAAAAAGGATTCGCTATGACTTTAAAAAAATGTAAACAAATGTTTGTTAGATTTTACTTTGTATTTATTGTTATAAACAATATATTATACATAAGTACATTAGAATATAGCGATGTCGGGTTTTTGTATTAAGACCACCCGGGCGTTCTTGCACTTTTTTAAATTTGTAACCCAATTGCTCAGTAATCATTTTCCTTTATCTTTCTTTTTCAGGATTATATTTCTATGTACTGATGCGACAGGGCGATCGCGGGAAGGTGAGCGGGGAAGCGGGCGGAGCGCCGCATTCCAGCGAGGTACACTGTACACTTTACGAACCGTTTTTATCTAATCCCAACTTTGATTTATACTTACCCCGCTTGGACCGATCACCGAGCTCATATCCACCCATCCAGGTGTGGGTTCATTGAGCGTGCAGATAACTGAAAACGGAAAATATAATGGATTGCTTCGATCGTCACATAAGAGGTCCGGTGTTAAACTATACATGTGGCCAGTTACTACATATTTATAGGTCCCGACTTTAGCTATTTTGGAAAAAAGAGCCCTTGAATACTTGCCTATGGGTGGCCTCACTATGACCACAGGTAAATCCTTGCCCATTGTACGCACGACATCCTCCGCTATGGCCTTTGTGAAGCAGTACGTGTTGGGCCAGTCCCTTATCAAACTGAAAACAGGAATTCATTACACATGACCGATTTCAAACTACTGCTGTCTGGACGTGCCCTCACGACCCTCGGTCCCAGAGCTCTCATCCACCCAAGTGACGCCCTGCACGTGTTCACTTCGGCTGGTCTACTCACTCAGCAGTGATCGCGTTGAGTCTGCATTCTTCGACTGTCTTCGCGAGATTTATCATGACTTCCGGAGGGACAGGGCTTTCATAGATTTTCTCCTCCAAATTGTGATTTATTCTGCTCTTGGTTGCATTAGAGAATGCGGTTGACACGTGTACGAAGGATCTAGAGATGAGTAAATAAACCAGACATTTAGTGTTGACGTTTTTTTTTATGAATCAATCGTATAGGGTAAGTCCTGGTGGTACATTTAAGATAGACCCTTTATGTGGTCCGGAAGTCTGCTCATACTTCACGTAGAGAAAATAATACAATAATTTACAGCACAAGATTCGTTGTAAGGAAGAAATCACCTTAGATCTTTGCAGCATTTGGCCAGTTCCAAGATCTCCCTGGTTCCTCTGACGTTGATGAATGTGGCCTTCTTCAGTGGCTCTTCGAACCTGGTCGTGGCAGCCACATGGAATATCACATTCACCTAAAATTCATTCTTAACGATAACGTCAGTTTTGTAAATCTTGGATGTCGATTTGAAACTATGAAATATACATGTACACACTTGACAAGTGCTGGGATGTAATTAGGATGTACTTGTACAGAAAGATCAAACGGCTGTTTATAGCTGGGTTTATATAAGACAGTAAAATGTCATCAACATTAAGATTTTGATTTTATTTTTCAGTTTGGGTTGCATATTTTAACCTTGGTGCTACCATGGTACAAACTGAAATCTATAGCTGCTTCTTCTCATGCTGGCTGGCACAAGGTGTGTAATGTCAGTAAGGGAAGTATACCTCTTGGGCAAGCTTCATCCTGTCTTCATCGTTCAGGCCGACCCCTAGTTCTGAGATGTCGCCTTCGACCGGTATCACTTTCCGAGCGAAATCTGGTTGTTGAGATCGTAAATTGTCGTATACCTTAAACAATAAATTGATTTAGAACAACAAAAACAATTTGCGGTCAAACTCCGTGCGTCACAGGCATACATACACAGGCTCTATCTACACAATACACAATGCGCAGTATCTACTAATTCTAGAAGCTTTATATTCCGGCCATTTTTTATAATGAAACAGAGAAAACTTGAGAACCAAACTGACAAAAGACGTATTTTGTTAATGATTCTTTATCAGTTCGTTCTGTCGAATTGAGCTTAAATATTTACTTTTGGTGACGGAATCATAAAGTATAGAAAATCTAAAAGTATGAGGTACTTTTTTAAATCAATTGACGCAACATATAAATTAATACCACAAAAGTTGGACTAACTGGCTCATTAAATTGTGACTGCAGTCTTTCTGGCATTGATTTCCCTTTTTTCGACCTCATCAATATGTAAATTCGCTTAACGTCGCATGATCTGAAACATAAATGGTATTGTCATGCCGATACGAAGTCCGCCAGATGTCCGTTTTTGCTATTTGACCACAGATATGATAACCACGGTCAAAACAATAGTATCGGGAACGTTCGAGAAGTGTTTTGGCGGTAACAGTAACACAGTCTGCTGTCAAATAGCGAAAACCACAAAACTAGGTCGACGTCGCCCAAAGCACCTTATGGATCCTCCCGATCCATTAACGGTGCTTTTAGGTACCACAAGCACCGGTCACCGTCCTTGTCGAACCCGTCGCTTGCGACGAAGGGCTCGACGAGCGAATGAACCCACAGATAGCCCACTGAGTTTCTCGCCGGATCTTCTCAGTGGGTCGCGTTTCCGATCCGGTGGTAGATTCTGCGAAGCACTGCTCTTGCTAGGGCCAGTGATAGCCACACTCCGGTTTGAGTCCCGTGAGCTCACCTACACGTTAGGGCGAAGCTGATACGGATAAGACGTCAGGTCCATTCGCGTTGAGCGATTCACCGGTGTTCGAATCTCAGGCGGGTACCAATTTTTCTAATGAAATACGTACTCAACAAATGTTCACGATTGATTTCCATGGTGAAGGAATAACATCGTGTAATAAAAATGAAAGCTGCAAAATTATAATTTGCGTAATTACTGGTGGTAGGACCTCTTGTGAGTCCGCGCGGGTGGGTACCACCACCCTGCCTATTTCTGCCGTGAAGCAGTAATGCATTTCGGTTTGAAGGGTGGTGCAGCCGTTGTAACTATACTTGAGACCTTAGAACTTATATCTCAAGGTGGGTGGCGCATTTACGTTGTGGATGTCTATGGGCTCCAGTAACCACTTAAAACCAGGTGGGCTGTGAGCTCGTCCACCAATCTAAGCAATAAAAAAAGAAGCTGATATAGCCTATGAAGGCTATCACCATAGGTAGGAAAAAAAAACGACTAGGAATATCAAAAATGTTCTGGAAAATGGTAGACATGTCGTATCGACTGTGAAAGTGTTGTAAACACGACATCTAGCAATTGAAGTGAACGATGGTTCGCGGGGTTCACAATATCCAGGGAACACGCGAAACGACTGAGAGCCGCCATCACGAGACTTTGCCGCTTCCAGAGACCGTTTCTGCCACGTACCATTCCACTCCAGAATCAATGCCACGTGGTATTCCCTCAACGCTATTATATCTCATTTTTAAGACTTAGAAAGAGTTCAGTGGCTTGCCTGTACTCAGTATTACAAACTATCTGTCCACGCAATATCAACTTTACGAATCTAATTTGAGTTGTAAGTTGTTTAAGGCAACACCGTTCACCTTAGAAGCTTCTCTATGAGTTGTTTCCCGATGAAGCCCGTCCCTCCAGTGATCAGCGCTGTGGTTCCCGCGTAGAACTGCCGCACAGCCGACTCGCCGCGGAGCGCTTCTTCTTCCAGCGCCTTCTGACGCGAAACCTGCTCAATCTCCAACGCTAAAGCGATGTCCATTCTGGAACTATTTATTTTTTGCATGCTTAATACTAATAATATATTAGTAAATGAAACAACTGAAAGTTCAGATGCTGTTAAATTCAACTAATACTATGCTACAACTACTACTACAACTAATACTATAACATAGTATAAAACAAAGTCGTTTTCTCTGTCCCTATATCTGTCTGTCCCTATGTATGCTTAAATCTTTTAAACTACGCAACGGATTTTGACGGAGTTTTTTTTAATAGATAGAGTGATTAAAGAGGAAGGTTTATATGTATAATAACATCCATTAAATAGTGGAGAAATCAATAATAAATTACAGTTTCCGAAGCGAAGCGAGGGCTGGTCGCCAGTACTATAATATAACTAACTCTCGAGCCGTAATGCTCATAATACAATATCGTGTTACTTAAACTGATGAGTTGAGATAGAGTTTTTACCGTACACGTACACGATGGAAGTCGATCGCTGACCATTTGTTAAGTACGGCGTATTTCATTAAAAAATCGGTACCTGTCTGCGGCTTCCAACACCGTCGCATCGATTTATACGAATGCACCGGGCGTCTCATCCTTTAGTCAGCGACAAATTCGAACGCCTTGAAAACGTTGTCGAAGCTAATCGTACTTAGGAATGATTGAGAAAGATCTAAAATACACTGATTATGTATAACAGTTATGTTATACTTCAAATAAATTGTTTTTGATTAACCGACGCTGTTGTTCTTGTTGAGTTTACATGGGCACAAACACTTCAACCTCACAATCCTTAGGTTTATTTTGGCTATCATCGTTTGCTTGCGAAACTTCTGGTTCCTGATTCGATTTCAATGGGACTGAAAAGCTCTCGAGTGACGACCGTAGGCCTTCAGCAAGGCGAATCGACGACCTGTTGAAGGTTGCCGATATCCGGGATGGCAGCACTGCGGGACCGATTTTATAGCGATCTTTGTGAGAGGCCTATGTCGACCACTGGACCTCTGTAGGCTGATAGTAGTAATAGTAGTCATTTTGTTCTACATAAAAAAAATAGTAATAGTAATTCAGCTGACCCACTCACACATACTCAATAAATTCAATTTGAAGATGGCAGCCGGGTTACTTCGTTGGTTTTTAGGCGGCTTTTTACTGGAGACAATTGACTGGAGACAATGTGTGTTATTTATACTCATACAATTAGCAAAGCTGAAGGTCTGACACATTTGCCGACTCACTTCCTGGACTCGGGAATAAATTAATATGTTTTTGTTGAACTTTAAACTCTATTACTTATTTATGAGTGCAATTGATGCATGTTGAGTTTTTTTAATTAATTTTTATAACGGGTTCCACTGACCCAGTCACGCTAGCTGTTCGTATGGAATAAATCGAGTTACTGAAACTTCCCCGCGCGCGTCTATCAATATTCCGTTCAAGTTCCGTTTTTTACTGGTGGTAGGACCTCTTGTGAGTCCGCGCGGGTAGGTACCACCACCCCGCCTATTTCTGCCGTGAAGCAGTAATGCGTTTCGGTTTGAAGGGTGGGGCAGCCGTTGTAACTATACTGAGACCTTAGAACTTGTATCTCAAGGTAGGTGGCGCATTTACATTGCAGATGTCTATGGGCTTCAGTAACCATTTAACACCAGGTGGGCTGTGAGCTCGTCCAACCATCTAAGCAATAAAAAAAAAGGGGGGCTGACCGCATTTCCAGAGGGGAGACACTATTACCAAGAGTGTCCCGGGTCGGACTGCCTACGGCTTCGATTTGGTCTATGGCCTCTCCCAGCTGGTTGGTGGCAGAGTCCATCCGCGTCCTATATATTAAGGAACATGAGCTTTTCTTATTGTGACTTCTGTTGTAAAGTCATCCAGCCTTATCACGATGATCAACGCAGCACTTCGATCGTTTGATCACTATCTTATGCGAGTTACCATGCTATCATTCATCATTGTCGTTCATGACGGGCTGGGGCGGGTGGTTTCTCTCATGAACTAGGACAGGACGTTAAAGTGTTGGACATGTCAAGCGATACCGCCCAGGACACCTCACACTGATTGACAGAATACATTATTGCTAACACGATTACTACTATACGCTCTTTGAAATAGTATATTGTTCAAATATAATAAACAATTCGTTAAACGTTAGTTAATATTAAACGCTAGTTCTATGTAAATTAGTCGTATTTAATTATTACTATATTCTCTTAAAGTTTTAAAAACACAATTTTATTTAGTGAATAATTAGGTGTTGTTAAAATGAGCCCGCATTGCATTTAGTCTCAAATACAATTTTTTTCCACCTAATTCGGTAGGTGACCTCACAGGCTTCGCCCACTGAGTTTCTCGCCGGATCTTCTCAGTGGGTCGCGTTTCCGATCCGGTGGTAGATTCTGCGAAGCACGACTCTTGCTAGGGTTCGTGTTAGCATCGTCATCAGGTTTGAGCCCCGTGAGCTCACCTACTAGCCACGGTTACGCTGAAATAGCCTCTCAAGGCTATCAGCTTAGGTAGGAAAAAAAAAAAAAACTTAACTTGAGAGAATTGCTAACACTGGCCCTAATACAGGGCCTAACTCTAAGAGCAGTATCTTGCCGAATCTACCACCGGATCGGAATAGCAAGAGCAAAAGCGACTTTTTTATTTGGTCGTTGTATGTAGCTACCGTTGGCCACGATAAGAGGGTCATCGTATCGCGCCGTTTTCGAAATTTCGCTCAGATACTCATTTCATGTACTTACTGATGGAATCTAATTCCAGGTCGTCGAGGTCGATATTCCTCAAGGACCACGGTGAAACCGCGTGAGCTAATACTGTACTTGTCCAGTCATGGTTGTACACTTGAAATTCATTTAAAAGAATCGTTTGGATAAATAAATTTTACGTATTGTCACCATGAAAGACAATAATAATAAATGTAATGACATCAGCAACGTCATCATTATTAAAAACAGCATGGAGCGAGTAACGCCATCATATAATTATAGGTACTAGCTTTTGCCCGCGACTTCGTCCGCGTGGAATAGTTAAGTTACTTTGGGATAATGCTAAGTTTTACCCGCGCCTTCATTTACGTAGAACCATATTTTTTTATTGCTTAGATGGGTGGACGAGCTCACAGCCCACCTGGTGTTAAGTGGTTACTGGAACCCATAGATGTCTATAACGTAAATGCGCCACCCACCTTGAGATATAAGTTCTAAGGTCTCAGGTATAGTTACAGCAGCTGCTTCACCCTTCGAACCGAAACGCATTACTGCTGCACGGCAGAAATAGGCAGGGTGGTGGTACCTACCCGCGCGGACTCACAAGAGGTCCTACCACCAGTATATTAGAAAGTATTTTTGAATAATAGAATGTTAAGGAGCTATTAAAGGCTATTAATTTAATCTATACCAATATTATAAAGCTGAAGAGTTTGTTTGTTTGGTTCAATACGAAGTACCTAATTAATTAAATTATAATTTTGCGGGTTTCGATTTTTATTACACGATGCTATTCTTTCACCGTGGAAGTCAATCGTGAACATTTGTGGAATACGTATTTCATTAGAGAAATTGGTACCCGCCTGCGGAATTCGAACACCGTTGCATCACTAGATACAAATGCACCGGACGTTTTATCATTTAGGCCACGACGACTATATAAAGAAGTAGATATGTATACATGATTTTGTCGTATTCAAAATAAGCATTTTCTTTGTATTTGTCGGGGTCGTAATCGCAATTACCATTCATAATGATGAAGTCATTGAATAATTTGCTTGTTTTATTTTTATTCAATTAATTTTACGCACTAATATGGTGATTGTATATTGAGAACATCTGAGAATGGAGACTAAGATATACAATAAATATTTACTCAGTTATAGGCAGTGGCGGATTAAAGGTCCAGAGCGCCCTAGGCAATCACTTTATCGGCGCCCCTGTACCGGCCATAAATGGCCATCATAATACTATAAAATTTAACTAGTTGTTTTTGCAATTACGATGACGTTGTATCATCAAACCCTAGACTTTAGTAAACCAGGACATTTAGTTCAGGCATTTAGTTCTTAATCGTCGATATGTTACGAGTAGAAAGATATGGCAATTATGGTCATTATTTCTTTTACACGCGGGTGAGAGGGGTGCCGCAAAAGTCAATAGATCACGCTATTGCTGTTGCACTCTCCGGTCATCGTTCTTGTCGAACCCGTCGCTTGCGACGAAGGTCTCGACGAGTAAATTAACCCTCAGACACAGCCCCCACTGAGTTTCTGGCCGGATCTTCTCAGTGGGTCGCGTTTCCGATCCGATGGTAGATTCTGCGAAGCACGGCTCCTGCTAGGGTTTGTGTTAGCAACGTCGTCAGGTTTGAGCCCCGTGAGCTCACCTACTAGTTAAGGTTAAGCTGGAATAGCCACTCAAGGCTCTCAGCTTAGGTATGAAAAAAAAAAGTTACACTGTGGTTCAATTTCATTAAAATACACTAATTCCTCGAGTAAAATGAATTTCTCAAATGAAGCTTAGCACAAACAAATATGATGTATATTGCACTGTCACACAAAGAAAAAACGGAGACGAACTGTATACACGTCCATTCAGAACGACAATCAGACGATAGAGGACAACATGCAAGGGCCAGTTCTGTGCTTCCCCTACACACATACCTACAATAGAGCCTTAAATCTATAAACGTAACGATTTAATTCATGGCTTCTGTCGAATTTTTCTTTTTGTTATATTAACTAATAAAACTATAAATTATAATAAAGCTTCAAAATGTAACTAATTTGTTCTTTCATTTATTTAGCTGACAAAAAACAAAAGAAATATTGCAAGAAACTATTTATTCTGTCGTTCGTAAAATATGACATTTTGCATTATGAAGCAAAAATATAAATAGTACAATAAAATTATTTACTGCAACTTTTAAGTTTTAAACAACTAAATAAAAACTTTTATCCGACCTGTATTTATTGGAATGCAAACATACTACTCCCATGATTAGTACGTACACTGAATAAAATAGGTAGGTATTATATAAAAATAAAATATAAAAATTTCTAGAAGTAATATGTATTGATTCTTATTTATTAACCACGTACAAATAGATAGATAAAAGATAACAAACAATATAGGAGTGGCAATTTAGTACCAATACTCCTGGTAACTGCGACTTCAAACCTTCACCAACTACATTACAAAAAAGTAAGTACTTTATATTACTATATTTCACATGGTGCACTTTAAATAAGTCTATACTGCATGCTCATATGATCGAAACACATACATGAATATTGCACAGCAAATGTACACAAAAAAAATGACGACTCCAAAAAATAGTCCATGATAACATAAATTAGCTATCTTCAACCAGCTCTGTTTCTTCCTACCATATTCGCTGTCTTTGAGGCCGTCTTTAATGATGAACTTTCTTATGCCTATCAACCATATCGACATATAGTGCGACCAATCGATCTTCGCAACATCAAAATTGAACAATATCCTGTCCGTTTTTGACATTTGGTTCAACATGGCCACGGTGTTGTCATCGACAAGATTCCACTGGTTCCTCAGGAAATAGCCGTACAACAAAGACATGTTGTATATCTTTTCATACATTTTAACGAATCTGTAATTATAAAACATATTGTTCGTTAGACATTTATTTAACACTAGCTGTGTCCGCGACTCCGTCGGCGTGGAATAGCGACTTTGGGCAGCAGTTTTAGGACATATCTTTTGGTTTATAAGCACCGTCATTTAGGTATTTAGAAAAATCTAATTTAAAGTAATGCTTGCTCCATGCAATGACATAGACGTATAGCCATCGGGGATCAAAGCATACAGGTTGCTAGAACTGCTTACATGTGACAGAGCTAAATAACCGTGTGACCGAGTTGATTGTGTGAAAAGCAGTTAACACTTATATCTACACCCACAACTTTTAGCGTCTGACCTTGGGCTTTATTTATTATCATCACGAAGCATAGGCTCAATGGAAACGCGATCGGTAGTGATTTGTGCTTCCTGTTCTTCTAGTGTCTCCCGAGACCGGGCAAGCTTTTGCTGTCCGAACCCTCTGAGAGCTCAGACGGATTTCCCTATTAGTAATGGTCTCAGACTCAAGCGATAGTGCATGCGCCTCGCGATCGGCAGTAAGACGTGCCTTGAAGTCGTCGTGGTCTAAAGGATAAGACGTCCGGTGCATTCCGGTGTAGCGATGCACCGGTGTTCGAATCCCGCAGGCGGGTACCATTTTTTCTAATGAAATAGGTACTTAACAAATGTTCACGATTGACTTCCACGGTGAAGGAATAACATCGTGTAATAAAAATCAAACCCGCAAATTTATAATTTGCGTAATCACTGGTGGTAGGACCTCTTGGGAGTCCGCACGGGTAGGTACCACCACCCCGCCTATTTCCGCCGTGAAGCAGTAATGCGTTTCGGTTCGAAGGGTGGGGTAGCCGTTGTAACTATACTGAGACCTTAGAACTTATATCTCAAGGTGGGTGGCGTATTTACGTTGTCCGCACGGGTAGGTACCACCACCCCGCCTATTTCCGCCGTGAAGGAGTAATGCGTTTCGGTTCGAAGGGTGGGGTAGCCGTTGTAACTATACTGAGACCTTAGAACTTATATCTCAAGATGCGTGGCGTATTTACGTTGTAGATGTTTATGGGCTCCAGTAACCACTTAACACCAGGTGGACTGTGAGCTCGTCCACCCATCTAAGCAATAAAAATAAAAAAAACGTGCTTCTCATTCTGCAAGTCTCTCCTGAGACCGGGCATTTGCTGTCCGAACCCTCTGAGAGCTCAGACAGATTTCCCTATCAGTAAAGGTCTCAGATTCACGCTATAGTGTATAAGATTCACGATCGATGGACAAACTGCGTCACGCTTTTCCCTGTTCACCCTAATTCGAGTGGTCTTTTTTTGAGAACAATGTGAACTCAGTCGAGATTCTCGCTGAGCCGAAATTTCTTTAACACGAAACCTCGCCTGGCGTTCCTGAGATGTAGTGAGGTATTGCCTCATGACCGGCTTCAGTTTCTGTGATCGAATTAATTTCATCCTTTTAAAATTCCTGCTGCACAGGGAGAGGTTGGATCTTTTTCGAGGCGTTCTTACAATAAGTAGTACCTACTAACACAACGTTGTTTAGTAAACACGTATTTATCATAAAACTAAATTATAAATACTAACAGATTATTACACAGTTTAACTTTATTACAGTTTATTAATTATTAATAACTATTAAGTCGTATCAACCTAATCTTTTAACTATAGAAAACAAACGTGCCTATGGGTTAATTTATTCATCGAGCCTTTCGTCGGTTCGTCAAGGTAGCAGCGGCGCGCTTTGTATACCCGCGCGGCTGCACAGACGTAAACAATCTACAAACGACCAGCTACGTGTTTCTTGAAATTGGCATAACTTTTTTATTTATGAACCAATTGACATGAAACAAACACTAAATGTTAAGTAAAGCTTACCACAATAAAATAGTGAAGACCACATTTAAATCGGCAGAGCTGTCTCTGAGATTAGCGTGCACAAACGCACAGACAAACAGACAAAAATTCTAAAAATCACTTTTTTGTGTTTTATTGCGGTCATAAAGCCCCCTATAACAGTTTTCCTGAGATATCTTCCATGTACAGACAGCGACCAGTTACGATTTTATTATATGTATTGATGAGATAAACCAACAATATATACCTGATTATTTCATGTCTTTACGTAACTTTGGTATCATTGTGAATTTTCTGTTGTTAACCCGGCTATGTTCCATAATATCACTTACCTACATGTTTTATGACGCCTTGAGAATATAAGCCCAGGAGTACTTACGACTTTATGCCCTCAGGACGCTTCATGGAGGTCACATTAAACACGAAGTCGGCTACATACGCAGGTATATAATGCAGTAGCCATGTTAACAACCAAAATACAACATCGCTACTGGTCTCAAAACCATAACAGTACCAAACGGCTTTCGGCGTAGCGTACTGTTGTGTGTTAGGATTGTTCAGGAAATCAGACACAAAAGCTGTAAAAAGAGATTTCGATTTAAATAATTTAAAGTTTGAGAGAGGTTCCAGTTGGAGAGACAAATATTGACGGAGGCTAAAGGTCATGATAATCGCCTTATCATTACCGCCGCTGACTACTCTCCGAATCCTGATCACGCTGAAGCTAGTCACCGTCGACGCCCTAGACACGTCCTTACGGAACCATCAGATCCAATAATTCTTGCATTAGACGCCTTCAGCTCTAACTCTGCAAAGAGTTCGACATACAACCTTACCCATGCATCAGCCCGCTGAGTTTCTCGCTCGGTCTTCTCACCGGGTCGCGATTCCAATCCGGTAGACGATTCATTAACGAAGCAGCTGCTCTTGAGAAGTTAGGTTGGCTAATCTCACCCTTCCTAGCTGAGCCTGTGCTCGGCCACATGTCCTGGTGAAACTAGAAAGGCCTCCGAGGCAAGCGGAGTGAAGTCGTCGTGGCCTAAAGGATAAGACGTCCGGTGCATTCGTGTGTAGCGATGCACCGGTGTTCGAATCCCGCAGGCGGGTACCAATTTTTCTAATGAAATACGTACTCAACAAATGTTCACGATTGACTTCCACGGTGAAGGAATAACATCGTGTAATAAAAATCAAACCCGCAAATTTATAATTAGCGTAATCACTGGTGGTAGGACCTCTTGGGAGTCCGCACGGGTAGGTACCACTACCCCGCCTATTTCCGCCGTAAAGCAGTAAAGCGTTTCGGTTCGAAGGGTGGGTTAGCCGTTGTAACTATACTGAGACCTTAGAACTTATATCTCAAGGTGGGTGGCGCATTTACCTTGTAGATGTCTATGGGCTCCAGTAACTACTTTACACCAGGTCAGATTGTCCACCCATCCAAACAATAAGAAAGGCAAGGTAATGCTTCAATCATAAAAAAAAATACGCTTAAAGTGGATGGCAAACGATCCAGGGGTCGGAGCCCGAAATGATGAAGTAATCAAGTGTATGAGTAATCAATGAGTGAATAATCTCGTCACGGAACTGAGCGACGCATTTCACTGTGCCACTGACCGACATAACTGGCTACAGATCACAAGAAAAGATTTCAGATTGGCACAGTACGGTGCTTTTTTTGGAATGGTCATATTTTTGGCACCTTTTTATCCTATGCTGACAGCCTTGAGAGCTTCGCCCTGACGTGTAGGAGAGTTCACGGGGCTCAACCGGGAGTGTTGTTTACAGTGGCCCTAACAAGAGCAGTGCTTCGCAGAATTTACCACCGGATCGGAAACGAGACCCACTGAGAAAATCCGGGGAGAAACTCAGTGGGCTGTGTCTATGGGTTAACTTACACGTCGTGCCCTTTGTCGAAAGCGTCGGGTTCGACGAGGACGGTGACCGGTGCTTGAGGTATCTAAAAGCACCGTTAATGGATTGGGAGGATCCGCAATAATGTGCTTAGGGCGACGTCGACTGTTTACCATGCGGTCCACAGGATCGGGTATGAAAGCACCCCAGGAGTAGTCCCTAGCGTTATCGGGGCGGGATCTGTCACTCTGTACTCAACTCCCTGTTGCTTCTTGTGCGCTTTAATACGCCACACGCACACATACACACACGAATGGTTTTGTTTAAAGGCCATAATCCTGTTAAGCCTGAATTATGAAGTCGTCGTGGCCTAAAGGATAAGACGTCCGGTGCATTCGTATCGAGCGATGCAACGGTGTTCGAATCCCGCAGGCGGGTACCAATTTTTCTAATAAAATACGTACTTAACAAATGTTCACGATTGACTTCCACGGTGAAGGAATAACATCGTGTAATAAAAATCAAACCCGCAAAATTATAATTTGCGTAATTACTCGTGGTAGGACCTCTTGTGAGTCCGCACGGGTAGGTACCACCGCCCCGCCTATTTCTGCCGTGAAGCAGTAATGCGTTTCGGTTTGAAGGGTGGGACAGCCGTTGTGACAATACTGAGACCTTAGAACTATATCTCAAGGTGTGTGGCGCATTTACGTTCTAGATGTCTATGGGCTCCAGTAACCACTTCACACCAGGTGGGTTGTGAGCTCGACCACACACTTAAGCAATAAAATAAAAAAAATTGCTGTCAACTGTTCTGAATAAAATGTGGGCACGAACGGCTTTCACAGTCACGAAATCATAATCATAACCAGTTACTCTTCACAGAGCAGTCGTGGTCATGTAGAATCCTTGTTTATAAAAGCCTTGACAGCTGCTCATATAGAGTAACTAGCAGCCCGCTCCGGGTCTGCTCGGGTCTTTAACAAAAATTTCAACGATATTTGACGTTGTTTTATTTTTTTAAATAAGATAATACTTATTGCGGCATAACTATAATAGTTAGACATATGCTGTCGCGACACTTTTTGTAAATAATAATGTGTTCTACAAAGTCGTAGTACATTAGTTTATTCTATCATCAATAGTTTTCGCAGGGCACGCGATGTAAAGAATATTTTAGGTAATTTTTTTACACCTTGGGTTACATTATTGGAGTATTAGCAAGGATCCCTAGTTTTTTTCAAAAAAGATTATAGCCTATGTTACTCGGGAATAGTGTAGCTTCCAAACAGTGAAAGAATTTTTCAAATCGGTTCAATAGTTTCGGAGCCTATTCAATACAAACAAACAAACAAATCTCTCCTCTTTATAATATAGACGAAATAATAGCTTAATAAACATTGCAGTGGAGACTTTCCCCTCAAATACTGAAGTGCACTAAACAATAAAAGTTGTCCGTGAACCCTGACAATAGCCGTAAGCTTTTCTAATCACGTATGTTGAATCATTTTGATACTTACATGTTTCAATTTTGCTCCCAGAACAGCTTATATATTATAAACTTTAATTCCTTTTTCATTCTTATTGTAACGTTTATTGGTATACGATGCTGTTGCTATTACCGCATTGTTGACGTAGTCCACGGGCATTATTGGAATGCTAACATCACTCTTTAAAATTACGTGCATAACGCCTAGCATTAATGTCAAAAATATCTGAAAAAAAAAACAAATTACATTATCTGTGCCTTATGTTTGATAGCTGATTTAGCAGAGTTATTGGAATTAATCATAGACCTATATAGTAGGGACACGACATATTGTTCTATACGTACAATTGCTTATATAAATAACACCCATTTTGAAGGCACACACATAAACATATATCTATCTCGTTCTTACTCAGCACTGTAACTCGAAGGAAAACAATTTAACAGTATTTCAGTGCGTACATAAAATGAAACATGAATATACGTAAATGTCTAATGGGCCGAAATTCCGCCATGTTTAGCGCACCAAATGTCATTGTCACGTCAGTTCGGCCGTCTGTTTTGGGTTGTACATTATTTATTGACTGTGATATCGATTTAATATGATTGCTTATATAAAATTCTTATTTTATCATGCTTAAAACATACAAAAATAATAATTAAAACATATTCTATAGGATCTCAAGAAAGTCGATGCCCCAAAACTATTATCTATATATATTTAAATTCATTATGAAGCCCTCATCCGAAAAATCGAACACCATTTTTCGGTCGGAATCTATTGATCATGACACTAATCATAAACACCTCTTAATAAAATATGTCATCAAAACATATTTAGACATTCTGTTTAGATATTTCGGGAAAAAGGCTACCGACAAAATCTCTTCGGAACTATTTAAATAAAATAGTTTTATTCCGTAGTGAGTAAAACACTATTGTAAATTCGTTAAATATTTAATAATTAAGTGATTTTAGAGAGGAAGTCACAAGGAATGACGTTTGTAATTAATGAATAAATGTTCTGTAGGGGTTTTTTGTATCACGCGGTCCCTTGATAAGTTTAGAATCTATCTCAAGTGAGAGCTATTCAAATGGTGCGGCGCACCTTCCTGGAGGTGTGCTGCGGTATTGTGTAACGGACTTTAGAGTCAGCAAAACAATTAAAATAGATTGTAATAGTCTAAGAAAAACACGTACTCTAAATACGATAACATTTAGCATGCTAGAAATGGGCAGATGTCACTGTACTACGCCATATCTTTATGTTTTGCGGCAAACGACAACTTTATGAAATCAGTGTAGCAAATTTTAAAAATCTTCATATCGTTTACTTGGCATATTTGAAGCACGAACTCGTCTTAAATTTCACATAATATCTAAATCACATCATCTTTGCACATAACAATATACTTACTTCCTATTAAAGTATAAATTCTACAAATAATTCATACTCAACAATATTTAAAATAAAATGAGCCAAGAACGTTTATCGATAAAACCCACTAACATTAAACTCTTCTGGGCCGCACTAAAACCGCCATGTTTTGTGGTCAGATGACGTCACAGTGGCACGAATTTTTTGTTGACGTTTCATTTCCATAGGTTTCATACTTCAGTGGAATTAATGCATTAATTTTTTTAAGTCATCAAATCACATCACCATAAATCATACATAGAAGCTAAGAGGCATCACTTTGACAAGCCTCTTCTATGTGATTCGATAGATGACTTCTCTGAATCCAAAAAAATCTAACAAGTCAACCTTAACCAACATACGAATAGCCAACAGTCGAAAGATACGGATCGGCGTTTGTGAAAAAGAACACCATCAAACTTACATGATACATTTATTTTAGAACTATCGACAAAGCTAATCATATTGTATTGTTTGGCAACCAATACGAGTTCATACTCCGTTACTTCGCTTGAGAATTGGGCAGTAAGGTGTAACCATGGGTGTGTAGGAATATACGACAAAGGGAAGATCTTCCACCGAGCAGGTGTTATTGCTCGGTAGACCGACGGTCCGAATGTTGTTGTTCGGAACTTGTATATATGCGCCTTATCTTGAAAATGTAGTAAGCGAGATTCAGGCATCTGTCAATTATCTTGCGTTGAATGATGGCTACCCGCCACAGGTGTACATACAAATCTTAAAATACACCCATATGTATGAAATAAATGTATAACTATGTACACACCTCAAGGTGGGTGGCGCATTTACGTCGTAGATATCTATGGGCTCCATTAACCACTTAATACACCAGGTGGGCTGTGAGCTCGTCCACCCATCTCTTCTTCTCCATCGCTCCCTCATTGCTGAGGATCGTGACTCCGTTTCAGCTTGTCGACTGCCAGCCTCCATCGGTTCCGGTCAGTTGCCTGGTGTAGTGCAGCGCTAAGTGGTCCGCTGGTTTGCTCGGAGATCTGGTCGGACCAACGTTTGAGGCTCCGGCCTCTAGGACGTTTTCCTTCTACTTTTCCAGTAACCATCAGACGTTCCAAGTTGTCTACACCTCTGCGGGCAACGTGGCCAAAGTAGCGCATTATGCGTTGCAGACAGGCGTTGAGCGTTCTCCATTTTAAGCTTTTGTAGGACCGAGATATTCGTGCGGTGGGCTGTCCATGGAATCCTTAATAGGCGGCGCCAACACCACATTTCAAAAGCATCAACTCTGTTTCGGTCACCTGTTTTATGGTCCATGTTTCTGCTCCATAGAGAGCGATTGGAAAGACCAATGAGTGCACAAGACGTATTTTGGTCTTATTCGAAATGTTACGGTCTTTCCAAACTTTGCACAACTGCGTCATAGCTGTCTTAGTTATTCCAATACGTTGGCGTATTTCAGGCTCACAACTCCCCTTATCCGTGATCACAGAACCAAGGTAGGCAAACTGGTCTACGGCCTCTTATTCTGCCAGAAGGTCCGTACGCTGAGTGGATGAGAAGCGGTCTACGACTAGCAGCTTGCTCTTGCTTTTGTTAATTGCTAGTCTCATGTTTAGGCTTATAGCCTCTAATCTGTCCAGAAGCTCCTTCATCTCCGCCTCAGATGATGCAAGAAGTGTGGTGTCGTCGCCATATCTCAGGTTCGTTAACTGAACTCCACCTATTCTAACGCCTCCTTCCCAGTGTTCTAAAGCCTGGCGCATTATATATTATCCATATACTTAGTCTGGCCATAAATACTGTTTCAAAGGAGAAAAAAATCTGTTAAAAATAAAATTTATTACTTTTACAGTGTGTTAGTTTAATACATAAATATAAAACAATTTAAAGTATAAAAAACTTATCCGAAGTTATCTCCATTGGCTGCAATACAGTCCTTTAAACGTTGAGGCCAGTTATCAATAGAAGCATGCACTCTTGCCATGGGAAAATTTTTCACTGCCAATCGTACGGATTGTTTTAGGGACTCCAAATTATCATGGCGTTTAGAGCAAGCCGTACTCTCTAAAACTGACCATAAATCATAATCCAGCGTATTAAGATCGGGACTAGACGACGGCCAGTCTTCAGCTCTGACGAAGTCCGAAACGTTCGTTTCCAACCAAGACTGCGTAGACTGAGCCTTATGACCTGGCGCCGAGTCTTGCTGGAAAGACCATTCTTGATTATTGAACATGGTGTTGGGGGCTTCACTACCTTCTCAAGAATGGTATCTTGATACACTTGTGCCGATGTTTTGATACCTTTTTTACAAAAGTATGGCTCAGTCCTTCATAGCTAATACCCCACCAAACCATCACTGAAGTCGGATAGTGCCCACGTTGCACTCTGTCGACCAATTGGGAAGCTTCCTTAGAGCTTTGAGCATAAATACGGTCATTTTGTTTGTAAAATGTTGCTCAATTGTAAAAATTTTCTCATCCGTAAACAAAATTTTTCTATGACCTCCCTTTGCGTACCGCTTCAGTAATTGTTTCGATTTTACCACCCTATTCTCTTTTAAATTATCAGTTAAGAAACGACCAGTACGTCTCTTATAGGCTGCAAGTCCTAAGTCATCTTTTAAAATACGCGACATGGTTCTAGGTGCTATCTTCATCTCCCGAGATAAAATCTTTTGCTTTCGGACAGGATTTCTTCGAATTCTTTCCCTGACTGCTTTGACCACCTTTTTCGTGCGAACACTACGTGGACGGCCAGATCTTTTTCTGTCACAAACAGAGGAGGTCTCATTGCAACTATTAATAGCCCGGTACACAAACATTTTACTAATACCAAGCGTATGGAGAGTTTTAAAAATTGCATTTGGCTCCATACTTACTTTGTATAATGCAATCACAGCGATTCGGTTTTCTTTATCACTTCACTCCATTTCAATATCGCAAAATATTGTACAATGTATTGGCGCCAAAATAAGAAAACTCAATGAGCAATCATATAAAAATCACATTCCAAATTCAAATGTAATATTTTGTTTATTTTTAATTGTAACAGTATTTATGGCCAGACTAAGTAATTTGAAGAGAATAGGCGAGATAATACATCCTTGCCGGAATCCTTTTTGGAATTGAAATTTACTTCAAGTGGCATTTTCGATAGAGACAGACCCAAATCCCGACTCGTACAGGTTGCGAATCAACATAACAAGATGACTCGGAACTCCTGTTTCACTTAGGATCTCCCACAGTTTCTCCCATTTCACGCAATCAAAGGCCTTCTGATAATCTACGAAGCACATAAAGACAGGTGTGTTGTACTCGTAGCATTTCTCTACAATGAGTAACAAGTTTAGAATTTGCTCTCTCGTGCCCCTCCCCCTAACAAAACCCGCCTGCTCCTGAGGTATCTACCAGTCAAGGAACGATTTTATTCTGCTATTTATGACGTGTAGTAGGATCTTGCTAGCGTGCGACACAAGGGCTATCGTTCGGTAATTGCTACTATTGCGCACTGAGCCCTTTTTGTGGAGAGGCAGTATAGATGAGTGCACCCAGTCTTTAGGCCAGTGTCCTGTTTGCCAGATTGCGTTGCAGATATTATGCAGGTTTGACACTCCATTTGGACCCAGGCCTTTCAATACTTCTGTTGTGATTTGGTCAGGACCTGGAGCTTTTTCCACCCATCTAAGCAAAAAAAAAAACCAACCGTTTTTATCTAATCCCAACTTTGATTTATACTTACCCCGCTTGGACCAATCACCGAGCTCATATCCAGCCATCCAGGTGTGGGTTCATTGAGCGTGCAGACAACTGAAAACGGAAAATATAATGGATTGCTTCGATCGTCACATAAGAGGTCCGGTGTTAAACTACACATGTGGCCAGTTACTACATATTTATATGTCTCGACTTTAACTATTTCTGAAAGAAAAGCCCTTGAATACTTGCCTACGGGTGGCCTCACTATGGCCACAGGTAAATCCTTGCCCATTGTACGCACGACATCCTCAGCTATGGCCTTCGTGAAGCAGTACGTGTTGGGCCAGTCCCTTATCAAACTGAAAACAGGAATTCATTACACATGACAGATTTCAAACTACTCCTGCCTGGACGTGCCCTCACGACCCTCGGTCCCAGAGCTCTCATCCACTCAAGTGACGCACTCCACGTATTCACTTCGGCTCGTCTACTCACTCAGCAGTGATCGCGTTGAGTCTGCATTCTTCGACTGTCTCCGCGAGCTGTATCATGACTTCCGGAGGGACAGGGCTTTCATAGATTTTCTCTTCCAAATCGTGATTTATTTTACTCTTGGTTGCATTAGAGAACGCAGTTGACACGTGTACGAAGGACCTACAGATAATTAAATAAACCAGACGTTTAGTGTTGACGGGATGTGTTCTGTTTTTTATGATTACATCTTATAAGGTTATAGTCCGGGTGGTACATTTAAGATAGACCCTTTATGTGGTCCCTTGTGGTAAACAAAATAATACAAACAATTCACAGCACAAGGTTCGTTGTAAGGAAGAAATCACCTTAGATCTTTGCAGCATTTGGCCAATTCCATGATCTCCCTGGTTCCTCTGACGTTGATGAATGTGGCCTTCTTCAGTGGCTCTTCGAACCTGGTCGTGGCAGCCACATGGAATATCACATTCACCTAAAATTTATTCTTTACGATAACGTCAGTTTTGTAAATCTTGGATGTCGACTTGAAACTATGAAATATACATGTACACACTTGACAAGTGCTGGGATGTAATTAGGATGTACTCGTACAGATAGATGAAACGGTTGTTTATAGCTGGGTTTCTATAAGACAGTAAAATGTCATCAACATTAAGATTTCGATCTTATTTTTCAGTTTGGGTTGCATATTTTAACCTTGGCGCTACCATGGTACAAACTGAAATCTATAGCTGCTTCTTCTCATGCTGGCTCCGAACCTATCACTGATCTTACAAGGTGTATGTATAGTGGCTGTTCGGGAATTAATGAATTAAAATAATATAAATTGGGATAAAATTCAGAGCGTATATTTTAAACGTGTCACACAGTGCTCAGTTTACGCGGAAGGCAAAAAACAGATTATATATTCAGGCGCCTGAACAGTGGCAGTAAGAGAAGTATACCTCTTGCGCAAGCTTCATCCTGTCTTCGTTGTTCAGGCCGACGCCTAGCTCTGAGATGTCGCCTTCCACCGGTATAACTTTCCGAGTGAAATCTGGTTGTTGAGATCGTAAATTGTCGTATACCTTAAACAATAAATAGATTTAGAACAACGAATACAATTTGCGGTCAAACTCCGTGCGTCACAGGCATACATACACAGGCTGTATCTACACAATACAGAGTGGGCAGTATCTACTAATTCTAGAAGCTCTATATTCCGGCCATTCAAGAAAACTTGAGAACTAAACTGACAAAAGAAGACGTATTTTGTTAATGATTCTTTATCAGTTCGTTCTGTTGAATAGGGCTTAAATTATACTTTTGGTGACGGAATCATAATGTATAGAAAATCGAAAAATAGGATATACTTTTTTTTTTAATCTAAGCGAATCTTCACAAAGCTTGTGCAACACGACGTCATTGCATGTGACTGACGCAACTCTATTTGAAATTAATACCACAAAAGTTGGACTAACTGGCTCGTTTAATTGTGACTGCAGTCTTTCTGACATTGATTTCCCTTTTTTCGACCTCATCAGTATGTAAATCCGCTTAACGTCACACGATCTGAAACATAAATGGTATTGTCGTGCCGATACAAAGATCGCCGAATGTCTATTTCTGCTATTTGACCACAGATATGGTGATGACCACGGTCAAAACAATTATCGGTAATAGTATCGACAACGTTCGAGAAGTGTTATGGCGGTACAAGTAGCAAGCACCATCTGCTATTAAATAGCGAAAACACCAAAACGACTGGTAATATCAAAAATGTTTTGGAAAATGGTAAACATGTATCGACTATAAAAGTGTTGCAAAGACGATATATTCTAGCAAGGAGGCGAAGCGAAGTGTCTTAATAATTAATTTTAATTTTAATTTGTATTTCTTTGGAGAGCTATTACTCGTATTTATCCTGAGTCCTAGTACGTAACGCCATACTAAAATTATAATATAACAATAAAATTTACCAAGGTATCATTATATCTGTGCTTTGGCCTAGAGCAGACAAGACTCGAACAAGTCAGCAGCACCGAACACTAAATGCTTTAATTAAAGTTCTGGCTTCATCGAGAATCAGAACAGAAACTCGTGCCGAAACGAGCAAGGCACTGAAGTGAACGATGGTTCGCGGGATTTACAATATCCAGGGAACCCTTTTTTTCTCTGCCTAAACTGATAGCCTTGAGAGGCTATTTCAGCGTAACCTTAACTAGTAGGTGAGCTCACGGGGCTCAAACCTGACCCAAGATGCTAACACGAACCCTGCAAGAGTCGTGCTTCGCAGAATCTACCACCGGATCGGAAACGCGACCCACTGAGAAGATCCGGCGAGAAACTCAGTGTCTATGGGTTGTCAGGGATCCCACGACACGTCTGAGACCCGCCATCACGGGACATTGCCGCTATTTCATTGGGACTATAGGCAGTACGCTTTTAGAGACCGTTTCTGCCACGTACCATCCCATTCCACAATCAATGCCCCGTGGTATTCCCTCAACGCTATCATATGCCCTTTTTAAAGCTTAGAAAGAGTTCTAAGTGTCTTGCCTGTACTCTCAATATTACAAACTATCTGTCCACGCAATATCAACTTTACGAATCTAATTTGAGATGTAAGTTGTTTATGGCACCACCGATCACCTTAGAAGCTTCTCTATGAGTTGTTTCCCGATGAAGCCCGTCCCTCCAGTGATCAGCGCTGTGGTTCCCGCGTAGAACTGCCGCACAGCCGACTCGCCCCGAAGCGCTTCCTCCTCCAGCGCCTTCTGACGCGAGACCTGCTCGATCTCCAAAGCTAAAGCGATGTCCATTCTGAAACAATTTTTTTTGCATGCATAATTAGTATATTAGTAAACGAAACAACTGAAAGTTCAAATGCCGTTAAATTCTACTTATAATTTCACTTTATAAAAACGGCTTGGCTCTGCCTCTGGCATTGCTGACGTCCATGAGCGACGGTGACCACTTTCCATCAGGTGGGCCGGATGCTCGTCTGCCTACTAAGGAAAAAAAAAGTAATGCTCTTAACACAACAGAGTTTTTACCGTACACATACACGATGGAAGTCAATCGGTGAACATTTCTGCCGTGCTTGTGATATATACAGTAAGTGCCTTGGAGACACTTTTGAGAAAAACGCGTTTAAAGATTTCAATTTTACTTTTGACGTTTCTCACGAAGTATAAAGCATAACTAAGTTTTTATAATTTTTTAAGATAAATATAGGCTTTTGTAACAATTTGCCTATTATTATTTTTATTCAGGAATAATATTTAAATTATAAAGCTTCAAAAATTATTTATATTAAGGAATTAATAATTAAAAAAAAACTATTTTTTTAGCATTGGTACAGTAAGTGTGTGACTTACTGTAACAATCTTTAGTTTGAACTACATACTGCAATTATGATTACGGAATGAGGTGAATGTTTAAATAGAATAACAAAAATTGCACAATTTGCCTAATGAAACTTAATCACTTACTGTAATTATAGCTAGGAGCAATATGTAAACTTATGGCATCTACCATAAAGCACTGAAACCATAATTAATTACTCTTCCTCGATATTATTTGTAGATAAAAGAAACAAAAGAGATCTTATGAAACCACAGCTTAATAGAATAATTACAAAACTTTGTTAATACTATAAAATTTTAAAATCAGTTCCATTTATTGATTTTTTTATGCATTGAGAATCATATTATAAACTAATTATAAAGAATCAATTCTTGTTTGTACAATCTCCTTTGTACATGACATAATCATAAACCAAATAAACTAAGCTCTGTAGGTATCTACACAAACAACACCTTTACCGTACCTATTTTTTTAAAATTCGTGTTTGTACTTCTTTGTACACAATAAAAAAATCACCAAAAATAAACACTTTGTTTCTAAAAAAACGAATACAGTTCTCTTTGGAATCTTTATAATAAAAATAATAATATGTAGATTGACAGAACGCAGCTGCACAACCCTGATCTATTAAGGTACTTTAAAATCTTTAATAAGTCATTTAACCTCTTAAGACGGTTATTATGTACTACTAAACTATTATGTAGATTATGAAAACCTCGATACGAGAAATTATCAAATCAGTCAATCTTACAAATCAATAATATTAGCACCTGTGTAACAGTTTATGGTAAAATAGTAAATGTCCTTTAATTGACTAGTAATATGTAGGCTTACATAATATAGGCATATTAGGGGTTAAAGTATGAAATTGCCGATTTGACCTGAAAAATTTAAATTCGTTTTTTTTTCATTTAACATATTTATTTAATTAAAATATCTACAGTTATTATCTATACATTGCTACCATCTAATAGAAAGGTTATTTATGTCTTTGCGATAGAACTCTGGTGATCTAGATTCTACAAACTGTGTGAAAGCATTTTGTACTGCCTCCTGGGAAGAAAAGTTTTTATCACGTAGAAAATTGTCCAAATCCGAAAAAAATGGTATTCCGTTGGAGCAAGGTCTAGCAAATACGGGGGGTGACCAATGGTTTCTAATTGCAGTTCCTGTAGAGTTAAAACGGTTTCTCGTGCTGTGTGAGGTCTGGCGTCATCATAGAGCAATAATGGTGAAGATCGATTCAGGATTCAGGGCTGTTTCACTACAAGTTTTACTATCATTGTTCGGAGTACGGCATATTAGACATTTACCGTTATTTCTTGACCAAATCGGAGAAACCTATAGTGAATAACACCATGCTGAGATCCCCAAACAATTACCATTACTATACATATATTGGTAAGCTTTGCTTCAGGACACTGTTGCGGCGTTTGACCTGGGGTCAGTCATTACATTTTTCGTTTACGGTTATCGTAAAGAATCGCTTTTCATCACATGTCACAATTCGATCCAATATTACTTCATTTCTGTATCGATTCAACAAAGCAACACAAGGTTCAACACGCGTTTCTTTCTGCAGATCAGTCAAATCATAATGCACCCATTTTTCCCTCTTTTTTTTAATTTTATTGATTTGGTGCATATGAGTCAATATTGTTGATAAGGTAAAATTAAACCATATCGCTAATTCCTGGGTAGTTCGGCTCGGATCAGCTCTCACCAACTCTTTCAATTCATTGTTATTCACTTGTGTGGGCGGTCTTTTCCACGTGGTTCGTTCTTCAAATCAAAATTTCCATCACGAAAGGGTTTAAGCTAAATCGCACGCTGCGTTCATTAGCACTTAGCAGTCCCTTCTCCAAACGCAACATTGATGTTGCGTGCTGCTTTTGCAGCGTTAGTTCCGCGTCGGAACTCTTATTAAAAAATCACTCGAATTTTCGAAGTATCCATCTTTCTTGTCTAAGCTGAATAATAAAAATAAAACTGAAAGTCGATAATCGAACGTTACACCTGTTCACTAAAAAATCTCAAACCATAAAGGTTCTATGTCAATTTGAAGTAGGTACCTATTACAATAAAACGGCAATTTTAAATAACCCCTGTTATTTAAAAAAAAATATCTGAACTCAAAACTCTTCGGTTAATAGATTTGTTGCAGAATTCGAAATGTTTAACCAAAAATCTCTTCTATTCTCAGGCATCAAAGGTACAAGCTTCTGTATAATATCTACTTTACGATCTGCAGGGATCTCTCCTCTGGGGCTATTTTTAGACTTCACCTCAGGAAACTTTTGGGTCTTCACAATTTTAGCTTGTAAAAAATCCAATGATTGAAACATCTCATTATGATCTGTTTTATACATTAGTAATAATGAGCCCTCTCAACTTTAACTAAACACCTTATAATATTTGCAGTTAGTAACGTGTTTACCTAACATGTTCCAGGCAAGTCTACGCATAATATGAAGTATTCCTTAATATAATTACAGTAGTGAATCTTGCTGTTGTTACGACTATGCATAAAAATAAATATTTTAATTTGCTGGCTTATCATATACACAGTAAGTTCAACTTACTGTAGATATGTTAAGGTTTAGTAACTAATGTTTTATTTTCAACAATTAATATAATAATAGTATGTGGTACTTACTGCTAATATGTTTCAGTGATACTTGATGAAAAATACTCATATCTTAAAAATAATAACAGCAAAATTACTTACTGTATCAATACATAGGAAATGGTTTAAACTTTATGACAAAATCAACCGTATGTGCCCATACTGCAATTATAATAAGTATGTTTTGGCGCAAAATGTTTCTTACTGTAATTATGCTTAAGCTTATTTAAGTTTCTATACCACATTTTAAAATTTTAAATATACAGAAATGTAGATCTCAATCTCTACATTCCAAATATATACTTAACTCAATATCGACAAAAATGTGACTTACTGTATTTATCGTAAGCACGGCAGATTTGTTAAGTCGTCGTATTTCATTAGAAAAATCGGTACCTGCCTGCGGGATTCGAACACCATTGCATAGCTTTATACGAATGCATCGGGCGTCTTATCCTGTAGTCCGCGACAAATTCAAACGCCTTGAAAACGTCAAGCTTAATGGTACATAAGAATGATTCAGAAAGATCTAAACTACACGAATTATGTAAAAAAGTTATATTATAGGTAATGTACATTGCTGCACACAAAAATCCACAATGGGAGTTATAGGTAAATATTTTTATCGGCCAATTAAGTTAAAGCATATACTAACGGTTGAACAAGTCCAAACCTCAGATAATAATAAGTTCGTGTTGACTGGGCAGTAGCAGTGGGCAGGGCAGGCTATTTATGGTCGTACAATTAGCAAAGCTGAAGCACTTGTGATGCATTTGCCGATTCACTTCCTGGACTTAGGAATATATTAGTATGTTCTTGTTGAACTTCAAACTCTATTACTTATTTATGAGTGTAATTTGAGATTTATTATTTAATTTTTTTAACGGGTTCCGTTGACCCAATCACGCTAGCTGTTCGTATGAAAAAAACGAGTTATTGAGACTTCCCGCGTGCCTCCATCCATACATCAATATTCCGTTCAAGAAGGTCTGACCGCATTGAGCAGTTCGCATTTGCGGAGGGGAGACATTATTACCAGAGTTTCTCGGGTCGGACTACCTACGGCTTGGACTTGGCCTACGACCTCTTCCAGCTGGTGGCTTATCCGAGTTACCATGCTATTAGTTCATCATTGTCGTCGACGACTGGGATGGGGCTGGGCGGTTTCTGTCGTGAACTAGAGCAGGAAGTTAACGTGTTGGACTTTTTTTTTGTTACATTAATGCGTTGTCGAGCTCACAGCCCACCTGGTGTTAAATATTTACCGGAGCCCATAGACATCTATAAAATAAATGCCGCCACCCACCTTGGGATATGAATTCTAAGGTCTCAGTATAGTTACAACGGCTGCCCCACCGTTCAAACCGAAACGCATTACTGATTTACGGCTGTAATAGGCAGTGTGGTGGTGTGTAGAGCGTGGACTGTATTTTTTGCTGGTCGCTTCAATAATCCGATATATTCAGAGAGAAGATTACTTTTATTTTATTTTAATGTAGTTACAACACGTGCACATACGACCTAAATTGTTGATTGACTTACAATGACTATGTTGTCAAAATTATTACTATATTATTTTTCTATTTCAAAATTCAAAAAATAGTTATGCATACTTCATGTTTAGAATTGCTCTAAACATACTGCCGCCTGGGCAAAAATAAATTTATACATAACAAAACTTATTCTTATATCGCAAACATCTTGTTAGTTACAATGTTTTTCTATAAGCTAGAACATAAATTAAATAATTCGCATGTAATTAAGTATTACAATAACACTACCTTGTTATTAACATCAACTTATGTTAACCTTATATTAACTCATTAAATACAATAATATTAACTAAACATTAACTACTTTTTTATTAAAAAAAATACAAAAAGAACCATATTTCTTATTAAAACACAATGTGATATTACATTTCTATAGGTAATACGCAATTTTTTATTTTTATGATTGAAGTATTACTGGTGGCCCGGAGGCCTTTCCAGTTTCACCAGGACAGGTGGGCGAGCAAAGGCTCAGCCAGGAGGGGTGGGATTTGCTAACAGTTACCCGAGCGCCTCCGAAGGAGACCTAACAGCTCAAGAGCAGCTGCTTCGCGAATGAATCTACTACCGGATCGGGATCGCGACCCGCTGAGAAGATCCGGCGAGAAACTCAGCGAGCTGATTCATGGGTTAGGTTGCACGGCGAACTCTTTTTCGAGTTCGACGAGTACGGTTACCGGGGTCCCTAAGCCCTTCTCGATTAGGGACTTGTTTCTACTAGAATAGTAAACAGTCGTGTCGTCGGCGAATAAAGCTAAATGGGTCGGCGGCGACCGGGGAATATCGTTAACGAGTAAGCTAAATAGGGGGGGCGAGAGGACAGAGCCTTGCGGGACTCCAGCTGTGAGAGGTCGCGGGGAGGAGCGGGTTCCTTCGACTCGATATCGAAAAGAGCGGTTCGACAAGAAGTCCCGTATGATGAGCACGAGACTATCCGGCACGCCCATGTTGAATAGTTTGAAAATCAAACCGTTGTGCCAGACTTTGTCGAACGCTTTTGCGACGTCGAAGAAGAGAACTTCCGTGTATAACGGTTTTGGTCGATTAAGCCCCACAAAAATGTGCTCCGTGAGGCGGTGCACCTGTTGAACGCATGAGTGATTTGTACGGAACCCGAATTGTTCATCGATGAGAATGCCCTTGGATGAGACGAAGTCTCTGAGGCGTTTGTAGAGCAGACGCTCATACAGTTTGCCTAGAGACATGAGGAGGCTAATCGGGCGGTAGCTCGTCGGATGATTTTTTGGTTTACCGGGTTTATGTATGCCGATAACGTTCGCTTCTTTCCACACCGCTTCTTTCCACACCACACCGAAAGATACAGTTCGCCATAGCGGCATTGAAAGTAGATGCCAACATCACGATGAGTTGGACGGGTAGAAGTTTAATAACGCGGTTGGATATATCGTCGGAACTGGAGCCTTGCGAGGGCGTAGGTCTTTGATCAAGTCTTTAACTTCCATCGGGGTGACGGGTGGTAACGCATCCGAGGGTGGCAAGGATACTCTGCGTTCTACCTCACTGTCTATTCTACATGAACAGGGTCCACGGATTGAGTGCTGGGCGTGCACTGGGTTTGCAATGTATCGGCCAGCAGCTCTGCTTTTTCGTCATCATCAAACGCCGCGAGTCGGCCTGAAGGGCCTACGAGGGGGGGCATAGTTACTACCGTATCCGATTTGAGAATACGCAAATAGTTTGTATAGATCGATTATATAATTTACCATCAGCAGTTCTGAGCTGCAATGCTCGGACTTTACAATCGCCACCAGGATATACTTTTGTTACACGTGCCACGGGCCGCACCAAAGGAGGAGAATTTGGCTCTTTCATTAATACAAGTGCTCCCTCAAGTTTGAGGCAAGGATCCCATCAGTTGCTTAGCTGCATCAGCTTTGAATCTAAAGCATACCAAACATTTATGGGTCACCTTTTTAACTTGTCTCATGCCGTTAATTAACCAGTATTTTTGGTTTAAATTAGATAAGAGTGACTTAGGTCCAGCATGTAACAGTCTAATATGTTCACTATGTATAATCAACTCAGTTATGCGAGATTTGTTTGAAAGAATGATAGGATGTTTTTGTGCAAGAGGCATGTCAGAGTTATCTAATCGACCACCTACCCTAATCAAGCCATTTTCATCTAAAAATGGATGTAGAGTTTTAAGGAAACCATGCACGATGTTACCCTTTTGCAATGCACTGATTTCATTATTGAAATGCACTGACTGCTCGTGCTTTATTATAAAATGCAACGCGTGCTGTAATTCCTCAATTTTTGAATAGCAAATTACGACAAAATCTTATCTATATCAGAATACTTATCTAAGAACTGGAATAAGAGTGCGCAATTATGAAGCTCAGGAGGGTTGATACCTCTGCTTATCAGGTCAGCCGGGTTGTCTGATGATGGTGCATATAGCCAGCACCAGTTTTTAGTTTTTTGCTAAATTACACTAACTCTATTTGCAACGTACGTCTACATTTTAGTTAAATCAATTGTTATCCAATGCTATTTGTGAGTTAGTGAATAAATTTACATTATGTATTTGAATTTTTTTGCATAATGTTTCATATACCCTTTCAATAAGTATTGACAAAAGTGATGCAGCATTTAGCTCCAGCCTAGGTATTGTTAGTGGCTTTGCGCGTGTGGGTTTATTCGCGACTTCGAACAGAGTAACCAAGTGTAATTCAGCCTTACCTGTTATGTCGACCACACGAAGGTATGCACAGCACCCATAGCCAGTAGTACTGGAGGCATCAAAAACTATCTAATGCACCGAAGTTGCACTGTTGGTGTTTATATATCTATCTAAATTGATAGGAGGCATCGCAGCTAAATTATTAGGGAAATGGTTTCTCAAGCGGCTGTATTATTTGAAAAAATACATCTGCGCCTATCAGCATATTTATCTCTGGAGGCTTATTGAAGGTGGTATCGGCTAATGTGATTCCTGTTGGCATGGATATGTCTTGCAAGTTAACCTCTTTCTGTGGCAGGTTGCCCGTTATTTTGTCTACCACATGACAGTTAACAAGTGTAGTGAAAGAGGACGTCAGAGAATGAACTTGTAAAGGAATACAGTAGCTTACTTTGCTTTTGTTTTCAGTTACCCCGTTTAAATTGATATTACTGCGATGAGGTGTGAAACCTAATACTTCTACAGCCTTTGTAGTAATGAGTGAAACTTGAGAATCAAGAATACATTTAACATGTACTTCCCTTTTTTTTTTTTTTTTTTTTTCTTCGGGTAGAGGGCCGAACCTCCTACGAGGTCCCCGCGCAAAAGGGGCGCGCGGGGTATGTGAGACTCAACGATCTGCATGGTGTTGTGAGCAGACCGCGGGCCCAAGGAAACATGCACTTCCCTGCCAATTTTAGAAAACAACTTAACCCGAGCCGAAGGAATTAGAATGTTGTCACTAGTACAACCTCCGGAATGGAGTACCACTGGTTCTGGCTCATCTTGCTCTAGGTGCAGGAGGGTGTTATGCTGCCCTTTACATATTCCGCACCTAAAATGGTATTTACATTTGCCATTATGTATGTTGAGACAGATGTGGCATAAATTCTTATCCTTACTGAAGGCTACACTTTCTTTGGAAGGTAATAATTAAAATTTTTGACAAGAAAATAACTTGTGCTTGCACTTACAGTAGATGCAGTCCATTGCAGGCTTGGCCGTGGCTGCTAAGCTTACTCTGCCCTTGGCAGTTGTTGGAGCTGCAACATCTTGCTTGACGTCTGTGTTTTCAAGCGCCAGGGCACGCTTGTCCATATAAGCTAAAAGGTCACCCATAGTTGGCTCTTGTTCCTGGTTTCTTTCCAACTGATAAGAGCGAGCACTGTACGTGTCGAGCTTACGTGTTACTATGCCCAACAGGATAGGGTTCCACGCATCCACGTTTGCATCTAAATTATTTAAAGCTGCCAAATTTTGACGGATTGTGGAAACAAATTGTCTAATTTCTTTAGCTCCTACAAATGTGGAAAGTTTTTCCAGATCTAAGAGGGCATTAACGTGCTCAGATATGATTTTGTATTTGTTATAGTATCTGTTGTGTAACAATTGCATGGCTTCGTTATAACTTTCACTATTCAGAGGAAGATTTTTAACGAATTCATAGGGCTGTCCCTTAAGGAATGTTCGCAAGTAGTATAGCTTTTGAATATTATCGATAGCCTTATTGGTATGAATAACCGATTTAAATATTCCTATAAATGTCACGTATTCAGAGTACTGGCCTGAGAAAGTTGGTATTACAATATTAGGCAATTTACCTCTAGAAGTGATAGTGCTACCTGACTCCTGGGACATATCCTTATCGTTTGCACCATGTTTTAAATTAATTTGCTCATTTAGTACAGTCAAACACTGGAAATATATATTTTCCATGTCCTCCACATTTTCCGTGTCGGACGAATCTAGTGTCAAAAGTGTCCTTGTTATATGTTTCGTATTCTTTAAAACATGATAATAATTTATCACGTTTTGCAACTAGGGTTTCGAGTTTCGATATTTTGACATTATTTTCGTCTAATATAAAATTGTGAATACGTGTTAACGTACCTTTTACGTATCCCCTTTGAATTACTAGGTTTGTTGCCAAGATTACTTTTTTTTTAATAATTAAATTGAAAACTTAAATTTGAATTAATTAAATTAATTGTCAAACAAAATGGCGATAATCAATATGATTGATGGAATAAACGCAGATGACGCAGACGACGCTTAAATTCTAATCCAATAGACGCACGTCGTTGTTACCATGGATACAGGTTCTCACTCCTGATTGGTCGACGCTCACCGTCGAAATTGTTGTCACGACGTGATTCGTCGGAAGATGATCCACGCTGCGCAGAATGTAGAAGTCTTATTCGCAGCAATTGAGGTCTGGGTCTCTGGCTTATGCAGCTTATGCAGAGTGTAGCAGACTAACTATGCTGATTTTTCGCAGGTCGTCCTCCCGCGGCCTTCGGGAAATAATGGCGCACGTAGTTGCACTGTTAAATCTTACCTTCTTCCAAATATTTGTTGAGGCGTAGATAGGACCAATGTGTAGAGCGTGGACTGTATTTTGTACTGGTCGCTTCAATAATTCGATATATTCAGAGAGAAGGTTATTTTTATTTTATTTTAATGTAGTTACAACACGTGCACGTTCGACCTGAATTGTTGATTGACTTACAATGACTATGTTGTCAAAATTATTACTATATTATTATTCTATTTCAAAATTCAAAAAATAGTTATACCAACTTCATGTTTAGAATTGCTCTAAACAGTGGTACCTACTCGTGCGGACTTACAAGAGATCCTAACACCATTAATTACGCAAATTATAGTTTTGCGGACCTAAGCCATCAATGAGACCTCTTTTTACACGATTGGGTTTGAGGCTGTTAATTTTAGAATTGATTTTAGTGATTTTGCTAGTTAGGTAGTTTATTTGCAGTTCATAAAGGCGATAAGTGTGTTCGTCTAGTTGGTCTTTAAAATATTTTAGTTGAGTTTGTACTGAGTCGAGTCTGTTATCTACATCGGCTAATTCTATATATTGTAAAAATGAATGATAGTGGGATACGAGTCTAGTCTGTCCGAGTTTAAAGGGTAAAAGTCCAGGTCCGTTCTCGAGGGTCTCAAGTTTTATCTCGTGTGCGGTCGTCAGATGTCGGGTCAGGAGGTTCAGTAGAATCCTGTAACAATTGGAAGTCTTTATGTGCACGTTTAAGTCGAGATTTAGCAATAGGGCCTCGTTTTTTCGATGTGTAGATATGAATTGGTAAGTCTGCTAGCACTCTATCTTGAGTGTACCTCGGGGCTGTTTTTTGTCGGGCTGCTATCGGGTTTCTAATGATAACTTGTTGGTTAGGTTGGTACGTCGCTTCTGGTTCGCGGTTCTTATTTCTATTTTCAATGAGAGATGTACGGTTATCAAGTGAGGTTTCATTTATGAGTTCATAAACTGTAGTCATTTGAGCTTTATGTGATTCCATGTACTGTTGCAGTAAATGGGCTGTTATGTCAATGTCGAGAGGGTCTCTAGGGTCAAAGTGTCCCGTTATGATGTCAAAAGGGCGACATTTGGTGAAACTGTGGACCTAACTGTTGTAAGCTAATATTGCATAAGGCATTAAGCTTATTACAGGTTCATTTTTATGTTGTAAGCGAAGTATGCGAAGGTGTTCTAGCAAGGTTGAATGGAATCTTTCTACATTGCCATTGTCATTAGGTGTATGTGCTAGGGTTTTATGATGATTTATTTTGTGAAGTCGTATGAATTCGGAAAACAATTGATTTGTGAATTCCGTATCATTATCAGTTACTATCGTTAAAGGTAGACCATGATGCGTGCAGAACTGCAATAAACCCTGTAATACACTAATTGCTGTGCCGTCTCTCAACAGGTAAGCCTGTCCGTACTTAGAGAATACGTCAATAAAAGTCAGGTATTTTTCGGATTGGGCGGTGAACAAGTCCATATGAACTATTTCGAAGGGTTTCTTCGGGGGTGGTACTATGCTAAACTGCTGTTTAATGGGTGCACGATCGTATTTAGCTTGTCCGCATATAGTACATTCGTTTATGAATTTTGTAATTTGATCTTTCATTTTCGGCCAGTAGTATTTTCGCGAAAGAGCTAAATAACACCCGTTTATTTCGCGGTGATTAGTTTTTCCGACGTGATAGTGGCTTATTATTTCTTGTTGCCGAAGGTACTCTTTCACATTTTCTAATTCGACCTTTGTGAGTAAGAGGTTCATTGCCGAATTTCTGAACGTGTCTTGAATTATAGGTATAATGTCGTACATGCTTAATGTTGGATTAATAAGGAGGCCAGTTTTTAGGATTAACGAATTCTTTAATAGCATTTATGACGTCTTCTCTTAAGTTTGATTGGGAAACTTGTATAGATATGCGAGTGTGCGTTTCAAATGGCTTACTGACAACGGGTCGTTTTTTGATGTCTCCGACCACTGTTATGCATATTTGCTTATAGAATTTATTCAGTGTTTCGTCGGTTATGGGGACCTCTAATATGGGGTTTTCATTACTGGTATGAGCTGTGGCGGTGGTTGAACCAGTGACTGAGGGTGGTTTTTCTGACGGGTTCGCTATCATGGAACTTACATCTTCGTTATGTATCTCTACTCGCGAGAGGGCGTCGGCGTTTGTATTAATTTTGCCCTCTTTATAGACGATGGTGTAGTCATACTCGCTAAGTTTAAGTCGCCACCTGGTCAAACGTGAGTTAGGCTCTTTAAGGTTCATAATCCACTGTAGTGGTTTATGGTCCGTTATTATTTTAAATTTTCGACCAAATAAATATGGTCTAAAGTATTTGGTGGCCCACACGATTGCTAGTAATTCTTTCTCGATTGTACTGTAATTCATCTCGCTTTCATTTAAGGTACGTGAGGCGTAACATACAGGTCTATCGGAGCCTATGGGGCCCTGTGACAATATAGCTCCGTGCAAAGCACGGCTATTGCTAGGGTTCGTGTTAGCAACGTCGTCAGGTTTGAGCCCCGTGAGCTCACCTACTAGTTAAGGTTACGCTGAAATAGACACTCAAGGCTCTCTGCTTAGGTATAAAAAAAAGTTGAAAAGAAAGTTGCACTGTGGTTCAACTTCATTAAAATACAATAATTCCTCGAGTAAAATGAATTTCTCAAATGAAGCTTAGCACAAACAAATATAATGTATATTGCACTGTCACACAAAGAAAAAACGGAGACGAACTGTATACACGTCCACTCAGAACGACAATCAGACGATAGAGGACTTAGACCTGAACATGCAAGGGCCAGTTCTGTGCTTCCCCTACACACATACAATAGAGCCTTAAATCTATAAACGTAACGATTTTATTTCATGGCTTCTGTCGAATTTTTCTTTTTATTATATTAAATAATAAAACTATAAATTATAATATAGCTTCAAAATGTAACTTATTTGTTCTTTCATTTATTTAGCTGACAAAAAACAAAAGAAATGTTGCAAGAAACTATTTATTCTGTTGTTCGTGAAATATGACATTTTGCATTGTGAAGCAAAAATACAAATAGTACAGTAAAATTATTTACTGCAACTTTTAACTTTTAAATAACTAAATAAAAACTTTTATCCGACCTGTATTTATTGGAATGCAAACATACTACTCCCATGATTAGTACGTACACTGAATAAAATACTACTATATAAAAATAAAATATTAAAATTTCTAGAAGTAATAACCTAAAATATTAAAATTTCTAGAAGCAATAGATATTGATTCTTATTTATTAACCACGTACAAATAGATAGATAAAAGATAACAAACAATATAGGAGTGGCAATTTAGTACCAATATTCCTGGTAACTGCATCTTCAAACCTTCACCATCTACATTACAAAAAAGTAAGTACTTTATATTACTATATTTCACATGATGCACTTTAAATAAGTCTATACTGCATGCTCATATGATCGAAACACATACATGAATATTGCACAGCAAATGTACACAAAAAAAATGACGACTCCAAAAAATAGTCCATGATAACATAAATTAGCTATCTTCAACCAGCTCTGTTTCTTCCTACCATATTCGCTGTCTTTGAGGCCGTCTTTAATGATGAACTTTCTTATGCCTATCAACCATATCGACATATAGTGCGACCAATCGATCTTCGCAACATCAAAATTGAACAATATCCTGTCCGTTTTTGACATTTGGTTCAACATGGCCACGGTGTTGTCATCGACAAGATTCCACTGGTTCCTCAGGAAATAGCCGTACAACAAAGACATGTTGTATATCTTTTCATACATTTTAACGAATCTGCAATTATAAAACATATTGTTCGTTAGACATTTATTTAACACTAGCTGTGTCCGCGACTCCGTCGGCGTGGAATAGCGACTTTGGGCAGCAGTTTTAGGACATATCTTTTGGTTTATAAGCACCGTCATTTAGGTATTTAGAAAAATCTAATTTAAAGTAATGCTTGCTCCATGCAATGACATAGACGTATAGCCATCGGGGATCAAAGCATACAGGTTGCTAGAACTGCTTACATGTGACAGAGCTACATAACCGTGTGACCGAGTTGATTGTGTGAAAAGCAGTTAACACTTATATCTACACCCACAACTTTTAGCGTCTGACCTTGGGCTTTATTTATTATCATCACGAAGCATAGGCTCAATGGAAACGCGATCGGTAGTGATTTGTGCTTCCTGTTCTTCTAGTGCCTCCCGAGACCGGGCAAGCTTTTGCTGTCCGAACCCTCTGAGAGCTCAGACGGATTTCCCTATTAGTAATGGTCTCAGACTCAAGCGATAGTGCATGCGCCTCGCGATCGGCAGTGAGACGTGCCTTGAAGTCGTCGTGGTCTAAAGGATAAGACGTCCGGTGCATTCCGCTGTAGCGATGCACCGGTGTTCGAATCCCGCAGGCGGGTACCATTTTTTCTAATGAAATAGGTACTTAACAAGTGTTCACGATTGACTTCCACGGTGAAGGAATAACATCGTGTAATAAAAATCAAACCCGCAAATTTATAATTTGCGTAATCACTGGTGGTAGGACCTCTTGGGAGTCCGCACGGGTAGGTACCACCACCCCGCCTATTTCCGCCGTGAAGCAGTAATGCGTTTCGGTTCGAAGGGTGGGGTAGCCGTTGTAACTATACTGAGACCTTAGAACTTATATCTCAAGGTGGGTGGCGTATTTACGTTGTCCGCACGGGTAGGTACCACCACCCCGCCTATTTCCGCCGTGAAGGAGTAATGCGTTTCGGTTCGAAGGGTGGGGTAGCCGTTGTAACTATACTGAGACCTTAGAACTTATATCTCAAGGTGGGTGGCGTATTTACGTTGTAGATGTTTATGGGCTCCAGTAACCACTTAACACCAGGTGGACTGTGAGCTCGTCCACCCATCTAAGCAATAAAAATAAAAAAAACGTGCTTCTCATTCTGCAAGTCTCTCCTGAGACCGGGCATTTGCTGTCCGAACCCTCTGAGAGCTCAGACAGATTTCCCTATCAGTAAAGGTCTCAGATTCACGCTATAGTGTATAAGATTCACGATCGATGGACAAACTGCGTCACGCTTTTCCCTGTTCACCCTAATTCGAGTGGTCTTTTTTTGAGAACAATGTGAACTCAGTCGAGATTCTCGCTGAGCCGAAATTTCTTTAACACGAAACCTCGCTTGGCGTTCCTGAGATGTAGTGAGGTATTGCCTCATGACCGGCTTCAGTTTCTGTGATCGAATTAATTTCATCCTTTTAAAATTCCTGCTGCACAGGGAGAGGTTGGATCTTTTTCGAGGCATTCTTACAATAAGTAGTACCTACTAACACAACGTTGTTTAGTAAACACGTATTTATCATAAAACTAAATTATAAATACTAACAGATTATTACACAGTTTAACTTTATTACAGTTTATTAATTATTAATAACTATTAAGTCGTATCAACCTAATCTTTTAACTATAGAAAACAAACGTGCCTATGGGTTAATTTATTCATCGAGCCTTTCGTCGCAAGCGACGCGACGGGTTCGTCAAGGTAGCAGCGGCGCGCTTTGTATACCCGCGCGGCTGCACAAACGTAAACAATCTACAAACGACCAACTACGTGTTTCTTGAAATTGGCATAACTTTTTTATTTATGAACCAATTGACATGAAACAAACACTAAATGTTAAGTAAAGCTTACCACAATAAAATAGTGAAGACCACATTTAAATCGGCAGAGCTGTCTCTGAGATTAGCGTGCACAAACGCACAGACAAACAGACAAAAATTCTAAAAATCACTTTTTTGTGTTCTATTGCGGTCATAAAGCCCCCTATAACAGTTTTCCTGAGATATCTTCCATGTACAGACAGCGACCAGTTACGATTTTATTATATGTATTGATGAGATAAACCAACAATATATACCTGATTATTTCATGTCTTTACGTAACTTTGGTATCATTGTGAATTTTCTGTTGTTAACCCGGCTATGTCCCATAATATCACTTACCTACATGTTTTATGACGCCTTGAGAATATAAGCCCAGGAGTACTTACGACTTTATGCCCTCAGGACGCTTCATGGAGGTCACATTAAACACGAAGTCGGCTACATACGCAGGTATATAATGCAGTAGCCATGTTAACAACCAAAATACAACATCACTACTGGTCTCAAAACCATAACAGTACCAAACGGCTTTCGGCGTAGCGTACTGTTGTGTGTTAGGATTGTTCAGGAAATCAGACACAAAAGCTGTAAAAAGAGATTTCGATTTAAATAATTTAAAGTTTGAGAGAGGTTCCAGTTGGAGAGACAAATATTGACGGAGGCTAAACGTCATGATAATCGCCTTATCATTACCGCCGCTGACTACTCTCCGAATCCTGATCACGCTGAAGCTAGTCACCGTCGACGCCCTAGACACGTCCTTACGGAACCATCAGATCCAATAATTCTTGCATTAGACGCCTTCAGCTCTAACTCTGCAAAGAGTTCGACATACAACCTTACCCATGCATCAGCCCGCTGAGTTTCTCGCTCGGTCTTCTCACCGGGTCGCGATTCCAATCCGGTAGACGATTCATTAACGAAGCAGCTGCTCTTGAGAAGTTAGGTTGGCTAATCTCACCCTTCCTAGCTGAGCCTGTGCTCGGCCACATGTCCTGGTGAAACTAGAAAGGCCTCCGAGGCAAGCGGAGTGAAGTCGTCGTGGCCTAAAGGATAAGACGTCCGGTGCATTCGTGTGTAGCGATGCACCGGTGTTCGAATCCCGCAGGCGGGTACCAATTTTTCTAATGAAATACGTACTCAACAAATGTTCACGATTGACTTCCACGGTGAAGGAATAACATCGTGTAATAAAAATCAAACCCGCAAATTTATAATTAGCGTAATCACTGGTGGTAGGACCTCTTGGGAGTCCGCACGGGTAGGTACCACTACCCCGCCTATTTCCGCCGTAAAGCAGTAAAGCGTTTCGGTTCGAAGGGTGGGTTAGCCGTTGTAACTATACTGAGACCTTAGAGCTTATATCTCAAGGTGGGTGGCGCATTTACCTTGTAGATGTCTATGGGCTCCAGTAACTACTTTACACCAGGTAGGCTGTGAGATTGTCCACCCATCCAAACAATAAGAAAGGCAAGGTAATGCTTCAATCATAAAAAAAAATACGCTTAAAGTGGATGGCAAACGATCCAGGGGTCGGAGCCCGAAATGATGAAGTAATCAAGTGTATGAGTAATCAATGAGTGAATAATCTCGTCACGGAACTGAGCGACGCATTTCACTGTGCCACTGACCGACATAACTGGCTACAGATCACAAGAAAAGATTTCAGATTGGCACAGTACGGTGCTTTTTTTGGAATGGTCATATTTTTGGCACCTTTTTATCCTATGCTGACAGCCTTGAGAGCTTCGCCCTGACGTGTAGGAGAGTTCACGGGGCTCAACCGGGATTGTTGTTTACAGTGGCCCTAACAAGAGCAGTGCTTCGCAGAATTTACCACCGGATCGGAAACGAGACCCACTGAGAAAATCCGGGGAGAAACTCAGTGGGCTGTGTCTATGGGTTAACTTACACGTCGTGACCTTTGTCGAAAGCGTCGGGTTCGACGAGGACGGTGACCGGTGCTTGAGGTATCTAAAAGCACCGTTAATGGATTGGGAGGATCCGTAATCATGTGCTTAGGGCGACGTCGACTGTTTACCATGCGGTCCACAGGATCGGGTATGAAAGCACCCCAGGAGTAGTCCCTAGCGTTATCGGGGCGGGATCTGTCACTCTGTACTCAACTCCCTGTTGCTTCTTGTGCGCTTTAATACGCCACACGCACACATACACACACGAATGGTTTTGTTTAAAGGCCATAATCCTGTTAAGCCTGAATTATGAAGTCGTCGTGGCCTAAAGGATAAGACGTCCGGTGCATTCGTATCGAGCGATGCAACGGTGTTCGAATGTCGCAGGCGGGTACCAATTTTTCTAATAAAATACGTACTTAACAAATGTTCACGATTGACTTCCACGGTGAAGGAATAACATCGTGTAATAAAAATCAAACCCGCAAAATTATAATTTGCGTAATTACTCGTGGTAGGACCTCTTGTGAGTCCGCACGGGTAGGTACCACCGCCCCGCCTATTTCTGCCGTGAAGCAGTAATGCGTTTCGGTTTGAAGGGTGGGACAGCCGTTGTGACAATACTGAGACCTTAGAACTATATCTCAAGGTGTGTGGCGCATTTACGTTCTAGATGTATATGGGCTCCAGTAACCACTTCACACCAGGTGGGTTGTGAGCTCGACCTCAAACTTAAGCAATAAAAAAAAAAAAAATTGCTGTCAACTGTTCTGAATAAAATGTGGGCACGAACGGCTTTCACAGTCACGAAATCATAATCATAACCAGTTACTCTTCACAGAGCAGTCGTGGTCATGTAGAATCCTTGTTTATAAAAGCCTTGACAGCTGCTCATATAGAGTAACTAGCAGCCCGCTCCGGGTCTGCTCGGGTCTTTAACAAAAATTTCAACGATATTTGACGTTGTTTTATTTTTTTAAATAAGATAATACTTATTGCGGCATAACTATAATAGTTAGACATATGCTGTCGCGACACTTTTTGTAAATAATAATGTGTTCTACAAAGTCGTAGTACATTAGTTTATTCTATCATCAATAGTTTTCGCAGGGCACGCGATGTAAAGAATATTTTAGGTAATTTTTTTACACCTTGGGTTACATTATTGGAGTATTAGCAAGGATCCCTAGTTTTTTTCAAAAAAGATTATAGCCTATGTTACTCGGGAATAGTGTAGCTTCCAAACAGTGAAAGAATTTTTCAAATCGGTTCAATAGTTTCGGAGCCTATTCAATACAAACAAACAAACAAATCTCTCCTCTTTATAATATAGACGAAATAATAGCTTAATAAACATTGCAGTGGAGACTTTCCCCTCAAATACTGAAGTGCACTAAACAATAAAAGTTGTCCGTGAACCCTGACAATAGCCGTAAGCTTTTCTAATCACGTATGTTGAATCATTTTGATACTTACATGTTTCAATTTTGCTCCCAGAACAGCTTATATTATAAACTTTAATTCCTTTTTCATTCTTATTGTAACGTTTATTGGTATACGATGCTGTTGCTATTACCGCATTGTTGACGTAATCCACGGGCATTATTGGAATGCTAACATCACTCCTTAAAATTACGTGCATAACGCCTAGCATTAATGTCAAAAATATCTGAAAAAAAAAACAAATTACATTATCTGTGCCTTATGTTTGATAGCTGATTTAGCAGAGTTATTGGAATTAATCATAGACCTATATAGTAGGGACACGACATATTGTTCTATACGTACAATTGCTTATATAAATAGCACCCATTTTGAAGGCACACACATAAACATATATCTATCTCGTTCTTACTCAGCACTGTAACTCGCAGGAAAACAATTTAACAGTATTTCAGTGCGTACATAAAATGAAACATGAATATACGTAAATGTCTAATGGGCCGAAATTCCGCCATGTTTAGCGCACCAAATGTCATTGTCACGTCAGTTCGGTCGTCTGTTTTGGGTTGTACATTATTTATTGACTGTGATATCGATTTAATATGATTGCTTATATAAAATTCTTATTTTATCATGCTTAAAACATACAAAAATAATAATTAAAACATATTCTATAGGATCTCAAGAAAGTCGATGCCCCAAAACTATTATCTATATATATTTAAATTCATTATGAAGCCCTCATCCGAAAAATTGAACACCATTTTTCGGTCGGAATCTATTGATCATGACACTAACCATAAACACCTCTTAATAAAATATGTCATCAAAACATATTTAGACATTCTGTTTAGATATTTCGGGAAAAAGGCTACCGACAAAATCTCTTCGGAACTATTTAAATAAAATAGTTTTATTCCGTAGTGAGTAAAACACTATTGTAAATTCGTTAAATATTTAATAATGAAGTGATTTTAGAGAGGAAGTCACAAGGAATGACGTTTGTAATTAATGAATAAATGTTCTGTAGGGGTTTTTTGTATCACGCGGTCCCTTGATAAGTTTAGAATCACTCTCAAGTGAGAGCTATTCAAATGGTGCGGCGCGGCGCACCTTCCTTGAGGTGTGCTGCGGTATTGTGTAACGGACTTTAGAGTCAGCAAAACAATTAAAATAGATTGTAATAGTCTAAGAAAAACACTACTCTAAATACGATAACATTTAGCATGCTAGAAATGGGCAGATGTCACTGTACTACGCCATATCTTTATGTTTTGCGGCAAACGACAACTTTATGAAATCAGTGTAGCAAATTTTAAAAATCTTCATATCGTTTACTTGGCATATTTGAAGCACGAACTCGTCTTAAATTTCACATAATATCTAAATCACATCATCTTTGCACATAACAATATACTTACTTCCTATTAAAGTATAAATTCTACAAATAATTCATACTCAACAATATTTAAAATAAAATGAGCCAAGAACGTTTATCGATAAAACCCACTAACATTAAACTCTTCTGGGCAGCACTAAAACCGCCATGTTTTGTGGTCAGATGACGTCACAGTGGCACGAATTTTTTTGTTGACGTTTCATTTCCATAGGTTTCCTACTTCAGTGGAATTAATGCATTAATTTTTTTAAGTCATCAAATCACATCACCATAAATCATACATAGAAGCTAAGAGGCATCACTTTGACAAGCCTCTTCTATGTGATTCGATAGTTGACTTCTCTGAATCCAAAAAAATCTAACAAGTCAACCTTAACCAACATACGAATAGCCAACAGTCGAAAGATACGGATCGGCGTTTGTGAAAAAGAACACCATCAAACTTACATGATACATTTATTTTAGAACTATCGACAAAGCTAATTATATTGTATTGTTTGGCAACCAATACGAGTTCATACTCCGTTACTTCGCTTGAGAATTGGGCAGTAAGGTGTAACCATGGGTGTACATACAAATCTTAAAATACACCCATATGTATGAAATAAATGTATAACTATGTACACACCTCAAGGTGGGTGGCGCATTTACGTCGTAGATATCTATGGGCTCCATTAACCACTTAATACACCAGGTGGGCTGTGAGCTCGTCCACCCATCTCTTCTTCTCCATCGCTCCCTCATTGCTGAGGATCGTGACTCCGTTTCAGCTTGTCGACAGCCGGCCTCCATCGGTTCCGGTCAGTTGCCTGGTGTAGTGCAGCGCTAAGTGGTCCGCTGGTTTGCTCGGAGATCTGGTCGGACCAACGTTTGAGGCTCCGGCCTCTAGGACGTTTTCCTTCTACTTTTCCAGTAACCATCAGACGTTCCAAGTTGTCTACACCTCTGCGGGCAACGTGGCCAAAGTAGCGCATTATGCGTTGCAGACAGGCGTTGAGCGTTCTCCATTTTAAGCTTTTGTAGGACCGAGATATTCGTGCGGTGGGCTGTCCATGGAATCCTTAATAGGCGGCGCCAACACCACATTTCAAAAGCATCAACTCTGTTTCGGTCACCTGTTTTATGGTCCATGTTTCTGCTCCATAGAGAGCGATTGGAAAGACCAATGAGTGCACAAGATGTATTTTGGTCTTATTCGAAATGTTACGGTCTTTCCAAACTTTGCACAACTGCGTCATAGCTGTTTTAGTCATTCCAATACGTCGGCGTATTTCAGGCTCACAACTCCCCTTATCCGTGATCACAGAACCAAGGTAGGCAAACTGGTCTACGGCCTCTTATTCTGCCAGAAGGTCCGTACGCTGAGTGGATGAGAAGCGGTCTACGACTAGCAGCTTGCTCTTGCTTTTGTTAATTGCTAGTCCCATGTTTAGGCTTATAGCCTCTAATCTGTCCAGAAGCTCCTTCATCTCCGCCTCAGATGATGCAAGAAGTGTGGTGTCGTCGCCATATCTCAGGTTCGTTAACTGAACTCCACCTATTCTAACGCCTCCTTCCCAGTGTTCTAAAGCCTGGCGCATTATATATTATCCATATACTTAGTCTGGCCATAAATACTGTTTCAAAGGAAAAAAAATCTGTTAAAAATAAAATTTATTACTTTTACAGTGTGTTAGTTTAATACATAAATATAAAACAATTTAAAGTATAAAAAACTTATTCGAAGTTATCTCCATTGGCTGCAATACAGTCCTTTAAACGTTGAGGCCAGTTATCAATAGAAGCACGCACTCTTGCCATGGGAAAATTTTTCACTGCCAATCGTACGGATTGTTTTAGGGACTCCAAATTATCATGGCGTTTAGAGCAAGCCGTACTCTCTAAAACTGACCATAAATCATAATCCAGCGTATTAAGATCGGGACTAGACGACGGCCAGTCTTCAGCTCTGACGAAGTCCGAAACGTTCGTTTCCAACCAAGACTGCGTAGACTGAGCCTTATGACCTGGCGCCGAGTCTTGCTGGAAAGACCATTCTTGATTATTGAACATGGTGTTGGGGGCTTCACTACCTTCTCAAGAATGGTATCTTGATACACTTGTGCCGATGTTTTGATACCTTTTTCACAAAAGTATGGCTCAGTCCTTCATAGCTAATACCCCACCAAACCATCACTGAAGTCGGATAGTGCCCACGTTGCACTCTGTCGACCAATTGGGAAGCTTCCTTAGAGCTTTGAGCATAAATACGGTCATTTTGTTTGTAAAATGTTGCTCAATTGTAAAAATTTTCTCATCCGTAAACAAAATTTTTCTATGACCTCCCTTTGCGTACCGCTTCAGTAATTGTTTCGATTTTACCACCCTATTCTCTTTTAAATTATCAGTTAAGAAACGACCAGTACGTCTCTTATAGGCTGCAAGTCCTAAGTCATCTTTTAAAATACGCGACATGGTTCTAGGTGCTATCTTCATCTCCCGAGATAAAATCTTTTGCTTTCGGACAGGATTTCTTCGAATTCTTTCCCTGACTGCTTTGACCACCTTTTTCGTGCGAACACTACGTGGACGGCCAGATCTTTTTCTGTCACAAACAGAGGAGGTCTCATTGCAACTATTAATAGCCCGGTACACAAACATTTTACTAATACCAAGCGTATGGAGAGTTTTAAAAATTGCATTTGGCTCCATACTTACTTTGTATAATGCAATCACAGCGATTCGGTTTTCTTTATCACCCCACTCCATTTCAATATCGCAAAATATTGTACAATGTATTGGCGCCAAAATAAGAAAACTCAATGAGCAATCATATAAAAATCACATTCCAAATTCAAATGTAATATTTTGTTTATTTTTAATTGTAACAGTATTTATGGCCAGACTAAGTAATTTGAAGAGAATAGGCGAGATAATACATCCTTGCCGGAATCCTTTTTGGAATTGAAATTTACTTCAAGTGGCATTTTCGATAGAGACAGACCCAAACCCCGACTCGTACAGGTTGCGAATCAACATAACAAGATGACTCGGAACTCCTGTTTCACTTAGGATCTCCCACAGTTTCTCCCATTTCACGCAATCAAAGGCCTTCTGATAATCTACGAAGCACATAAAGACAGGTGTGTTGTACTCGTAGCATTTCTCTACAATGAGTAACAAGTTTAGAATTTGCTCTCTCGTGCCCGTCCCCCTAACAAAACCCGCCTGCTCCTGAGGTATCTACCAGTCAAGGAACGATTTTAGTCTGCTATTTATGACGTGTAGTAGGTTCTTGCTAGCGTGCGACACAAGGGCTATCGTTCGGTAATTGCTACTATTGCGCACTGAGCCCTTTTTGTGGAGAGGCAGTATAGACGAGTGCACCCAGTCTTTAGGCCAGTGTCCTGTTTGCCAGATTGCGTTGCAGATATTATGCAGGTTTGACACTCCATTTGGACCCAGGCCTTTCAATACTTCTGCTGTGATTTGGTCAGGACCTGGAGCTTTTTCCACCCATCTAAGCAAAAAAAAACGAACCGTTTTTATCTAATCCCAACTTTGATTTATACTTACCCCGCTTGGACCAATCACCGAGCTCATATCCAGCCATCCAGGTGTGGGTTCATTGAGCGTGCAGACAACTGAAAACGGAAAATATAATGGATTGCTTCGATCGTCACATAAGAGGTCCGGTGTTAAACTATACATGTGGCCAGTTACAAAATATTTATATGTCTCGACTTTAACTATTTCTGAAAGAAAAGCCCTTGAATACTTGCCTACGGGTGGCCTCACTATGGCCACAGGTAAATCCTTGCCCATTGTACGCACGACATCCTCAGCTATGGCCTTCGTGAAGCAGTACGTGTTGGGCCAGTCCCTTATCAAACTGAAAACAGGAATTCATTACACATGACTGATTCCAAACTACTCCTGCCTGGACGTGCCCTCACGACCCTCGGTCCCAGAGCTCTCATCCACCCAAGTGACGCACTCCACGTATTCACTTCGGCTCGTCTACTCACTCAGCAGTGATCGCGTTGAGTCTGCATTCTTCGACTGTCTCCGCGAGCTGTATCATGACTTCTGGAGGGACAGGGCTTTCATAGATTTTCTCTTCCAAATCGTGATTTATTCTACTCTTGGTTGCATTAGAGAACGCAGTTGACACGTGTACGAAGGACCTAGAGATAATTAAATAAACCAGACGTTTAGTGTTGACGGGATGTGTTCTGTTTTTTATGATTACATCTTATAAGGTTATAGTCCGGGTGGTACATTTAAGATAGACCCTTTATGTGGTCCCTTGTGGTAAACAAAATAATACAAACAATTCACAGCACAAGGTTCGTTGTAAGGAAGAAATCACCTTAGATCTTTGCAGCATTTGGCCAGTTCTAGGATCTCCCTTGTTCCTCTGACGTTGACGAATGTGGCCTTCTTCAGTGGCTCTTCGAACCTGGTCGTGGCAGCCACATGGAATATCACATTCACCTAAAATTCATTCTTAACGATAACGCCAGTTTTGTAAATCTTGGATGTCGATTTGAAACTATGAAATATACATGTACACACTTGACAAGTGCTGGGATGTAATTAGGATGTACTCGTACAGATAGATGAAACGGCTGTTTATAGCTGGGTTTCTATAAGACAGTAAAATGTCATCAACATTAAGATTTCGATCTTATTTTTCAGTTTGGGTTGCATATTTTAACCTTGGCGCTACCATGGTACAAACTGAAATCTATAGCTGCTTCTTCTCATGCTGGCTGGCACAAGGTGTGTAATGTCAGTAAGGGAAGTATACCTCTTGCGCAAGCTTCATCCTATCTTCATCTTTCAGGCCGACCCCTAGTTCTGAGATGTCGCCTTCGACCGGTATCACTTTCCGAGCGAAATCTGGTTGTTGAGATCGTAAATTGTCGTATACCTTAAACAATAAATAGATTTAGAACAATGAAAACAATTTGCGGTCAAACTACGTGCGTCACAGGCATACATACACAGTCTCTATCTACACAATACAAAATGCGCAGTATCTACTAATTCTAGAAGCTTTATATTCCGGCCATTTTTTATACTGAAACAGAGAAAACTTGAGAACTAAACTGACAAAAGACGTATTTTGTTAATGATTCTTTATCAGTTCGTTCTGTTGAATAGGGCTTAAATTATACTTTTGGTGACAGAATCATAATGTATAGAAAATCGAAAAATAGGATATACTTGTTTTTTTAAATCTAAGCGAATCTTCACGACGCTTGCGCAACACGACGTAATTGCATGTGACTGACGCAACTCTATGTCAAATTAATACAACAAAAGTTGGACTAACTGGCTCGTTTAATTGTGACTGCAGTCTTTCTGACATTGATTTCCCTTTTTTCGACCTCATCAGTATGTAAATCCGCTTAACGTCACATGATCTGAAACATAAATGGTATTGTCGTGCCGATACAAAGATCGCAGGATGTCTGATTCTGCTATTTGACCACAGATATGGTGATGACCACGGTCAAAACAATTATCGGCAATAGTATCGAGTCACGAGGAAGTCGTCGTGGCCTAAAGGATAAGACGTCCGTTGCATTCGTATCGAGCGATGCACCGGTGTTCGAATCCCGCAGGCGGGTACCAATTTTTCTAATGAAATACGTACTCAACAAATGTTCACGATTGACTTCCACGGTGAAGGAATAACATCGTGTAATAAAAATCAAACCCGCAAAATTGTAATTTGCGTAATTACTGGTGGTAGGACCTCTTGTGAGTCCGCACGGGTAGGTACCACCACCCTGCCTATTTCTGCCGTGAAGCAGTAATGTGTTTCGGTTTGAAGGGTGGGGCAGCCGTTGTAACTATAATTGAGACCTTAGAACTTATATCTCAAGGTGGGTGGCGCATTTACGTTGTAGATGTCTATGGGCTCCAGTAACCACTTAACACCAGGTGGGCTGTGAGCTCGTCCACTCATCTAAGCAATAAAAAATAAATAAAAAAAACGTTCGAGAAGTGTTATGGCGGTACAAGTAGCACCATCTGCTATTAAATAGCAAAAACCCCAAAACGACTGGTAATATCAAAAATGTTTTGGAAAATGGTAAACATGTATCGACTATAAAAGTGTTGCAAAGACGATATATTCTAGCATGGAGGCGAAGCGAAGTGTCTTAATAATTAATTTGAATTTTAATTTGTATTTTTTTGGAGAGCTATTATTTATCCTGAGCGCCAGTACGTAACGTTGTATTAAAATTATAATATTACACAATAAAATTAACCAAAGTATCATTCATTATGTCTGTGCTTCGGCCTTAGAGCACACGAGACGCGTACAAGTACTCAGTGGCACCGAACACTAAATACTTTAATTAAAGTTCTGGCTTCATCGAGAATCAGAACAGAAACTCGTGCCGAAACGAGCAAGGCACTGAAGTGAACGATGGTTCGCGGGATTTACAATATCCAGGGAACCCTTTTTTTTCTCTGCCTAAACTGATAGCCTTCAGAGGCTATTTCAGCGTAACCTTAACTAGTAGGTGAGCTCACGGGGCTCAAACCTGACGAAGATGCTAACACGAACCCTGCAAGAGCCGTGCTTCGCAGAATCTACCACCGGATCGGAAACGAGAAAGTTTCTGCTACGTACAGAATCCGTCCGTTACAGAGTCAATGCCCCTCGGTATTCCATCAGCGCTATCACATGTCCCTCTTTAAAGGTTAGAAAAAGTCCTCAGTGGCTTGGCTGTACTCCCAGTATTATAAACTATTTGTCCACGCAATATCAACTTTACGAATCTAATTTGCGTTGTAAGTTGTTTGTGGCAACACCGTTCACCTTAGAAGCTTCTCTATGAATTGTTTCCCGATGAAGCCCGTCCCTCCAGTGATCAGCGCTGTGGTTCCCGCGTAGAACTGCCGCACAGCCGACTCGCCACGGAGCGCTTCCTCCTCCAGCGCCTTCTGACGCGAGACCTGCTCGATCTCCAACGCTAAAGCGATGTCCATTCTGAAACTGTTTATTTATTTGTTTACATTGTACATTTATGCTATATTATTATATTGTGTTATATTATTTATTATATTACCAAACGAAACAACTGAAAGTTCAAATGCCGTTAAATTCTACTTATAATTTCACTCTATAAAAAATGATAGGCAGCGGCCACTTTCCAACAGGTGGGCCGAATGCTAGTCTGCCAACACAGGCAAGAAAAAAAACACAGTATCACACGATGGAAGTCAATCGGTGACCATTTGTTAAGTATGTCGAATTTCATTAGAAAAATCTGTACCTGTCTGCGGGATTCGAACCCAGTTGCATAGCTTTACACGAATGCATCGGGCGTCTTTTTTTTTTTTATTGCTTTGATGGATGGACGAGCTCACAGCCCACCTGGTGTTAAGTGGTTACTGGAGCCCATAGACATCTACAACGTAAATGCGCCACCCACCTCGAGATACAAGTTCTAAGGTCTCAGTATAGTTACAACGGCTACCCCACCCTTCGAACCGAAACGCATTACTGCTTCACGGCGGAAATAGGCGGGGTGGTGGTACCTACCCGTGCGGACTCCCCAGAGGTCCTACCACCAGTGATTACGCAAATTATAATTTTGCGGGTTTGGTCTTATCCTTTAGTGCGCGACAAATTCGAACGCCTTGAAAACGTTGTCAAGCTTAAGGCTGCCTGTTCACCGGAGCGGAGCGAGGCAGCGGAGCGGAGAAACGGAGAAATATTAACCAATAAGATTGCACAAAATCTCCGCTCCTCTTTAGTGGACAAGGAGTTGCGAACTAGTTTAAAAATTCATACAAAACCGGTAAGCCAAGCGGGATAGCGGAGCGAGGTAGCGGAGAGGGGAAGCGAGTGAGCACTGTGAACTGACTCGTCACGTAGATACGAAACTCCGCTCCGCATTACTTTCTCGCCCCGCTCCGGTGGACAGACACAGTACGCAACACCGCTCCGCTTTACTCCGTTGCTCCGTTCCGGTGGACAGGCAGCCTAATGGTACTTATGAATGATTGAGAAAGATCTAAAACACAACTAATTATCTAAAAAAGTTATATTATGTAATGGTAATGTACATTGCCGCACACAAAAATCCACAATGGGAGTTATAGGTAAATATTTTTATCGGCCAATTACGTTAATGTATATACTAACGGTTGAACAAGTCCAAACCTAGAGTTTGAGTGATCGTCGTGATAATAATATGTTCGTGTTTAATGGTCAGTGGCAGTAGGCAAGGTAGGCTATTTATACTCGTACAATTATCAAAACTGAATGTCTTGTAACGCATTTACCGATTCACTTCCTGGACTATTGAATAAATTAATATGTTCTGGTTGAACTTCAAACTCTATTACTTATTTATGAGTACAATTTGAGATTTTTTATTTAATTACCGACCTCATTGAGAAGTTCGCATTTGCGGAGGGGATTCACTATTACTAAGAGTTTCTCGGGTCGGACTGCCTACGGCTTCGATTTGCCCTACGATCTCTTCCAGCTGGTGGCTTATCCGAGTTACCATGTTATTAGTTCATCATTGTCGTCGACGACTGGGCTGGGGCGGGGCGGTTTCTGTCATGAACTAGAGCAGGAAGTTAACGTGTTGGACTTTGGAGCTCACAGCCCACCTGGTGTTAAATATTTACCGAAGCCCATGGACATCTATAACTTAAATGCCGCCACCCACCTTGGGATATAAGTTCTAAGGTCTCAGTATAGTTACAACGGCTGCCCCACCGTTCAAACCGAAACGCATTACTATTAGGTACTGCTTCACGACAGAAATAGGCAGGGTTGGGATACCTACCCGTGCGGACAAGAGATCCTAACAACAGTAATTACGCAAATTATAATATTGCGGGTTTGATTTTTATTACACGATGCTATTCTTTCTCCGCGAAAGTCAATCGTGAACATTTGTTAAGTTTTTTGAAGTATGAGGTCAAATTGAGAAAGAAAATATATATATATATATATACTATAACAATGAACCTAAAACTAAAAAGCTTAAAAAATATAATATACTAACTAAAATATATTATTAAAAAGAGTCCCTTTAGGCATGATTCCGAAGATACTGGCAGCGTTCACCCTTTGAATAGCTAGACTAATTCTTTGTCCGAGGTAGCTGCCAGCTCTTCGGTCGCCTGTGATGTCGACTAACCTTTTTGCTATTTCCTTAAAAAGCCTTATAGCGCTAGGACCCTACGGACAAGGGTCTCGACACCGAATGGGACAAAATCATATTCCTAGGCCTGCCTTTCGATGGAGAAGTGAGCCGGCGTTGCTTGCGTATCTTCCGGCCGCTGGTCGCCATGTCCCCGGCTTCGGCTACAGGGGCACGCCCTCCAGAGGGGGGTACTGGTATACCGGCGTGGCTTCGTCGTTGTTGCTCATTTGAGCGTCGGGCGGTGGTCTGCCGTGTTGCTCGTTGCACTCGGCGGGCCGCCGGCCAACCTGCAATCGTCACTGCGTGGGGGACGGGGGCCGCTGCCGCGAGGACGTAATCCTCTTTAAAAAATGCCCCAATCCTAAGCTCTGGTGCCCGGCGATGGGATGAATGGCTGAAGGGAGTCCAGTCCCGAGGGTACCAACCAGACCCCAGAGGACCGACCCTTTTTTTTTTCCGCGCCGTTGGCCAATCTCCTACGAGATCCCCGCGCCCTGGGGGCGCGCGGTGTATGTGGGACTCAACGATCTGTAGGTGTTGAGAGCAGACCGTGGGCCCAAAGAATTTTAGGGCCCACCCACTAAACGAACCCCACTACAACCAGACAGTGCGGCTCACCCCAAAGACGCCCAGCCGACGGAGCCCTCGAGGCGAATCGAAGGATCTGAAACGTCGGCCGTCTCGGTACGGCAGCCCATCAGGCCGCCCAGACGGTGCCGCTGGTGTCCCGGAATACCCCGCTGGACCAGAACCAGCCTGCCGGGTTGGGACGCGATACACCGCCAACCGGTCGCTTTATTACTCCTTAGCAGCGCGCTAGAGTGCTGATAGCGCACCGCGTGGCCTCTACCCCCTCAGGTCGCCCCTTGACCATCACCGGGAGGAGACAAGGACACGGTGTTGCCCTAGCCATGCGGGGCAATTTGCGAGCGTATGCTCGACCGTGTCCTCATCGCAGTCACAGTAGTGACACTCCATCGTCGGTTCCCTCCGGGCGATGCGATGCAGGTACCGGCCGAAACACCCATGGCCGGTAAACATTTGCGTCAACCGGAAGGTGAGACGCCCTTGATCACGGTTCGCCCATTCCGCGAGGACCGGGCGCACCGCCTCGGCGGTCCGGAGACCGGCCGACGGGTTCACCAAGCGGTGAGACCACGCCTCCAACACAGACCGCCGAGATTGGAGCCTCCGCGCTCTAATTGCTCCTTCTCCGGGACGTGGTTCCCCCCTGTCGCGAAGGTCACATCGCCACGCATAGTCGGCGGTGAGCGCCTCCACCTCCAGGTCCCAGGGTGGCGTCCCGGCGAGAACGCACGCCGCCTCGAAGGAGACGGTGCGGTATCCACGAATCGCCCTGACCGCGACTGACGCTGCGAGCGTCGCAGCGCCACGACGTTTCTGCGAGTCAAGGCGCGGCACCACACGGGGGCCCCGTATAGTGCAATAGACCGCACCACCCCCACGTAGAAGCGGCGCACCACCGTGTGAGGCCTTCCGACGTTTGGCAAGAGCCGACTCAGCGAGCCAGCCGTCGCCATCAGTTGGGGGGCCCCCAACTGATGGCCCCCAACTTCTCGAAATGAGCGCGGAAGTTCCAACGAACGTCCAATTCGAGACCGAGGTACCATAACCCAGTCACCCCGACGACGACGCGGACGCCTCCAATCACCAGGTGAGCTCCGGGTGGCGGCTCTCTCCCAGCCCTGTGAAACAGCAGGGCCTGGGATTTCTCGAGGCCCAACCTTCGGATCTTACCGACGACGAATGCCACCCCTGCGCAGACAAGACGAGCAGACTCTTGGTATTCCTTCCCCCGGGCCACGACCAACGTGTCATCCGCGAAACACACAACGCGTAGGCCCGGGAGAGGGCCGTGCAGGGCGCCCCTCAGAGCCCAGTCGTAACCGATATGCCACAGGAGAGGTCCAAGGACCGACCCCTGTGGAACACCGCGCTCGACCGCACCGCCGTGTCCGGTGCACACGACCGATCTGTCCTCGAGATAGGACCCGACCAGTCGGCGGAGGTACACGGGGACGCCGTGATATTCGAGCGCTTCCGCGATCACTAACCAGGGCAAGGTGTTAAAAGTCACCCCACCCCGGGCGACAGCTTCATTAGAGAGGGCACGCACGCGCATAATCGTGTCGATAGTTGAGCGTCCCTCTCTGAATCTGTCCCGTCCCGGTCAGGCGCCGGACGATGCGGGCGGCGGTAACTCGCTCCAACAACTTTCCCGCCGCGTCCAGCAGCACAATGGGGCGGTACCCCGCAGGTGAGTCTGCGGGGCGCCCTTCCTTCCTCAGAAGGATGAGTCTGCCCGTCTTCCACTGCTTCGGAAACCGTCCCGACTCGAAGCAAGCTTCAAAGAGCCGCACGAGCCGGTCCCCAAGGGCACCGAAGGCGAAATCCCAGACCCGGCCGTGAACACCGTCAGGGCCGGGGGCCGCGTCTTCGCATCCTCAACACGGCCACACGAATCTCTTCCTCCGAAATGCTCGGAGGGAGCACCTCAGCAGAGGCAACACCGCTCACTTCACTGTGAGGTGGCGCGCCCATAGAGGGGGGCTCAAAGTCCCTCTCCATCCGTGGGAACAGCCCGGAGACAATCTCCCGCAGCTGTTGAGACTGGAGACGCTCCGTCACTAGGAGCATTCTTGCGGACCGTTTGGACGGGCGCCCCAGGGATCCTGATCGAGCATCTCCATAAGCGTCTGCATGCCCTGAGATTTGGCCTCACCGATGGCCAGACGCAACGCCTCCTGCTTTTAGCGGCAGTCGGCGTGCAACCGGTCCGCTACCTCCGCGAAGTCCTCATCGCGAAGGCGGCGGCGGCGATGGCGAGCGCTCCGGCGGCGCGCCCGCCCGCCTTCCTCGCGCTTTCGCGATTTCGGGCGACCACCAGTACGCACCGCCACGCGGAGCACTGCTGCCTACCCGGGGCATCGCTGCGTCACAAATACGACCCGTCGTTCCCCGGAACCAGTCAGCCTCTGACTCCACGTCCACGGGGCTAGTAGGTACCCGGAGCTCCTTATCGAGGTGCTTCAGTGCCCACCTGGGGAATGACCGAGGAGTACTTCGCGGGAGCTCCTCCTCACCGCGGGCGTCCATAGCTGACGCGGATCGAGAGGAGGCTGAGAGCTCAAATCGGACGTATCGATGGTCCGAGAGCGTCTCCGCCCCCTCAAGAGCGCGCCAGCCACGGGTGCGGCGTGCGATGGACGGAGATGCGAATGTCACGTCCGGCGCTGTTTGCCGATAGTGTTCGGCGGAAGCGGAAGTCGGCTCGACGGCGGACGTCCTCCGCTCCGTCCGATTTTTCGGAAGGAGAGCCTGCCGGCGCCAAATATATGACGTTGGCGGAAGGGCCGGCGGTTGCTGACTGTGATAGAACTTTGTCTTGCAGACTGGACGCTGCCTCCTCGGCGCAGTCCAAGACCGCCTACCGTGAGGCCCAGGAAAAATAAAAAGTTGGAGAGATTGAGCGCCTAGAGCGCTCCCTAACGGAGGTGGGTCCCTCTGACCCCCTCCGAGCATTTGAGGTGGTCGGGAAAATATGCTCTTCAATCGCCACAAAATCCGGCGCTGGACTTAAGGGTGATTATGTGCGGGCCCTTAAATCCGCATCTGCCACGTTAGAGGAGCGAAGGAGAGGACTTGTGGACCGACTCCAACGACGGAGAAGGCGGGCTTGCGGCAGGAATTGGGCCTGCTGCACGCCCGCTTCGAGCAGGTATCGGCCGAGAATGGCCGTCTTCGGGAGAATAGGCAACTGCGAGTGGACATGGCCGTGATGAGGACCATGGTGGCTGACCTCGTAGAGCAGCAACGCAACTCGGCCCCTGCCCCTCCTCCGCCTGAAGCCGAAGAAAACCAGGAAGCCGAGGGGCAGAGGCGGCGGCTCCTAATACTCGAGGCAAGGAGTTCGACCGTCGAGCGCACAAGACCGCCCCTCGCTCATGAAGCGAAACACGGGGCCCTACACCGGCACCCCGCAGGACTGTCGCCGCTAAAACATATAGCGGCCCCAAAAGGACCTCGATAGCTCGCAAGATTCCCGCTGCGACTGCCTCCACGACTGCGGCTGCGGGGGCTCCAAAACCAACCCTCGCAAAGAAACCGGCGTCCGCTCCTGCCCCGCCCCAGCCTGCGAAGGCGGGGCCCGGCGGGAGCCGAAATAAGAAGAAGGGGGCGTCAACGCCGCCAAACCGGCCCTGACCCCCTAGCCCCGCCCGCTGCACCCGGCCCCGGCCAATATGGAAGAGCCCTGGACAACGGTAGTGCGGCGCGGGCCCAATAAAATGGCGGCGCCTGCTGCGCCGCGCCCCTGCGGTCACCGCTCCCCGTCAAAAGGGGCGAGCGGAGCCGAGCGGAGCCGAGCGGAGCCGAGCGGAGCCGAGCGGAGCCGAGCGGCCGAAAAGGACGAAGAGGAACACGGAGAAAGCCGCGTGCCCCGCGGTCGGCTGCAGTAGTGTTGGAGCTAGTGCCGGCCGCCAAAGAAAAGGGCATCACCTATCACGAGGTGATGACCCGGGCGCGCGGCGGTATTAATATTGAGGCCTTCGGCGTGGAGGGGGGCATCAAGGTCCGGCAGACGGCCAACGGGGCCCGCCTTTTAGAGTGCCCCGGCGAAAATACGAACGCCGCGGCCAAAAAACTGGCGGCCCGGCTTCGAGAAATTCAGCCGGACCCCGAAATGATGCGCATCGCGCAGCCCGTCAAAATGGCGGAAGTGAAAAATTTTTTGATCATCGGATTTATAGCCAAACTAAAAATTGCAGGCCCAAGGGAATCACTCTGTTGACAACCTACTTCCGAGGACAGTTCATTAGAACGATATAACAATTTTGTTTTAATTCCGTACGCAGGGTATCCCTATTTGCCGAATTGAATGCATTTTCGATATAAATTTTGAGCAACACGTCAGGCTGTCCGTTAGTTAGGAAAAAGCGTAGGGCATGGACGGCTGCCTCACACCCTCCTTTTACACCGAAGCCTAACTGTACGGGTTCAAATTCTAAATATAATTTTGGTAAAATATGTCGACCAGCAATTTCGGAGGCCAGACGTCGTAGTGTTAATCCAACAGGAACTGGTCTCACCCCTCCGTCCTTTTTGGTGGAGGCAATGAGGTTCGCGCTGAAAAAAATGGGAACAATTTTTGGATTGACATTCCGGCAGTGTGCGAAAACATAAAGTTATTAAATTAAAGTTAATAAAAATTTTGTGATCGAATTTACAAGTAGCTCGCCTGCATCACCCACAGAATGCGATGTTAAGTCTTTAAAATGTTGGGGAGAGATTCCATCAAAACCTACAGCCGAACCTGGTTTAAGAGATTAACCGCTTTCCCTGCTGTTGGCGGGTCGAGAAAATATGGGCTTAGTGGAGCTGGAGGATGTTTTGTCTGTACAGCCTGATTGAAATTGGTACCCGCCTGCGGGATTCCAATACCTTTGCATCGCTAGATACGAATGCACGTCGTCGTCCGAACGTCTTATCATGCTGAACGTCTTATCTTTCAGGCTACGACGATGATACCGCCCACGGGCACACCCCACATTTTCTTACCTAAGCTGAGAGCCTTGAGAGGCTATTTCAGCGTAACTTTAACTAGTAGGTGAGCTCACGGGGCTCAAACCTGACGACGTTGCTAACACGAACCCTAGCAAAAGCCGTGCTTCGCAAAATCTACCACCGGATCGGAAACGCGACCCACTGAGAAGATCCGGCGAGAAACTCAGTGGGCTGTGTCTGAGGGTTAATTTACTCGTCGAGCCCTTCGTCGCAAGCAACGGGTTCGACGGGGACAATGACCGGTGCTTGAGATACCTAAAAGCACCGTTAGTGGATCGGGAGGATCCGAAATGACGTGTTTCACCCCACACTAAGTGACAGAATACAATGAATAATCCCGAACACCATATTACTCTATGCGCTCACGAAATTCGCAATATAGTACAGTACATTATATTATTCAAATACGAACGTTATCATTAGTTGTGACCTATGCGCGGAAACGTTAGTTAATATTCGATTCTATGTAAATTAGTCGTATTGAATTATTACTATATTCTCTTATAGCTTTAAAAATACAATTTTATTTAGTGAATAATTAGGTGTTGTTAAAATTCGCCCGCATTACAAATATTCATTGTACATTTTTTCCTACCTAATCGTTCGTAGCCTTACGCGCGGACCGGTAGGTGAGCTCACGGGCTCAACCTGAGAGAATTGCCAACATTGGCCCTAATGCAGGGCCAATGTTGGCTGTAAGAGCAGTGCCTAGCCGAATCTACCACCAGATCGGAATTACAATGCACTGAGAAGATCCTGCGAGAAACTCTGTGGGCTGTACCTATGGGCTAGGTCGCTCGTCAAACCCTTCGTCGCATCCGACGGGTTCGACGAGAACGTTGACCGAGGCTTGGAATGCCGTAGTGGATCGGGAGGATCCGAAGTAACGTCTTTCTAACGACTACTATTCATTTGGTTGTCTGAATCTTGTATGTAATTATCGGCGGCCACGAAAAGGGGGTTATCGTATCGCGCCGTTTTCGAAATGACGCTCAGATGCTGACTTCGTGTACTTGCTGATGGAATCTAATTCCAGGTCGTCGTGAAGGTCGGTATTCCTGAAGCACCACCTCCGGCAACATCCCGCGAAAACGGGATTAAATGACTTGTAGGGTGTTTAACTGAGTGGAAACCGCGTCAGCGAATACCATACTTGTCCAGTAATGGTTGTACACTTGAAATTCATTTAAAGAAATTGTTTGGATAAATAAAATTTACGTATTGTCACCATGGAAGACAATAATAATAATAAGGATAATGGCGTCAGCAACATCATCATTATTAAAAACAGCATGGCGCGAGCAACGCCGTCATTATAGGTATACTAACTTTTACCTGCGACTTCGTCCGCTTGGAATAGTAAAGTTACTTTGGGATAACGCTAAGTTTTACCCGCGCCTTACGTCGATTTGTCGTAACGAGAGCCTTTTATTTACAGATTGTCGGGATACTTTATGCGATATTGTTTCTATAAGGTTTAATTTGGAAAACAAATGCGAACTGCGACAACGAGCAAAGGAGAAAGAGAGTTTAGAATTTGTTAAGATTTTTTATTTATTGCTTAGATGGGTGAACGAGCTCACAGCCCACCTGGTGGTAAGTGGTTACTAGAACCCATAGACATCTACGACGTTAATGCGCCACCCACCTTGAGATATAAGTTCTAAGGTCTCAGTATAGTTACAACGGCTACCCCACCCTTCAAACCGAAACGCATTATTGCTTCACGGCAGAGATAGGCAGGGTGGTGGTACCTACCCCAAGTGGTCCTACCACCAGTATATTTGAAAAATATTTTTGAATAATAGAATGTTCCTCCTCTCTGCGTCGTATTCCTCATTGCTGAAGGTACACACACTTTTGTATCACCTTCGCAGGCACGATCTTCCTCCATCTATTTTTGTCTCTGGCGGTGTGGAGAGCGTTGTGAAATGTGGAATCAAGAGCGATGCGGATCTGGTCGGATCAACGTATTGGGCTGCGCCCCCGAGCTCTTTTCCCATCTACCTTATCAGTCACGATGAGCCTCTCGAGATTGCTTCCATCCTTCCGTGCAATATGACCGAAGTATTTAAGGACTCTGCGAAGACACTCGGATGGCAGCCGCGAGGAGAGTTTGGACTCTTACAAAATTCATACGTTGGTTCGTAATGTTGTCCACGGAATACGGAGCATCTTTCTCCAGCACCACATCTCAAAGGCAGTAATGCGTCTGCGATCTGCAGATTTCAGTGACCAGGTTTCAGCGCCATATGAAAAAATCGAGAAGACTAGAGTCCGTACCAGTTTGGTTTTGGTCTTAAGATGTTGCGACCTCTCCAGATTTTTCCGAGCTGAGTCATGGCCATACCAATTCTCCGGCGCACTTCCTTCTCGAAGATAGAATGTTAAGGAGCTATTAAAGGCTATTAATTTAATCTATACTATTATTATAAAGCTGAAGAGTTTGTCTGTCTGGTTCAATACGAAGTAATTACGGTTAATCCACGGTGCTATTCTTTCACCGTGGAAGTCGATCGTGAACATTTGGGAAGTAAGTACGTATTTCATTAGAAAAATTGGTACCCGCCAGCGGGATTCGAACACCGTTGTATCGCTCGATACGAACGCACCGGACGTTTTACTCTTTAGGCCACGACGACTCTTCTTACATATTATTATGTATAAATGATTTTGTCGTATTCAAAATAAGCATTTTCTTTGTATTTGTCGGGGTCGTGATCGCAATTACTATTCATAATGATGAAGTCATCGAATAATTTGCTAGTTTTATTTTTACATACTAATATGGTGATTGTACATTCAGAACATCTGAGAATGAAGAATATCTACTCAGTTGTAGGTAAACTGTGGAGAGTAGAAGTAAGAACTACCATATCAGTGTATTAAAAAGAGCAAAGATTTTTTTTATTGTGTAGACGAGTGGACGTGCTCACAGCCTACCTGGTGTTAAATGGTTACTAGAGCCCATAGACATCTACAACGTCAATGCGCCACCCACCTTGAGATATAAGTTCTAAGGTCTCAGTATAGTTGCAACGGCTGCCCCGCTTTTCAAACCGAAACGCATTACGGCTTCACGGCAGAAATAGGCAGGGCGGTGGTACCTACCCGCGCGGACTCACAAGAGGTCCTACCACCAGTAATTACGCAAATTATAATTTTGCGGATTTTTATTTTTATTACACGATGTTATTCCTTAACCGCGAAAGTCAATCGTGAACATTTGTTAAGTACGTATTTCGGTGTTTTATCCTTTAGGTCAGGACGACTTCAAAACTTAAAACTTTATCAGTAAAAAAAAAATATGAAGGACCACATTTTTTCTAATTAATACCCCAAAAGCTTAATTAATTATTCTTTATTCATATAAACACCAATTATTCTAGAATAACATACTCTTTTGTATTCCGGTGTGAAATTGCAATATTGGACGTCGTCACTGCGCTCGGGAATGTCCAACTCTGCGTACACGACCCTCGGCAAATCCTATAAGAGTTTTTATTTATTTTTTAATTGCGTAGACGAGTGGACGAGCTCACGGCCCCACTTGATGTTAAGTGCTTACCGGAGACATCTACTAGGTACATTGTAAATGCCGCCTTGAGAGATATATATATAACAAAAGATGACACAAAAAGAATCACATACTGCTCTGCTGCTCTTGTAGGCGACTTTCTGATAATTTTGACGCGAAGACCTTTTCGTGTACCAATAGATCAATAGTATGATGAGAGCCAGGACTATTATACAAATTACAGCTACAACCGAATATCCTTCAGGCGTGAAGAATAAATCTGAAACTGTAAAAGTGTAGCAAGCAAACACCGCAACATATAATTCCATTATTTTAACACCATACAAGTATATCTTATATATTTATATACATATATATATATACAAGAATTGCTCATTTTTATATATATATAAGATATACTTGTATGGTATATAATATTGTATGGTAATTTGTAAGGTATATATATATATAATCTGAATCTCGGAAACGGCTCCAACGATTTTCATAAAATTTTGTATACAGGGGATTTCGGGGGCGATAAATCGATCTAGCTACGATTTATTTTCAAAAAATGTTGTTTTATTCGTGTTTTCAATAAACAACCTTGTCGATAATTTTGATTTTTTCTTTAAATAACCAGTTCATATTTTTATATTATTCTGTCGGTAAGATCGAAAAATATTATTCATATTTCATCATTTTATCAATATGTAATTCGTATTTAAATATAATTACTAAAAAACACAATTTATCTAAAAAAAATAGTAAATAAAAGAATGCACCAAATTTAACGTAACGTTGGAACATATTTATGTGTTCCCGAAAACGCGGTAAAAGTAAAGCGCCCTGTAAACGATCGAGCAACGACTGATATCTTGTTTGACAAACACCCCATACACGTTCAAACTTGTTGGTCAAACACGCCGTCAATTAAGATTTCCATCAAACACGTAGACTGTTTGATAAACGCGTCAAACAAAGCTGCATACTGTCAAATAATTTGCAAACACGTAAAATTTGACAAACAATTTGATCGTTTACAGTACAGGCTTCATACTTCAGTGTTTACAGGCATAGACCTCTTTGATCTATATTTAATAGATGATATGATGATGATGATAGAGGATATGAGATTTAGGATTTTTTAAAAAATTTTAATATTACGAACGAGGCTCGTGCTTATCAGAATTTAAATGTATCTAAAACGTTTTTTCTTTTTTTATTGCTCAGACGCGTGGACGGTCTCACACCCCACCTGGTGTTAAGTGGTTACTGGAGCCCTTTACAGGGCGGTTAAGAAGGACGTTCCATGACAGACGACTGTCTGACAGTTGACATTAAGCTCCATTCCGGCGCGTTCATTATATCAGTGACGTTAAATTTTAAGAACTGTTTTGAGTCCAGAATCCATTTCGTAGGCACCACAACAAAAATTGACTTGGATTTATCGTGATTAGCATGCGAGTCAATCAGCGATGAGTTACCTACCGTCGAACACCGATGCTATGGTATGGGTGTGGTCGTCTGCCGCATAGGACCCTTCAAACTCTGTTTGAAGACCTGCCATAGCGCAAGGGAAATCTCTTGTGTACATGTTAATTGTATAGCCGAATGATCCCAGGCAGATTTTGGTTTGACAGCGACGATTTTTTTTTAACCTAAAACTTGTTGATAAGCAAAAATTAGCAATCGCTACATGTGTTATCTAGGGAGAAAACAGAGTACCTTTGAAAGATAGAGTTTCAGGTGTAGGAGAAGTAGCCGAGACCGTCACGGTGGAGACCGTTGTCGCAGACGGTGCTGCAGGAGATATTGGTGATCCAAATCCTTTATCTGTACTGTTAATTGCTGTTACAAATAAGAATGAAATTAGAACGTCCATAAACTCGAGAAATTTCAAGGGCGTGTTTGATTATTTTATTATGTTTGTTTGAAGACCTGCCATAGCGCACGGGAAATCTCTTGTGTACATGTTAGTTGTATAGCCGAATGATTTGAGGCGAAAAACAGAAAAAGCATTAAAAAAGAACGCGGGTCCACGTAACAGAGATGAATTGTGTCTCTGAATAAAAAAAATCGATGAATGTAACATCTCTAATATTTTTTCAGAGAACTCTTGAAATATGCCGTGCGATAAACAGAGAGAGCTGGAGTCCCTCCGTAGACTCAAAGGTTCCAAACGATCGCCAAGAACGAGCTCATAGCGTTCCTCAGAAATTAATAAACCCTATTTTCATTAAAACATGTATTTCCTCTGATTTCCTATGGCCTCTGTTGCAAATTATCGAAATAATAAACAAAAGTATACGAATCGCAGTATTCAAAAGGACTAAATATATTTTAGTATTTAAGGATTATATATCTGCTTTATGCACTCTATTTTCAGGGAATAGGCTGAAAAATATGAAATATTATTTACGAATTCCAGTCACCCTTCAAACCTCCACAAATAGACCACCAAAGGGCACGTGCACATAACGAATCAAAAGTTGAAATTCAAGAAACGCTTAAACTATATCTGTATGGTTCGTGGGGTTTTATTTTGTTTTACTCATTTTATTTTAATAACTGAAAACTGCGTAAAACGGGGCAAATTTGAATCACTCTCACTTGAGAGTGATTCACATTTTAAGCTTATCAAGGGACCGCGTGATAAGAAAAACACCTACAGAGCATTTATTCATTAATTACAAACATCATTCCTTCTGACTTCCTCTCTAAAATCACTTAATTATTAAATATTTAACGAATTTACAATAGTGTTTAACTCACTACGGAATAAAACTATTTTATTTAAATAGTTCCGAAGAGATTTTGTCGCTAGCGTTTTTCCAGAAATATCTAAACAGAATGTCTAAATATGTTTTGATGACATATTTAATTAAGATGTATTTATGATTAGTGTCATGATCAATAGATTCCGACCGAAAAATGGTGTTCGATTTTTCGGATGAGGGCTTCATAATGAATTTAACTACATATATACCTAGTCAGATCATTAATTCTGTCACATGTTTAATGTAAAATAATTGAAACAAGTTTATTCATTATGTAACCATTCATATACCAAAATGAACTTCACAAAACATAGATTCTTATGACACTAAAGTTTATTCAAAATGACCTCCGTGATTTTGAATACAGGCCCTCAATCTGCGCGGTCAGTCGTCTATCGCAGCATGAACGAGGTCCATGTCAATATCGGCGGCTGCCTTAATCAAGGATGTCTTGAGTGACTCCAAATTGGGATGGGGCTTTGAGCACGCCTTTTCCTCCAAGTGTTGCCATATCTTGTAATCTAACGGATTCAAATCTGGACTGGAGGAGGGCCAGTCTTCGTGCCGGATGAAGTCGATTTCACGCGCCGCCAGCCAGTCTTGTGTGCTCTTCGCTCTATGAGCTGGCGCCGAATCTTGTTGGAATACCCAGTGCCTGTTATTGAACATGGTATGAGAAACAGGTTCCACAAGGTTCGTCAGGACTGTATTTTGATACACAACTGCATTCGTTTTTACACCTTTCTCACAATAATGTACCTCTGTTAAGCCCCAATAAGAAACTCCCAACCATACCATGAGCGAGGATGGAAAATGACCTCGTTGGACACGCGGAATACGGTTGCTCGCTTCTTCACTACTGTGTGCGTACACCTTATCATTTTGTTTGTTGTAGCTCTCTTCTACGGTAAAATTTTTTTCATCCGAAAAAAGAATTTCCCGATATTTTTTTCCCGCGTACCGCTTCAACAAAGCGCGGCATCTCTTCAGTCTCAGGTCCATTAGACGAGCATTCAAACGATGTCCTGTTTTTCTTCGATATGCCCGAAGCCCTAAGTCTTCATTTAACACCCTTTTCACCGTGGTTCTGCTTAACCCCATCTGAAGGGCCAACAGTTTCTGCTTACGTTTGGGATTTCTTTGAATTCGCACCTTCACAGCTTTTATCACTGCTGGAATTCTAACAGACCGAGGGCGACCACTTCTTGACCTGTCATCTACACTAGAGTCTTCATTATATCGTTTGATGGTACAATAAACGAATCTTTTGGTTATATTCAAATTTTTCAGTATGTTAAAAATTTTAATTGGCGCGTAACCGCAACGATGCAACGCAATAACTGCAACACGGTCTTCTTTAAGCGTCCATTCCATATTTAAAAATGAGTAAAATTCTAAAAGTATACATTTTTATTTTCATGAACAATTCGAAATTCGAATTCAATAAACTTTTTTGTGGCCAGCATTCTAAAAGAAAAGTTTTTACTGTGTGACAATACTTATGACCTGACTAGGTATAGGTAAATTTGGGGCATCGACTTTCTTGAGATACTATAAAATATGTTTTAATTATTATTTTTGTATGTTTTAAGCATGATAAAATAAGAAATTTTATATAAGCAATCATATTAAATCGATATCAAAGTCAATAAATAATGTACAACCCAAAACAGACGGCCGAACTGACGTGACAATGACATTTGGTGCGCTAAACATGGCGGATTTTCGGCCTCATTAGACATTTACGTATATTCATGTTTCATTTTATGTACGCACCGAAATACTGTTATATTGTTTTCCTGCGAGTTACAGTGCTGAGTAAGAACGAGATAGATATATGTGTGTGCCTTCAAAATGGGTGCTATACGTATAGAACAATATGTCGTGTCCCTACTATATAGGTCTATAGCTCAAAGCAGTAAGGGAAAGAATTCGAAGAAATCCTGTCCGAAAGCAAAAGATTTTATCTCGGGAGATGAAGATAGCACCTAGAACCATGTCGCGTATTTTAAAAGATGACTTAGGACTTGCAGCCTATAAGAGACGTACTGGTAATTTCTTAACTGATAATTTAAAAGAGAATAGGTTGGTAAAATCGAAACAACTACTGAAGCGGTACGCAAAGGGAGGTCATAGAAAAATTTTGTTTACGGATGAGAAATTTTTTACAATTGAGCAACATTTTAACAAACAAAATTACCGTATTTATGTTCAAAGCTCTAAGGAAGCTTCCCAATTAGTCGACAGAGTGCAACGTGGGCACTATCCGACTTCAGTGATGGTTTGGTGGGGTATTAGACATGAAATAGTGACTGAGCCATACTTTTGTGAAAAAGGTATCAAAACATCGGCACAAGTGTATCAAGATACCATTCTTGAGAAGGTAGTGAAGCCCCTTAACAACACCATGTTCAATAATCAAGAATGGTCCTTCCAGCAAGACTCGACGCCAGGTCATAAAGCTCGGTCTACGCAGTCTTGGCTGGAAACGAACGTTTCGGACTTCATCAGAGCTGAAGACTGGCCGTCGTCTAGTCCCGATCTTAGTCCGCTGGCTTATGATTTATGGTCAGTTTTAGAGAGTACGGCTTGCTCTAAACGCCATGATAATTTGGATTCCCTAAAATAATCCGTACGATTGGCAGTGAAAAATTTTCCCATGGAAAGAGTGCGTGCTTCTATTGATAACTGGCCTCAACGTTTAAAGGACTGTATTGCAGCCAATAGAGACCACTTCGAATAAGCTTTTTATACATTAAATTGTTTTATATTTATGTATTAAACTAACATACTGTAAAAGTAATAAATGTTATTTGCAATAGAATGTTTTTATTTTTTATTGTACCAGTATTTATGGCCAGACTAAGTATATCGTCGCTGTCAAACCAAAATCTGCTATGTGCAAAAACTTTATTTTGAATTATCGAGTAAAAACATTTTCGTATAAAATTTAACATGAAAGTGAAGTTTTAAGAACTATAAAGCTATAGAAATGAAAGCTATAGATAAATATTAAAGCTATAGACATATAACAGTTTTTTTTATACGGTAGATAGGGCTGTGAACTATACGAAAAGGTCAAAAAGTAAAAATCTCAAAAAGTGCACATAGCAGATTTTGGTTTGACAGCGACGATTTTTTTTAACCTAAAACTTGTTGATAAGCAAAAATTAGCAATCGCTACATGTGTTATCTATGGAGAAAACAGAGTACCTTTGAAAGATAGAGTTTCAGGTGTAGGAGAAGTAGCCGAGACCGTCACGGTGGAGACCGTTGTCGCAGACGGTGCTGCAGGAGATATTGGCGATCCAAATCCTTTATCTGTACTGTTAATTGCTGTTACAAATAAGAATGAAATTAGGACGTCCATAAACTCGAGAAATTTCAAGGGCGTGTTTGATTATTTTATTATGTTTGTTTGAAGACCTGCCATAGCGCACGGGAAATATCTTGTGTACATGTTAGTTGTATAGCCGAATGATTTGAGGCGAAAAAGAGAAAAAGCATTAAAAAAGAACGCGGGTCCACGTAACAGAGACGAATTGTGTCTCTGAATTAAAAAAATCGATAAAGGTCTACATCTCTAATAATTTTTCAGAGAACTCTTGAAATATGCCGTGCGATAAACAGAGAGAGCTGGAGTCCCTCCGTAGACTCAAAGGTTCCAAACGATCGCCAAGAACGAGCTCATAGCGTTCCTCAGAAATTAATAAACCCTATTTTCATTAAAACATGTATTTCCTATGGCCCCTGTTGCAAATTATCAAAATAATAAACAAAAGTATACGAACATTTATTCATTAATTACAAACGTCATTCCTTGTGACTTCCTCTCTAAAATCACTTAATTATTAAATATTTAACGAATTTACAATAGTGTTTAACTCACTACGGAATAAAACTATTTTATTTAAATAGTTCCGAAGAGATTTTGTCGCTAGCGTTTTTCCAGAAATATCTAAACAGAATGTCTAAATATGTTTTGATGACATATTTAATTAAGAGGTATTTATGATTAGTGTCATGATCAATAGATTCCGACCGAAAAATGGTGTTCGATTTTTCGGATGAGGGCTTCATAATGAATTTAACTATATACCTAGTCAGGTCATTAATTCTGTCACATGTTTAATGTAAAATAATTGAAACAAGTTTATTCATTATGTAACCATTCATATACCAAAATGAACTTCACAAAACATAGATTCTTATGACACTAAAGTTTATTCAAAATGACCTCCGTGATTTTGAATACAGGCCCTCAATCTGCGCGGTCAGTCGTCTATCGCAGCACGAACGAGGTCCATGTCAATATCGGCGGCTGCCTTAATCAAGGATGTCTTGAGTGACTCCAAATTGGGATGAGGCTTTGAGCACGCCTTTTCCTCCAAGTGTTGCCATATCTTGTAATCTAACGGATTCAAATCTGGACTGGAGGAGGGCCAGTCTTCGTGCTGGATGAAGTCGATTTCACGCGCCGCCAGCCAGTCTTGTGTGCTCTTCGCTCTATGAGCTGGCGCCGAATCTTGTTGGAATACCCAGTGCCTGTTATTGAACATGGTATGAGAAACAGGTTCCACAAGGTTCGTCAGGACTGTATTTTGATACACAACTGCATTCGTTTTTACACCTTTCTCACAATAATGTACCTCTGTTAAGCCCCAATAAGAAACTCCCAACCATACCATGAGCGAGGATGGAAAATGACCTCGTTGGACACGCGGAATACGGTTGCTCGCTTCTTCACTACTGTGTGCGTACACCTTATCATTTTGTTTGTTGTAGCTCTCTTCTACGGTAAAATTTTTTTCATCCGAAAAAAGAATTTCCCGATATTTTTTTCCCGCGTACCGCTTCAACAAAGCGCGGCATCTCTTCAGTCTCAGGTCCATTAGACGAGCATTCAAACGATGTCCTGTTTTTCTTCGATATGCCCGAAGCCCTAAGTCTTCATTTAACACCCTTTTCGCCGTGGTTCTGCTTAACCCCATCTGAAGGGCCAACAGTTTCTGCTTACGTTTGGGATTTCTTTGAATTCGCACCTTCACAGCTTTTATCACTGCTGGAATTCTAACAGACCGAGGGCGACCACTTCTTGACCTGTCATCTACACTAGAGTCTTCATTATATCGTTTGATGGTACAATAAACGAATCTTTTGGTTATATTCAAATTTTTCAGTATGTTAAAAATTTTAATTGGCGCGTAACCGCAACGATGCAACGCAATAACTGCAACACGGTCTTCTTTAAGCGTCCACTCCATATTTAAAAATGAGTAAAATTCTAAAAGTATACATTTTTATTTTCATGAACAATTCGAAATTCGAATTCAATAAACTTTTTTGTGGCCAGCATTCTAAAAGAAAAGTTTTTACTGTGTGACAATACTTATGACCTGACTAGGTATAGGTAAATTTGGGGCATCGACTTTCTTGAGATACTATAAAATATGTTTTAATTATTATTTTTGTATGTTTTAAGCATGATAAAATAAGAAATTTTATATAAGCAATCATATTAAATCGATATCAAAGTCAATAAATAATGTACAACCCAAAACAGACGGCCGAACTGACGTGACAATGACATTTGGTGCGCTAAACATGGCGGATTTTCGGCCTCATTAGACATTTACGTATATTCATGTTTCATTTTATGTACGCACCGAAATACTGTTATATTGTTTTCCTGCGAGTTACAGTGCTGAGTAAGAACGAGATAGATATATGTGTGTGCCTTCAAAATGGGTGCTATACGTATAGAACAATATGTCGTGTCCCTACTATATAGGTCTATAGCTCAAAGCAGTAAGGGAAAGAATTCGAAGAAATCCTGTCCGAAAGCAAAAGATTTTATCTCGGGAGATGAAGATAGCACCTAGAACCATGTCGCGTATTTTAAAAGATGACTTAGGACTTGCAGCCTATAAGAGACGTACTGGTAATTTCTTAACTGATAATTTAAAAGAGAATAGATTGGTAAAATCGAAACAACTACTGAAGCGGTACGCAAAGGGAGGTCATAGAAAATTTTTGTTTACGGATGAGAATTTTTTTACAATTGAGCAACATTTTAACAAACAAAATGACCGTATTTATGTTCAAGGCTCTAAGGAAGCTTCCCAATTAGTCGACAGAGTGCAACGTGGGCACTATCCGACTTCAGTGATGGTTTGGTGGGGTATTAGACATGAAATAGTGACTGAGCCATACTTTTGTGAAAAAGGTATCAAAACATCGGCACAAGTGTATCAAGATACCATTCTTGAGAAGGTAGTGAAGCCCCTTAACAACACCATGTTCAATAATCAAGAATGGTCCTTCCAGCAAGACTCGACGCCAGGTCATAAAGCTCGGTCTACGCAGTCTTGGCTGGAAACGAACGTTTCGGACTTCATCAGAGCTGAGACTGGCCGTCGTCTAGTCCCGATCTTAGTCCGCTGGCTTGTGATTTATGGTCAGTTTTAGAGAGTATGGCTTGCTCTAAACGCCATGATAATTTGGATTCCCTAAAATAATCCGTACGATTGGCAGTGAAAAATTTTCCCATGGAAAGAGTGCGTGCTTCTATTGATAACTAGCCTCAACGTTTAAAGAACTATATTGCAGCCAATGGAGACCACTTCGAATAAGCTTTTTATACATTAAATTGTTTTATATTTATGTATGAAACTAACATACTGTAAAAGTAATAAATGTTATTTGCAATAGAATGTTTTTTTATTTTTTATTGTACCAGTATTTATGGCCAGACTAAGTATATCGTCGCTGTCAAACCAAAATCTGCTATGTGCAAAAACTTTATTTTGAATTATCGAGTAAAGACCTTTTCGTATAAAATTTAATATGAAAGTGAATTTTTAAGAACTATAAAGCTATAGAAATGAAAGCTATAGATAAATATTAACGTCATAGACACATAACAGTTTTTTTTTATACGATAGATAGGGATGTGAACTATACGAAAAGGTCAAAAATTAAAAATCTCAAAAAGTGCACATAGCAGATTTTGGTTTGACAGCGACGATTCTTTTTTTAACCTAAAACTTGTTGATAAGCAAAAATATGCAATCTCTACCTGTGTTATCTAGGGAGAAAACAGAGTACCTTTGAAAGATAGAGTTTCAGGTGTAGGAGAAGTAGCCGAGACCGTCACGGTGGAGACCGTTGTCGCAGACGGTGCTGCAGGAGATATAGGCGATCCAAATCCTTTATCTGTACTGTTAATTGCTGTTACAAATAAGAATGAAATTAGAACGTCCATAAAATCAAGAAATTTCAAGGGCGTGTTTGATTGTTTTATTTATTGGTATAGTTAGACAGGTGGATGAGCTCACGGCTCGCCTGGTGCGAAGTGGTTACTTAGCCCATAGACATCTACAACGTAAATGCCGACCACCTTGAGATATGAGTTCTAAGGCCTCAGTATAGTACAACGGCTTCCGCGCCCATCAAACCGAAACGCATTACTGCTTCACGGCAGAAATAGGCTGGGTGCTGGTACCTACCCGTGCGGACTCACAAGACTTCCTACCACCAGTAATAAAGCAAATTATAAATTTGCGGGTTTCGATTTTCATTACCCGATGTTATTCCTTCACCGTGGAAGTCAATCGTGAACATTTGTTGAGTACTTATTTCATTAGATTAATTGGTATCCGCCTGCGGGATTCGAACACCGGTGCGTCGCTAGATACAAATACAATGGACGTTTTATCCTTTAGGCCGCGACGACTTCAAGATCTACCGTATGTCGTTAAATCGCATCAAAAAGGCTTAATTGTGTTAATTAGGTTACGCTACCTGGAGTGGACGGTGAGGTAAGAACAGGTTTCCTGCGTGTTGTCGAGACAGTGGCATCGGTAGACGACCAACTCGTCATAGGATGTGACGTCACACTCCTTGTTGTCGAAGTCCTGACTGCCGTGGGAAGCGGGGCGCTAGGGCCTGACTGACCCGACCAAACAATAAATATTGACATACACGTATTTATACTAAAATACAAATAAAACTGGAGCGTCTGTTTGTAATATTGAAATACCCGCTTCTTACTACATGCATATGAATATATTTATGGTACACACACCAAAATAACATTTTTTACAATTGTACGGGCACAACTAGTACTACTGTTTCAACCTTGACATAATAGGAAGGATGGCGGACCTAGCTAGGCGATCGCAGGATATAGTTAAATATACACAATATGCATGATGAATCTATTGAAAACATACTTCAACAACTTAGATGGTTAATGTTCTTATAAGCCGGTTGCAGACCGAAAACTAAGCTATGCCAAAGCCTAAACTCAGCAAGCTAGGCTAAGCTACGCTAGAAATAAATTGCGTGCACACCAAAAGCTAAACAAACGCTCAGTCAGTGTTGCGAACTTCAATTCAACGGACGACGCTTGCCATAAATATAACCGATGAAGGAAGTTTCAATAAATTCAATACGTTACACATAGAAAAAAATAAGATTAATACTGACATATTATTTGTTTAAGAAAAGGACATTTAAGATCTTGGATATGTCAATACATTCAATTTCGGCACACAAGTGGGGGGAGTTGAGAACTTTATTTTACGAGTTCGTATGAGGATTAAATATGTTGATAATAATATGAGGATACTGGAGGTAGGATCTCTGGTGAGTCCGCACGGGTAGTGTAATAACTGTATTTAATTAGTTAGTAAAAGGTTATTAAGACAACTGTAATGAAACGCATAAGTATTCACATGCGCCATGTTTATTATGTAGTGTCATCCCCCGTACATGTCAACCACAGCTTATACCAATAAGTATCTTCACATGACATCTCCCTTTCTTTACTCAAATAAACCTACAAAGTAACCAATTTGAAGTTTTATTTAACTTAGATTCTAACTTAATATAAGACTTGACCCTTTAGCCAACTTGGTTGTTTTACCTGCCTTCCAGACCTTGTTTGCCTTATATCAGTATTTACATTTTCCAAAGTTACTGACTTCCTATTGCTAGTAGTGTCATTAGACTGTATATTGTCATTGTCACTCTCAATATTGTCATTGTCACTGCCAATGCCACTACTACCAATTGAATCTTCTATATCACCACTGTTATAGTCTCTTTGTCTATTAGAAGAGCCTTTGTAAATATTGTATCTATTTCTTTTAATCACTTGTCCTTGCTCTGTTAGAATATTGTATGCTCTATGTTTGTTTTTTTGTATTATTTTCCCCCTAAGATTTTTATTTTTACTATCCCTTATAAACACATTTTGACCCTCTGTAAACTCAATTCCTTTTTGATTATTTCTTCTATCATGATAATATTTGTATTTAATTTGCTTTTTCTGCAAACTATTCCTAACTTTCTTTAATTTATTTTTACCTGGCAAAGAAGATCTGGTAGGTAACAAAGTTACTGTTTGTCTTCCTAAGAGTAACTCATTAGGAGACATGTTAATTTCTGAATCTATAGGTGTGTTGCGATATTCCATCAAGGCCATATAAATATCTTTCTGATCAAAATCACATTTTTTAAACATTTTTTTAACAATCTGAATGTGCCGTTCAACCATACCGTTGGACCTCGCATAATATGGACTAGATTTAACTAACTGAAATCCCCATTCTTTCACAAATTCTTGAAATTCGTAACTATTAAACTGTGATGCATCATCTGTACATAGCTTTGTTGGAATACCCCATCTCGCGAACATCTGCTTTAATGCTAATATGTGACTTTGCGTGGATTGATCCACCATATTTATAATTTCCACATATTTAGTTAAATAATCTACAACCATTAAGTATATATTATTTTTATAGAAGAACATATCAGCTCCTATTATATCCCAGGGTTGTTTCGGTATGTCCCTTAGAATTAGGGTTTCAAATGAATGAGATTTTTGATATTTCAAACATGCTTCACAGTTTCTGATGTGGTCTTCCAGCTCTTTATTCATAAATGGCCAATATAACAATCCTCTTATCTTATTTTTGCATTTTTCTAATCCTAGGTGGTTGTAGTGAATTAAGTTCAATATTTCTTTCCTCAGTGACTTTGGTACAAAAACTGCATTATTTTTAAATATTAACCCATTTGCATAATACAAATCCTCTTTTATAGAATGATAATATTTTAAATCTGTTGGTAATTTTACTTTATCTGGCCATCCCATTTCAATATTTTTTATAATTTTTTGACATTCTTCATCATTTGCAGTTTTTTTTTTTAAATCTTCTAATTTTTGTTCTGTGAATTTTAATCCTTCCGTTATCAAGCAAACATGCAATTCTACATGCTGATCCAAATCTTTATTACATATTTTGTCTGGTAAGCTATTCCTAGACAAGGCGTCAGCTACAAATAATTCTTTTCCTGGTTTATATCTTATTTCCAGGTCATACCCTTGAATTCTCAATCTAAGCCTTTGTAGTCTTAGTGGAGTTTCATTGATTGTTTTTTTAAATATGTATTCTAAAGGCCTATGATCAGATTCAACTATTACATGTTTATCATAAATATATTGATGAAACTTTTCACATCCATATACTATTGCCAACATTTCTTTTTCAATTTGTGCACATGACTTTTGGCACTCTGTCAAGGTCTTTGACCCATAAGCAACTGGTAAATTATCCTGTAGGAGTACCGCTCCCAACCCTGTGGAGCTACTGTCGACTGAAAGAGTCACTGGTTTGTTGACATCAAAGTATCTGAGCACTGTTGCACTAGTGAGAAATTGTTTTATTTTTTTAAAATCTTCTTTTTGTTTGTCACCCCAAATGTACTCTACGTTTTTTTTTAGCAATTGTCTGTTAATTTAATTTTGTATACATAGTTCAATTTTCCTAAGCCATGAAACAAATCTTTGTATTCACCAATGTCCTGAACTACATATTCCTTTGAAATATTTTCAACTTTGTTTATTAAACCCAACTGCACAGCAGCTTTATAGCTCAGCACATTAGTAGTTTTAAATTTTACCACATAAAAGTCAAGTACATACTTTTTTTTATTGAATTTCACTATAGTTTTAGTCATACCTACTGTTTCTATAGTTGAGCCATCAAAGTTTTTTAATTTTGTACAAGTTTCTGTCATTTTTAAGTCTAGTTTTTTCACTATAGCACTAGTCAAAATATTAACCTGCGATCCTGTATCCACTTTGAACTTCATCTTCTGTCCTCTCACTTTTGCCTCAACGATCCAGTCCTCTGTATCAACCTGGCCCACAGTTACTGACCCCACTACTAATGAGTCATCACTATCATCATCGCTGACATACACAGCACCAACTGTTCTGCACATCTGCATGTAATGTCCATATCGATTACACTTAGCACATCTCCTTCCAAAGGCTGGGCAGGATCGATGAGAATGCACTCCTCCGCATCTTTCACAATTATTATTCTTCAACCTTACTGATCCTTCTGCACTCTTACCTAGATGTTGTTTATTATTAAAACTGGTTTTATTCTGATTAGGCATTCTGCTTCGAGATTCTTGTTTTCTTGTAACAGCTTCAACTGTCTTTTCTGTCATGACTTGAACCTGTTTTGCAGCACTCTTAGCCACTTTACATATTTTCATGCAGCTATCCAATGTTAAGGTCGATTCCTTAAGCAATCTTTCTGTTAATTTGGCATCATTTAAGCCTAATATGATTTGGTCTCTTATTAAGCTTTCTTCTAGGTCTGCAAACCCACAGTCTCCCGCCAATTTTCTCAACGTACAGAAAAATTCATCAAAACTTTCTCCATCTCTCTTTTTTCTGCTGAAGAAGACATGTCTGCTAAAAGTTTCATTTCCGGGTGGCGAACAATATTCATTAAACTTCTGTTTTACTTCCACATAAGATAACTTTTCTTTGTTCTTAAAACCATTGTATATGGTTAGTGCTTCTGCACCTAGGCAGTGCAAATAGATTGCCTTTTTCTGCTTATCTTTAATTTTTTCATCACCTTCCGTCCCGCTAGCAATCATATAAATATCATATTGCTGTGTCCATTTTTGAAAATTTTGTTTCAAGTCGCCCATGAGGCATAATGGTGGCGGTGGTTTTAACGAATCCATCTTCCGTTTACAACGGTTTACTTCCACTTAGGTTTTTATATTTATCTCAATAAGTTCTTTAAGTCCTCAGCGCCATGTAATAACTGTATTTAATTAGTTAGTAAAAGGTTATTAAGACAACTGTAATGAAACGCATAAGTATTCACATGCGCCATGTTTATTATGTAGTGTCATCCCCCGTACATGTCAACCACAGCTTATACCAATAAGTATCTTCACATGACAGGTAGGTACCACCTCCCTGCCTATTTCAGCCGTGAAGCAGTAATGCGTTTCGGTTTGAAGGGTGGGGCAGCCGTTGTAACTATACTGAGACCTTAGAACTTATATCTCAAGGTGGGTGGCGCATTTACGTTGTAGATGTCTATGGGCTCCAGTAACCACTTAACACCAGGTGGGCTGTGAGCTCGTCCACTCATCTAAGCAACAAAAAAAAAAAATGTTCCATAGCACCTACAAGCAATTGTTTAACAATTTCAATAAATTGCTCCATATTCGCAACAAAACGACCGTGCGTACGACAAAGGGCACTGGCGAAGGATGTGCGAAGGGCGTGCGGGGAAGGCGAGAAGGGCTTAGCTTAGCTCGTGTACTTGCGCATCGGCCTGCACAACTAACTTAGCTTTTTTTTCCTACCTATGCTGATAGCTTTGAGAGGCTGAAAACTTCGCCCTAACATTTAGGTGAGTTCACGGGGCTCAAACCGGAGTTTTTTTTTTTTTTATGATTGAAGGATTACTGTTGGCCCGGAGGCCTTTCCAGTTTCACCAGGACAGGTGGGCGAGCAAAGGCTCAGCCAGGAGTGCTCAAACCGGAGTGTTGCTCACACTGACCCTAGCAAGAGCAGTGTTTCGCAGAATCTATCACTGGATCGGAAACGCGACCCACTAGAAAGACCTGTGCTTGTAATGACGTGTTTAGAGCGACGTCGACGGTTTACCATTCGGTCTACAGGCTTAGCTTCGCATATTTTAGCCAGCGCAAATAACTTAGTTCGCATAGTTTGCGGCTTGCACACAAGTATAGAAAACTGCGTCAGCTATGCGAGCTAAGCTATACTAACTTAGCTTAGCTCTTGGTCTGCAACACGTATTAGCATTCTCTTTCGAAACAACCTATCATTTAGACGTTTCCAAACGATCTTACTGGTGGTAGGACCTCTTGTGAGTCCGTGCGGGTAGGTACCAGCACCCTGCTTATTTCTGCCGTGAAGCAGTAATGCGTTTCGGTTTGAAGTGTGGGGCAGCCGTTGTAACTATACTGAGCCTTAGAACTTATATCTCAAGGTGGATGGCGCATTTACGTTGTAGATGTCTATGGGTTCTAGTAACTACTTAACGCCAGGTGGGCTGTGAGCTCGTCCACCCATCTAAGTAATAAATAGGTAAATAAAACTTAACAAAATCTAAACTCACTTTTTCCGTGGTCTGTTGCCGCAGTTCGCAACTGTTTTCCAAGTTAAACCTTATCAAACCAATGTTATAATATACAGTATTCGAACAATCTGTAAATAAAAGGCTCCCATTACGACAAATCGACGATGAGTCCTAACTCATTAGATGTATGCGAATAGGTGTCTATCTGTAAGTCGACATAATTACTTCAATGCGCCGCGTAGGGCACCGGTGACCTACACGGCAGTCAACGGGTTAAATCATAAAAAAATTACCTACACTTTGAAGTCGTCGTGGCCTAAAGGATAAGACGTCCGGTGCATTCGTATCTAGCGATGCACCGATGTTCGAATCCCGCAGGCGGGTACCAATTCTTCTAATGAAATACGTACTTAACAAATGTTCACTATTGACTTCCATGGTGAAGGAATAACATCGTGTAATAAAAATCGAAACCCGCAAAATTATAATTTGATTACTGGTGGTAGGAACTCTTGTGAGTCCGCCCGGATAGGTACCACCACCTTGCCTATTTCTGCCGTGAAGCAGTAATGTGTTTGAAGGGTTGCTTTGAAGGGTGGGGCAGCCGTTGTAACTATTAAGCAAGGTGGGCGGCGCATTTACGTTGTAGAAGTCTATAGGCTCCAGTAACCACTTAGCACCAGGTGGGCGTGAGCTCGTCCACGCATATCATCATCATTCTTTCCTATTACCCTCTGCTGGGGTGTAGGGCTTGAATCAAATCCTTCCATTTACATCGGTCCTGGGCAGTCTTTTCTAGCTTCTCCCACGTCATGCCCAAGACGCCTATCTGCTCCACCGAGCGACGCCAAGTTGTTCTGGGGATTGGTAGCATATTGAGAAAGCCCGATACCCACCTATCAAAGAGAGCACTGACCTGGAAAGTGTCTGGCAAAAGGAAGAGAGGCCGTCCTAGAACAACTTGGCGTCCACGCATCTATATATAAAAACTAATTGCTGTTCGTTAGTCACGCTAAAAGTCGAGAACGGGTGGACCGATTTGGCTAATTTTGCTCTTGACTTATTTGTGGAAGTCCAGAGAAGATTTAAAAGGTAAATAAATATGAAAATGCTCGGAATTAATTAAAAATGACAATTTTGTTTATCCTTTGATGTGTCCCCTTCGGACGGATTCCTTTTGTTTGTTTTAAGTTTATTTTATACAAAAGCTTAGGCATATTTTATTTATCGATTGAGGTACTACGAAGTTTGCCGGGTCAGCTAGTAAGCAATAAAAAAAACTATAGTAAGGCCAACCAGACGAGATAAAAAATGTAAACAAAGTTTCAGGAGTAAAAAACATTTTTATTTAAATAAATTTCGAATTTTAATCGCTGTCATCTGTACTAGACAAAGATGATTCGTCGGAAGAGTCCGAGTCAGCTGTGTTTATGATAAAACTATCTATTGTATTATCAATCATGTTGTCAATATTGCTATAAAAATTGTCCTCGACTTTTATAACATGATCCACACAATTTCGCCATCGACACCGATGCCCAAAATGCACGCTGTTTTCTCCATTATACGTGTTTTGTACGGATATTCATCTGTAGGCCAAGTTTGCTTCACGTATTTGTGCACATTAACGACCATTCCTTTTTCATTCGATGTAAAATACGTCCGCTGTAAATAAAATAAAAATGGTGAGGAATGGTAAATTTGAGACTATTTTCTTATTACTTATTATATAAAAAAGAATCTGTTTTGGTACGGAACTTTAAAAATCAAAATTATGGTAGTGGTTTAAGTACAAATGAATTAATAAATTAACTTACCTTTTGACGCTTTTTACGTGGTGAATTCATTTTAGAGCCGCCAGGCTGTGATTCCATAATTAAAATCAACAACTAAGTACTCACAATAACAGCAAAAATCAAAAATAAAACTAACAAAAACGGAATAATAACAACAACAAACCAAGTAAATACGGAAACGAAAAAATATGTATCACTTCGAACGCAATCCAAACAGGAATGAACTTTTTCACAAAATGGCGGACCAAATGTTGCCAACTGCGGTACTCAGAGCTTTCCTGTACCACGAAACACACAACGACAGTTGTTGTCGACCAACTGACGCCATAACTGCGCGTACGAGTGATAAGGACAGAGATAATAATCCCTCGCTACCGCAATGTAACTCAGTAACGGTCCGCTTGTTTACGTTTATTATCTCGTCTGGTTGGCCTAAGTTTAGTATATTACTACTATAATCTAATAATCTAATACATACCAGCTTCATTATTGTATAAATCAAGTATTTTCACTGCTTTGCAAAGAGCGTCCCCTTTGTAGTTCAAATATAATTCAAGGCTGAGATTATATCTCTTCGGCAATATATGGACGGATTCGTCAAAGCAATTCTCGTTGGCACTAATGTTTCCTTCACCAACCAGTTCTGAATGAAGCAAATCGTGTCTCGCTGGAATCATCACGATTAACATTGAAAGAAATTTTAATCAATTTGAATTAAAAATAGTGTAACACAAAATGACATTACTGTAAAAAAAAAGCGTGTAGTGCTTTTCAGGATATTATCATAATAACCCTTCTACTCATGTCTGGTTATAAAATATTTATAACTACTGATACCATGTACGTGCACCCCACGTTTTTTTTACTATAAAAAATATTTTTTTCTTACACTATCTTTAATTGTGGTAGTACCTACTTACCCGTGCGGACTCACAAGAGGTCCCACCACCATTAACTAAACCAACAATCGAAAGGAAAACCAAAGGAAAACAGCGCAGCCGGGAGTCTTACTCCGATGACCACTGTCTCCACGCCTCAAACTCACCTGTCAGCAATCGATAGCTAGTTGCGCCGACCGGTATGTTCGTAAAACGCAAACTCAGCGACAGGTAATAAGCTGTCGAGCAGTACTGGAACTCTTGATAAGAACTGTAATCTAAAGGAACGAGGCGTTTTGTAACTTTCATAAACATATGAGTTTATTTTTTTTTTTTTTTTTTTATTGCTTAGATGCGTGGACGAGCTCACAGCCCACCTGATGTTAAGTGGTTACTGGAGCCCATAGACATCCACAACGTAAATGCGCCACCCACCTTGAGATACAAGTTCTAAGGTCTCAAGTATAGTAACGACGGCCGCCCCACCCTTCAAACCGAAACGCATTACTGCTTCACGGCAGAAATAGGCAGGGTGGTGGTACCCACCCGCGCGGACTCACAAGAGGTCCTACCACCAGTAATTACGCAAATTATAATTTTGCGGGTTTCATTTTTATTACACGATGTTATTCCTTCACCGTGGAAGTCAATCGTGAACATTTGTTGAGTACGTATTTCATTTGAAAAATTGGTACCCGCCTGCGGGATTCGAACACCGGTGCATCGCTCAACACGAATGCACCGGACGTCTTATCCGTTAGGCCACGACGACTACATAATACACTTAGTCGATAAGCATTATTTTGCAATGAGCACACACGTAATCGGACATTGTACTGTGGTGATTAGTGCGAGTTTTTAAACGTTCTCGATAGCGTAAAAGTTAACTCAAAGTATGCAGTTGGAACAGCGTCCCTAGCGGCAAACGTGCAATAAGCACACAGGAGAACAAGGGGAGAAGTTAAGCAAAGAGCGAGGTAGCTACATTTGAGAATGACAGATGTCGAATTCGTTTGGAAATTACTTTGTTAACTCACAGTAGCTTTAAGCGGATGAGGTCAGAAAAAAATTCTGAATGTAGCTAACCAGATTTTTTTATCTTTGAAGGATTGCTGGTGGCCCGGAGGCCTTTCCAGTTTCACCAGGACAGGTGGACGAACAAAGGCTCGGCCAGGAGGGGTGGGATTTGCTAACAGCTACCCGAGCGCCCCCGAAGGAGACCTAACAACTCAGAAGCAGCTGCTTCGCGAATGATTCTACTACCGGATCGGAATCGCGACCCGCTGAGAAGATCCGGCCAGAAACTCAGCGGGCTGATGCATGGGTTAGGTTGCACGTCGACCTCTTCGTCGAGTTCGACGAGTACGGTTACCGGGGTCCCTAAGTCTGCTTCTAGTGTTAGAGCTGAAGGCGTCTAATGCAAAGTTTATTGGATCTGATGGATCCGTAAGGACGTGTCTAAGGCGTCGACGGTGACTGGCTCCTGCGTGATCAGGATTCGGCGAGTTGTCAGCGGCGGCAACGATAAGGCGATTATCATGATGCATAACCTTATCGAAATAAAATAAATGCTATAACAACAGTCGGAACCTTGGAGCTATAACACATGAGCTGTTCGCGGAAGAAACTGATGCTGTCACCACCAAGTAAAAGCCTCTTGACGATCTCAAATGCGTCACTGTGGTACATTGAAAACGCTTTAGCTAATAACCTGGTAAATATCTCTTTTACCACAGAAAGCGATGTGGCTATACCAGACGGACACCACGTAGCCACACGAGAAATTAAAAACGGCCATTCTTCTTACTGGTGGTAGGACCTCTTGTGAGTTCGGATGTGTAGGTACCAATGCGTTTTGGTTTGAAGGGTGGGGCAGCCGTTGTAACTATACTGAGATCTTAGAACTCATATCTCAAGGTGGGTGGCGGCGTTTACACTGTAGATGTCTATGGGCTCCACTAACCACTTAATACCAGGTGGGCTGAGAGACCCTCCATCCATATCGAAGCAATAAAAAAAAAAAAAACTTGGTGTGTGAGCACGCTAACACTGGTATCGGTTCCATTACGGGAATGTTTAATCTACGTCAATAGCCAGTACATAGTTGGGCGTAGCCGCAAAATATGGCAAGAGCTGGATGAGAAAAGCCGAGGATCGTGCTTAGTGGCGATTGGATAAGCCTATATTCAACAATGGACCAGTATGGGCTGATGACATAATATGATTCAACTCAATTCGTCTTCTCAATCTCAAAACTTACTAATTTTACATGAGTGTTTTAAAGGTTTAACATGTGGTGATATTTTTAATATTAATCAACATTTTGCAACATTTATTTTTAATTTGTTACCAGTTACATTATCTGTCCTTTAAAGTAAGATAAAATTATGTATTAATTTTGTTAATAGTAGTCAAAACATAGGTAAACTAAAAAAAACTAAACTACGCTCTTTTGACAGTATTTATGAGAAAAATACTGGTGATACCAAATGATTCCGCATATTAACTCACTTACCAAAATTTTTAGAAATTGTGCACTTTTAATGCGAAAAGACGAATTATAAATTAGACATTGGATACAAACTCACCCGGCCTGAATGGTGAACACTCTTGTTTCACACCCACACATACCATTATTAATATGTTTAAAACGATAAATTTTAATGCGAGCATGTCTTTCGCCATTTTAAACCAAGTTCAAACTAATTGAACCCTTTCCTCATGATATCGGATCATTAAGGAAATCCATACTAATATAGTTTGACGTCAAATATATGCCAATGTTTGTCGCATTGCATCTGTGGATTATTTCCTGTTCATCCATTTTCATGTGGTTATCGAGACACATGGAGGCCGCTGTCCAGCCCGACATGAGGTCGAAGTGACGATTGTATGATTCAGCGGCTATCCCACGCCTCAAACCGAACGTGCTACGCCACAAACATAATCCAGATGATGGTACCTACACGTCTGAGCTTAAAATACGCTCTACCACCAAACAGTTTTTTTTGTACTTATGCTGATAGCCTTGAGAGGCTATATCGGTTTCACCCTAGCGCAGCGGTCGGGGAACTTTTTTAATTATTACCCCAAAATATTTTTGTGAGAGCTGATATTGGCCCCCATGGCGAAGAACAAAAAAACAAAATCGCTTCTTTTTAACATCTTTCATATTATAGCCCCATGACAATTTGAAATCACAACGATTCTAAAGAAGTTTCAGTTCAATATATATTTTTTACTTACAAAAGTTTCATTATTACCCCCTCAACATTTCATTTTACCCCATTTGGGGTAATTTACCGCGGTTCCCCGACCGCTGCCCTAGCGTGTAGAGCTCACGGGGCTCAAACCTGAGGTGTTGCTAACACTGGCCCTAGCAAGAGCCGTGCTTCGCAGAAACTACTACCAGATCGGAAACGCGACCCACTGAGAAGATCCGGCGAGAAATCCAGTGGGCTGTGTCTGTAGGTTAGTTTACTCGCCGAACCTTTCGTGGCAAGCGATGGACTCGACGAGAACGGTGACCGGTGCTTGAGGTACCTAAAGCACCGTTAATGGACCGGGAGGATCCGTAATGACGTGTTTAGGGCGACGTCGACTGTTTACCAAGCAATCCACAGGATCGGGTATGTAATTACCGGCGGCCACGACAAGAAGGTTTTTGTGTGGTGCCGCCTTCAACCAATAGGTTCTCAGTCTTCTTCCATCGTGTAATGGCTTCTTCATCAGCCGCCGAGCGTCTCATATTTTAGTCCACGGACGCTTTCATAAATCGTGCGTACTACTGTGTTATTCTGATTATACTTGTGTATATTGTGATAATTAAGAAAGAAAATTTCGCTTTTTTTTCCCCCCTTTAATTCCCCATACTTATATAAATATAATTTGCGTGATTACTGGTGGTAGGACCTCTTGCGAGTTCACACGGATAGGTAGCACCACCCCGCCTATTTCTGCAGTGAAGCAGTAAGGCGTTTCGGTTTGAAGGGTGGGGCAACCGTTGTAACTATACTTGAGATCTTAGAACTTGTATTTCAAGGTGGGTGGCGCATTTACGTTGTAGATGTCCATGGGCTCCAGTAACCACTTAACCCCAGGTGGGCTGTGAGCTCGTCCACCTATCTAAGCAATAAAAAAAACGGAAATCGAAGACTGGATCGGGTTTGACTAGTAACAAATAAAACCATTATTTCGCAGTAACAAAAAAAAAACATTTATTATCATTTATAGGTACATATTTACAAAATAAAATACTTTTTTGAAACGCATTTTTATACTTAAAACTATATTTGAGTCGTCTATTATCAAAGGTGGCAATCTGTGCATTTGGACAAAAAAATGTTATTGATATGTCAATACAGATTGATTTGAATATAATCGTCTCCTTCAAAGAATACGGTTCAAAACCTGCATTAAATAAAGGTTAATACTTAACCTGTTATTTATCTAAGATGTCGTTCAGAAGAGTTTTGTGACTGCCAATGGAATACAAAGTCAATAATTCGTTTTTCTGATTTACCAATAATTGTCCAAAAGTCACATTGCCGGCTTTGATAATAGTCGACTCATTTATTGTTGAATTATTTCCCATGTTACGAATAATTTATGCCACGTTTAGAGGGTTGCTTTGCCCACTGACTTATGATACTTCCCATTGTGCTTAGTGCGAGTTTTTTAACGTTCTCGATAACGTAAAAGTTAGCTCATACTTATATGGAATGGGATCGTTTGCGTGCGTTTGCCGTTAGGGGCGCTGTCCCAACTGCATACAAAATTGGGTTAACTTTTAAGCCTTCGTCAAACAGAACGCGTACTTAGCGCGCGTCAGAGCGTAACACATCCCGGCGTCATAGCGTAGCGCTCTGACGCGCGCTAATTACGCGTTCTGTTTGACGAAGCCTTTACGCTATCGAGAACGTTAGAAAACTCGCACTAAGCACACTGATCTTCAGTGGGTCGCGATCCGGTGGTAGATCGAGCGAAGCACTGCTCTTGCTAGGATTAGTGTTAGTAAGCCCTCTCGAGTTGAGCCTGTGTGATCATCTACCCGTTAGGGCGTAGCTGGAATAACTCCTTAGAAATGGAGGGTAGAAGTAAAAAGCACCATTTTGTTTATGGGACAAATTGAAAAAATGTCCGCCTATAACCAGCGTATTATTGTCGGAAGACTCACCGAAATGGCCTTAGTGTAGGAAGTAGAAGTGATATGAATATAGCTGTTTTAAACAGAGTCAAGTGTGCTGAGTTGAACGACTTCATATTTTTCGTGAATGGTGTAATTAAAAAATATGCAGTATTCAAAATCTCAACGATTTATTTTTATTACTATTAACGTATAGAAGTGTTTTTTTCCTTCTTAATTTAGTATCCTACTCTAATAGTTTATGATTATTTGTAATTATTTTTATAATTGATAACTTTTTTTTGTTTCTAAAAATATTGATACTACGTCCCTGGAATAGTTTATTTCATCTCTTCTTACATTTCATTTCATTTCGTCCCAAATCGATTAGTCTCATTTTGGCGTATCATTTTTCATACAACAGAATTATTATTTCATAATTGAAGAACTTTGTTAAAAAGTCGTTACTGGCAGCAATGGCGTCGCAAGAAGGTTATTGCCATACGAAAAAAAAAAAAAAAAAAGAGTGCCCCTAGACTTAGGAGGGTAGAGGTAAGATACGTTGGTCGTGGCTCCGGGGAGGGACTACCGGGAGTCTGCCCGTCTGGCGTGCGCAGGCGTGGCACACGTCGTCACAAGGATCCGACGGCTGGGACTCGAGGTGGCGCTCGACAAAACCCAGGCCCTGTTGTTTCACGGGCCGGGACGAGCGCCGCCTCTGGGTGCCCACCTCGTGATCGGAGGCGTCCGCGTCGGGGTCGGGGTGACCGGTCTTCGGTACCTCGGCCTCGAACTGGATGGTCGGTGGAACTTCCGCGCTCACTTTGCGAAGTTGGGCCCTCGACTGATGGCGACGGCCGGCTCTTTGAGCCGGCTGCTTCCAAACGTCGGGGGTCCCGATCAGGTGGCGCGCCGCCTCTACATGGGGGTGGTGCGGTCGATGGCACTATACGGGGCTCCCGTATGGTGCCACGCCCTGACCCGCAAGAACGTCGCGGCGCTGCGACGTCCGCAGCGCGCGATCGCGGTCAGGGCGATCCGAGGATACCGCACCGTCTCCTTCGAGGCGGCGTGCTTGCTCGCCGGGGCGCCACCCTGGGACCTGGAGGCGGAGGCGCTCGCTGCCGATTACCGGTGGCGAAGCGACCTTCGTTCTAGGGGGGAAGGGCGCCCCGGCGAAGGAGTAGTTCGAGCGCGGAGGCTCCAATCTCGGCGGTCCGTGCTGGAGGCGTGGTCTCGCCGCTTGGCGGACCCGTCGGCCGGCCTCCGTACCGTCGAGGCGGTCCGCCCGGTTCTCGCGGACTGGGTGGGCCGCGACCGCGGATGCCTCACCTTCCGGCTGACGCAAATGTTGACCGGCCATGGTTGTTTTGGCCGGTACCTTTTCAAAATAGCCGGAAGGGAACCGACGGCGCAGTGCCACCACTGCGCTGACCGCGACGAGGAAGACACAGCGGAACACGCATTGGCGCGTTGCTCTGGATTTGACGAGCAACGCGCCGCCCTCGTCGCGGTCATTGGAGAGGACCTCTCGCTGCCGCGCGTCGTGGCTACGATGCTCGGCAGCGAGGCGTCCTGGAAGGCGATGCTCGACTTCTGCGAGTCCACCATATCGCAGAAGGAGGCGGCGGAGCGAGAGAGGGAGAGCTCTTCCCTTTCCGCACCGATCCGTCGCCGTCGAGCCGGGGGCCGGAGGCGGGAATACGCCCGTACGTCCCGGCCCCTGTAGGTGGCGGCCTCCCCCCGGTGAAGGTCAAGGGGCGACCTGAGGGGGTGAGGCCGCGCGGCGCGCTACCAGCACTCTAGCGCGCCGCCGTGGAGTGATTAGAGCGACCGGTCGACGGTGTATCGCGTCCCGACCCGGCAGGCTGGTTTTGGTCCAGCGGGGTATTCCGGGACACCAGCGGCACCGTCTGGGCGGCCCGACGGGCTGCCGTACCGAGACGGCCGACGTTTCAGAGCCTTCGATTCGCCTCGAAGGCTCCGTCGGCTGGGCGTCCTTGGGGTGAGCCGCGCCGTCTGGTTGTAGTGTTGACTGCGGTAGCCCCCCTACCTCATCCGGGTTCTGACCTCGGAGGGGATCGGACGTCGGGTGTAAGAGTGCAGGGGAGTCGTTTAGTGGGTGGGTCCTAAAATCCTTGGGCCCGCGGTCTGCTCACAACACCATGCAGATCGTTGAGTCTCACATACCCCGCGCGCCCCTTTTGCGCGGGGACCTCGTAGGAGGTTCGGCCCTCTACCCGAAAAAAAAAAAAAAAAAAAGGGTAGAGGTAAGAAGAACCATCTCAGTATAATAAAAAGTGTTCACTGAAGGACAGCAAATTAAGATGGCGCCATAATAGCAAGTGGTTTCTTACTAGCGGTAGGACCTCTATGGGTTGTAACTATACTGAGACTTTGGACTAATGTTTCGGGAAATCAACATGACCGATGTCCACGGGCTCTAGCTAACACTCGACACCAAAACATGCCATGACCCAATCCTCGCATTTAAAAAAAACTTCACTTTATTTCCGTTTCGTCTAAACATAGACCTAATAATTTTTTTTGACTAACAGACACGGCAGCGAAATAATTTAACAAAAAAAAAATATAGTTTTTATTTTGTTGAGGCGGATCCGGTGGCGGTCGTCAGGGGTGTCACAAGAGGAATTGGATTATTGAAGAAAAAAAATTTTTTTTTGTCGATGTCATGTCTATTATCTGTCCAGCTGGCATGTCCTGGAGTCGTGCACCTCCTTCACGAGCTGCGCCAGCTCCTCCGCGCTGTACCCGATCAGCTGCTTCAGATCGCAGACGAACTTGTATACAAACCTGAGACGCAATTAATCCAAACTGTGACCTTGACTTCTCTGATGAGGATATTACAGGGCGTCTGTCGCGAACCAGTCAGTGATGCTGGTCGAAGGACGATTTACTGGTGGTAGGACGTCTTGTGAGTCCGCGCGGGTAGGTACCACCGCCCTGTCTATTTCTACCGTGAAGCAGTAACGCGTTTCAGTTTGAAGGGTTGCGCAGCCGTTGTAACTATACTTGAGACCTTAGAATTTATATCTCAAGGTGGGTGGCGCATTTACGTTGTAGATGTCTATGGGTTCCAGTAACCACTTAACTGTGAGGTCGCCCACCCACAAGTCGCTTTATCGAGACTTAAACCATTCACGTGCTGATGTCCATGGGCTCTATGAGACGTCCGCGCGCCATCACCGAACCGAGCCTAGCTGAGCGAGTCTACATCGACGCATGGTTCCGCACCTCTTCCCCGAGACCTTGGCGATCATGTCCCCGTCGTAGTAGTATCTGAGGGCCCGCGACAGCTTCTCGTAGTTCATGGCCGGCTTCAGCTTCCTCGCGCCCCACAGACACGCCACCTTCTCCGGCTCCAGCAGCTTGAACTCCCCCTCAGTGCCTGCACCAGACCGCTGTGCTTAGTGAGAGCTTTTTTAACGTTCTCGATAGCGTAAAAGTTAACTCAGATTTGTATGGAGGTGGAACAACGCCTCTAGCGGTAAACGTTTTTTTTTAATAGTTGGACGAGCTCAGCCAACTCAGCTAAGCTTTTTATGGTGTCAGTATAGTTACAAGGGCTGTCCCACCCTTCAAACCGAAACGCGTTACTGCTTCACGGCAGAAATAGGCAGAGCGGTGGTACCTACCCGCGCGGACTCACAAGACGTCCTACCACCGACTAATTTACTAAGGTCACTAATAGCTTATAGACGTGAATGCGTCTCGCATCTACTGTGAAACGTGAGATCCCAATCTCGACTGTATCAAACAATGCATAGAAATTTGAGTTAACTTTTACGCTATCGAGAACGTTAAAAAACGATGCCTTTTTTATTGCATAGATAGACGGAACAGCTCACGGCCCACCTGATCTTAAGTCGTTACTGGAGCCCATGGACATCTACAACGTAAAAGCCGCCACGTACCTTGAGATATGAGTTCTAAGGTCTCAAGTATAGTTACAACCTTGACCGCTTATTAGCTACTGTTTTGAATTTAGATATGTTTGGGACTGCGAAAGGATAAGTTTTAGGACTCACTCCGTAGTTCGTTGATGCACTATTCAATTTTCTCACTGGCGAGAGTTATATGTGCTGATTGATCAACAAACCACAAGTTTATTGTTTTTGCATGGGCACCTAGTTTTTTTACACACTCTCTTCGCGCCATTTTCACACGCGTTGTTTTTCTTTTAGCGTCAACAGATGGCGTGGATAGGGGATTGAGGAAGGAATAAGGAAAAGGAAGTCCCAACAGCTACCAAATGATTAATAACAGTCGGGGACCGGGGGGCGGGGGGAGGGGGTCGTGGGGGTCCGACACTCACCGTGCCACCTGATGATCTTGAAGTACTCCGCGCTGGTGAGCAGCTCCAGCAGGAACTGCCACAGCTGGATCTGCCCGTTGTTGCCACTCCTGGTGACGTAAGTGGTGGCGTCTTCGTCGCTCTGCTGAGTGACGACCTGCTGGAACGGAGAATCCCAAATACAAATGGTCGTCCGGTGAGCGAAATTCGACCATGATTAATTGAAATTATAAGTTTGTACACTATTATGGTTATGTAGTCAAAGACTAATATACTTCTATAATCACCACAGTGCAGGTCGGAATAGTTAGATTGATTTAATGTCGTTGACGTCAAACGTAGAGGATAATATGGATATGCCTCTAAAATAACGGAACTTAATATTTATTGTGATATTTGTTCCGGAATTTTGAAATTAACATGAATCTGTGTTTAAAGGTGAAAAACGTATTAATAATATCAATCTACGCTAATATTTACCTGAAATGAAACATGTGACATGTTTAACGCATGCTCTTCATCGTGTATAGATCAGAATATAAAGATGTCGATATTTTAGTAGAAAATGTTAAAAAAAGTATTTCTAAAAGCCCCTAACAGAGTAAAGAGTTTAAAAGTATATCCTGACCTACCACTGCCTCCGCAACCAGTAATTACAGGATGGGGTACTTGGTTTACAGCAGCATTTTAATACGCTCAACACTTCGAAAAAATTAAATATGTTCTAAACAACTTTTTTTTTTTTTTTTTTTTATTGCCCTTGTAGGCAAACGAGCATACGGCCCACCTGATGGTGAGTGGTTACCGTCGCCCATGGACTTCAGCAATGCCAGGGGCAGAGCCAAGCCGCTGCCTACCGTTAAAACTTCAACTTCAACTTCAACAGTACTGGTTCTATTGCCATTCACAATGCAAAAAATATTTTAGAAAAACCAAATATACAGGGAGATTTAAAATATATCGAATAAAATTACCGTATTATTCAAGTAGTTCTAAAAGAGTTACAAAATCAAAAATTATCCAGTTGATTCACTTTTAATGTTTGATCAACTCAGAGTTACCATTAACGAGTGCAACAGTGACAATATTAAAAATAAATAATAGTTTAAAGAAACTAACAAAATACGCTTTTATAGAAAATCCAAGTAAAAAATAGAAAATAAATTTTAATAAATTTGATTTAATAATAGTGTAAGCAAAAATGATTTTAATTTAAAAAAAAAAAAAAACATGGGATGCATGGTATCAGTAGTTATAAATATTTTATGAACAGATATGAGTAGAAGGGTTATTTTGATAATATCCTGAAAAGCACCCCACGCTTTTTTTTACAATTAAATAATTTTTTCCGGTTACTTGTTTGGGTCGTTTCTTGATCACCGACTGATGCAGCTCCAAAGGATCCTTCGGCGGCTGCTCCTCATTCTGGACAACGGCTGGAAATATTGCAAAAAAAAAAAAAAAACATTTATATATTACCAGCACAAAATATACATTGAGGGGTGTAAGAAAGGCTGTTGTTTGATTTAAGCGACAGTTTTGCAAACTTTACCAGCAATTTAAAGCTCCAGCCGATCTCCGAAAAAGCGAAGCCCTAAAGAATGATGCAAGAAAATCAATCTCTCTCTCTCTCTCTCTCTCTCTCTCTCTCTCTCTCTCTCTTTTTCTCTCTCTCTGTGTGTGCTTGCTCCCTCAAAAACTTGCATTCAAATGTAAACTGAAATACCGAACATGTTTTCTTCTTTATTAATGCACCAAAACAAGTTACAACCATATAAATTATAAGTTTAAATATTTAATATAACAATCTGGATTGCAATTTAACACAGGTGCATACAGAAAAATTATAACAACTGAACAGATGCCTAAATACCTTGTATGTGTATATAAATACACACATACGCTCACACACACACACAAACACACAACCGCGCGCACACACACTCACACGGATATATAAGTTACTATCTAATTACATTAAATCTAATGTATTATTCTCTGGACAATATTAATTATTGTTAAAGGTCTAATATCTACACAATATATTACTAGTGCTGCCATCTGTCTTGCATTATCGGTAGACATGTTTTGTTTGTTCTATGGTTTTAAATAAAATCAATTCTGTGCCACTCGTCAATGCGAATACTTTGTTTTATTTTAATTATTTGAGAATATGTTTAACTAAATTACATTATTTATAAAAAATCTTTTCAAATATATCAATGTGTTATTCTGCTGCTGACCGTGCACAGCTATTCGATTCCCGTAACATTTGCAAACTCACCGATAAATTTACATTTCCTTAACAGCTCAAAGTGTGTCCAGAAGAGGTCGCCGGGATCCGACGGCACCTTTTCCCTGGAATAAACCATTATGAAACATCAAAAAGAGATGAAAAGTGTAACCCCCATACAACGCGGTATATTGGCTCCGCGTTGTACCAGCTTTCTAGCGTAACGCGACCGTACGAACCCATTTAATATATAATAATAATTTTATAGAAAAATATAATAAATATGATTTTATAATGTAACACAATGCATGTACATAGATTAACGTGGTATGGACATGTGATGCGTAGAGAGAAGATGCAAGTGACTAGGAGATGTATGGAAATGGTAGTGTAAGGTAGAGGGGGAAGAGGTCGACCGAAGAAGACATGGGTGGAGTGTGTGCATGACGATATGAGAGAGAGAGAGAGGAGTGTTGCGATGACGGCTGATACAAGAGAATGGAATAGAAAAAATAGCTGTGCCGACCCCACCTAGTGGGATAAGGCGGAGACAAAGAAGAACGCATGTACATAGGGACGCGGTATACATTATGAACTGTATTATCATAAACTTCCTAGTACAGAAATAGTACGAGGGAAATCCCCGCGTTATCTGAATAGGTCATGTATTGAAATCGCGTTATATGAAATCAAGTAATTAGAAATCGCGCTATATGAGATCAGGTAATTAGGAATCGCGTTATATGAAATCAAGAAATTTGAAATCGCGCTATATGTAATTACATAATTAGAAATCGCGCTATACGAGTTCACGTAATTCGAAGTAGCGTAACATGAGAACGCGTTATATGAATAGAACAGAGATCAAGATGTCGTGACTCACTTAAATTCCACATTGGACATCGTGCACAGTCCCGTCCCGGCAATGTTCCAGTCTGACAGCTTTATCCCGGTCAAATTAAACTGTCTCACCGCCCACTGGATCCAGAGCTTGACGTGCTGCACCGACCTGGAGAGACGAGAGTTCCAATTGTCATCCAGCAATTGCATAAGTGCTTGAAAAAGCTCAGAGTCCGTCGTGTAAAGCGCTTACCGGGCTTTAAAGCCCCCTTCGAGACTTAAGGTTGAAATTCGAGTTTGGTATATCGGCTTCCCCGCCCTTCAAAGAGACATGACACCAATACCACCAGCAAATGTCGATTGATGATCACAATGCGCTGGTATAACACTCAGAGAAGGCTGCTGTCCATTCTCTGATGACTCCCTTAATTGCCCCACCCGAATACCGCCAGATTAGAGGCCATCCATAAATCACGTTACAGGAATTTTAGGACTTTTGAATTACGTATTTAACAAATGTTCACGATTGACTTCCACGGTGAAGGAATAGCATCGTGTAATAAAAATCAAACCCGCAAAATTATAATTTGCGTAATTACTGGTGGTAGGACGTCTTGCGAGTCCACACGGGTAGGTACCATTACTACCTACCTATTTCTGCCGTGAAGCAGTAATGCGTTTCGGTTTGAAGGTTGGGGCAGCCGTTGTAACTATACTGAGACCTTAGAACTCATATCTCAAGGTGGGTGGCGACATTTACGTTGTCTATGGGCTCCGGTAACCACTTAACACCAGGATCTAAGCCATATTTTTTTTGAAAGACTGAGTATGAAGGGAAGGTTTAGTTACCAGTCAGCCGGGTCGTCGGGTATCCTGATGCGGTGATCGCTCTTGAACTGCGCATCGACCACCCACTTGACGGCGGCCGCGTGCGGGTGCCCCGGGTCAGCGGCGTGGCCCTCCCCCTGCTCCTCGGTCAGCGAGAGCGTGTCGTCCAGATCCAGGCCTGTCGAGCCAGACTTTACTCGCAGCTGATGCCGAACCACCTCAAAACCTCCGCTTTGAGACGAATAAAACTACTTGTTTTTTTTTGTACCTAAACTGAGAGCCTTGAGAGGCTATTTCAGCGTAACCTTAACTAGTAGGTGAGCTCACGGGGCTCAAACCTGACGACGTTGCTAACACGAACCCTAGCAAGAGTCGTGCTTCGCAGAATCCACCACCGGATCGGAAATGCGACCCACTGAGAAGATCCGGCGAGAAACTCAGTGGGCTGTGTCTGTGGGTTAATTTACTCGTCGAGCCCTTCGTCGCAACCGACGGTTTCGACGAGAACGATGATCGGATAAAACTCCACAATCCTCTCAAAGTATACGAACAAGAATTGAGAGTGAGGTGATAAAGATGGCAGTTTATGACGTCACTGCCGTTTAAGCACCGAAGCGCGACAGAGACAGCATATCGTTTCCGATCCGGTAGTAGATTCAGTCGCGAAGCAGCTGCTCTTGTTGTTAGGTCTCCTTTGGAGGCGCTCGGGTAGCTGTTAGCAAATCCCACCCCTCCTGGCTGAGCCCTTGCTTTCCCACCTGTCCTAATAAAACTGGAAAGGCCTCCGGGCCACCGGTTATCAATGAAACAAAATAAACACTACGCGTGCAACTTAGTGCGCGTGAATGTAAAGAAACTTTTTTTTTCAGTATGTGCTATTGTGGTTTTCTTCTTTTTTGCAGGACAATGCCGTGTAAAGCCAACCTTAAGTATCTTAAGTTAATACTTAAGAAGTTAATACTCTAGAAAATGGTTTATCTATGGGCCGGTTTTCATCCGAATCGGTACAAGGTTACAACAAACACCCAAACAAATTCTTAGACAATTCTATTGTTATTAGAATGCGCAGATAAATCTGTCTACCACAATGTGCACACTAACTTGCGTGCCTCCTGGGCAGCTGGACCACCTCCTCATCAGGCTTCAGGACGTCTAGTATGTTTATCTTCTTCTCGGCCACCTTAATCTGTATGTTCACTTGGACGACGCCTTCGCCCCGGATACACTGCTCCACTAAGGTCTTGTGGTTCTCCAACTGGAAATACATCATCAGCATGTGCCCTAGTTTTTCCCCTATCTATTCGCTGGTAGCTTAGGGGGCTATTCTTGCTTTGCGCGGACGGGTAGGTGAGGTCAGGGATAATTTTTCATAAGAATATAAATTAAAATCAGACATGACTTAAAGGCCTTAGTTACCACGTCAAAAAATCCTTGAAAAAAATTAAACACTAGAAATTTGACAGATGCTCGAGGGACGAGTGAAGTCAGAATTGTGTGCTGGTATAGAATGATAAACAGAATCATCCGGTACCAGTGGTTTGGCGATAGCTAACATACAACAGGATTCCTTTTCAAAACTTTAACATAATTCTCTCTCGTTCTCACCATTTTAGCGTCCTGCAACCAAAACGTGTAGTCCGATAGATCTGTCGCCAGCCTCCTCTCGAGCATGTCCCGTAGACGGGAGAGCCGCGTTCTGATGTCCATTAACTGAACAATAATTTCCTCTGAAATTTACATTGATCAGTTAGCCCTAACGCATTCGTTAAGTCCCCGAAATGGCATCCCTTATCGTTCTGATAAACAATCCGTCTCCTAACGGTGCCCCTTACCGTTTTTATATAGCCTCTCCACGGCGCCCCCTATTGTTCTCATAAATCGTCCCACCGGCGCCCCCTACCGCTCACATAGTCTCCTAACGTTGCCACTTTCCGTTCTTATATATCCTCCCAACGGCGCCCTCGACTGTGCTCATAAGCCGTCCTAACGGCGCCACCTACTGTTCTCATAAACCGTCCCAACGGCGCCCCCTACCGCTCACATAGTCTCCTAACGGTGCCCGTTACCGTTCTTATATATCCTCCCAACAGCGCCCCCTACTGTTCTCATAAACCATCCCAACGACGCCCCCTACCATTCACATAGTCTCCTAACGGTGCCCCTTACCGTTCTTATATATCCTCCTAACGATGAAGATGGTGGAATAGCGAATTTGTGTCTATCATAGCCTCCTTTGTACGTGAATGAGGAGTGAGATCCTCGTCGTGAAGGAGAGAGTCCTGGAGATAATCTGACAGATGATGTAAACGGATGTATAGTTTCACGCAAGACATCCATAAGAAAATATTAGTCTGACTGTAGATATGTAGTGTAGCACAAGGCTGCTCGCCTTTTTGTTTCCTGGCCAATCGATAGCATGTACCAGGAGTTATGATATAGACGTGAATGCTAATACTAATCTTGAGGTATATATCCAATTGTATTCTAATTTTTTTCCTTCTTAATCGTTCTTATCACAGACTACTTACGACCACAGAAAATATGCATTTTTTCAGTTCTGATTTTATGACACTGTATTATTCGACTATTGGAGAAATGTCAATAAATCATTCATATACAAATTTGGTTGTGAAATTGACAGGAAAAATTCTTACATAATTATCAATTTACATACGTATATTTATTTCTCTCCACTATTTGCTAAGATCATCGATTAAGTGCAACCATCTTTTTCGGGCATATAATGAGGTCTCCAAGGCAAAGTGTGGAAAAGCTTCTCATTCTTGGTAAAGTGGAAGAGAAACAAGCCAAAGGTAGGGAACCAACAATATGGGATAAGGTGAATAGTTGGGGGCACCTTGCAGCAGACTGATCTTTATGGAAATACTTTAATATGTGTGGTCGCACTCGTCAGTAATGAGAGAACAAGGTAGAAGAAAGAATAATGCTATCTAATATGTCTAACCACTACTTTCGTTGCTCTGTAGTGTGTCTTCATCGTCTGGTGTATCAGTGAAAACAGCTAATGGTGCGGGCAACATCTCATTACCCGTCTGCATCAATCCTGAAATCATTGTTAAAACAATTAATGTTTGTAATGTAAAAACATTAATGTTTGCTTTAAACATGATATAATCTAAGCTACTTTTATTACATTTAACCTTGAAACTAGAAATGAGACCGTCTACGATTTGCCACCAACAAGTTCTTGGTTACTTTGGTCATATTGCTCGGCGGCCACCAGACAACCTGGAATTGGCTGTGGTGGGCAAGGTAAAACGGAAAAGACCCGCCGGCCAGTCACCAAACCGTTGGTCAGATCAGGTAACCGCACTCACCAGGCTCGTTGTTACGAACGCCCTGAGAGAAACCAAAAGCCGTACGATATGGAAGCTGATGGTACAAAGAGCCATGAAGGCCTTTCAGGGATACGACCTTCAGCAATGAAGTATACGACTAAGAAGAAGAATCTCCACAATTCAAATACTGAACAGTAAATTATATTGTTCTTATTGACATCCTCTTTTGAGTGTTGTTTTTTGTGCAATAAAATTTTATTTTGTTTTGTGCCTAGTTTAATTATTATTTTATTTGGAAATACTATTTCATAAATGATTGAACCATTTATATATGATATAATAATTGAAATTACGTAGTACGGCTTTTTTAAGCTACCCCTTTCCCAACCCATAGAAAAGCTTCTGTATTATATTATAAAAAAATTGTTCTTGATTTATATCAAGAACTTTTTTTTATGGCATTTATATATTTCTTGTGTACTATTATGGTACATATTTTTTGTATATACTGTATGGTCCTTATCAACTTCGTGATAAAAGATTTTACTGTATTGTGCAAACAACAGCCTAATTATCTATTAATGTATTTCTTAACACATTTCTTTGCATATTTAAAAAACTAAATGCAGCTTTGGGAGTAGTATCTAATAGTCACACATGATGTATGTTAATATGGCTTGAGTCAATCTCATATCAATAATATCAGGATAGCGAAACCAAGATTTTTGTGCAGTCTCTTTGAAGTTGAGTTGGTCTATGATGCAATGATGGCATATTAAAGAGTAGCTTGAAGATTACAAGTGCTGCAGCATAGCGTTCTATACTTGTGGCCATCATAGTCAAACCTGTGTATACCACAAAGTATCAGAATACTACACCATAAAACGTAGGATGAAATGGCCACTATCAAATTCTATTCTCGTAAGTTTGAGAGTTTTATTCCATTAATGGATGCAAATTAGCAACTTAATTTGTTTTGTGTGTTTTTAGTCCTTCTAACGTGTCACTGTCATAATCAAAGTATGAAAATTTATTATTAAATTATTATAATTAAATATGAATTATAATGAAAAGTTTAATGTAAGTTGTATTATTAGGATAACGAGGAATTTTTTAAATAAAGTTTTAATCAGCCAGTTTATTAATATGCAAGATTATTGAATTGTCAACATTTACATTCTAATTAGGTATAAAGTAGATTCTCCATATAAATTTGAAACTAGGGATTTCATATCAAGTTCTAATATGGAAGTTGAATAAATAATACAGTCCGCCTAATGACGCATTGTTTAAAATTCCTTCTATTGGATTCCATATGTTTATTTTCGGAGTTATAGAATTAAAAATTTAATTGTTTTTTTTTAAATCTAGTTGGACAAGGAAGCAACCAACCTAAATCACTCTCGGTAACATATTGAGGTATAATCGACATCGGATCACTAACAGCACTTGTTTCATCGAAACTAACGTCACTAGTTTCCATTTTGATGGATCTCACATTTAATATATCACTTAAATCTGTTACTTCCATGTTTGGAAAATTAAGTTCAAAATTTTCTTGTTTTGAAAATTTAAGGAAAAGGAAACAAAGAGTGCACTTCCGCGTAATGCGAGCAGTGCCGGAATGTCAATTGTCAATATTCAGTAATGTCAGTGGTAATGTCATTATTGTTTGACACTTTGACACTTCCTAGTGCGTTTCAATAAAATTATCTGTGCCTACAAAATAGTTGAGAAGATTCTTCACACAGCACGAAAAATTTTAATTTGCGTACAATACTGGTTGCGGACATACATATATTCTGTATATTCCCACAACGTGGCTTTTTCTCCTCTTGGGGTTATCGCAGTATACCCAATTTAGATTAGATAGATAAATTTAATTAATGATGATAGCCTTTTGAAATCAATTGAAAAGCCAGTCTTGCCCAAAAAAATTGGTTATACGTTCAAATAATGTGGTCTTGACGAAGGCTCTCCAAATCACATGTTTTTCAGTTGTCCTCGTCTATCTTCCTCCCTCTATGATCTCCTTCCTCCTGATATTCCTCGCCCCATTGATCTCAAATCTCTTCTTTCCCTTGTCAACTCCCCTTTCGTTTATATTCTTAGTTCATTCATTAACCATAATAATATTAAGCTGTAGTTTGTCTGTCTGTTATCGAACTAACCCCTGTATATATATGTTGTATGTATATTGTTTTAGGTAAATCAACAGAGATCCTGTCATCAAACATTCTTAGCTACTCACTTAATTCTTAGTGAATATCTGTGACCTTGCTCGTTCACGAAGCCCGCTATAGAAAGCAGAGTATTAAATACACTTGACATTGGCGAAATCTAAAAGGAAACGCCATAAAGAGAGAAGAAGATAAGAATATACGTTCAAATATTTGAACTTCTAATCCATTGGAATGTAGTTTACTGAAATGGAATGAAATGAGATGTATTAATGTTCCAGTAAGACAGTGGCAATTTATTGAACCTTCTGCGTGTTTTTTTTAAAAACCCGAGAAATTATGTTCAGCAATTTGGTTTGATTTTCAGCGGTGTTAAATGATTAACAAACCACCGTGATTACATATTTAAACATAAAAAATACTAAATTAACAAAATAGAACCATTCGTACAACTTGGCTCCTCGCGTTCCCGCCAAAAAGCCCATAGTATACTTGATATCGCACTGTGTACTATAAAATATCAGTTCGTTCACTGGTTTGTTAATGTAGCTCTCTAGTCGCCCGCCATTCCACCAAAATCTTGTCAAATTTATTTCTTTCAAAATGGCCGAACTATAAAGACGTGTAATACATTTATTGTCACAATGGAGCCCTTAAGCGATTTTAATTTCGAAACAAACAAATCAACAAGTAACAAAGATTTTCTTACTAGAAATAACACCAACAAATACGTGAAAACATTGAACTGTGTACCAAACAAAGACCTATTTAATTTAAATTCTGATTGTTGTGTTGCGTTTTGTGGAAAGTGTTGCAGATACCCTCACAGACCTTCGCCTGATATAAGAAAATACTTTAATAGTGTATCGTGTGCAACGTAAAAGAAATTTCTCGAAAATGAATTTTTTGAGCCGTGAAATGCGCGTCAGACACGATCCGCAGTATTTCAAACAAAATTGTTATACCAACGGAAAATACCACACGGATGCCCTGAATGATAGCGATATGAAGAGTGTGTACGGTGAGGAATTGTTCAATAAATTGCATACACTACCCGATCCATTGATGAAGAATCTTGGTGACACATTAGCCATGAATATGACCGAAGGTGAAAAAGTCAAGAGTCAAGAGAATAAAATTGGTGGCGAATCGACTCTATCGGGTATTACTGGGTTTTTTAGCGGTATGATGAGCACTCTCGCTGGCGTCATGTTCCGTAGGTCGAAACCGTCAGATATCTATCAAGGGACACTGCCACAAACCTGGCAGGATTCCAAAAGTGACTACAAAAACATTCTTAATATCACGGACAAAACACCGAACACAGTCACTGATTTATCTGACAATAAAACGGATGACAGTAACATTGACAAGTTATTCCCAATTATGATTACAAATAAAGAATGTAAAGAGGCAACAGATCAGAAGTTGTATGCCGAGTCCAGTTCTGTCGACGAGTCATTTGAGGATGCTTTCTCACCTGAAGATTTTATGAGGTTAACGCAAAGCGCATTTATTGAATACTATATCCCCTCACAAAATCATAAAGAGGAGTTTTTGGAAATCGAAACACCTAAAATTAAAGTTGAGTTCTCTAAGATGCCCGAACACAATTTAGTTTCTCAATCACATCAGACCAAGGAAAATACTGGAAATGTGACAGAAAAAGATCCCAATTATGATTTGGTCACATCCTGTGAAGACAAATTAAAAAAAATCAGAGCATTACTACAGAACAGACGTCGGAACAAAACACATATAGACACCGAGGGTATTGAGGATATTAAATCCAGAAGAAAACAAGAACTATTTCCTGGTATGCCTGACGACAGCATTGAAAATTCCACTGACACCAGCCTGAATGTAAACATTAATGAAAATTTGAATTTTGGTGAAGAAGTTGATGTCAATTCCAGTACTGGAAGCTCACCGCTGCTTAAAGCTTTGGAAAAGTCTGAACTTGTCATTGAACCGGATGAAAGCTTTGATGAGGTTTCGGGTCGTTTTCATAAAGCTTCAACGTCCAGCGAGGACTCCTTCCAAATTGTCTTCAACGATGTCCCTCGTACAAGAAGAACATCGGAATGCGATTCTGAAGACTCCTTCATTGTATTTGAAGACAATCCCGACGATTGTTATACCACAAACGATATATTCGGTGATTCTGATTCTGATACGGACTCTAGTGATTCTGAAAGTGATTGTTGCGATTTGTACTTGTCAAAGACTGTGAAGAATTTGACCGATGACAGTTTGTACGATGAAGTTGATTATGGAAGGATTCTCTCATGCTCTGAAGTGTGCCCTGACAAATTTGAAGAATACAAGAAGCATGCTGCAAAGAAAGACCGGCCAGTTAAAAGGGTGAGTAATTATATTTAAAAACGTTGTTAGTAAACCTTCCAAACAATCAAGATACCTCATATCCATCTAACGCACAACTTATCTTTGACCAAAATGTATCTTTACATGACATCAAATTCATTTAAGCAAATATTCATAATGTAGTTGGATGGTAAATAGGACATAAATTTAAATTACTTTTGTGGTTTAATTTATAATTTTATTTTAAGCACCATTGTAAGATGATTGATTTTTAATTGACAACAAATAACATTATTAAAATGAAGTAGCTTTAATTATGTTTGTGACATTGGAAGACAATTAGTAAAGCATATTATATGAGATATGTTTACTAATATCAGTAGATAATGATGAATAGTTACTGATAAGTGACACACACAGTCATCTGGCTCTAAACTAGAATTTCCTAGGTTTTTTTAAATGCCTTTATAGGCCAACGTGCATACAGTCAACCTGATGGTAAGTGGTTACTGTCACTTATGGACGTCAGCAATGCCAGGGAAACAGCCAAGTAGCTGCCTTCCATTTCCTATGAATCTGAAATATATATATATCAGGTTCTCATACTCATACAGGTAAAGCCTTTATCAGATAATAAAAATCTGCCCTTTTCCTGATCCTTGTAAATACTTTACAATATTATGCGATTCTGATGTGGCGGTAGATAATGTGAGGCACTTTCTAGTGTCTGGGTTAGCATGCTCTGTTAGGTGTCACCTCCCAGGCATAGCATAGCTGGAACAGCCCCGTAGGCTACCAGCTAATTGGTAGGAAAAAAAGCAATTATCCTTATAAATTGTACCATAAATAAATAAATAAATAAAATCATACAAAAATGTATGTATTGGAAAATATATACTCTTCATTCTTTGTTTGCAGCAGACTGCAACAATTCTGGGAATGTTTTTGTCAAAGCTTTTTTTTTTAATCGTTAATAATTCTTCAATTCCTAGTGTTTGTCTGCAAGACCAACGAAGTACAACTAAGTACATGGTACTATTTTTTGTGCCGTAATATCATGTAGTTTCGGGTGGTAAAAAGTTAACACAAAATGAATTAATAAAACGCACAAGTACTTTAATTCAAGAAAAGTTATTATTGTTGTACCAAAAAATTATCAGTTTATTTATTTACTGTAACATTAACATTGTTTTTTTTTTAAACTGTGCATTCAATGCAACATTGGTCAAGGGATTTGGGCGATAGCTTAAAATATAGGATTCATACATTATTATAAAATGTATGAAGAGCACAAAATATTTATTGTGTCTAAATTGGTTTATTTTCAAAGTAAGAAGCACGGAATGTGATATGCCATCTCTGTCTAGAATTCTAGATTTAAATGGAAACAGCGTAGCGTTTTTCTCATATTTTTTCTCAGTTTTGATGAATTTACTTTGGCAAATACATTTTATTGTATGTTCCGGTAGTAGATGCATTCGCGAAGCGGCTACCCTTGAGTTGTTAGGTCTCTTTCCTAGGTGCTCAGGCAGCTGTTAGCATATTTCAAATGGTTTTTCCCCTACCTAATCGTTGGTATCCTATGGGCTATTCCAACTTCGCGCGGACTGGTTTCAATTGGTTAAATTGGCCCACCAGCCTTATCAAATTCAGGTCACCCGAAATCATATAAGTCCAAACAAAAAACTGTATGTCTGCCATCTATGCATTAGTAAACCATTGATCCAATTGTGATGAAACTCGGTCAATTGTTGTTCGCCCTCCGGGAACTTTCCGTCATGTGTCATCAAGGTATGCCCGTTAACGGTTGCATAGTTAAAATAAATCTGTTTAATTCTTAGTCGTTTGCACTCTTGGCTGAGTCGTGGTAATTAGTTTGGTTGGTGGTGCGCTTCTTAAGACGTCGCCATTCCTCGCGCGCCGCGGCCTTTCTTAAGCACTCGTTGACGGGACCTTTATAGTTAGTTGTCTTTATCTGGTCGGTCCATCGTAACGGTGATCTGCCGCGCGGTCTTGTACTTTTTTTTTTTTTGATAGAAGTGTTGTTACTGATGGCCCTGAGGCCTTTCCAGTTTCACTAGGACAGGTGGGCGAGCAAAGGCCCAGCCAGGAAGGGTGGGATTTGCTAACAGCTGCCCGAGCGCCTCCGAAGGAGACCTAACAGCTCAAGAGCAGCTGCTTCGCGAATGAATCTACTACTGGATCGGAATCGCGACCCGCTGAGAAGATCCGGCGAGATCATGGGTAGCCTCAATCGTGTCCAGTACATCAAGGCGCTCCAGAGTCGTCACTGCGTCGCGACGCATGTCTGAAGAGAGTGAGAATGCGATCCTGAATGATGGAGGATAGACACCTATCGTCACATCGACGGTTGAAAGGCCATTTGGTTTAAGTGACATTTTTGCAACTTTACTGGAGAACCATTTATAACACGATAAAAAACTTATTCAGCTATTTGAATGTGGTAAACATAATTGACGTCCAATTAAAATTATCGAATTGTTGATATTAATACCAAAAAAAACAGACCTATAACTACAAAGATAAAGGTTGGATGTTAACCGAAATGTTTAAACCAAATAACCTTTCACCCCTCGATATGCTTCATTCCTCGTCGATTAATATGAAGAATTCAAAGAGCAAACTAACCCAAAGACTGAGTTTCTCGTCGGATCTTCTCAGCGGGTCGCGATTCCGATCTGGTCGTAGATCCTGCTTTGTTTTTTCCTACCTATGCTGATAGCCTTAAGGCTAGTTCAGCTTCGCCCTAACATGTAGGTGAGCTCACGGGGCTCAAACCGGAGTGTTGCTAACACTGGCCCTAGCAAGAGCCGTGCTTCGCAGAATCTACCACCGGATCGGAAAAGCGACCCGCTGAGAAGATCCGGCGAGAAACTCAGTGGGCTAGATCCTGCAAAGCACTGCTCTTGCTAGGGCTAGTGTTAGCAAACTCTCAGGTCGAGCCCGCGAGCTCAGCTACCCGCGCGTATCTGGAGTAGTCCCTTAGGCCATCAGCGAATAGGTAAGGAAAAAAACAGTACAACATGACCGCGTTCCAATAGTCGTGAAGAGTTCCATTCAAATGATTTATTTGCCATAGACATGGTACATAAATGTAGAATAGGGATCACAGCGCACAAAATAAAATTCCGAAATCTTCTGTTATAATAATAATTAAAAATTAATTAACACTTTTATTTACGCCTTGCTCATTTTTTAACCGTTTTCGCCATCTTTCTTTTCTCTGTCATTCTCTTCTCCCTTTCTTTCCGTTTTCTCTCATTCACATCTTAACGCTGCGTTCCACACTCTTTTCATACGTTCCGTTCTTACCAATCCTACATAAATAATCTATACTTCTATATTAATACGTATATAAATCTACAGTGGTTTTTACGGATGTTCCGTTATAACTACTGAACCATGCATCCGATTGACTTTAAACTTGGTATCCAAAATCTTGGAATTCCATACCAAAATCTTGGAAATCTTGGTATGGAAAACAAATGTACTTAATGGATAGGCTAATATTTATATGAGTGTTGGACTCCCTACGCCAGTTGCGGGGGCGTTAATGATGAGAATCGTTCTGGGGGTGAGAAGATTCGTAAATTATAGTCACAAAGAATTTAGTTACATTCATAATCCATTAAAATCATAAAATCTAATCAATGACATATTATTATCATTTAAAAATTCACCAATATTATTATATAATATAATAACATTTCCTTAAAAAAATCTGTGCATAGGTTTTTGAATTGTCGATTCTTAAATTATCCTTGTAAATATCAGGCAAGCGGTTATAAATTCGGTAAGAGATTGCGTGAAACATTTTTACCACAAGTCTTTGTTAGCGACGTAAAATTTATTTCGTTTAATTATGATTGTAACAATAATTTGACATATTTAGATTTAAATTGATTACGAATGTTATGTTGCGTCAGAACGGTCACAAGAATGATATGTATTTGTGGTCCTCTGTGATAAGATTGCTCATAACATTGTTGACCACATTCGCTTTTTCCGACCACGTAGTTCACCGGTGTCCTACGCAGCGCACTGAAGTAATTATATCGATTTTAGTCCGGTAAAAAAATGCTTAAGAGACGTTATAGAAACCGTATGTGCGATGTGTTGATCATTACGGATCCTCCCGATCCATTAACGGTGCTTTTAGGTACCACAAGCACCGGTCACCGTCCTCGTCGAACCCGTCGCTTGCGACGAAGGGCTCGACGAGTGAATTAACCCCACAGCCCACTGAGTTTGCCGCCGGATCTTCTCAGTAGGTCGCGTTTCCGATCCGGTGGTAGATTCTGCGAAGCCCTGCTCTTGCTAGGGCCAGTGTTAGCAACACTCCGGTTTGAGCCTCGTGAGCTCACCTACACGTCAAAGAGAAGCTGAAATAGCCTCTCAAGGCTATCAGCATGGGTAGGAAAAAAAGAACTCGATAACCATTTAACACCGGATAGGCCGTGAGCTAATTCTCCCTTCTCCGTAATTAAGGAAACCTTTTAGTTGTCTGACTGGAACATCATAAGAGGTTTGAAATATCATATCGAGGTGGGAAAGGCTATTTGGTTTAAGCGACATTTCGCTTAGCACGCGAAATCTATCTTTGTAATTAAAGGTCCATTACAATAATAATAATAATGGTATTAGCATCAACAAACAGCTTGATGTTTTTAATTGAACTTTAATTAGGCTTACTGCATTCAAATAGCTAGAGGTACTTTTTGGTCGTGTTAATTTTCCAAATTATAAATGGCTCTACTGTAAATTAGTGAAAATATCGCTTAAACCAAATAGCCTTTTTTCACACCTCGATATTCAGATTGAATTTATTTGTACATTTGTCCGATTACAATGATTACATCATTCTTATTCTGATTACATCAACTTATTATAATTTTATCATTAAAGCGATAGAGTAACGTATAAATTGTAATAAAAATTACAATTTAGTAATGAAACTGATGAAATCGAAAGATTGTTACCACATGACAGTGAAAATGGACAAGTCGTCGTGGCCTAAAAGATAAGACGGCCGGCGTTCTCGTAACGGGCGATGCGACTGTATCGGTGTTCGAATCCCGCAGACGGATACAATTTTTTTTGTAATGTAACACGTAGTTAATATTTGCAGATGAATGACTTTTATTATGACCCGTATAAATATATATATACTATATATTTTTAATATTTTTTATTGCTTAGATGGGTGGACGTGCTCACAGCCCACCTGGTGTTAAGTGGTTTCTGGAGCCCATAGACAGCCACAACGTAAATGCCGCCATCCACCTTGAGATATGAGTTCTAAAGTCTCAGTATAGTTACAACGGCTGCCCCACTCTTCAAACCGAAACGCCTTACTGCTTCACGGCAGAAATAGGCGGGGTGGTGGTACCTACCCGTACGGACTCACAAGAGGTCCTACTACCAGTAATTACGCAAATTATAATTTTGCGGCTTTGATTTTTACTAAACGATTTTTTGTCGTTCACAGTGGAAGTCAATCGTGAATATTTATTAAGTACGTATTTCATTAGAGAAATTGGTACCCACCCGCCTGCCGGATTCGAACACCGGTGCGTCGCTACATTCGAATGCACCGGACGTCTTATCCTTTAGGCCGCGACGACTTCAATTGCTAGTCAAATCGTCCACTAGTGGAATGCTATAGGCTGATGATGATGTTAATGTGGGCTTGGCTTGAAACAAACTAAACTTGCCGGAAACATCACAGCAGTTTTTATTTATTTCTTACCGACACGATTATCGCTTCATTTCATTGACTTCTTGTTTATTGACATTTGTACTTTTAACACTCAACAGATAGCAATTAGATAAATATAATAATTAAAAGAAAACAAGTAATTCCAGATAAGGTTTAAAGAAAAACAAATTAACGGCCGTCTGGTGTAGTGGTAAGTGACATGGTCACTACATAAGGGGAAAATTGCATAGAAAAAATACATTACATATTATTAAGTGCAAGCTAACGAAATCGTGTTGGAATAGTTTTTAAAATTGTTTAAAAAGAATGTTTGCTGCTTTAATTGTTTTTTTTTTTTTAAAGAATGTAATTGTGAATGACAAAAGTACGCAGCCCGTTAACCTCCTAATAGGTAGTTGCCGTTGTCAATGTCATTAAGCAAGGCAGCGCGAGTGCGATTGCGAAAGCAGTTTTATAAGTGACGCCGGAGTTGTTTATTGCGTATTTCTTTTCTTAGCTATGCTGGTAACCTCGATATAATACATTGTTTACCATGGGAGTAAGTTTTTTCGGGATAAAATGTGTCCTCAGTAAGATTACTTTAAAAAAAGTGTGTATCTCTGGACGCCCGACAGAAGTGATAAGTTGAACTAAGTATTTAATATGGAAATTGTTTAACTAGAGAAAAGCTTAGGTAAAATTTTATGTATATTAATATGATAATGTAAGGAAAATTGTAATATAAATTGAAAAATATATATAAATAATTAGGATGTACATACGTTCTCAGTACCGCTGCCGTGTGCGTGAGAGAGAAAGGGATGCAAGATGGACTGGCCCCGTAACGCGTTACGTAACGAAGCAGCTTACCCTCACATCAGTAGTTATCACTTCAAAAAACGAAACCACATCAACCCTTTGCTTCGTTTCGATGCTAACAAACACACACTCACATTCCCTACCACATCCCTATAGGTATACATAACTTACACGGAATTTGTAAAGAGATATTCCATTAGTCACGGAAATATTTTGTATTGGGATGATTCTTACGTAAAAATTACGGTGAATTTTAATGTGTGAGTCATTTGCACTCAGTATGATTCCCCGAGCTAACGATATGACGCTTTATTTTTATTTGACGTCACCGTTCAGCGCCGTGTCACCGCTGGCGATCGTCTAATTTTAGTTGGACATAGTTCTTTGAGAACGCCGTTGAGATATTCACAGGAATGAATAATTCGGGAATGTCAGCGTTTCACGGTTGGTAGCTGTAGGGTATGTTGCAAATACGCGCGGAGAGGTAGGTGAGCTCACGGGGCTCGACCTAAGGGAACTAGCCCTAGCAAGAGCGCGGTGCTTCGCTTAATCTACTACCGGATCGGATCCAGCTGAGGAGATCCGGTGAGAAACTCAGTGACTTGTTTCTATGGACTAGTATGCACGTTGAACTCTTGGCGAGGAATCAGGAGGATCAGATAGGTCATGTTTAGGGCGACGGCGGCTTTGCGGTTGCTCCGTCGCCCGGGTCGGAGATTTATTCCGTGGCGGACATAATAAGATTTTTATCGACTCAACTAATATAAAATTGACGCTTCAATGAGTGCTTGTATCGATTGATATCAATATTGGCTTATCTGGCTTCAATTCTCACCAGCAGATACAAATTTGTCTTGATAAATACGTACTTAATTGAACAAAAAGTTGTAATAAGAATATAAATCCATAAATGCCGCGAACCTATGGGTTCCTATTTCAATGGTGGGGCAGCTGTAAGGTTAGACTGATCTGGATTGCTTTATCTTTGGTTTCCAGGTAACATTTTCCGATGAGCCTCCGAAGGTGCATGTGATGAGAGTGTGGGCGTTCGCGGCCCGCCAGGCCAGGGCTGGTCACTGGGAGAGATACGCCCTCGATCGCGAAAGATTTAAAAGGAGGTATGTATGTATATAGCGCGTTTGAAAGAGATATTGAAAGAGGTCACTGTCATTACCCACTCGGTCTGTGAATGTACCTTAACGACTTTCCTTTACACTGACTATTCATTGAATTTGTATTTGTTTATTGCATATGTGTGTGGACGAGCTCACGGCCCACACTTGGTGCTAAGTGGCTATCGGAGCTCATAGACATCTACAACGTAAATGCCGCCACCTACATTGAGATATAAGTTTAAGGTCTCAGTATAGTTACAACGGCTGCCCCGCCCTTCAAACTGAAACGCATTACTTCTTCACGGCAGAAATGGGCAGGGCGGTAGTACCTACCCGTGCGTGCTCACAAGACGTGCTACCCCCAGTAAATTGCTGAATAAGTGACTGTACTAAAGTAATGATGTCCAAATAATGCTTTTAAAACCACACATATTTCCCTGTTTATACAATTTTACACGTGTGTGGAAATATTCGGGTCATTGCTTAGTAAGCCGGTCATCGTTTTCGTCGAACCCGTCGCTTACGACGATGGGCTCGACGAGTAAATTAACCCTCGGACACAGCCCGCTGAGTTTCTCCCCGGATTTTCTCAGTGGGTCGCGTTTCCGATCCGGTGGTTGATTCTGCGAAGCACGGCTCTTGCTAGGGTTCGTGTTAGCAACGTCATCAGGTTTGAGCCCCGTGAGCTCACCTACTAGTTAAGGCGACGCTTATATAGCTTCTCAAGGCTATCAGCTTAGGTAGGAAAAAAAAGCTTAGTAAGTTTTTGCCCAATACTTTGGACTGGAACTATGAAAGTTCATAACAGAACTAAAGGTCCTTTTCTGTTATCTCCTTACCGTCCTTAAATGACGCACAGTGCACGGTTTTGTTTTTTGTAATTTCAGAATCGCCGACGTCGAGATGGCCGTGTCGTGGGTGCTGAAGCCGCAGCACCGCTCGAGGGTCATGTTCCAGAGGTTCATGCCGTGGTGGAACGCGGAGGATCGCAGGCAGCTAGCGGAGAACTCGCAAGAGCAGGACGCAGCGACGGATAGAGACAGCAAGTCCGACAAAACCAGAGCGATCGAGGGGAGATTGGCAAAACCTGATACTGGTCCCGAAACTAGCGGTGACTGTCCACCAAACGAGGAGGATTCTGGTAATATTAGAACCGTTCACAATGACGGAGACGAGGCAAATGCTCAACTAGATAACGGCGCCCACAGCGGAAACAGTCTAGAAATACTTTCGGAAAAGCAAAACGAACACACGGCAATGGATAGCGAAATTTGTGAATCGGTAATCAATGAAGTCGGAAAACATTACTTGGGAACTACATCAGAATCGAGTGCTCAAAAATTTGAAGGCGTATGATGAGAGAATCTTCTCTAGGAGCCAGACGAAGCGTATATCTGTGATGAGGAACTCTGCCCCTCCCCCAAACCCCCTCCCACCCCCCTTCCTACCTATCGGAAGCGATGCAGAAATTTCACCGTCCGTGGAAAACGTTCACAATACCCATACTGTTGCATAAATTCACACAGTATGTCCAATATTGATTGTCAGTCATACCACAAAAATATTTTTGTTCCAAACCATTTTTAAATCTACTCATATTACTATTAATTTTGTGTACAAAAAATTCTTACGTATAAGTTTATAACGATGTGAATATATATTTTATAATCAAACGTTCTATTGTAATTAATAATTTGTAACATTAGAGGCATATTATATTTTTGTGGTGGTCCGTCTTAAATCTTTGGAACATTTTATTTTTTAATTGACTCACTATGTCTCTGGACACTAAGGTGACAAGTGTCTCAAACATATCTTTGTGTAATGTGGTCACAGTGCCAGCATCAGACTCTCGGACTGGAAGCTGCGATGGACACGAGGGAGTGGCTTCGTGAAGACATTTCTGAAGACTCCGAGACAGGAGTTTGATTTTTTAATGTCCTTAAAAAAATATGGTTGCCCCCTCAGAAACATTGGAACAGTCCGACGGTTTGTTATAATGAAAAAGTGAGATTTATATGCCTCTAATGTTGCAATCTTTTTGTGTGCGGAGTAAATTTCTAATGTCATTTTAGATTTTAAAATTCCTCTTAGATTTTATTATTTTCGGTTTGTCACGTATATACTATATATATGTGTATGTGTGTGTATAAAATGCAAATATACATTAGTAATTATTTACATTAAAATAAATGAAAGGTTACGGTATTATTTCTGTATATTTTACTAGCTTTTGCCCGCGACTCCGTCCGCGTGGAATAGTTACTTTGGCAAAACGCAAAATTTTACCCCCCACTTCATTTGCGTAGAAAGTGAAAATATTTTGAAATATTCTTTATTGGTACTCCACTTGTATTGGTCTTACCGTGATGTTGTATAGCCTATATATAGCCTTCCTCAATAAATGGGCTATCTAACACTGAAATATTTTTTCAAATCGGACCAGTAATTCCTGAGATAGCACGTTCAAACAAACACACTCTTCATCTTTATATATTAGTATAGATTCCTTTCGATGTATTTTGAGTTGAGACGTGGATCGGTCTGCGTAGGTGGAGCTATAATAAGCGATGCGTCGCTGCACCCACACGAATACAGGGTGTGCAAAAAGGCAAGTTGAACCAAGAAAATCGACTGCTCTTGACTGGACTAAGTTTAAAATTACATGTCGAGGGCGGAAAAGCTAATTGGCTTAAACGACACTTTTGCAACTTTGCAGGGAGCCATTTCAAGTTTTAAATTTGAAAAAAAAAACAAAAAGAAATCAGCTATTTGAATGGATTTTATTTATTTATTGCTTAGATGGGTGGACGAGCTCGCAGCCCTCCTGGTGCTAAGTGGTTACTGGAGCCCATAGACATCTACAAACGTAAGTGCGCCACCCACCTTGAGACATAAGTTCTAAGTTCTCAGGTATAGTTACAACGGCTGCCCCACTCTTCAAACCGAAACGCATTACTGCTTCACGGTAGGAATAGGCAGGGTGGTGGTACCTACCCGCGCGGACTCACAAGAGGTCCTACCACCAGTAATTTAGTTTAGTTAATTGTAGTTTAAATAAAAACTGTTGCCGATATCAAATGAAACGGACCTTTAATTACAAAGGACATTTTTGCAACTTTACAGGAGAGCCATTTAAAGTTGAAATTTGGAATAAAAATATAACATCACTTGTTCAGCAATTTCAAGGGAGTAAACTTAATTGAAGTTCAATGAAAAACATCGAACTGTTAATGCCAATACCAACGCAATTAATTAATTTACACGTTTTCCCGTGAATCATGAATTATTTTAAAATTAATTTATTGAACCCAAATCAATGGCAAATTATAGTTCAGTTTTCTACACGAAAAAAAATTTAGCTTCGATTGCCTATTCAGATCGTTTCATTGGAATCGATTAAATGAATTTTGAAATCGATATGTTCTCGTCAATAAATTGATTAATTCGCATAAGTAATCGATTTAAAATCGCCACACTTAAATGTTTCACAGCCAATTAGAGACGCGCGAACGCATGGAACAAACAAACAAAATATTTTTGTTTTGTCAGCGAAATGGGTCGATCATAAATAAAAAGGATACCTTTAATGGGCGAAAAACAAAAAAAAACTGATATAGACACGGTCATTAGTAATATTTTATTTTACGTTTCTTGCCATTTAAACCTTCGGTGGTACATCGGATCATAATTGCGTCAAAACTATGTAAGTACATATTGTGTAAAAAATACATGAACTAATTAAATGTAGTATTTCTTTCCGCAAAAAAAAATGGAGCTACTCAAAATGCAACTACAATGGAACAGGTGAGTAAATTTGAGGCCGTCACCGCAGAAGTGGCCTAACCCACAATTTTTCATATTCATCCTTATATATTGCAAAATTATTTAAAACAATAAATTTTGTTGCAAACCAGCTTAAGCCTCGTCTGATCCGTAGATAAAAGATGGCTGTGTAAACATTGTACGTGCCTACTACGAAGAAGTGTAAAAGTAAAATATAAAAAAAAAAACTAAAAAAATAATATATACCTACGTAATATGGTAATGGTAGGCTTTGTCCACCTTTGCACTGACGGCCTCATAGTGGTCGTTATTATGAATCTTCTTTGATAATATATTATCTATTTAAAAAACCGTTACAGAATACTCTACCATACTGTACGGTTTTATAATTAAACAGGTTTGTTTAAATAGAATAGAATTAATATTAATGTCTGGATGTATTTTTATAGTCTACACGTTTTTGCTTTATCTATCTTTTTCCGTTGCTGTCGTCTTTCATTGTCCCCTTTCTTTTTCCACTTTTTCTATTCCAGCTTCTTCCGAATAGCTTGAAGTTCAACTCTTAGATAAGAGGGCTGTGTAGACATCACATATATTTAAGCGAAACATGAAAGGGCCTTGATGAAAAATCAGGCGACAACTTTACGACACGGAATCTGTTAAAAATCCCGTCGAAACCTATAGGGCGCGTAAAATCATTATCAAACTATTTAATAATGAATTGTTTGATTTTTGTTCCTTGAAACATTACTTCACTGTAAACCGCTGTAGTAGGTTGTAGGTCTGTCTTTTAAATCCTAGGGCAGTGTGCTTAGTGCGAGTTTCTTAACGTTCTCGATAGCGTAAAAGGTAACCCTATTTTGTATGCAGTTGGAACAGCGCCCCTATCGGCAAACGTGCGGAAACTATCCCATTCCATACAAATTTAATATGAGCTAACTTTTACGCTATCGAGAAAGTTAAAAAACTCGCACCAAGCACACACAGATCACAATTCGCGTAACGGAATAATAAAATTAAATTTGTTGGAATTTGTTTTGTGAAAATCTAATTTACGACGGAAAGATACTAACACGCATAGACCATAGAAACGCCGATGTAGCTGGAGAAGTTCCATCCATTCAATAGGATTGTCAGTTTAGTTTACAATTATATGAAATTGAGGGTAGATAGATGTAAGGAGCGCCATCTTGTATAGGGGCCATATTGAAAAAGTGACCGCCTGTAAACAGCAAGCTGTTGTTGGAAGACTCATCGATTTAGAGCTTGTGTAGGAAGTGGAAATGATGTGAATATAGCAGTTTTAGGTACTGTTTTTAAAATCCTTCTACTTCCTACTGTGGCGCCACGTTAATTGGCTCCCTTTTAGCGGACACTTAAATACAATGAGACGATGGTCCTTACTTCTACCTTGAATACTACATTAAAAGCTTTGTAGTATACTAGCGGCCCGCTCCGGCTTCTCCAGGGTTTTAAAAAAAATCTTAAAAATCTATATATATATAATACACACACATTAACCCTTATATTTGCGTCAAGTTTCTAAAAATAGAAATTTATAAAGATAGTTTGAATGTTATTATTTTAATGAACATTTATTTTCATTTAAATAATATTTGTTTTTACACCTAATCATTTTTTAACACCTTGGATTAGGTACATTATTGTTTTTGTTTAGTTTTTAGTAAGGATCGCATTTTTTTTAAAAAGAGAATATTATAGCCCATGTCACTCGGGAATAGTGTAGCTTCCAAACAGTAAAAGAATTTTTCAAATCGGTTCAGTAGTTTCGGAGCATATTCAATACAAACAAACAAACAAATCTTTTCTCTTTATAAAATTGATCTCGTATAGAAAATCGATCTCACTTTCTTAACATTGGCATATACGATCCGTACGCCGTCTCTTTCGTGTTCCATTTGAGGGCGTTAAAAGAAGGCAATATCTACATTAAATTTATTTTAAAATTTTTGGCGACTGATTTTCCTTTTAGTGCCACGATCTCTGATTTTAGATTTAAGCAATTCTCTATTCAATTTCTATGTTATAGACTACAGTATTGAACGAGATATGTTCCGAGTAACCATTATTAATATACTAAATGATTGTTAATTTGGAAATGTGGATAATGTAAATAAAATATATTTTTGAGAGTTCGTGTTTTTTTGTTTCATTTGTATTTTTCCAGAAAATAGAAATAGAAACAGTAGCGGTAAGGGGCGTCCTATGGTATCACACGGGTAGGTACCACCATCCCGCCTATTTCTGCCGTGAAACAGTCATACGTTTTGGTTTGAAGGTCGGGGCAGACATAGTAATATAAACCTCAGACTTTAAACTCGTTTCTAAAGCAATAAATAGTACTTGAATTTTTTGTTATGAAGGAACATCAACTCAATGAAAATTAAAATTTATTCGAAATACTGGCAACACCCGCAGGAGAGAAAGGCGCGAAAGATAATAAAAAAAAATCGGTTGTCTGTAACGTCTGTTTACTGACGATAGTTGAACGTGACGTCATATGGATGGAATGGCTTTATTTTTGGAAAGAAAATTTTAATTTTATTTGTTTGATAGATATTTTGTATGGACAATTGACACCACATTCGCTTTTCACTGAACTTCATACTTGACGAAAACATGTAAATGTATGTAAATGTGTATAGCAGCTGTCCACGCGGATGCATCGCTCACTTAAGTAGGAGAGAGACAGATGTCGAACGCTGCCGAACTTTGTCGCTCGTTGCGCGCTCTCGCTTGCACTTCAAGCCTTAAATGGAACGCCTCAGAGCGAGGTAACGCCGCATGAGTCATGCTTTTTCGTACGTGCAGCCGGCTCCATCGAATTATAAGACGTTGTCACGTCAAAAGCCTCTTAATTTGAATTAGCTATTTATCTCTAACATATTTAATTTTAGTGTTTCTACATAAAATGATGAAACAAAATTTATTGAAAGCTACAATTCGAATTTATTTAAGTTTGTTTTTATATAGTCTTCATTGTTATAGAGCAGGGGTCGCCAAATGACGGACCGCGGTCCGCATCCGGAACGCCGACATACCTACTTTGTGCGGACCGTCGGAACTGAATGAACTTCATTAAGAATAAGTTTCGATCTCGGCTTACTGGTGAATATCTCTAATGTCACTTCTACAGACAGCTATGGTAGCCTGTAACAAAAAAGTGAATTTGTTCTCATGAAATGTAAAAAAAATGCCTTTGTTATTTCCGTAATCACATTTGTTTGGTAGCTAAACGAAACGCAGCACGATTCCCGAGAGATGGCAGCACGATTGCGGCATCGTCGGACCTCGGCTAGCTTCGTGCTACGACAGAGCCTAGCCGATGGAGGCGCGTAGACGCCATCACACTTACCAACCAGCCTTCTTGAAGAACGGTGCCTCCGTCTTAAGAACCGTCATTCGTTTTCGTTTCTTAACGTAAAGAGAAGATTTCTAAATTGTTCTAAGACTGCAGATGTGAATGGTTTACGCGATATTTATTTTACCTCGATCACCCTATTATCTGCCCCTACGATGTCTGACGATGGTGTTAATAATTGTGGTTTCTACAACATTTTTAATCAATTTTTTTCTCTAAAATATTGTGCGGACCGCGATGATCAATTCATTTCTTAAAACAGACCCCGAGCGAAACTAATTGGTTACGCCTGTTATAGAGGTAGTTACAGATTAAGGTTAGAACACACAGTTTGTAAAATGATATTAAAGAGGTTAGAAGTAAGGAGTACCACCTCAGTTTATAAAGTATCCGCTGAAAGGAAGCCAATTAAGGTGGCGCCACAGTAGCAAGTGGAAAGATTTTAAAATAGCGCCATAAACTATTATATTAGAGTATGATATTAAATTAAGAAGGAAAGAAACACTTCCTACGTAAATAGTCATAAAAATAGGTATTTTTAACTTGTCCACTGTACAAGATTGCTCCTTACCTTTACCCTCCATAATGAGTAATGTTTTATTATTAAGCAGAGTATTATTTATGGAGAATTTTTATCCCCTTGGTGGAAGATCTTCTCTCGTATATCTTCAAAAATGCCCAGTCGAAACTGAGACGAACGCATAGAGCACTCCATTGTACTTGACAAATAATAGATTTTAAATATAATATCGATTCGTATCATATCGATCAGGCAGATCAGGTAACGGACCGATATCAGTTTGAATAACAGGTTGATGGCGTATCGGTTGAAAGAAAAAGTATTTACGGTATATCTCTAATACTTGCAACATGATGATTGGGAATTTCAAACCAACAATCTTAGTCACGAATTTGTGCAAGTTCTTTGTGGCATGTTGTTAGCCTTTTGTATTGTAGCTTAGAACGATAAGACGTGGCCTAAAGGATAAGACGGTGCATTCGTATCTAAAGATGCACTGGTGTTAGAATCCCACAGGCGGGTACCAATTTTTCTAATGAAATATGTTCTTAACAAATGCTCACGATTGACTTCCACTGTGAAGGAATAACATCGTGTAATAAAAATTAAACCCGCAAAATTATAATTTGCGTAATTACTGATGGCAGGACCTCTTGTGAGTCCGCACGGGTAGGTACCACCACCCTGCCTATTTCCGCAGTGAAGCAGTAATGCGTTTCGGTTTGAAGGGTGGGGCAGCCGTTGTAGAGACCTTAGAACTCATATCTCAAGGTTAGTGGCGGCATTTACGTTGTAGAGGTCTATAGACTCCAGTAACTCTAATTATCTCGTTCATTAATCTATGCAATAAAAAAACGCTATAAAATTAATCGCTATAAATAATCTATGCAATAAAATAAAGGACAGTGTCCTGCCTAGTTCAAAGCTTGTGCATAAATCAAAGTTCAAACCTCACAGGCGTGTAATAATTATAAGAAAATACGCAATTAACTGACGTTCACGAAATACTTTCACAACGAATGATAACGTTGTGTAATAAAAATCTATGTCGCATTTGTAAATTTGCATACTGGTACGACGATTGATAATAATAATTGCCTTCCTGCCTATTTCTATCGCGAAGCAGTCAGGCCCTCCGGCTTGGACCGTCCTATTGTCTTCCATAATCACCCAATGATTGTTGAACCGAGAGATCTGCATCCCATCTGCATTGAATACAAAGTCAATTTGTTGTTCATTGAAGTTTTTTTTTTTATTGCTTAGATGAGTGGACGAGCTCACATCCCACCTGGTGTTAAGTGGTTACTGGAGCCCATAGACATTTACAACGTAAATGCGCCACGCATCTTGAGATACAAGTTCTAAGGTTTCAGTACAGTTACAACGGCTGCCCCGCCCTTCAAACCGAAACGCATTACTGCTTCACGGCAGAAATAGGCAGGGAGGTGGTACCTACCGTGTGGACTCACAAGAGGTCCTACCACCAGTAAAAAATCATCAGGTCATGGGTATTGTATCGGAGCTTTAACTTCTTGCCTTTATTCCAGGGGGTCGGTGCGTGATCCTCCTAATCAATTTAATTATCCAGGGCCGGATTTACAGGTTTGGAGGACCCCTGGCCCTAAATTATTTTCCAAATAAAATGAACAAATTTTTTCAGTCTAGTTTTCCAATAAATAATTTGTGAAACCACGTAGATTCTCTTAGAATCTTAGGAATTTGAAAGATTTTTCTCCAAAGTCTCTATTGTGGGGGCTCTCTGTTTGTGGAAGCCCTGGAGCTTTCGCCCCGATTGCCCTCCCCTAAGTGCAGCCCTGTAATCATCTCTGCACTCACCCCCTTCTCTTACGTATCTTTCACACAGTCCATGGAAGTCTTTTTAGGGCTGCCCCTTCTCACGTGACAGTCTACTTTCCCGCCCAAAATTGCAAGCTAATCTGTCCCTAAGATGACCAGGGTAACGGTTAAGTGACTCACGAATGTCTGATGCAATTGAATATTTTCAAGCAGCGCTTCATATATTGCTTCATTACTTAGTCACGCGTGTGTAGTACATACAATGATATGGATTGTGTCATCATCAAGTCTCACGGTCCGACTCCCCTGCACCCTCCCTTGTCGAAGCGTCCGATCCCCCCTAAAGTCCTACCATCAGTAATTACGCAAATTATAATTTTGCGAGTTTGATTTTTACTACATTGTATTCCTTCACCGTGGAAGTCAATCGTGACCATTTGTTAAGTACGTATTTCATAAGCGAAATCGGTACCCGCCTGCGGAATTCGGGAACACCGGTGCATCGCTACATACGAATGTACCGGACGTCTTATCCTTTTAGGCCACGACGACTTCTTCTGGAGATGTTGGGTTATAAGATAAGAGAGATGGCGAGTGAATGTTTGACATATCGCTTTCTTTTGCGAGATTCTGGATGAGAGTAGTTTGCTAACGTAATAAAAGACAGACGTGGTGTTACTGAGAAGGCGAAAGACTTAATTAATTTACCTTGCTATAATAATAAAGACGGAATAAAAGCCAAGTTTGTGTGTGAAGCAATCAACTGTTTAATTAATCCAAAATAGAGGATCCCACATCAATATATCGAGGGGCGAAAGGAAATTTCGTTAGTGACAATTTCGTATAAAGCGGCATTGCTTAACACGCCAGCTACATTTATCTTTGTAATTAAAGGTTAGTTTTATTTGATATCAGCATCAACAGTTCAATGTTTTCGATTAAGCTTCAATTAACTATTGAAATAGCCGAAGAAGTTTTTTTGTTTGTTACGATATATTTTCCAAATTTCAAACTTTAAATGGCTCTCTTGTAAAGTTGCAAAAATCTCGCTTAAACTAAATAACCTTTCACCTCTCGAATTATAAATATAATAATATCGACGCTCGCCAAATAAACCCGTTCAACGGTTGACGCTCATTTATTGGTTATTTCTGTTGCTTTATTCAAAGTCTTGTCAAAGGGCGGCAAACCGAAGAGTTCGGGTTTGAAGTCCAGGAGTGACTTGATGACGAGCGTGGCGTGACGGGTGTGCTCTCGCTGCAGACGAGGTCCAGGGGTCATGACCACCTGACGTATATAGGCATTTAAGATTACATTTATTTTTAATTAATTTTCCTTATGGAGGGTAGATGTTAAGAGAACGTCTTGTATAGGAGACAAGTTGAAAAAGTGTCACTGTCACTATTGCTAAACGCTTCCCGGCTCTGTTAAGTCGAGCGCCATCTATTGTTCACTGACAGGACCACGACAGAGGCTTTTCTTGGAGCCCCGAAAGCTACATACCATTACATTACTACACACATTCCATTGATATGAGATGAACGTTTTAGAATAGCACAGGCATTCAAGCAAACCGATTGCTTTTATGTATTTTTTTATATATTTTTTACTGCTGGGGTGGACGAGCTCACAGCCCAACTGGTGTTAAGTAGTTACTGGAGCCCATAGACATTTACAACGTAAATTCGCCATCCACCTTGAGATATAAATTCTAAGGTCTCAGTATAGTTACAACGGCTGCCCCACCCTTCAAACCGAAACGCATTACTGCTTCACGGCAGAAATAGGCAGGGCGGTGGTACCTACCCGCGCGGACTAACATGAGGTCCTACCACCAGTAAATGTACGAACGCTCTCTCGGTTATTTTCTGATTTTGACGATACTACCTGCATTCCAGCTTTGATGGCGGCCTCCACACCGACCACCGAATCCTCAAACACCAGGCACTGGAATAAGTAACACGGTGGTGGTCTTAATCGGACATTGGCGGTATATCATAGGCATGGTACCGAAAAAAATCGTCATGATATAACATTGCATATGTCCACCTCAATTTCGCATTTAGACCCCCTATTGGTGGTCACAGGCATTTCGAAACCCGGTCAAGAGCAAGACGAGCAACTTGACCCATAAACACATGAGTTTATCGCCGGATCTTCTCGGTGGGTCGCGTTTCCGATCCGGTGGTAGATTCTGCGAAGCGCTGCTCTTGCTAGGGCCAGTGTTAGCAAACTCTTTCAGTATGAGCCCTTTATTTTTTCTATTTGAAGTCGGTTTTTGTTAAAACAGGTCTATTTACAATTATCTTTAGTGCGAACTTTAAGCAATCCGCTGCCTATCTATTCCTTGTTAACCAAAAAAAAATTAATATTAAAAAAAATAAAAAAGTTAACTCACTTTAATTGGTTTCGGCTTGTCGGGAAATCTCGAAGCGGCAACCAAATAAATGTCCGGCTTTGGCTTACCGTGCTTAACCTCTGGATCGGTAACGCTAACCTAAAACAATCCTACATTTATTACTGATAGGAGGTAGGACCTCATGTGAGTCCGCGCGGGTAGCTACCACCACCTTGCCTATTTCTGCCGTGAGGCAGTAATGCGTTTCGGCTTAAACGGTGGGCCAGACGTTGTAACTATACTGAGACCTTAGATATCTCAAGGTGGGTGGCGCATTTACCTTGTAGATGTCTATGGGTTCCAGTGACCACTTAACACCAGGCGGGCTGTGAGCTCGTCCACCCATATAAGCAATAAAAAAAATTACACTGATATTGAGATGAGCCCATACGATTTCACCACACCAAAAAGTTTCCAACGCGGCTACAGAAGTTTTCACTTCAATTATGTCATGTCCTTCTTCAAATATTAGAATTATAATATAATATATAAATATAATATCACTATTAGAATGAATAAACAACGAATTTGTTAAAAGCTTAAGTAACTTAATGTGCTCGATTTTGTTGAAGTGTTTAATTACACTTCAGCATATTGTATTTTGTAAATATTTTATTTTTATTTTTTATTCTATACTTAACTCATCGAATGTGCTAAATTCACCTAATTTTAAGTATCGTTTTGATTGATTCTTAACTTCATTTTATTTAACCGACCTTGTCTAAAATAATAATATTTTTGTTTAATTACAAATTGATTTCTTATCAAGTTGCAGTTCGCGCTTATCAGCTTACGAATATGATCTCATTAAATAGTTTATCTTGTTATTATCAAAATGTTAGGGGTCTTAGACTGAGTACTGTGGAGATTCAACAACAACTGTTACTAAACAATTATGATATTATAATATTTACTGAAACGTGGCTCAATGGTAGTATTTTAGATTTGGAGATATTTGACAACAGATATGAGGTTTTTAGAAGAGACCGAGAGAGCTCATCTATGTATAATTTTAGGAGAAGGGGAGGCGGTGTTCTTATCGCAGTAAAAAAACAGTTTGTAGCGTGGCGCATGTTTGAATGGGAGAGTGACTGTGAGGACGTGTGGATCAAAATTAAAAGTCGTAATTCAAATGTTCAGTTACTGAATCTGTGTGCAGTCTACCTGCCACCCCCCGTCACGGTCACAGCTCTCGATAATTATTTAGACAAATGTAGCGTAGGTTTTGACCAAAATTGTAGCACGATTATATTAGGCGATTTTAATCTAAGCGGGATAAACTGGGAGCTTAACGATGATGAGTCCTACACTACACCGAACAATTATGGTACCTGCCCAATGAATAGCAGTTTGATAGACTTTATGGCACTTAATGATATCGTTCAGCACAATCACATTCCCAATAGTAAAAATAAAATACTTGATCTTGTTCTCAGTAATACTCACAATAATGTTACAGTCAAAGAATGTACTCACCCACTAAGAGATATTGATGAATTGCATCCCCCCTTAGACATATCTATAGCAACGACGGTATTTATTAACAAAACTAGTCAGAATACTATCAAACCGAAATATAATTTCCGAAAAGCTAATTATGAAATTATTAACAATGAATTAAGTGATATTAATTGGAATAATGAATTTAATGATTGCAGTAATGTAAATTATATGGTTAGCAAATTGTATGAGATTCTCAGAAATATTATAAAAAGTCATGTTCCATTTACACCCACATTTAAATATAAAAATTACCCTGTCTGGTTCTCACCATCCTTAGTAAAAATGTTAAAGCTAAAACACAAATACCATACCAAATACAAAAAACATAGAAATCCGTTAGACAAAATAGAATTCAATTACTTGCGTGCTGATTGTGAAAGGGTCATGCGTAAATGTTATAACGATTATATAATCTCTTTAGAAATTTTAATATCCAAGAACCCTAAATACTTCTGGTCGCACATTAAAAAGAAACGTAATTTTAGTTCTAACTATCCACCCACTATGCGTCTTAACGACGTAAAAGGTCACAGTGTAGATGTCATCAGCGATCTATTTGCAAAATATTTCTCTTCTGTGTTTGAAGCTGATGACAATGTGTACAGCAATATTAATGCTGACTGGATAGACACAAAATGTAGTATGCGGGCTGTTCACATTGAAATTAACAGTGTCAGACGGAAGTTGGAAAATCTGGATCTAACCAAGGGAGTGGGGCCAGACAATATCCCACCACAATTTATCGTTAAATGTGCTGAACAACTCTCCACACCCTTGTTTTTAATATTCAATCATTCATTATTATCAGGGATTTTCCCTGAAAAGTGGAAGGAAGCCCTAATAGTTCCCATACATAAGAATGGGAAAAAAGATCTAATAACTAATTATCGGCCCATCTCCATCCTTTGTACATTTGCTAAAGTCTTTGAAAGTTTAGTTTATACTCATATTTACAATCATGTAAGAAACCAGCTGTCCCCATTTCAGCATGGCTTCATGACGAAGCGGTCCACAACTACGAATTTATTTCAATACGTAGATGATGTTGCGGTCATCGTTGACAACTCTGGGCAAGTTGACGCAATATATACTGATTTTTCTAAGGCCTTTGATAAAGTTAACCACAGCATTTTACTAGAAAAACTACATCAATTTGGTATCGAAGTTCCTCTGCTTAGATGGTGTTCTTCGTATCTAAACCAAAGGCCATCACAGGTTGTTATTGACGGGCACAGTTCCAATCCATTCATAGCTTCTTCGGGTGTACCTCAGGGTTCCATCTTGGGTCCACTATTTTTTAACATCTTTATCAACGAAATTACAAATCTTTTTAAATATTCTACCTGTTACCTATTTGCTGACGATCTTAAAATAATGCGTGTTATAAATGATGTGAATGATGCTGAACTATTACAGAGAGATATTGATAAATTGGTTGATTGGTGCCAAATTAATAAAATGTATTTGAATATTTCGAAATGTCTACATATAAAATTTACATTAAAACGCAATATAGTACCAACACAATATCATATTTCAGGGGAATGCTTGAGTGAAGTTTCTCAGACTCGTGATTTAGGGGTGGAGCTTGATACCAAGCTGAATTTCACTAAGCACATTGACAAAATTATAGATGCCGCGAACAAATCACTGGGTTTTGTACTTAGGAATGGTAAGGAGTTTAAGAAGGTTTCCACTACGCTAATGCTTTACAACAGTTATGTTAGAAGCAAACTTGATTACTGCAGCACTGTGTGGTGTCCTACATACAAAACCCATATTAGCAGGATTGAGAGAATTCAAAAAAAGTTACTTCGCCACATGTCGTACCGTTTTAGGCCGCCTAATTATGTTGAATCTTATGTTGATAGGGCTAAATATTTTAAAATGCAAACATTGAGTGATCGCCGCGATATGTTAGGCTTATGTTTTTTACATCAAGTTATGAGCGGTACTGTCGACTCCCAATTCATCCTCAATAAATTCTCTTTGAAGGTGCCATCTAGGTTACCTCGTCGCCCCGTTGCTCTTTTCAGCACCCGCTTTAGCAGAACCAATCTAGGCAAGCACTCACCTACTCCTCGTCTAACTAACCTTTATAATAATCTTGTTAGAAAAGTTGAAAACCTTGACATATTTGGCGATTCCCTTCCAATATTTAAGAACAAAATTATAAAAAGTTGTTGTTGAACCTCAGCCTCAGCCTTGGTCTGAGTACTCGGGTATTACTGCCCTTGTTGTCTTTCTTTTGTTTTTAATTTTTTATTATTATTAATAGTATTGTTAAATCTCTATTAATATATTAATGTAATGCATGCTGTGATTGCCTATAATTAGAGTTGCAGTTATCAATTGCTCTATACATGTCAATGTTATTTTATGTCTTACTGTAAACCCTGTCGGTAATCCTTAAATAAATAAATAAATAAGGCTTGTGAAGAGTATTAAGCGGTAGGCAGCGTCTTGGCTTTTCCCCTGGCATTGCTGACGTCCATGAGCGCCAGTAACAACTCACCATCGGGTGGGCCGTATGCTCGTCTGCCTACACGGGTATTACAAAAAATCAACCTTAAAGTTCTTTTTAAGTTCAGAATAGGCACAAAAACAAAATCGAATAACGTTTAAATACACAAATATTTCTTCAATGAACATTATGAGCTAGTCAAGCGGTAGGCAGCGGCTTGGCTCTGCCCTTGGCATTGTTGAAGTCCATGGGCGACGGTAACCACTCACCATCAGGTGGGCCGTATGCTCGTCTACCTACAAAGGCAATAAAAAAAAAAAAAGTCAAACCTTGTGATGAAACATTCCGAATAACTTCGGACGAGATAAGGCGTGGAGTCTGACCGCTTGTTCAGTTGAATTAGTAGCTAAAGCCATTGGCACCTTGTAATCGTGTAGGTGCGTCAGGAGACGTTTGGCACCTGGAAAAATCTTACACAATTAATGAAATAACGGTCGTATCTTTTTTTTCTACCTAAGCTGATAGCCTTGAGAGGCTATTTCAGCGTAACCTTAACTAATAGGTGAGCTCACGGGGCTCAAACCTGACGACGTTGCTAACACGAACCCTAGCAAAAGCCGTTCTTCGCAGAATCTACCACCGGATCGGAAACGCGACCCACTGAGAAGATCAGGCGAGAAACTCGGTGGACTGTGTCTTTGGGTTAATTTACTCGTCGAGCCCTTGGTCGCAAGCGACAGGTTCGACGAGAACGATGACCGGTGCTTGAGGTACCGGGAGGATCCGAATTGACGTGTTTGGGGCGGCGTCGACTGCTTTCCATTCTTTCTGCAGGATCGGGAATGTAGTTACCGGCGGCCACGATGAGGGTTCTCGTGTCATGCCGCTATAACGAAGTGGCGGTCGTATCAAAGGCGTATCTAGTCCGCGTAATGCCCGTATGGAAACATTACTCTAGCGTCCTTTATTAAGTACGGAAAGGGAACAAATGTGACAGGTTCATTTAAATTGCCGTGGTAAAGGCCTCCCTTTTTTTTGAGGGATTTTATGACCTGGTAGCTAAGACCTTTTTAGGTCATGTCTTATTTTAATTTATATTCTTATTTTTATGAAAAATGATATTATTGGAGTGAATGAAAAGAAATGAAGATGATTTATTTGAGACATTAATCAACCGGGATGAAATTAAATGAGATAATATGGATTGAAATATAATCTCAGTAAAATGGTGGTCATTTACTGAAAATTTTTCAGTGGACTTTTTGGAGGCTCCCGAGAAGTACCGTCAGCGTCAATAAGGTTGCATTTACATTAAATTAACGGAACCTAAGACGAATTTACCATTTTGAACGCATCAAACAATACAGAAGTATATACTTCGATATACCTTTCAGTAAGGGTGCGCTCGGCAACAATTTTTGAGCCAAATCAGTGAGCTGCTTCTCGAATTCGTCCACGGATATAGGTAACTTCAACAAGTCCACAACCGTCACACATATTTCCCTATCTGTGGTGCCGGTCATCTGCAGCAGAAGTTCTGACATGACGACCGAATTAATTCATAATTCGATTTGATATATATATTTTATTGCTTAGATTGGTGGATGAGCTGGGCTGTAAGTGGTTACTGGAGCCCATGGACATCTACAACGTAAATGTGCCACCACCTTGAGATATAAGTTCTAAGGTCTCAGTATAGTTACAAAGACTCCCCCACCCTTCAAACCGAAACGCATTACTGCTTCACGACAGAAATAGGCAGGGTGGTGGTATCTACCCGCGTGGACTCACAAAAGGTCCTACCTACCACCAGTGATATTGTGAATGTAGACTTCAAAGGTGTTCTTCTCGATCATAAATCTTTCAAAGACTGATTTTAATTGGTGACGACAACTCAACTGGTTACCGAATGTGTTAGGATTAAATTTCCAGTGTTATAACGATTATCTCAGCCTTCAATTCAATCGTGAACATTTGTTAAGTTCCTACGTATTTCATTAGAAAAATTGGTACCCGCCTGCGGGATTCGAACACCGTTGCATCGCTAGATATGAATGCACCGGACGTCATAACCTTAGGCCACGACTACTTCAAAATCACAAATACCTAATGTTACAATAATCCTTACGCGCGTTTGTAAATCCTTCGTGTAATCTTTTCCATATTTTTCGCAGATTTCTCGTATGATCTTGTGGTACAACACTTCAGAATCTAAAAAATACGCACATGTAATAGAGAATATATTTGTTCATTTATTTCTCAAGTTGCACCTAAACGTCACTATTTTCATTTTGGTGCTCGACCCGCAGATGTTCCAGATCGAAATCCAGTAGTCTTCCTTCTACCTATGGGAGTTAAAAGTATGGAGAATATTTTTTAAGGAAGAACAAGTTGAAAAAATAGAGTTGCATAATAATTGCGTTGATTAAGTTGTTGTTGTAATGTAACATCGACATGGTGCGTATACGACCTAATTTATCTACTCTTAGATTTATATCTCATATATAAACAGTGTACAGCGCGCTGCATGACGCCGTGGACAGGGGAAAGTGGAAAAAAATCCTAAGATTGAAGCTCATGGGTGATGGTGGTCACGACCCTCAGACATGAGGAACACGACTCGAGGAGGAGGAGATTTATATATCTTCTTAAGTAATTATTCTGATTTTTTTTTATAAATTTAATTCGTTTTTAATCATTTATGTTAGGTATGTCGCGATTAGTTTTCTTCGTTTTTTATTATTCATAATCTGTAAATAATTAAAACGGCAAATAAAAAAAAATTACTTAACGCTGGCACGCAGCCAGCACGCATCGTGCTGGAGTCAAAAAAGAAAGAAGAAGAAGAAGAAATTCAAACCAAGCACGGTCCCATCCATGTCGAAAAGGCAGTGTGTAACTTTCTTAAAAGACTTCCATATTGCTTTATCATCGGTTTTTAAACCAACACTTTTATTCTTCGTTGTGTAATTACGATAAAATTTCTCCAAAAACTTTTCAAATGCATCTCTCAATTTATTAATCGAAATTTGACGGAAAAAAATATCACAGTTTGTGATTTTATGTTTTGTCAAAAATATTTTCTCTAGCGTTTCGTTGATGGCTTACGTCACGTCTTAAATAATAAGCTATGGTCAATAGTAATATTCAACGACTTTTGTAAGAAACATAGATAAGTAATACACATACGTAGGGAAATAAATTTCTTTCGTTTATTCACAAAGACTGCAACACAGGGACGATGCCGACATAGAAAATGAACGCAGGGCATTGGCAGTTAAACGATTGAAATTTTTAGATATTATTGCTATAGAGTTCGCTTTTATAAACATTAATAGTAATCTATGTATTGTTATTTGACCTACACTAAATTTCAGATTTTTTTGCCATAAATCATTACTATGAGTATCATTTCAAAACTTTTCAAAGGTACATACAAGAAAAGTAGCTAGAATTTTTAGCGAAAAACACTTTTGAACAGAACTTCTGAAAACCGGATAGAACACAACGTTGTTTTAATCATTATTTAAAACTACATTCGTCACCAATCTTTGATTAATCGAATACCTACCTTTAAAAAATCGGTTGACATTTTCAATTTCCTGTTCCCGTGCACAGTGTTTCACTTGATACTGATTACCTACCTAAAAATTCCTTCCTGTATAATTAATACGAACAATAGTAAGAAATACAATTCACCACGAACTCTGTTTGATCGTGTTTGAAGATAAACCGTGGCGTCTTAAGAGGGACCATCACGATAAACGACAAATTTTAATGTCGATCTATTAAATCCCTAGCCTGTATAGACTAATGCTTACCCAACACCTTACTCATCATAAATCCTCTTACAATGATTTCATAAGAACATATCAGTCTCAGTTCGGGTCAGATATTCATAACATTTTCCTGGTGGTAGGACCTCTTGTGAGTCCGCGCCGGTAGGTACCACCGCCCTGCCTATTTCTGCCGTGAAGCAGTAATGCGTTTCGGTTTGAAGGGTGAAGCAGCTGTTGTAACTATACTTGAGACCTTAGAACTTATATCTCAAGGTGGGTGGCGCATTTACGTTGCAGATGTCTATGGGCTTCAGTAACCACTTAACACCAGGTGGGCTGTGAGCTCGTCCACCCACATAAGCAATAAAACAATAAAAAAAGTGGGTGGTTACCAATTTTCTTTTTAAATAATTTGTAGCGTCGAATAAAACCTTTTTAAAAAGAGTTCGGCCCTCTCACTATTGAAGCTAATTTAATAATCGCATACGTACATGATAGTGCCACTGGCACCGTGAATGTAGATTACCTATACAACAACCTAGAATTAGATTCAATTAGTAAGTATCTGAAGACGGCATCGGAACGCTACTTCTAAAAAGCGCCAATATACGAAATGTGGCCGTCGCACCAAGCACTTCATTTCGTATCCTCCCGAACCATTATCGTTGCTTTTAGGCACTTCAAGAGCATCGATCACCGTTCTAGTCGAACCCGTCGAATGCAATGAAGGGTTCGTTGTGCAGCTTAACCCTCAGACACAGCTCACTAAGTTTCTCGCCGGATCTTCTCAGTGGGTCGCGATACCGATCTGGTGGTAGATTTAGCGAACAACTGCTTAAGCTAAGGCAGATGTTAGCAAGGTGTTTAAGTCTGAGCCCCGTGAGCTCGCCTACACGATAGTTTAAGCTAGCATAACCCATCGAGGCTACTAGCAGTACGTAGACAAAAAAACTATATTCACTGAGATTGTTGTTGTATCTCCTCAGTAGCCCATCGATGCTACTGGCCGATAAAGGGACAAATAAGTTCGTCCATTTTAACTGCACATATATATTCTTGATTGCTTAGGTGGGTGCACGAGCTCATGGCACACCTGACATTAAGTTGTTACCGGAGCCCATAGACACCTAGATACAACTTAGATGCATCTAACACATCTCGAGATATGAGTTCTAAGGTCTCAGTATAGTTACAATGGCTGCCCCGCCCTTCAAGCCGAAACGCATTACTGCTTCACGGCAAAAATAGGCACGTCATAAACATTGTTGTCTTTTTTATTACAATATCAAATTACGAATAAATATCCTGGTTTCGGGGAAATAAAACAACGCAATAAATATTAAAAGTATAAGTTTGTGTTTTTAATTTACGATAAAATTCATTTAATTCAAAAAAGTTGTTCACCATTTATGGTCCAACCACCTACCTAAGATTGCAGGTTATATATAATCTTACTCTATGGATTTGCGTCAATGGATCAACAATTTTAATACGATGTATATGGTCTTTTCGCCTTAAAAGTGTACAATTTTTAAAAATAGTCGAAATTGAGTTAATATGCGGAATCATTTGGTATCACCAGTATTGTTCTGACAAATACTGTCCAAAGAGCGTAGTTTAGTTTTACTTTTTTTTTGTTTATCTATATTTTGACTACCATTAACAAAATTAATACATAATTTTATCTTACTTTAAAAGACAGATAATGTAACTGGTAAAAAATAAATGTTGCAAAAATGATTAATATTAAAAAATATCACACATTAAACCTTTAAAACACTCTCCTGTAAAATTAGTAAGTTTATACAGTTTACAGATTATACAGTTTTAATGCGAGAAGACGATATTTGTTTTAAACTTAATATTTACGAATTTGACTTAAATAGCAACCTCCCCAGAATGATATCTGCAATATTGAATGTTTTCATGTACATAACTCTGATCGTATCAATGGGCTGTGGAAACCATTTTAGATTATCCCAAAAGAATCTCAACTCTTGGCACATTGTATATAAAAAAACTTCATAATCCATTATTTTCAAAAGGACAAAATTAGGTCTAGCATTGTAAATAAAAATAGGTACCATCTTAATGCTACTAGCTTTTGCTCTGCCAGCATTCCGCAGTATATTGTAGTGTTTGGTTGGTTTTAGGTAACTACTAGACTGCCTAACTAACCTTTTATAAAGTTCTCTCTGTTGTTAAGTTTAATATGCTTTTTTTTATTGCCCTTGTAGGCAGACGAGCATACGGCCCACCTGATGGTGAGTGGTTACCGTGGCCCATGGACTTCAGCAATGCCAGGGGCAGAGCCAAGCCGCTGCCTACCTAATTATATTTACATTATAATATTCATACCAAGATTTTGGCACTGATTCTGTAAGCTACCTACCTTCCTACCTAGCTCCTACCCAGATAAATAGAGTAACAAGTTGGGTAGGAAACGAGGAAAGAATGATAAGTGTAATATAAATAAACAAACATTGATTGTGTAAGTTTAACAATTAATTAACACTTATTACCTTCTGCCAAATTTTAAATACAGACTACTATGCCATATAGAGGAAATAGCAGGAAATCAGGTGGCAGGAGGTAAAGAAGGAAACGGTTTTTATATCACATCCAACGGCTTGATAGGGCTTAGATGAAAATCTTCTATGAACGGATCAAATTGGTATCTATATCTTGAGTTCAGAGATCGACTGTACATTTCTGCTATCAGGGCATTCCTATTATACATCTTCTTGATCCTATTTACGGCTTGCATCTTTCTCACTTTACCGATCTCACTGACCGGAGCTTCAATGTATAGATAGCGCAACGTCTGACATTTTTCTACTAAAACACTGGGTTCGGCCACATCACTGATCTGTGTTTCAATGTCTTCTATAATATACACCTTTTCAAGTGATATGCATTCGCTTAATGTTAAATACAAAGCTTTAAAATCAATGTTCTTGCCTAGTATCCGGAAGTTCTTTAGACTTTTGCTTTCGGACAATGATTTCGATTTGATTACGGCAGAAGCAAAAATTGATTTGCATTCTAAATTAAAAGTTACAAGATTTGTGCACGAACTAAATAAGACATCAAAGAATGGTGTTGCATACCGCATCGATCCAGTCAAGCTAAAGTATGTTAGCTTTTTCAAGTATTCATAGGTGGGTTCCAGAAGCACTCCATAACCGAAGCAAGCATCAAAAAACACACTGACTCTGAGCTCTTTCTTGTCTTCGAATATATCATCATAATTTAAATTTATGGTCGGAGCTATGATCTTCCGTTTCAAACCTGCCTTTTTAGGTCTCTCTGTCTCTAATTTAGACCCATCAGGCTCTATATAGTACCAGTCAATGGTCTTTCTTCTGACTTTATCATTGATGAATGACGGAAAATATTCTTGTAGTTGCTTAAACAGCTTTTGGAATAACGCTTCATTAAAAACGTTTTTTTCTTTCTCCCAGAATATCATTGACATGTTCCCATTTAGTGGAGTCTGCGGATCCTCGAAGAAGTCTTTGGCAGCTATATTAAAGTATCTTTCAAAGAATCCTCTTATCAATTCTGACCCGTATATGTTATAATAACGTACTCTTGTCATTGTTATTATGCAATATTCATACTTTGTTAAATCTATTTTAGACAGGAGATGCTGCTGTACAGTTGTACCGTAGTATGAATTCAGGTCCTTCCAATTTAAGATAGTTATAAATAAAACTCGACATGGAACCATCATCATTGGCTCCTTGTAACTGTAATTGCTGACGTCTGTCGTGCAAACATAATCGCATTCAGATATAGTATACTTCAGCGATTGTAACTTGGTTTTATTCAAAACGTGTATTGAAAAATTGCTGTACATTAAATTGATCGATGATCCAACAAAATGTATGTTTTCAAATTTTGCCAATAAATTCTGGCATGCTTCAATGAATTCTGGTGTCATTCTCGTCATGCCTAGTTTACCAAATATATAGTTGATGGCGATATTCTTAACAGTAGGGCACAGCGGATGAATATCAAGTAAATCACAGATGCTTATATCAGTGTATGTTACATCTAAAGTCTGTAGACTTTTTAAATGGCGTACGGCCTGTATGAGTTTAGTTTTCGTTAAATCATGCATTCCGCTAAGCGACAGGTCTTTTAGACTATAAGCGACTGCCTTAAAAAAATCAGTTTTCAAAGAATCTGCCGTCGATAGTATGTTCAGAGAAAACTTTAAGTTTTTTACGACTCCTTGCGTTATTATTTCCCTTAAAGGTTTACATGTGTTGTATATATTATAAACGGTCGGCGTGTCTAAATATTTTATGATTAATATTATCATTTCGGCAGGTAAATTTAATAACGCCGGACTTTCTTCCATTTTGACTTTAGTAGGATTTGGAACGGCGTTAATACGAGATCAACAGATTTTATAGTAGATTACGGGTTGTTATAATCACACGAACACTATATTGTTAGTAATTCAATTGGAAAACATATTAAATTTAATTAATTTTTAGTTTACTGTGCGATCAATAACAAACACAATGCCATGACAAATGACATTAGGGAATTGTCACATTTGTTTGTTGATTCGCTCATTTGACATACATAAGGGAAAAGCCCATACAGCCCCAAATCTTTTGTATTTAGTTATTTTCTAACGAGACCTAGTATAAAAGATAAAGTGGTCCGAATTGAAATTTAATTAATCATGGAATAAAATTAAATGAAGTCAGATAAGGCAATACCTCAGATGTTGGATACGATGAAACGAAATGGTCTTTCATGATCAGTAAAAAGGTGAAAAGGTTTACCAACAGTTCTATGGACTTTTGGAAACATCTTAATAATCTATATCGAGCGATTTATTTAACTTTGTCTCTCTGTAATTTTACAGATGGCCATAATACGATATGCCATCATTATTAAGCATTTAAAATAAAATAAATAAAATACAACAAATTATTTATTTCAAATACAAACAAACGGAACAACCTAAGATTTTCCAAACGAAATAAACGAGCAACATTAATATAACGTAATTAGCTATCTTAAAGCCAATACGCTTCCTCTGGGCGTATTCAGCGTCCGTCAGATTATCCTCTAACAGATATTTCCTGATGCCCAAACACCAAACGTTAATATACTCAACCCAATTAATTGAGGCGACGTCAAAATTAAATATAACTTGATCCGTTTTTGACAGATTATTAAACAATTCCTCCATATTTTTGTCTTGGAAATACCAAGTTTTCGACGAGAAGTACGACAGAGCCACGTTCGTTTTGTATACTTTCGTATTCACATCGACAAATCTAAAAAAAAAACGGGGTTTTGTGTGAAAGCTTCGTTGCTGATTTTCGTGGAAAGTGTATAAAGCTTGATTACTAGCGGCCAAATATACGAGTAGGTACCACCATCTTGCCTATTTCTATTAAGGAGCAGTTGTTTGCATCATTCAAAAGAGACAGACATTAAGGAGAAGAGTAATTTTGTCCTTTTCTAGACTAAAAGAGACTAACTAGGGTTACTAATAATAAGTAAACAAAAATCTTGATAAGACGATTTTAAAAACTGCCCAAATAGTTTTAATTTGCTTCTACGTGTCTCGAAAACCAAAGGGATCATTAAAATTTTTAAGCCCGCATACATACCTAGGTTTGTTTCCCGTGACCTTCAGGAAAGTGTCCACAATATAAGCAGGCAGGTACTGCAGGATCCAAGTTAACAGGAGGAACAGCGTGGGGCTCGCCGTGAATACCACAAAGACGTCCCAGAGAGCTTTGGGACTTGGCATTTTGGCGGCAAACTCGAGAGCGTATTTCTGAATCTGCCCTAAAATTCAAACGGGGTCTCTAGTCATTGCCTGTGACGTCACAGACCGCAGACGGTGACCGTTTAATACATTTAAAGCGGATAGTTTGACTAGAAGTGGAGTGTCTTGGGAGCCTTAGCCTTAGGGTAGGTGCCTTGACTATTTCTGGTACGAAACAGTATGTTCCAGTTTGAAGCAGGTGGTGCAGCCGTAGTACTATAGAACAGGGACTTAGAACTCATATCTCAAGGTAGTTCACCCACGTGTTCCGTGCGCCTTAACACAACATATCAAACATTCTCTCGCATTTTTTATTCTAGAGTCTTCACTTCACGAACTCGACTTACCGAAAGTGATCATGTTTCTGCTGACAGACGTCAAAGCGTAGATCTTGGGAACGTCGCTTCTGACGTTCGCTGTCACGTAGCCAGCCACGATGATGCTGTTATTGACATAGTCCACCGGCACCACGCTGGATTTACTCGACACGTCTGCGTATATGACGTGGGTCAGTCCAAGGCCAGGGCTCGCCACAATCTGATAAACGACGGAAACTGTACAAAGACTGATACAGTGCCCGACGACAAATTTCAAACATCGACTTTAGAAAGAGACGAGACGGCTTCGTAGAGCGCTCTCTCTGTCGCACGCTGCACTAAGAGCCCGGTATCTATACGCACACGGAACTGACCACTGACAGACGTCACGTCGGCAGCGTGCGAAAGAGACAACGCTATATGAAGCTGGATTCAGTCGATCGTCTCTTTCTAACGACCGACGTGCAACATTTAACGCCGGGTAAGATATCAACGGGCTCTTAATTAATACAGTTTTTAGTTTCAATTAAGTTGACCAATGGTCAATGGCACAGCAGTTAGCGCCCCCGACTGTTGCGCCGAGGGTCTATGGTTCGATTCCTACATCGGAAAAACATTCGCATCACGAATAGTTTTATTTGCTCTTTCTCACATCGTGAAACGAAACGCATAGTCTCAATTATTATAATATTATCTGTGCATTTATCACACAAAGAGTAAAACCCCAAGTTTTTTTTTTTTTTTTCCTACCTAAACTGGTAGCCTTGAGAGGCTATTCCAGCGTAACCTTAACTAGTAGGTGAGCTCACGGGGCTCAAACCTGACGACGTTGCTCACACGAACCCTAGCAAGCGCCGTGCTTCGCAGAATCTACCACCGGATCGGAAACGCGACCCACTGAGAAGATCTAGCGAGAAACTCAGTGGGCTGTGTCTGAGGGTTAATTTAGTCGTCGAGCCCTTCGTCGCAAGCGACGGGTTCGACGAGAACGGTGACCGGGCTCAAAAGTAGTGAACATTTTCCTAATAAGATATGACCTAAAGGTCTTGTTATGTATAGATATTAAGTCACATTATAAAAGGGCAGGTAGTTGCAAAAATAAATCAGTCTGCTTTGGAATTCCGACTTTCATTTGTAATACACAACAACTGGCGACGAGGATAATCATTTAAAAACATTTTCGACGCGTGTTTTCTCTTAAATTGTAATAATGCCGATTGGGAAAGTTGAAAGTTTTGATATGGGATCTCAAAATTGGGACACATACATTCGTCGTGTAAAACAATTCATGGAACTCAACGACATTGAACAGAGACTTCACGTTGCAACGCTCGTAACCTTAGTTGGGTCTGAGTGCTATGACTTAATGTGTGACTTGTGTGCTCCGGACTTACCAGAAGAAAAGGATTTCGACATACTCGTAAAATTAGTCAAAGATCATCTAGAACCTGAAAGATCGGAAATAGCAGAACGTCATATCTTCAGGCAAAGAAAGCAGCAAAATAACGAAAGCATTCGTTCCTACCTACAAAGTTTGAAACATTTGGCTAAAACTTGCAATTTCGGCATCACATTAGAAATTAATCTACGCGATCAATTCGTATCAGGATTATATAGTGAGGAGATGCGATCAAGGCTGTTTGCTGAAAAAGATATAGATTACAAGCGCGCTGTTGAGTTGGCATCAGCACTGGAAGCAGCGGATCGACATGCGATGGCGGCTGGGGGCACTGGGGGCAGCTCACAGGCTGCGTCCGAGAGCGAAGGCATGCATCGGGTCGGCGGAGCGCGCGCGGAGGCTCGCTGCGCCTGCAGACGCTGCGGCAAGCTGGGCCATGCGGAGGGTCGGTGTCGGTACAAGCACTACACCTGTGACTCATGTGGCGAGAAGGGACACCTAAAATCAATGTGTCGGAACCGTAAAGGTAACCAAAAGATTGAAAAAAACCGAGGTCAGTACTATTTAAACCATAGTGACTGTGATTCTAGTGATAATAGTTTTTATAACTTAAAGGACCTGATCAGTAGCGAGGGTGAAGGACCATATTACGTGAAAATTTTTGTTCAAAATGTTCCATGTAAATTTGAGATTGATACGGGTTGTAAAATTTCGGCCATATCTAAAGCTTTTTATGAAAAGCATTTTATGTGTATTCCTATACAAAGCGAAATCTTGAATTTTAGTTCATATACAGGCGATGTAATTGAGACTATCGGTTATATAATGGTAGACGTATCTTGTGGTTGTGAGTCCGCCAAATTAAAACTATATGTAATTAAAAACGGCGGCCCGCCACTGCTAGGCCGAATTTGGATTAAAATATTAAAATTAAGTTTTCTAAAATGTCATTCGATTTCTGAGACGACCTCGACGGTGGAGGCTTTACGAAACGAATTTCCAGAAGTGTTTGCTGGAGGTTTAGGAACATGTAAATCACGCATAAAATTACATTTAAAAGAAAAGACGCCAATATTTGTAAAGGCGCGGGCGCTGCCACTGGCGTTGCGCGAACGCGTTGAGCGAGAACTTGATCGTTTACAAAGTGAGGGAGTTATTTACAAAGTAGATAGGTCTGATTACGGCACGCCTATCGTACCAGTCGTTAAGGCAAATGGCGATATTCGTATTTGCGGCGACTATAAAATCACAATAAACCCACGTCTGAAGGATTATCACTATCCTTTGCCGCACATTAAAGATTTGTTTGCCACTTTAGGTGGTGGTGAATATTACACAAAATTGGATTTATCTAATGCATTCCAGCAATGCCTCTTAGACGAAGAATCCCAGCCGAATCCATACATATTGATCACGGTTGTCTTGTATGGGGTTACAGAATAATAATTCCAACTTCATTGCGAGAGACTGTGTTACAGGAGTTACATGAGGGACATCCGGGTATTGTTAAGATGAAACAATTAAGCCGGAACTACGTATGGTGGGAGACAGTCGATGCGGACATTGAACGTGTATGTGCTCAGTGCCAGGCCTGTCGATCTCAGCGCGCTGCACCACCATCGGTGCCGCTGCACTCGTGGCCATGGCCGGAAGAGCCGTGGGCGCGCCTTAATCTTGATTTCTTGGGACCGTTTAATAACAAATATTACTTAATTATAGTGGACGCTCATTCAAAATGGATCGAGGTGGAAAAATTGAGCTGTACATCAGCCACGGCAGTAATCGCATGTCTCAGACGATTGTTTGCTCGATTTGGCTTAGCAAAAAAGGTAGTAACTGATAACGGACCACCTTTCTCGTCGATCGAATTTAGAACATATTTAAGTAAAAACGGTATAAAACATTTACCGGTGGCTCCGTATCATCCATCTAGCAATGGTGCAGCGGAAAACGCCGTAAAAACCATAAAAAGAGTGTTGAAAAAGGCTTTAATTGAAAAGGAAGACGACAATACCGCCTTGACAAAATTTCTCTTTATGTACAGAAATTCTGAGCACAGCACTACAGGGCGCGAACCAGCAGTTGCTTTGTTCGGACGTCGCCTGCGTGGAAGACTGGATCTGTTGCGTCCAAATACTAGCTCCATAGTACGAGAAGCACAGCTGGCAAGCGAAAGCTATAATGCAGGCACAGCCGGATATAGGGAGGCGGCAGAAGGAGACTCGGTCCTATTGCAAGATTTCACACAGGGAAAAAAGAAATGGACCACAGGAACAATAAAAAACCGCTCAGGTCCGGTGACATACAGGGTAACAGCAGATGACGGGCGGGTACACAAACGTCACATCGACCAGATTTTAATAAGTAATAATAGTCGAAAATCACGTTATTCTTTGTCCAAATTAAACACTGATTTCGAGACAAAATCAGTAAATGATAGTGTGGGTGAAGTTCGGGAAAGTCCGTGTATGACCGGAGAAAAGGAGCTCAACTCCAGCTATGACACGGGACCGGAAAGTCCACAACCTGTGACTCCTAGTCACTCGCCGGCGCCGAATATCTTGCAACCATCGCGTCAGCGCCGTAAAGCTGCTTTAACGTGTATTCAGAGAATTAAGGACCAAAATTACTAAATATATTTACATATGTGTGTATAAGATTATATACTTTATTTATGACAGGTATACTAGTAATCTAAATGTCGAGAATAAGAACAACATGAAAATTGTGTTTAGAGCCTTATAGGGTTATTGTTCGCATATTATTTGGTTAGGAAATAGCGGTATAAACATCATTTGTGTATATGTATTTTTATGTTAGTTATAATCATACGATATTTGTTTCCTGTGAACACTCACTTTTGAAATTGCCTGTTTTTACTGTCATGTGTAAGCAATATCATGTAACGCGTTGTTTCAACCATGTTCTCTCATTTATTCAGCATTCGGGAATTTGTATTCCATTAATTTAAGAGGAGGACAATGTTATGTATAGATATTAAGTCACATTATAAAAGGGCAGGTAGTTGCAAAAATAAATCAGTCTGCTTTGGAATTCCGACTTTCATTTGTAATACACAACAGGTCTCTGTCACCAGGTAATAAAAATAATAATAATAATTTTGGACTTTTTGGCGGGAGCGCGAAGAGACAAGTTGTGTGATTTATTTTATTTTGTCTATTTAGTGTTTCTTCGGGTTTAAATGTGTAATAATGGTGGTTTATTAACTGATTAATATCTGTGAAAGTGCACAAATGTGGGAAAATGAAACAAAGCCGCTGGACGTAACTTCTCGGGGTCATCCAAAAAGTCCACTGAAAAAATCCTAGTAAATGACCACCATTTTACTGAGATTATATTTCATCCCATATCATCTCAATTCATTTCATTTAATTTCATCCCAGTTGATTAGTGTCTCAAATTAATCATCTTCATTTCATTTCACTCCACAATATCATTTTTCATAAAAATATGAATAATATAAATAAAAATAAGACATGACTTAAAGGTCTCAGTTACCAGGTCATAAAATCTATTAAAAAAAAGAATAAATTTCATTCCATATCATCTCATTTCATCCCAGTTGATTAATGTTTCGAATTAATCATCTTCATTTCATTTCACTCCATATTATCATTTTCCATAAAAATAAGAATATTACTTAAAATAAGACATGACCTAAAGACCTTAGGTCATAAAACACCTTTAAAAAAATCTCGACTTTGGCGCCTTTTTTTATACATTTTCAAATATGTTTTCTAAATATTTTTGTCGGACTAAAATATACATAACATCACTTCCACAAACCGACTTATTATTTGTCCCGAACGTGAACACCGTTATTTTGGAATAATTAATCTATAAATGAATTCAAGGGGTTTATAAACTAGATACTAGCAAAAATGGCATCAGAAGAAACCAATTGCCATACTGTACGTATGTTTACGGGCATTCGTAGTGGATCTTGACTACACGGGAGTTAAACAGGTGAGCCATAAAGGGTTTTTATGACAAATAACTCGATAAAACATATAAAATTTAAGAGATAACTTAATATTTGGAACGTGTTATTCTTTTATTACAACGCAAGGAATCCCATTAATCCATTCAATGTATTTTTTTCCCTATCGATTTGCTGCAAGCCTAAGAAGCTATTATAGCGACGCGCGGGTAGGTGAGCTCACGGGCTCAACCCGAGAGAATTTGCTAACACTAACTTGAGTTAGTGTGCTTAGTTCGAGTTTTTTAACTTTCTCGATAGCGTAAAAGTTAACATAAATTTGTATGGAATTGGAACGTTTGCCTATGTTTGCCGCTAGGGGCGCTGTTCCGACTGCATACAAAGAATTAACTTTTACGCTATCAAGAAAGTAAAAAAAACTCACACTAAGCACACAGTGCTCTTCAGAATCTAGCACCGGATCGGAATCGCGACCCATTGAGAAGATCCGGCGAGAAACTCAGTGGGCTTTATCTATTAACGACGTTAAAGTCAAATGTCATACCGCATTTGCGCCGAATAAACAAGTCTTATCCAACCAGCCAGGCATCGGTTCGTAATAAGCGCCAATCACTGAAAATATAAATCATTACAATTTATTGCACTTAATTATCGTTAACACGATTTCATTACTTTGTCATTTATGTATATTATATCGGCAATGAAAGGCTATTTGGTATAAGCGACATTTTTGCAATTTTACAGCAGAGCCATTTAAAGTTTAAAATTTTGGAAAAAATATCATAATAAAAAAAGCTGATTCAGCTGTTTGAATGGACTAAACTCCTTCGAAGTTCAATTAAGAACATAGGTAGCGGTAAAACCGTAGGCAGCGACTTGGCTCTGCCCCTGGCATTGCGGATGTCCATGGGCTCCGGTAACCACTTGAAACCAGGTGGGCCGTCAGCTCGTTCATCCATCTAAGCAATAAAAGAAGTCCTTTGAGCACGCACGGGTGGTGGTACTTATACCACCACTCAGCCTATTTCTGCGCGAACCAGTGAAAAAGCTTACGTCCCAATATGAGTTGGTATTTACGTTGTTGATATCTACGGAGTCAGGTCTGGATTTAAGACCAGTTTGCCCTGTCATCGTTGATCCATCTGAACTATAAGCAGACCGATTTAAGAACGATGGATTCACAATGTCATGACTTCCTCACACGAGATCGGAGCTTGCCCCTCGGTCTGATTACAACTGAAACTTCTGATTAGAAATGAATTAAGATTTACCAACTGCGGGCCTCACTATACAGATGGGCAGATCCGAAGCATTCTTCACTAAAGCTTCAGCCAAAGCTTTTTCGAACGTGTAAGTGTTCGGCCATCCTTTTATGATACTGAAAATTAAAAAAACATTAATCGTAATGTGGAATTATGGCACCATCGAATTGGACAGCTGGGTTCTTGCCTTGGAGTGATGGCGTTGAGTTGTTCCGCATCTAGTTTCTCTGCTATCGCCAGCATAGCTTCAGGAGTCCATGTGCAAGGATAGAATTCTTCGTGGACCTCTGTGTTTACCATCTGGTGCGTAGCGTGGACATACGCGGTGGAAACATGGACGAAGGTTCTGTAAGAAAAACTATTACTATAGGGGGTTCTTTTTAATTGATCATACGGCCCGCTGTTCTATATTCAGTTGCCATCGCCGGTGATCGTCAGCCAAACAGCTGATAGCTCCTCACACTTCGATATAATAAGGATATTATAGCGCTGTGAAATATCATGGATGAGAGTTAATTCCAGAGCCGTATGGTAACGTGGCAGAGAAGATCTCTAGGAATGCACAGTGGATGAACGCAGCTGTTCTAGGTATGGATAAACTCTGCTGCGGGGGTGGGCGGTGTGATGGTAAAAGATGAAGGTATCATTCCGATCAATTCCTCATGGAACATTCGAAACACAGAGAGAACCGAAGCTCCTCAAGACTCAAAGAAGCTTAATGCGGAAACCTTGGTCCACACAAGAGGCTCCTAGGTATTTCTTCCCTAAAAAATTACAATGGAGCAAATGGAGAAAAGATTAAGGAGCCGGAACAGGATAAATATACGGATTTATTTATATATTTATTTATATATATTTTAACTGGCGGTAGGACCTCTTGTGAGTCCGCGCGGGTAGGTACCACCACCCTGCCTATTTCTGCCGTGAAGCAGTAATGCGTTTCGGTTTGAAGGGTGGGGCAGCCGTTGTAACTATATTGAGATCTTAGAACTTATATCTCAAGGTGGGTGGCGCATTTACGTCGTAGATGTCTATGAGCTCCAGTAACCACTCAACACCAGGTGGGCTGTGAGCTCTTCCACTCATCTAAGCAATAATAAAAAAACGGTTAGCTGGTAGAAAACTCAATTGTTGAGTTAAGCTCGCCATTTTTTATATCTTACGCAATTATTGTAATATTAACTGTGTGTACAATAAAGAATAAAGAATATATATAGTAAGGAATACTCTACAAAAAGGGTATAAAACCGGCGCGCAGCTCCGTCACCCGCGCATTTGTCAGTTGACATTCGTCGAGAGAACATCGTTCAAAGACTTTAAGTGGTCTGGGGGCTAAGAGTGGACTGGGGGCCCTTCCATGCCCTGCGTCGGTCTCTCACGCAATCCGTGGTCGAGCACGTACTATGTTCCGCGCTTCATTCAGGTGTTGCCTCTATCTCACCTCCAACATCCTACCTCTCCTAATCCTACTCTCCGAAAATTGAACTATGAAGTCGACAAAAAAAAAGAAAAGGGTTTCACAGGCGGTTCCCCATTCCACATTTAATGTGGATTTCAGCAATGTCAGGGGCCTACATAGCAACCTTGACGCCGTACGCCACCACCTTGAGACGGCGCAGCCTGCCCTGCTTTTTTTTTAACGGAGACGCAGATATCTGCTCCGGATGATACCTCATACCTTGAGTACCCCGGCTACGTATTGGAGCACAACTTCCTGCGTAAAGCCGGGGTGTGCGTATTCGTCCGGGCTGATGTCTGTTGTCGCCGTCTTCGGGGCCTCGAACAACGGGACCTGTCCCTCTTGTGGCTGCGCGTAGATCACGGGGGCCGTAGCCGAATCTACGCGTGCCTGTACAGGTCCCACAGCAGTGATGCAGGTTCAGCTCTGTTTGAGCATGTGCAAGAGGGGACTAACCGCGTGCTTGAGCAGTACCCATCTGCGGAGGTGGTGGTTCTTGGAGACTTTAACGCTCACCACCAAGAGTGGTTGGGGTCCAGAACCACTGACCTCCCGGGTCGGACTGCCTACGATTTCGCCTTGGCCTACGGTTTCTCCCAGCTGGTGACACAGCCCACCCGTGTCCCAGATATCGAGGGGCACGAGCCTTCTTTGTTGGACCTTCTGCTGACCACAGATCCGGCCGGATACAGTGTGGTGGTCGACGCTCCGCTTGGATCGTCTGATCACTGCCTTATTCGTGCTGTCGTACCACTCTCTCGTCCTGATCGTCGAACGACGACCGGGTATCGAAGAGTTTGGCGGTATATGTCAGCAGATTGGGATGGATTGCGTGAATTTTACGCATCCTACCCATGGGGGCGGTTCTGCTTTCCCTCTGCTGATCCTGACGTCTGTGCGGACCGTCTTAAAGACGTGGTGCTCCAGGGGATGGAATTGTTTATTCCCTCCTCTGAAGTGCCCGTTGGGGGTCGCAGCAGACCCTGGTATAACAATGCCAGCAGGGATGCTGCACGCCTCAAGCGGTCCGCATACGTGGCATGGGATAATGCCAGGAGACGTCGGGATCCTAACATCTCAGGGGAAAGGCGGAAATATAACGCCGCTTCCAGGTCCTACAAGAAGGTAATTGCCAAGGCGAAGTCGGAGCACGTTGCTAGAGTTGGCGAGCGATTGAAGAGCTATCCCTCCGGGAGCCGTGCTTTTTGGTCGCTCGCCAAAGCTGCAGAAGGAAACTTTTGCAGGTCTAGTCTCCCACCACTGCGCAAGTCCGATGACAATCTGGCCCACAGCGCGAAAGAGAAGGCTGACCTTCTGGTCAAACTCTTCGCCTCGAACTCGACTGTGGACGACGGGGGTGCCACACCACCGAACATCCCCCGGTGTGATAGCTCCCTGCCGGATATCTGCTTCACACAGTGTGCAGTCAGGCGGGAGCTCCGACTCCTGGACGTCCATAAGTCGAGTGGGCCAGACGGCGTCCCCGCAGTGGTTTTGAAAACGTGCGCCCCTGAGCTGACACCTGCGCTAACGCGTTTGTATCGCCTCTCTTATTGCACTAACAGGGTTCCGTCTTCATGGAAGACCGCCCACGTCCACCCTATCCCCAAGAAGGGTGACCGGTCGGACCCATCGAGCTACAGGCCTATCGCGATAACTTCCTTGCTTTCCAAGGTGATGGAGCGAATTATAAACACACAACTCCTGAAGTATCTTGAAGATCGCCAGCTGATCAGTGACCGACAGTACGGTTTCCGTCACGGTCGCTCAGCTGGCGATCTTCTTGTATACCTTACTCACAGGTGGGCTGAAGCCTTGGAGAGCAAGGGCGAGGCTCTTGCTGTGAGCCTTGATATCGCGAAGGCCTTCGACAGGGTCTGGCATAGGGCACTTCTATCGAAGTTACCATCTTACGGAATCCCCGAGGGTCTCTGCAAGTGGATCGCTAGCTTTTTGGATGGGCGGAGCGTCACGGTCGTTGTAGACGGTGACTGTTCTGATACCATGACCATTAACGCTGGCGTTCCACAAGGTTCGGTGCTCTCCCCCACGCTTTTCATCCTGTATATCAATGACATGCTGTCTATTGATGGCATGCATTGCTATGCAGATGATAGCACGGGGGATGCGCGATATATCGGCCATCAGAGTCTCTCTCGGAGCGTGGTGCAAGAGAGACGATCAAAACTTGTGTCTGAAGTGGAGAACTCTCTGGGGCGAGTCTCCGAATGGGGTGAATTGAACTTGGTTCAATTCAACCCGATAAAGACACAAGTTTGCGCGTTCACTGCGAAGAAGGACCCCTTTGTCATGGCGCCGCAATTCCAAGGAGTATCCCTGCAACCTTCCGAGAGTATCGGGATACTTGGGGTCGACGTTTCGAGCGATGTCCAGTTTCGGAGTCATTTGGAAGGCAAAGCCAAGTTGGCGTCCAAAATGCTGGGAGTCCTCAACAGAGCGAAGCGGTACTTCACGCCTGGACAAAGACTTTTGCTTTATAAAGCACAAGTCCGACCTCGCATGGAGTACTGCTCCCATCTCTGGGCCGGGGCTCCCAAATACCAGCTTCTTCCATTTGACTCCATACAGAGGAGGGCCGTTCGGATTGTCGATAATCCCATTCTCTCGGATCGTTTGGAGCCTCTGGGTCTGCGGAGGGACTTCGGTTCCCTCTGTATTTTATACCGTATGTTCCATGGGGAGTGCTCTGAGGAATTGTTCGAGATGATACCAGCATCTCGTTTTTACCATCGCACCGCCCGCCACCGGAGTAGAGTTCATCCATACTACCTGGAGCCACTGCGGTCATCCACAGTGCGTTTCCAGAGATCTTTTTTGCCACGTACCATCCGGCTATGGAATGAGCTCCCCTCCTCGGTGTTTCCCGAGCGCTATGACATGTCCTTCTTCAAACGAGGCTTGTGGAGAGTATTAAGCGGTAGGCAGCGGCTTGGCTCTGCCCCTGGCATTGCTGAAGTCCATGGGCGACGGTAACCACTCACCATCAGGTGGGCCGTATGCCCGTCTGCCTACAAAGGCAATAAAAAAAAAAAAAAAAAAAAAAAAAAAGTGTTAATTTAGGAAACACGAATTTTATTAACACATTGGCGCGTTGCTCTGGATTTAACGAGCAACGCGCCGCCCTCGTCGCGGTCATAGGAGAGGACCTCTCGCTGCCGCGCGTCGTGGCTACGATGCTCGGCAGCGACGCGTCCTGGAAGGCGATGCTCGACTTCTGCGAGTCCACCATCTCGCAGAAGGAGGCGGCGGAGCGAGAGAGGGAGAGCTCTTCCCTTTCCGCACCGATCCGTCGCCGTCGAGCCGGGGGCCGGAGGCGGGAATACGCCCGTACGTCCCGGCCCCTGTAGGTGGCGGCCTCCCCCCGGTGAAGGTCAAGGGGCGACCTGAGGGGGTGAGGCCGCGCGGCGCGCTACCAGCACTCTAGCGCGCTGCCGTGGAGTGAATAGAGCGACCGGTCGACGGTGTATCGCGTCCCGACCCGGCAGGCTGGTTCTGGTCCAGCGGGGTATTCCGGGACACCAGCGGCACCGTCTGGGCGGCCCGACGGGCTGCCGTACCGAGACGGCCGACGTTTCAGAGCCTTCGATTCGCCTCGAAGGCTCCGTCGGCCGGGCGTCCTTGGGGTGAGCCGCGCCGTCTGGTTGTAGTGTTGACCGCGGTAGCCCCCCTACCTCATCCGGGTTCTGACCTCGGAGGGGATCGGACGTCGGGTGTAAGAGTGCAGAGGAGTCGTTTAGTGGGTGGGCTCTAAAATCCTTGGGCCCGCGGTCTGCTCACAACACCATGCAGATCGTTGAGTCTCACATACCCCGCGCGCCCCTTTTGCGCGGGGACCTCGTAGGAGGTTCGGCCCTCTACCCGAAAAAAAAAAAAAAAAAAAAAAAAAGGAAACACGAATTTTATAACAATGTTGAGGGTACAGTGCCTATAAATAGCAACGCCTTTGCTCGAAACATTCTCCACTTCGATAAAGCGGCACGACACGAGAACCCTCTCATCGTTGCCGCCGGTAACTACATTCCCGATCCTGCGGACAGAATGGAGAGCAGTCGACGTCGCCCAAAACACGTCATCTCGGAGCCTCCCGATCCACTAACGGTGCTTTTAGGTACTTCAAGCACCGGTCACCGTTCTCGTCGAACCCGTCGCTTGCGACGAAGGGCTCGACGAGTAAATTAACTCTCAGACACAGCCCACTGAGTTTCTCGCCGGATCTTCTCAGTGGGTCGCGTTTCCGATCCGGTGGTAGATTCTGCGAAGCACGGCTCTTGCTAGGGTTCGTGTTAGCAACGTCATCAGGTTTGAGCTCCATGAGCTCACCTACTAGCCACGGTTACGCTGAAATAGCCTCTAAGGCTATCAGCTTAGGTAGGATAAAAAAAAAAAAGAAACATTCATTCGATCGGCGGCGTTCGTGAGAGAAGGTAGTCGTGGACATGGTGTGCGTGAGTCATTGTTTTGAGTCTCTTGTAAACGTGTGCTAATTGTAATTTTTTTAAATGGTTTTTCTTCTGATTTCTAATAATATATATATACACATAGACGACCAACGACCGCCGTGTTTCCAAAATGCGTTAATTCTCCTCAAAAAATTAACATGAATTCGGGTCCTTGTTAAGTCATGAAAATTGTACATACTCGTACATCTGCTTTTTTGGACATTTGTTAGTCGGTGTTATCCTCTTCCTCCTTGCTTAGATAATCGTCAATGCTGAGAGGTTTGTGGACTCCCTTATTAACTTAAAACAATACTTTTATGTTTTAACTTTGTTATAGTTCAGCTATAAATAAAATAACCGAATCAATCTCACAATACTCTGATAATACGAATTAGCCTTTCTCGAAACAAACAGAGTAGAGCCATTCATTATTCAGAATCTAAACTCACTTAAGCTTCTTGCAGTCTCTGCCTAAGCTCAAAGCTTCTCTAGTCCCGCGAAGGTTGACCGCCGTCGCCACCTTCAGCGGCTCATCAAACCTAGTCGTCGCAGCCACGTGGAATATCACATTTACCTGCAAATTTTATCAACGCATTTATCATCCCAGACTTTCTTGGTCGCGCAAGACCTTGCGAGAGGTCTTTGGAAGTTTCCAGTTGCAATTAACCAGGTCCCTATTTCCGGTGCCGTATAAAATACGGTTTTATAAGGACAGTTATCCGACAAGGATCGCACTGTACGGTCACCATCTTCACCACTTCATCTATGAAGTGCTGGGAAAGGCGCCGTTGAAAAAACAAAAAATAAGAAATTAAATTGGATATCTATACCGATTCTTCTTGACTCGGTATGCTATGAATGCATCGATAACCCATACATCCAAGTCTGTTAGTGTATTTCCAGGCTATGGTTTAATAAAAAAACTCGCTAACACAAAAAGTCAAGTGGGGCAAATCACACAAGGCTTGTCGAGAGTACTTCACTTGCCGACTTCCATGGGCGACGATAACCGCTCACCATCAGGTGGACCTTAAGATCGTCTGTCTACAGGGGCAATGGCAATAAAAATAGGCCTTTCGACTCTCAAACTAGCATACCTTATGGTAATCAGAAACTGAATTACGTAAAATATTTACACTTCTGTTTGGCCGTTAAGAGCAGGGACCAGAGTTACCGAGTCAATCAAATAAATAAGCCCTAAATATGCTGCTCTCGTTTTTCGGTCGTGTACTAATTAACTTTTTTTTTAATGGAAGTTATGACCTGGTAACTGTGAACTTTAAGTCATGTCTTATTGTCATTTCTAATCTTATTTTTATGAAAAATGATAATATGGGATGAAATTAAATGAAATGATATGAGATGATTTGGGATGAAATATAATCTCAGTATCATTGTGGTGGTCATTTATTGAGATTTTTTCAGTGGACTTTTTGGAGGATCCCGAGTAGTTACGTCTTTTGTTAGCTTTGTTTAATTTTCCCACATTTGTGCACTTTCACAGATATTAAACAGTTAATAAACCATCGTTATTATACAGTTAAACCTGAAGAAACACTAAATAGACAAAATAAAACAAATCACACAACTTCACTCCTCGCGTTCCCCCGTCAAAAAGTCTGTACTAACTAACGAATCCGTGGAGCACGAAGTCACAAATATTCTCTCTAGTTTACCTGCTCGCATATTATCGTTCGGTCGTGGTCCGTCAGCCCCAGGTCCAGTTCAGCGATATCACCTTCCACCGGCACCAACTTCTCTTCAAATTTCGGTTTTTTCTCCCGTAAGCGATTGAATACCTATATAACAAAGTTGCGTGTGCAGGGTTTTGTGGCAGTAGATGGTACTACACAAGATATTTGACAGATGCCTGAAAATCCCTTACGACATTAATAAGATAAGCTTCCATATACAAGTTCCGAACAACAACATTCGGATCGTCGGTCTACCGAGGAACTTCCGCTCGGTGGAAGTTCTTTCCTCCGTCGTTAAACCTCCCACATATTTCATTTAAAGCTACGGTAGCAGAATAACACTTAATTATCGTTTGCTGACATGTCCGGAATAGTTTTAAGGGTACAGCGGCGAAGCATAAGGCTTACTAGATGCGTGCCACCGCCCTGCTGATATTGTGATGAAGCGAAGCGACTTTCTTTTTCAAATCGCGCGGACGGATGCCGATTATCCCTGTTTTCCAATTACAGCACAAGAGCGCATTATGCGGCATAATGCTCAACGATAATATAAATAAAATTTCGATCAATGCCAACTTGAAGAAAAAACACTTGTCAATTTTCTGCCACTGAGTCGGTATCGATTGCGAGTATCACGCGAGAGCAGTACTTTTGAGAGTGCTCGATTGTGCGAAGCGTTGCTGTAGTTAAGTGTAGTTGGAACATTCAACGTTGAGCATTATGCCGCATAATGCGCTCTTGTGCTGTAATTGGACAACAGGGTTTGATGTCCTCGCCGAATCGGTCACTTGCGATGAAGAGCTCGACAAGTAAATTAACTCACCGACACAGCCAGTGGCGGATTAAAGGTCCAGAGCGCTCTAGGCAATCACTTTATCGGCGCCCCTGTACCGGCCATAAATGGCCATTATCTATACATATAAATAAAATTGGTGTGTCTATTTGTAATATTGAAATAGCCGCTTTTTACTACATGCATATGAATATTTACTTCTCAAAGTTACTCCTTATATCATCAGCTACCTATCAGTGAAAGTCTCGTCAAAATCGGTCCAGCCCTTCCAGAGATTAGCCGGAACAAACAGACAGACAGACAGACAGACAAAAATTGTAAAAAATGTTATTTTAGTGTATGTACTGTATATGTATTCATATGCATGTAGTAAAAAGCGGTTATTTCAATACTACAAACAGACACTCTAATTTTATTTATATGAATAGATTCTGAGCTCGCGCGCCCCTTGTAACTTCACGCCCCTAGGCACGTGCCTAGTTTGCCTTACGGATAATCCGCCTCTGGACACAGCCCACTGAGTTTCTCGCCGGATCTTCTCAGTGGTTCGCGATTCTGATCCGGTGGTAGATTCAACGAAGCACTGCTCTTGCTAGGGCTAGTGTTAAATTTAAGTGTTGTGTAAGTTAAGTGTTTCGCTTTTTAAATCAACATTATATTCGAGTGGTGATATTTGGTTTAAAATCGAAATGTTCACAACTTTACAAGAGAGCCATTTAAAGTTTAAAATTTTCAAATAACTTAATAACAAAAAAACTTCTTCAGCTATTTCAAAGAGCAAACATAATTGGATTTCAATTAAAAACATCGAACTATTGATGCTAATACCAAATAAAACACATAATTATAATTACAAAGGTAATTGTCGCGTATCAAGCGAGATGTCGTTTAAACCAAATAGCATTTCACCTCTCGATATTGTTTCTGAAGTTTCCTAATACATTACTGTTAACCTGGTACAAAAAAATGAGAACTTACAGCCTCTGACGTAATCTCTGAAAATCTCTCCTTGACATTCTTCCCTTTTTTTCGCCTTATTAGTATATAAATCTTGTTTATGTCACATGATCTGAAAAAAATCAATGTACAGAAAAAGTGAATGAGGAAAATTAATCTTAAAATTAAAGTAATTATTGATTCAGGTAAGTGGAGAGGTTGGCGTAATCCAAGGACGTAATGACAATCCGTAATTCCGCAATTTAAATGCGATAGTTTGTTTGTTTGTTTGTCCTTTATTCACGTCAAAACAAAGCAACGGATTGATATAGTCAGGAGACAGATCTAGGCCAATTTTTATCCCAGCAAAAGTACTCCAACAGGAACCTATATCTTTTTAATTTTTGTTTTATTACTTAGATGGGTGGACGAGCTTGGTGTTAAGTGGTAACCGGAGCCCATAGACAGCTATAACGTAAATGTCGCCACCGCCCTTGAGATATGAGTTCTAAGGTCTCAGTTTTAACAGTACAACGGCAGTACAACGGCGATTATTGCAATGAAACGCATTATTGCTTCATAGCAGAAATATGGTATGAGTTCTATGGTTTCAGTATAGTTTTATTTATCAAAAGACCGGAGTAGCGGCTGTCCCTATTGGATACCTCCTACGCCGCTTCCTATTAGCCATGTCCCCATTCTGAGGACTGATCAAGTCCCCATCCAAAGATTCCCCAAAAAGGAATTGGGTTGAGAGGCATCTATCTTTTTTTCGCTACCTATTTGGTGGTAGCCTAAGAGGCTATACCAGCTACGCGCGAGTAGGTGAGCTCAGCTCAGCTTGAGAGAATTTGCTAACACTAGCCATTTACCTTTTTGGTATTTGTGGGCTTTTTTCCTACCTAAGCTGGTAACCTAGGAAGTAATACCAGCGTAAACTGATGAATAGGTGAGCTCCTTAACTTGAGGGCGTCACTAACACTAGCCCTAGCAAGAGCTTCGCAGAATCTACCACCGGATCGGAATCGTGACCCACTGAGAAGATCCGGCGAGAAACTCAATGGACTGTCTATTTAAACGCTGCAAATGGACTTTGTTAGGGATGGTCTCTGGTGCATAACTCTGTGTCAATCTCTCTAACAACCAATTTCCTTTCTTTGTTGATGTATTTATTAGCTACTAACTGACCGGGCAGACTTCGTAGTGCCTCAATCGATAAATAAAAGACCTAAACTTTTGTATAAAATAAACTTAACAAAGGAAAGAAAGACACATCAAAGGGAAAACAAAATTGTTATTTTTATTTAACTCCGAGCATTTTCATATTTATCTACCTTTTAAACCTTCTCTAGACTTCCACAAATAATTCAAAACCAAAATAAGCCAAATCGGTCCAGCCGTTTTCGAATTTTAGCGAGACTAACGGACAGCAATTCATTTTTATATACTACCACATTAATCAAATTGTAATGATATTCAATTTTGTTTCTTTAAGATTTCAATAACATAACAAAAGAGAGAATGATAAGGACCAAACTAATAGAATATTCCTGTGATTATGGGCGAATTTTGCTGGATGAACATTAGTAAGTGCGCTTAAGCATACAGAATACAGGAGATATATAAACTTAATATACATATGAATTATATTATTATGTCAGATTGATCTTTGTAACGTGGTTCGACCGCGTAATCCAAGTGACTGATGCAAACAATCTTGCTTCGACAATCTTAGAACAAAAAACAAAAAACAAATAATTTAAAAGTACAATTTTGCACAAGAATACTTATTAACACAATCCTTTGTATGTATATTACTAATGCATTGTTATTTTAAGATTACATACATTTTAATAAATTTAAATTGAAAATAGTGTAAAAAAATATATATTTTATTGTAAAAAAAGCGTAGGGTGCATGGTGTTATTAGTTATAAATATTTTTCTGACAGATATGAGTAGAAGAATTATTATTTCAATAATATCTTAAAAAGCAGCCCACGCATTTTTTAAAATAATATGTCATATATTTTTGAACATTATTTTCAATTTACTTTACTAACATTTATTTTCTATTTTTTAGTTGAATTTTATACAAAGCGTGTTTTTTAGTTTTTTTAAAGTATTATTTATTTTTAATTTTTTAGTTAAATTTTCTATAAAAGCGTATTTTTAAAACGATTAAGTACTTTAACATCAATTCCTGCCTTATATTATAGATAAAAATTATATAAATTGGCAAAAATCTTATTTTGCAAATTGAATAATGGAACAATCTTATCAAATTAGTGTATTGTCATCGGTCCTCGATAAATCTACATAGTTTGAATGAAATCTGGCCGTTTAAAGTGGGTCAAAATCGCGTCTAAAGGACTCAGCTACAAACATACAAGTGAAGCTAATATAAAGCGTGTAAAAAAGAACTTAACTACGATTAATATTACCTTTAAAAAAAAACAAGTTTTTATTTTGGCACGTGACTTTTTTGACTACTTTTTGACGTACAGTTCCTTGTATTGCTATCTCGTTTATGTATAGATTTTTTATTTTTTTTATTGCTTAGATGGGTGGACGAGCTCACAGCCCACCTGGTGTTAATTGTTTACTGGAGGCCATCGACATCTACCACGTAAATGCGCTACCCAAGGGCGGATCCAGCTTTGGTGCCAGGAGGGGGTCACATAGTCATGGTCAAGTCAAGAACTTATTAAAGAACTTATTATTGAACATATATTTAACAAAATTAAATTAATTTTGATAACAATAGATACAAGTAAAAAGTAGGTATTTTATCAATGTACGTAAGTACTGTACTTAAAAATATTTATTCTTTATTGTACACTTGAAAAACTTAACACATAATAACTTGTACATATACACGTACATATTGTCATCTTCTCTTGAAGACATCCAGAGAAGCACTATCACGCCCGGAATGAGGCAGCTTATTTATATTCCATAACCGTGGTCCTAAAATCATTATGTTCAATATGTGGTCCACCTAGGTCCTGGAACCAGCTCAGGGGGAGGTCATGACCCCATGACCCCCCCCCCTGGATCCGCCCTTGGCGCTACCCACCTTGAGATATAAGTTTAAGGTCTCAATATAGTTGCCTCACCTTTCAAAACTAACGCATTACTGCTTCACGGCAGAAATAAGCAGAGTGGTGGTACCTACTCGTGCGGACTCACAAGACGTCCTACCACCAGTGATTACGCAAGTAATAATTTTGCGGGTTTGATTTTTATTACACGATGTTATTCCTTCACCGTGGAAGTCAATCGTGAATATTTGTTGAGTACGTATTTCATTAGAAAAATTGGTACCCGCCTGCGGGATTCCAACACCGTTGCATCGCTACATACGAATGCACCGGACATCTTATCCTTTAGGCCACGACGACTAAAATCTTAGATCTACTAAAAGATTTTGCAGTCTACATGAACACTGATGATGAACTGCTTCTTCATGGCTGTTCTAAGAGCAGGCCGATGGCATACACTCGGTTGGGTTTCCAGTGCGAACTACCACTAGTAAATGCATAGACGAGTGGACAAACTCACGGCCCACTCGGTGTTAATTAGTTGCCTCAGACACATCCAGCTATCATTCTCGTCGAACCCGTCGAATGCGAGGAAGGGTTCCGCGAGTAAATTAACCCACAGACACAGCCCAGTGAGTTTCTCGCCGGATCTTCTCGGTGGGTCGCGATTCCGATCCGGTGGTAGATTCAGTGAAGCTCTTGCTAGGGCTAGTGTTAGCGATATCCTCAGGTTAAGGGGCTCACCTACTCGTCACGCTGGCATAGCCTCCTAGGTTACCAGCTTAGGTAGGAAAAAAAAGCCCACAAATACCAAAAGGTAAATACGTCTACCCACCTTGAGACACGAGTTCTAAGTCTCAGTTTTACAGTACAACGGCTGTACCACCCTTCGAACCGAAACGCATTATTGCTTCACGGCAGAAACAAGCAGAATTGTGGTATCTACCCGTGCGGGCTCACAAGACGTCCTGCCAGCAGTACAATACTACAATCGTTTACTGAACTAATTAGACTAGATTTTTACTTGTGGTAGGACCTCTTGTGAGTCCGCACGTGTAGGTACCACCACCCCGCCTATTTCTGCCGTGAAGCAGAAATGCGTTTCGGTTTGAAGGATAGGGCAGCCGTTGTAACTATACTGAGACCTTAGAACTTATATCTCAAGGTGGGTGGCACATTTACGTCGTAGATATCTATGGGCTCCAGTAACCACTTAACACCAGGTGGGCTGTGAGCTTGTCCACCATCTAAGTAACAAAAAAAACATACCCTTGTCGTTTTAGCTTAATGTTCAATGAACACTGAATTCAACCGTTAAGACCCCACCTCAAGTGATTACAATAGCTTCTAGCGTGCAAGTTGTGTAATGTGCAAGGTTCACGAGTGCTTAACATGCAGTATAGAGCCGTAGAGAAGCAAAGACCGACACCGGTTTATGGTTCAATTCTGTGTACCTCACCTGAGCAGTTTCTCTATCAGTTGCTTCCCAATGAATCCAGTCCCTCCGGTTATAAACACGTTTGTGTTTTTGTAGAACTTCTGCACGTCCGAGAGGCCGCTAGCGATGGCCTCATCGATCGGCTTCTGCCTATTCAGAATCTCCAATTCTATTGCCGCGGCAGGATCCATGGTGATCGAACAGCCACTTAAACTAATAGATTCATTTTAATATCACACACACCACGTCCTGTCGTGTCTGGTCTTGCTCGACACTCGACCTGACACCGCACGACACTAAGTAAGAGTTCTCACGACACTCTCCTCACACCGTTGTCACACTGCCGTACGTGTCAATACATAATTTGTATACTAACGCGCGTGATTATAATCTAACTTCAATTAGTGCTGACACTAAGTTATCAATGAACTGGATTACTTACGTTGCAGTTTTATTGTTTGAATTAATTTAGTTCTTGGATTGTTTGTTGATCAATATTTCCTACACGTGAACGTCTAGCTAGTGGCAGTTGGCTAAAGATGTATGCTGTAGAGCCAACGGTCGCGGGAGCAAATGGGTTCTCGAATGAAGACCGAAAAGCCTTTGCAAGTCGTCGCCTACTTAGGCAATGGGGCGGTTACTCGCGAGGGTTAGCTTGAGGATCAGGAGAACCAGACCAGACTCGGTGGTGTAGATTGGGAGAGGCCAGACTGTGACAACTCTACAAATGTGGGCCGATGATGACTATCCCAGATGCCTAGATGAGTTCTCGAAGTATTTAGTGTTAAATAACGTTAGGTCACGGTTTGCCCCCCTTGAGGCTTGAGGTTTCTGTCTCAATTGGTATAGTATAACGGATGCCCGCCCATTCAAAACAAAAAGCGTTACTGGTTCACGGCAGAAACAGGAGAAGGAATGGTCCCTAAAAACCACTGATTCCTCTCAGTGCCAAAACTATATTCCCATTTAGTGGTAAAGCCTAATTCGAATAAATGATTTATGATTTTAATAATTTCATAAAGAAACATGATATTGTACTTACTTACCTTGTTTAGTTTCGAAATATCAGTTTTGAAATAGTTTTGTTATACTTTTCACCCAAAATAAAAATAAAAAACACAATAGCGACGTTCCTATTACTAACAGTATAGTGAATGGAAAATATGAATTACGTACGAAAGATTTATACATTTTAAAAGTTTTTTTTTTTACTTTAGGAACACGAAATTATATATTTTATGCGTAATATGTACCTGAGATATTGGGTTCTGTATTAATAATAAAAGCACAGAGAGCCTTTGTCACGAACATATGAGGGGTATAAACTTGTCACGTGGAGCGCGACTAGTCGCAGGGACACGCAGGCTCACAGAGCCTCCGCTACACACACACACACATGATGTGTGCACCGACCGTGGTCGGTCTCAGTATAGTTACAACGGCTGCCCCACCCTTCAAATCGAAACGCATTACTGCTTCACGGCAGAAATAGGCATAGCGGTGGTACCTATCCGATTGGACTCACGAGAGGTCCTACCCCAAAGGCTAACTTCATATGACCACGCGCTATAAGTTCTACAAAACTTTATCGACCTGTTCAGTTTTCAACACAATCTTTAAAAAAATCAAAAGACGCAACTGACATCCTAAAGTAGTTAAAAATAAAATAAAAAAATTCCTCGTGTAGCTCAAGTTTTTTTTTAATTCCCTGGTAGGCAGACGAGCATAAGGCCCACCTGATGGTGAGTGGTTACCGTCGCCAATGGACTTCAGCAATGCCAAGCCGCTGCCTATATAAAGGGATAAGCCAAGCCGCTGCCGGGATATAAAGTTACAAAAAAAGAAAGCCTTTCACTTAAAATATGATGCACCAAGTATCGTCTTTATCTTCTTCTCAGAGGTCTCAGTTTTCGGTATAAAATCCAAGCAAATTGCCTCTTCCACGTCCATTCTCCAATGTCGATGGCAGATTGTCGCGCGTACATTGACGCGCGGTATGGTGCGATTAAATGAACTTAGCCCAAATCCCCCGATGACAGATCCCCAAATAAAACTTTAACTTCCAAAGCCATGACCTTTATTCGTTCATACGAAATGCGATAAAAAATAACAAACACAATTCACATTTTAATACATTACAATTTTATAGAAATAAAAAAATTATTCTATCATCGGCCAAAATTTTTCGGTTTTTCCTCTCAAAGAAATTTAACACCGTCCATATCGCTGTCATTACACTAAAACATGACGAGAAAGTATCTCCTCTCAAATTCTTACAAATCTTTAATTTTACAAAGCTATCTTCGTATTGAATTTTTCACGAAAATACAAAAACAATCAATCACAATGAATTATTGATCAGTGGATTTGAGCCGCTGCTTGTAATGTGAAAATATTGGCATTTTCATTTGCAAGCATTGTGTCTCAGACTCTCCATTTCTAATGTAGTGTAAGTACTTTGAGGTCATTATAAACTGCAAACAGTTAACAAGATTGCGTCAAAAATAGGGTACAAGAAATTTAAATGCCAATCATCAAATGCATTGCAAAATTGTAACAAATCCGCTTATAGCTATGCAAAATTTAACAAAACAATTCGGAATAGATAATCGAATAATATAGAACTAAAGACATTGGGTACTTAATAAAGCATAAAGAGCATTATTATTCATTGATAATGTGACAAAGAACAGAGGAAGTCTGAACGTGGCACCTGTGACAGAGAAGTTGAGAAGTGCGCGTTTGAGATGGTATGGACATGTGATGAGAGGAAATGAAAATGAGGTTGGTAAGAATGTTAACCATGAATGTGGAAGGATATAGAGGAAGAGGTAGACCTAAGAAGAAATGGATGAATTGCTTGAAAGACGATATGTGTAAGAAGGGAGTGAGCGAAGAAATGGTTTATGATAGAGGAGTATGAAAAGAGAAAACATGTTGCGCCGACCCTAGGTTATTGTGAGAAGGACAGGAGAATGATGATGATGTGACAAAGTGACTTAAATACAGATGTAGTGTTGCTTCACAATTTGTACTACAGATGTAGGAACGGTATTTTTTTTTTTTATTAAACCTCAACGCAAACATCTTTAGTTCGTAATTATATTGTTTACTGTTCAGTGTGCTGTCCTTTTTGTCACTTCTCGTGATAATTAAGTCTACGTAGACTTGTAACGTCCATTCCGTATATAAAGAATGTGGCTGGCTGCTCGAATCGGACCTGCAGACAAAAATATAAACAGAAAAGAAAAGGGACTTGTAGGTAGGACCTCTTGTGAGTCCGCGCGGGTAGGTACCACCACCCCGTCTATTTCTGCCGTGAGGCAGTGATGCGTTTCGGTTTGAAGGGTGGGGCAGCCGCTGTAACTATACTTGAGACCTTGGAACTTGTATCTATTGATGTCTATGGGCTCCAGTAACCACTTCACACCAGGTGGGCTGTGAGTTCGTCCACCCATCTAAGCAAAAAAAAACAAGACAAAATGAGAACTTCTTTTTTTGGCCACACCTTATCCTACTAGGTGGAGTTGGCACACGGAATTTTTCTTTTCATTCTCCTCTTCCCTCCTTTTCCCTCTACCCATTCGCTGGTAGTTTAAAAGGCTATTCCAGATACGTCCGGACGGGTACGTGAGCTCATGGGCTCAACATGAGAGAATTTGCTAACACTAGCCCTAGCAAGAGCAGGGCTTCGCTGAATCTACCACCGGATCGGAATCGTGACCAGAAGATCCGGCGAGAAATTCAGTGGTATTTTCCTGTAACAGCCGTCATCACTCACTCCTCTCTCTCATATCGTCATTCACACACTCCATCGACGACTTCTTCGATTGACCTCTTCCCCCTCTATCTTGCACTACCATCTCCAAGTCACATGGCTTTCTGGCTTCTTTACAAGCTCATCAATATCGTTTGAAGAGCTCTTAGTTTTACCAATACAATTGAACGCAAGACTGGTTTCCAATTTAAGAAAAAGCTGTCAATAACAAATATACAAACGAATCGAAATCTTGAGGCGTCATTGATTAAGGTCGAATTTCCTTCATCAAAACTATTAGTTACAAGGTCACGTTTATACTCTTACTATGCGCTATAAAATTAAAGAAACGATAAAAAAAACAAACCTCTTTATCGTCATCTCGTCCCAAATCGCTCTTCGATTTCGTTTGTGGAGATTTAGTCTGAAGAGTAACCAAAAGAAATATCAGCATAATTTTTTTAAAGCCAAAAGGTTTTAAAATTGCATTAGGCCATAAAAATGGCCTATTAAGGAGACCATATTGCAACATTTTTGTATTGATAAAAAAGGCGCTCTGTGTTTAGTGCGAGTTTTTTAACTTCTCGATCGCGTAAAAGTTAACTCAAATTTGTATGGAGTTGGAACATTTGCCTTCGTTTGCCACTAGGGGCGCTGTTCCAACTCAATACAAATTTGATTTAACTTTGTGTCTCCTGTAAAATTGCAAAAATGTTGCTTAAACCAAATAGCCTTTCACCCCTCGATAATTAAAATTTCTAGACGTTGATATTTCATTTCACGCAGAACGAACAAAGTCTTTAGGTTTGACAGTTTCCTTTTCGAGATTTGGGTTTTCCTATTCACGTAAAGAGGATCCCGGATCTTGGGTAATGCGAGATGAAACCATATGAGTATTTCCAATTATAACCGACAATATGATTACTTTGGTTGACCGGTTTGGACGAGCAATGAATCTGGTTTACGATACAGTCAGGACTTCGACCTCAAAGCCTCAAGTGACGACATTAACATTGACATGTCCACCGAATACGGACAGATTCCTTGGGCAGATTCCGTTGATTCCTAGAAAGAAAAACGAAAATCCTCATGAAACAGTTAACACAGTTCGCTTTCAAGAAAACTCACCCCAGCTTCTTCACCGAGTCCAGTGTCATTGACGACGGGCGGTATGTTAGGATACAGCTTTTCTGCCAACGACTGGACCTAAATATGTCAAGGGATATAACAGTTTATCATCCAAATTTTGAAATAGTACATAGCGTATGGGTCATACTCTCAGGTGAGCCCACACACATCCCAATTCAAGGCCTGGAGTGGACTCCCAGGGTAAGCGGAAATTAGGCCGTCCCAATCAGATCTGGTGGCGCACTGTAGCAGCGGAGATGAAGACAACCTGGCCTGACTAGAGTTAAGCCAACTAGCCTAAGACTGATCGCGATTTTTTTTGACTATTTTCAACACCAATTGTTGTTGTGTTTCTATAATGTCCTATATGATTAATCTATGGTTATCACATTTGGGATTTTGGCCTTTAATGACGTCGTACGTAAACAAGTTGCTTTCCAATGGCTTTCGTAAACAAGAATCGCCTTCGGTTCCTGATTCAACTACTACCGTGCTCTATGTCACTCTAGTATATTTACGTTAGGGTATTGCGAGAGGCAGGCCCTGGCTCTTCCAGTGCAGGGCGGGGGGACTGCTCGACCGTAGCGATCTCTGTCCGCGGGGTCGAACATGTAGTACCCTGGGAAATGAGACTATCAAAATGTGAACTCGATCCAAAGGCATCATCATCGATCGAAAGACGTCTCTTCCTCAATACGTGGGCCGCCAATAGCACGTTTTTTGTTTATGGTAGAATCTACTTGTATGGTATGGTTGGAGCCTAGCCGTGCGTATCCACAATACGTTCTGCAACCAGATAAGTCTCACGGGCTATTAAAACAAAATTATCTGGCATGTGAATCTGAGCTGCCGTTGTGCGTCCCGTATATCCGTCCAAGTGGCATGGTGCAGGCAAATTAACAGGAGACCAAGTCGAAAAAAAACCTTTTTGGTTAGATGACATACTTGTAGTTAATGCAACCCGAGACTTACAAGCCACAAACAAGTTCTCGGGACATTGTTTAAGGAATTGAAAATACATCGCATATATGACATACTTGTAGTTAGTGCAACCCGAGTCAGATACTTACAAGCCACAAGTTCAAGGGACATTGATTAAGGAATCGAACTTACCTCGCATATACAGTATCTACAGTACCTCTGGGTGTCCTGAACAGTGCAACAGCTATATCGCCTTTACCAGCCACGAACACACCGTATCTCTCTTCACGAAAGAATTCAATCAACTGCAAAATTATAAGAAACTATAAATTAGTTACTAAAGATGGGAGTTAGAGGTGGCTTTGCTAGATTTGAGCCTTCTATTTAGTAATACAGTACTGCCAATTTCTGCCGCGAACTAGATAAGCTGTCTTATAAGTTCTTGTGAAAGCTGTCGTCTCGGCAGACTTAATCTCAAGCATTCACAACATAGTCCTTAGTATGTTTAATGGGTTTTGGTAGCCATTAAGTACTGCAACGTTTGGGCAGGTGGATGGGACCATTATCTGATCGAATTCGCGACCCACTGAGCAGATTCGGCGAGAAAATCAGCCCACAGACGCTAAGATCTGGTCTTAAATACTCTGAGAAACTGATGTGATATAATAGTATAAATACGTATCGATAATTACGTCAGTGCGGTACTATAATCATCTATGCCATATGCCTACAAAATGTTTTTGTTGTTGAACCTAATTGTTTGTTATTCAATCATACAAAAATGGCTCAACGGATATAGATGAAATTTTGCACAAGGATAGTTAAAAATCTGGATATGGCTACTTGAAAGCCTGCTATATTAACTACGACAATCTGTTTGTGACATTCCAACCAAAGGTACCAATATGAATCAACAAATCAGCTAATAGCTTAAGAACCAGGCAATAACCAAAGAGATTTATTTATCCCGGCATTATTTCTAAATTACCTATTCAACGCAGATAATTCCGCAGGGAAATGATAGTATTCAAACATCTACAAGCTCACCTGCGAGACCAAATCTCCATCAACAACACCAGTCTGCCTCGCTTTGTATATGACGACTCTACACACGCAGTTACCGGGCGTGTAGAATTTACGCAGAATCTTTACAAACAAAAAACAACCACGGTTCACACATTTTGATAGGCGCTTAGGGTGGCCCATAGACCACAACGTGCATGCCGCCACTTTAAGAACAAGAGGTCGAAGCTTTATTGTACAGTATTTTAAGATGGGGAATTAATTTCTAGATACCTGGCCGGTGGTAAATAAGAACGGGCTATGTCGGTCTCCGGCCCCCTCTGAAGAGACTATCCCTTAAGAAAGGCGCACGAGACATCATGAACCACCCGCCTGCCTCAAAGAATAAAAACTGTTCCTGATATGATTTTGCGAGTGATATTTATTTCACGATACTATCGTTCATTCATGAACATGAGTTAAGTATGTATTTCATTAGATTAATTATTATTGGTATGCGGGGTTTGAAACCCGGTACAGTCGCATCACGCGATATATATATTGTGTTAGGTGTCTTGATTTTAAAAATCCTGGCACTGACTTGTTCGATCCCGAGGATCCTGGATTTGGCCTTAAAGTGCAGGTAGCTGTCCTGGTAGAGCTGGTCCCCGCTGTACAGAATCTGGTCGAGGGTGGACGAGCACCAACGGCACACGTCTTCCACTCTTGACATGGCCACTGCCATTATTGAACATGCCAAAGCCTGCAATGACAGACGCGGAATGTTAAAGAAACAGCACGTTCTCAGAGAACTTGTTCCTAATGACCTCACTATTCCTATTTTACTATCGCATCATCTGTCAATCGTAGGGTTTTTAGAGATCATTTTTATTTTACCAAACGCTCTGGAATGAGTTACGCTAATAGAGCCCCCGACAATAGTTGACGTCTATGAGAATCGATGACGATGGCTTAGCAAAAATAAATTGAGAAATTGAGTCTTCTTTTAGTTATGTTTTTAGCATGCAGTGTAAAGCATTTGACAAGCGCGAGGTCAACGACCTCACGGCTACCTGTGATACCGTGAAAGTACCTTCCTTTACACTCAGTGTTACGGTATGTTGTTAAATTATAAATAAGCTAAAACTTGATTAATATTAATTTAAATTGTCAAAAAATAATTTTTAATTTCAAGAAATTGTTCGCTCTCAACTTTTTCAAATCGAGCACATTCAAATGGAAATTACGTAATAAATAAAAAGTCTTAAAGTGGTTTATGTGATGATGTCGCATATTTTAATCTAAAAATAATACATCGCTGTCAAGATCTCGATCCAAAGAGACAAATTCATATTTTATGTACAATAGTCGTTTGTGTAGGTTTCGTCAAGTGCTTGCGAAATCCACAAACTGCAGGAGTAATACCCGCATAAACTTATAAGGAGGTAAGTGAGACATTACCTGACATCCACGGGAAGCTTTCGTAAACTTCCTGCAGGACATCGAATGCTGGGCCGACAGGTACTGAGTCCCGTCGTTCAACACCAACCATCCGCTCGTGTTACGTTGACCTGGATTATGAACAACATCATCTCCCGGATCGAGTACATCCAGATCCAAAATCCAAAATTACTCAGACACGCTAGCCACTTACTTAACCAACGAAGGATACTGATTAGATTGATTTAGGTAAAAATACATGGAACGATTTTGTAAATCGCCCAAAAAGTTGCAAGGCGATTATGGCATGAAGACTGGTTCCTTTACACCATTTAATATTGTGACATAAAAATTGTTTCTTAGCAATCGCTTACTCTTGACCCATCGGAAGAGGTTAACCGAATGACGTACTTAACAAATGTTCACGATTGACTTCCACGGTGAAGGAATATCGTGTAATAAAAATCAAACCCGCAAAATTATAATTTGCGTAATTACTGGTGGTAGGACCTCTTGTGAGTCCGTACGGGTACCACCGCCCTGCCTATTTCTGCCGTGAAGCAGTAATGCGTTTCGGATTGAAGGGTGGGGCAGCCGTTGTAACTATACTGAGACCTTAGAACTTATATCTCAAGGTGGGTGGCGCATTTACGTTGTAGATGTCTATGGGCTTCAGTAACCACTTAACACTAGGTGGGCTGTGAGCTCGTCCACCCATCTAAGCAATAAAAAAAAGGTGGACATCTCCATTGTGTAGCCGTCTGTCCTAATCCAAACGGTCGTTTGTTTATGGGAGATATACAAAGGCTGGTGGTACCTACTTGCGTGGGCTTTCAACTTCTGCAGATATGATGTGGTATGATAATACACAACGTTATCCCTTCAGGGTGGAAGTTATTTGTGAACATAAACTACACATGGTTCATTAGGACCATGTGTACCCGCCTGCGGAATTCTAACATCGGTAGAGTCGCATAGCTCGATACGAGTGCACAGGGCGTCTAATCCTTTAGGCTACGTCAAGCGTTAAACAATTAACCCTTCAGTTTGCTCATGGCTTTATCCTGGAGCTCGGAGGCGCGTTGTGCGTCCAAGCACGTGGCGCTCCCCGGCGGATGCTTCCTGTCCTTCTCGTCAGCGCGACGCTTCGTGCCATCAATACCGACCTGCGGTGTATGGCAACAATAAAATTCATTATTCGTGGGCTTATGGACGTTTTGTGCAAACTTTTACGCAGGACCCGTGAACAACATTAGCAAGATCAGCGCCTCAATTTTTAGTACCCAACACTTGCTCCCTGGTGATTTTACTGGTGATAGGGCGACTTGTGAGGCTGCCCAGATAGACAACATAACACGAGCTATTTGTAAAGCGAAGCAGTAATAATTTCCAGTTTGAAAGGTGGGCCAGACATTGAACTATAGTTCTATAGTTCAGTTTTATAAAACTGAGACTTAGAACTCATAGTTTACGGTGGATTAGCGGCATTTATGCGTGGAACACAAACAGTATTGTACAGTATCTATTAGGACCACACACTTGGACAACGTCTGACAAGCGTCATATAGGTGGCGTGCGACAGAGACAACGCTCTACAAAGTCAAGAATGGTGTTTTTTTATTGCTTAGATTTGTAGACGAGCTCACAGCCCACCTGATGTTAAGTGGTTACTGGAACCCATAGACATCTACAACGTAAATGCTGCCACCCACCTTGAGATATGAGTTCTAAGGTCTCAGTATAGTTACAACGGCTGCCCCGCCCTTTGAACCGAAACGCATTACTGCTTCACGGCAGAAACAGGCAGGTAGTGGTGGTAACTACCCGCGTAGACTCACAAGATGTCCTATCACCAGTAATACCAGTCTCTTTCTAAAGGACGCTGTATAACATCCATCGGCGGGTCCTGTATCAATATTTCTCCCAGACACCACCTCTGCGTACATACCTTGCTGGTGGCCGGCACTAGTGCTAGACCAGGTTTCGACCGCACCAGAGGCGGCTGGACTCCGCCCGTCTTGGAGATCGGGTGAACAGCGACCGACATTGCGTAGAGTTGGAAGTCGTGCTTCAGTCGTTCCGTAGCTGGCACGTTCTGGAGGTACCTGGGAGGTCACCGCGTCATGTGATGAGACCAATTTCAGAACGTGTTTAAGACGCTTAAATAAAAGCGGCTCTAAATAAAATAATAAAATGTTTAATTATATAAAAAATGCACAATGCCTTTTGTTAAAGGCTCGGGGAACATGGCCTCCTAGATTTCTTAAGTTGCGCATGCGCGTGACGCAACCAAATGTTTCGCCACACTAAATGGAGACAAATAAATCAGTAGCAAAACAATTTATATATGTCGGAGGAGCCACATTTATTAACACCATCGTCAGACATCGTAGGGGCGAATAAGGCGACCGAGCTAAGAGAAACACAGAGTACACCAATCACACTTGCTGTTTTAGAACAATCTAGAAACCCTTTCTTGACGTTAGCAAACGAAAATGAATGACAGTTCTTAGGAGGGAGGCACCGCTCTTCAAGAACGCTAGTTGGTAAGTCTGATGGCGTCTACGCGCCTCTATTCGCTAGGCTCTGTCGTAGCACGAAGTTAGCCTTTAGTTATTCTTTTAACATAACATTTTCCATGCGCTTCCTTCCAGATCAGATCAAGCCACTAATGTCGTCTCCAGTATGATCTAGAGGGTCGTAACCTCAAAAAAAATACAAACTACCCGCAAATCCGTTTAAGTAACACTAATCGACCCTACCTACCCATATGGTAATAAGATACCATATAATTAAACTCACGAGAACGCCAACATCTTCGCTGAAGTGAAGGTCATGACGCAAGCGGCTCCGTCGTCCTACGGGCACACAAACAATGACGACACAATACTACAAAACCCAATGCTAGTGTAACACTTCGAAATATTTAAACTTTTATTTGAGATAACCAAGAAGTACCCAAAAGAGTTGTTAAATTTGACAAAACACAAACTTCGAGTGTCTTAAATCTTTATATCATGATATTTAATTATCCTTATACCGTTAAAATTAAATATCATCGCTTTTTTGTCTTCAACCCATGGTCCTAATGCTGACTGTAAGTCCGGCACATGCACTCCCATTCCCTTCGGTATCTGGCCTTTAGATACCAGGCCAGTAGGGACTAACTGGTACTGGCTATTTTGAACAGGTCATATCATAGCGCGTTATATCATAGCACTCAGTAAGCAACGTGGAGAGGATTTAACTCCAGGGCTACACATCACGGGAGAAATTTGAAAACTAAGCCCCCTTCGTAAGACACTTAACCATCTTTTTATTTATTGCTTAGATGGGTGGACGAGCTCACAGCACTGGTGTTAAGTGGTTACCGGAGCCCATAGACATCTACAACGATTGCCCACCTTGAGATATGAGTTGTAAGGTCCCAGTATAGTTACAACGGCTGCCCCGCCTATAAAACCGAAACGCATTACTGCTTCACGGCAGAAATAGGCGGGATAATGGTGCCTACCCGTACGGACTCACAAGAGGTCCTACCACCAATAAAGCCGTCCCACAATCATTTCACCATCTTGAAAGATCCCTCATAGCCTTTCTATTGCGAGGGCCGAATCTGCCGCACCTGCGCGTCAACCCTCAGGCCCGTTGGTCCGCAGGCGTGGGGCTCCATCATGTAGAAGGGCGGCGACCCCGCCACCCGCCACACGGCCACGGCGTGCGGCACCGACCACAATATCCCGTGCGTGTGACCCTCAAAGAACTGCTCCAGAGCACATCTAGAGTCAATAACCATAAATGAATTTTTAAGAGGTCTTTTTGGCGGGAACGCGAGGCGTAAAGTTGTGTGAACGGTGGTTTATTAACTGTTTAGTATCTGTGAAAGTGCACAAATGTGGGAAAATGAAACAAAATCACCGGACTTAGCTTCTCGGGATCCTCCAAAAAGCCCACTGATAAAGTCTCAGTAAATAACCACCATTTTATTGAGATTATATTTCATCCCTTAACATCTCATCTTTTTTCATTTAATTTTATCCCAGTTGATTAATGTCTCAAAATAAGAATATAAATTAAAATAAGACATGACTGTCGTAGTTACCAGGTCATAAAATCCCCATATTACTCTGCACTACCTTCGGTCGACCGGTATAAAATGCTTTAAGCATTAAATCCAACAATGTAGATAAATATATGAAGTGTAATAAATAAATAACAGAACGTCAATGTCAGGGGTTAAAAAAGAAAAACTAGTTTATACATTATATGCAAATAATAAAATTAAATACAATGCAACGATCTATTGTTTTTTATTAAATTTAAAATCACAAAGGAAGAAAAGTCAGTTGATCAGTTGTCAGTTGATTCATTTGGGTTTCGTTCGTTTTTTAGATCCATAAACTGTATATAATTAAAACGGCAAATTATAAAAGTCTTATTACTTGGCGCTGGCTAATGCACAAACCGAGCCAGAGCCAAAAAAAAAATTAAGAAGAAGAAGATTTCTTACGATGAGACAATAGAACACATACTTTTAGTTTTATGTAGGAATGTAGGTAATGGTATGTATAGAGGAATGTCAGATATGGAATATAACTGAGTGAGAGAGATAGGATTGAATTGAGAATTTTAAAGTGTAGTGAAGTGTTCTAAGTGTTGAACACAGTTTTTAGTTGTACTTTGGTGAAATTTTATTTATACCGAACCCCAGCGCGTAACAGCAGAAAGATCTTTAAGTATGATTTTTGTCAATACTAAGAATTAGCCAATATTGCTATTGTTAGTTAAGCGATGATATTTGGTCGCCTGTGTATTTTGGACGTCTACTGCGGCTGAGTAAATTGGCTCGCACGGCGCGAATGCCAACCGCCATCTTGAGAAGCGAGGTTGAATTTTGACAATGGTATTGCGGCTACTCCACCCTTCAAACTGGAAAGTGTGAGTGCTCTATGGAAGACATAGGCAGGATGGTGTCGCGCCATCATAGCTTACAAAACGCCTTGCCACCAGCAACCAGCATTAGTTGCCATTATTTCGATAGTTCAAATACTCAAACTCGTCTATAGCATAAAATAGCGTAACACACGTAAACAGTGACGTCATAGTTCAATAGACATGAAATTTAAACGGCTCCAACTAGCATTTTTTTTGTTTATTGCTTAGATGGGTGGACGAGCTCACAGCCCACCTGGTGTTAGGTGGTTACCGGAGCCCATAGACATCTACAACGTAAATGCCGCTACCCACCTTGAGATATGACTTTTAAGATCTCAGTATAGTTACAACGGCTGCCCCGCCCTTCAAACCGAAACGCATTACTGCTCCAGGGCAGAAATAAGCGAGGTGGTGGAACCTACCCGTGCGAGTCCACACTACGTCCTACCACCAGCGATTACGCAAATTATAATTTAGCGATTTGATTTCTATTACAATCGTAGATCGTAGTCAATCGTGAACATATTTTATTAAGTACGTATCTCATTAGAAAAATCGGTACCCGCCTGCGGGATGCGAACACCGGTGCATCGCTACATACGAATGCACCGGACGTCTTATCTATTAGGCCACGACGACTTCATAATCTATACTTCTATACTAATATATAAATCTACAGTGGTTTTTACGGATGTTCCGTTATAACTACTGAACCATGCATCAGATTGACTTGAAACTTGGTATCCATGTAAAAAAATATATGTACTTAATGGATAGGCTAATATTTATAAGAGTGTTGGACTCCCTACACCAGTTACGGAGGCGTTAATGATAAAAATCTTTGTGGGTAGGTGAGAAATAATAATGTTAATTTTAAATGCCCAACAGCTACTTCTAATATTTCTATTTCACATTTCTAAAATTCGAACTTATAACCTGACGGTCATTTCCGTGGGCTCCTTCTGCGCGAGCTTCCCGCTGTACACTGCATCCAGTTCGTAGCGGACGTAGTTCACGCCCAGTATGAAACGTTTCAATACCTTACACGAAAAAGTTCTAGTTACAACGACCTGACGTTACGACAGAACCTCTCCCCCCAACCCCCCCTCGCCCCTACGTTATTGTCATTCCCAAAAGCAGAGCAAAAGTTTGGTATAAGCTCAGCGTCAGGTAGATAATGAGTATGCACTGCTACACTTGAGTACAGTAGATTGGGGGGAATCGAGACGCTTTCCAATTCCAACACAAATTTTCAGCGGTTTTTATTAAGGTACCAATAAAATTAAGATTAAAATGATTCCAGAGGTTTAAATTTTCATATACGATGCATTATTATATATAGTTCATTGAAAAGTATACACAAAAACTAAAAAAACTAGCTTGACCTGATTCGCCTTGGTTTTTGGGGTGAATCGGGTCACGTATACACAATAGCGTTTTTCGATAGGGGTGGCACTATTTAGCTGTTAGGTAGATAACACACCTTTAGGTAATTAGCTTTTCAATATCTTTAATCAGCTACAAAACTCTGATGACTAAATTAAACTATTTAATATTCTTAAACACTAAATAAAAGCTCTTTTCTATTCAACAAATTTAAATCTCACAAAAGTATTGTGAAAATCAAGATTTGTTCTGATTCTACCCCTAGTTCCTATTGCGCCCAATCTACGGTACTTAGCGGTAGGCAGCGGCTTGGCTCTGCCCCTGGCCCTGCTGAAGTCCATGAGCCACGGTAACCATTCACCATCAGATGGGCCGTATGCTCGTCTCTCTACAAGGGCAATAACAAAAAAACTGTTCCTTACATCATGTTAATGAACACTTTTGACTTTCGTGTAGGTCACCGGTGCCCTACGCGGCGCACTCAAGTAACTACATCGATATCTATTGCACAGCGTCTGGATTGACAAACCATGTCTTCTTTTGATTCTTAATGTGACATTGATTTTAAAGTCTCTTAGAAATAGATTCATTCTCAACATCTTCGGATTCGTCTTCCCCAGAGTCTACTAGATATTCTTAGTAACAGAAGTCCTTCTTCAAGCGAGGCTTGTGGAGAGTATTAAGTGGCAGGCAGCGGCTTGGCTCTGCCCCTGGCATTGCTGAAGTCCATGGGCGACAGTAACCACTCACGATCAGATGGGCCGTGTACTCGTCTGCCTACAAGCGCAATTAAAAAAAAAGAAGAAATCGACATAATGACTTCAGTGCGACGGTTGACATTCTCATATCGTAAACATGTCATCTGTAAACTAAAACTCACTTGTAATGGCAGCAACACGTCCTCGCCGGGTCTGAATTCGTAGCCCAACGATCCGAGGGACGCATTGAACAAGTGGCCGGCCACCGCCATAATCTGACAAACACAATTACGGTGGTGGCGGTGCACTCAAAAGAATTGCAATTATCTGAGTATTGTGGAGGCTTGTGGAGAGTACCTAATTACAATTAAAGGCCCTTATGGCATTGCTGACGTCTATACCGGTATTTACACACCATCAGGTGGGGCGTATGCACGTCTGCTTACAAGGGTATTAAAAAATTGTTTGCTTTCCACTATGTATAGCCCAGACCTTAAATTGGTCACTTGGTCATTGGCCCAAGGCTTAGGCGACCATTGAATACTATTTGGTTTTGGATCTACCAACGAAACTAATCAGAAGATATAGAGCAGATTCGAGTTCTCTCCCCGCAAAGAGAGAGAGAGAGAGACTTCAAAAACGCTGAAATGATAACTATTCTCTGGAACGTATGGTCTAGAAATGACAGCCAACTTACCAACAATCCATCACTTAAAGAGTCCAAATTAGACGAGCTTACTGATAGAAACCTGCCTCATTCGGGCAAGAAGCCATAAAAGTCGCCACCAATTAAGTTTCTTTAAACATCTTTCGCAACAGAATCTACGTCACAAGTCATGAATCCAACCTCATCAACAGTTTTCCGTGTCCATAGCGGGGGCCGCCTCACGTGAGACATGCAAGCAGCCACTATGGCACCGCAAGATGATTGCAGTAACGCATCCCTCGTGAACCTGAGCAGTAATGCCATGAAGTGTACACTTGATGTAATAATTCAAGTCAAGGCGCAAAATTTACACTCTTTTAGTCGTGCCAAGTCCTATTGAAGCTCATCACCTATGACATAAGGTCGAAACTTCAAATACAGGATGCTGCTACTCACTTCAACTACACGCCCTACCACCAACTAAATTTACAAATCCTACTAATATTAAAAACGTGAAGGTTTGTAAGAATGTATGGATGTATGTTTGTTAGTCGTTCACTCAAAAACTACGGGATGAATTTTGATGAAACTTTACAATATTATATCTTACACATCAAAATAACACATAGGCTTTAATTTATAAAGATATCGTGTGAATTATCCGAAATATAACGATAAGTGTCAAGTAAGTAGGAAAAAGGTCTGCCATGCAATAATAAATTACAGTTCCCGAAGCGAAGCGAGGGCGGGTCGCTAGTAGTTCATAATTGTAATGAAAATATTATGTCGCTTTCATGTCAATAGGATGTGGGTCTATCCAGGGGCTCCCAAACTTATTTTGCCTAGTGCCCACAAGGGGGCGTTATCGCTCACTTTGGGAACGGCCGGTCTATGCCTATAGGGCATGCCTATTACAGCTGCAAAGAAAGCCATTTGAACGACAGAAGCTATAGCTGTGGACGCTACCATTGAAAGCTGAGCTTGGATCAACAATTACACATAAAACAAGACCCTTTACTAGCGAATCCTCAGGATACACTAACTTGACAAGATCGGGCGGTCTGGTCCCGCGGAGTATGGTCTTGCCGCGCGCGGTCTCCACGTACGCGCTCAGCACCTTCCACTCGTAACCTTCGTCTGGCACCTTACCCTGCTGCGATACCGGACCCGACAGCTTGGCAAACTCCCAAAACACTTTCACAGATGTTATGCAGAACCTTGAGAAGAAATTACGTGATTGATAATCGGGACTTATGGAGAAGATGATAAGTCCACATCGTGAGCTTAAATGGAAATGTTACGGGGGGCATCCAGTCCAGGAGCTCTTTTTAAGAAAGGAAACTGTGCCTAATACCGATTTAATTGAAATAAGAACTAGTTATATTAAATGTTTCCACTTCTAAAGCGAAATGTGTTCAAGCGTTTTTAGTAATAAACTAGCTGTACCCGTCCGCTTCGCTGGGCATTTAAAATTAACATTATTATTTCTCACCCCCACAAAGATTCTCATCATTAACGCCCCCGCAAGTGGTGTAAGGAATCCAACACTCATATAAATATTAGCTTATCCATTAAGTACATGTATTTTCTACATGGATACCAAGGTTCAAGTCTATCGGATGCATGGTTCAGTAGTTATAACGGAACATCCGTAACAACCACTATAGATTCATATTAGTATAGATTAGTTTATATAATAAAAATGCATCCGGGAATACTTTAGTTTGCATTTTTATATTAAGTTGGAATTGAAGGGCACGTGTAACAGTTCGTTTGCCTACAGAAAACGAAGATCACTTTTGTAATAAAAACCATTCAGCTATATCGCAATGTCTTCTTTTTCCAATAAAGCTATCAGCAGTAAGCACGGCTACTCGATATTGTCTCTGTCATTACCAATGTCTATGAATGGTTTGGCATTTACAAACAAGCGTACTCTCCAGGCTTATCTTGGTTTGATAATCCCATGGTCCTTCATTTCCAAGGAGACTTGACATTGGCCACACTATCGGCTGTTACCCTACAGCCGAGTAAATAGATAATTGGAGACATGTAGAGATCACACACAATCCCCTGGCCTCTAAACTAGGATTTTCTTTACTATGGAAACCTCTTAATACACTACTACTGCTTCAGCTCCATCCCCCATTGGTCATTGCATCCGGAAACTGCTGCTCACCTGTTAGATCCCGGTCTCTCCAGTCCCTCAACGTTACTTGTTATAGTGCTGGCCAGGTCTTCGACATTGGAATACATGACGAGGGCCGCCGCCCCTCCAGGAGACGTTCTTCCATTGGGACCTACAGCATGAGGCTCCCACAGGCAAATAGCCTTGTCGTCTGTGGCTTTCCACACCGCAACGCAGTATGACTTAGCGCAAATCACTCCGTGCTTGTACTAGTATCAAAGAATAAGTTTGATCATGACAATGCAATAATGCTGATATCGCATCAAATAGCTACAGTAGGCTAGAGACACATTTAGGCTTGAGGTCGAAATTTCAACTGCTGTGGGATAAAGACGACTTAACTGATTGCTTGACCGAACAGAATTGCTTCATGTCAGACAGCTGCTTTACAAATTATCTCAATATATTTACGTTACGTTTTCTTTCCAATCGGAGTCTTACAGCAAAAAAACTCTCTGAAAATTGGATCTAAGCCAAACTTGGATGACCACGAAAACACAAAGCTAATCAGGAAACAAAAAATCCACTCACGCTTTCAAAGAATCTATTGATGGCTCTCTTCAAGTTAAGTACGGCACCTGTTTCTCCAGCTTTCAGTTCGCCTGTCACAGCTTCGCTCTCAATCTCTAGTCTGACCTAGAGTTGATAGAATTAGAAAGCAAGAGAGATAATTTAGCATTAGATTCCAATCAAAACACGGATTAGGAATACCACAATGCCCTGAAATTAAAATACCCATGGTTTTTGGTACACAGCTCTCGTACTGATTCCTCCACAATCAATGGCCTAGAAGTTTCAAGATAAAAATCCAAAAATAGCAACATTTCAAAATGGTCTAGGTTAATGGATACGGGTATGTGACCGTTTTGAAGATGATGGAAATTCGTGATGTTGTGAAACTAAGTCAATTCAATGCATAGCAAAATTTAGCAATACAATGACAAGTATATTTACATTAAAATTGGTGACGTGGAACTGGTCGATAATCTCGTTGGGGCGTAGTCCTGGCGGAGCAGAAGCTCTGGGCAGAGACATCGTGTGGACCCTGTCTCCGTACTTGAGGATTCCGTCGATCAGCTGCGGCTTCCAGTGGATGTGAGGTTCGATGTTCTCGACCACTATACCCATTATAGAGTTCGCCGCGTCCTAGAAACAGGATTCATTGAGTGAATTATTTGAATAGTCAAAGAACGAGTAGGGACACAGGTCGTTACGTACCCAAACAAAATTGTGCGTAGTCATAACATGCGACTACGCCAGCAAGCTCCGTTGCTTTTTACTTTTTAAGTTCACTCGCGAATAAACGCTCGGATTAACCAGTTGTGTTATTTAATTATTTATATTAATTATTATTTATTTTAATAATTATGTATTTTTATATTATAGTTATTAAATATTTCACTTCCTAAAACGCCCTAAACCATTAGTCACCGCTATCCAGCGGTGTCCAGCGTAATCGCATGGAACTGAAGGCATACAAAACAAACAAACCTGGTGATCTCTGTTCCGATGCTCTAAAAAGAATTCCTCGTCTTGTGCCAGTCTTCCTCTGACCGAAGCTAGGACGCGGCTGATGCGGTCCATGTACTTCCCCACGCAGGAGTCGTCCAGTGGTTCCACTAAGCTCTCTTCTTCATCTAAACCAAATCATCCGGGGACTTTTGTAATTGCTAGAGCTGGCTAAAAGATCTCCTGCCCCACAACTTGAATACCACCCTACCCCCATTGAGAAAAGGGCTTGAAACCTCATTTGCGTTGCATAGAGTTTGTTATTCCATTCAATTTACAGGATAATGCAAAAATAGGTACAAACTAGAAAAGTCTAAAAGTCTCATGAAAGACCTTGTAAGCAGTTAAAAGCGATCTCTATGCTCTGGTATTGCTGTTGTCTATTCTCTGGTGAATTCGTTATTAGTCCTCCATAACAACGGAGAGGGTGGAATGGTTTTTTTTAGGCCAAGTGCCAACAGTATACAACCAGTTACCTGGTCCAATCATCCACGTCCACTTATCATCCACCAGACATCAGAATTGATAATCACAATTTTTATTTATTTATTGCTTAAATGGGTAGACGAGTTCACTTGGTGTTAAGTGGTTACTGGAGCCCATAGACATCTACAGTGTAAATGCGCCACCCACCTTGAGATACAAGTTCTAAGGTCTCAAGTATAGTTACAACGGCTGCCCCACCCTTCAAACCGAAACGCATTACTACTTCACGGCAGCAATAGGCAGGGTGATGGTAACTACCCGCGTGGACTCACAAGAGGTCCTACCACCAGTAAACGGGTGAATTCGTTAATTAGTCCTCCACACCAACAGAGAGGGTGAAAAGGGTTTTTCTAGGCTAAACGCCAATAGTATACAGCCAGTTGCCTGGTCCAATCATCCACATCCACCCATCACCCACCAGACATGAGAATTGATAATCACCAATTATATCCGTTCAAGCTCGTACCGCCAATCAGAATTATACTACTGTTAGATGTTAAACTATTTTTGACATTATAATGTGAGCGTCGATTATCGCTACCTTATAAAAAGCACTACGGAAGCTCTGCCGGTTTGACTCGGTATGCTTTTTAAGTCCATTCATTTTACTGTTTGATTGGTTCTTAAATTTAGTTTAATTGTCATAAAGGCACACTTAGACCATGCAATACAGCCTACGTGATGGTGAGTCATTACCGTCACCCATGGACTTCAGCAACGCCAGGGGTAGAGCCAAGCCGCCACCTACCGTAAAAACTAAAATCTGAATGTAAATCAATCAATCAAACGGCCGTCTGGTGTAGTGGTATGTGACATGGTCACTACACAAAGGGGTCGCGGGTTCGAATCCCGCCAAGGGAGGATATTTGTATGATTAATATAAAATGTCTTTTCCAGGGTTATGGATGTATATTGAATATCTGTAGGTGTATAATAAAAATCTTACCTACATTTATTTTCGTTATCTGGTACCTGTAACACAAGCTCTTTACGAACTTATCACGGGACCAGTTAACTTGGCGTGATTGTTAGTAAATATTTAATTAATGTGCAAAAGCAATGTGTCCATTTTCAATGCAAAAGTTCAAAAAGGGTCATTTGACCCGTTATGGTATGTTTAGTGTAAAGATCGTGTTACTTAAGATCCTCTTTGAGGAGGTAGCTGTAATTTTTCTAACAATATTTCACTTCTGGTTCATAAAATTTCAATGACTTTCGCTACCAATACCAATAGCAGCATACAAACCTTCTTCACCGCCGTCTCCCGCGTCATCTCTCGAGCTCGGCCTCTTCTCCTTCAGAACCGAACTAAGCTCATTCTTCACGGTAACACCATACAGCTTGTACGGTGCTAGACATTGCTTGCGATCGAGGCCCCCTTGGATCACTAATCGAGGATTTTATCGCATTAGATCAGACGAGTTCACAGTTCAACAGGCATAAATTTCACCAGTCAATGATCATAACAAAACGCCACCACCCAGATTTACATACACCGAATGAATGAATTGTATGACGAAACGAATTTAAACGAATAGAATCTCAAGGTGGATGGCGCATTTGCGTTGTAGATGTCTATGGGCTCCAGTAACCACTTAACACCAGGTGGGCTGTGAGCTCGTCCAAACAACTAAACAATAAAAAAAAAATTAAGCTACATTTTCAAATGGGTCAATTCCTCAGAAACTGGTCAGAGGAATCTGAATTGATTTACATGTATCTGGTTATTTGTCCCAGTACAGGCGACTCCGAGCTGCTGCTCCTGCTTATCCTTAACCCATCCTAGTAGTAGCAACCTACTCTCCTGAAGCTCCTTGTCCTTCAACCAGCCACCAACTTTTCTACCCCAGGTTCCCACCAAGTCGAGCTGACCAAAAGCTTTCCATCACACACTCACCCAGCTTGTCGATGAGCTCCCCCGGGCTCGCGAACACCATCAGGGCAGCGGCAGATTCCGGGGGCACAAACTCCGGAACCGGCTCCGGCACTTCCTCGCCCTCTGATTAGAGATGGGTCGTACTAGGTAAATCAGATACTAGGTCCACCTGTTCCTAATCTTAAGAAATACCTAATCCACATAATCTTCCTAATCTCATTCACACCCAATATTTTACTTAGCAAGCAATCTCAATCTGCTTATTTCTAATCTCAAGTACTGAGTTCGTTATTAGGATTTGATTAATGTGATCGTTGGATCATTATTTGAATGATTAGGATTAGGCATTTAGGTATTGTGAGATACGTTGCAACGTGTAAACGAGTGAGATAGCACAAGAACAGGCTGGAGCGTATGTTGAACATTCTATTTTATGTTTTAAGAACACAGAGATTAGGTGAAACAGGTGGATTATACACATTCAGAAAATGGGATTAGGTGCAGCCTAATCTCGTAAAATACCTAATACTCGGGTCTGTTCTAATAAATCCGATTTATCTTTACCTCTGATCGAGGATACTACCGTTATTTTATTGGCTATCTCACCAAGGACAAAACTAACCAATACTCTTTTACTTTGAAGTCAAATTCTGACGCAACTTTGAACCATGCTTCCAAAAAACTTCGTGATGCAAGACAATCACATTCTGTCTAATTCGTAGATTTATTGATATTTTGTAAAGCAGGCTAATTTGAATCAGCAGGAAAAACAAACAGTTCTTATCAATAAAATTTTCTGTATAATAACATTTTGTTCTGAATACAACTGTAATTTATTATTATTTTTATGGAGAAACAACCACAAATTCATAAATCCCAAAATGGTAAATTTAATCAAATAGTGTTCTCGCTTACCGCCACCAGCTTCCTCCTCATCTTCCGCCTCCTCATCTCCACCTGCGTCTTCACCAGCCATTTCATCTTTAATTCTTTGCAGGCGGAGCTCATCACCTGCACAATAAAGAGGTTCAGTTCTCCAATCTTTATTTTCAAGTCAATGATTTTGGGTCATCTACATGACACTGACCTTTCTTGATCCTTTGTGCGGTCAGCATTCCCTTCCCAACTGTGGGCGCAGGATCAAACGCAACGACTTTCCCGCTCGACGCCATCCACACGCCGAGCTGATGGTAATCACCTACCAGCAAGCTGATCGTCGTCGGCTTTGTGTCGTCATTCCACAGTTTGAACAGTGCATCTTTTATTTCTGAAATGAATAGTGAGATAAGCGTGAGATAAGTTCTGAATCCTCCAAAGCTTCGAAAGATTAGAGAGTTTTTATTAAAATTATAGATCCCACAGGCTACATAGTTCCTTCCGACTGGATATTGGAGTACAGTATCTGCATAACCCCATCACCTCTTTTGAGACGTCAAGTTGAATGTGCTATCTTGGGTTTCAGACTAGAATATATGCAGTTCGTAGGCCACGAATCTTTCTTTTATGGCTTTTTCCGCGCCAAATGCACCTAAAGCCTTGTTTTTATCATCGTGCCATTTAGTACGAAGTAGGGCGCAATGGTTTGAACTGGTCCTTCAAACAAAGGCAAGAGAATTTTTAATAGCTCACGTTTCATAGGTGCTTCCTCTTCCTCTTCTTCCAGCTCTTCTCCCACCTCATCTTTATCACCAGACTCTTCCTCTTCACCTTCCTAGTGTCATCCAAATTGACATACGTAAGGTTTTGTTATAATAAGTCTTGTCATGATAGCCTATCGTCAGATATCAAGTCAACTGAGATCCTAATAAACCTATTCATAAACCTGTCCATAATTAGCTGAGCCACGAAGCGGTCACGTGTTCTGGTTCGGAGTATAGTTCATTCGTAGTAGTACCAACGCTGTTGTGATGTCTATGAAATCCAGTAACCTTTAAGCAGCACCAGATGTAGATGATCTCGTGTACAGCAACAGTAGAAAAAAACGACCAGTTCCCAAAATCCCAAATTCGTCCACAAACTAAAAATTGGTTCCGGTTTGAAAGGCTAATAGATCAGTCGCTACCCTAGTGAGTGACATCAATGTTGCCATATCGATGGACCCGGGAACCGTATTATATATTTAGTGTTTTGCGCCGTATCTTCCATTAGGAATGCTCTGAAGAATTATTCCATGGGCATATCCACAGTGCGTTTTTTTCGACGATCTTCAATTCAGCTCTGGAGTGGATTCTCCTCTTGAGCACACGATACACAGCAGCTAGGCTATTGCATTGCTGATCTTTGGGACTCATGGCAACCACTCGATCAAATAGGCATCATGATCCTCGTACAGTTCAGCTCTGGAGTGGATTCTCCCCTTGAGAATACGATACACATCAGCTACGCTGTGCCCTTGGCATTGCTGATCTCCGCGACTGATGGTAACCCCATGCGATTAACCACCATGCGCCTCGCCTTTAAAGGTAATAAATAAACTAGACAGTTACTCCGGCAGGCTCATCTGGCAATCTCAACGGCAACTTCACAGCTTCACCGATTTCTATAGAGAAAGTGTTGGCTCCCATCTCAAACTTCTCGCTAAGGTCTTCTACATTAATTTCTTTACGGCCAGTCTTCTTGACGTGGTTCAGATAATATTCCGCACCGGCATCTGTGTATTTAAACGTATTTTGATATGAAAAAAATTTTAAGATCACTGTACCACCTCTGTAGTATCATACAATTTTGGGATAATCACCGCCTGGTGTTTCGTGAGCACTATGATATGTGACGCTTTGAACGAAGCTTGGAGAGCATTTACAGTGATGAACAGCTGTTTGTTGTGCCCGTGGCATCACAATTAGTGGTGGTTTTACCATGAAGCAGTAATGCGTTTCGATTTGAAGATGTCTATGGGCTCCGGTAAGGATTTAACCAGGATTAACCAGGTGGGCCAGCTCATCCACCCATCTGAGCAATAAAAAAAAACAATGTCTTGGACTGGGATCGATCATCATCGAAATCGCCGTATACACGTATGTTAATACCTAATGTAATATACTAATTCTATCGTTTTAAATCTAATATCATCAAATATCCTCCAATTTTCAAATCACTAATCACATTTGTGGTAAATATTTTTGTATAAGTAAGTGTCAAGAAAGGCAAAATAGTGTTAGAAAGTCTTGTTAAAAAAAATCCTATGACGCATCACAAAAACCGCCCAGGTTATCCCAGCCCGATACTTTGAGAACCTCTTCCCTCGCACCAAAGTACATCTATTTCTAGTATAAGGAGAACATACAACATTTTTGCAAAGGAAACAGCGCAAGGTACTTACCAAGGAAATTGTAAATGTGATCTCTATGCATGAACGGTGGTGGAACTGCTTCTGTGGCGGCGGCAAAAGCGGCCGCTGAAGGCAAAGCCAGAGTTCGACCCGACATGTCATCTGCCTAAACCAGTTTTGTAATCCATTATCCTAACAGTTTCAACTCTGGCAGTAAAGCGTATTGGGCATACTGTATGTCTAGGAGAGTCCGGTGTACCAATCATAACTGACACTCCATGCTACTGGTCCGTGAGCACGAAAATTTAATCATCCTCAAACCTGAATCTTGCGAAAATGACATCAAACGTCCGAATGACTTGCACAATTTAATCCTACGTGGCCATAGTCTGGCCAGTTGATAATCTGAAGGCGTACGCGGAAATTACTGCCCCTCTCTAAAGAATGTATTTTGAGAGGCTAGTACCACAGTCCTGACTATATACTGCGATTTGAAGAGTACAAAAGCCGCTAATCAAATTAAGACTTCCACGTCATTCCATCAAGTGGTTAATGGAATGTGTCTGCAGATTTTTGGGACAACCTCATAGCATTATCTAAGTAGGCCTCTTGTGTCCCTGACTGTTGCAGTTACGGGTTTAGAGAGCTTTTTTGAAACACGTATAGGAAAATCTACCCTTATCATGTAACTAATAATAAAAAGTAGCTCAGAGTGGTTAAAAGCGAACCATTTATAGTAATTGTTCCATTATCATTACTAACCCCGATTCCAACTTTAGTGGCGACTTTCCCAATGGCGGTATTCTCACCACGCGGCCCACTCAAGATGGCAGCGGTGCCTTTTGATATCCATTCAAAGGCTTTACTCTAAACGAGATTAGGAGATTAGTAAGTAATTTGAAAGCGAGAACGACAAAGACTACAGAAAAAAGTATGGCAATATTGTCTGAACCATCAATAAAATAAATGCTTAACTGAAATCTACGCCATCTGTGACTTTTTTGCTCTTGTTGGCAGACAAGCTTACGGTCCACCTGATGTTGACCATGGGCTTCGACCGTCGCTCATGCACTTTAACAATGGTAGAGCTGAGCCGCTGACTTCATTCATTCATTCAAATAATTAATACTTTAAAAAAACCCTTCGAAACTACTTGTCACGGCCAACCTTATACCATGTATTATCAAATTCAGTTTGCCAATTTTTATTCAGATGTTCCACTTGCAGATTCACGATTATAAAATTTAGCAGATCGTCAAACGAATGCGCGCTGTAAAAACAAGCGCTCACCTCCAATTTGGTTTCAGGAACTCCGATGGCCATGTTCAGCCTCGTCGCGGTTATGGAGACGGGAGATATATTGAAGCTGTCATCGGACCCCGGAGAGAGGTTAGCTAGGATCGCGTCGGCTAGCTCGGAAGCGCCGCCACTCAACCTAATGAGGCACGCTGCTGCTCTTGTCTCGTCTGACGGGAATCCTAGGAGTCAAAGAGTCGATAGTGAGATGATCACGATGCCTTGATGAAACTATCGCATCGTCCCAGTATCCAGCCACTATTCGGTTTAAAAATCAACGTTGGGCGCTTAGATAAAGCGCGATGTCTAATTGCTTATTGGTCAATATAAATCCGATTCAAAAACCATATTGAAAGTTTAATTCAGATCTTTAGATGTCCAGCTAAGCTTGAAAAACAAGCCTCCGATCTCAGACAAGACCGAAGTCAAAAAGGGAATGAGAGGCAAAATTACACAGGGCCATATGTGCCTCATTTCGCCATCATCCGGCATTTTAAGAATATTGCCAAGACAAAACATTGTATTAGTTCCAGTGATCGTCATTCACAATGTTCTATCCATTGCCATTCGAAATTAAAAGAAATAACCATACCACCCTAATTCAACACTCACCACTATTATCGCAGCCATGGGGTTCGAACAAGTAGAGATGGTCTTCGCCTTTCCAAACAGCCATCGAGCCCCCTCTGGCGGTCACAACGCCGTAACTGTTTCCCTTGAAGAACTCCTCCAACGAAGCCTTGAGCGAAATCATTCCCGAGGAAGTATCAGGATTTAATTGACCTAAGTAAAAATTTCCGATGAATGTGCATGTTTGGTTCGAATAAATATTAGTTAGTCGGGTATTGGAAGCTTCTATCAGCAGAACGCTGCCTACATAATTACTACTATAAGAAATAGAGATTATTTCACTGTTGTCAATGGAATGCAATAAAAAATTAGAGATCAACGACCTCTTCTGACTCCACCTCCGCTTGAAGTCACATTCATGAAATATAAAATTACCAAATCGTTTCACATTTTACACTCTAAATTGCCGCTTTATTTTGAGACAAATTTAATATTTTCAGGAGCTAACAAGCGATCCAAACTTGAATATCTCTGTCTCTGACATTAATATTGCCCAAACTATTAAAACGGCCATTCGTAACTCAACACGAGATCACACATGCCCATTGATGCCAATTAAAAATCAGACTTACCGTTGTACATACTGTCGAAAACTTCAGTCTCTATACAATCGTAATCTGTTATCTGTAATTTTTTGAGCAATATTAAACTCCATTCTTTTACACACGAAAACAATATATTTGAAAAATAAATCTGTAAAAAGTCAACAAAACCCTCGTCTTCCACCGTAAATCGAGTTCCCAGTCAGCAAGATGCTTATAGCGTAAATAACTAGCGTTGATTTTCAATTAAAACCAAGGGTAGGCAGCACGAACACACTGCGCAGTGTAGGGAACGCAGACTAGCTAGGTATTTCATTTTGGGAAAATAAGGTCCGTCGGTCCACGGCTCGCCATATTATTATGGTCAATAATTTCCGTAGGCCATGGTCATTGTAAGACACTAGGTTAAAACCTCGATAGTTTTAGAATATGCTAGTCAAACCCAGCCCGCATTGCCGGCCAATCTTTGATTTGGCTTTGGTCCGATCGCTACCAAATAAATCAGACAGCAGACCTCAAATCCAGCAGCAAATCCTCTCCTCAAAGAACCTTTTCTAAAAAGCCACGCATGATAAACAACCAATTACCTTAAACCGATTAATTACGTGAATGGCAGACAGCGTTCCGGTGGGTGGAGCCTCTTCCTCCTCGTCCATTTCCTCGTCAAGTTTAGGAGCGTTCAAATCGATGCCCATCTTCTCCAGATGTTCCATCGTGTTTTGATAGAGAACGTCGCCTCTGATTAAAATCTGGGTAACAAAGGTTCACTTGGCACCGAATGCCTTGAAGACAAAAGGGTTTTCATGGTGGTTACCGAAAACCCATAGACATCACGACTTGAATCTCTTCCTCACCTTTGCGACATGCTGTATGCAATCGCAGTTTCAATTCTTACTGTTGGTCAAGTTTTACTGGTGGAAGGACGTCTTGTGAGTTCGCACAAGTAGGTACCATCGCTCTGCCTATTTCTGCCGTGAAGCAGTAATTTGTTTCGGTTTGAAGGATGGGGCAGCCGTTGTAACTATATTGAGATCGTAGAACTCATATCTCAAGGTGGGTGACGGCATTTACGTTGTTGACGTCTATGGGCTCCGGTAGCCACTTAACACCAGGTGGGCCGTGACCTCGTCCACCCATCTAAGCAATATAAAAAATATTATAATAAAAAACTGTAGCTTGTTCCACACTTCAAACTGGGTTGCTTGACTGCTAGAACAATGCGTATCTTCCTGCGGGATACGAATATTGACAAGAAGGCCGTGACTAATGTGGTACCTACCCTAGTTTTAGCATCTATTTCTCAATTTGTAAAATACCGTACATAATATTTACCTAATACAAGACAAGACATGTCTTCTGCGCGTATTTTAGTGATTATTACCTCATCGATGTCATCTGGGGTCCATTCGTCAGGACTGACGACATTCGCCATGGCAATGGCTGCTATCGATGTTGGGGTGGCCTGTTTGTTGCGATGCTCCTCCGGAAACCTGGCATCGCCCTCGTGAAAGTGGCCCTTGATGACCCAACGACCTGGTGCCACCGCTGCAAGATACGACCTTGGACATCATCGTGCTTTAGGCAGACTCAGGATGAGCTGTACAAATAATTGCTCTGAGAAATAATAATTGTTTGAGATGATACTTTATCTCCTTTTTATCATCGCACCTCCCGCGATCGGAGCAGAGTTCATCCATAATATCTGGAATCGCTGCGTTCATCAACAGTGCGTTTCCAGAGGTCTTTTTTGCCACGTACCGTCAGATCATGGAATGAGCTCCCCTCCACGGTGTTTCCCGAGCGCTATGACATGTCCTTTTTCAAAAGAGGCTTGTGGAAAGTATTAAGCGGCAGGCAGCGGCTTGGCTCTGCCCCTGGTATTCCTGAAGTCCATGGGCGACAATAACCACTCACCATCAGGTGGGCCGTATGCTCATCTGCCTACAAGGGCAGTAAAAAAAAATTACACTCGAAAAACCGAAGCTACAAATACTAACGTGTGAGTTTGTTAATGGGTGGTGGTATCCCTTCGCGCTGAAAAACTTTTATGTCCGATATACTGAACGCGCCCCGCTTCTTGTCGCCTGCACTCTCCGTCAGTAGCTCGCATAGGCGGCTCACGCGCGTGAAGTACAGCAAGCAAGCCTTACCGTCTTCGCGGAGACCAACCTTCAAATATATTGTTATTACGCGGTGATAGATACGGACATAATATTAAGGTCTCTCTATTCAGTGCTTAGGGTTGCTCGTGGAAGGCAATGATGCCGGGGTCTTATCCCCAATAACAAGAAAAAGAAACATAGTGCTAAGCACTCGTTAACTATGCTGCAACTATATCGACACCACAAGAGCAGCCCTCGAGCCGAAATAAATGATCTGCTTTGGAGTAAAAATAGGATGCTAGTGTTGGTTGCGCAGATAAAATGGTCAATTTGTTCAAATCAATAGCGCGAACCCTAATCCAACACTTGATATTATAAGATGGCTACTTTATGTATAAGGCCATGTATGTTTAGTTATCGTAATTGATGGAAACGGTACCGACGCATAAAAAAACTTAATTGCAAGCCACGGCGCCGTGTATTATTTATTCCTTAGATGGGTGAACGAGCTCACAGCCCACCTGGTGTTAAGTGGTCACCGGAGCCCATGGACTTCAGAATTGCCAGGGCAGAGCCGAGCCGCTGCCTACGCTAGTAACAAATGATTTTGGTCATTATCACCTTATGCCCGTATTTATCAGCCGGCCACGGATGGTAAATGTAATATTTTCCGCCCTCGTTCCAAATGGCCACTTCGAATTCGCCCGGTATCTAATTTGATTGAAGAAAGATTGAAATTAAATTAATTTAGTTCAATACCGCGTGTAGGGTGCGATGTGAGTTTGTTATTTAAAAACCATGTTGCTTAAAAATGTTTATTGTTAAAATATAGAGAAAATCAATGAAATGTTAATGGTATGAATGCACCCGGGTGACGCGGTTGTTGATCGTGCACTGACGATTTGTAGAAATGAAGTTAACGCGTCACGCGAATTATGCTGACAAAGATGTTCGGTAATATATCACCGAACACCGCACTTAATTCCTAAATAATTAACATCACAAATATAGAGTTGACAAAATATATAGCACCACTACCAAAAAACAGTAAATCCAAAAAATAATAGAACTATCAAAAGTACAGAACTAAAGCGAAAATTAGAACTACGAAAAATATTGACCTACCAAAAGCTTTTGCTAAAATGGGGGACCTTTCCTCCTCAATCAACTCAATCTGTCATTACCAACAATTTAAATACCTTTTTACCATTATACTCGTACAATAAAGGCGGTATAAATAGTCATTGGCTTCGTTAACTCTGTCAATAACAATGTTGACGCAGCGGCATTCACGTCTAGGAGCTCTTGTAACCACTTAGCATTATATGGGTCAAGAACAAGCATTTTTTTATTTTTTTTTATTGCTTAGATGGTTGGACGAGCTCATAGCCCACCTGGTATTATGTTGTTACTGGAGCCCATAGACATCCACAACGTAAATGCGCCACCCACCTTAAGATACAAGTTCTAAGGTCTCAAGTATAGTTACAACGGCTGCCCCACCCTTCAAACTGAAATGCATCACGTGCTACCCACCCGCGCGGACTCACAAGAGGTCCTACCACCAGTAATTACGCAAATTATAATTTTGCGGATTTCATTTTTTTTACACGATGTTATTCCTTCACCGTGGAAGTCAATCGTGAACATTTGTTAAGTACGTGTATTTCATTAGAAAAATTGGTACCCGCCTGCGGGATTCGAACACCGGTACATCGCTTCAACACGAATGCACCGGACGTCTTATCCGTTAGGCCACGACGATTACCCAAGTCCACCACGACTACCCAAGCATTCAGCAGTCTAAGCAATAAACTTGTTCAATTTCAAAACATCCATCATCTATCACTGTTCCCAAAAAGTGACATTCCTGAGAGGAATCGGCGAAACAAACTCAGCCAAATGAATCGTCAAAATTTGCCACTTCTTAATTTACATATAGATACAATTTTACATATAGATAAAAACAAATGCAAACAGAACGAAGCAATCTGTTAGCTATACTCTTTTTGTTTGCTAATAAACACCCTACGCCACAAACCTGAAAGAGTCCAGTGTCTGCCTCCTTGAAGAACGTCTCCACGCCCCGACAAAGGTCCAAGACGTTGGGGCTCGAAGATATAACTTTCCCCCAGACCGCTATTCCCCGTTGCTGAAAAAAATTTAGGCCTCATTCGGGTTTAAATCGCCACGACTATCGCCTTCAAGTCCGCGGGCGACAGTCTAGTATACACGAGCACTCGACTATCGCCTTCTGAAGAAACACAGATAATGGCTAACCTTGTGTTTGTATTCCTTGTCGCGTATGAGAAATGTGTCCTTCAACTCTCCAAGTACCAACTGTCTGATAGCACCGCCTCTTTCCAACAAAGATTCCTGGGCAAGCCGACATAAACGATTATCAGAATAATCGCAGACTTCCATTACAAAAAAACAATTTCGGCCAATCGCAAAACAATATGAATGAAATTTAACTCAAATTTATATAAATTCTGCTAGTTCATTGGTATTTCCAACATAGTAGCCCAGTGGGTTTCTCGCCGGACCTTCTCAGTGGGTCGCGATTCCGATCTGGTGGTAGATTCAGCTAAGCAATGTTCTTACTAAGGTTAGTGTTAGCAACGTCCTCAGGTTAGAGCCCCGTGAGCTCACGTGTGCAATTTACTATTTTGTATTTTTTATTGCTTATATGGGTGGACGAGCTCACAGCCCACCTAGCGTTAAGTGGTTACCGGAACCCATAGACATCTATAACGTAAATGACCCCCCACCCACCTTGAGATATGATTTCTAAGGTCTCAGTATAGTTACAACGGTTATCCAACCCTTCAAACCGAAACTATTTCTTCACGACAAAAACAAGCAGAGTGGTGGTACCTACCCGTACGGACTCACACGACGTCCTACCACCACCAGTAAAACTACTAAAAGGTAGTTGCAAAAGTATTTAAAATGAATTACAACGCACAACAAATTTAAATGTCGCTTATTGGAATAATGATCGTTGTTAATATGATATATCTGAAGTGATGTGAGTATATTCCCATTTGATATGAATCAAAACAAGAATCATCCAGGAATCCTTCCAGGGCACCTTCACAACACTACCGTCTCGGCTTTGAAACATCAAAACAAAAAACCTCCAAGCACCAACCCTGTAAAGATTGTATCCTAGATCCAGGGTTTCGTCAATAATATCCTCGTTCCAGGCTCGAGCCCTGTACCTCCGGAGCATGGCTAGGGCTGCCACGCAACACGCCACACCAGTATACGTCTTAAACGTTTGGTACCTAAGTTTAAAGTGATAGTTAGACTAAGGACCACTATTATCTGTTACTGCTCTTGCTAGGGCCAGTGTTAGCAACACTCCCGGTTTGAGCCCCGTCAGCTCACCTACACGACAAGGCGAAGCTGAGATAGCCTCTCAAGGGTATCTCAAGCATAGACAGGACAAAAAAAATCTGTTGCTTAAGTGTCAGTTGCTAATTTATCTCTCTTAATAATGTATTATTAATAGTAAGTACACCGCAACATATGTACCTACTGTATCTTTATATTTTCCGGAATTTCTCTTAATTACACGGTTGTCTGTCTCTCTTTCTTTCTTTTCTTCTTTCTGTCTTTCTTTCCCTTCTTCCCTCCCTCTCTCTTTTTCTCTCTCTCTCATCTCCTAGCTTTGAATACCTGAAACTGGCCATGTGTCTGGTCCCCCGCAAGATCCACTTCTCAACGTCAAGCTGCTGGTACTGCGAGTGATAGTTCCTATCGGCTATTTCGACCGGACTGTGGAGAACGGTCTCCGATTTCGGACGCGGTATCATGTCGTCTCTGTAATCACAAACCGCTATTTCTTCAACTAAAAACAGCTTACGCAAAGGAAATGTGGTTTTATTATTGCGTAGATAACTATATACCACAATACGACGGCTAAAAACCAACTTAAGAAATGTTTAAGTCTCAATTATATAAAATTCGAATGATAAACATTTGGCCTCAAGATGCCCATCCACTAGTAAGCATTGGGCAAATAGAAAAAAGTTTTCCGAAATCCCTCCTAAAATCATAGACATCAGAGTGTGACGCACAAATAGTTTATAAAGTGGCCGTAGTGTGGATCGGATGGAACAAACTCGTGTGACCAATAGCTAGCTTGTATGCGGGATATTATTAACGTCGATTTCTAATTACCTCGGTTGAGTATAGTCGATATTTTGTTTCCGCAGTGTATTATGAAACAATCAAAACCCATAATCATACTATGGCTCTAAATCATAAGGGGTGAATTGGTATATTAGTCTAAAGCGGATGGTTGAGAAATTTTAGATAGGGACAATATAATTTTTAGTCATTAGTTTTTTCTAAGTGACAAGCGCCCGGTTTTTCCTTCATAGTTTTGACTTTTGGGTGCAACCCTAGTCGATAATGAATTCACTACTCCAAAGATCTTTTTTGCCACATATCATCCGGCTTTGAAATGAACTCCCCTCCACGGTGTTTCCCGAGCGCTATGACATGTCCTTCTTCAAACGAGGCTTGCAGTGAGTACTTAACGGTAGGCAGCGGCTTGGCTCTGCTCTGGCATTGCTAACGTCCATGAGCGACGGTGACAACTTACAATCAGATGGACCGTATGCTCGTCTGCTCACAAAGGCAACAAAAAAATTATTCAGACCGTAAACTCTCACTGATGGCTCATATGTAAATCCCACTAATCGATTGGAAGGGTATTCAGATACCTCACCTGCCATAGAAATGTCCGTCTACACTGGGGCAGTAGAGAAAGAAGTCTTCTCCTCTCAAGGACATTATCTGATCTTGGGTCATGGCGGCCGGTGCACGCTCTGGAGCCACCGGCAGCTGCGGCGGAGGCTGGAGTAGACAAAAGTTGCGAGTAGTAGTTTCGCTGGACTTAAAACCCACCGGTTGTCGACTGATCATCACAGCCGATAGACATGATTCTGCAAGTCCATCAAGGTTGAAGAACCGGTTCTGTTACGACTACCCTACGCTTCGGTGGTACTTACCCTTCTGAACTAATAAGCCCCACCGCTAATTAAATTTGGGTTATTTCAGAATTTGGGAAGACCAGCTAGAGCATACTATTATCAATTTATTAACATCCGGACCAAGTTCAGTTCAGGATTCTCTGCATGGTATTATCTGGGCCTTTAACCGCTATCACAATGTGTCGCCGCTCACCTTGAGCAGTAAGATCGACATTTAAAGTGCAAGCAAACAAAAACCCTTTAAACCAGAACGCATCACCCGCGGCAGATATAAGCAGAATTGAAATACATGTTAATTCAGAAAATGACAACGTTGTCTTTTCCTACGGAACATAATAAGTATAATAAGTACTCTCTGTCGTAGAAATGGATACCACCCGAGTATTAAAGCATGGCAGATTTGCTAATATATTGGGCATCCAACTTAAAAAGCACTTTGTCAGCTCTAAAATGTAACATTCTAAAAAGACGCAAGTGGCTGATACATGATTTTGATTGGTCAAACATCTCACCTCTTTAGGGCTCTTCTGGTAGAAATCTCTAACTTTCCTCCTAGAGGTGGCTCTTGATGTAGCTATGCTCACCGCACTGAGGGAACCTTGAGGATATTTACCCTAAAGTGTGAACAGAAGCTGAGGGATGAGCTGATATGCACTGGTGATGTTAGTTGAAGTATTAGCGCAGACTGCAGGGCCAGTCCGGGGCACAACAAATGCAAGGACCTCATCTCACATACTGTGTCGATCATCGCACATGACCACGGCATTGGCTAAGGTTATTTGACACATCTTCTAGTTGACTGCTTTTAATTCGGCAGATGAATCACACTTCACACCCATCATAACTTCAAGGAGTTTAAGCCAACCTTATTAATGAAGCTTAACTTAGCAGTCTCTTAAGAGAACAGCACACATTTGGGACATTATTGTGGATATAACACCTGTATTTCATTACTGCTATATGAATAGACGTAGGCCCAGACGATTTTAGAACACCGGACATCCCATTTTCAATAGGAACGCATTGATATAATTGGAGCAGAAACAAGTCCACGGGATATTTTTAATGCCATTGAAGCTGATGGCGTGAGATAGCTTGAGACACGAGACTCAAAGTTCGATGATTCGGTACTTTTAATTAGAGATGCTTCGCATGCGTTTTGGGAAACAATAACACTTGGTAAATGCCTGAGCAGCCGATTTAGGATCGCCAATCTCAAAGCCTTTTTTTATTGCCCTTGAGTGGTTACTGTCGCCCATGGACTTCAGCAACCCAGGGGCAGAGCCAAGCCGCTGCCTACCAAATTGATAATCTCCTCAACTGATAAACTCCCGTCAGAAATAATCCAGCAACTGCGTGGAGACACAAACCTCATATCTCTTCTTTTCGATGAGAGCGTTAATGTTGATGTTGTCCCACTCGCTGCGGCAGTGTATCTTCAGAGCTTTCAAATCAAGCTCGAAGGTCGGCTCCCGAAGCAGTCGCTCTTTTTGGACCACCTTTTAGGGGGGCTTACGTTAACTCGACCAAATCGTTATAAGTTTGTTTGCCAATTTCTCGTCGCGATTAAAACAAATTTTACAGTTTCAAAATCTCGTCGTTCATTATATTCACATGATTACTTTTAAACGTTTTTATTGATTTGCATTTTCACGTGCAACTCACGTATTCTTCGTAGATATTTAAATAAATAAAGTTATGACAAACAAATAGAAAAGTTTGACGGTAGTCAAAACACTACATCGGTAGGTGGGTAGTCGAAAATAATATAATATATATTGAAAATCATAAAGGCGAGATTAAAACGTGAAAAGTAATTTTATTTATGTTCAAGACGATCAAAAACTGAAAAGATCAAAACATTTTTCTTGGTGATGATACTAATTTACAAAATATCCATATCACTTTTTATTGAATCACAAGTTAGAAGCTACGATTGGGGACAGTCGCCCGTGGACATCAGTAAGACCAGGAGCTAAGTTCCTCTTGTATTCTCTTAAAATACGTCCTCGTTTGAACAAAAGACATGTCATAGAGTTCGGTACACAATGGGGGGCTGATTTCAAAGTCAGCAGAAAAGCTCTCTGGGAAAGCACTGGTGGTTCCAGCTTGTATGGGTAAGCTCTGATCCGGTAGGGAATGAAGCGACGACATAAACCACATCACCTCAAACAATTCCTCAAGCCACATGGATTAAACACAGCCCAGAGAACCAGCTTCAAAACACCTTCACATTGCCCAAAAAAAAAAATGTTATTGCTTAAACGCGTGGACGAGCTCACGGCCCATCCGGAATTAACTGGTTACCGGAGTCCAAAGATAGACATAGCTTCTAAGGTCTTAGTACAGTACAACAGCCTTCAAACGGAAACGCGTTATTGCTTCACGGCAGAATTAGGCAGGGCGGTGGTACCTACCCGCGCGGACTCACAAGACGTCCTACCACCAGTAATTACGCAAATTATAATTTTTCTGGTTTGATTTTTACTTTTGCCAACCAATTATAGCATACTGACTTCGATGTTGGTCAGGGTTATCGGTGGCTTCGGTGTGCCCTTCTTGGCCGAGTCCAAGTCGCCATAGTTCGTCAGAAAGTCCAGGACAAACGATGACACGCCAGCGTAACGCAAAAACGCCCCGGCTCCGTATCTAGCCAGACAGACAGATAACCTAATGTCATTTACGTTATATATACACGTTAAATAAATTGACACTATGAGTGTAATTTGGTCATATACTTCACTAGTGCCCGTTGCCCACGGCTACGCCCGCGTTCTCAAGGAATAGTGTGTCACATAACTTTTTCTAAAGATTATCAGAGGGTTTGGCTCGTGATTGACATGTTCTTTTGGGACTTGTTGAAAAGTTGCCTATGTCAATCTTCCGGGCTAAAACTGTGATTTTCAAAATAAAGCCCATGTCAATTCGTTACGAAGTGAAAGAAGACGAAGACAAACAAACAAATTTATAATATCAGTATGGATATGGATAAAAAGTTTTGCTAGGGTGCAAGGGTTGTTCCCACAATCATCCATACAAGTAGCCAAAATGTTTTTAGGTGGCAGGTACCATAAACCCAAATTCCAATACCCTACTTCTTTCTGGGACATTCGTTCTGATCCAACCAGGACAGCGAGAAAGCAATCGATTCTAAACTATTGGGTCGATAGCGAGCCTCAAATTGCTGATGTCCATGACCGACAGCGACCACTCACCGTCAGGCGGGTTGTATGGACCAAGAAACCAAAAGTCCTTATTTTTTGTTGTTTAGCGATGTGAATGAACTAACGTAGTGTCAAGTGGTTACCGGAGACCATGGGCATCAACAACGTCAATGCCGCCACTCACTTTGAAACACGACTTCAAGTTTCAGTTTTCCAGTACAACGGCCGCCCTACTCATCAAAGCACATTACTGTTTCAACCCTTGGGGTCTCAAACGACCCCCCACCGCCAGTATATAACCCCAATACTTACAGCTTGTTCGGCACCCCTCGCTCGTCCAGCATATGCGGGTCGAAGATGTAGCAGAGGGTTTTGACCTGACCTCCAGCTTCGGGCAGCTCGCTCCAGATCAAAAAGTGACGGTTACCACCGACGGTCAATATCATCATGTACGCTGTGCCGGCGCGCTTCTCCATCATGCTAAGAGTCAATGTGATTATAATTAAATATCCAGGTCTAAGTGAGCTTTCAAGCACGTTGCGTGTGAGGTATGAGGAATTAGATGAGGACTTGAAAAAAGAAAAAAAACTATCCCTTTCCTTTTCTCCGATAGAAATATTTCGAAGTCCATTGACTCGTCCAAAACTGCAACGATTTTTGCATATTTCCATCATAAGCATTTCAGAGGAGATCCGTTTTTTTATTGCTTAGATGAGTGAACAAGCTCACATCCCACCTGATGTTAAGTGGTTACTGGAGCCCATAGACATCTACAACGTAAATACGCCACTACCCTTGAGATATAAGTTGGTCTCAAGTATAGTTACACTCCACTCTCTATATTTCTAGCTTCTTTTTTTACTTCATATTGTGTCTGCAGCCTAAAAATGAGCTTTGATAACCCATGTCTGCATTTAACAACTATCCAAGTTACCCCTCGGAAATTCGACTGGTCTTAGGAAAACAGTGAATACTGACGGTAAAGCTAAGACAGTAGACCAGGGGCTCCCAAGCTTATTTTGTCTACCGCCCACTTTGCGAATATAATAATATTATTTTTTTGGCGCCCCCATTTTTTCACCTACTTAAAAACTACAATAGCGAGAGCTCAATCTAAGAGGCTTCCTAGATTACAAATCGCCTCCCCAGCCCCTACACAACGCCCCCATTTTATTTCTGAGTCTCTTACGGCCCCCCTTTAGGCCTGCAGTGCCCACAAGGGGGCGTTATCGGCCACTTTGGGAAATGCTGTTCTAGACTATAGTAACATCAACTCATTCTTACTGGCTTCACTAAGCGAGAATCTACCATAGATAGACGTATAAAATATCGATCTGATATCGAATATTAACTTTAAGCAATGAAGTCGAATCTCAATTATATTGGAACTGGACATGCGATCAGCAATGTAGCTTACGTCATCAAATCCAGTTCAGCCTGAATGTTATCCGGGTGCTTGGCCAGGAGTCCTTTGTCCACCTGTTCCATCTTGACCGTGTACTTCGTGTCGTGAAAGAAGAATGACGTCAGAAGCTGGTTCAGTTGAAGTTGAGGTTTTCCTGATCATAGTACACGGGGTTTACGTTTTTTTTAAAGACAAACTAGGCGATCGGTACGTGTGGAGACAAGCTTGTGTCAGGGTTCATAAGTCACCATTTGACGCCTAAATTTTGCATGACAGCTTTGTGGCCTCAAACGACGTCACTATTAATAAAATCGCTAGCAGCCAAGCTCCGTATTACCATTAAACTAGATCAAACGAGAAAGTGTCATTATTACAATTAGACCTGTAAGAGAATGAGATTAGGATACGCGGTAAGCTATACTTGTACCACGTGTTAACTGCTTTATTTTTCCAGCACTTTCAAACAGTCACGACAATTATAAATTTCACCATTCAGAAAAACAGGCAAGAGATTCAAATCTCCCCCCTTTCCAAATATACCCACCGCAACATAGAACATTTACAAGCCACTCAGCAAATCTAACAACTATGACCGAGGCTACAAGAGTCAAGAGTACTACTGAGTCAACTACAGAGTACCAGCACAACCAAGCAGCAACCAAAGACCCATTAAGCGCTGATGCTGGACAGCATCTGCGTTAACCCAATAGTGGAGACCTGAAAACGCAGCCACAAACCCTTATAGCACTTCATAGCCAGCATGCACTGGTGATAATATCTATCAGCCGCCTCAATCACTTCATCCACGTCGTTCTTGGTAAGCTCCTTTGAACTTTTCTCATCTAAAAGCGCCCTGCACACGGCCGCTATGCAACCGGTCTGCGAACCTGAAATAGGATTAATATATTTTTTATTATTATTGATTAGATGGGTGGACGAGCTCACGACCCACCTGTAGTTAAGTGGTTTCCGGAGCCCATAGGCATCTACAACGTAATGACATAGTTAAGAACCGATATTCATATATATCCAAATTATTCGAATATAACTCTTGGACCTTCAGTGAAAAGAGGGCGTTTCAAAGACTTGGATGGACTGGGTGGAGGATACGCGAGAGAAGGGTGGGAGTGCAGAGATGAAGTATGATGGGTCTGAATGGAAACCGAGGACATACTGCACCGACTCCACATATTGGGATAAGGGCAAGAAAAGGGAGGCCCTTGGTAATGTGGTGGCACATGTATTTTATTTATAATCTATATATATATAAAAATGAATTGCTGTTCGTTAGTCTCGCTAAAACTCGAGAACGGCTGGACCGATTTGATCTTCAATTATTTGTAGAAGTCCAGAGAAGTTTTAAAAGGTAGATAAATATGAAAATTCTTTTTGTTTGTTATAAGTTTATTTTATACAAAAGTTTAGGTCTTTTATTTATCGATTGAGGCACTACGAAGTCTGCCGGGTTAGCTAGTTGAATAATGTAATTCGTAATTGTAATTTGTAGTTTTGGTGCAACGTGAGAAACAAAGATGCAAAACTAGCTTGCAAAACGCATTACATCTGGCCGCTTCAGTCTGGTCAAACAGCATTGAGATTATTTTGAATATATCAAAAGCGTCACCATACAGTATTTGATTCTGACGTGGAACATATTTTCCGTTCAATATTCTACCCATTTACAAAATTCTCAATAATATGCACTTAGTAATTTTGATTCACCCATTCCATCCATCATGGATTACGCTTCTAGTGTGTGTGTTTAAATATAGTCTTAGTGTATGTTTTTTCCGTGTTGGTACCTATTTAAGTGATAACTCGTATTGTTAATATAAATGACCACTATAGGTACCACCCAAGTCCTGGATCTCACCCCACCTCAATTCACTGCGAAACGGTCAGCAAATTACTCTACCACCAACGACGGAATTACTGAGAAGATGAACTAATCGCTGGTAGCTTTGAGGGGATTTTCCACTTTTCTGGACGGGTAGACGAGCTCCCGGGGCTTGGACTGAGAGAACTTGCTAAATTCTGTCTTAGCAAGAGCAGTGCTTCGCAGTCCGGCGAGAGAATCAGCGAGTTGTGTTTGTGGGTTAAGTTGCACGTCCAACTCTTCGTAATCGACTTCTCAAACGGTGACCGGTGCTTGAAAACGCTTAATGCAACGAAAGTGTATCGGGAGGATCAGATATGATATGTCTATGGCGACAACGGCGCGTTGCCTTATTTTTTTTATTTTTTTATTTATGTACACACAGAAAACAAGACGCAGTACAGAGTAATAGGAAAATTATGTACAAAGGCACTGCTTATTTCTTTGAGAAATCTCTTCCAGCAGACCTGCGAGAGGATAATGAGAATAATAATAAAAAGTGATAAGTGTGTGTAGAACAAATAACACATAACTAAAATAACAAATACAATATGAGAATTATAGCACATACACATAGCAAACATTATAAGTAACACAGTAACACAGATAAAATTGTTTCTTATCTGGGTCGAGTATGTAATTCGAGACAGCCACAACGAGAAGGTTATCTTGCTATGCAGTTTTCTCGAAGAATCTAGTCAATGGGCTTCAATGGCTACTAAGGCTATAAACAAATACCTTAACTCTCGCATACTAGGTACCAACAAAATAATCGTTGCGAGTCAATTCTTGGTGAGTACTTTTCCTAATTTGGAGTACGCTACCATTCTGAGAGGTATAGCGGTAGTGTTTTTTAATTGTTAATTTTCATTAAGAGTCTATAACTGAACATCAAAATGACCTAGAGTTAGGAGAGATGGCAGAGAGCACCGTGAGACGTGTCATTGCTACCTCCTCCAAGCCAATCCTCCATAATCACTCAGTCAAGTGTGAACCTCCTGGTGGTAGGACCTATTGTGAGTCCGCACGGGTAGGTACCACCGCCCTGCCTATTTCTGCCGTGAAGCAGTAATGCGTTTCGGTTTGAAGGGTGGGGTAGCCGTTGTAACTATACTGAGACCTTAGAACTTATATCTCAAGGTGGGTGGCGCATTTACGTTGTAGATGTCTATGGGCTCCAGTAACCACTTAACACCAGGTGGGCTGTGAGCTCGTCCACCCATCTAAGCAATAAAAAAAAAAAAAAAAAAAAAAAAAGAATCAATTAAGATTTAGAACTGAACCGAACTAACCACAGGCGGTAGACGAATATCTTCTAGAATTACAGCCGATGCTACCCTGCAGCATCATCTTGTTCTTCTCGACTTGCGTGAAATTGTGCCAGATCTGCAATAATGGAACTTGTTAAATAATTTTCGTTAGATGTTACTGAAGATGAGCCGACGGCTAGTGGTTGAGCAGTTATATCGGAGCCCTTAATCATCACAACGTGAATGTCCTTGTCAATGTCACCGACCGACTTTGAAACTTGAAGTCTATGACACAATTATTTAATAAATACGCAAATTACAATTCTTATGACCTTATTAGACGATATCAAACGCGGAAAGAATTCGTGAACATAAGCTAAGTACGTGTATTTCATTAGAAAAATCGGTACCTGCCAGCGGGATTCGAACACATATAACACACATATTTGCATCGCTCGATACGAACGCACCGACCGTCTTAACCATTAGGCCAAGACGACATTGGTACATTTGACGTATTCTATTATTAAGCTACATTTGATCGTTTCTCAGTGTTGTTTGTAGATAACCCACAATACCTTTTTTTTTTGTTTAGATGGATGGACAAACTCACAGCCTACCTGGTGTTAAGTGGTTATTGGAGCCCAAAGACATCTACAACGTAAATGCGCCACCCACCATGAGATATCAGTTCTAAGGTCTCAGTATAGTCACACGGTTGCTCCACCCTTCAAACCGAAACGTATTACTGCTTCACGGCAAAAATAGGTGGGGTGGTGGTACCTACCGGCGCGGACTCACAAGAGGTCCTACCACCAGTAATTATACAAATTATAATTTTGCGGGTTTGATTTTTATTACACCATGTTATTCCTTCACCGTGGAAGTCAATCGTGAACATTTGTTAAGTACGTATTTCATTCGAAAAATTAGTACCCGCCTGCGGGATTCGAACACTGTTGCATCGCTAGATACGAATGCACCGGACGTCTTATCCTTTAGGCTACGACGACTATCAAAATCTTTAAAGAAACAACATATAATCTGCCTCGTCTATATCTCGCTTGCGGCGAGACTGAGAAACTTAACCCTCTCTATCGAGTGGAGGTAAAGGCGTCTTTAGTCCGTATAGCGCCCGTGGATTACCTTAACGCCCTGCAGTAAATCCCTTCACAGGTCAAATGGAATAGGTATAAATGTAACGGGTTCATTGAAAGTGCAGAGGCCTGCGCCCCCTCACACCCTGCACCATAGATAAAACCGCCACTTTAAGGATGACGTAATTTCAATATAATTTAGCGTAGCAAACAACATACTGGGTGTTAGGATATCGCTTCCGAAAATGAAGACAGACTATAGTACTAATGACACCTTTGATGATGGGACGGAAAAAAAAATCGATCACGACATAAAAAAAAAAAAAATTTTTAAACCGTTTTATTAGCATTATTTACGCTCCATGTTAGTACAGCTAAATGAAACGATAGTTTTACAAAAAATACATTACTAAAAAAAACCAGCAATGAAACACAAAATCAAAAACAGCTGATGCTCGCATCAACGAACTCGCGGGCGCGGCGCGGCGCAGACTCGCGCGATCGCACAAGTACTTATTTACGTTTTGTTGTTATGACTAACATTAGTATTATCGTCTGTCTTCGTTTTCGGAAGCGGTCTCCTAACACCCAGTATATCTAAGACTAGCTTTTGCCCACGACTTCGTCCGCGTGGAATAGTTACTTTGGCATAACACTAAATTTTAAATGCGACTTCATTTACGTAGAAAGAAAAAAAAACCCGATTTTGAAACATTCTTTATTGGTGCTCCGTTTGTATTGGTCTTAGCGTGATGTTATAATATAGCCTATAGCTTTCGTCAATAAATGAGCTATCTAACACAAAGAATTTTTCAAATCGGACCAGTTGTCAGCGCGTTCAAACAAACTTTTCTGGTTTGTAATATTAGTATAGATATCCTGTTTAAACAAAATGCAGAATATTCAACTGTCACGCAGTATCGTAATTTCTTCACGACACACAAGTCTTACGCACAAAAGCAGTACGTCTAATGATGGTCCCTTCTCCATTCTTACCTTCTTCAACTTGGCCCCCTCGTATAGAGGCTGCGTCAACTCCTCAGGAGGTATTCTCTGCAGCTTAGGCCTGGGACGACGGCGTCTCCGGTACGGAGGCACCCATTTCCTCAGAGTCAACTCGGGCAGGTCAATAGCCTGCAAATTGTTTTAACTTGGGGTCGGAGGTCTTGTGAGTCTACCCGGCAAGGTACAACCACTCTGCCTATTTCTGCCGTGAAGCAATAATGCGAAATTGTTTGAACTAACAAAGACATTAGACCGATCCTTCAACTCCATCCGGACACAAAACCGAGACACAAATGTTGAGTTGAGTAGATTTATGTCCATGAGATATACTTGAAATTAAGATGACAGTGCATCAGAATAAATATCAAATTATAGTCAATCGTAAACGAATCATTTGGCCCCAAATTAGGACTCCCTGTGCGAACTAAAGTCTGGTATACCTTTAAATATGAATTTCGCACTTTTTTAGTTGCTTCATCTCGTAAATTAGATAAGGTTCTTAAAGATTTGACTTCGATACTTACGATGCGAGGTATTTTCCTGTGTCCCGCGGGTGGTCTCCAGGGCCTCGTGTTGATAGGTACCTTGGTTATCTCTGGCCATTTCCTCTTGAACCTCAGCTTCCTCATCAGAGCACGGTATTCCGCTTCCCTGGAGGCAACAAATGTTCTCAAGCCTCCAAAGCCTTGGAAGGATTATGTCCTCCAAGGGTTTTTGGGGCCGACAGCCATTAATTAATTGGTTAGCTTAAGATTTATAGCGGGAGAAAAATGCCTTAGTCGTCCGCGATCACGAAAACTGTCAGGTATTCAAAAGGTCAGAATTTTTTTTTTTTTTTATTGCTTAGATGGGTGGACGAGCTAACAGACCACCTGGTGTTAAGTGGTAACTGGAGCCCATAGACATCTACAACGGAGACGCGTCACCCACCTTGAGATACAAGTTCTAAAGTCTCAGTATAGTTACAACGGCTGCCCCACCCTTCAAACCGAAACGCATTACTGCTTCACGGCAGAAATAGGCAGGGCGGTGGTACCTATCCGCGCGGACTCACAAGTGGTCCTACCACCAGTAATAGAATGAAAATAAAAGAACTGATATGGAACCAGAATTTAACTAGTTTTTCCCCTCCGGGCGGAAAGTGGCAACTTTCGTCCCGCTGCGCTAAACAAAGTTGCCGCTTTCCACCTTTGTTGGACAAAAAAATAGTATACAGCCCTTGAAAAGTAAAAAAGTAAACGTCAGATCACATGTTTGTCGATCTCGGGTTCGCCTAAGCCAACAATTACATGGGATTTGAGGCTTTTATTATTTTCCTTCCCAAGGGGTGTAATACACTATTTAATTGCGCTTAGTATTCTAAATTTATTCAATGGGGTTTTCAATAGCCTTTGAAAGCGGGCTGCGCATGATCGGTCGTTGCGGAGGAGAGACCACATTGAGAAAGAGTCATTGTGTGGTGACCTGTATCTAGTAGTGTACGTTTGTGGACCCCACAGGCACAACCCGCTGAGTTTCTCACCGGATCTTTTCAGTAGTTCGCGATTCCGGTCCGGTGGTAGATTCAGCGAAACACTGCTCTCGCTAGGGTCAGTGCTCTCAGGCTGAGCCCCGTGAGCTCGACTACATTCGGTGAAACCAGAGCTTACTAACAGTAGATTAGTAAGTCCGTGGAATGGTGATAATGACGCGCTGTTTGAAATGCAATAGAGGGTCTAGTGTAAAAATTAAATCCGATTTTCGCGACTTTTTATTGAGACTGAATAAGAAACCACAAAGACTTGGACTTCTGCAATGCCAGGGGCAGAGCCAAGTCGCTACCTACCGATTGTCATCTGGAGCATAGATCTACCATTTCGATCATCCAGTTCCCAGAGGTCTATCACCACATACTGACGATCTCTCTCCAGGGAGCTTCCCGAACCTAAAACATCCTTGGGCCCGCGGTCTGCTCTCAACATCTGCAGATCGTCAAGTCCCATATACCCCGCGCCCCACTTAGGCACGGGGACCACGAAGGAGGTTCAGCCCCGGCCCGAAAAAAAAAAGAAAGAAAGGGAGCTTCCCGAGGTCCCAAGCACTCTGACATGTCCTTCTTCAAACGAGACTTGAAAATAAGCCTTTAAAAAGTTCAGTAGTAACTTAACCGCCTGCCTGGCATTACCAATATTCCTGAGGGACGGAAACCCCCCCCCATCACGCGATTATCTTTGGCAGCAATGAAAAACACTTACAACCATAGAGTTACTATTCTAACTGGAGTGCTTACTTCGTTTGACATAAAAACTAAAAATATACTTTATCCCTATGGCTTAAAGTTTATTTTTAAATAGCAAAAGATGTAAGGAAAAACGGTCTGAAAAGAGAATGATTATTAAGTGGTGGTGTCCCTCTCGCACATTTTACAAACAAAAAGCAGTGTTGCTAGCTTAGAGGATTTTCCACAAAATCTCGTAATTTGGACCGCTGTCTTAGTTATCAAAAATGGCTTTTAGTGGTTAGTGGATTTTTTAGTAGCTTGGGCGTTGTTGAAAATTATCGAAAAGGTTAAAATCAATCTACTTTACAGGATTTTAAACATTTTATGACAATAATATATCTAAATACTTATTATTTAAACGATGTGACTTAAACTTAACTAGAAAATGTTGCGACAATTTAGAATTTCCATCAACGTCAAAAATTAAATTGGTTCAAAAGAAACGTACAAAGTCATGGTGAAATTAGTTTCTGATGATGACAATTTATTAAATTAAATTATATAAGAAGTATTGATTATATGATATATATTGATTTTTAGTAGAACATCATATATTAATAAAGCTCATTAACAAAAAAAAAAATTGTTCTATATTAATAAAAACTCTGTTTAATGGAAAATTTAATGGTAGGTACGTAAATTTCTGATGGTTTTCATGTTGAATTTGATGGGAAGCCAGATTAATTGTTGGCATCACCGAAAAAAAGCTATGAATGGATTAAAAGAAAAATGGCGTCTATTTACGTTTGTAGTTCGAAGTTAAAAGGGCACTGATACAGCTTGTGGCTTGTTTTTTTTCGAAAATCGTGAAAGTTTCCGTGTAATTATGGTGAACACTTATATTGTAAGTGGTTTTAAGCGAGAATCCTCTCCAGTTTGTGGAATATCCGTCCATATGTCAGATTCATTGATAAATTTTTACTAGTGTGAGCATATATTTTTAAAATGTGAGATTTTTTTTTCATTATAATATTATATAATATAACCAATATTTTGTAAATAGAGATCAAGTACTATGTGTATTGCGTTATGTGTATTGACTTGTCATTTAAGAGTTATTTAATTGTCTACATATAACAAATAAATGAATTTCAGTTCATTTCATTTTATTACCCATTGTGTTGTATTTCTTAAAATATAACTAGTAGACTTAATATATACGTGTCATGAAAATAGCACAGAAGTAAAAATACAAGCAATTTTAAATCAATTGAAGATGTGAATGTAGGAAAAGAGCACCCGATACGCGCAGACCATGTGTGTTGTGTCTCACTCAGTGAGTCAAATATTAATTTGCACGGCCCACTTAGCCAGTACATTAAAGTAGGAATTGCGTAATTAAGTTCAACATAATATTCAAGTCGCGGTTGAGTATTCGGACGTTAAACATGAGTTTGAAGAAGTTTAAGTAATAGAACTGAGGTAATGATGTTTGTAACAAAACTCAGTGCTAGATTTTCGACATCGCAGCAATTTCCAAAAAAAAGCGTCGAAAAAAAGTCACCATGACGACGAAGCAATGTTTAAAATTGAATTTACATAAATAAACTGTTGCAAGCACGTGTTTTGTATTTACATAGGACTACACAGAATTACTTAAGGTAAATTCAAAACTGATGCATGCGTATAATTTTGTCCTATAAATAAATTTTATATGGTCACCACATTAGACAAGGACACCGCGACCAAAAAGTATTCTCTTTCGAGACCGATTTCTCGGCATTAGACAGCACTCCAGTTGTAGGTACTTATTAACTCCATGCTTACAACATACCGGGTTTTAGGTCACAGATGATGTAACAGCAAGGCTGCGAAATGATGGATACTTTAAAAAAACACAACAATAACACGACCAAGGTTTTTGTAATCATGCGTCATAAGCATTATTGGGTTTTTACGTGCGCCAGCCCGTTCAGCCCTGACACGAAGCGGATGGGTCCACAAACACAAAGGCAACAATGGAAAACGAAATGTAGTTATGTGTCTACGTCAAAATTCTTGGATGCTATTTTTTTTATCGTTTAGATGTGTGGACGAGCTCACAGCCCACCTGGTTGTTAAGTGGCTACTGGAGCCCATAAACATCTACAACCTAACCGCACCCTTCAAACCGAAACGCATTACTACTTCACGGCAGAAATAGGCGGGGTGGTGGTACCTACCCGTGCGGACTCACAAGAGGTCTTACCACCAGTAATTATGCAAATTATAATTTTGCGGGTTTGCTTTTTACTACACGATGTTCCTTCACCGTGGAAGTCAATCGTGAACATTTGTAAAGTACGTATTTCATTCGAAAAATTAGTACCCGCCAGCGGGATTCGAACGCCGTTGTATCGCTAGATACGAATGCATCGGACGTCTTATCCTTTAGGCCACGACGACTTTTTGTCAGGCTCATAGAGCCCAACTTTCAAAACGCTATACATTGACGGGTGAGCATTCTTTTTTATTTTGTTATAGCAGAGGCGGCTTACCCATGGTGCAGGGTGTGGGCGCAGCGTTGTTAGGGAATGCCGGCCTCCGTACTCTCAAAGAACCCCTTAAATTCTTACCTATTCCATATTAACCGCGCGCTTGCTTGAGGGCGCTAGGGTAATTATGGCACACGAATGCTACACGGACTAGAGACACCCTTAACTTCAGCGGGTCGCGATTCCAGTAGTAGATTCTGCGAATCACTGCTCTTACTAGGGTTACTAGGTAGGTACTTACTAGGTAGTGTTAGCAACCTCTCTCAGGTTGAGCCCGTGAGCTCACCTTACCCGTCCGGGCGTAATTGGAATAGCCCGCTGGGCTACCAGCGAATAGGTAGGGTAAAATATCACCTCTTTCCTACACTAAACCAAATTCTAGGTCTTACTAAGCCGCATCGCAAAGGAAGACGACCAAACCACAGTTGAAAGCAAAATTCGGAGCAACAAAAACATTGTCTCTTTTACAGCGAGGTACTTATCATTCAGTAAAAAAAAACTCCCGCACCGCGCCTAGTTGGAATAGCCCCGCAATAATTAAGCAGAAAAAAAAAACATTGAGATATGACAATTATTATCTCCCTTCTTGACCATACGTCGATATTTAGTTGGTGATCGCTTTGTTGGTACTGTGGATGATAGATAGAGGTACTATCTTATTTAAGGGACAAGTTGAAAAAGGGTCCGCCAGTACACAGCAAATTATTGTTGGAAGACTCACCGAAATAGCGCTAGTGTACGAAGTGGAAATGATATGAATATAGCAGTTTTAAACAGAGTAAAGTTTGCTGGGTTGAAATGAAGTGTGGTAGTTTAAGGCGCTGTTTTTAAAATCCTTCCACTTGCTACTGTGGCGCACCGCAATTGGCTCCTTTTCAGCGGACACTTTTTAATACACTGAGATGGTTCTCTTTACTTCTAACCTTTTCATTTCTAAACTTTAAAAAAAAAACCTTACTCTCTATCGATTTGCGATGGTGTCTTCGGTATTTCTTCCGGCTCTGGCGGTTCTTCCTTTCCCTTTTTCTTATCGTCCTTCTTTCTGTCGACTGGTGGAGGAGCGTCTCCACCTGCTGGCGCCCTGGTGGGAGGTGAATTTAAAAATAAGAAGTTTTAAGTATCCTGTTTTCGTAGATGTTTGCCAGTATTTGAGGTTTTTTGTTGGACTAGAATGATGGAAGAGCTCACGGCCCATTGTTAAATGACCAGAGCTTATAGAACAAGATGAATGCCATCTTGGAACCTTGAAACCCAAAGTCAAAATCTGAGTTGCATTGTTTAAACAAATTTTGTAACAACAAAATGGTCGCTTCGCTTCGCTGCCGAAATACGGTGGATTTGGTACCTAACCACGTGCACATACATGGACAAGAAGCTTCTACCAGTAGTAATTGTACAAATGTGTAAATTTTGCGAGCTCTATTTTGTTTCATTTATCGGCTACATAACACTTCACCGTGTGCTATTCCGTTTTAAAAAAAACAAAATTGGAAAAAATTAACCAAGTGCCAACTACCGGTCCCTTGAGTTGACTACTTAAATATTTTGTAACTTACTGAGATTTTTTATTGGACATTTTCGTAAAAATCACGACTTTTTCAAGAGCATACGTAAATTTGTAATTATCTTGATATTCCTTGTTTTTTGTGATTAAACAACGTTTTTGCGATTTTTTTGTCACTTTTTATTTATTTTTTTATGAAACTACCACATTTCGTATACCATGGCCGATTTGAATGGCTTTGAAGTTTCAAAACATATGTCACTTTTCGAACTAAGTTTTTTTTTTATTCAAGCCAGTTTGTTAAATATTTGTCTCATTTCCATTTATTTTATTTCGAATGAGAGATCGAAATACCGAAAAGCTTAGGGTAAGTATTCCAAGACAACAAAAGCAAAAAAAAATGAAAATAGAATTATGTATTACAATCAAACAATATTTTAAATATTATAGATTTTTTAATGTAACCTAAGAAACTCATGGTTCGGGTTTTAAAATTCCCGCTTAAATTAGTTACCTTCAGTGAAGTCATATGACTTCAAGGCATAGAGTTACTGTTGTAGGTACTTATTAACTCCATGCTTCAAGGTCAACGAAATAATCTTAGAAATATTTTTTGTCTCTTTTTGTCTTATAGTCATTACGTATGATAGAAAGACAACAAACAAATGAATGAGTCAAACGTTTTGCTTTTGCAATGTCTATTGGAAATGCACCGTTTTATCGAAATTTAATCATCGATATTCATTAATTTTATTTTCATGTATAGAGTAAAATACATATTTTTTTATTAAAATTGTATTTCATTTCTACTGGTCAGCGAAGATTTTGTAGTAAATTCACTTAAAATCGATCTGTTTCTTAGTGCCGAAACCTTTTCAAAACGCCTTTATTGTCTTTTCACAGGGAAAAAACCCATTCATTAGCTATAGTTCATAAGTGTATAATCTATGAGCTAGTTCGATCACTCAAAATTCATGCTCATTTCAACCTTTGAAATTTCTATTGTCAAATTTGTCACTCAACGTGAAAATTTTTCTGAACCAATTTTCTATTGAATTTATTTTAATTATTACCGATTAAACATGTCTGACAATAAGAACGCATCCAAAAACGATCAAGATCCTGAATTAGACGATTTATTGAACAGTAAGTTGTTAAATCTTGATTACATTTCATCGTGTTGATTTTCCATTACACAATAACCTACGGTCTAAGTGCATGCTAATTTTGTTTGTTTTCTCTGTTAATGTCTTCTTTGTCAGTTATCAACATCTTTAATATTTCTTTATTCTATTTAAGTAATCGCGTATGAAAGTTTTTAATTTTAAAATGTAAAACTGACGATAAATCCTCAAACTCAAAAAAAAAGGTTCCGTATTTTTTCTTATTGCGTTTAGCAATGTTGATTAGACGTAATCAAGATAAAATAATGTTGAGCATAATTAATTAACACTATCATTAGTTTTCATTTATTCATCAAATGACAATTTTTTTGTTAAATTTTATTAATAGCTAGCTTATTGCTGTTTTGTACTGCTTAAGATGAGTACACTTGATTACTGGACCTCATGGTCATTGCACGCTGCTCTCACTTTACTATCTTCTCTTCATCCTCTAAAATTAGGAAATATCATGATTCATGATATTTCCTAATTTGATAATGATGATCATCATCCGCATGGGTAGGTATCACCACCCCGCCTATATCTGCCATGAAGGGCCAGGTGGCCAGGTGGGCTGTGAGCTTGTCCACCCGCTAAGCAATGAAAAAAAAACCTAACCTACCACTCTATCAAACTGTCTTCCGCTTGCCTTCAACCCATGTAATGGAGACTGGCACATATCCTCCTATCATGCTGCATAGGATTTTGGTGTGAGTTTTACAACACCGGCCTGTTGTCAACTCTATGGGTTATTTACTCAAGTGACATATCTATTGTGGCATGCCATAGGGAGGAGTTGTTCTTCTGTCAGTGTATCTTTTACCTGATTCATTTTTGGTTATACTCTTAACATTTAAATTTTTATTTTAAAAATTAGATTTACATATATCTAAAAGATAAAACTGCTACATATTATTAGTTTTTCGGTATTTTCATAATCTAGAAAATATAACTAACAAAATATCACTCTAACCAACCTGGCCTCAATAGATTAATAGTCACAGAAAGTCATACTAAAAAACTGTCACTCAGGGTGTAAATTTATTCCAGGTGCACTTCAGGATATGACAAAGAAGAAAGATGATAAGCCAAACGATACCACTCCTGATGGTGGCGAAGCAATGCAGAACATGTGGGGCGAGGAATTTATCAAAGAAGCAGCTGCTCAGTTTGAGAGCAACATGGCAGCTATCCTAGGCAGTTTCAGTGGAGTGCCAGGTACGTCAATTAGTGCGCCAGGTTCCATCTAGCTTCAAGTGGCTAGTGGACTTCATATCAGTGTTTCCACTTTAATGATTTTCTTTCCCCACACCTCAATTCAAATTTCCCCTTCTCAGGGCTTTTTCTCCTCAAAAATGTTTCTGCTGTAGTTTTTACTTTTGGCCCTAGTGTAGTAACTAAAAAAAGGTCTTTATCGATTTTAGATTTTACCCATGATTTCCCGCAATTTCCCCTTTTGATGTCTTCTCTTTTTCTCCTCCTATGGACCCTAATTTCCCCTCAAATGGGGAATGTCCCCTCGTTGTGGAAACACTGCTTCATATATGTAGCGTGCAACATTCGGTCGCACTCGGGCGTCATCGGACGCGATCGGAGCTCCTGAACGCGCAGGTGTCCCGTGACGTCATGCAGCAAGATTCGCGCGCGCGTCGATTTAAGTTGAATGTAAAAACGTAATTTTAATTTTAATTCGTATCTTCCAGTGCCTAGCGTTGCTTACTTTACTTTTGGTTTATGTTTTAATATTGTACACATTAAGTATAATAATATGTATTGTTGAAATGGAGTGTTTGTCTTTTGTATATTCGGAATGAAAATATCCCGTGAATACGAACAACAAATAATAAACCACATACACAATTTTTACTGGTGGTAGGACCTCTTGTGAGTCCGCGCGGGTAGGTACCACCGCCCTGCCTATTTCTGCCGTGAAGCAGTAATGCGTTTCGGTTTGAAGGGTAGGGCAGCCGTTATAACTATACTTGAGACCTTAGAACTTATATCTCAAGGTGGGTGGCGCATTTTACGTTGTAGATGTCTATGGGCTCCAGTAACCACTTAACACCAGGTGGGCTGTGAGTTCGTCCACCCATCTAAGCAATAAAAAAAAACAATAATTTCAACCACTCACATTGAGACATCTTCCAAGCCTCAGTTGTAATGGCTGATCCACCCTTGAGAGATCCCTTGCCACAGAAATTTGTCAGCAGAATGGCTTAGGTTTATGTAGGATGGATAATGCCTATCTTAAAAAAAAAGTGAATAGAATTTGGGAGGAAAAAGGTCGTTAAGTTGAGGATTTCATGAAAGGAATGTTGTAGCTGAAGCCAAACAAGGCAAACAAGTACCTAATTAATCAATCAGATTATTATCAACATTAAATCTGCGGCTTATTTTGACACACTTTAATTGGCATACCATAGTATGTATATGATATATTTTTTATGTGATATTCACCGATTTTAAAGTATCCAATTTAATTAAAACATCACACACTTATCAAGGACCAATGATAATACAATCTGTACTAATATTATCAAGCTGAAGAGTTTGTTTGTTTGAACGCGTTAATCTCAGGAACTACTGGTCTGATTTGAAAAAATCTTTCAGTGTTACATAACGCATTTATTGAGGAAGGTTATAGGCTACATAACATCACGGTAAGGCCGATACAAGTGGAGCACCAATAAAGAATGTTTCAAAATAGGGGCTTATAGCTCCTTAACATTCTATAATTCAAAAATATTTTCACTTTCTACGTAAATGAAGTGGGGGTAAAATTTAGTGATATGCCAAAGTAACTATTCCACGCGAACGGAGTCGCGTGCAAAAGCTAGTAATTTAATAAAATTGTCTTATTACAATGATTGGGATCTTCAGGGTTAAAATGCAGTAGTGTCTTGTGCCGTGTATTACTTACTATACATATATGAAGAAAAACCTTTCTTATTTAAAACTCTATAGTTTTTAAAAATGAGTTTTCTTCATTGACATCCATTGTTATGGAGTGAAGTCTGTGATTAAGTAAAAAGGGAGGACTTAAAAATTTTGTATAGCTTATTAATACTGTTTAATTTTTAATATTGATTTTAAAAGAGATCAAGACTTTTAAATGCTCTTATCTTATTATACATATAACAGAACACGCAATTAAGTCTTTTATCTATTTACTGGTGGTAGGACCTCTTGTGAGTCCGCACGGGTAGGTATCACCACCCTATCTTGAGATGTAAGTTCTAAGGTCTCGAGTATAGTTATAACGGCTGCCCCACCCTTCAAACCGAAACGCATTACTGCTTCACGGCAGAAATAGGCAGGGTGGTGGTACCTACCCGTGCGGACTCACAAGAGGTCATACCACCAGTAATTACGCAAATTATAATTTTGCGGGTTTGATTTTTATTACACGATGTTATGCCTTAACCGTGGAAGTCAATTGTGAACATTTGTTGAGTACGTATTTCATTAGAAAAATTGCTACCCGCCTGGAATTCGAACACCGGTGTATCGCTCAACACGAATGCACCGGACGTCTTATCCTTTAGGCCACGACGACTTCAAACTTCACTCTGAAGTACTCGATATCATTATATACATATCGAAGGAAGAAAGCGGAATTGTTGTAACTTGAAAAGACCAATTTTGTACTAGAGCCATATGTGTTATATGATAAGGTACAAAGTCGTTTAGCCCAAAATGCAAGTGACGACATTTCCCTTTCTCCCGCCGATATGCACTTGCTCACCTCCTGGGATATGATAACCATTTCTCAGTCCCCTCTAGAATCGAACTCTTAATTCCCCATAAAGCCCCTATAGTTACAGAGCCCATAATCAGATAGAAGAACAACCAAGTTCTCTTCAAGCTTAAAGCTGACAGAAAGAGTTCCATATAATGTTCATGCATTGGACGAAATAGTTGTATAGTCTTGTATTTATCGAATGTCAATCTTTCGTTTTCAGAGGATCAGATAACACAAGAACAAATTGCATTAACTTTCAACAAAATGGCTGGTGAGTACACCATTTTAATACCAATAATTAGTCTCAAATGTAATGGAAGTAAACAAGCTCTTCAACATGAATACAGGTGCTTATAGTCGGATTTTTTATTAGACGAAGTCAACTGACGTTTACTGTGTTGTCAGTTTTTGATGAAATAAAAATAGTGTTGTGACAAAGTGAACGATTGAAAAAACTCCTGAATTAATGAAATTGCCTCGATTGTCTAGTGAATAGTTGGTGTGCCGAATTGCCGATATCGGGTACGGGGTTCGAATTTTAGGCGTGCTTTGTACATACCAACGAGTTTTCGACGAAATATTATGTTCCTATAGTATCTACCTGTACTGAATACCGAGTGTTTTAAACATTAAGAAAAACATTGCGAGGAAGCTTGTAAGACTGTCCTATTTCCAATACATCATATAGTTGAAATTATAGACGTATAAAATATAACAATTATAGGTAGGTAATGAAAATAAAAAAACTGATTGTAGTTACATACTACTAGTAACATATATTGGAGCACTTTAATACAATTTTATTGTAAAATATAAATAATATTCTTTTATAGTTTGAAATTGATGATTAACTTTTCACACTCATTGTTCATTCATGTGATTGAACGAGAACTGAACGCATCACTATTACTTTAAATATAGCAACATTATTTCACAAAGTGACATTAGCTACTGTCAGCTGGCTTCGTCTAATTAAAAATTCGACTATAAGTAGATTTCCCTCGGCCCAATCAAATAATAATATATGTATGTGTTCACATAGTTAACTATATTACGACATCAGATGGTACATGCAATGACAAATTTTTTTTTTGCAAAAATCAAATAGAATTGTATTAGTTAATTATAAAACAGATATCTTGAATGAAATTTTTGTAAATTTAATAGTTAGTTCTCTGCCAATTAACTACTCATTCAGTGTGAATCAATATGCTATTACTTACACAGTTTTAAAATGTCTCATCAGTCTTATAGAACTGATTATAATCTGATGTGCTCCATTTTGAAATGTAACAAGACCAGTAAGTAGTATGTTTTATTATTTTATTGAGTAAATTACAACCTAAAACACATATGTTGAGTAACAAGTCATTTCATTTCTTTTTTTTTATTGTTAGCAATTGAAGTATGTAGAAACAAAATCATAATCTTCCTGTACTGGAACTAAGTGATAAAACCTGTATCTCTACTTCCTGTATCTTTACTTCATATACTTACACAAAAAGATACAACATTACTATAGTCGGATTTTTTATTAGACGAAGTCAACTGACGTTTACTGTGTTGTCAGTTTTTGATGAAATAAAAATAGTGTTGTGACAAAGTGAACGATTGAAAAAACTCCTGAATTAATGAAATTGCCTCGATTGTCTAGTGAATAGTTGGTGTGCCGAATTGCTGATATCGGGTACGGGGTTCGAATTTTAGGCGTGCTTTGTACATACCAACGAGTTTTCGACGAAATATTATGTTCCTATAGTATCTACCTGTACTGAATACCGAGTGTTTTAAACATTAAGAAAAACATTGCGAGGAAGCTTGTAAGACTGTCCTATTTCCAATACATCATATAGTTGAAATTATAGACGTATAAAATATAACAATTATAGGTAGGTAATGAAAATAAAAAAAACTGATTGTAGTTACATACTACTAGTAACATATATTGGAGCACTTTAATACAATTTTATTGTAAAATATAAATAATATTCTTTTATAGTTTGAAATTGATGATTAACTCTTCACACTCATTGTTCATTCATGTGATTGAACGAGAACTGAAGGCATCACTATTACTTTAAATATAGCAACATTATTTCACAAAGTGACATTAGCTACTGTCAGCTGGCTTCGTCTAATTAAAAATACGACTATAGACAAAAATTAAACCAATATTCATGAATTAACAAAAGTATTGAAATGAATGTATTAATGTACCCCCTGTGTGTAATGAGTGTGAGCATGAGTGAGCGTAAGAGGGTGTGTGTGGGTGTAATAAAAAATATTAAAAGTTATTTAATAAAATTTCAGCATCCTTATAGTTACAATTTTACAACCAATTAAAGTTAGAAGTTTTGCATTTGTTGCTTGCTGCTTAGAGGATATATAATATTAGGGTGGTTATTAATTTTATCGTAGAGTGGGACTTCTGTATCTAATTTAAACGTAAAAATAAGTACCCACACTAATTAATACACTACAAAAGGAATATCTGAGATCATACTTTTAGGGTATATAATAATATTATAAATTTTTGTTATTATAAATTATTATTATCAATTATTATTATAAATTATTATTATATTTATACTTTCAGAAGCAGCATCACAGGTGTTAAAGCAAGGTGAATCGAGTGAAACAGAACCAAAGACAGATGACACGGCAGTACCGAAGGCAGATCAGGTAGGTACAGAAGGCTTGATTGTAGGCGTGTGAGATATAACTGGCAGACTTCTGTTTTTTTTATTGCTTAGATTAGTGGACGAGCTTACAGCTCACCTTGTGTTAAGTGGTTGCTGGAGCCCATAGATATCTACAACGTAAATGCGCCATCCACCTTGAGATATAAGTTCTAAGATCTCAGTATAGTTAGAACAGCTGCCCCACCCTTCGAACTGAAACGCATTACTGCTTCACGGCAGAAATAGACGGGGTGGTGGTACCTACCCGTGTGGACTCACAAAACGTCCTACCACCAGTAAACCAATTGTGTGAGGGTGGTCGTGGTCATCATTCACCATCATTGCTGTGGGCAGATGTTTTGTGCCTCAAGAGCAATCGCCATTTCTCCCGGCTTATGGTGAGCCTGGTACACTCATGTAAACAACCGCCAACTCAACAGTTGACTTGACTTGATTGGTCCATCGCAGACAGTATGTGTAATAACAATAAAATATATCTCTTATGATAATTGAATAACATACTAAATAGTATGTGTATGAGAAGAGTTTTGTGTCTACAGCAGTGTAGAACAACTTAGAGAATACTGTAATTTTTGTCGTATTGTGGAAATATTATTATTATTATAATAATATTATATTATCATTCATAATCATCATAGTATCTCTTCTTTTTAGGTCTCGGCAGCCATTTCGCAGACATTACAGAATTTGAACTCCAACTCTGAGAATCTTCAGACGCCTTTCTCAGAACAAGATCTAGCGAACATGTTTAATAATTTCAATTTAGGTGAAGGGGGCCAGGTAATTATTTATTAAAATGTTTATGTATGTTCCATGGCGTACCGTAGATTTTCCCGTTTAGTTGTAAAAGCAAACAAATATCAAAGAATATAGAAATTATAAATTACAATTGTCAGAATGGGTGATGTTCTCAATTTTGTAAATATAATCATTATTTCCGATCTGTGTCTATGTGTGTTTCTGTCCTTTTTTGTAGACTTAATTTTTTTATTAATTATTCAAAGAAATTATATCTGCATAAATAAAAAATACATTATAGATAATCATAAGTCGGTAATAATAATAAATTGGTAGACAGCGGCTTGGCTCTACCCCTCACATTGCTGAAGTTCATGGGCGACGGTAACCACTCGATGCTCGTCTGCATACAAGGCCAATAAAAAAAAATTATTAGAAAAGTCAATAGAGAATAGACAACACACTCAATGCATGGGTTATAAGTGATGCTAAGATAATAATAATATAATATAAATATAAATATTTACTAACAATCACGCCACATTACCTGGTCCCGTACTAAGTTCGTGAAGAACTTGTATTACAGGTACCAGATAACGGAAATAAATGTAAGATTTTTATTATACACATACATATATTTAATAAACATCCATAACCCTGGAAAAGACATTTCTATATTTATCATACAAATATCTTCCCTTTTTTTTTTTTTTTTTTTTATTGCCCTTGTAGGCAGACGAGCATACGGCCCACCTGATGGTGAGTGGTTACCGTCGCCCATGGACTTCAGCAATGCCAGGGGCAGAGCCAAGCCGCTGCCTACCGCTTAATACTCTCCACAAGCCTCGTTTGAAGAAGGACATGTCATAGCGCTCGGGAAACACCGTGGAGGGGAGCTCATTCCATAGCCGGATGGTACGTGGCAAAAAAGACCTCTGGAAACGCACTGTGGATGACCGCAGTGGCTCCAGGTAGTATGGATGAACTCTACTCCGGTGGCGGGCGGTGCGATGGTAAAAACGAGATGCCGGTATCATCTCGAACAATTCCTCAGAGCACTCCCCATGGAACATACGGTACAAAATACAGAGGGAACCGAAGTCCCTCCGCAGACCCAGAGGTTCCAAACGATCCGTGAGACCGGGATTATCGACAATCCGAACGGCCCTTCTCTGTATGGAGTCAAATGGAAGAAGCTGGTATTTGGGAGCCCCGGCCCAGAGATGGGAGCAGTACTCCACGCGAGGCCGGACTTGTGCTTTATAAAGCAAAAGCCTTTGTCCAGGCGTGAAGTACCGCTTCGCTCTGTTGAGGACTCCCAGCATTTTGGACGCCAACTTGGCTTTGCCTTCCAAATGACTCCGAAACTGGACATCGCTCGAAATGTCGACCCCAAGTATCCCAATACTCTCGGAAGGTTGCAGGGATACTCCTTGGAATTGCGGCGCCATGACAAAGGGGTCCTTCTTCGCAGTGAACGCGCAAACTTGTGTCTTTAACGGGTTGAATTGAACCAAGTTCAATTCACCCCATTTGGAGACTCGCCCCAGAGAGTTCTCCACTTCAGACACAAGTTTTGATCGTCTCTCTTGCACCACGCTCCGAGAGAGACTCTGATGGCCGATATATCGCGCATCCCCCGTGCTGTCATCCGCATAGCAATGCATGCCATCAATAGACAGCATGTCATTGATATACAGGATGAAAAGCGTGGGGGAGAGCACCGAACCTTGTGGAACGCCAGCGTTAATGGTCATGGTATCAGAACAGTCACCGTCTACAACGACCGTGATGCTCCGCCCATCCAAAAAGCTAGCGATCCACTTGCAGAGACCCTCGGGGATTCCGTAAGATGGTAGCTTCGACAGAAGTGCCCTATGCCAGACCCTGTCGAATTCCTTCGCGATATCAAGGCTCACAGCAAGAGCCTCGCCCTTGCTCTCCAAGGCTTCAGCCCACCTGTGAGTAAGGTATACAAGAAGATCGCCAGCTGAGCGACCGTGACGGAAACCGTACTGTCGGTCACTGATCAGCTGGCGATCCTCCAGATACTTCAGGAGTTGTATATTAATTATTCGCTCCATCACCTTGGAAAGCAAGGAAGTTATCGCGATAGGCCTATAGCTCGATGGGTCCGACCGGTCACCCTTCTTGGGGATAGGGTGGACGTGGGCAGTCTTCCATGAAGACGGAACCCTGTTAGCGCAATAAGAGATGCGATACAAACGCGTTAGCGCAGGCGTCAGCTCAGGGGCGCACGTTTTCAGAACCACTGCAGGGATGCCGTCTGGCCCGCTCGACTTATGGACGTCCAGGAGTCGGAGTTCCCGCCTGACTGCACACTGTGTAAAGCAGATCTCCGGCAGGGAACTATCACACCGGAGGATGTTCCTCCCTTGGCGGGATTTGAACCCGCGACCCCCTAGTGTAGTGACCATGTCACTTACCACTACACCAGACGGCCGTTCAAGATGTAACGTATTGGTATTTTTCAGGAAGGAAACATGTTCCTGCCCTTCATGCAGGGGATGATGCAGTCGCTCTTGTCGAAAGAAGTTTTATACCCATCTTTGAAGGAGCTAGTCGACAAATATCCAAGTTGGTTGAACGAGAACAAGACAAAGATTGAACAAAGCGAATACGAAAGGTGAATATTTTATGTTTTTGCTGTATCAAAGCGAGCTTAGCTTTGAGGAGGCACCTGGTAATGAGTGCTTTAAATCAAGCCACCAACCTGAAACTGCAGATCAGGACGGTACAAAGCTGCAGAGGACTTCATTGTAGGAGTGAGATATATAACTAGCAGACTTCTTTGTTGTATCACTCTTGTCAGAGCGGTCATGGTCGTTATTCGGATCCTTACTGTCCGCCTTGAGACTTGAGGTCGAATTGTCAATTGTATTGTACAGGCGGTTTTCCTTCAAATCAAAACCCACAGTCATCATGATATTGCAACAGAAATAAATAGCACTACTGGTCTTCACAAACCCACAATAGTACCAGAAAATGTCGGTGCTTGATTCCAGTGCGTTGGTATAATACTTGGAGAATGCTGCTGCTTATTCTGCAGTAAATTCCTTAGTCACCTTGGTCGACATCCATGGAAAGAAATGAAGTACACCTTAGGCTCATCATACTAGGCACTGGAAAGAATTACAAATCTGACGACTAAAAAAACAACTGTTTCCCAGATTCGAAAAACAGCAAACGTTAATGCAGCAAGTATGTGCTGAACTCGAGAACGAATTGGATAGTGACAGTGAAGAAGTTAAGAGAAAACGCTTCGAGAAAGTGTTGGAGTTGATGCAGAAGGTATGTTTGATTATTAATGTCTAAACCAGGGGTGGGCAAAAGCCGGCCCGCGGGCCGGATCCGGCCCTTTTGCTAATTTTATCCGGCCCGTTGAAAAATTCCGCACATAAATTTTTTTAAACTCTTTTATGAGATTTTGTTGACATCAGCATTAAAAAAGCATATGCGGTAAAAAAGCATATGCGGTATAGTCCTCCGGCCCGGGAGACATTTTGAAAATTTCATTTTGGCCCGCGCTTTAAAGTATTTGCCCACCCCTGGTCTAAACGATGGTCTGTTAGGATAGAAACTTCTGAACCTATGAAGCGTATCTGCGTATGATTGGCTCCAGTGAGGATTTCCTGTGGTAGGAATGAATGAGAACTAAAGAACACTAAATATCCTCATCAATGATACACTTATAATAGTGGTAAGACGTCTTGTGAGTCCGCACGGGTAGGTACCACCTATTTCTGCCGTGAAACAGTAATGTGTTTCGGTTTGAAGGGCGAGGCAGTCGTACTGTTAAAAGTGAGCCTTTACAACTCATGTCTCAAGTTAGGTGGCGGAGTTTACGTTGTAGATGTTTATGGGCTCCGGTAACCGCTTAACATCAGGGGGGCCGTGAGCTCGATCAACCATATTCTACAGTAGATCTAGTAGATCTTGAGGCACTCTTCTTATAGTCATTTGGATGACCATTAAATGCTTAGCAAGGTTATAGGGATGGGCTTTCAATCTTATACAGTAGTAAGCTTTAGCTCTATGGATTACTTCATTTTTTACTTTTCTTATGGCAAGATTCTGGCTTAAATAGGTGTTCTATTCTTAATTTCTGCACGCAATGTAACACAATGAACAATCAGCTGATGCTTAGGATCAACATGGCAATAACAATGTGTGGTGTCACTTACTTCCTAAACTGTGTACTGCTGCATGAGCGTGTACTATTCTACCTATACTTGCCATTGCTTATACTAAATCTCTTAGCGGCAGCAGCTTGGCTCTGCCCCTGGCATTGCTGACGTCCATGAGCGACGGTAACCACTTACCATCATGTGGGCCGTATGCTCGTCTGCCTGCTTGGGCAATAAAAAAAAAAGATAAAATTTTCAAATCTCAAATCAATATCTCAGTGATTATTATAATGTCTATGATATCTTTGGCCCTGTAACCTGTTAATAGCAGTTGTGTCGTGAGTCACCCATTTTGATTGAAACGTATTTCCACCGTAGATGCAAGACCTAGGCCAGCCTCCCACTGAGCTGGTCGGGGATATAGGACCGGTACCTCAGAGCTTCGGTCCAGCGGCACAGGATCCATCACAATGTTGCATCAACTAGACGTCTAACAACTCGAGGGTGGGATGATGGATTATTTAAGGACGTGGACCTGATGATTGTCAAGTCGTTGGTCTGATTTCTGCGAGTACAGTGGAGCCGTACTACTCAGAAATTGAAGATCAAGCACAACTAGTATTCTTCACCCAGTAATCAAAATCCGACTTTAATCATGTGTCCGTGAGATAAGACTTAGATTAATTTCATGTTTATCATTTTTTTTTTGTTAAGTCATTAATAGCTTCAACAAACAGAAGAGGAAATGGTACATAGTGTTTCGTTTTTGCCAATTTGGATATAGGTGATTTCTTTTTGGTAAAAGTTCCCGCGTAAATGTTAGATCTTGTATACGGGCTGTATGAGGACTTGAAAACGAGGGCAGGTCCAACTGGTAAATTCTAATACAGTAGTACTATAAAGTATTAACTATATCAAAGGGTGTAATGCTATTGGGTTTAAGCTCCATTTTGATTAAAACGCAACATTTATCTTTGTAATTAAAAGGTGCGTTTTATTCGGTATTAGTATCAACAATTTGATGTTTTTAATTAAACTTAAGTTTACACAATTCAAATTGCCGAAGAAATGTTTTCCAAATTTTTATGGCTCTCCTGTCAAATATTGTTTAAACAAAATTGCCTTTCAACCCTCAAATCGAAGCCTCCAATGAACACTAGCCTAACTCCAAATTCGTAGATTTACAGGAGGAGCGTTTAAACGAAAAAAGTTGATAAAATATTTATTATTGCAGATATATTTATGGTTTTTTTGTGTAACTAGCTGATTTAGTCTTGCTTCGAACCCCATCAATAATGATTACTTGTAATACTTTTAACATAGTGAAGCGATTTGAAAAACGAAAATTTCAAAATTTTGACCTAGAGTAGTGTTCATTGGAGGCATCGAAATATAAAGTTATAATATAAAATGTTTATGACTGTGCTCTTATCTTAAAAAAATATGTGATTAGAATGTCTAAAATGACATAGCATAATTAATGTATCAAACAAAAATGTGATTAGAAAATTTAATCAGAAACGGAATAATATAATGCTTCTTTTGTATAGTATTAATACATGGTATTAAATTTTTATAAATGAAGTTTTGATGTATTATCATATCTGTCGAAATGTGGAGGAAACTGAGGACTGTGTCTTGAAAAAAATACTTTATAAAGGATTCCTGTGTGGTTTATATTTTTGTATTTAACTCGAGAACATATTTGTTTTTAGATCAATTATTTAAAGACAAACTAATCAGGAACTGGTCGAGTAATTAATTGATTTTAGTAGCAGTGAATAATTAAGGATATATATGTATATATGTAATGATTTCAGTTTGAAAGTCTGTGACCTTGAATTTAGACATAACTCATAGTAAAGTCACACTTAATAGTTATCAATCTGTTGTAAGCCCAAGTAGGTAATCCTATTTTGTCCCCGCGAGCACGAGCGACATTTACGTAGCCTACGGACTCAACTTGTATGCTGTTAGTTGTGACAATACCATTGAGTTATTTTCGGAGATCCAAATCTGTTTGCGGACTAAGGATTTGTTTTTAAACTCATTTCTGTTTTTATTGGGTGAGACTTTCACTCGCCGAAGTTGTTTATATATTTATGAGTTATTCATTACCTCGTAAAATTAAAAGCTTAATGTTTTATAATGTAAACATTTTCAAAGCTACAGCTGTAGAGTTAAGAAACAAGAATGGTTTGTATATATCAAAGCGACCACATTAACGATAACAATTCTTCAAATAATTGACTAAAATCATAGTCTAGAGGGAAGTACACACGAATTCGTATGAAAGTGTTTTTTGCAAATGTTTTGTTTTCCATTTTTCGACCCTGAGATAAATTCGACTTGTTGCTGACGTGAGCTGTCTGTCACTCTGACAGCCGTAATTGTCAATGGGTGACTTTGACAATGAAAGTTGTGCGCAAAAGAAATGTCGAACAAACGGCACACGTATTTGTTTTTATTTAATGAATTTTAATTACACACGTAATGCGTTTATTAATTATTTATTTAGTTGTTTTAGTGTTGCTTTTGTTTTTGTGATTATTAAATTGAGATGTTTGAGTTTTAGTTATGTGTTTTATTTGTGAAAAAATTCGAATTCTGATTCGAAAATCTCGTACGACGACCTTAGTTTGCTTAGTGCGTGTTTTTTAACTTCTCGATCGCGTAAAACTTAACTCAAGTGTCTTTGGAGCTGGAACAGCGCCCCTAGTGGCAAACGAAGGGCAGCTGTCGAGCTGAACTTTATTTAAATCCGAGTTAACTTTTACGAGATCGAGAATTAAAAAAACTCGCACTAAACACGCAGAACCTAAACCAGGCGCTCCCAAACTTATTTTGTGTACTGCCCACTTTGAGAATAAATAATTTTTTAGCGCCCCCATTTTTTCACCTACGTGAAAGGTTAAATACCCCTATAGCGAGAGCTCAGTCGGTGTCTAAGAGTCATCCTAGATGAAATTACTAATCGCCTCCTGAGCCTCTACATAACGCCCCCTTTTTTTCTGGGTCTCTTACCGCCCCCTTTTAGGCCTGCAGCGCCCACAAGGGGGCATTATCGCCCACTTTGGGAAAGGTTGACCTAAATCTAAACGAATTGACAGTATAATTGAAGAAGTGGTCCGTATTGCCAAACAATTAAGTTTAGCAGTGGATGATGATGATGGGGATGATGATGATGATTAAGTCGATGATGTTCGAAAATTTGCAAGGATTCACACGATAAGAGCCTGACTGACTGTTGTGCTGAAGGTCGTGGGTTCGATTATCGCATCGGGCAAACATTGTATGATGAACAGGTTTGTTTGATCTTCATCTGGGTGATTTTCTATACAATTCATGTTTAATAGGTGTTAGAAGACCGCTTCCGAAAACTAAGACAGACGATAGTACTAATGACACCTTTGATGATGGGACGGAAAAAAATCGAACCTGATTAAAAAAAAAACATATTTTTATAACGTTTTATTAGCATTATTTCGTTGATCCAAGCGAGCATCGGCTGTTTTTGATTTACTGTTTCATTGTTTTTTTTTAATACACTTTTATTAGCTTCAGACGTATGTATGTTAGTATGTAACGGAATCATTGAACATGATTTTGACCTCCTTCAAAACGTCGGATTAACGCGAAAAGTATACTTATTAAGGACCGATGACAATTCAACATTAAAAATAATAATGAAAAAATTGAAATTCAACTAAAAAATGAAAAATAAATAATAGTTTAAAAAAGCTACAAAAAATACGCTTTTGCACCCCTCGCTTTTTTTTACAATGAAATCATTTTTTCTTACACTATTTTTAATTCAAATTTATTTTCTATTTTTTTGAATTTTCTTTATAAGTGTATTTTTTGTTAGTTTTCTTAAACTATTTTTTTAGTAAAGTATTTTTTATGAAACTATCCTTTCATTTTGCTGTACTAATATGATGGTGCGTATCATTACTATCATCTGTCTTTGTTTTCGGAAGCGGTCTCCTAACACCTAGTAGGTATATTTAAACGTTTGTATATATGTCAGTCTCTGGTACTCGAGCCCGTTGAGTTTCTCACCGGATCTTTCTCAGCGAGTCGCGATTTCGATCCGGTAGTAGATTCATTCGCGAAGCAGCTGCTCTTGAGTTGTTAGGTCTCCTTTGGAGGCGCTCGGACAGCTGTTAGCAAATCCCACCCCTCCTCGCTGAGTCTTAGCTCGCCCACCTGTCCTGGTGAGACTGAAAAGACCTCCGGCCATGAGATCTCTCTCAATTATAAATCGGATACCCATAACACGGGAAATCCTAATTTGGGATCGGATAACCGTGCGTGGTTTGCTCCCAGTTACTTAATATTTCTTATTAAGATCTAACAATTGACGAGCTTACAGAAATGCGTGAATACAAGGAAGACCTTGAACGAAATGATTCGTTAAACAAAGTTGAATCGGAAAAAAATATGATTGCAAACTTAACACGTTGACTGCGGGATTATTTTTGAGAGATTTTCAGCCAGTTCCTTTTCGAAGCAAGAGGTCTATTCGAAGTAAAGCCTTGTCCTTCTTTGTAATGCGTATGAGACCTGATCGCCCTCAGAAAAGTCCGTTTTTTAATATACCTATACGCACAGAAATGTGGATATAATTGCCTACCGCACCGAGAGAACGTGGTTTCTATCACGTCGAGAGATTGTCGCACATGGGGCTTTTTAACCCGCATAACCTGGAAGGCCTTCGGAAGCAATCGACTTACAGGCTTATCACTGGCCCCATCTAATGTGTAAGTGTAACGTACCAACCACTGTTCCAATTAAAATATTAATTTCAATGTATTTTGAATATTTGCTTTAAGACCAACCTGTCTATTTCTACCGTGAAGCAGTAATGCGTTTCGGTTCGAAGGGCGGGGCAGCCGTTGTACTGTAAACAACTGAGACATTACAACTCATATCTTTGTAGACTTCGACTACATTTTAATGATACTAGCGGACCCGACAGACGTTGTGTCTTGCAAAAATTCATTCAAGTCGATCCAGCCGTTTAATTGCTGTATAGATAACCTAGATACCAACTAAAGCGCCATCTGCCGAGCTGATTTGTGAATCTAAGCCATCCAGGGTGCCTCCCAAACGCATACAAAAAAAAATCATTCAAATCGGTCCAGCCGTTTTGGAGGGGTTCAGTGACAAACACACTAAATATATATATATTTATAAAGATTCTCATTTTGTTTCTTTCTGTTATGTTCAAGCACCGTAGCAATTGCTTTTGGTGGGTTGTTTTGTAGTGGTACTGGTATAATTAAGTATCATAAATACCATAAAAGATTGATTTAAGGCCCAGATTAAAGTGCATTATGTAAATTAACGAACTTATTTCTTCGAAAGGTCTGTATCGGTTTTTCCGGTTTGCTAACATTTGACATTATACGTCTAGAGCATCCGGGTGATGGAAGGCCGGCTATCCTCGACCCACGCTGGTTCTGACTCAGCGGGGTATTCCGTAGGATAACCCATTCTAACCGGCGCCATCTAGGCGGGCTCCGGATAGCCTGCCGACCGAGAGGGCTGGTGGTCGTGGCGCCGACGACCGCCAGTCCGGCGCCCCGAGGTGATGGGAGAGATGTGCTCCGCACTAAACGCTTCACTTTCCCCCCTTTGCCTTTTCATGGGTTCTGTCTCATGCGAGGTTCGGACGCGGGTTGTTGAGCGACAGGAGGTTTTAGTCAGTTCGACTCCGACATGCCCCGCCCTTCATCCCCAGGGGAGGGCGGAAGTCCGGCGATTTACTCCTGACCAAAAAATAAATAAATACGTCTTGACATTTGACATTATATGTCTTTTGACACTTTAATTTAATTACACAATTTAATAAACAAGCAATATTTAATTTATTTTCAATTTGACCGCAGACTATAAGCAATAAGAAAAGTTTGATAATAAACAAATAGTATGCATGCGTGTGTGTCACATATATGGTAGTTTTTGTTAATGTGTTATTTATTGATTTAATGTATTTTTAATGCATAATTTAAACAGTAATTAGCATTCTGCACTCCTTCTCTATATTCTTTATAAGTGTGGGATATTTCATACTCCTCCGTCCGCGCAATTTACGTAAAAAGGGGTACAAAGTTTTTGCTTCACGTATTAATATATTTAATAAATAATAAATAATTATTAAAGTCTTTGGTAAAATGTGTCACTGAAATGAAAAGATACAAATGTGTCTTTTCATCACACTGAACTATATCTTCTAGTTCAATAGTTCAGTTTAGTTCAGTACTTCAGTAGCTCCACAGAAATGTTTTGGAGTTTCGTTTGGTTTTTCTACTCAAACTAAGAGGTTAAAAATAATTATCTAAACATGAAATAGACTATCATTATGGTTCGTACAACAGACCGTGACAGCAAAGTATCAATCAGCACTGCACAAGCCTCGAGACACGGGCAGTACCGATTTTAGTTCGCGACCGGTGAACTAAGCAACTGAACTAAAAAGATGGTTGAATTGTAGGTGTGAAACAAAGAATGAAGGACAGAAACTAACTGAAGTACTTCATGTGAAGGATTCATTCGGTGACGATACACGGCTACTTTTATTATATAGTACTATGAAGGGTATAAGAAAAGAGCACCATCTTGTATAGGGGACAAGTTGAAAAAAATGTCCGCCTGTAAACAGCAAGTTAAGAATTGAAAATAAACAATGATCTGGCCGTGAATAAAACCGCAGCTTCGACTGGTCATTTACAAATTAGCTTCGTTGTATTAATGAAGCGGTGGTTTTTTTTTGTTTTGTTTTTTTTGTAAGACGAAATCTGACGTCAATAGGATTCGACAAAAAACTATAGGTAAGTCATGAGCGTCGTTGTCCAAACTAGAGGATGTTGTGCTAAGAATTTCACTCTATCAATTCTTACAGTGTAGACAAGAGAATGACGCTCGCGCAATCACTGAAATGAATAATGGCAATAAAAATAATTACTTATCTACATCTTTTTTAGCTGTATTTTTGGACATGGGACATGAATATCACCTATTATGTATGTTATGTAAATTATATACCAACATGCAAATTGTTTCTGTAGCGAAAAGTTGACACGTTCCGTTTTGCAGTGTGTTATAACTCAAATTAACATTTGTATGCAGTTGGATAAGCGTCTCTAGCAAACGTAGACAAACGTTCCAACTACATACAAATTTGAGTTAACTTCTACGCTATCGAGAACGTTAAAAAAAACTCACACTAAGCACCCAGAACTAGAACGAAAAGAAAACATACGTATTAATTCTATATTCTATACTTGTTAATAGTTCTGTTATATAGTTCTGTTCTATAGTTCTTAATTAAATTTATGAAAAATCAACCGCAACGTTCTTGGCACCTTTGGTTTTTTCCGTAGTCAAAATGACCACAACACAAATAAATCTAGCTTCTAAAGCTGCTTGCTAATGCATTAATAATTGCGACATTCGTAAGCCGTGTTACATGTTAAATTATACAGTTCGTTGTATAATTAAGCACTGTGTAGTTATATTAGTTGCAAAAACACAAAAAGCTCCTGAGACATTTAAGACACGCAATGTTTGCCAGCTTTTTTCCCTGCCTAATCGATGGTAGCCTAAGGGACTATTCTAGCTTCGCGCAGACCGGTAGGTGAGCTCACGGGCTCAACCTGAGAGAATTTGCTAACAAGCCTTTTTTATTTTATTGCTTAGGTGGGTAGACGAGCTCACAGCCCACCTGGTGTTAAGTGGTTACTGGAGCCCATAAACATCGACAACGTAAATGCGCCACCCACCTTGAGATATAAGTTCTAAGGTCTCAGTATAGTAACAACGGCTACCCCACCCTTCAAACCGAAACGCATTATTGCTTCACGGCAGAAATAGGTGGGGTGGTGGCGCACCTACCCGTGCGGACTCACAAGAGGTCCTATCACCAGTAAATTGCCTTGCATTAGACGCCTTTAGCTCTAACACTAGGACCAGAGAATCCTAAACATTTAGCCCACTGAGTTTCACGCCGGATCTTCTCAGCGGGTCAAGATTTCGATCCGGTAGTAGATTCATATACAAAGCAGCTGATCTTGAGTTGTTAGGTCTCCTTTGGAGGCGCTCCGATAGCTGTTAGCAAATCCTACCCCTCCTGGCTAAGCCCTTGCTTGCCCACCTGTCTTTGTGAAACTGGAAAGATCTCCGGGCCACCAGTGATGCCTCAATTATACAAAAAAATAATGCTAACACCAGTCCTGGCAAGAGCATTGCTTCGCTGTATCTAGTACCGGATCAGTCGGGTCCGGTAGCAATGAGCTTCGTTGCAGCCGCGCAATCTCGCAATTTCGGCTTCAAGGAATACAAGTCGGACGACTAATGATAAAAACGACAATTCAAATTACCGCCTCCATAAAAACTAATTACGTTAATCGAAAAGTAATACAATAATAACGATAATGTTTAAATAATGAACGAATGCAATGTATTTTTTTGATGAGAAATGAAAAAACCACACGTGTTTTTCCTCTACATCGGTTAAGGTAATTAGAAAACGCATGAGGACTTCCTGTTGATGAATGTACCATTCAATTTGTATGGTCAACTAAGATCAAACGACTTTGCGTTACAAACTAGTACCCTTCAAGACCTTCAAAGTATTATAAGTATTATTTTGTGAGTCTGCACGGGTAGGTACCACCGCCCTGCCAATTTCTGCCGTGAAGCAGTAATGCGTTTCGGTTTGATGGGTGGGGCAGCCATGGTAACTATACTGAGACCTTAGAACTTATATCTCAAGGTGCGTGACGCATTTACGTTGTAGATGTCTATGGGCTCCAGTTTTTTTTTTTTTTTTCCTACCTAAGCTTAGAGCCTTGAGAGGCTATTTCAGCGTAACCCTAACGTTTGTAGGTGCGCTCACGGGGCTCAAACCTGATGACGTTGCTAACACGAACCCTAGCAAGAGCCGTGCTTCGCAGAATCTACCACCGGATCGGAAACGCGACCCACTGAGAAGATTCGGTGAGAAACTCAGTGGGCTGTGTCTGAGAGTTGGGCTCCAGTAACAACTCACCATTAGTAGGGTCGTAAGCTCGTAGCCAATACGGCAATAAAAAAAAACTGTTACATACCAAATTCGCCTTATAAAATATTTATAAGCAGCTTAAAAACATAAAAACTACAAAAAAAAACACTCAATTAGTAAACCGAATTGACAGTTAAATTCATCTTTACTTACGTACCTTGTCGATACCGGTCAGAATTTGAGAATCACTAGGTACATAGTATAAAACAAAGTCGCTTTTTCTGTCCTTATATCCCTATGTATGCTTAAATCTTTAAAACTACGCAACAGATTTTGATGCGGTTCTTTTAATAGATAGAGTGATTGAAGAGGAAGGTTTATATGTATAATAACATCCATTAAGTAGTGGAGAAATACTGTTATTTTTTAGATTTCTAATGTGATGTCGTAAATAATCAATAATAAAATTTCATGTTTCCGAAGCGAAGCGAGGGCGGGTCGCTAGTGTAGTTATAAAATTATTGTATAGTCATCGATCCTTGATGCGTTTGCAAATTCAAAGCATTCGGACGATTTGAAGTCTGTGAAAACCGAACATAAACTTGTTAGAACAAACCAATAAAACCGTGTTAAAACATTCTCAATCGCATCATTGGACGCCAATATTTTGTCTGAAGAACTCAAAGTCAATGTGGAAAGTTTATTAAAATAATATAAAATTCCACGAATCCCTGTACTAGGTGTGGTTAGGCAAGGAATTAATGGCTTGACATATAAAAGCTTCAAAAGAATCTCATTTAAGAACGAAATGCAGCGAATCAAACAACACCTACAGAAGGTTAAATTATATATTATAGGTATAATAATATTATGTATTATGTTACGATAAAACATCGATACATTAAAATTGTTTCAATGAACTTGAAACCTGTATGCCGCGGAAATAAACAACCTTACTCCTTATTGCGGTTCTATTAATAATTTCCAAATGGAAAAAACCCCGATAGAGCTCTGACGCACGCATTAAGGGTCAAATAACAGACTCGTGTATCACGCTGTATGTTTTATTTCATTTCATACTAATAATAAATAAGCAAATTGGATAAAGGTTTTCGTTGCTAACCTTTCCGGCACTCGGCCAATGTAATGCGCTTTTTTTGGCGTCAAACTCCTCGGGATGATGTCATGAGATATTCTTATATTTTTTTTAATTGATGGGATTACAGATGGATGCACGAGCTCACACCACCACCTGGTGGTTAAGCGGTTAATGGAGCCCATAGACATTTTCAACGTAAATGCGCCACCCACCTTGAGATATAAGTTCTAAGGTCTCAGTAAAGTTACAACGGCTGCCCCACCCTTCAAACCGAAACGCGTTACAGCTTCACGGCAGAAATGGGTGGGGCGGTGGTACCTACCCGTGCAAACTCACAAGAGGTCCTACCACCAGTTTTATACGGCTACTACGGGTCTATGGCTGGTCCTAGTGCCAGGGCTGAGGGAGTCTAGTAATTGTGTTAATAGATCGGGTGGATCTGTAAGAACGTACCTAGGGTATTAACGGAGACTGGTCTTATCGAAGTATCGTTCCGACGCTCACTTCGGTTGTTTGTTGATGAGCTCCAGGCCTAGATCGTCGGATAGGTTCACGTTTCACACGAACCACGGCTCTCCGGCGGCTATCCTGCAAAAACGAGACTGAAATAAGTCTATATGGGCACGAGCTGCATGAGCGAACACCACACCCGTATAGGGCATTATGGATAGGATGCAAGTTTTGTAAAGTGTCAACTTGTTACGAAGAGACATTGTATTCCCAGGGTATTCATTGGCCTAAGAGGATGATCGGGGGTGTATGATTCTTTAGCCTAATGTGGTAATAGATTCCCGTCGCGTTCCCCCCTGGAAAGAGCTGTTCTTTTCGCTGGGTTAATATCAATGCGCTATTTCTGATCCTCTGTCCAGGAGTTACAGCTGCAGCCTCGGTTTTTTTGTGATTGAGGACTTGTTTCTACTCGGCTGTGACGCTGCCCAAGTCTATTCCGCACTAGGCCTTGCAATTATATCTCAAGGTTCTTTGGATATTCATCATTAGGGTTTTTTCGACAATGCGTAGTGACAATACAAGTTTAGTGGATCTCCGCCGTCATCCGCAGTGACCGGGCGTACCCTGTAATTTGACCCCGAATTGGGAGTTCCTGTATTGTGGGATATTCACGAATGAATAGCTTTGAGCCTTCCAGAAAATCGAATAGGCTGGAAATGTTCAATGGTATTCGTCGCCTTTATTCGTAGGTTTGCAAGCGAAGTAAATTGTGCCTTCGTAATAAGCTGCTGGTAATAGGCAAGGCGTGCAGAAGAATTCCCAGTGGCAGAAGTCCAATGCGCTGGTCGGATCAGATACGCTACACTCTCAACACTTCAGTCCACGTTGCTATCCACACAGCCGAGGATAGGCAGGAATGGCGCAGGATAATCTTTTTTATTTATTTATTTTTATTGCTTAAATGGGTGGACGAGCTCACAGCCCACCTGGTGTTAAGTGGTTACTGAAGCCAATAGACATCTACAGCGTAAATGCGCCACCCACCTTGAGATATAAGTTCTAAGGTCTCGAGTATAGTTACAACGGGTGCCCCGCCCTTCAAACCGAAACGCATTACTGCTTCACGGCTGAAATAGGCGTGGTGGTGGTATCTACCCGTGTGGACTCACAAAAGGTCCTACCACCAGTAAAATTCCAGGAGAAAGTTATTAGAGGAGGCCACGACCCTCAGCATTGAGGATTATCCACGCAAGGAGAAGGATTTTTTTGAAGTTACAATGAGTAACATAAGTCGATAATATAATTACCCATTTGCGTACGAAAAGTGCGAGCGAGGTCAAAGCACCGATTCGAATACACGACAAAAAATCAATGAAAAAACTATATAAATCCGTATTATCCTCATACGCGTTATTATTATGTGTATTGAACACTGTCTCGCCTGAGAAGACGGCAGGACACACTCCGGCGAGGTGGGCAACAATGGCCCGGAGCGTTAGGGACTATTGGGTGAGAAACCGGCGAACTATATTGTCCAGCAAGACTGCTTTTTGCATTTGGGCCACCACCGACTTTTTGTTGAGACCAAGCCTCTCGAGATGTTTTGAGAGGCTTTTAGGGACCAAACCATTCACCGATACAACTACCGGAATTATTTCTGTAGATACCACCCATATATTATTGTTATTGTTAAGCGCTGGGGTTCGGGATAAATAAAATTCCACCGAAGTATATATTAAAACTGTGTTTGTCACTTAGAACACTACTCAATTCGCTTCAGGTGATCCGTTCGCTGTTTGGCTTCGAGTAGTTCCGATTACTGACTGACTGCGTTTTTTTATGATTGAAGTATTAATGGTGGCCCGGAGGCCTTTCCAGCTTCACCAGTACAGGTGGGCGAGCAAAGGCTCAGCCAGGAGGAGTGGGATTTGCTAACAGCTGCCCGAGCGCCTCCCTTAGCACCCGGATTTCCTTTTTGACAATGGACATCTTCGTCGACTCCACATTTCTTCCGCGTTACTCACAACAATGATCTTCTTTTTTATTGCATAGACGTTTGAACGAGCTCACGATCCATCTATTATTAAGTGGTTACCGAAGGCCTGACACATCACGACACTACTTGGAGGCCGGAGCACGCTGATATATATCCCCTCCACGGTGTTTCCCGAGCGCTATGACATGTCCTTCTTCAAACGAGGCTTATGGAGAGTATTAAACGGTAGGCATCGGCTTGGCTCTGCCCCTGGCATTGCTGAAGTCCATGTGCGACGGTAACCACTCACTATCAGGTGGGCCGTATGCCCGTCTGCCTACAAAGGCAATAAAAAAAAAATTTTCTGAGAATTTTCTGCTCGTTTTCTAGTGAATCGTTTAGTCACCTTCTACAACTGCTCAGGGAAGTGATGAAGTGGCCTTCATCTAGAACGACAGCATACAGTGTAGTTTTAAAACTGATGAAGAGAAACACCAACCAGACAAACCTCAATGACATTGTTATAGACAAAAGAAAATTGTTTTATTAAAAAAAATTGCAGCCCTAACGAGTACACTTTGTTTTACCTCCGAAGGCCAACGATGAAAGTTTGGGCATTCTCGGTCTAGATATTGCTATTGAATGACGCCGGTCATGCTGGAAGTTCACTCTGACTAAGTGACAAGCAACAGAGGTAGCTTATTCCGGTAACGTGCGTTAGGGAATCCCCTCAAGAAACATGCCAGTGAATTTAAACAAGACACTAATCTATATCTATACTAATATATCAATCTACAGTGGTTTTGGAACGGCTGGACCGATTTGGCTAATGTTTGTCTTGAATTATTCGTGGAAGTCCAGGGAAGGTTTGAAAGGTAAATAAATATGAAAATTCTAGGAATTAAATAAAGTTTAGGTCTTTTACTTATCGGTTGAGGCACTACGAAGTCTGCTGGGTCAGCTAGTACTGTATAAAATATCTATATATAAATACGTGAAGCAAAAACTTTATGCCCCTTTTTGCGAAAATTGCGCGGACGGAGGAGTATGAAATTTCCCACACTTATACAGAATATAGAGAAGGAATGCAGAACGCTAATATTTTTTGTAAATTATGCATTAAAAATGCATTAAATCTTCGATCAATAATAATACTAGATTAAAGATCAGGAACAAAAATAAGACGCTCCAGTGGCCACGTTTGCAGACACGAAAACATCTTCATTTCTTAGAAAAAAGTTTAATAATGTTAACGACTTCAGTTTATTCTAAACCTTAATACTTAAACATAAAGTTTAATTACCATTGCAAAATATATGTATTTAGGTCCTTTCGTCAGAAAAAGAATATTATGGAATAAATTTAAAATGTCACTTGAACATAAAAAGACATCAGTACAAAAATATTTATTCTAAAATGATACTTAAAGCCTAATTTATAAGGTTAAAAATATTTGTTTAAAATTTCGTGCTTATTGTATTGTAGAACTAGATGTAGTTCTTGGTATTACATTTCAATGTTCAGAACACAGTAAGTATTGAAAGACATAGAGTTGCAGAATATACATATTTGTTTTAGGTTTGTTTTGTATGGTCGCAACTATTTTTGACCGATTCAAAAAAGTAGTAGATAATATTTTACATTGCCGCTATTACAACAAATAGGTGATAAAAAATAAAATTGAATAAAGTAAAAAAAAATATGAAAGGAAACACGATACATGTTTTCCACGTATTCTTTATACAGAAGTAATTAAAACAATAATGTAGGTTTAATTACCTTTAAACAGATTCAGTTTGTTATAAAGCTGTCTTTTAGAAGTCATTTTTATATGAGCGGTTTCTTTTTTACAAATATAATGTAATCTTATATCAATGGATTTTTCTATAATCAGTTTAATTTAGGCTTATTTTATGGCTGTGTTCGTTTCCCCCAGAAAACAAATCCTTTTCAGCATATACGCTTAAAATATTTACACATACATATAAAGTTTTTTTAATACTTTTTTGCATTGATTTGCCACCACCATTGAACAATTCTAGAATTTTTATAATTCAATTTGTAATTTTATATAACAATTCTATATTTCTTCTCCTCTTTCTTTCGCGACAATATATATCCATTGTGCACAGCGACAAGGGGCTACTAGGAAATCTACAAACAAAAATAACATTATAAAATAACAAAACTACTCTATGCATTCCCTGTTCAAGAATTGGTGATGTTTGTTACAATAGTTGGTGCCTTGTTGCAAACATTGGCCAAACAATTACAATATTCGTAAATTGTGTTTTATTTACAATATAATTGTGTTTATTATTTTATGAAAAACACTTAATAATATAAATTTACCAAAAAAAGATATTCCTTCCAAAACCTTGGTGTTACGGTGGTTTTTTACTCAGTTTTTGAACGCGCATTGCAGCGTTTTGACGTCTTAGTGTTGGCTATGATTGGACCATACTAATTTGAAATAAGACCACAAATTTATTTGTGGTCTTATTTTTCGGGCCGTTTTTGAAGCGCTAATCGCGAATCTAGTAGTATTATTGATCGAAGCATAAAATCAATCAAAAAACATTACACACACTACCATATATTTGACACACACACACACACACACAGACGCATAAACTCTTTGTTCATTGTCAAACTTTTGTTATTGCTTATAGTCTGCGGTCAAATTGAGAATAAATATTGTTTGTCTTTAATAATATTAGTGTAGTTTTGGCGAAATCTGTGATTATAGAAGTATAATAATCTGACGATGAAATCATAATATTTTTGAATCATTCCGATAGAGGCACCCGTCACGTGCGGACGTGCTCATCGTCCACTCGATCGCCCGGTCTTTGTTCGCCCGGCTTTTGTTAGCCCGGCCATTGTTCGCGCGGCCTGTGTTCGTGATACATCTGCCGACCAAGTGTGTTTCCTGGAAGCTTTTATTTGTTTTGTTTTAGTTAATTTTGTGTTCGTGGAACATTTGCCGACAAAGTGTTTTCCTGCAAGTATTTATTTGTTTTGTTTCTTTTGTGATTTCTGTTTTGTTGTGCTTTTTCTTTGTCCTGTAGTAATCGCGCCGCATTGCCACCTGTGTTCAATAGAACCGCTCAGGTCCGAGAAGTTGGGGCCTCGCCGCAAGGCGAGTGTTTTCAAGACCCGGGGCCGCCCCACCTGGGTACTCAGCGATCATGGACGCTGTATTCGCGGAATTCCTCCGACTTCGCCACCCACAGCTCGCCTCAGAGTTTCTGGCCTTCAAGGCCAATCACACTGCGAGCCCTCTCGAGGACTCCGCCGCGCTCGCTGCTCCTGCGTCGCCTGTACCTGCGTGCAGAGCTTCTGCATTGAGCACCGCAGCCTCTGTCGTGCCTGCCGCTCCCGTGTCGCCTATACTGGCGAGAAAAGCTGCTGCGTCGTCCGCCGTGACCATCGTTTCAGCTGAGCGATCATCCGCGGCCTCCGTCGCGCCCTCTAAAACACCTACACTTGCTCGTAGGTCGCCTGCACCCGCCTCCTCGTGCTCCGACTCTGACTCGGACATGGAGGTCGACCTCGCCCCCGCCTCATCGACGGATGGATTCACCCTGGTACAGAAGGGTAAGAAGCGTGCCGCGGAGTCTCGAGCTCCCGCGGCCGCTAAAATTAGCAAAGCCGTGAACGCGTCGCGCCCCCGCCCTCAGACTCCTGTTGCGCCCCCAGCCCGTGCCACTCCGTCGCCGCGTCCGGTGGCACAAAGTAAAACCCAGACCCCTCCCCCGGTTATCCTTCAAGAGAAGGCAGCTTGGGATCGAGTTTGCCTGGCCCTTAAGGCCAAAAATATAAATTTCACGAATGCCCGTAACCTCGCGAACGGCATTCAAATTAAGGTTCAAACACCCGACGACCATAGGGCCCTCTCTTCTTACCTCCGTAAGGAGCGTATAAGTTTCCATACTTATACGCTCCAGGAGGAGCGCGAACTCCGCGTTGTAATACGCGGAATCCCTAAAGAGTTAGATGTAGAGCTCGTCAAGGCCGATCTGTTAGAACAGGGCTTTCCAGTGAATTCTGTGCACCGTATGCACACCGGTCGCGGTAGGGAGCCATATAATATGGTTCTAGTCACCCTCCAGCCTACCCCCGAGGGTAAGAAAATCTTCAACACACAGACCGTCTGTAGGCTCTCCGGTATCGCCATCGAAGCCCCCCATAAAAAAGGCACTCCTAGCCAGTGCCATAACTGTCAATTGTACGGGCACTCTTCCCGTAACTGTCACGCGCGCCCCCGATGTGTTAAGTGTTTGGGCGATCACGCCACGGCTCTCTGCGCTCGCGACCAAAAAACCGCGACGGAACTGCCTAGCTGCGTCCTGTGTCGAACACAGGGTCACCCCGCGAATTACCGTGGTTGCCCCCGAGCCCCTAAAATAAATCGCCGCGTCGCCCGGCAAAACCGCCTCCGAGCTTCCGGCCCAGACATCAAAGCCTCGGCACCCTCTGCGTCGCAGGCTAAGCCAGCGTTCGTTCCGGCGGCGGTGCCCAGTGTCTCAGCCTGGGCAAAACCGCTGCCGTACACGAACACGGCTACAACTCCCTCCTCCGCGATTCGTCCCGCCCCCGCGACTCGTCCCTCTCCCGCGACTTGCCCTCCGACCGCGTCCGAAAATCTCGCTTTAGCGATCGACTTCTTTCAGTCGATCAACTTTGAGCGCGTTAACGCTTTGGGCGACGCCATTCGCGCTGCCTCCACTGCACAACACTTTATCGCCGTTGTGCAGGAATACGCCGACGTATACGCGTCATTAAATACGTACGTCCTCCCCTCACTCCGCCGGTAATCAATGGCGTATATAAGTAGAATAAAGCCCCTATCCGTAACGATAGGATTTTTTAACGCTTACGGTCTCGCAAATCAACGTGATCAGGTTTCTGACTTTTTGCGTGACCATCAAATTGATATCTTTTTAGTGCAGGAGACCCTACTTAAGCCCGCGCGCCGTGACCCTAAAATCGCGAACTATAACATGGTCAGGAACGACAGGCTCTCTGCCCGTGGTGGTGGTACCGTCATTTACTATAGAAGAGCCCTGCATTGCGTCCCGCTCGATCCTCCCGCGCTCGCTAATATCGAAGCATCAGTGTGCCGAATCTCACTGACGGGACACGCGCCGATCGTTATCGCGTCCGTTTATCTCCCACCGGATAAGATCGTTCTAAGCAGTGATATCGAGGCGCTGCTCGGTATGGGGAGCTCTGTCATTCTGGCGGGCGACCTAAATTGTAAACACATCAGGTGGAACTCACACACCACAACCCCGAATGGCAGGCGGCTTGACGCGTTAGTCGATGATCTCGCCTTCGATATCGTCGCTCCGCTAACCCCGACTCACTACCCGCTAAATATCGCGCATCGCCCGGATATACTCGACATAGCGTTATTAAAAAACGTAACTCTGCGCTTACACTCGATCGAAGTAGTTTCAGAGTTAGATTCAGACCACCGTCCCGTCGTTATGAAGCTCGGTCGCGCTCCCGATTCCGTTCCCGTCACGAGGACTGTGGTGGATTGGCACACGCTGGGCATCAGCCTGGCTGAATCTGATCCACCATCGCTCCCGTTTAACCCGGACTCTATCCCGTCTCCTCACCCACCACCCGTCTCAGGATACCGCTGAAGCCATAGACATCTTAACGTCACACATCACCTCGACATTAGATAGGTCATCGAAACAAGTTGTAGCGGAGGACTTCCTTCACCGCTTCAAATTGTCCGACGTTATTAGGGAACTCCTTAGAGCTAAGAACGCCTCGATACGCGCCTACGACAGGTATCCTACCGCGGAAAATCGTATTCGAATGCGTGCCCTACAACGCGACGTAAAGTCTCGCATCGCCGAAGTCCGAGATGCCAGATGGTCTGATTTCTTAGAAGGACTCGCGCCCTCCCAAAGGTCTTACTACCGCTTAGCTCGTGCTCTCAAATCGGATACGGTAGTAACTATGCCCCCCCTCGTAGGCCCCTCAGGCCGACTCGTGGCGTTCGATGATGACGAAAAAGCAGATCTGCTGGCCGATACATTGCAAACCCAGTGCACGCCCAGTACTCAATCCGTGGACCCTGTTCATGTAGAATTAGTAGACAGTGAGGTAGAACGCAGAGCCTCCTTGCCACCATCGGATGCGTTACCACCCGTCACCCCGATAGAAGTTAAAGACTTGATCAAAGACCTACGTCCTCGCAAGGCTCCCGGTTCCGACGGTATATCTAACCGCGTTATTAAACTTCTACCCGTCCAACTCATCGTGATGTTGGCATCTATTTTCAATGCCGCTATGGCGAACTGTATCTTTCCCGCGGTGTGGAAAGAAGCGGACGTTATCGGCATACATAAACCCGGTAAACCAAAAAATCATCCGACGAGCTACCGCCCGATTAGCCTCCTCATGTCTCTAGGCAAACTGTATGAGCGTCTGCTCTACAAACGCCTCAGAGACTTCGTCTCATCCAAGGGCATTCTCATCGATGAACAATTCGGATTCCGTACAAATCACTCATGCGTTCAACAGGTGCACCGCCTCACGGAGCACATTCTTGTGGGGCTTAATCGACCAAAACCGTTATACACGGGAGCTCTCTTCTTCGACGTCGCAAAAGCGTTCGACAAAGTCTGGCACAATGGTTTGATTTTCAAACTATTCAACATGGGCGTGCCGGATAGTCTCGTGCTCATCATACGGGACTTCTTGTCGAACCGCTCTTTTCGATATCGAGTCGAGGGAACCCGCTCCTCCCCACGACCTCTCACAGCTGGAGTCCCGCAAGGCTCTGTCCTCTCACCCCTCCTATTTAGCTTATTCGTCAACGATATTCCCCGGTCGCCGCCGACCCATTTAGCTTTATTCGCCGACGACACGACTGTTTACTATTCTAGTAGAAATAAGTCCCTAATCGCGAAGAAGCTTCAGAGCGCAGCCCTAGCCCTAGGACAGTGATTCCGAAAATGGCGCATAGACATCAACCCAGTGAAAAGTACTGCGGTGCTATTTCAGAGGGGAAGCTCCACACGGATTTCCTCCCGGATTAGGAGGAGGAATCTCACACCCCCGATTACTCTCTTTAGACAACCCATACCCTGGGCCAGGAAGGTCAAGTACCTGGGCGTTACCCTGGATGCATCGATGACATTCCGCCCGCATATAAAATCAGTCCGTGACCGTGCCGCGTTTATTCTCGGTAGACTCTACCCCATGATCTGTAAGCGGAGTAAAATGTCCCTTCGGAACAAGGTGACACTTTACAAAACTTGCATAAGGCCCGTCATGACTTACGCGAGTGTGGTGTTCGCTCACGCGGCCCGCACACACATAGACACCCTCCAATCCCTACAATCCCGCTTTTGCAGGTTAGCTGTCGGGGCTCCGTGGTTCGTGAGGAACGTTGACCTACACGACGACCTGGGCCTCGAATCAATTCGGAAATACATGAAGTCAGCGTCGGAACGATACTTCGATAAGCTATGCGTCATGATAATCGCCTTATCGTTGCCGCCGCTGACTACTCCCCGAATCCTGATCATGCAGGAGCCAGTCACCGTCGACGCCCTAGACACGTCCTTACGGATCCATCAGATCCAATAACCTTTGCATTAGATGCATTCAGCTCTAATACTAGGGGCAGGCTTAGGGACCCCGGTAACCGTACTCGTCGAACTCGACAAAGAGGTCGACGTGCAACCTAACCCATGCATCAGCCCGCTGAGTTTCTCGCCGGATCTTCTCAGCGGGTCGCGATTCCGATCCGGTAGTAGATTCATTCGCGAAACAATTGCTTTTGAGTTGTTAGGTCTCCTTCGGAGGCGCTCGGGCAGTTGTTAGCAAATCCCACCCCTCTTGGCTGAGCCTTTGCTCGCCCACCTGTCCTGGTGAAACTGGAAAGGCCTTCGGGCCACCAGTACACTTTCAATCATAAAAAAAAAAAAAAAAAAAAAAAAAAAAAAAAAAAAAAAAAAAAAAAAAAAAAAAAAAAAAAAAAAAATTTTGAAACATATAAGTTAAATTAATTATAGTCGAATTTCGACTACTGCGGGACCACTAGTAATAATAATTTATTCAATCATAAAAATACAATTAACTCACAGGTCTGCAAAAAAATTTTTTTTTTCTCCTTGTTTTCATACATCATATTTTGTGCTCTAAACACGGAAGCTGACATACAATTGAATACCACACGTAGATTTCTCATATAATATTTAATTAATTAACAAAAAAAATATATTAAAATATCAATTATCATAACGAAATGAAAAAATATTATGGTCCAAGTTTTACAATGAAAAATCCTAAATTATAGTCAAATTGAATAAATATCGGTCAGTTATCTCTATGACGAGAAATTTGTTATTTTGTGTTTTTTTTTTTCATTTTCATCGTTTGTATTGGAGTTTCTCGGCGAATTGACCAACAGAAATCAGCAAGCATTGCTGCTGACCATTTCCCACTGCAGCGTTTTTCAATCTGCATTATATCCTGATGAAACCTTTCACCAAGCTCATCTGATACGGCTCCAATATTTTCAAGAAAGATATCTAAGTGAGAGTCCAAAAAATGAACCTTGAGTGACATATTGCATCCTAAAGCTTTATAAGCAGAAAGAAGCTCCCGAATGATTTGTCGGTAGTTCTCACTTTTTGTATTCCCAAGAAAATTAGACAAACTTCCACAAAGGCCACTCAAGCTCTTTTTTCTGCTTCGTTCAACTTCGAATCAAAAGCTTCATCTTTCATTAGCTCATGTATCTGCGGACCTACAAAAATTCCTTCCTTCAATTTTGCATCACTGATTCGAGGAAATTTTGTTTTTAGATATTGAAAACCTGCACCATCTTTATTCATAACTTTCTCAAAGTTTTTATGAGTCCCAACTTTATGTGAAGTGGTGGCAGAAAAAAATTCTCACTTGGCACTAAAGGTTTCTGAGACACATTTTTAGGCCCAGGGGTTAAACTTTTTCTTAGTTGCCAAGTTTTTATTTTGTAATGTTTTTCTCTTGCGCGACTTTCTCACTCATTAAGAAATCAGCAAAACTTTGTGTATTCTCCTTGTAATCGACAACTTTTAAATCAGTACAAATATTCCATAAGTATTTTGAATTCCACAAACATAAAAAAAAGAAACATATCAAAAAATCTAGACGTGATGGAAAAAATCGGCCAACGGGGATAGATTCAGAACATTTAAATCCCTTCTGGCTGAGCCTTTGCTCGCCAACCTGTCCTGGTGAAACTGGAAAGGCCTCCGGGCCACCAGTAATCCTTCAATCATAAAAAAAAAACATTTGAATCGTCATATTTATGACAAAAAAATTTAAAAGAGGATTTCATTGCATACCTGTGTTATGGGTGACCACTAGCTAACTTACATAGAGATTATGGGCTTTAAATGTTGTTTTCTTATTTATATAACAGAAAACACAATTAAGTCTTTCATTGTATTCATTCATTCTGGAATATTGGATATAATTATATTATACATTTAAAGAAAAACCTTTTTTATATAATTTTTAAGCAAAACATTTGAAAAATGTTAGTATTAAAAAAACTTAGGTATATTATTATAGATTGATTGAACTCTCTGTCATAGAGAAAAAAGGGGAGGTCAGTTTTACTTAATTCAATAATACTGTGTAAAATAATAATTTGTGGAAAATAAAGGTTTTAAATGTTGATTTCTTCTATTATACAGAAAACGCAATTAAGTGTATTAATGTTCAACCAGTCTAGAATATTCCATATCATTATATACATATTTACATAAACTAACAAAACACAGTGGCTATTGCCAATTTTCTAACGCCACGAATATCGTCTCAAAATGGCATGTTCCAATTAGGATTACGACATTTCCTTCGAACGCCGAAATACACAGTATTTGCCAGCTAATTTTGCTCAATCAACCACGGCCTCAGGGTTTTCCCGCCGGTCCACTTCGAAACTTGGAACATTAAGTGTATTTAAGAAAAACATCTCACTGATTTATTACGGACGGATCAGAAGGTTGTTGTTGCTGGAACTATTTGCGCATGGCCTTTGGCGATTAGCTTTTGTAATAACTTTTATAACCAGTTCGATTCGCAGTTCGAACATAATATGTTGTGTTACGAATACACTAGCTTTTGCCCGCGACTTCGTTCGCGTGGAATAGTTACTTTGGCATAACGCAAAATTTTACCCCCCACTTCATTTACGTAGAAAGTGAAAATATTTTTGAATAATAGAATGTTAAGGTACCAAAATCACGCGTTTTAACCGACTCCAAAAGAGGAAGTTATCAATTCGACCAAAATATTTTATCTATGTACGTATCTATTCTCGAGAATGCTTGAACCGATTCTGATAATTCTTTTTTATTTTTTTTGTTCGAAAGGCTAGACTTCCCGAATGATCCGGTAATCATCAAGATCTGATGAACAGAAAGCCAGAAAAATCTATAATTTTTAAAGCCTCGTAATGAATAACGTATTTATTTGGATAGGGATTAAAATCATCTTCATAAAAACACCTTCACAAATAATGCTTTATTTTAACACAAATTTAGTTAGCATAAAAAACCTTATAGTGAGCCAAACTTAACATATAGACATATGCTGTCCTGAACTTTATTTTAGATCATTTAAAAGGGAACAATTCTTTAGTAGTCGTCGTGGCCTAACGGATAAGACGTCCGGTGCATTCGTGTTGAAGCGATGCACCGGTGTTCGAATCCCGCAGGCGGGTACCAATTTTTCAAATGAAATACGTACTCAACAAATGTTCACGATTGACTTCCACGGTGAAGGAATAACATCGTGTAATAAAAATGAAACCCGCAAAATTATAATTTGCGTAATTACTGGTGGTAGGACCTCTTGTGAGTCCGCGCGGGTGGGTACCACCACCCTGCCTATTTCTGCCGTGAAGCAGTAATGCGTTTCGGTTTGAAGGGTGGGGCAGCCGTCGTTACTATACTTGAGACCTTAGAACTTGTATCTCAAGGTGGGTGGCGCATTTACGTTGTGGATGTCTATGGGCTCCAGTAAACACTTAACACCAGGTGGGCTGTGAGCTCGTCCACCCATCTAAGCAATAAAAAAATAAATAAAAAAATGCATTACTTTAGCGAAACTTTAACCGTTTCCGCAGCGCACGCAGTGGAAGCTCTCAAAAGGGAAAAAACCCCGATTTTGAAACATTCTTTATTGGTGCTCCACCTGCATTTGTTTTAGCGTGATGTTATATAGCCTTCCTCGATAAATGGGCTATCTAACACTGAAATAATTTTTCTAATCGGACCAGTAGTTCCTGAGATTAGCTCGCTCAAATAAACAAACTCTTCAGCTTTATAATATTAAAATAAGTATAGATTATTTATTTTATTAATGTTTAATTTAATATATTTACATGGATGTTTTGTGCTGTTGATTTCCTAATAAATGAATTAATTAATATCGACGAGTGAAAGGTTGTTTGGTTTGAGCGACATTTTTGCAACTACACTGGAGGAGAGCCATTTAAAGTTTAAAATTTAGATTTTTTATTATAGCCCTTGTAGGCAAACGAGCATACGGCCCACTTGATGGTGAGTGGTTACCGTCGCCCATGGACTTCAGCAATGCCAAAGGCAGAGCCAAGCCGCTGCCTACCGATATTTCATGCGACATTGGGTTATTCAAGAAAAGAGCATATTCTTATCTGAAGGGTAGGCAACGCACTGGCGTAAACTCTGGTGACCGTGGGCGGCGGTGAATCACTTACCATCAGGTGACCCGTCTTGCTCGTTTGCCTATTAGTTGTTATAAAATAAAAAATATATATATAAAAAAAAACTTCTTCAGCTATTTGAATGTAGTAAACTTAACTGAAGTTCAATTATGTATAAACGCCGAGCTGTTGATGTTGATACCAAATAAAACGGACCTTTAATTACTAATATAAATGCTGCGTGTTAAGCGAAATGCTTTTACCCCTCGATATGTTTTTCGGTTCACGCTAATTACGGAGATACAATTGAACCCACTTTTATTGCAACATCGCGCATTATTTTCATTCATTTTCCAGCCCATCTTTCTCCTAGTCACTTGGGTTCAGCGCAACATGTTTTCTCCTTCAATACTCCTCTATCATATACCGTTTCTTCACTCACTTCCCTCTTACACATATCGTCTTTCACGCAATACATCCATTTCTTCTTAGGTCTACCTCTTCCTCTATATCCTTCCACATTCGTAGTTAGCACTCTCTTACCAATCTCAATTTCATTTCGTCTCATGCCGACATGGCATGCTATCTGGCATTATTCTCATTACACTAGTACCTATATGTGTAAAGAAAAACCTTTTTTATGTAATTTTTATATAAAAAGTTTGAAACTTTTTAAGCTATTGCATAGCTTTTATCGCGGGCCTTGAGTGCGGCGACCGAATCATAAAATTCGGTAACGAAAAAAACCTAACACACCTCACTCCGCCTACCATGTAGCTCGCGTTCAACACATTCACACGTTGCGCTTGTGTAGTGTTTGTGAATAAGCGCGTGGCGTTACGTCACACTGCATGCGCATCATGAAAAGTCTGCCCATCTCTCTCTCGCGCAGTCTAGCTTATGAGTGTGAAGAGGACAGTTAAGGTTTTGCTTTTATTAATGTTTAATATAGCGTGGTCTTGTTTTATTATTGTTTTAATATTACATTATCATTGTCTAATTATAATTGCATAAGTTGATAAAAAATGCTATTCAATAGCTTTACCGCGGCAGTTCCCGAGTACAACACGTTTGTTTTTAGCTTAAAAAATATATTGTTACGCGCTGGGGTTCGGGATAAATAAAATTCTACAAGTTAACACTGTATTAGCACTTAGAACACTTAAAACACTTTAAAATTCTCAATTAGTTTCTTCCGCTTCGCTTCAGGTGATCCGTTCGTTGTTTCGCTTCGAGTAGTTCCGATTACTAGAGCATTCTTCACAAGTCGAGTATTTTCGATGTGTGTTTCCGCTATCTGACAATAGATGGCGTTGTGTTTCTTAAGCGTTCTAGATGCTACTAGGTCCTTCGATATTCTTTAGATTATTCGGCGATAGATGGCGTTACTCTTACCGGTGTAACAATATTATTTTCCTTAAACATGTTGACTGAACTCTCTGTCATTGAGAAAAAAGAGAAGGTCAGTTTTACTTAATTCAATAATACTGTGTAAAATAATAATTTGTGGAAAATAAAGGCTTTAAATGTTGTTTCCTTAATATTGTTCAGGAAACGAAATGAAGTCTTTTATTAATGTTCAAACATTTTTAGAATATTCCATATCCTTATATATGAGTCGACTATTATCAAAGCCGGCAATGTGACTTTTGGACAATTATTGGTAAATCAGAAAAACGAATTATTGACTTTGTATTCCATTGGCAGTCACAAAACTCTTCTGAACGACATCTTAGATAAATAACAGGTTAAGTATTAACCTTTATTTAATGCAGGTTTTGAACCGTATTCTTTGAAGGAGACGATTATATTCAAATCAATCTGTATTGACATATTAATAACATTTTTTTGTCCAAATGCACAGATTGCCACCTTTGATAATAGATGACTCATATGTACATGTATTTCCAATGTTTCGTTTTCTTCACCTACTGGTGGTAGGACCCCTTGTGAGTCTGCACGGGTAGGTACCACCGCCCCACTCATTTCTGTCGTGAAGCAGTAACGCGTTTCGGTTTGAAGGGTGGGGCAGCCGTTGTAACTATACTGAGACCTTAGAACTCATATCTCAAGGTGGGTGACGCATTTACGTCGTACATGTCTATGGGCTCCAGTAAGCACTTAACATCAGGTGGGCTGTGAGCTCGTCCACCCATCTAAGCATTAAAAAAAACATGGTAGAGCGTTAAATATTTTCTGACGTTATAATGTGACGACATGTTCACGATGTGTGGTGATCGCTAACCAGTAACCACTGTTGATCCAGTTGACCGTCCCCGTCTCAACCGTGAAGACGTGTATGCGCGTCGAGCCAAACCCGAAAAAAAAAAACGTTGCGTGAAATTTAAATAAAAAAAATTAAACAATAAATAAATAAAACAAAACTGTTAATATTTGACTGCGGTGAGTTTTTTTTTTTGTAATTCTACAATAACAAAAGCGCTTAAACATTTTTTAATTTTGATTTTTTAACATAAAAAAAGTTCGAATGTTTTTATATGCGTTTTAAATTTATTTTACAATTTTGATCGACGCTATTTAATTATTATTTACAAATCGAGGGAAGGCTTTAGTTATAATTGAACATTAAATAGAAATAGAAATAAAAAACCTTTTATATTCTACTAAATATTTTAACAGTTATAAACAAGTATGATCAATTAAAACTAATTTAATACAATTTGCTAGTTACACTCTTAATTGATTTATAAACAAACCATTTTGCATTTTGCAATTCTCTTGTTAATTTGAACACAATATGAAAACTTGTTTATTAGTTAAGTAATAAATAAATAAATAAATATTTATAAATATTTACTAACAATCACGCCACGTTAACTGGTCCCGTGATAAGTTCGTAAAGAACTTGTGTTACAAGTACCAGATAACGGAAATAAATGTAAGATTTTTATTACACACATACATATATTTAATATACATCCATAACCCTGGAAAAGACATTTATATTTATCATACAAATATCTTCCCTTGGCGGGATTCAAACCCACGACCCCCTTGTGTAGTGACCATGTCACTTACCACTACACCAGACGTAATATCTGTAGAAACCTCTTATTGGGTAAAGGCTTTCTCCAAAGATGCCCAATTATCTCTGTGTGTAAAACCTCTTTCCAATTTGGACCGGCTGTCCTTGCTATCTCATCTTCCCAACGAGGCAATGGTCGACCTATCCCTTATAAATAGCGGGCCTTTCCAAAATGTTATTATACTTTTATGGTCCATCTCTTAACCTTAAGCTTCGCGACGTGATTAGCCAATTTCCAATTGTGTGATAAGTGTGAGTTTTCTAACGTTTTCGATAGCGTAAAAGTTAACTCATATTTGTATGGAATGGGATCGTTTGCCTACGTTAGCCGCTAGGGGCGCTGTTCCAACTGCATACAAAATTGAGTTAACTTTTACGCTATCGAGAACGTTAAAAAACTCGCACTAAGCACATTGAGCTTTGTGCATAATTCAATGCTTCTTCTGAGTCGGTCTTTTTGTTGCTGAAAGTCGTGTCTAGCTTGAAGAGTTGATCACTCGCAATCCAATGCTAATTGAATGCTACTGGTGGTAGGTCCTCTTGTGAGTCCGCACGGGTAGGTATCACCACCCTATTTTTGCCGTGAAGCAGTAACGCGTTTCGGTTTCTTCATCTTCATCTCCCGAGATAAAATCTTTTGCTTTCGGACAGGATTTCTTCGAATTCTTTCCCTTACTGCTTTGACCACCTTTTTCGTACGAGCACTACGTGGACGACCAGATCTTTTTCTGTCACAAACAGAGGAGGTCTCATTGCACCTATTAATAGCCCGGTACACAAACATTTTACTAATACCAAGCGTATGGAGAGTTTTAAAAATTGCATTTGGCTCCATACCTTCTTTGTGTAATGCAATCACAGCGATTCGGTTCTCTTTATCATCCCACTCCATTTTAAAAACGTCAAATATTGTACAATGTATTGGCGCCAAAATGAGAAAACTCAATGAGCAATTATATAAATATGACAGATTCCAAATTTTATTTTAAAAAAAAATTATTTTTAATTGTAACAGTATTTATGGCCAGACTAAGTATAGTAAGCCTGTACTATAATCTTTATATATATATATACCTATATTTCTTTTGTACGTGTGTTTGTCACTGAACTCCTCCTAAACCGCTGGACCGATTTGAATGATTTTTTTGTATGCGTTTGTGTGGCTCCCTGGATGGCTTAGATTCACAAATCAGCCCGACAGATGGCGCTGCAGCCGGTGTCTAGGTTATTTATCTACTGAATGAATTTTTGCAGGACAACGTCAGCTGGGTCCGCTAGTATTATAATAATAATATCATTATTATATATGTAGGAACGGAACGGAGTGATATGGAGGAATGGCAGATATGGAGCATGACTGAGTGAGAGAGATAGGAGATGTCGTGTTAGGAAGTCAGAAAGGAGGCGAATGAATGCGGAACATCTAGATTATTGCATAAGCAGCACGGGAGTTAGTTTCCGGACGCGACGACGCTCAGACGCCGTCGTCTGATCGTCGTCGTCTGAGCGTCGTCGTCGTTTAGGTCGTCGTGGCCTAAAGGATAAGACGTCCGGTGCATTTGTATGAAGCGATGCACCGGTGTTCGAATCCCGCAGGCGGGTACCAATTTTTCTAATGAAATACGTACTCAACAAATGTTCACGATTGACTTCCACGGTGAAGGAATAACATAGTGTAATAAAAATCAAACCCGCAAAATTATAATTTGCGTAATCACTGGTGGTAGGACCTCTTGGGAGTCCGCACGGGTAGGTACCACCACCCCGCCTATTTCCGCCGTGAAGCAGTAATGCGTTTCGGTTCGAAGGGTGGGGTAGCCGTTGTAATTATACTGAGACCTTAGAACTTATATCTCGAGGTGGGTGGCCCATTTACGTTGTAGATGTCTATGGGCTCCAGTAACCACTTAACATCAGGTGGGCTGTGAGCTCGTCCACACATCTAAGCAATAAAAAAAAAAAAGACGCATTGTAACCCGGAAGACGAAAGACGTATGTAACTTAAGACGATATAATAAGACGAAATAAAGAATCGTGATTTTGTGTAGTGATCGAGTGTTTCTCTGGCCCACCCCGAATATAAAATCCCACATATATAATATTATTATTAATATATTATAATCAATACTAATATATAAATCTACAGTAGTTTTTACGGATGTTCCTTTAGAACTACTGAACCATGCATTCGATTGACTTGAAACTTGGTATCCATGTAGAAAATGTACCTACATGTACTTAATGGATAGGCTAATATTTATATGAGTGTTGGACATCCTAACAATAATGACAATAAATGTTAATTTTAAATGTCCAGCGAAGCGGGCGAGTACGGCTAGTATTCTATAAAATTGTTCACGTATTGAATTAGCTTTAGTCATTATTTGTCGCTTCTTGTTCGTTTTCGACGGTCATTTTGTTTCGTCAGGACTGAAATTTCGCAGATCAGTTCCTAAAGCAAGCATTTGCTTCTCAGTCTTCGAGATGGGCAGGTCAACGACCTTACAAACTAAAAAAAATCACGAGAAACGAATGTTTTAAAAGCGAAACCTGCTTTTTTTAGTTCTTATTTCATGCGTCATTATCTTTGCCAGTCACGCTCTGCAAAATATACCTACACTTCTAGACAGCACGTTTGACGTAATAACGTAACTGGATACAAAAAAATGCCCAGAAGACAATTAGTAATAAAGTTAATGGAAATTTTAATGTAATTTCAGCTGTTTTTGTGGTGTGTCTAGTTAAGTCAATGTTCATGGAAGCGAGCGCTCGCATGGCTGTCCTGTGTGCTTAGTGCGTATTTTTTAACGTTTTCGATACCGTAAAAGTAAACTAAAATACGTATGTTGGAATATCCGGTAGTAGATTCGTTCGCGAAGCAGCTGCTCTTGAGTTGTTAGGTCTCCTTCGGAGGCGCTCGGGCAGTTGTTAGCTAATCCCACCCCTCCTGGCTGAGCCATTGTTCGCCCACCTATCCTGGTGAAACTGGAGAGGCCTCTAGTCCAGCAGTAATCCATCATTCAAAAAAATAAAAAAATAAATCGAAAGTGAACGGCTAAGAAAATGTCGACATTAATGAATAATTAAATATACCAATATCCAGTTCATTAAGCTCATTAAGTATGCTAATGTTTAAAGAAAATCACATTGAATCACTAAATTGGAGTTCGTAAAAAAAACACCGCGTCATTAGGCTGCATATTCCCGGTGTATCGCGTTCCGACCCGGTAGGCTGGTTCTGGTTCAGCTGGGAATTCCGGGACACCAGCGGCACCGTCTGGGCGGCCTGACGGACTGCCGTACCGACGCGGCTGTCGTTTCAGAGCCTTCGATTCGCCTCGAAGACTCCGCCGGCTGGGCGTCCTTGGGGTGAGCTGCGCTATCTGATTGCAGTGTTGACCGCGGTAACCCCCTTACTTCATTCGAGTTCTGACCTCGGAGGGGATCGGACGCTTGGGCGAAGAATGCAGGGGAGTCGTTTAGTGGGTAGGGCTCTGAAAACAACAGAAAGAAAAATCAAATTGTGCTCATAGTTGAATCCGTTACAAAAAACAGCAGTGCGCACGCATCGGCTAAAAAAACTTCAAAAACAGTTTTTAAATGAAATCAGCTTATTCTAAAACCTAAAAATAAAAGTCCTTAGTTTTAGTTAAAGTTTAACAAAAAAAAAAAAGAAATAATGAAACATTATTTTTGACGATCGCAATATGAAAAACAAACGTTATTCACATGACAATTCCAGCAGATTCTTGAAAGATCGGTCTAATTTATTGATGAGTGTTAAATTAATGTTTCTTTTGTTTTTTTTTCTTTCGCACACATCAGTTGCTATGCTCGGAATTTCGTGTTTTGTGAAGAGAAATATCGAAATAACCCAAAATTTATTTAATTAACTAGCTTTTGCCCGCGACTTCGTAGCGTAGTATAGTTACTTTGGCATAACGCTAAATTTTATCCGCATCTTCATTTATGAAGAAAGTGAAAATATTTTTGAATAATAGAATGTTAAGGAGCTATTTAAGGTACCAAAATCAAGCTTTTTAACCGACTTCAAAAGAGGAAGTTATCAATTCGACCATAATTTTTTATCTATATATGTTCACCGATTTCTCGAATTCTCGCAAGGAAAAAATGAATTATCAGTACTGATAATTCATTTTTTCCTTTTTAATGGGCTATCTAACACTGAAATAATTTTTCAAATCGGACCAGTAGTTCCTGAGATTAGCGCGTTCAAACAAACAAACAAACTCTTCAGCTTTATAATATTAGTATAGATTTTAGTTGAGGTAAAACATATTATTATTTAAACTATATTAATCTATCTATGTTAGCTCAAATAACCCCTTAGGCTGCCAACGAAAAGGCAGGGAATAATATATGCAAAGTTGTAATTCGTTTAAATATAGATTGACGACAAAACAAACAGAAAGACAAGGACATTTAGCTGGTTTAATTGTTTTTGCGCAGGACTCGGGACTTTAATAAAAAAGTCACATTTATTTATCCGTGAGTTTATTTAATGTGAGTAAATATCATTTGACGTTCACGAGCTTCGAGCGTTTGGGTTCAAAGTCTATTCGTTCAATTATTATACGCTCGCAATATTTCCTTGCGAGCGTACTTGATTGAATGTATCGAAGTCGTCGTGGCCTAAAAGATAAGACGTCCGGTGCATTCGTGTTGAGCGATGCACCGGTGTTCGAATCTCAGGCGGGTACCAATTTTTCTAATGAAATACACGTACTCAACAAATGTTCACGATTGGCTTCCACGGTGAAGGAATAACATCGTGTAATAAAAATCAAATCCGCAAAATTATAATTTTCGTAATTACTGGTGGTAGGACCTCTTGTGAGTCCGCGCGGGTAGGTACCACCGCGCTGCCTGTTTCTGCAGTGAAGCAGTTATGCCTTTCGGTTTGAAGGGTGGGGCAGCCGTTGGAACTATACTTGAGACCTTAAAACTTAGGTATATCTCAAGGTGGGTGGCGCATTTACGTTGTAGATGTCTATGGGTCTATGATCATAGAATATTTTTGCCATATCTAACGGACGTGACGTCAGCTGTCAATCCCAGCCGCCAGCCATGCCGCAAAGTCACGTATAAACACGCCCCCTTCCTCCACTGCCACCAGCCCAAGCCAACGAAGGGGGGATAGTGTTAATATAACAAGCCTTGCCAGCCATTTCTAACTGACATACCTGATTCTGTAGACCAAGTGGTAAACAGCCGACGTCGCCCAAAACACGTCATTATAAATCCTCCCGATCCATTAACGGTGCTTTTAGGCACCACAAGCACCGGTCACCGTCCTCGCCGAACCCGTCGCTTGCGACGAAGGGCTCGATGAGTGAATTAGCCCATAGACAGAGACCACTGAGTTTCTCGCCGATTTTCTCAGTGGGTTGCCTCTCCGATCCGGTGGTAGATTCTGTGAAGCACTGCTCTTGCTAGGGTCAGTGTTAGCAACACTCCCGGTTTGAGCCCCGTGAGCTCACCTACACGTTAGGGTGAAGCTGAAATAGCCTATAAGGCTAACAGCATAGGTAGGAAAAAATAAAAAAATAAAATCTACCCGCTATCTACTTTCTCACACAAATAAAAGAATTTATTTATTTATTTATTTATTTATTTATTTATTATTACGTTGTCGTTACGCTGCTAATTTTTTTGTCGCATCATTTACAACACATATTTGCAAATAGCGCCCCTAAAATTAACCTTTTAAAACATGTCCGATGCTTACAAAGCATTCAAATTGTTATTTACTTAGCTCTATTTAAATTATTCAACATACTTAATATAACTAGTCAGGTCATAAGTATTGTCACACAGTAAAAACTTTTCTTTTAGAATGCTGGCCACAAAAAAGTTTATTGAATTCGAATTTCGAATTGTTCATGAAAATAAAAATGTATAGTTTTAGAATTTTACTCATTTATTAAATATGGAGTGGACGCTTAAAGAAGACCGTGTTGCAGTTATTGCGTTGCATCGTTGCGGTTACGCGCCAATTCAAATTTTTAACATACTGAAAAAATTAAATATAACCAAAAGATTGATTTATCGTACCATCAAACGATACAATGAAGACTCTAGTGTAGATGACAGGTCAAGAAGTGGTCGCCTTCGGTCTGTTAGGACTCCAGCAGTGATAAAAGCTGTGAAGGCGCGAATTCAAAGAAATCCCAAACGTAAGCAGAAACTGTTGGCCCTTCAGATGGGGTTAAGCAGAACCACGGTGAAAAGGGTGTTAAATGAAGACTTAGGGCTTCGGGCATATCGTTTGAATGCTCGTCTAATGGACCTGAGACTGAAGAGATGCCGCGCTTTGTTGAAGCGGTACGCGGGAAAAAAATATCGGGAAATTCTTTTTTCGGATGAAAAAATTTTTACCGTAGAAGAGAGCTACAACAAACAAAATGATAAGGTGTACGCACACAGTAGTGAAGAAGCGAGCAACCGTATTCCGCGTGTCCAACGAGGTCATTTTCCATCCTCGCTCATGGTATGGTTGGGAGTTTCTTATTGGGGCTTAACAGAGGTACATTTTTGTGAGAAAGGTGTAAAAACGAATGCAGTTGTGTATCAAAATACAGTCCTGACGAACCTTGTGGAACCTGTTTCTCATACCATGTTCAATAACAGGCACTGGGTATTCCAACAAGATTCGGCGCCAGCTCATAGAGCGAAGAGCACACAAGACTGGCTGGCGGCGCGTGAAATCGACTTCATCCGGCACGAAGACTGGCCCTCCTCCAGTCCAGATTTGAATCCGTTAGATTACAAGATATGGCAACACTTGGAGGAAAAGGCGTGCTCAAAGCCTCATCCCAATTTGGAGTCATTCAAGACATCCTTGATTAAGGCAGCCGCCGATTTTGACATGGACCTCGTTCGTGCTGCGATAGACGACTGGCCGCGCAGATTGAAGGCCTGTATTCAAAATCACGGAGGTCATTTTGAATAAACTTTAGTGTCATAAGAATCTATGTTTTGTTAAGTTCATTTTGGTATATAAATGGTTACATAATGAATAAACTTGTTTCAATTATTTTACATTAAACATGTGACAGAATTTATGACCTGACTAGGTATTATTTGTTGATAGCGTCACCGAATGTTTCACACGGTCAATTCAATAACATCGTGTAATAAAAATGAAACCCGCAAAATTATAATTTGCGTAATTACTTGTGGTAGGACCTCTTGTGAGTCCACACGGGTAGGTACCACCACCCTGCCTATTTCTGCCGTGAAGCAGTATTGCGTTTCGGTTTGAAGGGTGGGGCAGCCGTTGTAACTATAATTGAGACCTTAGAACTTATATCTCAAGGTGGGTGGCGCATTTACGTTGTAGATGTCTATGGGCTCCAGTAACCACTTAACATCAGGTGGGCTGTGAGCTCGTCCACTCATCTAAGCAATATTAAAAAAAAAAAACCCCTCCGCGGCGATTCCCGAGCGCTATGACATGACCTTCTTCAAACGAGGATTGTGGAGAGTATTAAATGGTAGGCAGCGGCTTGGTTCTGCCCCTGGCATTGCTGACGTCCATGAGCGACGGTGACCACTCACCATCAGGTGGGCCGTGTGGTCGTCTGTCTGCACGGGCAATAAAAAAAAACTTTGCTAAAACATCGCAAGAGTACCTTTTACACCACGTCAATGGCTGCTTAATAGTTAATCGAAAAACTAAGCGCTTCATAATAATAAATCGAGTTCAATATTTACCGTGCAAACATTAATTCTTACGTGTGTGTCAACAGACGACTCACAAAACGCCATAACGATATTCTTGTTTGCTTATTACCAAGGATAACCACATTCTGCTCGGACTGATTTTCGTAAGCGGCTACTTGTGGTAATTTTGGTATATTTTAATCGCGTTTGGAGATTTAACCACAAAGGGAAGATCTTCCACCGAGCGGTTGACATTGCTCGGTAGACCGAGGGTCAGAATGTTGTTTTTCTTCCCTACTTATGCTGATAGTCTTGAGAGGCTATATCGGCGTTACCGGACGAGTATGTGAGCCCACGGGGCTCAAGCCCGAGCGAGAGCCGTGCTTCGCAGAATCTACCACCGTATCGGAAAAGCGACCCACTGAGAAGATCCGGTGAGAAACTCAGTGGGCTGTGTCTGTGGGTTAGTTTACTCGCCGAGCCCTTCATCGCAAGCGACGCGTTCGACGAGAACGATGACCGGTACTTGAGGTACCTAAAAGCACCGTTAGTGGATCGTGCGGTTCCGTAATGACGTGTTTTGGGTGACGTCGACTGTTTACCATTCGGTCTGCAGGATCGGGAATGTATCCGAATGTTGTCGTATGCAAGATTGTCTTGAAAATGACGTAAGCGCGATTCAGGCATTAGTCAAATGGCTCTCCTGTAAAGTTCCAAAAATGTTGCTTATACCAAATACCCGAATCGATATAAATATGCTATTTAAAACACGAACACGTAATCGAAAAATAAAATCGATTGATTTTTGCGCGATGTCCATACATAATAATATGTATAACTGGTTGAGTTAACCAGTATATTAATTGCGTACAAATTTAAACTAAAACAAAAAAAAACAATATGTAAAAGTTCTTTATTGCATACATCGTTAAATAATTTTTGGGTGTACAATTTTCAATTGTATTCTAAATTCGGGTTAAAGTTTAAGCAGAACAAGTTATCGATTGCTTTGCGCGTTCAATGAATAAGCAATTTTTAAGGTTTTAAAATATTCGCGCATAACCTTGTAAATAATAAATTGTATTTTTGTCTTAACATAAACATTTTAATAGATAAAAAGACAACCACAATGGGAAATCTCACGAAACACTATTCGGAAGAATAAAATAAAGTGCAATCACTAATATTAGGTGCGTTTAAAAATAATTATGTATATATAAACTAAACACTCTCCCCAGAAATTGTCATACGAATGGGCAGTGATTACTCTCAGAATTTAATCTAGACTATTCTAATACAAATTTAAAGTCTCAATGCAAATATTAAACCATGGTCGATCGACTACTAAGGTAAACGCTTGTCATTGTAATGTGAATTTATTTGTTTGTTCGCTAACCGCTGAGATAACTCAGATGATCCACGCAATGCGACTGTCGCGGCGTGTTCTCGTCGAAATCATAAAATTTTTTAGTTTTCGATAACATTTTTACTTACATAAATTAGGTTTAGTGTCTGGAGAAAAAACGGCCTTCGTTCTTAAACACGTGACAAAGGATTTTTCCGTTGTAACGTTGATCTTAAGTGTCCCCGCACTAGTGCAATATATTTAAAATAAATGAATAATGGTTTAAAAAAAGAAAAACAATACTCTTTTATAGAAAAGCTAACTAAAAAATGAAAATAAATTTGAATAAATTTGAATGAAAAATATGTAGTGTAAGAAAAAATGATTTTATTGTAAAAAAGCGTGGAGTGCTTTTCAGGATATTATCAAAAAAACCCTTCTACTCATATCTATTCATAAAATATTTATAACTACTGATAACATGCACCCCACGCTTTTTTTAGAAATGCAATTGTTTCTTGTGCATTAAAATAAACTGAGGAAGAGACTGGAATAAATATCGAATTTTTCTTAGCTTCTCAGCCTGTGTTTGCTTTTTAACCGACTTCAAAAAAGGAGGAGGTTCTAAATTCGATTGTTTTTTTTTTATGTTTGTTACCTCATAACTTTTGAGTGGGTGAATCGATTTTGATGTCTTTTTTTATTAGAAAGCTGACGCTTCCCGTGTGGTCCCATTAGTCCAGTTCTGATAATGATATCCATTAGAAATCCATATAAGTCTTAAATTTGTATTAAGTACGTGCGCGACAAATATATGAATAACTCAATATCACGCCAACCGATTTCGATGATTATTGTTTCTAGTGTATACTAATTTGTTTTGGTATATCTTCTTTTTCTATTTGAAGTCGGTTTTTGTTAATGTATGTCTATTTAAAATTATAAGCGAAAATAACGTAGCCTAATACTAATCGCCCTGACTAGACTAGCATAAAACGAGAAAATCTTTGACAGAGAACATTCTAACGAAACTGAATTGAGACGGACGTACTTATAGAGTTTATTTTTAAGAATTATGTAGAATTGGAATCGTGGCGTACAAAATAAAACTATTCCACAATTGCACTTTTATTGTTCTCTTCCAAAATAATTCTCTGTTAGCTATCTATACATATACCTATATAAATGAATTGCTGTTCGTTAGTCTCGCTAAAACTCGAGAACGGCTGGACCGATTTGGCTAATTTTGGTCTTGAATTATTTGTGGAAGTCCAGAGAAGGTTTAACGGGTAAATAAATATGAATATGTTCGGAATCAAATATGTTTTTCCTTTGATGTCCCCCCCGTCGGACATATTCCTTTTGGTTGTTTTAAGTTTATTTTATACAGAAGCTTAGGTCTTTTATTTATCGATTGAGGCCCTACGAAGTCTGCCGGGTCAGCTAGTTATAATTAAAATTTAACTGACATCTTTTTTTGCGCCTTGCTCATTTAATCGTCTACGCCATCTTCCTTTTCCCTGTCATTCTGTCTGTCATTCTCCTTTCTCTTTCTTACCGTTTCCTCTCACTCACACTCACACTCCTGTCTGGTGCAGTGGTAAGTGACATGGTCACTACACAAGGGGATCGCGGGTTCGAATCCCGCCAAGGGAAGATATTTGTATGATAATATAAATGTCTTTTCCAGGGTTATGGATGTATATTAAATATATGTATGTGTATAATAAAAATCTTACATTTATTTCGGTTATCTGGTACCTGTAACACAAGTTCTTTACGAACTTAGCACGGGACCAGTTAACGTGGCGTGATTGTTAGTAAATATTTATTTATTTATTTATTTTCTCATACGTTCCTTTTTTATCAATCCGACAATTATAATCAGTCACGTTTTTCCTTTAAGCTAATACGCGAAACGTGATAAACAATGATGTGTGCTTGTCGAAATCCAAACTCGTTTTAATACGTAAAACATTCATTTGTTTCGCCTTTTTTTTTCCTTTTTCTTCAATTTATGTTCCATTGAATTGTTTAATCATACTTATTTTATTATGCTCAGAGGTTCCTATTACTACTTGTAGTGCTTGTCGAGACAAGGCTAATTGGCAATACGTCAACGGATATGTGAAAAAGCAAAGCTAAGTTTTTGCTATTCATTTTGCTATTCATAATTAATTGGACTTTAATTTAGATTAGTGGTCCCACGGTAGTCGAAATTCGACTATAATTAATTGAAATTGTAAGTTTGACACTGTTATGATTCTATTGTTAATGTTATATTTTTACAATTACAGATTTCGCCAAGACTACACTTTAGACAAATATCAATAAAGACAAAAAATATTTAATCTATTTTCAATTTGACCACAGACTATAAGCAATAAGAAAAGTTTGACAATAAACAAATAGTATGCATACGTGTATGTGTCAAATATATGGTACGGTGTGTAATGTTTTTTTAATTGATTTAATGTATTTATTGTGCATAATTTAAAAAGATATTAGCATTCTGCACTCCTTCTCTATATTCTCTATAAGTGTAGGAAATTTCATACTCCTCCGTCCGCGCAATTTTCATAAAAAGGGGTACAAAGTTTCTGCTTCACGTATTAATATATAGATATCTTAAACCCCATATAGAGACTAATAATCTAAACGAAATTCTCAAATTTCAATAGAAGGTTAAGTCACGTTTTGAAAGAAGGATTACTGGTAGTTATTAATTTAATTTGATGTAATTTTTTAAGAGCTGACTTTAACCCTTTTAGTGCTGAACTTATTTTCACATATTTCGCAGAAATCGCTAAAGGATTATAAAAAAAAGTACCTCATAAAAAACTTTAACTTACAAAAAATATACAAAAATCAATAATGATAAATTTACCTACAGCAAAACAAAATTAAATGGTTTTACACAAATGTTATTATTAACTAGCCGTACTAGCCCGCTTCGCTGTGAATTTAAAATTAACATTATTATTTATTGTCATTATTATTAGGGAGTCCAACACTCATATAAATATTAGCCTATCTATTAAGTACATGTATTTCCTACATGGATACCAAGTTTAAGTCAATCGGATGCATTGTTCAGTACTTATAACTGAACATCCGTAAAAACCACAGTAGATTTATATATTTGTATAGATATATCCAAAATGTTACGAATGCGCACGCTAAGACCCGTTAATAATTATACAGGTCGATACCTAATGTCTTTAAATCAAAATGAGTAATAAATAGCTGGTATGTATTCCGACACTGCGCACTTTATACGCGATATTATATTAATTGAGTCGATCCATCGACGGTTCGCGATCTAAGGGTTAATTAAATCAAATTAATGACCCAACCAGAAATATCGCGAATTGAATATATTAATTTGACGCTTTAGATGCCGCAGATTCATGAATAATTATTGTCTTGGTCGTTCGCCTTGTTGGAGTTGATTATAAATTATTATATTTATCCGGTTCACGAGTTCTTGGAGGGAATCTAACTGAATTATACATGGCTAGAACCAAAGATATACCAATAATAACTTCTTTGTATTTTTGAAGTCGTCGTGGCCTAATGAATCCTAGCAAGAGCCGTGCTTCGCAGAATCTACCACCTGATCGGAAACGCAACCCACTGAGAAGATCCGGCGAGAAACTCAGTGGGCTGTGTCTATGGGTTAATTTACTCGCCGAGCCCTTCGTCGCATGCGATGGGTTCGACGAGAACAGTGACCGGTGCTTGCGGTACCGAAAAGCACCGTTAATGGATCGGGAGGATCCGTAATCACGTGTTTTGGGCGACGTCGACTGTTAACTATTTGGTTCGCAGGATCGGGAATATAGTTACCGGCGGCCACGATGAGAAGGTTCTCGTGTCGTGCCGCTTTATTGAAATGGCGCACTGATGCTGACTGTAGGTACTTAATGATGGACTCTAGATCCAGGTCGTCGTAGAGGTCGATTATTCTGACGAACCACGGGGCTCCGACCGCTATCCTGCAAAAACGGGATTGAATGGTTTAAAGGGATTTCAAGTTAGTGCGGGCCTACACAGCCCTGCACTTACACAGATCATAACGAGGCGTATGCAAGTTTTGTAGAGTGCCACCTTATTTCTAAGGGACATTTTACTTCGCTTGGAAATTATCGGATAGATATATTTCTTGAAATTACTCATTGTATTACCTTACCTACCCGTGCGGACTCACAAGAGGTCCTACCACCAGTAATTACGCAAATTATAACTTTGCGGGTTGATTTTTCACGTGACAACGTCTTATAATTCGATGGAGCCGGCTGCACGCACGAAAAAACATGACTCATGCGGCGTTACCTCGCTCTGAGGCGTTCCATTTAAGGCTTGTAGTGCAAGCGAGAGCGTGCAACGAGCGACAAAGAGGCACAATCGGCCTCTGCGTTCGGCAGCGTTCGACATCTGTCTCTCTCCTACTTGAGGGAGCGATGCATCCGCGTGGACAGCTGCTGTACAAAAATGAAACCATTCCATCAGTATTTTCTTATGACGTTGTCACGTTCAACTATCGTCAGTAAACCAACTTTACAGACAACCGATTTTTTTATTACACGCTTTTATTCCTTCACCGTGGAGGTCAATTGTGAACATTTGCGAAGTACGTATTTCATTCGAAAAATTGGTACCCGCCAGCAGGATTCGAATACCGGTGCATCGCTCAATGAATGACAATGCACCGAACGTCTAATCCTGTAGACCACGACGACTTCAAGATGCCACGCATCCACTCTCGCTCTGTCTCTTTCTATTCCATGGTAGCGTTAAAAGTTTAACCCAATCCTGTCGGAAGTCGTATTAGATGTTTCACTTCAATAAATATATAAGTCAATAACTTGTGTTCGTTATTGTAAGAATGTGGTAAGCCTCTTTCAATTGATCCTGAAGTTCGCGGATGCCGATGCGAATTCCACCAGCCTCTCCGCGTGGATTGTGGGTTACGGTGGCCAATTAACCACAGGTTGGCTTAGTGATGATCGCCCGTAATTTCAGCGTTCACAACAGCACTAAAACATGGAGAAGAAGCACGAAAATCGTGATGAGAATTCGTCAAATAATAATTACTAGTTGTACCGCAGTAGTTGAAATTGGACTATAATTGAAATTATAAGTTTGAGCATTTATATGTTTCTATTGTCAAAGACTATTTATTATACTTCTATAATCACAGATTTCGCCACGATAACACTATAGATAAATAATACTAAAAATAAACAATATTAACCTATGCTCAATTTGACCACATACTTTAAGCAATAACAAAAGTTTGACAATAAACAAAGAGTATTATTACATATATGTGTGTGTGTAATGTTTTTTCTAATGATTTAATGTATTATTAATGCGTAATTTAAAAAAAAAAATTAGCATTCTACACTCCTTCTCTATATTCTCTATAAGCGTGGGAAATTTCATACTCCTCCGTCCGCGCAATAATCGTAAAAGATAACAAAGTTTTTCCTTCACGTATTTATATATAGATATGTATTATTAATATTGTTAGATTAGTTTAGAACAAAAGTGTTAAGCGCCTTTGTATTCCTCATTCGGAAATAAATTAGCGTGCAGGAAGCGTACTATGTGACATTTTCGAATCAAATTTTAAGACAATAAATTAAATATGTTTTCGCAATAAAACTAACAGACGAAGGTGAGTTCAAAGTTTGAATATACAATATATCATTTGTATTTCGCTCGAGAATTCTTTGCTTTTAATTAAATTCGGTTGTAGAGTGTTTAATTTAGTGATGTCAGCGTTTTCTTAAACAAATATTGATAGTGCCAGCCTTCGTCGGTATATTGGACTAATAAAAATCGATTTTGTTAATAATATTACGCAAAACTAATATCGCTTTTGCTTCCTCAATTATTCGTTTTGGGCGATTGTTGAACGGAATGTATGCGACGTTGTATTCAATGAGTAGACAGGCGTAAGGCACTTCTAATGATAAGTGTCCATACGCTAATTAATAATAGTAAAGGCTGTGTGAGAAAATTACAGAAACGAGTAACAATAGCGCTTAAATAACTAACTGACTAATAGCTTAATTCGTTTTTTTTTTATTGCTTAGAGTGCTGGACAAGCTTACGGCCCATCTGATGTTAAATGGTTACCGGAGCCCACAGACATCTACAACGTAAATGCCGCCACCCACCTGAGATATGAGTCCTAAGATTTCAGTATTTAAAAAAAAATTGCTTAGGTGGGTGGACCAGTTCACATCCCACCTGGTGTTAAGTTGTTACCGGAGCCCATAGACATCTACAAAGTAAATGCCGCCACCCATCTTGAGATATGGGTTCTAAGGTCTCAGTGTAGATCCAACGGCTGCCCCGCCCTTCGAACCGAAGCGTATTACTGCTTCACGGCAGAAATAGGCAGGATGGTGGTACCTACCCGTGCGGACTCACAAGACGTCCTACCACTAGTAATTACGCAAATTATAATTTTGCGGGTTTGATTTTTATTACACGATGCTATTTATTCCTTCACCGTGAATGTCAATCGTGAACGTTTGTTAAATACGTATTTCATTACCGACGCGTGCATCGCTAGATACGAATGCACCGGACGTGTTAACCTTTAGACCACGACAACTTTAAAACGACTTTAGTAATTGTAAATAAGGTCACAAAAAATCAAAGTTTTCAAAATTCTATGAGTCATCATTATTCTAATTAAACCGGTGTCGCTTTTCCGTATCCTTGTTTTGCCTTATTATTTTATCGCTACCAAACTCCAAAATAGGTATCACCGGCTAGTTTAATCCTAGATTTAATATAAGATATCCTGAATTTTGAAGTGAAAACTTCTTTAGAATCGTTGTGATTTCAAACCGGATGCAACGGAAAAAACGACAGGTAAGAGACACAAATACAAAAATGTGTAGGATGAAGCCAGCAAAGAATGAGACAGAAATATACATACTATTTAATACAGCGCCATCTGTGAGATTTTTTAATACGAACGTGTGTATGAAAGCTCTTGTAGTGAATTTTAATTTAGGATTATACGTGAAATTAAAATATCAATTCACAGAGGGCGCTACCTTACAATTATTTACTAATGACAAAATTTTACATATACTTAAGACGTTTAGGATAATTGTATTTTAATTTTGGAAGGTTTCACTTCTACCACGTGTGAATTGCACACATGTTTTTTTTTTTTCATTGAATTCGCTCCAGCCATTACGGAGTCTATAGATAACAAACACCCACATCGACTTTTTTAAATATGTAAAGAAAAACCTTTATTATTTAAAACTTATTAGTTTTTAAAAAAGATTTTTCTTATTGTCATGGAGTGAGGTCTGTCCTTCAGTAATTTTTATTTTTTTATTTTTTTTATTTCTTAGATGGGTAGACGAGCTCACGGCCCACCTGATGTTAAGTGATTATCGGAGCTCATAGACATCAACAACGTAAATGCACCACCCACCTTGAGATATGAGTTCTAACGTCTCAGTATAGTTACAATGGCTGCCCCACTCTTCAAACCGAAACGCATTACTGCTTGACGGTAGAAATAGGCAGGGTGGTGGTACCTACCCGCGCAGACTCAGAAGAGGTCCTACCACCAGTAAAAAAGAGAGCTCACTTTTGTATACATTTATTATTACTCTTTACTGTTTGATTTTTAATATAAATTTTAAAAGAGGATAATGGCTCTAAATATTGTTTTCTTATTGTATAACAGAAAACGCAATTAAATCTTTCATTGTTTATTCATTCTGAAGTACTCCATATCATTATATATATGCAAACCATTTAAATATGTAATAGATTAGTGTTATGTCCGCATGTATGTCATAATTAACATGTTTTATAACCTGACTTGAAATAGTGATTGTATATTACTTTGACACGCTATACTAACCGCGTGGTATGCATAAATGTTCCATATTGAATTACGATGAAAATTATTACATAAAATAGAAAGTTGCAATAGTGTTGCGCCGATTGAATACGGGACAGACTAGTGCAGTGTCACGTGGAGCGCGACTAGTCGCAGGGACACGCGGACTCACAGAGACTCCGCTACACACACACATGATGTGTGCACCGGACGAGTGCGGGACAGGCTAGTGCGGTGTTACGTGGAGCGCGACTAGTCGCAGGGACACGGGGACTCACAGAGCCTCCGGTACACACACACACACATGATGTGTGCACCGGCCGAGGACGGGACAGACTGTGGATACCACACGGTCCATGGATTCATTCACTTATTTGTGCACCAAATAAAATCAAATTAACGTAAAACTAAACAATATACATATATACCGTAATAGCAAACCGAAATATAAATTTAAATAATCATGCTTCTATCCTCGTCGGTCAGAATGTTGGACGAAAAATTTAAACTGTTATAGGTCCTTGATACGTGAGCAAAATAATAATGAGAGATTTCGTTATATAGACAGCTGTAGCCAATAAAAACCTCATAAATAAGGATTAGAACGAAAATAAATTACAGCTTTAATATTTTAAAACAATTTTTTTACATAAAAAAATACATTAACATAAAAATTAACATATTTTTAAGTAGCCGTTTAAGTTTACGGTTCGTTTATTATTAACGTCAATCAGTCATCTATGTTAAGACTTTTTTTCCCTGCCCATTTCTGCCGTGAAGCAGTAATGCGTTTACGTTGTAGATGTCTATGGGCTTCAGTAACCACTTAACACCAGGTGGGCTGTGAGATCGTCCACCCATCTAAGTAATAAAAAAAATATAACAAAAATCTGGTCGGCCTAACGTCTGGGGCTCCGGCCTCTTGGACGTTTTTCTTCCACTTTTCCAGCGACCATCAGACGTTCCAAGTCATCCACACCTCTGCGGGCAACGTGACCAAAGTAGCCCATAACGCTTTGCAGACAGGTGGTAAACAGGCACTGAGCATTCTCCATTTTGGGCTGTTGTAGGACCGAGCAAAGAAAGGTTATCGTCAACAGTGCAATCCAGGATTCTTCGATATTCTGGACACGTATCGCGACGGCCAGTGGAGTCTATCGAGAAACTTGTTGTTCAGGGTAGGGTTAATGGTAAGAGATCTCGTGGACGAATCTCCATGCTCTGGACTAATCAGGTGAAAGACCTTAATGAAACCCAGCTTAACGAGTGTGTGCGCCGGGCCTCGGTTCGTAAACTATGGGAAACATCTGTCAAGGCTTTAATAAGCAAGAATTCCACATAACTGCGACTGCTCTGCCAAGAGCAACCGATTATGATGATGATGATGATGAGAAGGACCGAGGTTTTCGTGCGCTGGGCTGTCCAATGAATCCTTAATAGGCGCCGCCAACACCACATTTCAAAAGCATCAGAGAACTCCATCGATGCCACAACTGCTTTTTTATATTCGAATTAATTCGTTCTGAAATGTCCCAAACCGAATGTTTCTAGTGCCTCAGATCAAGTCTACCAGCTGAGTTACTTCATCGACAGACAGTTACGTAAACAAATTCACTTTGTTTTTCGATTTAGAACAGAATAATGCTAGCTCATTATATCGTAACGCGGAAAAACTGTACGCGGTCTAACCAACATATCGAGTGGTAAAAAGCTATTTGGCATAAGTGACATTTCTGCTATTTTACAGGAGAGAAATTTAAAATTTGGAAATTGAAAACAAAAAAAACAAACAATAGCAACGTCGACATTTGAATATTGCTTTAGCATGCTTTAAGTGCTTTTTTTGTAAATTAGGTAACAGTTTCTAAAACAAAAACCGTATCTATGAAAATTCATCAATAAACGATACAAAATCTATAGTATCAAGTAACCACTTAAGACCAGATGGGCCGTGAGCTCGTTCAGCATTCTACGCAACTACTTGTGAACTTTCGCATTGAACCATCCACTAATGCCCCGTGAGAATATATCTTTGTTCTAGTCTACCGGTATTAAGACGTGCTATTTATGCATTGCTTACTAGCAAAAAATGCTCGCATTTTAATTAATTTTAAATTATTTTTTGGGCATTCATAAACCGGTAATAGAACAGTTGCAAAAACTGGTTTAAGACGCACATTTAAATGGCGTTCATTTTTTTTATCCAGTTGACACTGGTCAAGGTGTTTATATCATCATAGACGGTTGTTCTTAGCAGAGCGGTCGTGGTCATGTGGAGTCCTTGTTTATTAATGCCTTGACGGCTTTTCTCCATAGTTCGCGACAGCCCGCTGTGTTTCTCGCCGGATCTCCTCAGCGGGTCGCGATTTCGAACCGGTAGTAGATTCATCCGCGAAGCAGCTACTCTTGAGCTGTTAGGTCTCCTTTGGAGGCGCTCGGGCAGCTGTTAGCAAATCCTACCTCTCCTGGCTGAGCCCTTGCTCGCCCACCTGCCCTGGTAAATCTGGAAAAGGCCACCAGTAATCTCTCAAACATAAAAATAAAAAGTTCGCGAACTGAGGCTTATTGCACGCACTCGTCAAGTAGGGTTTCGGTAAGGATTCTTCACTTGATCAGTACACCGCATGGGGCTTCGTCCAAGAGATCTTTCACCATTGACCCTACCCTGAACAACAAGTTTCTCGGATCAAGTCAGGATTTTAGAACCCGCTAATCTTTACTAATATATAAATCTACAGTGTTTTTTACGGATGTTCTGTTATAACTACTGAACCATGCATCCGATTGACTTGAAACATGGTAACCATGTAGAAAAAATATGTACTTAATGGAAAGACTAATATTTATATGAGTGTTGGACTCCCTACACCAGTTGCGGGGGCATTAATGATGAGAATCTTTGTGGGTAGGTGAGAAATAATAATGTTAATTTTAAATGCCCAGCGAAGCGGACGGGTACAGCTAGTTACATAATAATATCTGACCCAGGCGACGGGGTAAAGCCGCACTCGCCCGGAATATGTCTTGTCGGATCCCTAGGATCTACTCTCGGTGCTTTTAGGCGTCCCATCATCAAAGGTGTCATTAGTACTAGCGTCTGTTTTCGTTTACAGAAGCGGTCTCCTAACACCCAGTATATTATGCAAGATTATCTTGTTAATGTCGTAAGCAAAATTCGAGCTTCTGTCAACTATATTGTGTTCTATGATAGACACCCGCCACAACATCACAACAGCAAATTCGGGGACTACATCGGTTTGGCGACGCCGTCTGTTAAAACCAAACCACATTGTTATATCAGTATTTATATTATCTAAACTATAAATTAGACTCTTTCGATTTATTCCTCTGGTCCTATCCGTTGTTTCTCAATCACTACACGAGAAACTTCCATTTATTGAGACCTGATGAATAATATTAACATAAACATTATATAATTTGTTGGTGTGATTAGAATAAAATTATTTTGAATACTGTTTGTTTGTTAGTGAGTAATCTTCAGTAGGTATATGGTCTGTCTCGGGCGGTAAGCGCCTTCTTCAATGTTCTCCATGTGTATCCATTTCATGGTTCATTTCATTCCAATGTTCACGATTGACTTCCACGGTGAAGGAATAACATCGTGTAATAGAAATCAAACCCGCAAAATTATAATTTACGTAATTACTGGTGGTAGGACCTCTTCTGAGTACGCGCAGGTAGGTATCACCATCGTGCCTATTTCTGCCGTGAAGCAGCAATGTGTTTCGGTTTGAAGGGTGGGGCAGCCGTTGTAACTATACTGAGATCTTAGAACTTATATCTCAAGGTGGGTGGCGCATTTACGTTGTCGATGTCTGTGAGCTCCAGTGACCATTTAACACCAGATGAGCTGTGAGCTCGTCCACTCACTAAGCAATAAAAAGAAAACTCCAATCTCGATCAAAGAGATCCCGACGCCATTATGATTCTTTATACCGTCTCTGTAATAGTTAGCCTCGCTTGGCTCACCTCAATGGTACTAAAACAAATATCTTACCAGATGTGCTAAATGCGACTATAAATATCATTTAGACATATATTTATACATAATTATTCGTCGTCCGCTTCCGTGTTGCTAATCCAGTTATGTAGAGATTTAGTACCGAAATAATTTGATATGAATATATTATAATGTTATGGTGTATTTCAGAATGAATAAACAATAAAAAATTTAATTGTGTTTTCTATGATATAATAAGGAAACGATATTTAGAGCCCTTAATTATGTACTTTTAAAAATAATATTAAAAATTAAACAGTAAACAGTAATAATAAACTATACAAAACTGAACTCTCTTGTATACTGAATGACATAGTCATACATTATACATTAAGGCCATAGTTTTTACTCCATAACAATGAATGACACTGAAGAAAAATCCTTTTAAAAAACTAAAGTTTTAAATAATAAAGGTTTTTCTTTACACTTAAACAATATTGTTACGGCAGTAAGAGTAACGCCATCTATCGCCGAATAGCAGCAACCAATATCATAGGAACTAGTTATATCTAGAACTCTCGAGAAGTACAACGCCATCGATTGCCAGATAGCGGAAACACACAGCGAAGCTACTCGACTTGCCCAGAATGTTCTCGATGAATCTAGGGATGTCGTATCGACTATAAAAGCGTTGTAGAGATGGCACGCAGCCAGTCAGTAATGGGAACTACTCGAGGCGAAACAGCGAACGGATCACCTGAAGCGAAGCGGAAGAAGCGAATTGAGAATTTAAAAGTATTCGTTAAGTGTTCTAAGTGTTAATACAGTTTTAATTTGTACTTCGGTACACTTGTATATGTATGAATATGTTAATTCACATGTGCTTACTTAAATTAAATATCTAGTTCTTAATAAAATGTCTTTATTTACAGAAATGGTTGCGGATATCCAAAAATATTCACCGAAGATGAAGCCAGTTGGTGAGGTGACTGGGTTCGACGCGATGGATAAGCTGGAGGCGTTGGGAGAGTCACAGATCGGGAAGATGTTCGCTGGGACCACGGTGCTACTGACCGGGGGCACAGGGTTCCTGGGGAAGCTGATGGTCGACAAACTTTTGAGGTTTGCACTCGGAATTTATTTTGAGGATTTATACATTTGTCCTTATTTCTACACAAAATTGAAGGTTTTTTTTCCTACCTAAGCTGATAGCATTGAGAGGCTATATCAGCGGAACCTTAACTACTAGGTGAGCTCACGGGGCTCAAACCTGACGACGTTGCGAACACGAACCCTAGCAAGAGCCGTGCTTCGCAGAATCTACCACCGGATCGGAAACGTGACCCACTGAGAAGATCCGGCGAGAAACTCAGTGGGCTGTGTCTGAGGGTTAATTTACTCGTCGAGCCCTTCGTCGCAAGCGACTGGTTCGACGAAAACGATGACCGGTGCTTGAGGTACCTAGAAGCACCGTTAGTGGATCGGGAAGATCCGATATGACGTGCTTGGGGCGACGTCGACTGCTTTCCATTCTGTCCGCAGGATCGGGAATGTAGTTACCGTTTATCGAAGTGGAAATTGAAGGAATAAGAAGCTCGGTGTATTTAAAGGCAGAATACTAATGACATGGAAATTATTTTGAGGCTTTATGCATTTGTCCTTTCTTCTACCCAAATTGAAGGGATAAGAAGCTCAGTGTAATTAAAGGCAGATATTCTAAAATGTATATAATGTACTTCACGAAAGAATTCACTAACAACGCCTATCACGTAAATAAATGAAATATACCAAAAAAATATTAAGAATATTTTTTTTATGAAATTAGCAAAAATAAACATTATTGAAGAGGGGGAATTGGGACCCCACGGGGACCTCCATTCTGCGTGTTTCTGACACGAAGCAGACGGACGTTTCGATTTCTGTTTCTTTATCTTAATTATTATAAAATGCGTAAATATTTTATCTATTTTCGATAGATCACTCTGTATATTCTTAGTAATAAGTACACCGCAAAAAAACCTGCTGTATCTTTGTCAGAATTTCTCGAGATAAAAACGTTTGGCTGGACGAAATCGCTTTTATCGATAAGATCGCGTATCGTACAATTATAGTTGCCTGTTGATTGTTTTTGGGCTTTAAAGTATACTCTCTTTCCAAGATTCTCTCTCCCTTGTAGGGCACGACGATATTTTGACTTTTTCCCCCTACCTATTAACCGGTAGCCTAAGAGGCTATTGCAACTACGCCCGGACGGGTGGGTGAGCTCACGGGCTCAGCCTGAGTGAATTTGCTAACACTAGCCCTAGCAAGAGCAGTGCTTCGCTGAATTTACCACCGGATCGGAATCGCGACCCGCTGAGAAGATCCGGCGAGAAACTCAGTGGGCTTAATGATGATCGTTAATACACTTCTAAGCTTTCGCCTTCTTTTCCTATCACGGTATTCATGTTTACGTTCAGATAACTTGTTTTTTTATTATTAATTTCGTTAGCCCTCGAAGACAGTTGAGCGACCCCCCTCATACTCATCGGCCGTCTCTACGCAGCGAGTTACAAAACGTGAATTAAAGTACACGAACCTTCGTCATTACCAGGGCCGCATTTAGAGTTCTGGAGGCCTCGGGTCAACAAAGTAGCGGAAGCCCCCTGGCCCCCAATTTTCCAAATAAAATTAACCATTTTTTTCAGTCGAGTTTCCCAATATATAATTTAGTGTGAAACCACGTAGATTCTCTTAGTATTTGACAAACATACACAAATATAATCGGAGACGAGAATTATCTGAAATTAAATTTCGGAGCAAGGAAAATGCAATTTAGTACTAGTGTTTACTTGTCGGAATTTGAAATATTTTTTTTCCAAAGTCTCTATTGTCGGGGCCCTTCCTTTGTGGAGGCTTGCCCTCCCCTAAATGCTGACCTGGTCATTAAATTCTGATCACGTCGCGTTGCGTTCGAAATGGCGACGCGTGGTCCAAGCGTAATGGACGTAAATCGCCTTACTACACCGTTCTTGTCCGCAGAACGGTGTTGGCAAGAGGTTACGTCGTCCCACAACTGGCAATCTGCTTCGAAAACGATTTGAGAATACTACTGGTCTCCCAGCAGTCGAAAGTCGAAATTATAAGTTTGAACATTATTATGGTTCTATTTTTTTTTCTACCTATGCTGATAGCCTTGAGATGCTATTTCATCTTCACCCTAACGTGTAGGTGAGCTCACGGGGCTCAAACCGGGTGAGTTGCTAACACTGGCCCTAGCAAGAGCAGTGCTTCGCAGAGTCTACCACCGGATCGGAAACTCGACCCACTGAGAAGATCCGGCGAGAAACTCAGTGGGCTGTGTCTGTGAATTAAAGGTTCTATTGTCGAAGACTATTTATTTTAACTTTATAATCACAGGTTTCGCCAAGACAAACAGTATTAATCTATTCTCAATTTGACCAAACTTTAAGCTATAACAAAAGTTTGACAATGAAATATGATGACAATAAACAAATAGTATGCATACGTGTGTGTGACAAATACATGGTAGTGTGTTTAATGTTATTTTTTATTGATTTAATATATTTTTTATACATAATTTAAAAAAATATTAGCATTCTGCACTCGTTCTCTATATTCTCTATACGTGTGGGAAATTTCATACTCCTCCGTCCGCGCAATTTTCGTAAAAAGGGGTACAAAGTTTTTTTTCAAGTATTAATATTTAGATAGCAATGTAGAACAGTTTGTTTGTTATGTCAAAGCGACGTAAAAAAATCGATGTGTTCCACTACTGTCGGCCCATATTATTTCACTGGTGAACATAGATCTCTCCCATTTTTTTTATATTTTTTTATTGCATATATGAGTGGAAGAGCTCACAGCCCATCGGGTGTTAAGTGGTTACCGGAGCCCATAGACATATACAACGTAAATGCCGCCACCCACCTTGAGATATGAATTCTAAGGTCTCACGTATAGTTACAACGGCTGCCCCACCCTTCAAACCGAAACGCATTACTGCTTCACGGCAGAAATAGGCAGGGTGGTGGTATCTACCCGTGCGGACTCACAAGAGGTCCTACCACCAGTAGATCTATTCCCTCCGATCTATACATACGAACCATGTAAAGAAAAATGCCCATAAAAATTGATGTTTTTAACCAAAACATTTAACATAATAAAAACATTTGTATTCTTTTACGAGAAATCTGATTGAAATGTCTCGTGGAAGATGTAGAATACAAATAAATGGCTGCTACCGTTCATAGGATATGAGACCCTAAATTGTATTGGATAATGACGATATTAACTTTGCACGAAAAGGGTTTTTTAACAAAATAAAGGTATTATGGGAAAAACCGAACTCGGTAAGTTTGTCGTGGACTAACTAAACTGACAGACTAGTTAGTAAGAACAAACTTGCAAACCAGCGTCGCTTCAATTCTCCCACAAATATTTAGACCGTATTCAGTAGTATGGAGGGTAGAGGTAAGGAGAACCAACCAACCGTCTCTGTGTGTGAAAAAGTGTCCATTAAAATCTGCTAAATAAAAGTGGCGCTACAGTAGCAACAGGGTAAATTAAAAAAAAAAGGCTCTGAAAGTGATTAGAATAAGATAGAGAAATAAAAAAGGACGAAAGAATTATGAGCACTACAAAATCACAAAAGGTATTTTATTTAAAGCCGATAAGAAAATGCAATCGATGTCTCCGCATTTTACCACAGCAATAATTTTAGGTTATATTGACGAAATTAGTTTGGACTATGAAAACATATGAGGTCTTGTATATTACACTGTCACTAACTACTCTAGTCATTAAATATATTAAATTTCCTAACTCAGCATACTCCAATTAGTTAACAACTGCTCAATTCATGTCATACCCTGCGCCTATGCTAGCGCCATTCTGGAGGATTTTTGAACTGTTTTTTAATGCTGAAAATGGGACTCTTTTTCAAGCTTTTTCCATATGAGACGGTTCTCCTAGGAGTATGTAATTCTATTTTTCCAACTGGAAAAACAAAGGTGTCATACCATACAGCCTAATCATTTATAATGTTTTTTAATGAAAAATGAATAAGAAGTGAAATGAAATGAAGTTGATTAATTTGTATGAGATGTAGAGTATGAAATGAAATGAGATGAAATGATATGGGATGAAATATAATCCCAGTAAAATGGTGGTTATTTACTGAGACTTTTTCAGCAGTGGACTTTCTGGAGGATCCCGAGAAGTTACGTCCAGCGGCTTTGATTCATTTTCCCATAATTGTGCATTAGTCCACATTTAATGTTAGCAGAGGCGTCCATGGTCACAAACGCTCCGAATTGTATTTAAGTAACGACAGACCCAACCATCGTGGCAGAACTAGATAGAGAGAGAAAAAGAGAGAATACGCTTTATTACACACCAAAACACAATTAACATTAAAAAAACAGTCAACGAGCAGATATATTTATGTACAATATGTACCGGTGGTAGGACGTCTTAGATGTCCGCAGGGGTAGGTACCACCGCTCTAGCTATTTCTGCCGTGGAGCAGTAATGCGTTTTGGTTTGAAGGGTGGGGTAGCCGTTGTAACTATACTGAGACCTTAGAATTCATATCTCAAGGCGGGTGGCGGCATTTACGATATAGATGTCTATGGGCTCCAGTAACCACTTAACACTAGATTGACTATGAGATCGTCCACCCATCCTAGCAATAAAAAAAAGGTCTTATCGCTTTCCAGACAACCGATTTATGTACAGATATTCTGAAAAGGTAAAAACATTTCAGACAGATATTTCAACGTCGATGCGTCAGATAAAATTGCATCCATGACGGCGACACTTCAAACATTACGGATGACCATGCGTTCGACGCAATAACCATGACATTAACAGCGTAAACCCATTAGTGTTCTATAAATATGACCACGTGCGAAACAAAATAGATATTAACGGGTTTGTTTTTATTGGGGCCTTAACATGTTGCCCAAGTACAACAGCTTTGGTACAAGCAGGTTGCTACTCAGCGCCGGCTAATCTGCTCATGCTAATAAGGTAAACGCGAAACGATATATAGTTTTCAAGTCCACGTCACTGGACCGGTTCTAACGGAGTTCCGTGTCGAAATACCTTCAACCCTGACAAACGATTTACTGGCAACAATGTAACAATTTTATTGGTTATAGCACCTCTTGTTAGTCCGCACGGGCAGGTGCCACCGTCCTGCCTGTTTCTGCCGCGAAGCAGTAATGCGTTTCGGCTTGGTGGGCAGCCGTTGTAACTATACTTGAGACCTTAGAACATATTTCTCAAGGTGGGTGGCGCATTTACGTTGTAGATGTCTATGGGCTCCAATAACCACTTAACACCAGGTGGGCTGTCAGCTGGTCCATCTATCATAGCAAAAAATAAAAAATAAAAATAATAATAATAAATACATCAAGTTATAATTTTGTTAAGCTAACTCCCGAGGAGTAGCTTGAGTAAGAAGTTTGTTGAATGCAGATTGTATTAATAATATCAATATCCTGTTTGAGAATTATAATAATGGCCAGTTTGATGTGTGGAACCGATTTCCCCACCCTTCAAACCGAAACGCATTACTGCTTCACGGCATAAATAGGCAGGGCGGTGGTACCTACCCGTGCGGACTCACAAGAGGTCCTACCATCAGTAAAAACTTGAACACAACTTGATACATCTCAAATGGACCGCGCGAAAAGCAACAGTTTTCAATAAGCACAGAACAGATGACAATTTCTGAAAACAAAAAACATGGCGTAATTATTAATTAACGTAACCATTTTAGAGAACTTCTTGAAAAAAATTATCTTCAAAATTTTGTAACTCCGAAAGTGAAAAGATTCTTGTTCGGTTACAAAATAATTAATTGCTACAAAGTTTAATGTATTCCTTATGAATACATCTAAGACCGTCCACCCATCTAAGAAATAAATAAAAAATAAGAAATGTTTGGGTGCTTACTTATCTATACTTGTCTATATTTGTATATATTAAAACGTATATAAGTATGTCTGTCAGTCTCTGGAACTCATAACAGAAGGGATTCTAAATTGGAACCGGATGTCCGTGCGTGATTTTATCCCGGTTATTATGATTACAGTACTTTTAATCCAAAGCTGTTGGTCCCGAAGGATATTCCCTAAATTTATGGCGATTAAATCTGCGTGTAAATGTTAGTCTATTTAATAAGGATCAAACCGGTAAAATTTGTATTATTAGTGGCGGTATGGTACCTCGCGGGTCCCCGCTCGGCTAGGCACCACCGTCCTGGCTATTTCTGCCTCAACGCAGTCATGAGTTCCAATTGAAGTACTGTGAAAAGTTAGATTTAAGTCTCAAGAACCGGCTAAAAGGGACAAACAGATAGAACTCTTAATCGTAATTCAAAACAGTCAACAGTCAATTTACATAGAAATAGGACCTTTGTATCCAATTAGAATGTGTCTTTAGTGACTCCGCGACTTCTATTGAAATGTGAAATGCATTGTATGTTAATCAGGGTTAGATGATCTTTTATTGATTATCATATCTCCCTTTTTTTACTTTCGGACATAGGCTTCTGAGCCTAGGGCGTTGGGGGGGATTGTAGGCGTTCAATTTCTGAACGTCAGTGTTAGCGAGCGACGTCTGCCTCATACCTGACCCTGCGGACCGAAAGGTAAACAGACGACGTCGTCCTAAGCACGTCATTATGGACCTCCCGATCCATTAACGTTGCTTTTAGGTACCTCAAGCACCGGTAATTGATCTCTTCGAACTCGTCGCTTGCGACGAAAGGCTTGACGAGTAAATTAACCCATAGACACAGCCCACTGAGTTTCTCGCCGGATCTTCTCATTGGGTCACGTTTCCGATCCGGTGGTAGATTTTGCAAAGCACTGCTCTTGCTAGGGTCTTAAACGTCAAGGAGAAGCTGAAATAGCCTCTCAAGGCTATGAGCACAGGTAGAGAAAAAAAAGACATCTGCCACGACACCAAGTCTCTTTTAAATCCAGCCGCCAAGAGCAACGCATCTTAGTTCGTTTAAGGCCTTCCCGAGCACACCCTTGAAGTCGTCAGTAATATCAACAGCCTCCAAAGATACCAGTGTTATTGCTGCTGTAAATCTTTTGTTCGTTCCAGCTTTAAAAGCAGTCCAGCTGTTTTACGTCATGAAAACCTGGCCTTCCTCCACGGTCGTCTGCAAAAAGGCTAATAATAATCTAATTAATATGAAACTTTTACTTCCTCAAACTTGGCGTTAAGTTTCACAATAGCGTACGCGTCGATTGTTTGGTTAGGAATTATCTATTCTAAATATGATGTAATAGGATTTATTTTCTAATTAATTATGTGCGAGACGTCTTCTGTGTGTCCTCTGTCGCGCGTGCACAAACAACCTTGATTAGCATTACACATACTTATGCCTATCTAGGACACATATAGGAGGCGACGTTCTCCGCGTTGAAGCATAGTTGTCTGGTATGCCACGAAAGTATTTCGTTGGACAACGTATATAAGCCGCAATGTACTACAAACGTAAGTCTATATTAATAAAGCCTTTGTTTTGTTGTCAGATGCTGTCCGGATTTAAAAAAGCTGTTCCTACTGGCGAGACCAAAGAAAAATAAAGATATCGCGAAAAGGCTGCAGGAACAGTTTGATGACGTGGTACGTGCGAGATTCGACTTTCAATATAATAGAGCATACGTTGAACTCTTCTATGATTCGTCGTTATTTTGGCTGCATTATATGACAAAAGCTGGAGGAGGCCTATACCCGAATGGGGTTCCAAGCACAAGTTTATATTTAATTTTGTAATTTTTATTTGATAAGGTGTTTATTCTTTTTTTTCTTTTTTTCTATTTGTGTTTTGGAAATAAAATGGGCTTATTATTATTATTATTATTATATGACAAAAGACCGTCAGATTTGAATCGTGGATTGCTAAGAGGCTAATGATGTTTGGATCACGATTCTAGGTACAATAGATAGAGCATATCTATAAACATTCGTTGAGTAGTTTTTTTTGTCTATAAAAAATTATACCGGGTACAAATTACACACGGTCATTCGGCCCCAAAACTAGGTCCTGTACTATGAGACTAGGTAATGATAAAAATACTTATAGTGATATACATACTTGCCTCCACGGTGCTTTGAGAGCGCTATGACATGTCCTTCTTCACACGAGGCTTGCGGAAGCGGTAGGCAGCGCTTTGGCTTCATCCCTAGCATTGCTGTCCATTAGCGCCAGTAGCCACTCACCATTATGTGGGCCGTATGTTTGTTTCATACAAGGGCGATAAAACAAAATCGGTCCAGTAATGTAAGTGTGAAAATGCAAACAGATGCTAGTCACTTTATTAGTATTAGTATGGATGTGGCGGAATTGAAGAGTGCGACAGTGGCCTACAACTTCATGCCACAAAGCGGTTGGTATTATCCATGTTGTACTAGTTTCGACAAATGGACATTGACCTCTGCAAACAGCCAATAAATCCTCACCTTTACCGTAGGAAACCTTGACGGTATCTTTGTTGAGAGCACGCGACATTTGGTGTCTCGGTTAACTGGTTCTTGTCTCGTATTTCCGGCACACAGAGCACGCACACAAGTCTACCACCGCTCGATACGGTACGTTTGACGTTTGTCATTGAATGTCAATGTCATTTTTGTTTTCAGCTATACGACAAGCTAAGGAAGGAGAGACCGAATTTTATAGAGAAAATATGTATAGTCGAGGGAGATGTAGGTGCTATCAACCTTGGACTCAGTCAAGAGGATCGAACGAAAATCGCTAATGAGGTAATAATCTAGGAGGTGCCGACAGACTGACGGACAGGAGTCCGAAAGCATTACTGGTGGTGGGACCTCTTGTGAATCCGCACGGGTAGGTACCACCGCCTTGCTTATTTCTGCCGTGAAGCAGTAATGTGTTTCGGTTTGAAGGGCAGGGCAACCGTTGTAACTATACTGAGACCTTAGAACTTATATCTCAAGGTGGGTGGCGCATTTACACTGTAGATGTCTATGGGCTCCGGTAACCACTTAATATCAGGTGGGCTGTGAGCTCGTCCACACATGTAAGCCATAACAAAAAAGCTTTCATCTGTTATTGCGAAATACAGTCAGAGTTGAAGTTGTTTATGTAGCCGATTAAATTAACGCCATTACTGTTAGTTTTTTTAGAAGCATGTACTCTGGTTTCGATGGCAGTCATTATGGAATTAGCATGCGGTATTCGCGCTGTTGATGTCTATGGGCTCCGGGAACAATGTAACGCCAGTCAGGCCGGGAGTTTGGCCATTTTAGATAAAAATACTCAGCTAGTGCTTATTCGCAATATCGTCATAGCAAATACATTAGCTAATCGAAATTCGTATCGAAAGAAAATGTTTTTTTTGGAGAATTTGGACATTCTTAATGCAGGTCATTGTGAAATCGGACACATGACGTGACGGATTTAATTGTGAAACCACTAAAGCGCGGAGATATTTGAGCCATTTCATTTAGTTTTTAAACGAATATCTAATGATTACGTGAACGCAACATGACTGTGTCGCAATAAAAGTGCACGGTTTTGATTTTTAATACGCTTTTATTATAATAGCTTCAGACGTATGTATGTATGTTTGTAACGGAATCTTTGAACATGATTTTGAGCCCCTTCAAAACGTCGGATTAACTCGAAATTTGGTATACTTGACTAATGACAATTCAAGATTAAATTTAAGAAAATGTGTAATTTTTTTTTGTAAATTGAAATTCAACTATAAAATGAAAAATAAATAATAGTTTAAAAGAACTAACAAAATACGCTTTTATAGAAAATCTAACTAAAATATAGAAAATAAATTTTAATAAATTTGTTTTAAAAATAGTGTAAGAAAAAATTCATTTATTGTAAAAAGGCGTGGGGTGTTTTTCCGGATATTATAAAATTATTAATTCTATTGATACCATGCACCCCACGCTTTTTCTATAATAAAATCTTTTTTCTTACACTATTTTTAATTGAAATTTATTAAAATTTATTTTCTATTTTTAGTTGGATTTTCAATAAAAGCGTATTTTGTTAGTTTTTTTAAACTATTATTTATTTTGTGTTTTATTTCGTGAGTACATGATTGTTGTGTTTGCTAACACTCATGATTGAGTGTTGTGTACAAAAATGGTGGCCTACACTAAATAACTAATACACGCGAACCGCCTTTTTGCCACAGCTTTGAGTAATTTTGCCATCAAGGCTCTTTTGGATATTTTATTTCACGCTCAATCGGAGTATTTGTGTTTAACAATGTAATAAAAATATTAACACTCGCTCAAAAAAAAGGCGAAGATAAAATAGCCTCTCAAGGCTATCAGCATAGGTAGGAAAAAAAGATATATATTGCATACATCGGTTAGCTTCGGTTTTGTAGAGCTTCATCTCTGTCACACATTACCCATGTGAGGTTTTTTAGTTGTTATCCAAGTGCTGCGGTAATAGATACGGACCCTTAATGTTTCGTGCGACAGAGATAGCGCTATACGAAGTCGAAATTAGACGACTGTCTCTTTCGAAAGATCGATGTGCAATATTTAGCGGCGGGGACTGTAGAACCATTTTAGCGGAGGTTCAGTTTTTTATTGCCATTGTCAGTCGAGCATATGGCCCAACTGATGGTAAGTGGTTTCCGTCGCTCATGGACGTCAGCAATGTCAGACGCGTAGCCAAGTGGCTGCTTGACGTCCCTATATTTTACCTAACTCTTTTTTACCAAAGGTTGAATTTATCTTCCACGGAGCCGCCACCGTGAGGTTCGACGAGGCTCTGAAGACAGCCGTGGAGATAAACGTGCGGGGCACCAGAGAGATGTGTATTTTGGCCAGATCCTGTGGGAAGCTGAAGGCTCTAGTTCACATTTCGACCGCATACAGGTAATTGAATTTTTACCTCCTTCCTTCCTCCAGACATGCTTTTCCGGGACATTCCACCATCCTGCCTATTGCTGCCGTGAAGCAGTAATGCGTTTCCGTTTGAAGGGTGGGGCAGCCGTTGTAACTATACTGAGACCTTAGAACTCATATCTCAAGGTGGGTGGCGGCATTTACGTTGTAGATGTCTATAGACTCCGGTAACCACTTAACACCAGATTGGCCGTGAGCTCGTCCACCCATCTAAGCAATAAAAAAGAAAACTCTGGTTAATGGTGGACTGAGTTACTTTCTTCATCAGACCAGTCTTGCGGGTTGATGATCGACCGCATAATCTCTTGCCTTCCACGTGCTCTTGAACCACTAGTCTCTCTATCGAGTCCCCTTTTCTGGACACGTTTAAATCATTTAAAAACCGGTTGAGAGCTTTCTGAACGAGCTTTAACAACGTAACTTTAATAGACAAGATGGTTGGAGCTTATCTAACAGCTGTGATCCTGTTATTGATGGGATCCGATTTTAATGATATTTTCTGTGTACCTTCAGGTAGATTCGAGAATGGTTTAGATTTACAAATCAGTCCGGCAGATAGCGCTGCAGTCGGTATCTAGGATATTTATCTTTCCTAGAAATAATTTATATGTCAGAACAACGATTGCCGGGCCAGCTAGTTTATGTATATACTGATCATTTGAGAAACTCGCGTACTGCCTTGAGCATAAACTAGGTCAGTGTGCTCACTAAAAGGTTACTCAACAGTATCCAAATTCAGCGTTTTTTATTTATCTTTTCAACCTCCTTTCGCACGCCACTTAGGAATTTATTTCACCACCGAATTAATTTTAAAATTATCCTTAAATTAATTTCTTCTTTTTAATTGATAGTTCTTGATGCATTAATGTATTTAGTGTATCCATTATCCTAGATGGATTATTTTTAGCTTTCTTGCGATTGCCTTCACAGCTGCAAATACTTATTATCCCACATCATTTTAATCAGAATGGGTAATTATGGCAATTTAGCGCATTTTTTGAGTAAAATACACGTGTAATAATATAAATCATCAATACAATACTCATGTAATAAAATTGATTATTATTACACGTCGTAATTCCTTCACCGTAGAAGTCAATTATGAAGATTTGTTAAGTACGTGTATTTTATTAGAAAAATCGGTACATGCCTGCGGGATTTGAACATCGGCGCAGTCACATCGCTCGATACGAATGCACCAGACATCTTATTCTTTAGGCCGCGACGAATAATAAGTGACGCTAGTGACGTTTAATTTCTATACTCACAATGTCACAATACCCTAGAGCAGTGCCGAGAAAGAGGTAGACTTAAGAAGAAATGCATAAATTGCGTGAAAGACGATATGTGTAAGAGGGGAGTGAGTGAGGAAGTTGTATATGATAGAGGAGTATGGAAGGAGAAGACCCCAGGTGACTGGGAGAAGGGTAGGAGGAATGATGAATGATGACTTACAATGCCGTTGTAAGAAAGGGATAGAGCGTACCCCCTCCAATCACATATCTTGAGGTATGAACAGTTCAAAGCGACGAATTTAAATCGTTATTGCAACCTCTCTTTCAGTAACTGCACCGTAATGGAGATCGAAGAGAGATTCTACGAGAGCTCCCTCCCTGGTGACAAACTCATCGACCTGGTGGAAACTATGGACGAGAAGGTTATAAACAGCATCACTCCCGGGTGAGTCGTGAATAAATTAAATTTTTAAAAGGTCCTAGTTAAAAATTCGTGTCTTCTCAGACTTTGACGTCACGTCTCGCAGCGGTCTCGTAGCGGATTCTGGATACCTCTGACGAGATGCTCCAGCCGGAAATCGAGCATAGGGTCAGTGAGGACTCAACTCCCTTCAGCCACTGCCGCTCTTACCTCTCTTTCGTCATAAGTCACATATTATGTAAACTTTTTCCATTACCGTCAATGTAGTGGAAATCAATTAGATATGCATCATTAAGGATAACTAAAAAAATACGTGTCCGATCTTGATAGAATTTGAAATAGGACCACACGAAAAGCGTCATCGAAACAGGTTCACGTATAAAAGAGTTTTGAAGTGATACACATGTAGAAAAAACAGTCAAATCGATAATCTCCTCGTATTTCTTCTACTTCTTTGTCGCTTCCTCATTACCGACGGTCGTGACCACCTTGGTCTAGTTTCTGTAACAGCTTCCTTCAACGTTGCCTGCATTTGGCTTGCCTAATGGCGCCCGGTATGCTGATGTTTGTAGCCTCCCTTACAATGTCCGTTCACCTTGTTCTAAGTTTGAGGATTTCGTCGGGCCACGTGTCCTAAGTACTTGAGAAGACGATGCATACAGATTGTAGATATACGTTAACGTTTAGCTCCGAGAGAATTGACAAATTTTTTCGGCGCTCCTTCCATTATATGCCCAACATTTTGCGCCAACACCACATTTCAAATGCATCAATTCTCAATCGGGCCTCGAGAACCTCATTTTTTAAATCGGTTAAAAACAATGTGATTTTAATTATCAGTTCTACTTTTCAGTTTACTGGGGGATTTCCCGAATACGTATGCGTATACGAAATCTGTGGCCGAAGACGTGGTGCAGAAATACTCGAAGGGTCTTCCGGTGGCTTTGTTCAGGCCGTCCATAGGTAGGTCTTGTAATAATTTCCTGATAGCGTAATCCATTTCGCATGGGAAGTATTTAGGAAGTTTTTTTTTTATGCTTAGATGGGTGGGCGAGCTCACGGCCCACCTGATGTTAAGTGGTTACTGGAGCCCATAGACATCCATAACGTAAATGCGCCACCCACCTTGAGATATAAGTTCTAAAGTCTCAAGTATAGTTACAACGGCTGCCGCACCCTTCAAACTGAAACGCATTACTGCTTCACGGCAGAAATAGGTGGGGTGGTGGTACCTACCCGTGCGGACTCACAAGAGGTCTTACCACCAGCAATTGAGCTTTTTTCTTATATTCCTTAGGTCGTAATATTGTGAATCACTCTTCAAACATACCATTACCTACCAGTGCATCAGTGAGAATTTTATGAGTAGAAAATGCCAATACAATTATGCATTTTGTTTCAGTAATTGGAACAGCCAAAGAACCAGTCGCGGGGTGGATAGACAACGTATATGGACCTACAGGGGTGAGTACATCAGTCGCTTTATAACGCGGGGGCATCTTTCCGCGTTATAGAAAAAGGCCCTATACTTGCCCAATTTACAAAATCGGCTTAATTACTGGTGGTGGTCCATACTGGTGGGTACCACCATCCTCAATACTTCTATTTCGACGCTCTAATCCGTTTGGCTTCGAAAGTAAAAGGCCGAACAAGATAATTTGACTTCAAGCTCTCAAGGCTTCTTACTCGCTATAACTATCCACGGGCTTTCCTGAGGATCCGTGAGCTTAACTGGTGGTAGGAAGTCTTGTGAGTGCGCATGGGTAGGTATCACCGCTCTGCCTATTCTTGTCACGAAGCAGTAATGCGTTTCGGTTTGAATGGTGGGGCAGCCGTTGTACCGTAAAATTCAGAGCTCAAGATGGATGACGCCATTTATGTAGTTAATGACCCCGTGATATAACCACTTAACAACAAGTGAGCCGTGGAGTTGTTCGCCCATCTAAGATATAAAAAACTAATAGGAATATCTAATGGCATGTTTCTTCCAGGTTGTGGTAGGAGCCGCAGTGGGTCTACTTCACGCTCTGATCTGCAAACCCAACGCGGTAGCTGACTTGGTCCCCGGAGATATGGTTGTAAACGCTTGCATTGCAACCGCCTGGAAGACAGCCAAAGACTATCCGGGCAACCACGAGGACGCTCCACCCCCGGACCTGACGCCACCAGTTTACAACTTTGTTTCCTCAACACAGAAGCCCCTGACTTGGAGTGAGTATAGTTTTCATTGCCTAGTGTGTGCTTGTCACTGTGCTTGACAGCTGTTGGGTGCGTATTAGGCAGGCTATTTGGTGGTTGAAGGTTTGTATTGTAAGCCAGGAGTTAAAGGCACCATCGTCCTACTTATTTCTAGAACTTTTCTTTTATGGCCATTGTTGGCGGAAGATGATATAGCGTTAGCGTCACTCAAAGTCGTCAGCGATGCCAGAGGAAAAGCCAAGCCATTATGTACCGCTAAACAGTCTTCGCAAATACCGTGGAGGAGAGTTCATTCCAGAGCCAGATGGTACGTTGCAAAAAAATCTAAATCTAAAAACTCTGATCCGGTGTCTGGCGGTGCGATGGCAAAAGAAAGATGGAGGATACGTTTCGACATAAAGAGCAGGTCGGCTATTGTACACTCGACCTCAGATCGAGAGGCTTTCGGCATTAACATTGCAATGTATCTAACCTTCGTTCTGGAGTCAGCGGTGATCTTTAACATCAGTAAATATAATTCGGGTTCTGTTTTTCGTTATCAGGTAAATTCATGAAATACAATGAGATATATGGCCTCGAAGTGCCCACGGTGCAAGCGATTTATTACTACGTGTTTATGTTGACGTCTTCTCGTTTCGCCTACACCCTGTACTGTTTCTTCCTGCACTGGATCCCGGCCTACATCATCGATGGAGTGGCTGTGCTGATAGGCAAAAAGCCAATGTGAGTTAAAAGCCCTTTTACTTGCCAAGTTTCAATGTAACATCCGTCTTTCGATGGTTTGCTGAAAGAACTTACTGGTGGTAGGACGTCTTGTGAGTTCGCACGGGTAGGTACCACAACCCTGCCTATTTCTGCCGGGAAGCAGTAATGAGTTTGGGCTTGAAGGGATGGGGCAATCGTTGTACTGTAAAACCTGAGACTTAGAACACATGTTTCAAGATGCGTGGCGGCATTTGCGTTGTTGATATCCATTGGCTTCGGTAACCAATAACACAAGACGTGATGAGCTTATCATCCATCAATCTAAACTATAAAAAAGCTTATGAATAATTAAACACTGCTTTAAAAATGTCTGTATGCACGTTTGTAACATATCATCATTATCAGCCCGTATCTCTCCACTGCTGGATGTAGACCTCTCCCATAGTCCGCCACAATGAACCTTCGCCTTCCACGTTCAATCTTCTCCAGCATATCCCGGCAATTCATCGATCCACAGGGCAGGGGGACGCCCAACATATCTTCTTTTCACATTAAAAGTGTACAATTACCAAAAATATTCGAAATTGAGTTAATATGCGGAATCATTTAGTATCACCAGTATTTTTCTCATAAATACTGTCAAAAGAGCGTAGTTTAGGTTTAGTTTTTTTTTTAGCTTACCTATGTTTTGACTACTACGAACGAAATTAATACATAATTTTATCTTACTTTAAAAGACAGATAATGTAACTGGTAAAAAAAAATGTTGCAAAATGTTGATTAATATTAAAAATACCAAATGTTAAACCTTTAAAACATTCTCCTGTAAAATTAGTAAGTTTTGAGATTATACAGTTTCAATGCGACAAGACGATTATGTGATTTATAAATATCAACATTTCTTTTGTACAGGCTAAGGAAAGCGTATACGAAGATAAGCAAATTCTCCGAAGTCATATCGTATTTCGCGACGCGCGAGTGGAAATTCCACAGCGGCAACACGGAGGGTCTGGTGCGGGAGCTGTGCCCGGCAGACCGGCAGACGTTCGACTTTGATTTGTCGCGGCTCGACTGGAGCGAATACTTCTACAACTACGTCAGGGGCGTCCGGGTGTACCTGCTCAAGGATCCGGTGGAAACAGTACCGGCCGGCCTCAGGAGGCATAACATACTGAAGTACTCGCACTATATCTTCTGTGCTGTATTAACGTTTGTGCTGGTCAGACTGTTGTGGGCCGCGTGGAGTCTTTTAGACCTTTAAATGTAAGCCGGCGATGTATCGAGAAGCGTTATGTAATGTGCGCGAAGGGGCGTCGACCCGAGCGTCGGATGTTCGTGTTACATTGCTTGCAGGAAATGTTTGGCAAAGTTTCTATCGCGTTTTTTTTGTTTTTGTTTTTGAGTTCCTCGTGTGACTATCATTGACGGGAAAGATTCGGATGCGCTTATTTATGAACGATCGAAGCGAATCGACAGCACACATGTGTTAATTTTTTTTATAAATGACGAGGCAAATAAACTATTTTATATCTATCCGCACCCATCCCAAAATTGTAATGACGAGGATTGAAAGGCTGTTTGTTTTAAGCGAAATTTTTGACAGTAGTGCCTTAATGTTTAAAATTTGAAACAAAAAAAAAACAAACAACTAACTACTTCAGCTTTTTGAATGAGGTAAACTTAATTGAAGTTTAATTTAAAAACATCGAACTGTGCCAATGACGATGTCAATGCCAAATAAAACGGACCTTTAATTACAAAGATAAATGTCGCGTCTTAAGCGAAATGACGCTTAAACTAAATACCCTTTCATCCCTCGATATAGATTCATGACAAATGATATACTAAATAAGTTTTCGTTAAAAAAATTAAATGTTTAGATTCACGTTTTTAATAAGCAGAGTCTATTTCGCGTTTGTTTTTTGGTAAAAAAATAACCGACTTCAAAAAGAAGGAGAGGTTACCGATCCGTCTGTATTTCATTTAAGCGTATGGTTTAAACCTTTTAAAATATCCTTAATAATTAACTTCGACTGCATTGAGGATATTCTCGTATTATTTGACCGAAGCGAATTTTCTATTTTTAGCTCAGATACCATTAGCGGATCGTCTAGGTATTATTTATTCAACCTCGGGGTAGTAAAAAAACTAGGGATACACCTCATGGGAATGGATCATTATGGAGGGTAGAGATAAGGTCTTGTATAGGTGACAAATTAAAAAGCGTCCGGCTGTAAAAAGCAAGTTATTGTTGGAAGACTCACTAAATTAACACTTATGTAGGAAGTGGAAATTATGTGAATATAGCAGTTTTAAAATTTAAGACTTTTTGTGAGTTTTGTAGTTAAAAGTATGCATTAGTAGGAAGTGTTTCTTTCCTTCTTAATTTAATATCCTACTCTAATAGTCTATGGCGCTATTTTTATAAACTTTCCACTTGCGACTGTGGCGCCATCTTAGTTGGCTCCTTTTCAGCCGACAATTTTGAACTGAAAAAACTTTGGGCGCGTTGAGAATAAAATTTAACTCGCAATAGATTCGTTACGGCTAGAGAGAAAAGATACAACTTAGAAAGAGTGAGAGTGAGAAAATAGACAGAGCGTCTCGCGAACCATTCGACCGTGGAGAGAGGGAGAGGACAAAGCTAGCTAGGTCGTTTCTCTTATACACAGCGTTCCCTATTACAAGATAAATTTGATTTAAGGATGAAAAATGAAGAAAACTACAATCCTACACACCGCAAAAGAAGTTTCACTTCTATCACGCGCACCATTTTTTTTAATTCACTAGATAGTGCTCCTTATTTCTACCCTCCAAAGTGACCACTAATCTAATTAATAATAAGGGTAGGTTAGTTAGTTTGGTTGTTGTATTCTGTATTCGTGTTGCTCAATTATGTTATGATTAGGTTAAGGAAAAGACGAAATGAATGCATTATGTCGCCTTTAGAATTGAGGTCATATAATCCAAAATTTATCTTTTGGTAAACGCCAAAAATATAATGGAAGAATTGTCTTTTTTTTTTCAATTATTCGATTATAATACTTTAAGGTAAGCGATTGATTTGAAAGAGACGGAAAGAGTACAGATGTCTTTTTCTAAGCTAGAAGAGATTGTTTAATTTTAATAAAACTCTAATACAACATGTTTATAGGTCAGTCGAAAGTATGAAACTCTTTTTCTTAAAATTTTTAGATAAGTCACTTCAATTCTAAAGGTGCTATATGTACACGCTTTTAATTACCCAATAATTATACTTTGTATCTGCTGACTGTACTTTTTGTTTTTATGTTTACTGGTGGTAGGACCTCTTGTGAGTCCGCACGGCTAGGTACCACCGCCCCGCCTATTTCTGCCGTGAAGCAGTAATGCGTTTCGGTTTGTAGCTTGGGGCAGCCGTTGTAACTATACTGAGACCTTAGAACTTATATCTCAAGGTGGGTGGCGCGTTTATGTTGTAGATGTCTATGGGCTCCAGTAACCACTTAACATCAGGTGGGCTGTGAGCTCGTTCACCCATCTAAGCAATAAAAATAAAAAAGTAATATTAAACGCTTTCAATATTCATCTATCGCTAGAACCGCTTTTATCTTGATAAGCATGGAACAGTGATGTTCATTGATAAATCGATTGGTTTCAATTGTTATTTGCGTATATTTTTTGTATAATGACGTCACAGTTCAAGCCCACGCGTTGCGGGAACGGGAGAGAGCATCTCACAAACACCTGAGAATTTTACCAGCCATTTTCTTTTATACTTTTAATTGTATCGTCACAATTGACGTCTTTTGAGCTTTTAAATGACGGCAAGCTTTCGTCAAGCACAATCTGTCCCTTGGTGGTAAAAGTTTTGAGTTCAGCATCCACATTATGGGCTCATTAGCTTTGTTTTACCATATATCTAAAAGCATTGTTCGTGAGCTGTCATTTCACTAGTGCCTGAAATTTGGATGCTGTCTGCCGATGCCCATGGACATATTATTATGTGAAGGCCCCGCCCACCTTGAGACGTGAGGTCGAAATGTCAATAATAATAACTTGTTGTGCAGTTTATACGTGGGTCTAGGAACCGACTAAGTAGAAGTTAATTCGTGTATATTTCAGTAGAAGCTTAATGTTTCAAGGCTTGTTGTTAAGAGGAGTACTCTCTTTTTTCTCGTGAAAATGATGTTTAATTTTAATTTCCATTTAACGGGACATTTCATTGAAATTTTATTTTTTATTTTTATAAATTATTATTCGACATCAGAGGCCTAAAGTTGGATCTTTATTTCGACAATGAACTTTAATACGACAATTAAATCATTTCAAATGATTAACTAAAAAACCAGCTTAGCGTTTTTATCTAGCCTTTATCATTGTAATTATATTCTTTTTTAACGTTCCGAAAGATTTACGGTTTTCGCAGGTCGCAGTCCCAGATTCACGAAATGCGATAACAACACTGTACCTATTTCTAGTATTTTTTGGTAATTTGTAAGTAATTAATATGTGTTTATGTAACACATCTTCCGGGTAAGGTCTTTTAAATAATCGATCTATAGATTCGTAACACGAAGGAATAGTAAAAAGGTTTTTGCGAGGGTCTCTCGCGTAAAATTTTCAGGTGTGCTGACTTATGATTGTTTTTTAGAGTTTCGTGTTTTAGTTGTTGTAATGTATTTTTGAGGAGGACATTATGTAAACATGTGATAGTATTGCCATAATTAAGGAGAATCTAAATAAACGGATAAAAATATTTTGTTTGTTTTTCATTTTTTGTTTTTCTTATAAATCGATGAACACCGGCTGCACGCACGTAAAAGTGTCACGTTCCGCCCGAGGCTGAGCGTGCGAGCGAGAGTGCGGAACAAGCGATAGAGAGGCACGATCGGCCCAAGCGTTGGCTTGTGATACGTTTATCTCTCTTCTCGCGTGACGTCACAGCTAGCAGTTTGAATAATTCCGCTACTAACGTTATCTCATAAAACTATGGTCCGTTAACCGATTTTACAAACAACCAATACTTTTATTTTAATAAATACAACACAACTTGTTACTTACTACATTTCTCTTACGAAGATCCGAGAATACATTATTTTCTCTCCTCGTATCACCAATATTACTTATTCTTCTTCTTCTTCACCTTATCCCACTAGGTAGGGTCGGCACAGCTAATTTTTCTATTCCATTCTCTTCTATCAGCCGTCATCTCGACACTGACTCCTCTCTTTCTCATATCGTCATTCACACACTCCATCCGTGTCTTCTTCGGTCGACCTCTTTCCCGTCTACCTTGCACTACCATTTCCATTAATCTCCTAGTCCACCACCAATATTACTTGAAGAAGCTTATTTCTCTGGTGGCTTATTATCAGCTCAGAAGGAGCTACTCTTTACGACGAGCGACTCCAGACCGAAGAGGGCCGATTCTGATTAACAATGATATTGTTCAAAAAGATCGTTTGGATCGTTTGGAGCGTCGTGGCCTAAATGATAAGACGTCCGGTGCATTCGTATGTAGCAATGCACCGGTGTTCGAATCCCGCAGGCGGGTACCAATTTTTCTAATGAAATACGTACTTAACAAATGTTCACGATTGACTTCCACGGTGAAGGAATAACATCGTGTAATAAAAATCAAACCCCCAAAATTATAATTTGCGTAATCACTGGTGGTAGGACCTCTTGTGAGTCCGCACGGGTAGGTACCACCACCCTGCCTATTTCTATCGTGAAGCAGCAATAGGTTTCGGTTTGAAGGGTGGGGTAGCTGTTGTAACTATACTGAGACCTTAGAACGTATATCTCAAGGTGGGTGGCGCATTTACATTTTAGATGTCTATGGGCTCCAGTAACCACTTAACACCAGGTGGGCTGTGAGCTCGTCCACCCTAAGCAATAAAAAAATAAAAAAATAGTAAGCATCGGTTTGTCTGTGTCCCAAAGGTCGACTAACGTCCGCTAGCGACGGTGACCATTCTCAAGTAGGTGGGTCATATGCATGTCCGCCTTGACTGATAAAAGATAAATATTATTAAAAAAAATAGACTTTAATAAAATATCGTTAAATTAAAGCGATGTCCGCGAATCTTTGGCGAGCTTGAAGTGATCCGAACTGGACAGGAAGCCAGAAACCCTAGACATGTGTAATACTTCTAAATTAATACTCTTCTTGGATGGAACTCCGGGCACGGAGGAGGTCTTCGATTTTTTACTGAAAAACGACTTTACACCTCTGAGGTTCTTCGAAGTTCTACTGGATAGAGACGAGCGGGATTCCAAGGATGTGATATTCGATCCGTTGTCCCTTTTCAAGCGCTGCGACAGGAAATCGTCCAGGGAATCGTTGGAGAACGCGGCCTGGGCGCTGTTCTCCGCCTTACTTCTGTCGCTTTTGAAGAAACCGAATCTGCTTTTGTTCTTCTTCTCCTTACACATGTACGTGTGACAGTTTATCTCCCTCTCCGACAAGTCGCATTGAACATGGCGATTTTCTATATTGTCTACATTTATTTTGGCTTCGTTTTCGTCTTCCGATTTCGGTTTAGAATTAATAGTTTCAGTCTCGAATGTAACTCTCGTATCGATTTGTTCAATTTGCATTCGAGATAAATCGGTTTTCGGTTTATCTTCGTCCTTGGTGGCGGACCTCTCCCAGTTCCGTCTATTTATACATTTCGATAGGACGTCATCGGTTATGCTAAATTTCGATTCATTACCGCAGGCTTCGTAACATTTCCCGTTCCGGTCCGGTATAGATTTCTCCGTCAAGTTACAATCCGTAGTCTCTGTACCGTTATTACTGGTGCAAATCAGCGGTGTTGTGACCGAAGCGTCTTGCCTATAATTAAAATAATGCCGAACAACTTTCCTTTCTTTGGCGCAATCGCAAAACCTTATCAAGCAATAAATCATTGCTAATACGAATAGACATTGCACCGATATTATTAAGCCGAAAGCGAGGAAAGTGTACTTATGCGATTGAAAATACGACTTCAATTTGTCTAATGGAGAGCATTGCTTGTTAAAATTAATTGTCTTCTGTTCGTCTATGACCACGTGCAGTTTGTTACAATGCGGACATAATTGTTTCGATTCATTAACGTCTGTGTTCTTATTTATAATCAATATATCTTTAGTTGTCCTCGCTTTTGGATCTAACGATTTAATAAATTCTAAATCGTCTTTAGAAATGTTATCATCATTAGATTTGGTTTCGTAAAACACATCGTTGTCTTCTTCGTCTTCTTGTTCATTGAAATAAACGCATCTTTTACTTCTAACATGGCTTGTGGATTGCGTTTCATTGCAACCGACCTTACAGACCACTGCATTAGTATTACCTGGGTCATTTTCATTTGGAGTTTCTGCAAAGTTTTGTGTTTCGTCTAGATTATCAACTTTAGATGTATCGAATTGTATCACTATCTCTTTGTTATCGATATTGTTACTGTCATTAACAGGCCAACTGTGTACATGGACGGTGCAATAGCCTTTTGCATCGCCATCATAGATTAATGGAGTAACAATTTTAAATGCTCTTTGACTGTCTGAAATAAAAATATTTGTTATTAGTTTCAGGGGAAGATACCAGAGTGTAGTTAATTTTTAAAATCGCGGATTATCAAGCAGCAACCTTCGTATTTATGCTCGAAAATCAGGAGGATTTGTCGGTTGTAGGCATTAGTAAGCTTAGTTGTAGTTCTGGCATTGCTGATCTGCATAAGCGATGCTGACTTTTACAATCAGATGAATCGCGTGCTCATGTAACTATGAAGGACTACAAAATTTAATCAGTATAGATGGCGATTGAAATCTGCTAATTGGAATTTACTTTAACAGACATAGCCACCACGAGGTGAGCAGTACTCTTCATGTTGCGCTTTTAAATTAGCTTACACTGTTAGTGACTATGTAAAAAGCAAACTTAAAACATTAACTCCCCTCCAAGATTAGAAATACAAAAGTCACCGTTTCTTCATCAAGCAGTACAAATGAGGATGATGATGATATTTCAGCCGTTGGGGACTTCTGGACTTAGCTGGATCTAAGGGATTGAATTTGAGAGAAGTAAAGTCTGCCAAATTAAGATCCCCACGTGCCAAGGTGGTCATCAATGACAGCTCTGGAGTACACAGTGCTGTGAGGAATTGTTTGAGATGATCCCATCATCTCGTTTTTACCATCGCAACGCCCGCCACCGGAGTAGAGCTCATCCATACCATCTAGAAACTCTGCATGTCATAACGGTGTGTTGTATATTGTAAAAAGCGACACAAACCTTTAGGTATCAAGTCTCTGCAGTCGCCATCCAAGCGCACCTGACGACAGACGTAATCATCACCATTTTCACGGCAAATCTTTGTTGGTACTAACTCAACAATGTGATCACGATCGCCGACGTTTATTTCGGCAACAAACTCAAAGCTTCTAGGAGAAGCGACGTTCGTACCGTCTTCTGATAAAGCATTTTTGAATAACAATAAATATAATAATACAAAGTAAATGTACATCTGAAGTTTGCTTTCATAATTTGAGTTTGCACGTCAATTTTGTTCATAGACATTTTTTTTGTTTTGTTTTCCTAAGTAAAGAGCTTACACGATTTCGTGTGCTGATTCGAAAATCGCTCGCATTTATAATGTGAATCGATTTATTGAAACTTATATGGAGTTCAATTGAATTTTATAATAATCAGGAATTAAGGCGTGTAAATATTTTTTTTTCCCTACTTATTATTAGCCTTCAAGACTATTTTAGCTACGCCCCGACGGGTAGGTGAGCTCACGGACTCAACCTGAAAGAATAACACTAGCCCTAGCAAGAGCAGTACCGCGCTGAATCTACCGCCGGATCGAAATCGCGTTCCACTGAGAAGATCCCGGGAGTAATTAATTCAGTGGGCAATTAACTAGAATTTTTTATACTAATGTCAGAATATTTAGACAAAGTTATTGAAACATTATTTTGTTATTGGTCCTTGATTAGTGCGCAAATTTTCAAGTTAATTCTACCTCTTCAAGTCGGGATGTAAATTATTTAGAAAGCTACCGTTATAAGTGAGACAAAAAAAAGTGTATTAAAAAAGCGTGCAAATAAAAAGCTTAATATATAATTTTAACAATTCATTTATTTTCCGTAGCCTGGCGTCGTGTAACAAGATTTGCAATCGCACGGCGGGCACGCGGCCGTAGTGGCTTGAGTCGGCTGTGTCACGTAGCGTTGAGGCGTTACCTACAACAAGCGAAGATATTCCATATAAGCGCGTGCTATGCTTAACTGGTGGTAGGACCTCTTGTGAGTCCGCACGGGTAGGTACCACCACCTCCATTTCCGCCGTGAAGCAGTAATGTGTTTCGGTTTGAAGGGTGAGGCAGCCGTCGTAACTATACTGAGACCTTAGAACTTATATCTCAAGGTGGTTGGCGCATTTACGTTGTAGATGCCTATGGGCTCCAGTAACCACTTAGCATCAGGTGGACTGTGAGCTCGTCCACCCATCTAAGCAATAAAAAAAACTTTGTAGACCATCTATGGTGCCTTTAAAGAACCTGTTACATTCGTACCAAATTTCGATAAACCGGCACGACACGAGAACCCTCTCATCGTGGACGCCCGTAACTACATTCCCGATCCTGACGACCGAATGGTAAACAGTCGACGTCGCCCTAAGCACGTCATTTCGGATCCTCCCGAGCCACTAACGGTGTTTTTAGGTACCTCAAGCACCGGCCATCGTTCTCGCCGAACCCGTCGATTACGACGAAGGGCTCGGCGAGTAAATTAATTCACAGACACAGCCCATTGACTTTCTAGCCGGGTCTTCTCAGTGGCTCGCGTTTCCGATCCGGTGGTAGATTCTGCGAAGCACTGCTCTTGCTAGGGTTATAGTGACAGTATAGTGATAGCAACGTTATCAGGTTTGAGCCCCTACTTATTAGGTTACGCTAACATAGCCTCTTAATGCTATAAGGTAGGAAAAAAAATCGGCTACATAGGCTAGAGACGTCTTTGTGTTAGGCGATCTACACATTGTATTTCCTATGAGCTCCTCGGTGATAGTAATACGCTTAACAGCCGTTGGGGCGTTAAATCAGCTTCTTTATTTTACAACATTCTACTTTTCCAAAATTATTTTACAATTATAAATTTAAAGAGTGACATCCCTAATTTAGGCTCGATATACCGCGTAGCATCGCTACGTAGTGCGGAGACTTCGCGTCGTCTCGTCACTATTTCATTTTCAATGAAACACAGAGCTAATAAGCGACAGACAGCACCAAAACAAATTTTTTACGAGTGTTTTTTTTTGCCACTTTTAAAAGATTTGAACCAAATTTTTTAAATTCTACAAATGAGATTCCATTATGAAGTAATCGTAATGTTTTTTGTTAAAACAAAAGACTTATTCGTATACCTTAATTTTCGGGAAATGTATGTTTCCAATTAGCTTGAGCTTCGGCAGCGGACCCCGTGTTATACACAAACACTGGAACAATAAGATTTTCACAACACAACATAATGCACGCTTCTATTCGACGGATTCTAGTTCTATGGGGGGGGGGGGGGAACTATTATGCAATCTGATTGGGATTTATCTTTTTATATCTTTTAACACAAGATGGCGGGGGAAGCGTACAAATTAAAATTTATATGGACTCCAATCGCTCCTTCAGTCAGTTAGCCCACAGTTTCACACGTCTAGAGTAATAAAAAATTTGAATCACCGAAGTTTATCTAATTACCGTAAATGCTAGCTAAAAGCTTACTACAGTAAAATTTTTAAACGAAGGAGTTCATCATTCCCCGCGTTTTATTTGACTTTCATTGCTTGCCCCGTAAGAAGTATTATACGATTTTATATTTATACTGATTGCAGTTTCAATTGTACCCTTTTCGACTGTAGTGACAAGGCGAAGATTTTGGACGAAGCATCTATTTTTGCTCCATTAGTCGACGTTCCAAACGGTTGAAGGTTATCTCGCAAAATGTCGTTGCCGCCATTTATATTATAGTCGAATTTCGTCATAATATATAATTTGAATTTGAAAACGTATGTATATACTTGGAATGTATACTCACACCAGGCTACAAATGGAAAAAAAAAAACTATTCAATTTACAAATTCTAATAAATAACCTAAGGAAAAACTTAAATAGTATTTTGTAACGAGTGAAATTTATTTACAATATGTTTTTGACAATTACAGAAAAAGCTAGTGAACGCATAAAGGCACTCCTTTCAGACTTATTTAATTTATGTTTCTATGTTGTATATGTTTTAATATTGGCAAGGAATTAAACTTTATTAAGTATACAAAATTAAGCAAAAGTTGTGTGCCATTTTCTCTTCGGTTTTGAAGCAATTTTCATTTTAACACACTTTTATTAGCTAATATCAAACCCATCCATATATTTGCGTAACAGAATGTTTGAACATCATTCTCACGATATTCAAGGCGTCCAAAATGAAATATAAAAGTTTTGTACAAGGATCAAGCAAAGACAGTAATTTAGTTACAAAATTGACAAACAAAAAAAAATTAATTTTTAGTACGACTATTTACATATACATGTCTGCCAATTTTTAAACCGCATTTACTTAAGCTTTAGTGTTAATAAAAAATATGGAAATGCTTATGTGTTTTTTTCGTAAATTTAAATAGCAAAACAAAAGAAAAAAAGGTTATATGTAAAAATTACATGAGTGATTATTATAGTCGAATTTCGATCTAGGGATGTGTACTAGCTAATAAGATATAGAGATAGCTAATAAGCGAAATTGAGTTACTTACTTTCTGTAAACAAACGAATCAAAAAATTAAAGTCAGTTTAATTCTCATTTAAACAATAGTTTTGGATTGAAATAGAAAAATACTTACAGTCGGCGGCTGTGGAAGTAAATTGAAAAGATGTAAAAACAACTTAAAACAGTTGGCACTTACTTACAAAATGATTGAGAGAGGGAGAGAGAGAACATACTTTATGGCACCAAAACACAACATTAAAAAAAAACAGTCAACCAGTAGATACGTTCAAAAGCGATCTCTTCCAGACAAACGTGGAGTCGCGTGGTAAGAATTTATTTGTTTATAAATACTTTTACGATTTAATCTTGCATTTTTGGTGTAGTTTACGCGGGATTAAGCCGTAGAAATACATTTAATTATGTCTATAAATCGCAAGGCAGAAAATAAATATATTTTCTATTCTATTCTATTCTATTATATTAGTCCAGCCCATAAAATCTGTAACTCACTGCAACATAAATGATTGCTCTCACTCTTCGAAACACCGTGCCACATGGCGTCGCAACGCGAGAGCGTCGGTATCGCAGGATCCGACTGATGCATGACCACGTCCACTGCTGGGACATAGGCCTCCGCTAAGCCTTGCCACAAAAATCGGTCCTGCACTGCCTACATCCAGCGGATCTCCGCGAACCTCAATAGGTCTTCGGTCTATCTTGTGGGAGGCCTACCCACGCTACGTCTTTCGGTACGCGGTCGCCACTCAAGAACTCTTCAGCCCCAACGGTCATCCGTTCTACGAGCAATAAGCCCTGCCCACTGCCACTTCAACGTCGCAATCCTTTGGGCTATATCGGTTACCATGATTTTCCTGCGAATCTCCTCATTTCTGATTTGATCTCGTAGGGAAACTCCGAGGAAAACTCTCTATTGCACGTGACCTTGAGCGTCCTCATAAGGCTCATTGTGAGCGACCATTATATTACTAAAATCGCACGTTAGGTCATTATTCTCGTGGCACAATAAGAAGCTTGAAGACTGTCCATTTTGTTAGGGGCGTGTTTAGAGTGACTGGTAATGCCACCAGATTCGATTTCAGGGAGAAGATAGAGTCGGAGTCGAGCTTTATAACAGCTTTCGATTTCTGCATGATTAGCAGCATTTCCTGATTGGAAGACCCTGCGTACTTACAGCACAAGGACAGACAGAGATAAAAGATAAATTATTTAGAATTAAATATAAATAAAAAACAAAATCTTCCACTATGTACTAACCGGAGTCTGAAACAAAAATAAGAAATATTATTAATTTATGTCGACTCTAAAAATAATTTAGCCTGTACTGGTATTGTATATATGAGAAATTCCTATTATTGGACGTTTGTAATTCGGTCGCGCAAAAAAACGCTTCAAGGAATTCGAATGAAAATGAAGTACTAAGATATTTTATAGTATAAATTGAAACGTAGGATTTTTTGAAGTGATAACTTCTTATGTGAAGGTAAACCGCTTCGTAACGTAACGCGTTACGGCGCTAGTCCGTCTTGCTTCCCTTTCTCGCTCACGCATACGGCAGCGGTACGGAGAACGTATGTAGCTCTCAACTATTCATATATTTTTTTCAATTTATATTACAATTTTCCTTACATTATCATATTAATATACATAAAATTTAAGTAATAACCTAAGCTTTTCTCTAGTTAAACAATTTCAATATTAAATAGTCCAACTTAGATTAGTTTAAGTTATCACTTCTGTCGGGCGTCCAGAGATACACACGTTTTTTTTTTTATTGCTTAGACAGGTGGACGAGCTCACAGCCCACCTGGTGCTAAGTGGTTACTGGAGCCCATAGACATCCACAACGTAAATGCGCCACCCACCTTGAGATATAAGTTCTAAGGTCTCAAGTATAGTTACAACGGCTGCCCCACCCTTCAAACCGAAACGCATTACTGCTTCACGGCAGAAATAGGCAGGGTGAAGCTACCCACCCGCGCGGACTCACAAGAGGTCCCATCACCAATAATTAACTTTTGAGATCTGCTTTATTAAATAAGACAGTGTGCCAGCTCTGTCGCGAGTGTAGATCTATGGTTATTTACATTTTATAAGTATAGTTTATTGGCTGGAGATAGACACAAGCGACTCTTTATCTCCGGACATGCGACTTGTCTCATTCTGTCTCAAATGCGAATGTAACGCGACCTTATCGGCGGAGGGCAAGTCTAATTGTTATAAAAATAAAATGTTTTACCCAATACTGAAATGAAAAAATGAATTTTATTTTATTATTAATGTAATTAGTTTCATTTATTTATCATAGTTAGGAGCAGTTTTTTTGTTACTTATCCTCTTCCTTGCATCGATAATCCTCAATGCTGAGGGCTGTGACCTCATGAAGCTTTCTTGGGTAAATACACATGGTGGGGTCCCGCATCCTTCCAGTGCTTTTGGAAGAGATTTAGTTTTTTGAGGCCACTGAAGCCTTGTTTGGTTAATTAACCGCCGCCAGACATTCGCGCCAAATGCCATAATTATCATTTGCGCCTATAAGCATAAGTATTCAAATTTTGGAGCTTATTAGCTTAGCTTCAAAAATAAATACATATTGAACTTGATTTTTTTTTTTGTGTTATTCCATAGAGAAACACATTAAGTACCTATTTCCTTAGAAGATTTGGCTGAATAAGTACTGGGGATTAAACGTAGATACGCTATCCGTTAGAAGCGCCAAAAATGCTTATACATATTTAATTTATATAATTTAAAAAATTATTATATTTAAAAATAACATAAAAATGTACCGTCCGCTGTGTAAAAAAAAAACAATATTAGTTTTTTAGGAATCTCGTATTATTTTTAATTCTACGTAAATTAATTATAAAATCAATTTACCCATTGCTGAAATAGATTTTGAAAATGCTATTAATAATTATTTATATTGATTTCAAACATTAGTAAATTGATGATGATTGCTTGTGTGTCAATTCGGATACCTCCCAAGACGGGACCCCTGTTTAATAATAGGTCTATCAATAAAAGTCTAAGCAAAGAGTCGTAAAGGAAATGAAAATCTAATATCTTTGACTGACTCGGCGGTGGTGTAGTTTGCGCTCGACTGTTGTGCCGAGAGTTGCGGGTTTGATTCCCGCATCGGGCAAACAATCGTTATTTTTTTATTTATTGCTTAGATGGGTGCACAAGCTCACAGCCCACCTGGTGTTAAATGGTTACTGGCCACCCACCTTGAGATATAAGTTCTTAAGTCTCAGTATAGTTACAACGGCTGCCCCGCTCTTCAAACCGAAACGCATTTACTGCTTCACGGTAGAAATAGGCGGGATGGTGGTACCTACCCGAGCGGTGTTTATTATCTACATATTTATATATTTAAGCGCATAAAAGTATGTGTGTCAGTTTCTGGTGCGCGAAACACAGAGAATCCTAAATTGGGACCGGATAAACATTCAGTGCCTAGGGGACGAAGCGATTTCGCACCAAGCTCTAGCTTCTATAACAGTTTTTTACCGCTGGTAGGACTTCTTGTGAATCCGCACGAGTAGGTACTACCACGCTGCCTATTCCTGCCGTGAAGCAGTAAAGTAGGGCAGCCGTTGTACTGTTAAAACTGACCTTAGACATCATGTCCCAAGATGGGTGGCAGCATTTACGTTATAGAGGCCTATGGGTTACAGTAACCACTTAACACCAGGTAGACTGTGAGCTCGTCCACCTATCTATGCAATAAAAAAAGTCCAGTGGGACAGAGATTAGCCAGAGGGATAGTTAAGCTTATCCGGATTTTAAAGGTTATCGGATCCCCTCTTCTTCTTGCCCCCATCTCACATTACTGGGGGGTCGGTGGAGCATATCTTCCTATCATATTGCAGAGGCATTTGGTATGAGCTGTACGACTTTCTGACGTCAACCCTTCTCGAGTTAACGGAGTCCATAGGTATTGACAGGCTTGGCATGAGGTCTAACTATGTTGCATTAGGGTACTGGACTCCGGAATGATCCTCTCATAGTGATCATCATGAGGCCTTCCTTCAGACAAGGCTAATACTCCTCGTGTTGCCTGTGAAAGTTGGTGGCTAACAACCTCCTAAATTACCCAAAGGAATTCTTACCTCTGTCTGAAAATTTCAAAATAACAATTATTATAATCTCAGAATCATTTCCATTGGCTTAATTTATTTTGAATAAAACTCAAAGGAGTACTTACGACAATATTCTGAAATTAACGAATATTAAATTTTATTTAATTTATATTAATAATAAATAAAGAAATATATATATTCTTAATGAAAATTTACGAACCACATCCTGTAATTAAGCAAGTAGAATTATTAATATCGTTTAAAATAATGCAATTGATATTATTAATTATTTATTTATTTGGGAAACAAACAGTACAATACAAACATATTATAATATTTTAACAATATAGCTCAATCGACAACCAAACATGTTTCCACAATCAAATACACATATAAGTAGAAAGTGAATAGGGAAGAGAAATTTAGAAATTTAAATTACAAAAATCATATAATATATTAACATATACATTATAATGTTTTTTTTTATTGCCATTATTGGCAGACGATACGACCTATCTGATAGTAAGTTGTCATCGCCGCTCATGGGCATCAGCAAAGCCGCTGTCGACAGCAGCCGTATGAGAACGCCTCTCGCTTTCTTTCAGGCTTTAAGGCTTTTTTCAATGTAAACTTTTTTTATTCCCCTTATAGGCAGATGAGCGTACGGCCCACGTGATGGTGAGTGGTTACCGTCGCCCATGGACTACAGCAATGCCAGGGGCAGAGCCAAGCCGCTGCCTACTAATTCAAGTTTTTAAATTATTTAGTTTGGTCGAGGAGTTCCATGGCGTCTGTTTTCGCGTCAAACAATTATAATAAATTCTTTACAAACGAAAGCGGCAAATATTGTTTTAGAATCATAATATTTATTACTTACATGGCCGCTCTGAAGAAAAAATATTTAAAGTTTAATATTGCACTTGTAATCCTACTGCGCATATTAAATTCAATGGATGTGTGTAGTGTACTTAGTCTGGCCATAAATACTGTTACAATTAAAAATAAACAAAATATTACATTTGAATTTGGAATCTGTCATTTTTATATGTTTTTTTTTATTGCCTTTGCAGGCAGACGAGCATACGGCCCACCTGATGGTAAGTGGTCACCGTCGCTCATGAACGTCAGCCATGCCAGGGGCAGAGCCAAGCCGCTGCCTACTCATTGCTCATTGAGTTTTCTCATTTTGACGCCAATACATTGTACAATATTTTGCGATATTAAAATGGAGTGGGGTGATAAAGAGAACCGAATCGCTGTGATTGCATTATACAAAGTAGGTATGGAGCCAAATGCAATTTTTAAAACTCTCTATACGCTTGGTATTAGTAAAATGTTTGTGTACCAGGCTATTAATAGGTGCAATGAGACCTCCTCTGTTTGCAACAGAAAAAGATCTGGCCGTCCACGTAGTGTTCGTAAGAAAAAGGTGGTCAAAGCAGTAAGGGAAAGAATTGGAAGAAATCCTGTCCGAAAGCAAAAGATTTTATCTCGGGAGATGAAGATAGCACCTAAAACTGTAGCGGGCTTAGTTTAGACAGTCTGTGTCGAGTCGTCGCACAATAAACAGGTTGCAAACTGTCGTGTCTTATTAATAATTATTACCACATAATACCACACACACTCTATATAAGCACAGACTCCACAAAACCATGTCGCGTATTTTAAAAGATGACTTAGGACTTGCGTTTCGGACTTCATCAGAGCTGAAGACTGGCCGTCGTCTAGACCCGATCTTAATCCGCTGGATTATGATTTATGGTCAGCTTTAGAGAGTACGGCTTGCTCTAAACGCCATGATAATTTGGAGTCCCTAAAACAATCCGTACAATTGGCAGTGAACAATTTTTCCATGGAAAGAGTGCGTGCTTCTATTGATAACTGGCCTCAATGTTTAAAGGACTGTATTGCAGCCAATGGAGACCACTTCGAATAAGCTTTTTATACTTTAAATTGTTTTATATTTATGTATTAAACTAACACACTGTAAAAGTAATAAATGTTATTTGCCATAGAATTTGTTTTGTTTTCCTTTGTAACAGTATTTATGGCCAGACTAAATATATTATGTTATTGTATGTGTAGACTTATCCCAATTTGGAACAGGATAACCATGCGTGATTTCTTCTTTATTATTCTTTTATACCGCTTATGCGGTAAATTAATTTGTGTTTTAAATAAAACTAGCGACAATCACAAAGGATCATACCCGTTTTTCACTAGTGTAGTATAAAATCAGTTTTTTTTCCTCCACCTTATCCCACTAGGTAGGGTCGGCACAGCTAATTATTTTCTTCCATTCTCTTCTATCAGCCGTCATCTCAACACTCAGTCCTCTCTCTCATATCGTCATTCACACACTCCATCCATGTCTTCTTCGGTCGACCTCTTCCCCCTCTACCTCGCACTACCATGTCCATACATCTTCTAGTCGTAGCGTCTTCTCTCTACGCATCACACGTCTATACTACGCTAACCGTCCGCTCTATAATTTGTTAATTACCAGGGCTACTTTCACACTTCCTCTGATTTATATGATTCCAATGATTCTGATTAGGTATAGACTAATTATTTTATCACTGCCTTTCACTATCCAGCCGGTACATAGCTCAGCCGGACTGCGATTCCGGATATCTTTCTTATCCGTGTCCAGTTTTAAGATGGTCTCCATCCAAACAAGAGGCCGGTCCTTGTTAAAACCGAACCGAAATCCGAAGGAGAATAAGGCTGACATACTTTTTTTTATTGTTTAGGTGGGTGGACGAGCTCACAACCCACCTGGTGTTAAGTAGTTACTGGAGCCCATAGACATCTACGATGTAAAGGCGCCACCCACCTTGAGATATAAGTTCTAAGGTCTCGATATAGTTACAACGGCTGCCCTACCCTCAAACCGAAACACATTACTGTTTCACGACAGAAATAGGCGGGGCGGTGGTACCTACCCGTGCGGACTCACAAGAGGTCCTACCACCGGTAATTACGCAAATTATAATTTTGCGGGTTTGATTTATATTACACGATGTAATTCCTTCACCGTGGAAGTCAATCGTGAACATTTGTTGAGTACGTATTTCATTAGAAAAATTGGTACCCCTGGGGTCCTTATACGCATTAAAAAAAATTTAGAAAGTGAGTTTTTTTTGTGTCGTTTTTATGATATGCATAACTAAATGATTCCTTTTCCAACAAATACTTCGTCGGACATTGACATAATATATTTTATACGAGAACATTAATAAAATTGTATTACATGTTTCGTGACACTAAAATAAATGTGTTTTTAAAATGAATGTTTAACGTAATTTATTTAAGTGGAAACTCACCAGTAACTGAAATGCCAAAATTGATTTTTTTGATAAGTTAATTACAAATTCAAAAAATAAAAATAAAAAACTAATTAGTTTCTCTGCTTCCCCACATACACCGCTTCCATTGCGTTGTAGCTACATTGAATAATTAGTATCCCACGAATCTAGCGAAACTAGTTTAGTAACGCACAAAAATTATTATGATCCTTCACTATAAATTGGGGCTTCGAAAATGCACAAATCGCCCTACAGACACAGCCCACTGAATTTCTCGCCGGACCTTCTCAGTGGGTCGCGTTTCCGATCCAGTGGTAGATTCTGCGAAGCACTAGTCTTGCTAGGGTCAGTAACACTCAGCTCCTCTCACAGCATTACTCCGGTTTGAGTCCCGTGAGCTCATCTACTAGTTAAGGTTACGCTGCAATAGCCTCTCAAGGCTATCAGATTAGGTAGAAAAAAAAAACAGTTAAATTTTAAGTGAATTGTTTTGTAATTAATCAATCGGTCCACAGACGTCCACTGCTGGTTTTAGGCCTCATCCAAGCTCCGCCACAGCGACCGGTTCTGACCTGATCAAGTTACGTCTTTATATACGCTGTCACCACTTTAGTTATTTATTTTATTTATTTATGTACACACAAAAAAGAAGACATAGTTCAGAGTAATAGGAAAATTATTATGTACAAAGGCACTGCTTATTTCTTTAAGAAATCTCTTCCAGCAGACCTGCGAGAGGATTATGAGAATAATAATTAAAAGTGATGAGTGTGTGTAGAACAGCTAAAATAACAAATACAACATGAGAATTATAGTAATGCACATACACATAGCAAATATTGTTAAACTTTAGTAATATCGGCTCCAGCATTTAGCATAATACATAATATTATTTACATGATGATAAGTTTACGGTATAATATTGCGTTTTTATTGCTATAGTTATATTGGCGCGTGATCGGCCTTAAATGCGAAGATTTTAATTAGATATGCCCACGAGTCGTGAATGACCAAAGAACTTTAGAAAATAAGTCTATTCATATTTACCGTGAACTGAAATTTAAGACAATCAGTGGCTTTAGTATGATTTTATAATTTAATCTATTATAGGGTGTATTGATATTGTTTTGGAAATTGCTCACACGATAATGTTAATCGATCGAGATATATAAATATCAACAATAAGATAAATAAGATGGCATAATAATTTAAATCTTGTGGAATTAGTGTTTATGATTGAATTTCGATCGTTATATCAGACTAGCATACGACCGCGTCATAGCGATGAGTCGATGTCGCTCAAGGACATCAGCAATGGGACACAGTTGTAGTCTACTTAAAAAAAATTCAAATCTATGCTTTTTAAAATTTAAAAATTAACTTACTTTTAGCTGTGTAAAATCAAAATATAATTTTAAGTAATGGGTACACACAATATTTATATTACAATCGAAAACAAAGATCATTATTAAAATTCTAATCAACAATTTTATCCTTCGAGTCCACTTAAGCTACGGAGCTGTACGAAACGACAGAAATATTTAATAACGAAAGTAATAAACACGTGATTTCAAAGAGAAAGTGATTTTATGTATGTAAAGAAAAATCTTTTTTTACGTAGTTTTTATATATAGCCTTTTTAATCAAAAGATAAGGATTTTTCTTAAATAGATTGACTGAAGTCTGTCATTGCGAAAAAATACGAGTTCAGTCTTATTTAATTGAAGAATACTGTGTAAAATGATTTGAGGAAAATAAAGGCTTTAAATGTTATTTAAATTCGATGCGACTGTGCCGGTGTTTGAATCCTGCAGACAGGTACACATTGCTCTAATGAACTACGCACTTAATGTCTCCAAGAACGACTACCACGATGAAGGAGAAGCATAGGCACTACCACACTCCAGTTGCTACGAAGCAATCATGACTATCGTACTGAAGTATGAGACTTGCTTCGTCAATACACCAGTGCCTACGTTTGCCTACGTTTGCCGCTAGGGGCGCTGTTCCAACTGCATACAAATTTGAGTTAACTTTTACGCTATCGAGAACGTTAAAAAACTCGCACTAAAGCACACAGATGAGCTAACAAGTAATTCACTTGTCCGCGCAATCAAAAAGAAAGGATCTCTAAGCGAGAATCGAACCGCGACACGCCTTTTTGTTTTAGTCAAACGAGCATACGGTCCAGCTGATGTTGAGTGGTTACCGTCGCCCATGGACGTCAGCAATGCCAGGGGCAGAGTTAAGCTAATATCCGATAGAGAAATAATAAGAATACTATAATCTCTACTTACAACTTCCTGTAAAATAGATTAAAACAATAATTAGTTTTTAATATGACAAAATTTCAGCTTCTGAATACGATTTACCCACCTTTTTTTATTGCTTAGATAAGACGTCCGGTGCATTCGTATCTAGCGATGCACCGGTGTTCGAATCCCGCAGGCGGGTACCAATTTCTCTAATGAAACACGTACTCAACAAAAGTTCATGATTGACTTCCACGGCGAAGGAATAACATCGTGACCTAGGACCTCTTGTGAGTCCACACGGGTAGGTACCGCCACCTTGCCTATTTCTGCCGTGAAGCAGTAAGGCGTTTCGGTTCGAAGGGCGGGGCAGCCGTTGTAACTATACTGAGACCTTAGAACTCATATCTCAAGGTGGGTGGCGCATTTGCGTTGTAGATGTCTATGGGCTCCAGTAACCACTTAAGACCATGTGGGCTGTGGGCTCGTCTTACCATTTAAGCAACAAAAAAAAAGTTAGAACTCATGTCTCAGGCTCGGTGCCAGCATTTACGTTGTAAAAGAAAAAAAATGTATTTTTCATCTTTACTCCTCGAGCTGGTATTACTGATGTCTACAGACCTTGATATATTAAGCTGAGCGAGGAAATCAACCAAGCGGAGGACATTAAGATTTTCGTGCGGAAAGCATCTCTTCCCCAGCTTACTGAACACCACTACTCTCTCTCTCTTTCTTTTTCTCATTCTACCTTAGCTCCCAACCATTCCATACTGATACCTTAATATATTCTAAATTATAATTTAAGCAATTTTAAACGATTCAACTCACGTTTGTCTGAAATTTTAATGATTTTTAGACTTTATAATTTGTTTTTTTTATTCGTTAATATCTTAGCTAATGTCTTTATGTCGGCAAGGAGTAATCAGTTGACTCCGGCTTTCACACAGTAGCTCGTGAATAGGTACTAAGCAAATAAAACAAAGGTAATCGCATATCGAACATAGGAGAACTGTGCTGCTTGTATTTGTGCATATTTGTACACATTTTTAGATATTTGTACATATTTATATGTCGTGGATAACGACTTTTAGTTGTCGTGGATAACGACTTTTAGTAAAAGACGGTGGTTTTGATTATTATTTTAAATGATGAGATGTTGTTTTGATAAATATCACAAAATGAGGGGTAGACTACGTAACGCCACAGTATAAAATGGCGGTACGTGGACAGAGTCGTGGCATTCCGTGTCAGACAGTCATTCCGTCCATCTCAGTCAGTCGGTCTGTCGGTATGTGCAACGAAACTGTCGGTTTATCCTGTCATTGTGAAAGTTGTGTGTGTTGAGTTTCAATAATTGTTATTCAAAAAGTTTTATTAACTAAACTGAGTTCAATCGAATACGAGTGATGACGGAACCTACCGCTCAGCCATCCCTGACGTGTGCCGACATCAGAAGTGAGATCAGGACTCTACTCTCACTGGCGTGACGTGTTTGAACATGTTCGAAGTACAGCAAAAAAACATGATGCAGATCAGAATACTAGTAGTGGTACGCCACAAGAGCGTGAATGCAGCATACGTAAGTCTTGTAATAACGTCTCTGTTACCTCGATGGAAGATCTGAGCCACGAAGAAATCATCACATCTTACGTTCTGGCTCATGTTGCCCAGTTTGACTGTCGACTTCATCACATGGCATTTACTAGCGGAAATACAACGCGTAACAAGCTATTGCAAGAAATTAAGGCAAGTGCAAATCTCAAGTGAAACTTCCATCGCAATAATGGATCTGTCATGATGAGTGGGTAGTTCCGACAAGAGTTATTTTAAGCGGCTGACTTCTGCTAGAGTTACATGGCACTAGTGCAGTAAAACCAGGACATGAGACTGTGAATTGTCGCTGAAATTTTAGAATCTAATAGATTCAATACCAATAACATTACACGTTCGATGACTTCGGGCTCCAGCAAGCAAGCAAACAAGAAAGCAAGCAAGTTTCCGTGGGGAAGAAAAATTGACACATCTGAAGTCGTCGTGACCTGTAAGATAAGACGTCCGGTGCGTTCATGTCTGGCGATGCGGCGGTGTTCGGGTTCCGCTGGCGGATGCAGGTTTTTCCGGTGAAATGCGTGCTTGTGCGTGCTTGACAAGTGTTCGCGGTTGGCTTCCTCAGTGTGGGAGTAACATCGTGTAGGAGAGGTGGAACCCGTAAAATTGTAGTTTGCGTGGTGGCTGGTAAGATTTGTTGCGGTAAGAATTTTGTATGGTGGTAAAATGTCTTGTGAGTCTGCACAGGTAGCCGGAGGTGAGACTTCCGCGGTCGCGGCCCACCCAGTCCGCGGGAACCGGGCAGATCGCCTCGACGGTACGGAGGCCGGCCGACGGGTCCGCCAAACGAGACCACGCCTCCAGCACGGACTGCCGAGATTGGAGCCCCCGCGCTCCGGCTGCACTTGCGCTAGGGCGCGCCGCCTCGTAGGAGACTGTGAGGTATCCTTGAATAGCTCTGACTGCGATCGCGCGCTGCCGGCGTCGCAGCGCGGCGACGTTCTCGTGGGTAAGGACGTGGCACCAGACGGGTGCTCCGTATAGTGCCATCGACCGCACGGGTACCATCACCCTGCCTATTTCTGCCGTGAAGCAGTGGTGTATTTCGGTTTGAAGGGTGGGGCAGCGGTTGTAACTATACTAAGACCTTAGAACTTCTATCTCAAAGTGTGTGGCGCGTTTACGCTGTGGATGTCTATGGGTTCCAGTAACCACTTAACGCAAGGTGGGCTGTGAGCTCGTCCACACATTAAAACGAAGAGCGTAATCAAACGAAATTAGATCCGGAGTTTAAAGGGCCGTTTAAAGTAGTTGAAGTATTGGATGGTGACCGTTACACATTGAAAGCTTTAAATTCAAAACGTACTTACAAATACCCACACGATAGGCTAAGAAACATGCCAGCAGGTCACATACCAGTCGAGGTTGATGTAAATGATGATGATGAAGAGCAAGCTTAAATTGTGGTGAAAACTCGAGTAAGGATAGTCTATCGGCCGTATTGTGTTCGACCGTACCAGTAGCCATTACGTAGTCGTAGCCCGGTAGAAATCGGTGTCTCTTGAGGCAACTCAAGTAGTCCGTGGGTGCGCTGTGCGCGTTTGGCTCTGGCGGAGGTCGGGGTCTGTAAAGACCATCGTGTGTAGTCAGCGGGTGATGCACACGGGCGATCCACGCTGTGGATGCGCATCATGAGGGCAATTGTGATTGCTGGTCGGCTGGAGAGCCGTGGCGTTAGATATTTTTACTCGGAAGTTTTCTTTGATCTGAGTTCCTGTAAGCTATGCCTGATTGTACAGAGTAAATTTGAAGTTTGATGAACGACTGTGGTACGTGCTCTGGCTGCTGAATAGTGAACTTTGTATACCCTATTGTTTGATTTGGTTAAAATGGTATTAAAACAGTTTAAAGCTTTGATGACTTTAAATTTTCCGATAAGTCGTAAAGTGTAGTCAGGAGTGATCGAGCGGAACAAGTGTTCTCGTGGATGTTTTTGATTGTAGGTTAACCATCACACGAGGACGTGTACAATCAAGAAGGCCGTGTCGCATTCGACACGTGATTGCTGCAGCCAATACGAGATATGGGACGCAAACGCCGTCTGTCGGCGCTCGATGGGTCAACTATTCACCGGCCGAGCGGAGCAACGTGCCGGTAGCTGCGTAACATCGGGCAATTTTGGTAAATAAGAACAATCTGGTGAGTCGTATTATTTTTATTTGGATTCGGGTGCCGAATGCTCTCTTGTCAAGAAATCTATTAGTAGTAGCTTCATAACTCATCAATTTTATACGATGGTTCTCATAAAAGGTTTCTGTTGTTTTGACTCAAAACTGTACGGAACAAATCCTATGCGATGATTTATTGCTTACCTATTGTATGTCATGTACTACCTGATTAGAACACTTAAATCTAGTGTCCTTATTCGAAGCCCAGACTTGCGTTATTGATGACCAAGCTCGCGGTGAGCTCATGGAATTGTTCTTGACAAGAAGTGCTAGAAGCCGTACATCTATTTTAAATTGTTCTACCATAAGAATAACAAAAGTGAGCCCCTTCGAATTCTTAATAGTTCGCGTGCCATATCCCTAAAGGTTTTTACTTAAAATGATACTGAAAGTAAGAGATTAACTTTGACGAGACCAGAACATTGGAAAGTTAGTAAAATTTGATGTTGAATTTTGTGGCTTTAACTGGTAATAGAACCTATGATTACATAAGGTTGCTTCTAAGTAGTGCTACTGACGAGACTGATCAGTGAGGTGAGAGCATCTCCATCGATTGGTACAGCGGAGACCTGGGTCTCAATGGAGACTATTGTTGTGTTGGTCTACTAATGACCTTGACTCTATATTGTGAAGTGATGTGTATTGGTTTTATCATTTGTTTTAATGATAATGTGGGGGGTAATGTCACTAGCTGCACCGGCAGCCAGGCCAGGAGCGTTCTATACGATTTTGTTGAAACTAGTGATGTAGAAGATGTAGGATCAAATGACCACGATACAACTGACTGATTAAAGTAAGGATTTTGTTGTCCTATTTTGTGTGATTAGTAAAGAACAGTATTCGGTGTCATTTATGACTGGTAATTGAACACATCGCTCGATTTAGGTGATGTGTTCGTTTTATTGCCGGATGGAGGCATTGTGATGTGTTTTATGGTTGAAGTGGGTACTGGATGGAAGTTCCACTTGCGTGCCGGATGGAGGCATTAGTATTTTGTGTTGAAGTTGGGTACCGGATGGAGGTCCCACTTATTTGCCGGATGGAGGCAATAAGTAGTCAAGAGCTACTTGATGGAGGTGGCACTTGAATTGGTTTATCGTCACTCGATATAGGTGGCATGAGTTACTCTCACTAGATGGAAGTAATTATAACGATAGTTTGTGGTTGATACAGAATACTGATGAAATACTGCTCAGATTGAGTTGTTTTGTAATAACTCGGGTTTCTAATGCTTATTGAGCATTAATGAAATTTTTCAGTTGTATAGTGTAATTGGGTAATCACACAGGTTAACATGGTCTGTTAAAGATCTTGTTGAGAGCTAACGTTATGGTTTGTAATGAAAGGAATCCCAATCCTCAATCGTGAATGTATCAGGATTGGCCGAGACGAAACCTGTTTGATATTGCAAAAGGTAGTTTTTCTTGCAGGAGCGTCACACAGGGACGTGTGACATGTCAGAATGGCCGTGTCGTGGATAACGACTTTTAGTTGTCGTGGATAACGACTTTTAGTAAAAGACGGTGGTTTTGATTATTATTTTAAATGATGAGATGTTGTTTTGATAAATATCACAAAATGAGGGGTAGACTACGTAACGCCACAGTATAAAATGGCGGTACGTGGACAGAGTCGTGGCATTCCGTGTCAGACAGTCATTCCGTCCATCTCAGTCAGTCGGTCTGTCGGTATGTGCAACGAAACTGTCGGTTTATCCTGTCATTGTGAAAGTTGTGTGTGTTGAGTTTCAATAATTGTTATTCAAAAAGTTTTATTAACTAAACTGAGTTCAATCGAATACGAGTGATGACGGAACCTACCGCTCAGCCATCCCTGACGTGTGCCGACATATATATATTTGTAGCTATATTCACATATTTATAGATATTTGTATATATTTGTTTGTATTTATATATATTTGTACATATCTATATAGGAACGGAAATTTAAGTTAAAGCTCTCCGGCGTCATGACATGTCGCTCTTCAACCAAGACTTTAGATGTCGCAAGACAGTCTTGCGTCTGACATTGCCAATGTCCAAGGTCGATATTGTCCACTCCCCGTCAGCCGAAAGCTCGCAAAGCTGAGATTGAGAGTCAAGTGAGTGGAAATGAGGAGTGCGAAGTTAAAGTGTATGGTATATTGCTCGCAACAGACAGCCGCTGTGGCTAAAAGATACTATGTGACTTTCCATGAAGTGGACTGATGATGGCATTGCGAAGCTTGAGGTCTTGAGGTCCGAAGTTAATCATAAGTTAGAAATATTTCCGCACAATACTTACGCTTAGCTGAAAAGGAACCGAAATTATGAATACGGCGGTGCAATACTAAAGTAGATGCAAATTGAACTTCCCGGGCGGTTTTTTTATATGGCTTAAATAGGCAAACAGTTAGTGCTAAGTGGTTAATGGGGTCCACAGACATATCGACAAAGTAAACGCCGTTTTGAGGCATGACTTCTGAGGTCTCCGTTTTACAGTTCAACGGTTGCCCCACCCTTCAAACTGGAACGCAGAACTGCATCACGGCATTCTTTGTCGTGTCCGAAGTCACCAGCTTTGGACACACCAAAAGCAGAGTTCTAGAGCCGTAACAATGCCGCATCAGCGCAAATATCAAGTGTCGTTCTCGCCAAGGAAGATCCTCGTTCGTTTTGACTGGCTTAGCTAAGGCTAACTCTATGGCCACCAGCTTAGGTAGGACAAAAAACCGCCAAGGAACTCCAAAAGCTTCCAATTTGCTCTTCCATTGCACTCTCCCTTTCTCTTTCGTAGATTGGTGGACAAGCTCACAGCCCACCTGGTGTTAATTGGTTACTGGAGCCCATAGACATCTACAACGTAAATGCGCCACCCACCTTGAGATATTAGTTCTGAAGTCTCAGTATAGTTACAACGGCTGCCCCACCCTTCAAACCGAAACGCATTACTGCTTCAAAACATAAATAGGCGGGGTGGTGGTACCTACCCGTGCGGACTCACAAGAGGTCCTATCACCAGTAATTACGCAAATTATAATTTTTGCGGGTTTGATTTTTATTACACGATGTTATTCCTTCACCGTGGAAGTCAATCGTAAACATTCGTCAAGTACGTATTTCATTAGAAAAATTGGTACCCGCCTGCGGGATTCGAACACCGTTGCATCGCTAGATACGAATGCATCGGACGTTTTATCCTTTAGGCCACGACGACCAATTTTTACGCCATTCTTCGCGAACCAATTGACGAGCGAGTGATCTCTCAAAAAGGAAATTTTAAAAGAAATGATAATGATAACTTACCGGTTGCTGAAATAACAATATTGAATTATAAATATTAATTTGACAACAAGTGAGAAAGATCGATTGGTTGAGGGCGCTCGGGCGCCCTCTGTCGTGCGCTGATGGTACTAGAACAGGATCCTTGGAGTACCAGTTTTAACTGTATCTAGTTCCATCAGCATTTAAATCATGATTACAGAGAGGACAAACACAAACAGACATTAATTTTTTATACATAAGCGGATTATGATTGACAGTGAAAATACAACGCCGCCCGTTTTCGACTAAACGTAATTGTGTGGTCTCATTAGATTCACGGGTGCTCAAGAATGAACAGCAACTTGCCTACTGGCCCGAAAATTCGGCTGCGTATACCGGTATAACCTAACTAGTATTTAACTTTAATTTATCAGGGTTTTATGCAGTTGTCAACGACTTGACATTGCTAATGATCTAGGCGACTTCCCGTCATGCTAGCCGTACGCACGTCTGCCTAAATTGTATTAAGAATAAAATAGGCTATATTTAAATCACCAACATTGACTATACCTAATACTATCTATCTAACTAGTCAGGTCATAAGTATTGGCACACAGTAAAAACTTTTCTTTTAGAATGCTGGCCACAAAAAAGTTTATTGAATTCGAATTTCGAATTGTTCATGAAAATAAAAATGTATACTTTTAGAATTTTACTCATTTTTAAATATGGAGTGGACGCTTAAAGAAAACCGTGTTGCAGTTATTGCGTTGCATCGTTGCGGTTACGCGCCAATTCAAATTTTTAACATACTGAAAAATTTGAATATAACCAAAAGATTCGGTTATCGTACCATCAAACAATACAATGAAGACTCTAGTGTAGATGATAGGTCAAGAAGTGGTCGCCCTCGGTCTGTTAGGACTCCAGCAGTGATAAAAGCTGTGAAGGCGCGAATTCAAAGAAATCCCAAACGTAAGCAGAAACTGTTGGCCCTTCAGATGGGGTTAAGCAGAACCACGGTGAAAAGGGTGTTAAATGAAGACTTAGGGCTTCGGGCATATCGAAGAAAAACAGGACATCGTTTGAATGCTCGTCTAATCGACCTGAGACTGAAGAGATGCCGCGCTTTGTTGAAGCGGTACGCGGGAAAAAAATATCGGGAAATTCTTTTTTCGGATGAAAAAATTTTTACCGTAGAAGAGAGCTACAACAAACAAAATGATAAGGTGTACGCACACAGTAGTGAAGAAGCGAGCAACCGTATTCCGCGTGTCCAACGAGGTCATTTTCCATCCTCGCTCATGGTATGGTTGGGAGTTTCTTATTGGGGCTTAACATAGGTACATTTTTGTGAGAAAGGTGTAAAAACGAATGCAGTTGTATATCAAAATACAGTCCTGACGAACCTTGTGGAACCTGTTTCTCATACCATTTTCAATAACAGGCACTGGGTATTCCAACAAGATTCGGCGCCAGCTCATAGAGCGAAGAGCACACAAGACTGGCTGGCGGCGCGTGAAATCGACTTCATCCGGCACGAAGACTGGCCCTCCTCCAGTCCAGATTTGAATTCGTTAGATTACTAGATATAGCAACACTTGGAGGAAAAGGCGTGTTCAAAGCCTCATCCCAATTTGGAGTCACTCAAGACATCCTTGATTAAGGCAGCCGCCGATATTGACATGGACCTCGTTCGTGCTGCGATAGACGACTGGCCGCGCAGATTGAAGGCCTGTATTCAAAATCACGGAGGTCATTTTGAATAAACTTTAGTGTCATAAGAATTTATGTTTTGTTAAGTTCATTTTGGTACATGAATGGTTACATAATGAATAAACTTGTTTCAATTATTTTACATTAAACATGTGACAGAATTTATGACCTGACTAGGTATATATAAAAATGAATTGCTGTTCGTTAGTCTTGCTAAAACTCGAGAACGGCTGAACCGATTTGGCTAATTTTAGTCTTGAATTATTTGTGGAAGTCCAGAGAAGGTTTAAAAGGTAGATAAATATAAAAATGCTCGGTATTAAATAAAAATAACAATTTTGTTTTTCCTTTGATGTGTCCCCCGTCGATCTTTTATTTATCGATTGAGGCACTACGAAGTCTGCCGGGTCAGCTAGTTAATAAATAAAATGAAAAATACTTACACCCTTCAACTGAAACGAAATATAATGTGTTTTAATCATACTATTACAGACATAACACAATGAGCTTCTCGTCCGTTCTTCTAACTAAGTGGTAATTCAGCGAAGCTTGCTAGGGCAAATCCGGTCATCGTTCTCGTCGAGTAAATTAACCCACAGACACAGCCCACGAGTTTCTCGCCGGATCTTCTCAGTGGGTCGCGTTCCCTATCCGGTGGTAGATTCTGTGAAGCTGATTCACGGCTGATTCACGGCTCTTGCTAGGGTTCGTGTTAGGAACGTCGTCTGGTTTGAGCCCCGTAAGCTCACCTACTAAGTAGTTAAGGTTACGCTGAAATAGCCTCTCAAGGCTATCAGATTAGGTAGGAAACTAACTGTCAATTAAATATGTAATTACGTGCGTAATTCTATTGATTAATATACCAAGTGAAGTCATACTACGGAAAAATGGTAGGTACTTACATTGCCAATGAAACGTGCGACGCATGAAAGAGAAAACGTTTTAATTATCATAAATATCATCATAGTGAAGTCGTTGTGGCTTAAAAGTTAACACGCCCGGTCTACTAATATCAACGCGACTGTGCAGGAAATTAATCCGAATCCTGATCACGCAGGAGCCAGTCACCGTCGACGCCCTAGACACGTCCTTACGGATCCATCAGATCCAATAACCTTTGCATTAGACGCCTTCAGCTCTAACACTAGGAGCAGGCTTAGGGACCTCGGTAACCGTACTTGTCGAACTCGACAAAGAGTTCGCCGTGCAACCTGACCCATGAATCAGTTCGCTGAGTTTCTCGCCGGATCTTCTCAGCGGGTCGCGATTCCGATCCGGTAGTAGATTCATTCGCGAAGCAGCTACTCTTGAGCTGTTAGGTCTCCTTCGGAGGCGCTCGGGTAGCTGTTAGCAAATCCCACCTCTCCTGGCTGAGCCTTTGCTCGCCCACGTGTCCTGGTGAAACTGGAAAGGCCTCCGGGCCACAAGTAATCTTTCAATCATAAAAAAAAAAAAAAAGGAAATTAATTTACGTCTTACATCGTACTTATTACGTCTCTTAATTAAGAGATGGCGCTAATGTCGGAAACAAAACAGCACAAATCAAATCTGTTGCTCGTTCGTTCTATTTCAACGAATTTTTTTTATGATTGAAGGATTACTGGTGACCCGGGGGCCTTTCCAGTTTCATCAGGACAAGTGGGCGAGCAAAGGCTCAGCCATTCAACGATCTAACCACAAATAGGACTAGATCCTTCTGCAAATAATAGGACTAATCAAGTATCGTCCCCTGCTTTCGGTCTTCTTCCAGACTGTTCGAACCATGAATTTAGACATATAAATCACACCCTTACCTACCCTTAACGTATATAATGAAGTATATTTAAAAAATTAAAACAAAACCCTTACGTATCGATCCTGTGGTAACAAATAATAAACATTATTAAATTAGATAGTAGAATCAAACAAAAATTAAAATTGATAAAATTAAAACAAACAACACTTACTGTTACCTTGAAAACAATAAAATCGATTAATTGATTTTCTGCTTAGATTTAAAATAATTAGATTATTCAATTCCACGGCTAAATGTCACCACGCGTCGAAATTCGTATTACATTCTAAAACCTAGATGTCGCTAGTAGTCTAGCTGTTATTTAATTTTCAAAAATGCCGAAAAATTAATTATACTTACAACATTCTAAAAATAACAAAATCCAATATTAGCGGACACGTAATTATCGAACTTAATTATATTAATTAATTTGAACACCGTACCTCAGGCTGAAATCACAATCATAATTCAGTTCATTAAATATGTATTTATCTCGTGCACATCAGAAGAAGTACCGGTCATCGTTCTCGTCGAACCCATCGCTTGCGACGAAGGGCTCGGCGAATAAATTAACCCACATACACAGCCCACTGAGTTTCTCGCCGGATCTTCTCAGTGGGTCGCGTTTCCGATCCGGCGGTAGATTCTGCGAAGTACAGCTCTTGCTGGGGCTTGTGTTAGCAACGTCGTCAGGTTTGAGCTCCGTGAGCTCACCTACTAGTTTGGCGAATCTAGAATAACCCCTCGTGGTTACTAGAAAAGGCAGGAAAAAAAAGAAGAAGAAGTATTATCAGAAGAATAAACGCTGAAGGATTGGCCGTGTTTTAAGATTATTTCCTTAGATATTGAAACAGATGGTACAGTCTCTGTTACGGTTTGATTGAGACGACCTCTTGAGACGACCGATGTCTTGAAACGGATTGCGGCATTGACCGTGTATGGTTCAACAGCTTCGACAGCTGCGGACCACTAGATGCATCGATATTAGATGTCTCATTACTCAATGTATGTATACAGAGAGAGAGAGCGCCCATAGGTGTTATTGGCCATGCATTTGAGACGCTCTTTTCAAAGCAATTAAACTATAAATGCTAAATAAATACAGTATTCAAACTTACAGCCGTCTGTAATATTTTAAATTTGATGTTAATAATCTCTTTAAAGGAATTTAAACAGAATATGTGCTATTATAGAATTATATTAGGTATATTTGTCACTAGAACACATTAAGACGGTTGGAGGGATTTAAATGAAATTTCACGCAAGAACAATTCAAAGATTAATTATTTTTGGACAAAAAATTTGACACGAGTGAACGTGGTACCGTAAAATGGGGGGAATCGGGACACTTTTTAAGTTCGACATTGAATATCGTTTTTTTTTTGTAGTTATACTAATAAAACAGAGATCATATTGGTACCGGTAGTTTAATTCATTTAATTTATAATGCGTTAACATATAATTTATTAAAGAATAATCTTAAGAAATTACAAAAACTCACTTGTCCCTATTCACCAGGATGTTGGGTGAATCGGGAGGAGCTAATAGAGTTTTTCTCTAGGGCCGGCACTGTTTAGTTGTTAGATAGGTACCTAACTTTAGGTAATTATTTTTTTAATATTTTTAAAGAGTTACAAAACTATTTAATATTCTTAAACACAAAATAAAAGTCATTTTTAGTTCAACAAAGCTAAATCTGTAACGACTCAACAAAAGTATTGTGACATCCCAGATTTGTCCCTATTCTACATCTAGTCCCTATTCCCCCCAATCTACTGTAATACTTATAGTTCCTTTGCATTTTCACATTACAAGCAATATTTACACGTTTAATGGCGTAATATTTACATGTTACGCCATTAATAACTAACGTTTACTGACTGTAGCAACCGCCTTGACCCGTCCAAGTGCTTTATGTAACTTCAGAGTACACACAGAACCGATCCGCGGGTGTCAAATATCTCAGAGGACAAACAACACACAGATCCTACCTACATCGGGCGTGTTGACGAAACAGCCATATTTTTATTTAATTATTGTTTAGATATTGATGTCTACAATGTAAACGCCGCCACCCACCTTAAGATATGAGTTCTAAGGTCTCAGTTTTAAAAGTGCAACGGCTGCCCCACCCTTCAAGCCGAAACGCATTACTGCTTCACGACAGAAATAGGCGGGGTGGTGGTACCTACCCGTGCGGACTCACAAGAGGTCCTACGCAATTATTACGCAAATTATAATTTTACGGGTTTGATTTTTATTAGACGATGTTATTCCTTCACCGTGGAAGTTAATCGCAAACATTTGTTAAGTACGTATTCCATTAGAAAAATTGGTACACGCCTGGGATTCGATAGTGGCGGTACCTACCCGTGCGGACTCACAATGCGTCCTACCGCTGGTAATAAAGTATTTAAGCATTCTGAAGTATTCGTGTCCAAATTAGTAAGACGCTGAGAGGCACTGCCGTGTTGCCTGTTTCTCAGCGAAGCAGTACAGTACTTAGTAAATACTGTAGATCGAGTTTCTAAAAAGAGACAGTTGACAAATTTCACCTGCATAGAGCGTTATCTCTGTCGCACGAAGTGCTAACAGTCCAATATCGACAAAGGTGACATAGGTAGAGTGCGAGAGAGACAACGCTACTCGAAATTAGCCGATTGTCTCTTTCCAATTGTCGATGTGCGATATTTATTGCCGGGCACTGTACTAGAAATCGAAGAGATGTAAAATAAGTCTGCTTAAAATTTAATAAGTCTCGCTATCTGCTATTCTATCGGCACGCTATGATGGCCGTTTTGACATGTTACAATAGCGACGTGAAATGTCAATTTATACTCGAAAAAAAATTATGAAATATATAAATTTTTATTGCAATTAATAAGTTGATTAAAAAGGTTTAATAAAACAAAAGTATAAATGGTTACTTAATATATTTGAACGAACTGAATATTGGAATGAATGTGCACACGACAAACAAATAAATACAAAAAGAGACCAAAAAAAGGTGCCTCAAAAGGCTATATTTAATTAGATTCGTCCATACTGCTATTTTCACTATCGCCACTGCTATCATCGCCTACGTTAATTATAAGTTCGTTTTCTAAAATATTATTGTTAAGAAATGACAATCGGACATGAGATGTCACTGCCAACGTTGTGGCAAAATGTCATTGTCATATTCACGAGTGAACGCTCTGAGTAAGATTATTATAGTCTGCACTTCCTCTTCCGGATGCTCGGTTGTTGGTCGCGGATTGAACTTTAAGATGTAAAAATAAATAATAGTTTCATTAATTAATAAATTTGAACTTGGGCTTGATAGCGTGGGGTTCTTTTCAAGATATTATCAAAATAACCCTTCTACTCATATCTGTTCATAAAATATTTATAACTACTGATACATGCACCCCACGCTTTTGGTACAATAAAATCATTTTTCATACACTATTTTTAATTCAAATTTACTTTCAATTTTTTAGTTGGATGTTTTATAAAAGCGTATTTTGTTAGTTTTTTTAAGCTATTATTTTTTTAGTTGAATTTCAATTTTTTAAATTTTTTTTTTAATGTTGATTTTCATCGGTCCTTAATAAGTATACCAAATTTCGAGTTAATCCGACGCTGTGAAGGGGGATACATACTAACATACATAGGTCTGAAGCTAATAAAAGCGTATTAAAAATAACCTTACATAAAAATTAATTGTAATTATTTTAAAGAAAAACCAGAAATAAAGAGGTCCAGTTAAAAAACAAGCCAGATTTTCATTAACTATCTATGTTCATATCTCTTTTATAATCTTCTCTTAATAATTTAACAGTTCTATTCACAACCATTTCCCAGTCTCCTTTAGTCACATATTCACAAGCTTAAGCAATAAATTTTGCGTCCTAAAATAATACATTCGATAAATTTTATGATGCACGTCACTACCTAGTATTGACCTATTGACAATAAAGAACAGCAATTAGCTCCTTCAAATGTAATTACTATTGACAAACGTCAAAAAGACCATCATAGCGTGCCGGTAGTGTAATAAAGCGTGGTTTTTATATCAAAAATAACATTTGTGTTTACTCACATCGTTTGTCTAAAATAAATAGAAAAAATAAGTTTATAACTGTTTGCAGTATGTACAATGTGTATTGTTATTATTATTTTTCAAATTAAACTTAACAGCGAATTCTATTCATCAATTAATATGACACGTTTTTTGTTGTGGCTTTTTATTGCACTGATGGGTGGACCAGCTCACATCCCACATGGTGTTAGGCGGTTACCGGGGCCCATAGACATCTACAACGTAAATGCCGCCACTCACCTTGAGATATGAGTTCTAAGGTCTAGTTACAACGGGTGCCCCAACCTTCGAACCAAAACGCATTACTGCTTCACGGCAGAAATAGACAGGGCGATGGTACCTACCCGCGCGGACTCACAAGACGTCCTACCATCAGTAATTACGCAAATTACAATTTTGCGGGTTTGATTTTTATTACACGATGTTTTTCCTTCACCGTTGAAGTCAATCTTGAACATTTATGAGAGAAATGAGACGTGATATACTTAAATTCGGCTTACGATTGCCTGTCTAAGACCTCAAAATGGATTTGAGCACCTGTATTTTGAGAGATCCTTTGCATATAAATGTTTTATTTGAATATTTAATCACACAATCACACAAGTTAGGGACGAGCAAGTTTATTTCTGCAGTGAAGCGAACACGCGTTCTTGTTTAAAGACTTCTCAATCTTTGCTCCAACCTTTGAGGAGGTCAACTAAGTCTTAAACATGTTCCCAGGTAGATAACATCCATTTTTTATAACCGTGAATACCTGTAACAGCTTAAATAAACCGTGTACTCATTCAACAATCCAGTGAAATGTAATAATGTAATAACTTACGCCAATCTGTAAATGAAAGCGAATTTTAAAAACCATATTTAGTTTTCTTAAGAGAACCATTTTGAAAATTAAACTTCAGTTGTTTATTTTCAAGCTTTCCTCTTTTAACTTTGTGTACTTTTTTTATTGCTAATTGGCTGGACGAGCTCACAGCCCACCTGGTGTTAAGGGATTACTGGAGCCCATAGACATCTACAACGTAAATGCGCCACCCACCTTGAGATATGAGTTCTAAGGTCTCAGTATAGTTACAACGGCTGCCCCACCATTCAAACCGAAACGCATTACTGCTTCACGGCAGAAATAGGCAGGGTGGTGGTACCTACCCGCGCGGGCTCACAAGTGGTCCTCCTACCAGTAAAATCGTTTAACTTAGTGTCGCGTTAATGGCAACCATAACCAATGGGGTCGCGATTTCGACGGCTTAGATTCGGCGGAACACTGCTTTTGCTAGGACCAGTGTTAGCATTGAAAGACTTCCCACGACACGTTTTCATTTTTTTAAATTCATGTAAACTCACCGTTAGCTGAAATAAGTAAATGATAATTGAATTTCAAAATGACAAAAGAAAAATAAACAAACTAATTGGTTGTCTGTAAAGTTGTCTTACGGACGATAGTTTTACGTGATAACCATTCGAACTGCTAGCTGTGACGTCACAAGAGACGTGTCACAAGCCAACGCTTTTTTTTTATTGCCGTATAGGCAGACGAGCATACCACGTGATAGTGATTGGTTACCGTCGCTGATGGACTTCAGCAATGCCAGGGCAGAGCCAAGCCGCTGCCTACCATTTAATACTCTCCACAAGCCTCGTTTGAAGAAGGACATGTCATAGCGCTCGGGAAACACCGTGGAGGGGAGCTCATTCCAAAGCCGGATGGTACGTGGCAGAAAAGATCTCTGGAAACGCACTGTGGATGAACGCAGTGGCTCCAGGTAGTATGGATAGACTCTACTCTGGTGGCGGACGGTGCGATGGTAAAAACAAGACGATGGTATCATCTCTAAACAATTGTTCTGAGCACTCCTTGGGCCGATCGTGCCTCTTTATCGGTTATTCCGCGCTCTCAGTCGCACGCTCAGGCTCAAACGGAACTTGATACTTTTTCGTGCGTGTAGCCGGCGTTCGTCGAAAATTATCACGTCACATTAACACGTCAAAAAATTTTCATTTTATTTCACATAATATGATTATAAATATGGTTCTATTGACGTACCGTTACTTCGTGCTGGAAATAAATTTCAAATCGTCTTTAACTGGTATACTTGTTAAAACTACGTCTTTTGTTTAGGGCTTGGATGGGTGGACGAGCTTACGGCCCACCTGGTTTTAAGTTGTTAGCGGAGCCCATAGACATCTACAACGTAAAGGCCACCCAACTTGAGACATGAGTTCTGAGGTCTTAGTTTTAACAGCACAACGCTTGCCCCAGCCTTCACAACGAAGCATATTATGGCATTATGGCAGAAATAGGCAGGCTGGTGGTACCTTTTTTTTTTTTTTTTTTATTGCTTTTTTTTTTTTTTTTTTTATTGCCCTTGTAGGCAGACGAGCATACGGCCCACCTGATGGTGAGTGGTTACCGTCGCCCATGGACTTCAGCAATGCCAGGGGCAGAGCCAAGCCGCTGCCTACCGCTTAATACTCTCCACAAGCCTCGTTTGAAGAAGGACATGTCATAGCGCTCGGGAAACACCGTGGAGGGGAGCTCATTCCATAGCCGGATGGTACGTGGCAAAAAAGACCTCTGGAAACGCACTGTGGATGACCGCAGTGGCTCCAGGTAGTATGGATGAACTCTACTCCGGTGGCGGGCGGTGCGATGGTAAAAACGAGATGCCGGTATCATCTCGAACAATTCCACAGAGCACTTGCTTAGATGGTTGGACGAGCTCACAGCCCACCTGGTGTTAAGTGGTTACTGGAGCCCATAGACATCTACAGCGTAAATGCGCCACACACCTTACCGTACCAACCTAACCGTGAGGACTCACAAGACGTCCTACCACTAGTAACTACGCAAATTAACATTTTGCGGGTTCGATTTTTAACCCAACGATGTTATTCCTTCACCGTGGAAGTCAATCGTGAACATTTGTTAAGTACGTGTATTTCATTAGAAAAATTGGTACCCGCCTGCGGGATTCGAACACCGGTGCATCGTTAGATACGAATGCACCGGACGTTATCCTGTGACTTCGACCAACCTAGTACAATCAACTGAGTTTGGTTCGATTCTGATTCGGTGGTAGATTCAGCGAAGCACTGCAATTGCTAGAGCCTAGTGTTATCTCTCTCATCTTAAGTCCTGTGGACTCACCTACCAAGCTACGCGTAGTCGAAACATCCTCAAGGATTGGATAGGAAAATAAATAGGTATTACTGTATAAACGAATAGTATCTTCACAGTAGAATTATGTAGTTAACTTCTTGATTCTAGATAGCGACGTTCACTCCGTGAGCACCGGTGACCCCACGACACCGTGTCAGCTATGTGAACTTAATTATTTGACAAAAAAGTAATTTGTACTCACAGCGGCCGTATTATTTAGCTGTTAAAAACAAAACAAAAAAACATATTAGATCGCTTTTGTGTTTTTGAATTTACTATAAAAATTCACTTTAAATGTTGTTTCTTTATTTTTACAAGTCAGTATAGTATTTATTAGTAGTAAGTGGTATGTAGTTTGATAAATTAATGAAACAAATTAAATAAAAATAAAAATGATGGGCGTGCAACTTGATAAAAGTGAAATTTCTTTTGTAGTATTGTAGTTTTCTTCATGTTTCATCCTTAAATCATATTTCTCGCTGTGTATAAGAGAAACGACCTAGCTCGCTTTGTCCTCTCCCTCCCTCCACGGTCGAGTGTTTCGCGAGACGCTCTGTCTATTTTCCCACTCTCGCTCGTCCTAAATTGTATCTTTTCTCTCTAGCCGTAACGAATCTGTCGCGAGTTAAATTTTACTCTCAAAGCGCCTGAAGAAGTTACACTTCAAGAAACTTTGTTATTACAGAACAACATATTGAAGTCTTAATTAAAATTACAACTATAAGTATAATTAGAAGTTTTTAGATATTATGCATCTTCCACCTCCTTGCTTCGACTATATTACTATCACGACACGTCAATCTGTTCTCGGCGACGTCGACCGCCTCACTCCCGGCCTTCGGTTTAAGCGACTTTTTTCCAACATTACAAGAGAACCATTTAAAGTTTAAAATTTGGAAAAAAATATCATGACCCAAAAAAAATCTTTAGATATTCGAACAGGATAAACTTAACAGAAGTTCAATTAAAGACCTCAAACTGTTGATGTTGATGCCATATAAAATGCACCTTTAATTACGAAGATAAATGTCGCGTGTTAACCGAAATGACGCTTAAACCAAATAGCATTTCAGCCCTCCGATTCTATTCAACATATTGAAAGTATTCGACACTTCGCTAACATCCTAATAGCTACTCTACCTACGACACATGAACAATAACTGACAAACGTAATACAGGTATCGTGCGACAGAGACAACGCTCTAAGACCGACTAAGTCTCCGACCTAAGCTGACTGTCTCTTTCCAACGACCGAAGTGCAACATTTATCGCCGGGCACTGTACAGCTTACATGCCAGTTTAAATGAAAATACTTAAATCAAATTATATTCCAAACTCTTACTGGCTCTGTGTCGTTGCCAACTGTGTTCTGGAAAGAAAATTATAACATTAGATGTATTAGTTTGAGACAAAGGGCAGATCTTCCACTGAACGGCTGTTGTGTTCTTTAGACCTATGTGACGCACCAAATGTTCGGACTTGTAACTTGAAAATATTTTATGCGCAATATCAAAATATCTTATTCCCTATTATACTCAGAGATTTCATGGTTTTTTTTAAAATAACAATCCAATATCCATAAAGTAAAACTATATAATTTGTTCTGGAATCTAACTATAGATTTTTGAATGATGCGCTTACAACAGCAGACATATTGATTTTAATTAAATTAAAATATAATTGTACTCATACCAGTTGCTCAGTACTCAATTTAACAAACAAAGCTTGGTCACCCTGTTGCGCTAAAGATTCATTTGTTTTCGCAAATACACCTAAAGGCAGTGAAAAAATTCAATACTTAGGTATCAATACAGCCGAGTCTTCATTTTTTTTTATTGCCTTTTTAGGCTGACGAGCATACGGCCCACCTGATGGTGAGTGGTTACTGTCGCCCATGGACTTAGGCAATGCCAGAGGCAGAGCCAAGCAGCTGCCTACTAAATTTTATTTAATTCCCTCACCCTTTTTCCTACCCGCATTCCCTTCAAACCCTTCGCTATTCATCCTAGAAAGAACGCACCGTAACATACAAGCGCTCATTAAATTACTTACTGTAGTAGCTGATGTTTCAGACTGAAATAAGATGAACAGATTAATAGTAAATTAATAATAAGATTGAATCCTTTACTATGGTTTAAACATGGTCATGTTCTCGCCCGTTCTAAACAAACCTTCCAATAACCGTACGCGGGTCGAACGAATTATAGATCCAATATTATTAGCGCGTAGATTCTTTTTTTCCTACTTAATCGTTGGTAAATTAAGGCCGATTTCAGTTACCGGTAGGTGAGCGCATAGGGCTCAACCTGAGAGAGCTTGCTAGCACTAGCCCTAACACGAGCAGCGCATGTGGAAATGGAGACTAGGAACAAAAGCATCTCTAGCCCATGTAGCGCCTGTGTTCAATTATTCCGATCCTGCGGACAGAATGGAAAACAGTTGACGTCGCCCAAAACACGTCATTTCGGATGCACCGGTCGTGGTTCTCGTCGAACCTGAAGCTTGCGACGAAGGGCTCGGCGAGTAAATTAACCCACAGACACCGCCCACTGAGTTTCTTGCCGGATCTTCTCAGTGGGTCGCGTTTCCGATCCGGTAGTAGACTCTGCGAAGCACGGCTCTTGCTAGGGTTCGTGTTAGCAACTTCGTCAGGTTTGAACCCCGTGAACTCACCTACTAGTTAAGGTTACGCTGAAATAGCCTCTCAAGGCTATCAGCATAGGTAGGAAAAAAAGGTTCAATTATTACCCTAGCGATCTCTAGCAAACAGGGTACAAATCTAATGGGTTCATTGGAACCGCTGTGCCTAAACCCTGCACCGTAGGAGAAGCTGCCACAGATTATTTAATAAAAAAAGTGAGCTAATTAAAAATTAAATACGTTCTGTTGGCTCACCACAGCTGAAGGAGTCTGTAAAAATATATTATGATTCAGTAGATAAGTTAGTAATATCAAACGTTATAAGAACTTCGAGAAGGAATCAATATTAATACTGATTTATCTGCTTACAGTGACAGCTACTGATGAATTCTGAAACAAAAATATTGCTATGTTAACTTTTAACGCCTTCAAGATGCAAACTGATGGTAGGACCTCTTGTGAGTCCGCACGGGTAGGTACCACCACTCCGCCTATTTCTGCCGTGAAGCAGTAATGCGTTTCGGTTTGAAGGGTGGGGTAGCCGTTGTAACTATACTGAGACCTTAGAACTTATATCTCAAGGCGGGTGGTACGTATGTCTATGGGCTCCAGTAACCACTTAACACCAGGTGGACTGTGAGCTCGTCCACACATATAAGCAATAAAAAAAGACCTTCACAATAAATGCTAAGTACAGAAAAAATATGGCTACACTCACTTCCGCCGCGGCTGACTTATTCTAGACAGGAAACAGAAATAAACTCATTAATAATATTAATAACCGGGCACAAATCACGCACGGTCACCTGGCCCCAAATTAGGATTCCCTGTGTTATGGATATCAGAGACTGATATACATACTTGTATTTGTTTAAATTTATACATTTAGAGATAATAAACGCCCAGACAAAAAGCAAATAAGCCTGTTCATCACACAATGTTTGCCTGATGTGGGAATCGAACCCACGACTTTCGACACGACAGTCAGGGCCGCCGACTACCGCACCGCTGAGTCAGTCGAAAAGAAACTGTTTCCACGATTAATTGAAACAGCTTTATACGCTTTAATCTAGCCTTTTTTAAGATTCGTTTCATCCGTGACCAAAGAAAGGACCAGTGCTGAACAGAAACAATGTAACCTTTTTATTACCATTACAATGACAGCTACCGTCGTAATTTTAATAAAAATGTTTTAGGTATATTCGTTTCCGAGTTATTGGAAACGTGATAAGTTGAAAGATTCCGGATATGATATAATCTACCAAAGTAATTTTCATTAAAGACATCTCCAATTAACTTGAAAATTTTAACAAAGATTATGGTACCCGTGATGTTACAATAATTTAATTACTCCATATTATTTCATAAACGAAGAATAATTAGATATAAGTACACCTTTGAATCCAAACGACACTTACATTCGTGTGGTGTGTAGCCATCATAAAACACAAGATATTTGACAGATGCCTGAATCCCGCTTCCGACATTTTTAAGATAACCTTGCATATATACAAGTTCCGAACAACATCATTCGGACCGTCGGTCTACCGAGCAATACCACCCGCTCAGTGGAAGATCTTCCCTTTGTCGTATATCTCCCCACAATTTGTTCGTATTACATTGCGTGTCGTAAAACGTTTTTGTGTTACATTGCGTGTTTCAAAGACATCCGGCTATTGAAACCGGCATTACTTACCATCTTTGCTTCCTAGAATCAATCCTTGTATGTAAACTTACCGAGGCTATACCTGCTGAGCTCTAAAAGAATAGAGAATGCTTATGAAATAGTTTTTGGAACAGTTGGTAAGGATCTTGTTAATAATGTCCGCTACATTAGATTTGAAATAAACCATTAGTGGTGTAGCGAAGGGTCATAGCTTCGCCGAATGCGAGGGCGACCGCAGTGGTGCTCAGCCTGAAAGAATTTGCTAATACTAGCCCTAGCAAAATCAGAGCTGAATTACTGAAGGCCATGGGCGACAGTAACCACTCACCATCGGGTGGGCCGTATGCTTATCTACCTACAAAGGCGATAAAAACAAAATAAAAAATAAAGAATTCCAAACGGAAGAAGATGTAACTAAGTGTACAGGGGCGTCCCACTAAATGCGACGTTAATGCGACTAAAACCCACCTGGTGTTAATGGCTACCGGATCCTATAGACATCAATAATGTAAATGCCGCCACCCACTATGAGACATGAGTTCTAAGTCTCAGTTTTACAATACAACGGCTGCTCCACTCTTCAGACCGAAACGCATTACTGGTTTCCAGCAGAAATAGACAGGGTGGCGGTACCTACCCGTGCGGGCTCACAAAACACCCTACGATCAGTAATGTATTCGAAAAACAAGTTAAATATTAAAACTCAGGTGTAGCATTTAATAACTTACCACAGAAGTGTTCGCGGAACTCTAAAATAATAAAGAATTTGATTATATTTGAGTTAAACGTGTATATTGTATTTAAAGCTTCCTTAGTGTATATTAACTTACCGCAGGCGAGACTGTGGAACTCTAAAATTAAGAAGAACGTCAGCATATTTGAGAAATAGATTGTGGAATTAAAAACTACCCTACAATTAATGTATTTACTCACCGCGGCCGCATCTGTAGAGGTCTAAAATATGGCAGAATTCAAATATATTTAAGTAAAAAATAATAAGTATTAAATCAAGAATTCAATTAATAATTTCTATACAAAAAAGACATACCGGATCTTCTGATTTCTAAAAATAAATACGTTTAATTTTAAATTGTGCGACATTGTTTATCTCTCAATGTATTATGTCAGGGAAATATTGAGGTTAAGTCTTTTGGCTGAATGGCAAAGAGTTAATTGAACTTATGTAACATATTTTGATTTTGTTAATATGATAGAAATAATATGATAGAAATAAGAAGCACCATCTCACTGTATTAAAAGTTTCCGCTGAAGGGAAGAGAAGACCTTAAAAAACTCACCGCTGGCATCATTTGAACTAAGATTAAGCTCAAAGCAAATATGTATTTTCCTTGATGCATTCTGAAATGGTAATCACTGATTTTTAGATTGAAATTCTATTGTCATGCGATTTGAAGAGTTGAGAAACTGATGAAAGGCAGAGGAAACAATGCAGCCACTTGGAAGACAAGTACAAAGTTGCTTATTTTAGAGAAGAAACTGTTTATCTGATGCATGAAAGAGGAGTGCATGCGACAGAGATGCGAATGTTGAGATGGATGTGTGGAGTGACAAGAATGGACAAAATAAGGAATGAGTATATCAGAGGAAGTGTGAAAGTAGCCCCGGTAATCAACAAATTAAAGAGCAGACGCTTAGCGTGGTATGGACATGTGATGCGTAGAGAGGAGATGCATGTCACTAGGAGATGTATGGAAATGGTAATGCAAGGTAGAGGGGGAAGAGGTCGACCGAAGAAGACATGGATGGAGTGTGTTAATGACGATATGAGAGAGAGAGGAGTGAGTGTTGAAATGACGGCTGATAGAAGAGAATGGAATAATTCGCTGTGCCAACCCCACCTAGTGGGATAAGCTGGAAACAAAGAAGAAGAAACTGTTTATCTGTTAACCCAGGATAAATGATAAATCATACTTGAATAAGAAGAAACTGTTTATCTGTTAACCCAGGATAAATGATAAATCATACTTGAATAAGAAGAAACTGTTATCTGTTAACCCAGGATAAATGATAAATCATACTTGAATAAGAAGAAACTGTTTATCTGTTAACCCAGGATAAATGATAAATCATACTTGAATAAGAAGAAACTGTTTATCTGTTAACCCAGGATAAATGATAAATCATACTAGAATCTATACTAATGTTATAAATGTGAAAGTGTGTTTGTTTGCGTCTTTGTTTGTTTTTCTTTCAAGTTGAAACTAAGCAACTGGTTATCTTTTTTTTTTTAATAAATAGTGTGGCGGGTAGCCGTCTTAGAGCTTATGTTATGTATGTAAGTTCGCATGTATACAAGTTCCGAAAAACAACATTCGGATCGTCGGTCTACCGAGTAATATCACCCGCTCGGTGGAAGATCTTCCCTTTGTCGTTAAGGCCGCTGTAACTATAAGTACAGTAGATTGGGGTTCCTCCCAAGAGACTATAGTTAGAATAGGGAATAATCTAGAATGTCACAATACTCTTATTGAATTGTTACATTTAGCTTTGTTGAACCGAAAATTACTTTTATTTAGTGTTTAAGAATATTAAATAGTTTAATTTTGTCATCAAAGTTTTGTAACTAATCAAAGATATTAAAAACTTAAACACATAAAAAAGTAAAAAAGTTATTAGGTCGCGTAGCGTGTCTATGTCTAACAGTGGACTAAAATAGGATGTTAATGGCCATGATTAAGGAGAGTGACATAGGCTTTTTTTATTGCTTAGATGGGTGGACGAGCTCACAGCACACCTAGTGTTAAGTGGTTAAGGCCCATACACATCTACAAAGTAAATGCCACCACCCACCTTGCGATATAAGTTCTATGGTCTCAGTATAGTTACAACGGCTGCCCCACCCTTCAAACCGAAACACATTACTACATAACGCAGAAATAGGCGGGGTGACGGTACCTACCTACTACCAGTGAAAAATAAATACAAAAATAACCTGAAAAAAACATCTACTTCTAATGTAAAAGCAATTTTAATCGCGTTTACGCCCCACATATAACCGAAGAAGACACCAAAAATATATATTATTGTATATCGAGGGCTGAAATGTTATTTGGTTTAAACGACATTTTTAGTACTCTACAGGAGAGCCGTTTAAAGTTAAAAAATTTGGGAAAGAATATCATAACAAAAAATAACTTCTCCAGCTATTTGACAAATGGAGTAAGCTTAATTGAAGTTCAACTAAAAACATCCAACTTTTGATGTCGATAGCAAATAAAACGCACCTTTAAGATAAATGTTGCGTAATAATCAAAATGTTGCTTAAACCAAATATCTTTTCCCCCTACTATATTATATTATTTACCTGTACATATAAATTTGACTTTTCGAATACAATTTTTGAATATAATCAAGCCAGTGTGCGCCTAGCGTTTCATACAGAATTTCAGTTTCAGCAATAAAATTGTTTATCGTGAAACTAAAATTTATTGTATTACACGCTATAAATTCTTAACTTGATATGTGGTTTCATTGTTGGGCAGTTATATGAGTAAGATCGATCGAGTATCCCAAAAGCGGTTTTGAGCATGGATGTGGTTAGGCGGCAATTCCACAATTCGTGGCGCCCTAAAGGATAAAGCATCCATTTAATGTACAGACTGACTCGGCAGGTTGTGGGTTCCGCATTGGGCAAACATTCGTGTCAACAGCTTTGTTTGCTCTTGGCCTATGCTTATCTATATCTGTACTAATATATAAATCTACAGTGGTTTTTACGGATGTTCCCTTATAACTACTGAACCATGCATCCGATTGACTTGAAACTTGGTATCCATAAAGAAAATACATGTACTTAATGGATAGGTTAATATTTACATGAGTGTTGGACTCCCTACACAGTTGTGAGGGCGTTAATGATGAGAATCTTTGTGGGGGTGAGAAATAATAATGTTAATTTTAAATGCCCAGCGATGCGGACGGGTACAGCTAGTATCTATATATGTATACATTTAAACGTATATAAGTATTTATGTCAGTCTCTGGTACCCGTTATTCCCGATTTTGCGGACAGAATGGAAAGCAGTCGACGTCGCCCAAAACACGTCATTTCGGATCCTCCCGATCCACTAACGGTGCTTTTAGGCACTGCAAACACCGGTCATCGTTCTCGTCGAACCCGTCGCTTGCGAGGAAGGGCTCGACGAGTAAATTAACCCTCAGACACAGCCCACTGAGTTTCTCGCCGGTTATTTTCAGTGGGTCGCGATTCCGATCCGGCGGTAGATTCAGCGAAGCACTCCTCTTGCCAGAGCTAGTGTTAGCAAACTCTCTCAGGTTGAGCCCGTGAGCTCACCTACCCGCGCGTATCTGGAATAGCCTCTTTGATTACCAGCGAATAGTTAGAAAAAAAAAACATCGTTTGATAAAAACCAATCCCGCAAATTTTTCTCTTACAACATTAAAACGAACTCTCATACAAATATATACAATAATTTTATTTACATATAATTTTATATACAATGTTCAATTTGTTCATTTCGCTTCCTCAGTCTTCTCTTTGTACGTGACAACGCCTTTCTCGATCATCTCCGGTATTTCCACCGCCAGCCAGGGACCCAGCTAGAAAGGAAAGTGTAATTGGCAAGTTGCAGCATCTTCCAAGAAAGATTTACATATCGACGCTTGAAAGGCAAACGTGACTAAGCGACAATGCGTGAACTTTACAGTAGACTAATTTAAAGTTGAAATACCTGAAAAAAATTCTATTTTAACGAATCTAGTTGTAGGATTGAAATGATTTTAATAGATCTAGAAATATATATTTTTTGCGCATCGAATATGGTTATTGCATATCATTTATGTATAAAGCAGTTATTGTCGCTTAGTCACGTTGGCTTTCAAGCGTCGAGATATATTAACTACACTAATCAAACACAGGAAGTTTCTGAGCCGATAAACAACAAACGTAAGTCGTTGTGGCCTAAAGGATAAGACGTCCGGTGCATTCGTGTTGAGCGATGCACCGGTGTTCAAATCCCGTAGGCGGGTACCAATTTTCCTAATGAAATACGTACTCAACAAATGTTCACGACTGACTTCCACGGTGAAGGAATAGCATCGTGTAATAAAAATCAAACCCGCAAAATTTAAATTTGCGTAATCACTGGTGGTAGGACGTCCTGTGAGTCCGCACAGGTAGGCACCACCACCCTGCCTATTTCTGCCGTGAAACAGTAATGCGTTTCGGTTTGAAGGGTGACCTTCTTTCTCCAAGCGAGGCTCAAGAATGCTACCTAAACTATCATAGCCCATGCTAAATTGTGAACTGTATGATTGTCAGAATTCGATATCCTTTAAAACTAACAAAATTTTATTTAATTAACTAGCTGACCCGGCAGACTTTGTAGTCCCTCAATCGATAAATAAAAAGACCTAAACTTTTGTATAAAATAAACTTAAAACAAACAAAAGGAATCCGTCCGACGGGGGACACATCAAAAGAAAAACAAAATTGTTATTTTTATTTAATTCGGAGCATTTTCCTATTTTCATCTACCTTTTAAGCCTTCTCTGGACTTCCACAAATGATTGAAGAACAAAATTAGCCAAATTAGTCCAGGCGTTCTCGAGTTTTAGCGAGACTAACAAACAGCAATTCATTTTTATATATATAGATAGATAGAAGTATCATGCTATTCTCTTGGGTAAATACCATGAGAACTCACCCCAAGAGCCATGGCATGGGCAATCCCAAACCTCGGCACGTTCCTCGCCCACAACGGCTTGAAATGATCAGTGAGGCATATCTTGCCACCTCGGTACATCTTCGCTGTCTTACCGTCAAGACCGGGCAGGGCTATTTCTGGTGCGGTCTTTGGATATGTTATCGGTATCTGAAATAGCAAGTGTGTATAAGTCTAGATTAAGCCATGACGTCATAAGGGACTTGCCAATAGACATAATAATAATACGCATTCATGAATTTTTTTTACTATGATGAAAATAATGTTATGTAATAGAAATCAATGAGGAATTCATGCATATTATTTATTGTACTGTACGCCCCTGCAAGAAGATAGTACTATTATTCTATACATTACTACACTGAAGAAATAATGAGTTTCCAATTGAAACGGTTATACAACTGTTACAAGAGATAGCCTTTTTTTTATTGCTTAGATGGGTGGACGAGCTCACAGGCCACCTGGTGTTAAGTGGTTACTGGAGCCCACGGACATACACTTGTATGTGAAACTCATAAGCATTCAAATGTTTTTGGTTATAATAAATGAACATTACTCACGTCAAACTCAAGGTCAAACTCATACTTCAGGAGGTTATGAACAAACCAGCATTTGCCGAACCATCTGGTCCCGGTTTTGTCAGACTCGAGACGGAACCAGTCATTATCAGCAGACTTGTTGTTCTGTACGTACTGTAGTGTAACAAAAAAATTCTATTAAATACTGTTCACGTACACAGATCTTCTAGTATGGGCGATTTTTATAGTTCTGGGCTGTGTCATCCCAATACCAAGGTGAGCGATAGAATTCATCATGTGGTGTCCATCGAATCAGCTGTGATAACTTATTGCAAAATACAATATGGTTGAATGAATTTGAAGAGACCCAGGCCTTAAATGAGTTCAAGCCCGATATACTTGGAGACGACTACCTGGAGACATGAGGTCATTCTCAGTAGCATTGTATAGAAGCTGCAATTGTAGAATGCATAGCTGCATCTTGATAAGGTAGCGGCACTGAACTGTGTGAGCCCACATTAAACCCGACCTTGTTTAACCAGTAAACATTTATCTGGAATTTTCAATGATTTCCTGAACAGACTTCTTGTTGCTTATAGTCAAAATATTAAATAAGACACAAAATACGTATACAAGAAAATTATTATCTAAAGTGGAAGTAATATTGTGGAATTTTAGGTTACATGTATTTGATGCAAAACACGTAAGAAACATACAGAATGTTGCAGCATATTCTTGTGAAAGTAAGCTAGAATAAGCTGACCCTGTTAACAGTGAGAATTGAAATACCTTTATGAGCGCTTGGTACTCTTCTTTTAATCTGTTCACCCATAGCTCCTTGTCCCTGGGTCCTGCTTTAGTCTGCAGTAAAGGGATGCTGCTCAAAGTCCTCTTAGTGCCTTCATCAACCATTATTAATGGATATTAATCATTAAAACATTCCAAATATCGAAATATCAACGTCGAAAGTGTACACGTTAATTGTATACGATCGAATGTCAAATTTACGTTTGACATCAATGACATCAGAAACATAGTGTCAGAGTGGCAGTTACATTTTCCAACGGGAAAGGCGACGGAGGTGATACCCCATACAGCGTTATCTTTTATATGCTCTGTCACATAAAAAATATGTAACGGCGCCGCGGCGATTCATTCGCCAAATGACATGGTTGAAATGTAGTGAGGAAGATTCATTTGAGACTGTTATCAATAGGTATAGAATCAAATGAAACGTGTTAATATGAGATGAAATAAAGTGCCTGTACACTGTTGAAAATTTACAGAGCGCAAATTTTTGGAACAAAATTAAAAGTGACGTTCACAGGGATTTTGTTATATTTTTCCACACTTCCATATTTTCACAGATTTTTAACGGTTAAAAGGAGACAATATACACCATTGAGTTATAATATTATGGCTGTTAAAGCCATGTTATTGAGAATCTATTGTCAACTTACATTCATACACTGAAGTGGACTTTTTGGCGGGAACGCGTGGAGTGAAGTTGTGTGATTTGTTTTATTTTGTCTATTTAGTGTTTCTTCGGGTTTAAATGTGTAATAATGGTGGTTTATTAACCGTTTAATATCTGTGAAAGTGCACAAATGTGGGAAAATGAAACAAAGGCGCTGGACGAAACTTCTCGGGATCCTCCAAAAAGTCCACTGAAAAAATCTTAGTAAATGACCACCATTTTACTGAGATTAGATTTCATCTCATATCATCTCATTTAATTTCATCCCAGTTGATTAATGTCTCAAATTAATCATTTTCAAATCATTTCACTCCATAACATAATTTTTCATAAAATTAAGAATATACATTAAAATAAGACATGACTTAAAGGTCTCAGTTACCAGGTCATAAAATCTCTTAAAAAAAAAAAAAAAAACATACACTGAAGTAGGAAACCTATGCATTCATAGCACTCATTATTGTCAACATGACATTGACTGATGTATAACTTCATAGTACGTTATTTACTTGTTGAAAATATTCTCAATGTTTTCACACTTATTAAATTTTTAACGTTATTCATTTGAATCGTTATTAATAATATTAGTCAATCATTTGCATAATCATTTGAACATATATTTGAATGTTAACTACCGCTGAAACCGTCGGCTATTAGAAAGAGATCTAAATTTAGATATTGCATTAGCAACAAATAATAGTTTTGAAATACGCGATAGGTATGTTGGATTTTCACTAATTTAATGCTCTCGTCTAGTGCATGGTCATGTGAGCTTGTCCTAAATGAATTTGTGCGATCGTCTTGAATATCGGTGAGTTTGCAAAGCTTACAAAGCGCGTAGCAATAGCTCGGTGTTGTGGTTTTCCGTGAATATATGTGTATCCGTGTAACTATACTTGAGACCTTAGAACTTGTATCTCAAGGTGGGTGGCGCATTTACGTTGTGGATGTCTATGGGCTCCAGTAACCACTTAACACCAGGTGGGCTGTGAGCTCGTCCACCCATCTAAGCAATAATAAAAAAATAAAAAAATATTCAATCGAAGGGCCACCCACCAAAAGGTCAGGGTAGCCGTCATCAACTGTGTTTTTCATATACCAAAGGCCAGGACGTTCGAAAAGAAATATATTGGTAGGCAGGTAAACAGGCAAAAGTGACAAAAAGCAAAAGCAAGCAAAAAGTCTTACATAGTCATCTGGCCCCAATAAATGTTTAAATAAAAACATATATATAGATATTAAACAACCAGACAAAGAGCAAACAAACTTGTTCATAACACTAATATTTGCTTGATGTGGGAATCAAACTCACAACCCTTGGCCCAGTAATCAAACAGTCATTATAGATACAGTGTTACATAAATTATAATTGTGTAAATGATTGAATAAAAAATTAAACATACATATCTATATATTACTATGTGATCTTTATGTACCCTTTTACAAACATTGCGCGAGGGAGGAGTATGAAATTTCTTGCACTTATAAAGAATATAGAAAAGGAGTGTAGAATGCCATTTTATTTTAAATTTGCATAAAAAATACATTAAATCTAAAAAAAACATTACACACACTACCATGTATTTGAATCAACACATATTAATATATAGCCTTTGTTTATTGTCAAATGTTTGTTAATAATTAAGTAATGTCTGCAAATTGAGAATAGATTAATATTGTTTGACTTTAATATTATTTGTCTATAGAGTAGTCTTGTTGAAATCTGTGATAAAAAACTATAATAGTCTTTGAAAATAGAACTAATAATGTTCAAACTTATAATTTCATTTCGTTACAGTTGAAATTCGACGACTGGTCGACCACTAGTATATATGAATATAGATAAATAAGTATTTACTGGGCACATAATGGGTTCAGAACAGTCATCGGTACCACCTAAAAGGCAAACCCAAAGAGTGCCACTAGTACGGAGAGGCTATACTATTGCTGTCTCCAATGTACAAGGTAAATAAGTACAATTTCATACTTAAACTTGTAGGGGTTTATATACATTTACAACACATTCTATATTACGACAGTCTGTAGTGTACAGATGGTAGAGCCGGTCGTTTCTTGCCAGGCATCATAAATCATTAGCTACCAATGAACTTTAATTTCTACATACTGCTTAATAGGTGACTGCAACCCAATTATACATCACCCAAAAATTCTTTTCAAAATTTCTAAATCTCATCTTTACTGGAACGATTTTTATTGTGAAATAAGGCTCCACAAGTTTGTCAATGAACTTCTACTGTTATTGTAATGTAAATATTGATTATAAAGCATAGTCAATAAATACGTAGAGTATAGTCATGCAGTTTTGAGCTATCCATGTATTCCTGCTGAATTCCTTTCATTTGTAAAGTAATTTGTGATTATAACAACAGTATAGTAATCACAATGTCAGAATTAACATCTAAGGGCTAAAGGCTATTTGGTTTAAGCGACATTTTTACAACCTTACAGGAGAGCCATTTCAAGTTTAAAATTTTGCAAAAATATCATAACTAATAATCTTCTTCAGCTATATTTAATTGAACTTCGATTAAAAATATCGCCCCGTTGATGACGATACCAAATAAAACGCACCTTTAATTACAATTTTAACGGTAGGCAGTGGATTGGCTCTGCCCCTGGCATTACTGAAGTCCATGGGCGACGGTAACCACTCACCATCAGGTGGGCCGTATGCTCGTCTGCCTAAAAGGGTAATAAAAAATAAATAAAAAATAAAGATAATGTCGCGTTTTCTATGATATGTCGCTTTTCGCTTGCTATAATGACAGTAAAAACGAAAATTAAACTTTAATAAAAAAATATGCCTTCATTCATTCACAGAAACATCAAGGCATGATCAGCAGACGAGTGGAAACAATTCACCAGGAGCAAGTGTTTGCTCCGACTCGGAACTGCCTTACATATCATATACTGTTGATCGACCTATAGGGGGTATGTACAGATGTTCACAAATGTAGCTTGCATTTAAAATCAGCTGATAAGTAAGGTCAGCGGCACCGCAATTTCATGTCAGTGGCTACTTAGTGTTGGCTTCAAATGATTGCTCTTCGGACGTCCACTTAATATTAATTATTGCATGAATATCACATCTCAGGTACAATCTGATCCTTGTGCGCAAGTAAAATATATGTTTTTTTTATTTTTTTATTGCTTATATAGGTGGAGGAGCTCACAACCCACTAAGTGTTAAGTGGTTACTGGAGCCCACAGGCATCTACAACGTAAATGCGCCACCCACCGTGAGATATAAGTTCTAAGGTCTCAAATATAGTTACAACGGTTGCCCCGCCCTTCAAACCGACACACATTACTGCTTCACGGCAGAAATAGGCGGGGTGGTGGTACCTACTCGTGCGGACTCACAAGAGGACCTACCACCAGTAATAAGTATGATTGTGACGAAGGAGTTCACCCATCTATGCATTAAAAATAGTTTAAAAAAAAAACATAAGGGATACAACATTTAGAAGCTAACTTCCTCCTCCTTTCATCGATAATCCTCAATGTTATAATTTTTTTTACATTATCACATTAACATACTTACTATTACTTTTACTTACTTACTTTACTTATAATATTACTTACTTACTATTGCTCATTGAATTTAAGTTATAGTAGTTCAACTAAGATTAGTTAAAGTTATCACTTTTGTCAGGAGACCCAAGACGCACGATTTTTTGTATAGATCTATTGTTAATTCTTTGATTGTTTCACTGTAGATTCCCCGAAGGCAGCTTCGAAGAGCCAGAGGATCACAGACAAGAAGTCGTTGCTGCAACGCCGCCAGTTGAGCCTGCAGGCGCGTAAGGCGAGACGCACACGGGACATCGTCGTGGTCAAGCCAGCCACTGACGAACAGCTGGACGAGGATATAAGGAGATTACAGGTGAGAAGAAAATTACGTTTTTGAAGTCAAACTTCTTTAGGCGCGTTGAGAGTAAAATTGGACTCGCGACAGATTCGTTACGGCTAGAGAGAAAAGATACAGTTTAGGAAGAACGAGAGTGAGAAAATAGGGCGTCTCATGAACCACTCGACTGTGGAGAGAGGGAAAGGACAAAGCAAGCAAGGTCGTTTCTCTTATACACAGCGTTCCCTATTACAAGAGAAGCATAAAATAAGTTTCACTTCTTTCACGTGCACCAAGTTGCACGCGCTCCTTTTTTTGTAAATAAAGTTTCACACAGTTGAAGACATAAGTGCATGAAGGGGTTATGTACAATTTTTAAGATATTTGAGTTTTTACATTGAATGAAAGTGCTATATGCCCATAAACCATATTAGACCTTAAAACTTCGGGTTTAAAGGCTATTTTAAGCTATGTACGACGAAAAAGTACAAGTCACAAAAGTTTGTAACCCGTTTTCTCAAAATCAACAAATGTATCATATCCCCTTCATCCACTGATGTCTTCAATTGCTACAGATGTTATTAAGTTTACTTTCAGCCAGTATAGGGCTTATAAAAAAATTATTAATTCCAGGAAATACCAACGTTTTTGCCGATAATGAGAGGTACCTTAGGATTGCCCGGAGCTAGAGACACTGAAATATTAGAAGGTATAATACATACACGGTACAGATTGCAAAAAAAAACTTATTTAATTTCTTTAACTTATTATCAGATTTAAGCATCTACAGTAATCCCCCTTATAGCACGGTACTTTTATAACGCGTTTTCTGATTACGCGATTTCAGTACATGGATATTCCCCCATGTAACGCAGGAATTTCACACTTTCTATTTCTGTGCAATCAAATTAATAATGATTTGTACAGTTGATAATTAATTTCGTGTACCTTTGCACATTGTGTCAATTATCATTGTGTTGTTATAAAATTAAATTATACGAATTTATTAAATTTATGTTTCTAGTTTTATAATTGTAAAAACATTGGCTATATTGTATTTGTACATTACGTGTTATATGGGGTCATGCAGGCGCGTTATGCGAGAATACTCTTACAACGCGTCTCCTATAACGCGGAACCAATATACCGTGTTATAGGGGGGATTATTGTAGTTTTCGACTAACTTGCTGATATTGTAAGATCTATTGGCATATTGCGGCATCCATGAGTACATTAGTTGACATTAGTACGTTATCCTAAGTACTTAACTTTAATAGAATTATAGTATGGCCGTTGCACTATAAAACGTGAGAATAAAAACTCCTTTCTTAAGTAAATGGGCCGTGATTACGTCGCTCATGTGAACAATAATTTATAAAAAAACGATATATATATTTTTTTATTGCTTAGGTGTGTGGACGAGCTCACAGCTCACCTGCTGTTAAGTGGTTACTGGAGCCCATAGACATCTACAATATAAATGCGCCACTCACCTAGAGATATAAGTTCTGAGGTCTCAAGTATAGTTACATCGGCTGCCCCACCCTTCGAACCGAAACGCATTACTGCTTCACGGCAGAAATAAGCAGGGCAGTGGTACCTACCCGCGCGGACTCACAATAGGTCCTACCACCAGTAATTACGCAAATGATAATTTTGCGGGTTTCATTTTTATTACACGATGTTATTCCTTCACCGTGGAAATCAATCGTGAACATTTGTTGAGTACGTATTTCATTAGAAAAATTGGTACCCGCCTGCGGGATTCGAACACCGGTGCATCGCTCAACACGAATGCACCGGACGTCTTATCCTTTAGGCCACGACGAGATTTGGAGACAAAGCAAATTTCGTTACTTGGTATCCTTAACCCTTGATTTTGTCTGATGGTTTTGTTGTTAGGATTACAATCCTATTTCTTATGGTGGGGAGCACCTTCAGGGGTTAGTAACTGTCTCAAGAAGGGGCTTTTAAGTTTGAGTCACTTTTAGGTCTAGATTATAAGCCTTGGGTCCGATTGACAACAAGGTTGCAGGCGCATTTAGCGGCCTGTGCTCATCCACTAGCAGCCGAAGAAGTCAGCCTGGCGTCCAAGATCAAAGAAGTGAGTATTCACGCCTGCAGTTTGGTTCTCGTCATTTCCATTTGATTATTAGAGACACTTTACTGGTGGACGGACGTCTTGTGAGTCCGCACGGGTAGGTACCACCACCCTGCCTGTTTCTGTCGTGAAGCAGTAATGCCTTTCGGTTCGAAGGGCGAGGCAACCGTTTTAACTATACTTGAGACTTTAGAACTCATGTCTGAAGGTAAGTGGCGGCGCTTACGTTGTAGATGTCTATGAACTCCGACAACCACTTAACACCAGGTAGGCTGTGAGCTCGTCTACCCATCTATGCAATAAATAAATAAAACACTTAAGGAGTACAGCACTTAGAGGCTAACTTCCTCCTCCTCGCGTCGATAATCTTCAATGCTGAAGCCAACCGGTCACCTTCCTCGTTGAACCCGTCGCTTGCGACGAAGGGCTCGACGAATAAATTAACCCACAGACACAGCCCACTGAGTTTCTCGCCGGATCTTCTCAGTGGGTCTTGTTTCCGATCCGGTGGTAGATTCTGCGAAGCACTGCTCTTGCTAGGGCCAGTGTTAGCAACACTCCCGTTTTGAGCCCCGTGAGCTCACCTGCACGTCAAGGAGAAGCTAAAATAGCCTCTCAAGGCTATCAGAAACTTATGGGCCGTCTTATCAGTCAGATGCGGAAATAGCTCGCTTGTACAGTCAGCTAGTCGACAGACAGAGGACCAACGCGAGGCACGCCGAGAGGCTCTCCCGTGTCCACGAGGTGGCTCATCAGCTCTCCCGCTGCAATTCCTTATTGAATCAGGTAAAGAAGAACAGACGTGAATGTACAGGCAACCCGCCTATAACACGGTATTTTACAACACGGTTCCGCTCTAACACGAACAGAGAAATTCCCCAAAGCCCGCTTATAACTCGGTATTACTACAACACGACAACGAGACTTTTGTTTGAAATTATTTAGAAAATTACCAAGGCATTATGAGCACACAATATAATATTATGCGAATAACCGAAAATTTACTGCTTATTTTTTTATGTATAATAGTTAAGAAAATACATACAGGCACAGTTGAGATGTCTTATTCAAAAAAATTACTCTCCTTTTTGTAGTGGCTTCTAGTCTCATATAACGCGGTTTTGCACAACACGCGTCTTTGTAAGAACGTATCTACCGTGTTATAGGAGAGCCAGCTGTACTAAACTAAAATAATGTTTGTTGTGTAAAAAGTTTTTTGAATTCACTCTTGTAAGTTCATATTGGATCAGCTATTTGAAGCTGTTCATGGAATTGGTCGCAACAATTAAGATTTAGACCTCATGCCTCAAGCAGCAGTGGCGGTGTGAATGTCGAGCTGTCTACGGGCCACAGCGCTTTCTTGTAATCGACAGTGTCCAGTCGAAAATATTATAAAAAATAATACCTTTCTTTTTTTGCAGACCATACAAGACATTGAAGAGTTAAATTTAATTTTACCCGAAGATAAAAGGTTAGCTCCCTTTGTTTGGAACGAAGAGCATTGAAACATAAAATATCTTTCTTTTTACTGTTTGTTGTCTAGAAGAAATGGCTATTAACCGATACTCAGACAAAAAACTATAATGAGATTAAATGGTTCTAGAGATACATAGGAACTCTCGTATTGTGTCAATGCTATTTTAGTATTATAAAATATAAACGAAACTAGTCATTGTTATTGAAATTAAATCGCCTGTCATAACGCGAAATTAGCTTATGAGTGCTCACGGATGCTCATGAATGCTCAATCGCTCACCGGACGCTCATATATACAGCGTTACCGGAATCGATACAGTCGACTCGTGTGCTTATTAAATTCGAGTGTTCACGGGTGCTCACGTTAAATGTAGTTCGATGCGTCGAAGGTTGAGGGTTTCCGAGTGGGATGCTTCCCTCTCGGTCTGTAATGATGCCACTGCGCAAAGCTTGAAGGTGCTTTAGGGGTCCTCGGATGATGACCATATCTCTCCTCAAATGAGGGTGTTCCCGTGGCGGTCAAGTCCTGACTAATGGCGCTCCGGCTGTAACAACGTGTATTCCTAAGACTGTAACATTAAAAATAAAATTGTACCCTCTGAATTTCGTTTTCTTTGTCTTCGTCATTTATATTATAGTTGTAAATAAATAATAGTTTAAAAAAACTAACAAAATACGCTTTTATAGAAAATCCAACTAAAAAATAGAAAACAAATTTTAATAAATTTGAATTAAAAATAGTGTAAGAAAAAATGATTTTATTGTAAAAAAAGCGTGGGGTGCATGGTATCAGTAGTTATAAATATTTTATGAACAGATATGAGTAGAAGGTTTATTTTGATAATATCCTGAAAAGCGTATTTTGTTAGTTTTTTAAACTATGATTTATTTTTCATTTTTTAGTTCAATTTCAATTTTTTCATATATTTTTTTAAATATTGAATTGTCATCGGTCCTTAAATAAGTATACCAAATTTCGAGTTAATCCAACGTTTTGAAGGGGGTCAAAATCATGTTCAAAGATTCCGTTACAAACATACATAGGTCTGAAGCTAATAAAAGCGTATTAAAAATGTTACTGGTGTAAAATTTTACTTTGTTTAGTTTTACTGGTGGTAATACCTCTTGTGAGTCCGCACGGGTAGGTACTACCACCCTACCTATTTCTGCCGTGAAGCAGTAATGCGTTTCGGCTTGAAGGGTGGGGCAGTCGTTGTAACTACACTCGCGAGCAAAAGTTTGGAATCACTTACTTGAAATTGATTCCGCGCGATCTTGTGTACTAAATATTTTTTTGATAATCATAAAAATGAGATCATTTTAAAAGTTGAATTCCTAACTTTAAACTGATACCAAATTCATTAAAATCAAGCCAGTATTTAAGAAGTTATCTTGGATTAAGTGAAGGAATAACGAAAAAGACGTGTTTCAATTGCTTGATACGTCGCGAGTTGCGGCCTACTGACCCCTATAAAAGCACCTGTTATCGGATTTTCTTTATCAGTCGACTTTCACACGTTGACTGGTACATATCTCGGCTACTTTTGACCCTTTACCTTGTACGACAATTGGGACAACACCTACAGAAGTAGCACAAATCGTAGCCCTATTGCAAGAAGAGCTCAGCCAGCGGATTGTCGCTCGTCGGCTCCAAATAAGCCATTCCTGTGTTTCAAAAGTTTGCAAGCGCTTTCAAGAGACTGGTAGCTTTATCCCGAGACCAAGATCTGGACGGCGCCGGGGCACATCGGAGAGGAATGACCGTTTTATCGTGTTAACCTCTCTCCGAAATCGGCATTAACCTGGTGTCGACATCCAACAGGAGCTCCGAGATGTTCGTAGGGTAGCAGCTAGCAAGTAGACAGTTCGTCGACGACTCAAGCAAGCGAATCTGACTCCAAAAAAGCCTGTCACAGGCCCGAAACTCACGGTAGCTCATCGACAAGCACGCCTTCAATTTGCTCGTACCAATCTTAATTGAGAGGTTGAGCAATGGAGGCAAATCCTGTTCTCCGACGAGAGCAGGATGTGTTTGCATGGTAGCGACCGAAGAGGTTGGGTCTACAGGCGGCCTGGGGAGCGATTTGCGCAGTGCTGTTTCGCTGAAACAGTGGCTTATGGGGTCGGCTCTTGTATGATGTGGGCCGGCATTTCCTTCGACGGTAAAACCGAGCTTGTTTTCGTGCCTGGTGGGGGACGAGGAGGCGGTCAACTTCGGACGGGTACATTTCCAATATTCTGCTGGAACATGTCGTTCCCTATGCGGGATATGCCGGTGATAGCTTCCTCCTTAAGCACGATAACGCTCGTTGTCACACTGCCCGTGGAACAACTGAATACTTCGAAGAAGTCTATATCGCCACATTGGACTGGCCTGCGCTCAACCCTGACTTGAATCCTATTCAGCACGTGTGGGATGAACTGAAGAATAGGGTTCGTTCCAGAACTTCTGCTCCTTCATGCCTGAATGAGCTGAAATCGGCGTTGATTGAGAAGTGGGAAGGTATCCCACAAGAATCAATTCAAAAGCTGATCAGGTCTATGAAGAATCGTCTTCGAGGAGTTATTAGGGCAAGGGAAGGGAACACAAAGTACTGACATTTAATTTTAAGGCTAAATAAAATTTTTATTTATTAATTTTTGTTGTTTTATGCATTCATTATTTTTCCATATTTCCTTTGTTTCCTACCTCCTTCACTTAATCCGGAATAGCTCCTTAACTACTGGCTCGATTTGAATGAATTTGGTATCAGTTTAAAGTTAAGAGTTCAACCTTTAAAATGATCTCATTTTTATGATTATCAAAAAAATATTTAGTACACAAGATCGCGCGGAATCAATTTCAAGTAAGTGATTCCAAACTTTTGCTCGCGAGTGTATATAGAGACCTTAGAACTCATATCTCAAGGTGGGTGGGGGCATTTATGTTTTAGATGTGTATGGGCTCCGATAACTACTTAGCACCAGATGGGCTGTGAGCTCGTTCAACCATCTATGCAATAAATAAATAAATCATGATCATGGTAGACCGTGCGGACTCACAAGAGGTCCTACCACCAGTAAAACACGAATTTAATAGGATACGACAGATATTGCGTTTCAGGTCCCAATCTACTCGACGCTTTTTGGTAATCAATGAAACCTTCATTCACTGTTGGGTAAATAAATATAAATATATAGTTTAAAGAAAGTCGAACATTCTACTTATTTATTAGTTGATCTGAATATTAGAGCGAAGTTATAAAATTATTGTATCGACATCGGACCTTGATGAGTGTGCGAATTTGTCAAGTCAATCTGACGTCTTGGAACGTCGCTGGAACTTCTGAGATCACGACGCAGTCACGAAAGCGCTGCTCTTGCTAGGGCCAGTGTTAACAAATTCTCTAAGGTTGAACCCGTGATTTCCCTAACCCGTCTGGGCGTAGCTGAAATAGCCCTTTAATCTACCAGCGAATATGTAGAGGAAATAAAATACAAATAAACATCTGAACACACAAAAAAACACAGCATTATGGTCTTCAAGGCAAATAAAAAACTGCATTGATTTTTAACAATGCATCAAATTAGTGAAACAAATTAAAAAGTAATTGCATAACTATGTACTTACATTATTAAAACTTATCAAGGTTAAAGTGTTTTGTATTTTACATTACAAAACATTGGAAGGTTAGAATTGTAATGATTAATCTCGTCTGTAACAAACAATGAGTTTGTTTTATTATTTTTTATACTTTTACCTCGGTGGCGCATTAATTAGTTAGATTCTCACAATGGCCAAACATTCGCTTGATGAGCACTAAGTTGTTGCTTTTTTTCTGTTTATTACATACATGTCTATATATCTTACTATATATTTTAGAGTTTATATATATGTATATGTATGTTTAGATGCCGTAAATGTCATAATTGAGACGGTCTGGTAATAACCCTGAAGGATATGGAGACATTGAAATTAGTAAAAAATAATAATAACTGTGCACAAATCACGCACGGTCGTCTGCTCTTAAGCTAGGATTTCCTGTAGTATGGGAACCAGAGACTGACTGGCATCATCATGATTATCCTGCCCTTCTCCCAGTCACCTGGGGTCGGCGCAACATGTTTTCTCCTTCCATACTCCTCTATCATATACCATTTCTTCGCTCACTCCCCTCTTACACATATCGTCTTTCAAGCAATCCATCCATTTCTTCTTAGGTCTACCTCTTCCTCTATATCCTTCCACATTCATAAATAAAACTCTCTTAAAAACCTCATTGTTTTTTCGTCTCATAACATGTCTATACCATGCCAAACGCGCACTTCTCAACTTCTCTGTCACAGGTGCCATTTTCAGATTTTCTCTAACATATTCATTTCTTATTCTATCGCGCAGTCCGACAAGGTGGTTCGATCCGCACCACACTAGGGATCCCATTCCACGAAGCCCTTCATGCCGCCAATGATCGGAGGCGCTGGAGGGACATTGCAAGAAGTAGAATCCTGTCAAAATATGACGGTCACGACCCTTAGCAGTGAGGAAAGGGCGCGGGGAGAGGGTGGCGATATTGATATTTGGACGTCCACTGGTTATTACTTATAACCAATCAACGCCAGCTCATCCGGCAACTGAAGCAACAAAAACGCAGCATCGAATGACCGTTTTAATAAACACATACATACATACATACTAATTTATTCGTTAATTATAAATTCTAATTTCATTTTATGGTAATATTAATTTTCGTAATCGTACGGATCTATAATTAAATATGAAATCAAGAGTTCCGCGTGCAGCTAGTCCGATTAAGGATTTCTAGCGGTGTTATGGGTGCCGAAAAATCATTTAAGAATTGCGAATGAGCGAAATCTTTACTTTATACGATATTTTTTTATTGCTTAGATAGGTGGATGAGCTCACAGTCCACCTGGTGTGAAGTGGTTACTGGAACCCATAGACATCTACAACGTAAGCGCGCCACCCACCTTGAGATATACCTAAGTTCTGAGGTCTCAGTACAGTCACAACGTCTGCCCAACCCTCCAAGCCGAAACGCATTACTGCTTCACGGCAGAAATAGGCAGGATGGTGAAACCTACCCGCACTGTCTCATAAGACGTCCTGTCACCAGTAATTAAGCAAATTATAATTTTGCGAGTTTGATTTTTGTTACACGATGATATTCCTTCACCGCGGAAGTCAATCGTGAACATTTGCTAAGTACGTATTATTAAAATATACGTGCTATATACGTCTACTGTGATTTGCAAATAGAAAATCTTCGTGTCGCACAAATATTTGTGTTATTACAATGCCCTTTGCTAAATCATACTTTCGCACTTTCACAATTCAAGAAGTATTTACGCGTTCCATGTGTTACGCCATTAATAACTAACGTTTACTGATTGTGGCTGTCGCCTTGACCCGTCCAAGTGCTTTATGTAACTTCAAGCCTCAGAGTACACACAGAACCCATCCGCGGGGGTCAAACATCTCTGAGAACAAACAAACGCAGATCCGACCTACATCGGGCGCGTTGACGAAACGGCCGTCTGAAGATTTGTGTCCTAATCAGTAAGACGCTGGGAGGCACTGCCGTGTTGCCTATTTCAGTTCGGAAGGACGGGACAATAATGTTACAATAAAATTGAGGTTCCAACGTCATGTCGTCGTGGCCTAAAGGATAAGACGCCCAGTGCATTCGTATTGAGCGATGCACCGGTGTTCGAATCCCGCCGACGGGTACCAATTTTTCTAATGAAATACGTACTTAGCAAATGTTCACGATTGGCTTCCACGGTGAAGGAACAACGTCGTGTAATAAAAATCAAACCCGCAAAATTATAATTTGTGTAATTACTGGTGGTAGGACCTCCAGGATTGTGAGTCCGGTCTTCTCGCATTAAAACTGTATAATCTCAAAACTTACTAATTTTACAGGAGAGTGTTTTAAAGGTTTAACATGTGATATTTTTAATATTAATCATCTTGGCAACATTTATTTTTGATTTTTTACCAGTTACGTTATCTGTCTTATAAAGTAAGATAAAATTATGTATTAATTTTGTTAATAGTAGTCAAAAAACTAAAAAAATAAAATAAAACTAAACTACGCTCTTATGACAGTATTTATGAGAAAAATACTGGTGGATACCAAATGATTCCGCATATTAACTCAATTTCGAATATTTTTGGAAATTGTACACTTTTAATGCGAAAAAACGATATCTGCCGTGAAGTAGTAATACGTTTCTATTTGAAGGGTGAGGCAGCCGTTGTAACTATACTAGAGAGACCTTAGAACTTATATGGCGGTTGGGGGATTTACGTTGTAAATGTCTATGAGCCCCAGTACTCACTTAACACCAGGTGGGCTGTGAGCTCGTCCACACCCATCTAAGCAATAAAAAAAATGTCTGAAGACGCACAGGGAGACAATTACCACCGAACCGCCGCTGTTATGTTGAGGCAGAAGACTCATGGCTAGCTCCAGTTCCTGTGGAAGGCGGCATCTCTTTTGGAGGCGCTCGGTCTGTTAGCAAATCCCACCCCTCCTGGCTGAGTCTTTGCTCGCCCACCTGCCCTGGTAAAACTGTAAAGGACCGCAGATCACCAGTAATCCTCCATTTCATTAAAAAAGTCGCGACGCTTCTGGTTGTAATGTTACGGACGGGATTCGGACACTCAGGCGACTGGTGGGTCTTAGGTCCTATCCTTTTCCTTTCATTTTCGGTGACTCCCGCGTCAGCGACAGACCCGCATACCGCATCTCCTTATGGCGTGCACTGCTCGAATGAAATGCAGTGGTTCGAAGATGTTATAACCGTAAACCATCTTTAAAATCCTTTGACCCAAAGCCCTAGATTTTGTCAAAAAGATAGACAAACACGTAACCCAATAACCCAGTCAGTTTTAATGTAATCAATTATTTGAGCATGCAAAACTTGATTATGTGTAATTTAGATGTAAATTTAAATAAAATATATTTATGTATTATGTAAACGTTACGAAGGTTTTAAAACTTTTCACTTTTGGATTTTGTATGATATATGTGTTTTAAGGTGCGCTTGTGTTTACCCCATGAAATATTACGGCCAATTAAGGTTTTTTTAAGTTTTAATAATATATGCGGGTTTTGGAAAGCAAACCGTTGTGTATTAGCGTTTCACCCAGCCGATACCACTTATTTCATTAAACAGATGGTATATTAAGATTTGAAGATTTATATATTGTTTTTGATTCAAACGATATACTATTTTTACGTGTAAGTTGTGTTGGTGAATATGTAATGCAATTACGACAAAGCATTCCACATGCGAACAGGTTTTTTATTGCTAATTCTTTTAAACTTTCGTTATCTATATGAAGCAAAAACTTTGTACCCCTTTTTACGAAAACTGCGCGGACAGAGGACTATGAAATCTCAAACACTAATAGAGTATAATAATATAGAGAGGAGGACGATAGAAAGGAGTGCAGAATGTTAATATTTAAAAAAAAATGCATTAATAATACATTAAATAAATCAATAAAATATTACACACACTACCGTGGATTTGACACACATACACATATATGTAAATAATACTCTTTGTTTATTGTCAAACTTTTGTTATTGCTTAAAGTCTGTGGTCAAATTGAGAATAGATTAATATTGTTTATCTTTAGTATTATTTGTCTGTACTTGTCTTGGCGAACTCTCTCATTATAGAAGTAGGTATAATAAGTCTTTGACAATAGAAATATAATAATGTTGAAACTTATAAATTCAATTATATTATACACGAATTTCGACTCTACGGGACCACTAGTTATCTTTATAATGCATGCTATAAGGTTCCCCTCCCCTTTATTTTCACACGTTATGAGTTCTTCTTATTTCAGCTCTGCTGTAAGTGCCCATGGTCAAAGATAGACTGAGTCTATCGAGAATTCATAACATCGGAAAATCGTTGTAACAACCCTTCAGCCCTTTGACTGTCATGTAGGTCACCGATGCCCTACGCGGCGCACTGAAGTTTTTAGGCAGCGGCTTGGCTATGCCCCTGGCATTGCTGACGTCCATGAGCGACGGTGACCACTTACCATCAGGTGGGCCGTATGCTCGTCTGCCTACAAAGGCAATAAAAAAAAATAAAAAAAAAACTAAGTCCATTTCTGTTACTAAGCGCCTGGATTGCCTAACATGGCCTTCTTTTGTTTGTGGTTTTTTTTTTGCTTGGACGGGTGGACGAGCTCACAGCCCACCCGGTGTTAGGTGGTTACGACGCCCATAGACATCTACAACGTAAATGCGCCACCTACCTTGAGATACAACTTCTAAGGACTTTTCAGGTAAGGTCAGTTTTAAGGTTCTAAAAGTATTTTTTTAATCTTTTAAGTCTTTTAGAAATAGATTTATTCTAAGTATTTTCGGATTCATCTCTCCCGGGGTCTACTAGATATTCCGCAGCCTTGGTAACAGATATCGACATAGCAAACCGGAGTCAGACATTCGCGTTCATTACGAGACGTGCTCTTGGCACACCTACCGGTCATCGTTCACGTCGAACCCGTCGCTTGCGACGAAGGGCTCGACGAGTAAATTAACCCTCAGACACAGCCCACTGAGGTTCTCGCCGGATCTTCTTAGTAGGTCGCGATTCCGATCCGGTGGTTGATTCTGCGAAGCACGGCTCTTGCAACGTGAGCTCACCTACTAGTTAAGGTTACGCTGAAATAGCCCCTCAAGGCCATCAGCTTAGGTAAGAAGAAAAAAAAGACACACCTAGCATTAACGTTACCACTCGAGACGTGATTGCCGCTTGTTGTACATTGACTTAGATAATATTAATGTCAAGGACAGAGCGTGAACGCAATCCAACGTTTGTTTAAGCGAAACACCGTTACGGTTTTGAGAGTGAGCTTGCGTGCATCACCCACTTGACAACGACCAGTGCCTTTAGCACCGAACACATGAGAAACTAAGTTATTTGCCGTAGACGTAGAGGGAAGGTCTAAACCACCCTTTCCCAAAGTGGGCAATAACGCCCCCTTGTGGGCGCTGCAGGCCTAAAGGGGGGCGGTAAGAGACCCAGAAAAAAAATGGGGGCGTTGTGTCGAGGCTTAGGAGGCGATTTGTAATTTCATCTAGGAGGGCTCTTAGACAATGACTGAGCACTCGCTATAGACGATTTTAAGTAGGTGAAAAAATGGGGGCGCTAAAAAATAATTTATTCTCGAGGTGGGCAGTACACAAAATAAATTTGGGAGCCCCTAGTCTAAACGCTACGACCCGGCGTGGATCTTGTGGTAAAAAGGGCATATCGGAACAATAACCTTAAATTGAATTGTTTGAGTTTGTATAACTGGTCTGATCTAGGACCCCATAAGACCTAGGGTAGGTATAAGCAGGATAATGCAAAATTAACCTTTTTTTATTGCTTTAATGGGAGATCGAGCTCACGGCCCGCCTGGTGTTAAGTGGGTACCGGGGCCCTTAGACCTATTACGTAAATGCCGCCACCCACCTCGAGACTACCGTGAAGCAGTAATGCAATTCGGTTTGAAGGGTGAGGCAGCCGTTGTAACTATACTGAGACCTTAGAACTTATATCTCAAGGTGAGTGGCGGTATTTACGTTGTAAATGTCTATGGGCTCCGTTAACTACTTAACATCAGGTGGGCTGTGAGCTCGTCCACCTATGTATGCAATAAAAATTAAAAGAAGTTAGAACTGGAACGCGTGTAGTCAAGCTGAGCAACTGGTATCAGCAGGCACGTACAAATTTTTCGAATAAAATACATACCTGATTCATATTCAAGAATGAAAGCATACGATTAAGCATGGAGGAGTAGATAGCATCATGCAATAACAATCGAAGCAGCAAAAAAAATTAATTCGCATAGGTAATTACAATTGAGGTCTCTAATGTGGCGGTGCGGTTCACCTTATGAATATCAGTGGGCTCCTGTGCCTATCCAATTTAAGACAAATATGCCATTCGTCCTTCTCAAAAAAATCCATAACACACTAATTGGTACTTTGACCTCTAAGTTACAAAACAGATTTAAAAAAAACTACATAAAAACTACAAAGCACTTAACAAAGCAAAAGCAAACAAACACAGCAATACGTGCATTGAATTACGTAGCTCAATCAGTTATCAATACAGGTAACCCTATAACGCGGTAGATACGTTCCTACAAAGACGCGTGTTGTGCGAAACCGCGTTATATGAGACTAGAAGTCAATACAAAAAGGAGAGCCATCTTTCTGTATGAAGCATCTCAACTATGCCCGTATGTATTTTTTTATCTATCTATACTAATATTATAAAGCTGAAGAGTTTGTTTGTTTGAACGCGCTAATCTCAGGAACTATTGGTCCGATTTGAAAAATTCTTTCAGTGTTAGATAGCCCATTTATTGAGGATGACTATGAGGTATATAACATCACGGTAAGACCAATATAAGTGAAGCACCAATAAAGAATGTTTCAAAATAGAGGTTTAAATAGCTCCTTAACATTTATTTTATAATTAAAAAATATTTTCACTTTCTACGTAAATGAAGTGGGGGGTAAAATTTAGCGTTATGCCAAAGTAACTATTCCACGCTGACGGATCCACTGGCAAAAGCTAGTTATACATAACAATAAGCAGTAAAATTTCGGTTTTTCCCATTAGGTATGTGTTCATATTGCATAATGTAATTTTCTAAATAATTTTAAACAAAAATTACATTATTGTGATAAAAGATTGTGGTATTTTTCTTTTCGTGTTAGAATAGAACCGTGCTTGTAAAATACCGTGTTATAAGGGGGGTTACATGTATTGTTGAAATTATGGAAGGACATCGAAGGATGACCGATAGCGGGACTCATATAATGTTACTGACCAAGCAAACATCCTGAATATCCTCTGATTCCTAAGCTAACTTAATGCGGGGGTATATTTCCCTCAACCCTAACAAAAGCAACTGCGGTTGTTTCTAAGTGTACCGCCTTAAATTCAGGCCGGGTAGCGCTGACAGATGCCTGAAACTCGCTAACGACATTAATAAGATCAGTTCGCTTATATACAAGTTCCGAGAACAACTACATTCGGAACATCATCATTTTCATCATCAGCCTGTATCTCTCCACTGCTTGATGTAGGCCCCTCCCATAGTCCGCCGCAATGAATGATCCTCCGCCTTCCGCGTCAACTCTTTTCCAGGATATCACCCGAAGTCATCGGTCCACCGGGCAGGGGTACGCCCAATTAAAGCAATTTCATCAGCTCGGTGGAAGATCTTCCCTTTGTCATTACCACCCGATTTTTTTTATTGCCTTGATTCGTGGACGAGCTCACAGCCAACCTGGTGTTAAGTGGTTACTGGAGCTCATAGACATCTACAACGTAAATGCGCCACCCACCTTGAGATACAAGTCCTAAGCTCTCAGTATAGTTACAATGGCTGCCCCGCCCTTCAGGCCGAAACAGAAATAGACGGGGCGGTGGTACCTGCTCGCGCGGACTCACAAGAGGTAATACCTCCAGTAAAGAAAGTGGGTTTGCTGATTGTAAAGTTGCACGGGCAGGTTGGCAGTTCTATCATCACGCCATGCGCTTTGTAGGTTAAACAGAGGCACGCATTTACAGTCTTACGAAATATTTTTCGGTTTCGCAAATGCTTCAGACGGCCGTATAATGCAAGACGCATTTTGTAACGCGACCATCAAAGCGTACGCTGCTTAGTTCCATACTTACACTCGTTCGATTCAAACGTGTTTCGTGGAGTTAATTTACAGAAATATCGAGAAAAAAATCATAAAGTATACGCGGTGAGTTTTTATGGAAACATAATATATTTTTTAAGAACAACCCAAAACCCAATTGAGTTTTACTGTCGTCTTTCGAGTCGTTTTTTTTCTTCCGGTTATTCATTTCCTAATCAGTGTATATATGTATTTAGCTCATCTGTATATCACATGGAAATTCAAGAGATTACGTTTACTTGTGAGATTTATGACAGTTCTGATGTTGACAAAGCAATCTCCGAATATAACAGATTTGCAAATTCAATGCGACAGTAATAAAATTCGTTAGCGCAATATTGAAAATTTTGTGCGTTGCTATGTTCTTAGGTTTTTTTTGTCGCCTCTTAAGGGCTGGTTCGAAAGATGGAGTAGCCGTCGATACAGTCCCTCGCTGCTGCAGTACTGCAATACTGCAGTAGTAATTGTTGAATCGCAAGGCGCCCGGTATAAATCTCTGCTTGCTCTATTCGGATGGAGTACATTAATCAAAGTTCAAACGGGATCTCTGATGCTATACCAAAGCTATCACATAAGAGCTTTGATCATAATAACGGTTCGGACAGTTGAGGTTATTTTTTCCATTGCTTCACGACTATATAGTCCAAGCCAAGTTTGCGAACCCTGCTTATCCAAAATAACAATAATCCGGCCCTAATTAAGGATTCCCTGTGTATGAATACCAGAGACTGCCAAGCATACTTATATACGTTTAAAAATATAAACTTAAATACTTAATCTCACGAATGTTTTTTATGTTTTTACTGGTGGTAGAACCTCTTGTCAGTTTACCGCTACCACCACTCTGCCTATTTCTGCCGTGAAGCACTAATGCGTTTTGGTTTTAAGGGTGGAGCAGCCGTTGTAACTATACTGAGACCTTAGAACTTATATCTCAAAGTGGGTGGCGCATTTACGTTGTAATTGTCTATGGGCTCCAGTAACCACTTAACGCCAGGTGGGTTGTGAGCTAGTTCACCCATATAAGCAAAAAAAAAAAGGTTTCTTCGATATAGGAATCGAAATCGCGACCTTCAACGCAGCAGTCAGTTTCCCCAAATACTGCATCGCCGAGTCAGTCAAATAGTGAATGAATAAATAAATCGTTTTTAAGAAGACAAGATCCCTTCCTACAAACCAACCGGTCTTTAAGCAAGCCAAGGACGTTCAAACCGGTGCAATTTTGTCACACACACATGTCACATTAGCTGACGTATTCCGAATTTACTAACTTGTCTAAAACGGAGCCTGCTACGTGATTGTTTGACGTGCTTCCCAGAAACATAACAACGATCGCCTCAAATCTACGTAACCTAAAAAAAAAACATTGCGCGGTTTGTTATTTGTTCTTCGTATCCGCGGTTTTTTTTTTATTGCTTCGATGGTTGGACGATCTCACAGCCCACCTGATGTTAAGTGGTCACTGGAGCCCATAGACATCCACAACGTAAATGCGCCACCCACCTTGAGATATGAGTTCTTAGGTCTCAAGTAAGTTACAACGGCTGCCCCACCCTTCAAACCGAAACGCATTACTGCTGCACGGCAGAAATAGGCGGGGCGGTGGTGCCTACCCGTGCGGACTCACAAGAGGTCCTACCACCAGTATCCTATCCAGGTCCTATCATAAAAACCTATAATAAAAAAAAGTCAAAAACACTATTTCAATGATAATATCCCCCACACACACACACTGAGTTTCTTGCCGGATCTTCTCAGTGGGTCGCGGTTCCGATCCGGTGGTAGATTCTGCAAAGCACTGCTCTTGTTAGGACTAGTATTAGCAAATTCTCTCAGGTCGAGCCCGTGAGCTCACCTACCTATCCGGGTGTAACTAGAATAGCCTCTTAGGCTACCAGAAAATAGGTAGGGAAAAAATGGGACAGCTTTAACACAGTTCAGGCTTAAACATTATGCTTCATAATGGACTATAGCACTTCTTGAAGATCGATCATGAGTTAATTCACCGGCTTAAGCGGGGAAAAACCGGTAGAGCATTGTTTTTGCAAAAAATCGAGTATTTAAATACCTAAATAACAAGGTTCAATAGATTGCTTATAGCATGAAGTCACTTATTTAACTCGTGTTGCATCTAACAACGTACAATACATACGTCTTTATATATAGTCTTTGTTTAGTGGAAAATTTTGAGTTTAGATTCAGAGAAACATCTTAGTCGCAACTGCCACAGCGTTTAATGCATTTAGAATGTATATTTCGAAATTAAATCTATTTTTATGATTTCTACTAATAGCTGTACCCGTCCGCTTCGCTGGGCATTTAAGATTAACATTATTACTTCTCACCCCCACAAAGCTTCTCATCATTAACGCCCCCGCAACTGGTGTAGGGAGTCCAACACTCATTTAAATATTAGCCTATCCATTAAGTACATGTTTTTTCTACTTGGATACCAAGTTTCAAGTCAATCGGATGCACGGTTCAGTAGTTATAACGGTACGTCCGTAAAAACCACTGTAGATTTATATATTAGTATAGATTAGCGTCTGGAGTTTTCATTACATTATTTCCTATATTTTTGGAATACTTTAAGGTGTCTGTGGTCATTGTAAATCGTCTGCAAGATCAAACCTTGTTAGTCCATGGGCGACGGTAACCACTCACCATCAGATGGGCCGTATGCTCGTCTGCCTACAAGGGCAATAAAAAAAAAAAAAAAAGTTTGATCGACTCGGTGGTGCAATAGTTAGCGCTGGTAGCAAATTCCAGCTATGCCCGAACGGATTAGTGAACTTGTGAGAATTTGCTAACACTAGCCCTAGCAAAAGTAGTGCCTCGCTGAATCTACCACCGGATCTGAATCGCGACCCACTGAGAAGATCCGACGAGAAACTCAGTGGGCTGTGTCTATGGGTTAGTTCGACGAAGACGGAGACCGGTGCTTTAGGAACCTAAAAGCACTGAAAGTGGATCCAGGGGATCCGACAAGTCATATTTCCGGCGACGGCGACTTTGTGTTGCCCCGTCGCCTGGATCGGATAAGTAATTGACAGATTAGCGAATTAGAATAGCCCCTTAAGTTACCAGTGATTAGGTATGGGCAAAATGAGTTTATGGTCTTTGAAATCATCGTGGCCTAAGGGATAAAGACGTCCGGTGCATTCGTGTTGAAGCGATGCGCCGGTGTGCGAATCTCAGGCGGGTGCCAATTTTTCTAATGAAATACGTACTCGACAATTGTTCACGATTGACTTTCACGGTGAAGGAATAACATCGTGTATATAATAAAAATGAAACCCGCAAAGTTATAATTTGCGTAATTACTGGTGGTAGGACCTCTTGTGAGTTCGTACGGGTAGGTACCACCACCCTGCCTATTTCTGCCGTGAAGCAGCAATGCGTTTCGGCTTGAAGGGTAGGGCAGCCGTTTTAACTATACTTGAGACCTTAGAACTTATATTTCAAGGTGGGTGGTGTATTTACGTTGTAGATGTCTATGGGCTACAGTAAACACTCAACACCAGGTGGGCTGTGAGGTCGTCCACCCATCTAAGCAATAAATAGGTTTTTTTTTTCTCTAAATATTGTCAAAAGCGTGCGTTGCTTTCTGTTCACCCTGCCACCTTACCTGACTGTTATAATGAACGCACCGAATGGAGCTTAACGTCAACTGTCAAAAAACGATCACTCTGTCAGGATAAGCTCCTTCTCTTTTGTACCGCGTTTTCGGGAACACGTAAAAATGTATTAACGTTACGTTCCATTGCATCCATTTACTTATGTATTTGTGTGGTGTTAAAATAAAGGATTAACCAGTTACGGTGTTTGCTTACTGTACTTCTACACTGACAGTATCTATCCTAATCCCGAATATGCTGGAGGCAGCAAGGATGTAATCAATAGCGAGACGAAGCCACAGCTCGATCCGATTAATTCGACATCACGTTTCGAGAGTTAGTACATTCTAAAATTGCGAAATCCTGTGGCTGGAGGCTCGTTCAGTGCGCGGAGATTTCATCAACTTCGCTGCTCGAAGAAAAAGAACAAAAAAACCGTGAATAGTGAGAAGGAAATTCTACCTGTTTCTACCTTGAAACAGCGCAATGCGTTTCGGTTTGAAGGATCGGGCAGCCATTGTATTGTAAAAACTGAGTTCTTAGAACTCAGCTAGATAGGTGGTGGCATTTACCCATGAGCCCCGGTAACCACTTAATACCAGATGGGCCGTAAGCTCGTCCTCGCATCTAAACAAAAAAAGAAACTCTTCTGTTCGTGGTATGTCTAATTACCAGACCAGATCCCTACTTTGTATTATAACGCCTCAAACTTAGATCAGCTTCTCAGAGCTGAAATTTAACACGCAAGTACCTACTCTATACAATATAAGCCGTATGTTAATATCCTGTGGTAGATTCTGCGAAGCACTGCTCTGGCTAGTGTTAGCAAACTCTCTCAAGTTGAGCCCGTGAGCTCATCTACCCGCGCATAGCTGGAATAGCCCCTTAAGTTACCACGAATAAATAGGTAGGGAAAAAAACTGCATTAATACCAATTTTTTTATTTTACTTTAATATACTTTATTAGTACGTATTTCATTATAGAAATATTAGTATATCGAAATATTGGTATCTGCCTGCGGAATTCGAACACCGGTCGTGTTAACCGGCACGATGTAGAACCCTGATTCAATTATTACTGGTGGTAGGACCTCTTGTGAGTCCGCGCGTGTAGGTACCAACGCCCCGCCTATTTCTGCCGTGAAGCAGTAATGCATTTCGGTTTGAAGGGCGGAGCAGCCGTTGTAACTATACTGAGACCTTAGAACATATATCTCAAGGTGGGCGGCGCACTTACGTTGTAGATGACTACGGGCTCCTTCAGTAACCAGTTTTGAAGTCGTCGTGGCCTAAAAGATAAGACGTCGGTGCATTCGTGTTGAGCGATGCACCGGTGTTCGAATCTCAGGCGGGTACCAATTTTTCTAATGAAATACGTACTAACAAATGTTCACGATTGACTTCCACGGTGAAGGAATAACGTCGTGTAATAAAAATGAAACCCGCAAAATTATCATTTCCGTAATTACTGGTGGTAGGACCTCTTGTGAGTCCGCGTGTGTATGTACCACCACCCTGCCTATTTCTGCCGTGAAGCAGTAATGCGTTTCGGTTTGAAGGGTGGGGCAGCCGTTGTAAATTTACTTGAGACCTTAGAACTCATACCTCAAGGTGGGTGGCGCATTTACACAGGTGGGCTGTGATCTCGTCCAACCATCTAAGCAATAAAAAATAAAAAATGTCTCGACCCCAAATAAATAAAAACCTTGAAGGCACAACCGCGCGATCCCTTTAGCGTAATGACTGTTCACATATTATATTTAATTACAATAAATCCATTATTCTTAGAAGTGTATTCATTTGAAAACCCCATCTCGTATTGTGTTGTGTGTAATTTTAACAAAAACATGTTGTCTTTATATAACAGAGGATGTAAGTTTTTTTCCGTTTTATAATTGGAATAAAGACGAATCGTGGTTCAATGACGATGACGTAAAGACGCGATACAAAAGACGATATTGTGACGAAATATCTCGTGCAAAAACTTGCTGTGGATTATTAAGAGTCTATGCTTAATGTTTTTGATGTCGTCGTGACCTAGAGGATAAGATAGCCGGACAAGTGTCGGACGATGCGACATGCCGGTGTTCAAATTCCGTAGGCAGGTAGCGATTTTTCTTAAGGCCTTTCTGGGAGTCCAAGTGTAAGCGCCAATAGCCAATCTCTTTCTTCTGCTCTTTCTGAATGGTACCCGTTATACAATATAATTGAGATTTCGACTTCCAAGAGTCACTTAACACTAGACGAATCGTGAATCCGATTACCCATTTCCGCGAAAAAAATATCAAACGTAGAAAATCAAGAATGGATAAAATATATAAGCGTAATAATTAGTGTGCTTTACGGCAGACCGCGGCTTCGCTGTGCCCCTGGCATTGCTGCCGTGACACTAACCACTTGCCATCAGATGGGCCGTATGCTCGTCTACCTAGAACGGTTAAAAACACTCACAAAAGCGCTCATATTAACTGTGTTTTTCCTAGTATTTTCTTTCAAAGCGCCATTGTCTTGTCAGAATATGTTACAAGCCGGCAGTATTTCCTATTTCTAAGCTCATCATTCCATTTTGAAGTGGAGGATAGTGGTTTTTTTGTAAAACATCTCAATCTTAAATCTCGCGGTACAATGAATCTGTCAGGGTCGAGTGTGACGTCCAATTTTCGGTCTGCTTCCAGAAAATTCTCACCTCACTCAAAGACAAGTAGATAACCTATAGCTATGAAATTCATTGCAGTGGCTAAAGTCGAAGTGATAAGACCAGATCGCCGATCGCCCATATGCTCTTCAGACGGCAAATTCTTAATACTATCATTTCTAATTACAGTAACGGTTTGTTGACAGATGTCTTCCGAAGGATATTCAGCGGAGGAGGTGGATTCGATGCCGGATCGCATAGCGGCCAGCTTCAGTAACATGACGGTCTTGATCACCGGAGGAACGGGTTTCATGGGAAAGGTCCTGGTGGAGAAATTGCTAAGGTATACAAATTGAAATTTGCAGGAAAGTTCATGAAACATTTTTATTCGCTTACGTTTTCCACAATCTTAGACGGTGGGATTAAGGGTGGTGCGGACCTAATCAGACCAAGGCATTGGAATGCGCCCCGCCATCTTTTTCTTTCCACTTGCCAGTTGTTCCTCAACCCTAAGAATTAAGTAACTTATATACTCTTCCTCCCTCTATGATCTCCTTCCTCCTGATATTCCTCGCCCCATTGATCTCAAATCTCTTCTTTCCCTTGTCAACTCCCCTTTCGTTTATATTCTTAGTTCATTCATTAACCATAATAATATTAAGCTGTAGTTTGTCTGTCTGTTATCGAACTAACCCCTGTATATATATGTTGTATGTATATTGTATGTATATTGTATGTATATTGTTTTAGGTAAATCAACAGAGATCCTGTCATCAAACATTCTTAGCTACTCACTTAATTCTTAGTGAATATCTGTGACCTTGCTCGTTCACGAAGCCCGCTATATAAAGCAGAGTATTAAATACACTTGACATTGGCGAAATCTAAAAGGAAACGCCATAAACCTAAGAGATAGATAGATAGATAATTAAGTAACGCCATTAAAGTTGAAATACGCCGATGTTTTAAAGCTGTTCTGTTGTATTTGCATACGCGCATGATGCTTCGTGGCTTAAATGAAAAAATCTAATGAACGTTTCAGATTGATGGAACCTCTACCGATTATCAATACTTATAATGAAACAGTAGAATCCGGTATATTGACGAAAGACAGTAAATAGAGAAAAAGATTAACTGCCGAACAGTAATAGAATAAAAAATGGAGATCTTTTGGAGTTGTTGTTTGTCTGTTTCCCGAAAATCTTGGGTTTTTGCTGGACATAGGTCTTGCCTTATCGTTCGCTGCAGCCTCCTGTGACCTCCAATATTTCAAGTCCAGTATTTCAATAGTTCATCAGTAGCGGTCCACTGATAGAAATAGGCCTCTCCTAACTCACACCACTGACTATACCTTGCTAGTCACCCTACGAAAGTCATCGTGCCGTCTACCCGGGTGCACAGTTATTGGACGTAGACATTAGGCTTCATCAGTACCAGATGTATAAATATATCCTTGTGATTTACAGGAAATGCGACGATGTGAAGAAGATAATACTCCTGGTCCGACCGAAGAAGTCGAAAAACCCGAAACAGAGACTAGAAGAAATGTTTAATGGAGAGGTAAGTCACTATATTTCTCGATTCTGATATAAAGTACTGGTATTACGTGTAAAATTTAACGCAGCAATACCCTGACTTAGAAAATGGGGTAAGGAACAGCTGCTGTCGTCCCAGACATGTCCTTTCGGATTCGTCCTTCGATTTTTTACTGGTGGTAAGACCTCTTGTGTGTCCGAACGGGTAAGTACCACCACCCTACCTATTTCTGCCGTGAAGCAGTAATGCGTTTCGATTTGAAGGGCGGGGCAGTCGTTGTAACTATACTGGAGACCTTAGAACTTATATCTCAAGGTGGGTGACGCATTTACGTTGTAGATGTCTATGGGCTCTAGTAACTACTTAACGCCAGGTGGGCTGTGAGCTCATCCAACCATCAAAGCAATAAAAAAAAGGCCCTGCCTCAAGTAAATGCCGATTGGCGATCGGAGTACGCTCCTAAAATATTCAAGAAAGCTTCTGTCTCTTCTCCGGTAAGTCCCTCAGTGGCCTGGATATTCTATATTATTCTATGCCGAAACCACGTACCCTAAACTATGTGAATCCTATATTTTAATTACGTAGCATCCTTTTTAACCTCAATCGGATTGAAGTGTGATGCAACAATACAATTGGGTTGCACTGGTCTTACGTGTAAAATTTAACGAAAGCAATGCCCCGACCTAGAAAACGCGGTAAGGGACAGCCACTATCACCCCAGACATGTCCTTTTGGGTTCCCCCTTCGCTTTTAGACAATCCGGTCAAGGTCTTCGAATAGTTCGACAAGTAACTTCAACCACGAACACATTTTTAATACGCTTTTATTAGCTTCAGACGTATGTATGTTTGTAACGGAATCTTTGAACATGATTTTGACCCCCTTCAAAACGTCGGATTAACTCGAAATTTGGTATACTTATTAAGGACCGATGACAATTCAATATAAAAAAAAAATAATGAAAAAATTGAAATTCAACTAAAAAATGAAAAATAAATAACAGTTTTAAAAAACTAACAAAATACGCTTTTATAGAAAATCCAACTAAAAGCTAGTTTTTTTTTTAATAAATTTGAATTTAAAATATTGTTAGAAAAAAAAGCGTGGGGTGCTTGGTATCAGTAGTTATAAATATTTTATGAACAGATATGAGTAGAAGGGTTATTTTAATAATATCCTGAAAAGCACACGACGCTTTTGTAGAATAAAATATTTTTTTCTTACACTATTTTTAATTCAAATTTATTAAAATTTATTTTCTAGTTTTTAGTTGGATTTTCTATAAAAGCGTATTTTTTTAGTTTTTTAAACTATATATTTTTTCTTTTTTATTGCTTAGATGAGTGGACGAGCTCACAGCCCACCTGGTGTTAAGTGGTTACTGGAGCTCATAGACATCTACGACGTAAATGCGCCACCCACCTTGAGATATAAGTTCTAAGGTCTCAAGTATAGTTACAACGGCTGCCCCACTCTTCAAACCGAAACGCATTACTGCTTCACAGTAGAAATAGGCAGACAATCCTCTGAGTTTCTCGCCGGATCTTCTCGGTGAGTCGTGATTGAAGTCCGGTGGTAGATTCAGCGGAGCACTGCTCTTGCTAGGGCTGGTGTTAGAAAATTCTCTCGAGTTAAGCCCGCGAGCTCACCTACCCGCGCGTATCTGGAATACCTCCTTAGGCTACCATTGAATAGTAAAAAAAAAAAATCACGTTCTACGCAACAGCATAGCCTATTTTAAAAGCGATAATGATTCATTATAAATTTGCAATACACGTAATGCTTTCACAAGAAACATTCGGCGCCTCGGATTCAATCCCACGGCCTAATTCGTCGCATACTAGGTCGCATGCCTAATCTAGAACTAATGAAGTTAGGCAATTACAAACACTAATTAATAAGACACAATTGTGTACCAGCAGATCGGTAGTGGTGAAACAGACTCAGTTTGTATGTTTTTATTGCTTAGATAGGTGGACGAGTTCACGGCCCATCTGGTGTTAAGTGGTTGCCGGAGCCCATAGACATCTACAACGTAAATAAGGTCTCAATTATATGCGTAAATCAGCTATACTATTCATTCAACTGGCAACGTAGTAGAAATAGGCAGACAGTGGTACCTACCCATGCGGACTCTCAAGACATCCTACCACCAGTAAATATTCTTCGAACATCGCTTCGTCATGGGATATGGCTCTGATGCCGGGCACATCCAAGTTTCTGCCTAGAGCTAAGTACTCTCTCCTCGAGCCTCATCCGAAGAAGCATATTCCATAGCTTTTAGAAAAGCACCAGTAACTTAAAATACTCAACACCAGCCGGGCTGCATGCTCACTGTTATTAAGGATAAATAGTTGTTTAAAATAGAAGAAACCGTCGGATTAATAAACAAAATAAAAAAGTCCACGATGAAGCTACAATTTTGTTAAATTTAATTGCATAAAGTCAGTTGATAATTAAGAGAATAACTTAATTTCGTTAATTAAAACCCGAAAAAACTTTAATACTTAACATCATGGAGTGCCAGCGTCAGGGGTCAAGGTCGCTCAGCTCCTAATCGACAATGTATTTTGGTGTTCAAAAATGAAGCCAAATACAAATGAGCCCGTTTTTCTCCTACCAATTCGCTAGCAAGGGGATATTCCAGTTACGCGCGGGTAGATGAGCTCACGGGCTCAAGCCGGAGAGATGCTAACACTGACCCTAGCAAGAGCAGTGCTTCGCAGAGTCTACCACCGGATCGGAAACGCGACCCACTTAGAAGATCCGGCGAGAAACTCAGTGGGCTGTGTTTGTGGGTTAATTTACTCACGGAGCCCTTCGTCGCAAGCGACTGGTTCGACGAGTACGATGACCGGGATCCGGCGAGGAACTCAGTCGGTTAATGCGCTTAAAGACAATAATTTGTCAAGCTCGTCGTATTTCAAGTCATATTGTTATATGAAATAGTCGCATGTGGTTGGAAATTCATGAGTTTTGTCATGTTCCAACTTAAACAGCGCAGAGTATACAGGGTGTAGGGTTTTAACCCTTTGACAGCCGTGTAGGTCACCGGTGCCCCACATGACGCCCTCAAGTAATTATCTCGATTTCTGTGGGTTCTGCACGCGCCATTATACCTGGTAGATGTAGTAAGAATTAGTCCAAAGATGAGGTCGATAATATAGTAAGTGGAAGCGTTAATTCAACACTATTTATTTTAACTCGCAAAATTTATGAAATCCATTCGAAATTACCTCTTTTTTATCGTTATGTTTTTATTTTAATTTACAAAATTTTATTTTATTCTTGTTTGCAATTTTGTTTTTATAACATCCTCTACGGTCAACTTTGCATTTTAATAGAACTTATTGTTTTTACTAATGAGAGTTTGAGATTCCCATTTTTTGTGTGTGTATAATTACATTCTATGCAAAATAATTTTTTGAAGATTGCACTCACTGGGTATAACATTTCCCACACTTATAAAGAAAAGTAGATAGTGCAGAATGCTAATAAATTCTTTTAAGTTATGCATAAAAAATACATTAAATCAATAAAAAAAACATTGCACACACTAACATGTATCGTGATACACACACACGCATATATAGGTACTCTTTTGTTTATTGTTAAAGTCTGTCGTCAAATTGAGAATAGATTAATATTGTTTGTCTTTAATATTATTTGTCTATAGTGTAGCCTTGGCGAAATCTGTGATTATAGAACATTGATTATTATAGAAATGTGGGAATAGAACCATGTTAAGACTTATAATTTAAATTAATCATGGCCGAACTTCGACCAGAGGTAGGTTCAACCTGAGAGAATTTGCTAACACTAACCCTAGCAAGAGCAGTGCTTCACAAAAAAAAGTATCTAAGGTTGTGAGCCCGCAACGATTGATAAAACATCGCAAACTTTCATTGTCTATTCAGGAACTTTAATTAATAAGCAAAAAGGGGAACCACAAGTATGGAATACCAATAAACCTCATAATATAATCATTCTCCTGCCTTTCTCCCAGTCACCTGGGATCGGCGGAAATGTTTTCTCCTTCCATACCCCTCTATCATATATAATTTCTTCGCTCACTCCCCTCTTACACATATCGTCTTTCACGCAATCCATCCCTTTCCTCTTCCTCTAATAATAAACCTCCTCTTTCCGAAACTAGAAACAGCTTTGAGTGAATTTAAATCAATTTCAATCAACGAGACAGAGAATTTACTGGTACATTAGAACTAATATCTCAATGTGGGTTACGGCATTTACGTTGTAGATGTCTATGGGCTCTGGTCACCACTTAACACCAGGTGGGCCGTGAGCTCGTCCGCAGATCGAAGCAATAAAACAAAATTCACGCAAATTTCATATTCACTTAATCACAAGTAAACTGTATTTCTCCAATATCGCGGTTACTGTGGATACGTTTTTAGATGCAAGACAAGTCCTGCAAGTGACTTCATAGTTTAATAAGTACAACCTTGATTATGACGTATTAAAAATTGACTCTTCAATCGAAGTAGTAATCGAAGTAGGAAGTTAGGAAGCGCGCATGTTGTGCGAATAAAATCTATTTTAAGACCTTTACCGCTCCGGCGTTGTGGAGGATTATGATCTCTGAAGCAAATGTAATTTTAATCATATCAAAGCGTGAAAGGTTACTTGCTATTTGGTTTAGCGACATTTCGGTTAACACGCGACATTTATCTTTGTAATTAAAGAAGCGTTTTATTTGATATTAGCATCAATAAGTAAATATATAAAATTAATGTCCTTTTTAATATTAAAAATAACCGCTTTTCGCATATGAATGTATATACGGTACACACACCAAAATAGATTTTTTTTATAATTTTTGTCTGTCTGTTTGTTCCGTCTCATCTCCAGAAAGGCTTTTTTTTTTTTTTTTGGTCAGGAGGAAATCGCCGGACTTCCGCCCTTTTCTGGGGATACTGGGCGGGGTATGTCAGAGTCGAACTGACTAAAACCTCCTGTCGCTCAACAACCAACGTCCAAACCTCGCATGAGACAGAACTCATGAAAAGGCAAAGGGGGGAAAGTGAAGTGTTTAGTGCGGAGCACATCTCTCCCATCACCCTCCCCCTCGGGACGCCGGACTGGCGGTCGTCGGCGCCACGACCACCAGCCCTCTCGGTCGGCAGACTGTCCGAAGCCCGCCTAGATGGCGCCGGTTAGAGTGGGTTACCCTACGGAATACCCCGCTGGGCCAGAACCAGCATGGGTCGAGGATAGCCGGCCTTCCATCACCCGGATGCTCTTGCGTAAAACGCGTGCAGAGCAGCTTGCACGTCGTCTTCTTAGGCCCCCCTCGCCGGTCCCCAGACCGACATGTGAGGGGGACCCGAAACACTTAGAGGGCCAGGGCTTGGGCGAGATCCGCCTCCCTGGCCCCCGCTCGACGGCGGCGGGATTGTGCGTCTCTCACGCGCCCCGCCGCCTCCTTCTGCGAGATGGTGCACTCGCAGAAGTCGAGCATCGCCTTCCACGACTCGTCGTCGCCGAGCATCGATGCCACAACACTCGGCAACGACAAGTCGGTTCCTATTTTTGCGACGAGGACACGGCGCCACCCCTCCCATGCGGGGCAGGCGACGAGCGTATGCTCTGCCGTGTCCAAGTCGCTACCACAATGGTGGCACTCTGCCGTCGGCTCGGCTCCGATCCGGTGCAGGAACTCACCGAAACAACCATGCCCAGTGAGCACCTGCGTGAGCCGGAAAGTGAGGCGTCCTCTGTCACGATTCACCCAATCCACAAGGACCGGGCGAATCGCCTCGACGGTCCTACGACCAGCCGAAGGATCGGCCAGCCGTCTGGACCATGACTCCAGCACGGACCGCCGAGATTGGCCCCTCCGCGCTCTGACCACACTGGGGCTGGGACGCGCCACGCCCCGGGCACGAAGGTCAGCCCGCCACTTATAGTCAGCGGCGAGCGCCTCCGCTTCCAGAACCCAAGGCGGCGTCCCAGCCAGTACACACGCCGCCTCAAAGGAGATGGTGCGATAACCACGGATGACCCTGACCGCGATGGTGCGTTGCGGCCGTTGCAGCAGCTTCGCCACCCCCACGGCCAGGGACTGGCCCCACACGGGCGCCCCGTATAGGGCCATTGATCGCACCACCCCCGTATAGAGACGGCGCGTCACCTGGTCAGGCCCCCCGACGTTGGGCAGAAGCCGGCTTAACGCGCCGGCCACCCCCAACAAACGAGGGACCAGGTTCTGAAAGTGAGCACGGAAGGTCCAACGACTGTCCAGAATGAGGCCGAGGTACTTCAACTGCACCCCGACCCCGATACGGACGCCTCCAACCACGATATGGGCATCGACAGGTGGCACTCTCCGGGGCCTGTGGAACCACATGGCCTCGGATTTACTGAGCGCCACGTCGAGGCCCAATCTCCTAATTTTGCCGACGACATGCGCCACCCCAGCCGTAGCAAGACGGGCAGACTCAGCAAAACTCCCCCCCCGGGCCACGACCAACGTGTCGTCTGCGTAACAGATAACGCTCAGGCCCGGGAGGAGGGCACCTCTCAGCACCCAGTCATACCCGATATTCCACAAAAGGGGGCCGAGCACCGACCCCTGTGGAACACCGCGCACGACCGGGAACCGGTGCAGGATCCCACCGTGTCCGGTACACGTGACCGATCTGTCCTCTAAGTAGGAACCCACCAGCCGGCGAAGGTAGGGGGGCACTCTATGTCGTTCCAGCGCCCCCCCTATCACGGACCAGGGCAGGGTGTTAAACGCATTGGCGATATCGAGCGACACCGCCAAAGCCACCCCACCCCTGGAGACGGCCTCCTCCGAGAGGGCCCGCACGCGAAGGATCGCGTCTACCGTTGAGCGGCCCTCTCGGAAGCCATACTGCTCCGCCAGAAAGGCTAGACCAATTTTGACGGGACTTTCACTGGAAGATATCTGGTAATAAGTAGTAATTTAGGCTACTTCTATTTCATAAAATTTCTAAAAACTATCATAAAAATAAGGTAATGTAATGCAAGGTCCCTATAATACGAATAACGGAAAAGAACGTTAATTATTAAATTAAAAATGCAAAAAAAAACAAAGAAAAAAAAACAATTTTTATTAAATCATACGCGGACGAAGTAGCGGGCACAGCTAGCAGTATTTCGAACAACTCCTAACCTAAAAACGCACCAATAAAATATCCACTTTATTCACGTCCCAAATGATCAATTTCCCAATTTTCTATACGCTTATGTCGACTTCTTCACTTCCCAGAGTGGCCAATTATAACATTGTCTGATGACAGTCGATTACGTCTAAGTTTACTAGCGAAATTTCGCCGGAATCAGCAAAAACAATTGACCGCCGCATTACGGTGCGCCCACGTAATCAATCGACAATTAAAACTTTAAAACTAGTCAAAGTGGATAACGCAATTTTGTAATATCAAACATGCGTGTTCTATGACACAGCTGCGGCGGGTTTTTGTGTAATTAAAAAAATACCTTTGTAATTACTCAATCGACTTTATGTTGCGTTGCCATCGGGAAGCGTTATTGGCTTTAAATGTGGCGATCTTATTGTTTAATTAACCTTTTGAACGCGAACCGTCCATATATCGATCCTCTATTACGTATTTTTACTAGTAGTTGGGCCTCTTGTGAGTCCGCACAGGTTGGTACCATCGCCCCGCCTATTTCTACCGTGAAGCAGTAATGCGTTTCGGTTCGAAGGGTGGGGCAGCCGCTGTAACTATACTTGAGACATTAGAACATATATCTCAAGGTGTATTTACGTTGTAGATGTCTATGGGCTCCAGTAACCACTTAACACACGGGCTGTGAGCTCGTCCACCTATCTAAGCAATAAATAAAAAATAATAAAAAGTTTCATTCGAGAAATAGATCGTGCCGTAATTTTGTTTGTTGCTCATATAGGTAGAGTAGCTTATGTTCCACCTGGTTTCTTCGGAGCTCATGGACATGAACACTGGTAAGCACAGCCAGCTACCTCGAGAGGCGGGTTCTGAGTCACGTCAGCGCGCATCCCAGGGTCGTTTTCGAAAACACTTTCACTCTTTGAAACGCTAGTTATCAGTTCGGCTAGGTGCCCCGACAGCAAAACAAGCGAATTAATGGTAATTAAATTCCGAGTTTCGATGTTGTAATGATAAGGTTTATTGCGCGATATAGTCTGATAGGTTCCGAGCTGGTTTTTCTTGTGTTGACCAACTGCGAAGCGAAGCGTTCACGTGTCTGGTGGGTGGGACTTCGGAAAATTAACAGCAGTCGAGCTGCAGGCTTCTCTAGATCTAGAGTTAGGGGTTCCCAAACTTATTTTGTCTCCTACCCACTTTGAGAATAAATTATTGTTTAGCGCCCCCTTTTTTTCACCTACTTAAAAAATCACTATAGCGAGACCTTAGTCGGTGTCAAAGATTCCTCCTAGATGAAATTACAAATCGCGTCCTAAACCTCTACACTACACCCCCATTTTTTTTCTGGGTCTCTTACCGTCCCACTTTAGCAGCGCCCATAAAGGGGCGTTATTACCCACTTTGAGAAAGGCTGCGTAGAGCGATGAAGAGATTTTTTCAGTGCAAGACCAGAGAGCGTAACGTCACCTTGAGATATGGAATCGGGACCCCCATTATCCTGTTTAACAGCTGTTTCCACATTTAAATAAGACATTAAGGCTTCGCGGCTTTTTTTTTCATACCTCTGCTGATAGCCTTGAGAGGCTATTTCAACTTCGCCTTGACGTATAGGTGAGCTCACGGGGCTCAAGCCGGAAGCGTTGCTAACACTGGCCCTAGCAAGAGCAGTGTTTCGCAGAATCTACCACCAGATCGGAAACGCGACCCACTGGGAAGATCCGGCGAGAAACTCAGTGGGCTGTGTCTGTGGGTTAATCGCAACTGAAACGGGCTCTGCGTTAACCGAAGCTTTAATTTATAACCCATTGACCTCAGGACGTCTGATCAGCTTGAAAATTTGCACGCGCGTCGAAATGACGATCCAATAATTATATTATTTTTGCGGATATAACCGATAAGTTTGGCGGCAGAATAAATAAAAGATGGATTTTATTATTGTTACGTTTTTTTTCTTCTATTTAATGTGTATTCTGTTTTAATACGTTGACTGGTATACAGGTCACCGGTGACCTACGCGGCGCACTGAAGTAATTATGTCGATTTCTCTTTCGATCTTCTTACTAAGGCGCCGGAATGTCTAGTAGACTCCGGGACAGACGAATCCGAAGACACTGTGACTGAATCTATTTTTAGAGATCTAAGACTTTCTAGATCGTCGTGGGCTAAAGGATAAGTCGTCCGGTGCATTAATATTTAGTAACGCACCGGTGTTCGAATCCCGCAGGCGGGTACCAATTTTTCTAATGAAATATAATACGTACGTAACAAATATTCACGATTGTCTTCCACGGTGAAGGAATAACATCGTGTAATAAAAATCAAACCCGTAAAATTATAATTTGCGTAATTACTGGTGGTAGGACCTCTTGTGAGTCCGCACGGGTAGGTACCACCATCTCGCTTATTTCTGCCGTGAAGCAGTAATGCGTTTTGGTTTGAAGGATGAGGCAGCCGTTGTAACTATACCGAGACTTTAGAACTCATACCTTAAAGTGGGTAGCGGCATTTACGTTGTAGATGTCTATGGACTCCAGTAACCACTTAAAGCCAGGTGGGCTGTGAGCTCGTCTACTCATATAAGCAATAAAAAAATCTTATTTCTGTGTGCGAATTTCCCGCTAATATGAGAGTAAATAACAAAGCAACATGTCATTCAGTGACGTCACGCCATGAAGCTAGCGACTGCGACACGCCGTGGCGAAATCCAGTTCAAGGCTAGTTTCGTGTCCCGGCATTGCCTCACCCTCGCGCGAACAACGATTAGGTGTTAACGCGTTGAAATTTTACAATATTACTGATCTAGGAGTTGGGCTTTTTTATGATTGCTTAGACAGGTGGACTAGCTCACGGCCCACCTGGTGCTAAATATTTACCGGAACCCATAGACATCTACAACGTAAATGCCACCACCCACCTTGAGAGATGAGATGTAAGATCTCAGTATAGTTACAACGGTTGCCGCGCCCTTCAAACCGAAACGCATTACTGCTTCACGGCAGAGATAGACAGGGTGATGGTACCTACCCGTGCGGGAGTCCGGCTTACTGGTAGGACCTCTTGTGAGTATAAGAGGTCCTACCATCAGTAAGCCGTTGTTGACTCATAGCGGGAATCCGCCCGAGAGACTCATGTTCTTGAGGCTTAAGGGTCTTACAATTTGTCTACGATCGAGACAGCGCTCTGAACGCAATAATTATCTCCTTCAAGCCCACTGAGTTTCTCGCCGGATTTTCTCAGTGGACCGCGTTTACGATCCGGTGGTAGATTCTGCGAAGCACTGCTCTTGCTAGGGCCAGTGTCAAGAAATTTATATTTTTGATATGTATGTACAAATAAGCGAGGTTCGTGCCGTAATTTGACCGGTTTTGTCTACTTTAATAATAACAATAGTTGCATAAACCGTTTTAATTCATTAGGATCCCTTAAAACTACATAGGTATTATAATAATGACTACGGGTTCACCGGTAGTCGAGATTCGACTATAATTAATTGAAATTATAAATTTGAACATTATTATGGTTCTATTGTCAAAGACTAATATACTTCTGTAATCACAGATTTCCCCAAGATTACACTTTAGACAAATATTAATACAGACAAATAATATTTAAACTATTCTCAATTTGACCAAAGACTTTAAACAATAAGAAAAGTTTGACAATAAACAAATAGTGTGCATGCGTGTGTGTGTGAAATACATGGCAGTGTGTGTAATGTTTTTTATTAAATGATATTTAATGTATTTTTTATGCATAATTTAAAAATATCTTAGCATTCTGCTCTCCTTATCTATAGGTATTCTATATAAGTGTGGGAAATTTCATACTCATCAGTCCGCGCAATTTTCATAAAAAGGGGTATAAAAGTTTTTTCTTCACGTATTAATATATGGATAGTAGCTGGGACAAAATCACGCACGGTCATCCGGCCCCAAAATTAGAATAGGAAATTATGATGTTATGGGCACCAGAGACTGACATACATACTCAAATACATTTAAATGTATACATGTCGGAGACGTTCATTAGTTTGGTAGCTAAGCGAAACGCAGCACGATTCCCGAGAGATGGCAGCACGATCGCGGTGTCGTCGGAACTCGGCTAACTTCGCGCTAGGACAGAGCCTAGCTGATGGAGGCGCGTAGACGGCATCACACTTACCAACCAGCCTTCTTGAAGAGCGGTGCCTCCGTCCTAAGAACTGACATTCGTTTTCATTTGTTCGATCACCCAATTCGCCCCTATGATTTCAGACGATGGTATTAATATTGTGGTATCTCCGACATACTTAAACAGAAACATTTAGACGATGTTCAAACAAACCTGTTCATCAAACAATGTTTGCCTGATGCGGGAATCGAATCCACAGCCCTCAGCGCAACTGTCAGAGGCGCTAATCACTGCACCGCCGAGTTAGACAAAGACAGTTAGTTTTAGCGTGTAATTTTATTTCCAGCTCTTCGAACAAGTCCGGAATATGCGCGGAGGTGTTCAGGGACTCCTGAAGAAGGTCTGCTTGGTGAGCGGCGATGCCAGCGCTCCCGATCTGGCCATCAGTCCAGAAGACAGACAGAGCTTGGTTGAGAATGTGGATATTATAATTCACGCAGCTGCAACTATAAGGTGAGTTTTGCTGCCCTGGTTGTAGGATAACAAGACCTGATGTTGACTTAGGGTTACTGGAGTCTATAAACCCATGAAACAGACAAGATAATGATGCGATCAGCACCACCACCAGTGATTACCCAGATAACAATTGCGCCAGTTTTATTTTTGTTAAAAACGAAATTATCCCTACATCGTGGAAGTCGAAATTGAATTTGTTCATTGCGAAATCCTTTAATTTCCAGGTTCGACGAAGAATTAAAAAAGGCAGTACTCCTGAACGTAAGAGGTACTAAGCTGATGGTGGAACTGGCGAAGGAGTGTAAGAAATTGCAGGTGAGCTTATTTGGGAAGGTCAGACGCACGGGAAATCGCAAGTCTTAACGTCTTGACTGGAGGACCATACTATTCACTCTCAATGCCCTTCTGCTAAATTGAAATCGAGACTCGAAAAACAAGCCCAGGTCTGAGACTGAGTTGTTCCTGTTGCTCTTGGACATCGGCAACGCTAGAAGCAATGCCAATGCTGATGACTCTTTTCAATCTTTTACAATCCAATACCCAATAAGGTTACATTGGATGAAACTTCGAATGCCCGGGGTCTAGTTTTGACAGCAGAAACAGAGCTTTTTGGATATCACAGCGCGAATACCGCCGGGGTATAAGCTCCAAGGTTTAAATCCTACTGGCCCTTTTATCTTTCGAACTAGAACAAATGACTTCGCGGTAGAACTATGGTGGTGGTACCGATCCGTGCCGACTTAAAATACCCGTCAAATTTCGGTTAGCTATCAAGATGCGCTGGTATAGAAGTCATAGTACGCTGCAGCCCATACTCAGAGAATGTCTCAGTCCTCTTGTGAGCGGGAGAGAGTTGAGATGGAGCTGTTCTAAGCTCTCATCACACAGACGACAAGTAACATGCCGCAAATACAACAGTATAATATTGTTTTTTAATTGACAATGTTTCGTTCCCTCCACAGCTTTTCATCCATATCTCAACATCATACTGTCATCTCCATGAGAAACTTCTAGAGGAGAAGCCATATCCTCCGCCAGCGGACCCTCACCAGGTCATCCAAGCTGTGGAATGGATGGACGAGGAAACAATCGCTGCTATGACTCCCAAGTGAGTGGCAAGTTTATCTGAATAAGACCTGACTTTTGGACACTAAATGAAATGGAATGGATTTTGTACGGTATTTTCTGAGCACTATGACACGTTCTTCTTCAAAGCTTAGAGAGAGTACCCAGAGGTAAAGGTTTGGCTGTGACCCTGGCGTTGCTTACCTTCATAATCGACAGTGACTATCTACCATCGGATCAGTCATATGTTCTGGTAAAAAGCCATTTAAAAATATGTGTGTAACAATTTTTTTAAGCAGAGGGTAGAAGCTTATACGTGAAGTTTCCGCGCCAAGGCGGTTAGCTAATGGTAGGGGTGGACCACGAACCCAAATGTTTCTAAAGAGCCCAATCTACCCTACAACAACAAATTAAAATGAACATATCGTCAAAATAGTCGGAGACAATCAAACACGCATTATTATTATTATGGATAACTCAAAAACTAACGGTCTGATCTAGATCAAATTAAATTATACCACAGGAGACGCACCAGATAATAGAATAAAGAATGAAACGTAAGAATCGATTCACCTAGGAATGAACTACAAACTAGAAAACTATATTTTAATACACAAGCCGCGACACTTACTGCCGGCCTGGTATTAGTCATACAAACCACTTTACTTACGCCATCTTCTCCACCTATCAAGGCATTTAAAGAACCTATTAAACAACTTACAGAATCCTCAACAAGTTGCCGAATTCGTATGCTTTCACGAAAGCACTCGGCGAAGCTCTGGCGGTCGAAGCCATGGATCACATTCCGGTGATGATTCTGAGACCATCAATTGGTGAGTATTCAATGACCATAACGTGCCTCCAACCATAATGGGTTTGTATTATATAAGATAAAGTTTCTAACGAACAATCAAGAATTATCAAGAATGGTTTACGTTAGATAATTTTAAACAGATGGATAAATTATTATATTTTTAACGTTTTTGTTTTTTTTTATTCCAGTGATCCCAATCTGGCAGGAACCGATTCCAGGGTGGACCGACAACATCAATGGACCGACAGGATTATTAATAGGTAAACTTACCAGTCGTCTACATTGTCTACGCGAGTCATAGACATAATTAAAGCCCAAAGCTTTGAACGCGGGTTTATTTATAATCATTCCGTCATTTCCGGGGTTTCCATTATTATACAGTTGCCGTGGTCACGGATGAATGGTTCACGTCACAGATTGATAATCTCTTTCTCTTCTCCGTGTCCGTCTAATGCTGAATGTAGCTATCTTCGTATACACCCCATTCTTTTCGGTCTCTTGCCTTTCACATCCAGTCCCTAGCTGCTATTTTGACAATAAACTTAGGTAACTAGGTAATTACAATGAAAAACTGTAAAAAAAACTTTTAATCATCATTCTCCTGCCCTTCTCCCAGTCACTTGGGGTCGGCGCAACATGTTTTCTCCTTCCCCACTCCTCTATCATATACCATTTCTTCGCTCACTCCCCTCTTACACATATCGTCTTTCACGAAATCCATCCATTTCTTCTTAGATCTACCTCTTTCTCTATATCCTTCCACATTCATAGTTAAAACTCTCTTAACAACCTTATTGTCATTTCGTCTCATCACATGTCCATGTCTCTCTTTCTTTCTCTCTCTCTCTCTAAGCTTTATACAAAAGGTGTGTTATAATTACATTATCTGACCAGGCGCCGGGAAGGGAGTCATTCGAAGCATGTATTGCAAGAGCAATAGCTACGCCGACTATTTACCTGTCGACGTATTTATAAACGGAATCATGATCGGAGTTTGGAACTATATTCACTACGGGTAAAGTATAATAATACTCCTCATTATAAGAACCCACTGAGTTTCTCGCCGGATCTTCTCAGTGGGTCGCGTTTCCGATCCGGTGGTAGATTCTGCGAAGTACTGCTCTAGCTAGGGGTATAGGGTTAGTGTTAGCAACGTCGTCAGGTTTGAGCCCCGCGAGCTCACCTACTAATTTTGCGAATTTAGTACAACCCTTCGAGGCTACTAGGATAGGAGATAAAAAAAAAAGATTAAATTGCATTTCATCAGACGACCAATGTGTTTTCACTCAGCTCAACCTACTGGGACCTGTAATGGTCAACTTATCAATCAAGGATCTTCGAGGACACATCGCCAGACCGTGATTTCGTTATTTACGTCTATAAATAAATATATAACAAACAAAATGTTTGTACAATTAATTGTTATTAATACGCTTTTATTGGCTTCAGACGTATTGTATGTTAGTATGTAACGGAATCTTTGAACATGATTTTGACCCCCTTCAAAACGTCGGATTAACTCGAAATTTGGTATACTTATTAAGGACCGATGACAATTCAATATTAAAAAAAAAATCTAAAACAAAAAAAAATTGAAATTCAACTAATAAATGAAAAATAAATAATAGTATAAAAAAACTAAAAAAATATGCTTTTCGGGATATTATCAAAATAACCCTTCTACCCGTATCTGTTCATAAAATATTTATAACTACTGATACCATGCACCACACGCTTTTTTTACAATAAAATCATTTTTTCTTACACTATTTTTAATTCAAATTTATTAAGATTTATTTTCTATTTTTTTGTGGGATTTTCTATAAGAGCGTATTGTTTTAGTTTTTTTTAAACTATTATTTTTTATTTTATTTTATTAAATGCATTTCTCGTATTAATTTCGCAGAGACAAAAAATCGAGCGTTATCAATTTCACTTCGTCGGCCGAGATCAAAGTTACGTGGTCGGAGATGATTGATGCTGGACGAGAGATCATCATGAACAGGGTCCCGCTGAACGGAGTCGTGTGGTGAGTGCAGTGAGGGGCGACAAAAACATTAGGGACCTTAACAAAAGCCTGAAAGAATTGTAGTAGAGGTTATTTTGACTAGAGTGGGGTGAGGAGTGGAGTTCCGGAACGCCCACTGAGTTTCTCGCCGGATCTTCTCAGTGGGTCGCGTTTCCGATCCGGTGGTAGATTTTTTTTTATTGCTTAGATGCGTGGATGAGCTCACAGCTCACCTGGTGTTAAGTGGTTACTGGAGCCCATAGACATCTACAAAGTAAATGCGCAACCCACCGTGAGATATAAGTTCTAAGGTCTCAAGTATAGTTACAACGGCTGCCCCGCCCTTCAAACCGAAACACATTACTGCTTCACGGCAGAAATAGGCAGGGTGGTGGTACCTACCCGCGCGGACTCACAAGACGTCCTACCGTAATATAACGTAGTATAACGTAATAAGTAAGTGGCGTCGATTTCTCCCAGGTACCCGGGCGGTTCAATGAAACACTCCAGGCTGTACCACAACATCTGCGTGTTCTTCTTCCACTGGATTCCGGCTGTTTTCATCGATATACTGCTCTTCTGTCTCGGCTATAAGCCAGTGTGAGTTCAATTCATTATTAACTTGATGAAATTATTTTGGCGTATACACATTACATCATCGATTAACCAAAATGGAAATTTTGGACAACAAGCTGTACCCGCCCGCTGCTCTGGGCATTTAAAACTAACATTATTATTTCTCACCCCCACAAAGATTCTCATCATTATGAATTTATGTCTCATTTTACTGTACTGTTTTTCGTTTCATCGACCTTCGAATCACAACGATACTAAAGAAGTTTTCACTTCAAAGAGGCGCCATCTATTACCGAAGGAACGCTAAAAGTTCACCGACTAACGCCATCTATGTTCGTTATCATGAATTACAGATTGATGCGCGTCCAGCGCCGCATAAACAAGGGATTCGAAGTTTTCGAATACTACACGAACAACCAGTGGGACTTCAAATCTGACATCGCGCAGACAGTCCGACAAAGGTTAAACACGAGAGAACGGAGGGACTACAAAGTGGACGCTGGCGGTTAGTAGTGCTTAGATCTTTAAGCTTTATACGAAAATATAGCCATTCTCCATACCATGTTGAAAACACCGGTTTTCGTCCGGTAAGCAACATCAGGCGTAGTCAGTACTTATCGGGTCCTGCAAAAAGTTCGACGTGCAACCTAACCTAAGCTGATCCGGCAGTAGATTCATTCGCGAAGCTACTCTTGAGTTTATAGGTCTCTCATGGAGGCGCTTGGGTAGCTGTTAGCAAGTCTCACCCCTCCCAGCTGAGCCCTTGCTCGTCCACCTGTCCTTGTAAAACTGGGAAGGCCTCCGGGCCACCAGTAATCCCTCAATCATAAAAAAAACGAAAATGTTTCTCAAAGATCACAAATAACCATAGCATCATCGGAACAAAACCTTGCTGCCTGAGCGAGTTTCGTTTAGGTCGCATGCTTAGCAAGGAAGCCAAAAAAAAAGTTTTGAACAAATTTGTTTTTCTGTCGTTTGGGGAAATTAACTAGAAGAGCCCATAGTCATAAAAAAGCGAGAAGCGTCGAGTTCAGAAATCCCAATTCTCACTTGTATTACAATCACTCATTAGACTGGATACCAGTGGTTACTTCGCCAACGAAATAGCCAAAAGCGGTACCTACCCTCGTTAATTACAAAATACTGCCGATGCGATTTCACTAATCAGATAATAATAATAATCATTTCTGCACTTCCCTAAGGTAGACTTTCAGGGAATGCCTATGGCATTAAGTCCGCCTTTATACTGTCAGGTATATAAGGTTATAAATAAATAAATAAGTTCTGGTCTCAGGTCTTGACATCTCCAAATACTTTGAAGACTGCATAAGAGCTGCCCGCATTTATATCCTGAAAGAATACGACGATACATTGCCGGCTGCGAGGAGACATATGAAAGTGTAAGTTGTCTATGGCTTCATGATTTGTACACTGTGCTTTTGAAAGTCATTTATTTATTTATTTATTTTATTATTATTTGTGGTCATAGGTTAACAAAGATGATGCTTATTATTAATAAATGTGCTAGTAAAGCATACAAATATCAGGTTTAAGTATAATCTACAAAAAACATTAATCTTAAATTATAATTATTTACCACAATTCTACAATATCATCTAAATTATCTAATGTTATAGTAAGCCTTAACTTATGCGTAAGTCATCATTTTTACCACCTACCGTTCGACTCTTGAGACGAAATCATCTTTATTGGAGTTGGGACTCAACTCAACGCCATACCAGATTTACTGAGACCGAATCATTTGTTTGAATAGAAAAATTTCCATATTATTCTGTAGTGCTAGTCACACTTGAAACCGACCGAGATCGGAGTTACTTGCCAATAATTTTCATTAGATATATAGTGATAAATTTGTGACTGTTTTAATGAGCCATTGAAGGCATAGCCTCATTTCTTCGACGACACTCAAAGGAGTCTAATGATCTTAGAGTATACACAAGCAAGTATACTGTAAGCTAATGATGGTATAGAAAAAGACGCAAATGAAACTTCCTAACCTTTTCATTTCCAGGATGTGGTTCGTCGACCTGGTCACGCGGTGTCTCTTCTGGGGCTTCGTGTTTTACTGGCTCTACAGTTGGACGACGTCGTTCGGCTCAAGCGCGACCACCTCAAACGTCTTCCCGGCCGCGGTTGTGATGGAATCATAAAGCTTTAATTTGCGACTGAAGCGAGAGTCTGACTCCGAGTATTAACAATCGAAATAGTTTTCTAATTAGAGTAGAAGAATTCGTTAGTTTTTCACGAGGGATCCACGACTCGTAGCTGCCTTAGGGATTTTTAGGAACCACAATGTGGCGGCATCTATTGGCAGATAAACGAAACTACAAAAACATAATTGAAAATAAATCTTCCAGATAAGTCCCTACAGCTGAAGTTTTGCTGCACACAATCACTTGCTCCGGCTTGAAAGGTGGACCCGTCTTTGTAAAATACATTCTCATGGTGAAAAATATTTCATTTACTGTAAAAACAGAGCTTACTAAGCAAAAAATCGATAAACAATTTGATTAACCTTATTAAAATATAGGCATAGGTAATAATTATAACTTTGTGAATACTTGCCATTAGTAAGCTTATAGTTTTTTACAACTCTGAAACTTGCCCCTGAAACTAACCTACTGTTTTATTTTTAAGTATAATAGATTTTTAAACCACATACTTATATAATATACGCAGATTCAAAGAGTTTTCATTGGCATTAAAATTTAAAAAGTACCCTTGTTAATAGATGGCGCTGTACTAGAAATTTTTACGCAACGAATTCCATCTTATAAACAACATTAATGTTTCTCTGTAGGGGTAAAAAATAAAGCAATAAGACAATAGAACTAGCTGTCTGGATAGTTCAGTTATTTTTGTTTAACTACAAACGTAAAATGATGGTGAAGGAAGTTGACTTTAGTATTAAACAATAAAATTATCTTAGTGTTAATTAAGATAGATTGTTACTGTAATAAAGACGAAATATATCTGTGGCGTATTGTAGATAATTATTATATTTTTATAAAATTTTTGATATTTTTTTTGTAGTCAATCAAAAACTGTTTACACAGCCTGTAAATAAACATTGCCAAGCCGTCGCTAAGATAATGCATCTTTATTTCAATTTTTTTTCTTTTGACCTGCACATGTGATATTGCACGTGCTAGGCCTTTGCTTACACCCTCCATCTCATAGTCTGTCTTTCTCCGTCTTAGTGAACATTAAGTAACGCAAAAATATTTACATATAGATAGATTATTAACTTAAAATTCAATTTTATAAGCATCCTGAGAACTTAGAACTCAGTCTCAAGATGAGTGGCCGCATTTACGTTGTAGATGTCTATGGGCTCCGGTAACAACTTAACACCGGGTGGGCCGTGAGCTCGTCCAGCCAGCTATGCAATAAAAAAAGGAATGTTGACTTGAAATATTATACTAGGTTAGGTCAGACTTATAAAAACAAATAAAAGATCTTTTATAAAATTGTACGCTCTCTTTATTTATTTTTAACCCTTATCATTCTAAAATATAACACTCAACTTCTAACAAAGTATTAGACCGATTTATAACCTTCGACATGCAGTCCAGCTTGTACACACAACCCTTTGAGTATCTCGTCGGATTTTCTCAGTGGCGTTTCCAATCCGGTGGTAGATTCTGCGAAGCACTGCTCTTGCTAGGTCCGGTGTTAGCAACGCACCGGTTTGAGCCCCGTGAGCTCACATACATGTTAGGGCGAAGCTGAAATAGCCTTTCAAGGCTATCAGCATAGGCAGTAAAAAAAATTGATTCTCACTTTGCTTATTATCAGAATCACCCGAAAGCTACAAGCGCAATTTTTTGAGCTTTCGGAATCTTCTCGAAGCTCGAATCGGATGACAATCCCAGAAAACGCCGTGCAAGATAGAGATTGAAGATCTAAAGATTTATTTAAAAAAAAACTATATATGTGGGTAGTTTGTAATTAATTATGACACAACAGAATCACCTCGTAGAGTGCACACGAAAATAAAACACATCAGCAAATTTTATTCTTTTAAGAAATCCCTTCCAAAACAGACCCGCGAAGAAAGAAAGGGATGCAAGACAGACTGGCGCCATAACACGTTACGTAACGAAGCGATTTATTTATTTATAACTTTCTATACTTGACAGTTTAAAGGCAGACTTAGTGCCATAGGCATTCTCTGACAGTCTACCTTAGGGGAGTGCAGAGATGAACCTTTGTAGATGTAGTGTTATAGTGATATTAGGTACTTATACATATGTTTAAACATATAACATACATAATATTTATAGATACAAATACTCGTATTTAAATAAATTCATATACATAAAAAAATATATATTTGAATAAATATTATCAATTACCCTCCCATCAGAAGCTATCACTTCGACACGAGACTAAACCGTAAAAGTGTTTTTAATCGTTTATCCCACTAGCAATTACCTTAAATAATACAATATCTAAATTTTTATTTACGTTTTTATAGTAAAAATAAACTAGAACATGTATTGATAATTGAAACCGCGTTAGGGTGAACACCGAGTTATTCTTCACTTACAAAGATAACTTCACACTACGCTCACAAACAAAAAAACTCATTTAAGTAAGCGTTTGAATATTCTTGTAAAACTAAAAATCAAAGTTGATTCTGTGTCTCGTTATCGTAAACGTCCAGCTAACAACCTGAATACGTAATAACCGGTAGCGGCCTGCAGTAATTTATGTATCCAGAATAATCTGTAACAATGATATAAAATTCAATTAAAATGCGGAATTTGTAACACTGACTCTTTTATTTTATTTGTATTGCATAGATGGGTGGACGAGCTCACAGCCCACCTGGTGTTAAGTGGTTACTGGAGCCCATAGACATATACAAGGTAAACGCGCCACCCACTTTGAGATATCAGTTCCAAGGTCTCAGTATAGTTACAACGGCTGCACCGCCCTTCAAACCGAAACGCATTACTGCTTCACGGCAGAAATAGGCAGGGCGGTGGTACCTAACCGTGCGGACTCACAAGATGTCCTGCCACCAGTAAAAAAACAGTGTATTGTGGGCTTGGACGTCCTTAAACGTGGAATTCAGTTTACAAACCTTTTTAACTTGGTCCTGGCGTATGGTAAAGAGTCGACCGTGTCCTTTAGAATGAACTTCCGTATCCCGGACATGTACGCGCCGATGTACGTGTCCCAATCGAAGCCCGCCGGCCAGAAGGGGAATTGACCGGCGTCTCGAGTGGAACTGGCTTCGCCCTGTAAGGCCTGCAGCTCGGCCACGCCAAACTGCCACTCGTTGTTGGCGAAGTACTCCCCTGTAGCCGCGGCCATTTTGAAACGTCTGGCGATTTTCATCATGCTAGAAATTTTGAAGGTAGTTGAAAAAAATATGATGTCATTAACGAGAGCTTCGTTCTTTTGAATGTTTTGAATGAAGATCGAGGAATTAGAAAAATGGCGGTAATGTAATTCTTGTTCATAAAGTGGTCTAAAGGATAAGACGTGATTTGAACTTGAATCGAGCGATGGGACTGTTCTTTCTTATGTTCTAATCCCGCCGACAGGTGCCAATTTTTTCAATTAAATATATTATTCACGAGGAGTTAACACCCCAAAGTATGGTGCCGAGAGTCGTGGGTTCGCTTCGTTTCGTGGGATAAACCAGGTTTATTTGTTCTTGGTCTGATAGTTTATTATGTATATACATATGTATGTAGGATTAATAGCAACGGAACGTATGAAAATAGTGGGAGGGAGAGTTAAGGTGTGAGTGAGAGGAAACGATAAGAAAGGGAAAAGCGAATGACAAAGAAATTCCAAGATGGCGAAGACGATTGATTGAACAAGGCGTAAAAAAGGTGTCAGCCAATTTTTGAGACACGAATTCTTAGTTTCAGTTTTACAGTACAACGGCTTTTTTTTATTTAATTTTTTTTATTTTTCGAGCCGGGCGCCAAACCTACTTCAAGGTCCCCGCGCCTAGGGGGCGCGCGGGGTATGTGGGACTTGACGATCTGCAAGGTGTTGCGAGGGCCCTACCGCACTAAGCGACTCCCCTGCACTCTTACACCCAACGTCCGATCTCCGTCCGGGGTCAAAACCTGGTCAGAGTAGGGGGGTTCCCGCGGTCAACACTACAACCAGACACGCGGCGCCACCCCGAGGACGCCGACGGGTCGTCGAGGCGATAGTCGACGACCAACGACGACGGTCTCCGCGGTACGGTGGCCCTACCAGGCCGCCCGGGCGGTGCCGCTGGTGTTCCGGGATACCCCGCTGGGCCAGAACCAGCCGGCCGGGTCGGAACGCGATACACCGCCGACCGGGTTGCTCTTCCACAGTATATTCGGCGATGACAGCGATGACGAAAATGCGGACCGCATCGCAATCCGCAGCCGCCGACGCGTCGTCCCGTCCTCCTGGTGCCAGCGCGCTAGAGTGACGGTAGCGTGCGGCGCAGCTTCAACCCCCTTAAGTCACCCCGTGACCATCACCGGGAGGAGGCTGCCTCTTCATAGGGGCCGGAGCTGGACAAACGCCCTCCTCCGGACCCCGGCTCGGCGGCGGTGGCACGGTGCCGAGAGGGAAGAAGAACTCTCCCTCTCCCGTTTCGCCGCCTCCTTCTGAGAGATGGTGGACTCGTCGCCGCCGAGCATCGTAGCCATAACGGTCGGAAGCGACAAGTCCGGTCCTATTTTCCCCCAGAAAGCGGGGCAGTGCGCGAGCGTGTGCTCCGCCGTGTCCTCGTAGCAGCCACTGCAGTGGCGGCACAGTACAATGGCTGCCCCAACCTCCAAACCGAAACGCATTACTGCTTAACGGTAGAAACGGTCAGGGCAGTGGTACCTATCCGTGCGGACTCACAAGACGTCCTTACCACCAGTTATTAAGCAAATTATAATTTTACCAATTTTCATTTTTATTACACAATGCTATTCTTTCACCGTAAAAGTCTATCGTGGACATGTCTTACGTATTTCATTAGAAAAATCGGTACCCGCCTGCTATCTTTTAGACCACGACGACTTCAAAGGTATATCGAAACTATATTGTAGGAGTTGCTCTTTTAAGCGCCTGGTTGTCTATAAAGCAATTTTCAAGTGGCTAATGAAACTGGTACTCACATAGCCTTCCTCCCCTGGGCTCGCAGTAGCAAATCGTACAGGAAAGCCGGCAGGAAATGACACGTAATCTCCCAAAACGTGTTTATCAACCGTGATTCGGTGAATGAGAAATTCGGATACCACATCACGTATCTGAAATTAACGGAAACAGCTTTTGATGACCGAAAACATTTACTAAAAGACCTCGAAGCGACTTGTCAGTGAAGTCAGGGACCAATGGCTTTTTTCCAACTTAACCTGGTAGCCTTGTGGTGCTATGCTAGTGTAAACAAGCGTGTAGGTGAGCTCACGGGGCTCAAGCCGGAGGTGTTGCTAACACTGGCCCTAGCAAGAGCAGTGCTTTGCAGAATCTACCACTGGATCGGAAACGCGGCCCACTGAAAACACTGGCATTGTTGACGGAGTGTATGGGTGGCTTGCACAGGTAGGTACCTAAATTCTGTCTATGTCTACATTTGGATGAATACCTCCTTTTTTAAGGTATAATTGGACCATTGATATACTTTTTGGTATTGTAGTTACTAGGCTCAATTAGTTGTAGTCCAGACTATAGACAATATGTTGATACAGGGTTATTGTTGAAAATGATTTCGGGGAATTTATTCTCGTCTCTGGCAGTCGACAAGCTCAAACGGAGTCACTATCCTCAGCAATGAGGGAGCGATGGAGAAGAAGAAAAGAATTCTCGTCTCTCATATTTGATTTGTAAAGCGAAGAACCTACTTCGTTGGATTCTTTTTCGCCCACTTCACGCATAGTCTGGTAAACTCGCCCCATTGGATCGGGTTGATGGACCCCGAAGTCACGTTGTAGACTGGACAGCGGCCCGGCCTGGAAAGGAGATATGGGGTTAAATTTGAAGTCGTCGTGGCCTGCCTATTTCTGCCGTGAAGCAGTAATGCGTTTCGGCTCGAAGGGTGGGGCAGCCGTTGTAACTATACTGAAACTTAAGAATTCATATCTCAAGGTGGGTGGCGGAATTTATGTTGTAGATGTCTATGGGCTACGGTAACCACTGAACACCAGGTGGGCTGTGAGCTCGTCCACCCATCTAAGCAATAAAAAAAGTCTGATTACAAATAGATAAATGGAAAAAGCTTAGAAAAAAAAATTGCATACTGTTTAACTCCTTGTCTCCAAGCGGCCAGGATGCAGGAGTTGACCACCATGTCCACCGGCACTAAGTCCACGACGTACCGCTCCCGGCAATACCCGGAACGGTACGTGCCCCGGGATATCTCCATTATAATACCTGAAATCAAAACACCAGTTTGAAATCGGCAAGACATCAGCCGGCGTATTCCCTTGGTATATAGGCTCAATCTCCTCTAATGACAATAATTTACATGATTTATAGTTTAGTTTATTCTATGTTATTATTTATTTATTATTAGTAATGTTACGCGCTGGGGTTCGGGATAAATAAATGTTCCACTAAAGTACAACTTAAAACTGTATTTATCACTTAGAACACTTCACAAACACTTTAAAATTCTCAATTCGCTTCTTCCGCTTCGCTTCATGTGATCCGTTCGCTGTATCGCTTCGAGTAGTTCCGATTACTGACTGACAGCGTGTTTTTTTTTTTTTTTTTTTTTCCTACCTAAGCTGATAGCCCTAGCGGCTATGTCAGCGTAACCCTAACTTTAGTAGGTGAGCTCACGGGGCTCAAACCTGACGATGTTGCTAACACGAACCCTAGCAAGGGCCGTGCTTCGCAGAATCTACCACCGAATCGGAAACGCGACCCACTGAGAAGATCCGGCGAGAAACTCAGTGGGCTGTGTCTGAGAGTTAGTTTACTCGTCGAGCCCTTCGTCGCAAGCGACGGGTTCGACGAGAACGGTGACCGGTGCTTGAAGTACCTAAAAGCACCGTTAGTGGATCGGGAGGATCCGAGATGACGTGTTTTGGGCGACGTCGACTGCTTTCCATTCTGTTGACTGCGTGCCATCTCTGCAACGCTTTTATAATCGACAGGAAATCCCTAGAATCGTCGAGAATATTCCACAAAAGTCGAGTATTGTGTTTCCGCTATCTGACAATAGATGGCGTTGTACTTCTCGAGCGTTCTAGATGCTACTTGATCCTTCGATATTCGTTCGACTATTCGGCGATAGAAGGCGCTACTCTTACCGACGTAACAGTAAGATGAAACTGATATTTTACCTTAATTATCATTTAGTAGACACTGTTTTTATGTGAAAATGTTCAGAATATGTTTAGTCTTTATTTTATTGTTTAAAAACACAAATTACCGTCAAAATAATCAAATATTAATAAAGCATAAATAATAATAATAAATTATTAACTTCAATAATTTGTTTAAGCATTGTAATTGTTATGCAAATCATGTTGTTGGCGCCATCTATTAGGTATTAGGCTGGATAATGTATTGATAATGTTAGTTTATATTAGTTAAAAGTAATTTATATAAAATGAATTAATGTTAGAGTCATGTAAAAATCACTAAAATGTTTATTGTGAATATTAAGCTACGTTTTATGAATTGTTTCCCGGTAATTCCCTTTGTTTATATAAAAGAAGTTGTAGTTAGTTTTTTTTTTTATGATTGAAGGATTACTGGTGGCCCGGAGGCCTTTCCAGTTTACCCAGGACAGGTTGTATTTAGTGTAGTTAAAACCAACACAAAATGGCTAACTGTGTAAAAAAAGTAAGATGTGGCTTTTCGTAATAAACAAATAATTTTAACGTTATACAGAATTGTATTGTATTTTCATTGTAATAGATCTTATGTGTGAAAAGCCTGGCGTAATGCCGACATGCGACTAAACAGTTTTTATACAATACTTAACAGTGATTGACTTGACGACGGTTCACGAATTCTTTTTTTCTATTTTTAATGCTTAGGTTGATGAACGAGCTCACGGCCCACCTAGTGTTAAGCGGTTACCGGAGCCCATAGACATCTACAACGTAAATGCCGCCACCTAACTTGAGATATAAGTTTTAAGATCTTAGTATAATTACAACGGCTGTCCCGACCTTCAAACCAAAACACATTACTTCACGGCAGAAATAGGCGGGATGGTGGTACCTGCCTGTGCGGACTCACAAGACGTCCTACCAATAGTAATAAAGCAAATCACAATTTTTGCTTAATTTTTACTACACGATATTATTCCTTCACCGTGGAAGTCAATCTTGAACATTGGTTAAGTACGTATTTCATTAGAAAAATTGGTACCCGCCTGCGGGATTCGAACACCATTGCATCGCTAGATACGAATGCATCGGACGTCTTAACCATTAGGCCACGACGACGCGAGATTCGCACGAAGGTACCCAATAAGAATCGAAGAGCTCATTCTTACTCACCGGTGACTCCGTAGATATTGTCGATCCAGCCCGGATACGGCTCCTGTGAAGCCGCAGTCACTGTAATCCGAAGAAAACATATATGATGAACGGCTAATTAAAAACTCTGATAACATTAAGTACCGTGGAATGAGGGGAATCGGGACACTTTTTATTAATACGCTTTTCTTAGCTTCAGACGTATGTATGTTAGTATGTAACGGAATCTTTGAACATGATTTTGACCCCCTTCGAAACGTCGGATTAACTCGAAATTTGGTATACTTATTAAGGATCGATGACAATTCAATATCAAAAAATTTTTGAAAAACAAAAAATAACTGAAAAAATTTAAATTCAATTAATAAAAAGAAAAATAAAAAATAAACGATTGCTTATTAAGTTCGACATTGATTTTTATCGTTTTTTTTTGTAGTTATAGTAATTAAACAGAGATCATATTGGTTCCGGTAGTTTAATTCAATTATAATAATTTGTAATGGTATAAAATGTATATATATAATGATAGTTATGTGTTAGATTTTTTAAGTCACTAACATAGATATAAGTAATTACTACTAACAAAATGTTATGGTTTTAAAAAAAAAACTGAAATAAAGTATTAATAATAATAATAATAATTTCATTTACAATGCGTTAACATATATTTTATTATAGAATAATCATGAAAAGTTGCAAAAACTAGCTTGACCCGATTCACCTTGGCTTTGGGGTGAATCAGGTTACGTATGGGGACAATAGAGTATTTCGATAATACTGGCACTATTTAGTTGTTAGGTAGGCACCCAACGTTAGGTAATTAACTTTTTAATATCTTTAATGAGTTACAAAACTTTGATGATTAAATTAAACTATTTAATATTCTTAAACTCTAAATAAAAGTCATTTTCAGTTCAACAAAGTTACTCGTAAATCTAACAACTCAATAAGAGTATTGTCACATCCCAGATTTGTCCCTATTCTAACTCTAATATCTATTCCTCCCAATCTACTTACTGTACGGAATTAATACACCTTGATTTTATTCATTGCTTCGACGTGTGGACGAGATCCCGGCCCACCTGGTGTTAAATGGTTACCGGAGCCCATAGACATCTACAACGTAAATACGCCACCCACCTTGAGACATGAGTTCTGTCTCAGTTTTTACAGTACAACGGCTGCCCCACCATTCAAACCGAAACGCATTACTGCTTTACGGCAGAAATAGGCAGGGTGGTAGTACCTACCCGTGCGGACTCACAAGAGGTCCTACCACCAGTAATTACGCAAATTATAATTTTGCGGGTTTGATTTTTATTACACGATGCTATTCCTTCATCGTGGAAGTCAATCGTGAACATTTGTTGAGTACCTATATTATTAGAAAAATTGGTACCCGCCTGCGGGATTCGAACACCGGTGCATCGCTCAACACGAATGCACCGGACGTCTGTCTTATCCTTTAGGCCACGAAGACTTCGTTCATCGTGAAAGTCATTCGCGAACAATTTGTCAAGTACATATTTCATTATAGAAATATATTAGTATATCGAAATATTGGTATCTGCCTGCGGAATTCGAACACCGGTCGTGTTAACCGGCACGATGTAGAACCCTGATTCAATTATTACTGGTGGTAGGACCTCTTGTGAGTCCGCGCGGGTAGGTACCACCACCCTGCCTATTTCTGCCGTGAAGCAGTAATGCGTTTCGGTTTGAAGGTTGGGGTAGCCATTATAATTATACTGAGACCTTAGAAGTTATATCTTAAGGTGGGTGGCGCATTTGCGTTGTAGATGTCTATGGGCTCCGGTAACCACTTAACACCAGGTGGGCTGTGAGCTCGTCCACCCATCTAAGCAATAAAAAAAGTTAAATCTTCAACTAACAGAATTGAAACGAAACACAGACCCTCGGAGCCTAGGTCACAGCTGTCCATAATTCACATGCGTCCTTGAATTATTAATAAAAATCGATCGAATACAAATGGCGGCTTCCCATGCTTGTATTACCAGCCTTGATACAGATTCAAGGCATCCATTATTGTTAATTTGTTATTCTCACAAATGAACGGGTACGGGGCTTTACGAGTGATAATAAATAAAAGTTGCATTAATACATAATATAATGGTATTATTATGTATTATTTTATGGACCATAAAATAAAATGTAGCCCAATAAAACTATAGCATAAACTAAGTTGCTAAAAAACAACATTTAAGCTATGCTTCACCATAATTTGTGTTTAAATATTCAAAATATTATAATACAATTTATGTCAGCTGTATCTATACTAATATATAAATCTACAGCGGTTTTTAGGGTTGTTCCGTTATAATTACTCAACCGTGCATCCGATTGACTTGAAACTTGGTATCCATGTAGAAAATACATGTAACTTCATGGAAAGGCTAATACTTAAGTATATGAGTGTTGGACTCCCTAATAATAATAACAATAAATAATAAGGTTAATTTTAAATGCCCAGCGAAGCGGGCGAGTACGGCTAGTATATAACTTATTATACCTTCTTTTAAGATTTATGTCTTAAATCATATAGAGGTTACATACATAGTACTATTATTGATCGAAGCATACATATAATCCTTTTTATTTTTTACCACGCACGGTCGTCCGGTCCCAATTTAAGATTCCCTGTGTTACGAGTACCAAAGACTGACAAACATACTTATATACGTCTTAAGTATATACATAAATAGATAACAAACACCCTCCTCCATGCTTTGTATTCCTCACTACTGAGGGTCGTGACCACCATTTTGTATCACCTTCGCATCGATCTTTCTCCATCAATTCTTGTCTCTTGTTACCAGTCATGACGAGCCTCTCGAGATTGCTACCATCCTTCCGTGCAATGTGACCGAGGTATTCAAGGACACTCACTGTGAAGACACTCGGATGACAGCCGCGAGGAAACAAACACCCAGACGAAGGGCAAATAAACCTTTTCATCGCACGAATGTTTGCCGGACGCGGGAATCAAACCCACGACCCTCGGCGCAACAGTTAGGTTCGCTAACTACCACCCCATCGAGTCAGTCGATTTATTAAGCGTGTCTTTCTTTTTAATACGCTTTTATTAGCTTCAGACGTAATGTATGTATGTTCGTAACGGAATTTGGTATACTTATTAAGGACCGACGACAAATCAACATTAAAAAAATAATTGAAATAAAAATAATTGAAAAAATTGAAATTCAACTAATAAATGAAAAATAAATAATAGTTTTAAAAAACTAACAAAATACGCTTTTATAAAAAAAACAACTATCAAGATCGACTCTATTACTGCGTATAAAGAGCGGATCGTCGGAATAGCGACTAATACGCAATTTCTTTAAAAAAAATTAAATATATACAATTATGTCCCTTACACATAACAGTAAAAATTACGAAAATTGATCTACATTTGAGGAAAATAATTAAGATTGTGAGATTAAGACTGACCACACTTAATTTAATAAGGTACTTTTTTAAACGTCAAAGTATTCTTTTTTATGAATGAAGAATTACTGTTGGCCCGGAGGCCTTTCCAGTTCCACCAAGACACGTGGGCGAGCAAAGGCCCTGCCAGGAGGGGTGGGATTTGCTAACAGGTGCCCGAGCGCCTCCAAAGGAGACCTAACCACTCAAGATCAGCTGCTTCGCGAATAAATCTACTGCCTGATCGGAATCGCGAGCCACTGAGAAGATCCAGCGAGAAGCTAAGAGGGCTGATGCATGGGTTAGGTTGCACGTCAAACTCTGCCAAGTTCGACAACTACGGTTACCGGGGTTCCTAAGCATGTTACTAGTATTAGAGCTGAAGGCATCTAATGCAAAGGTTATAGGATCTGATGGATCCATCAGGACGTGCCTTCTAGGATCGAAGTATTCTACCATGGATTCCGAAATGAGCCACAGTCTTGGCATGAGCCTGCGAAATAAGCTGGCGATTGTTTTTTTTTTTAATTCTCAAATTCAGTAATAATAGTGCGTACATAATACATAAAAACATCGTATATATTGTCGAAGTCAATTAAACGTGCCTTATTTATGGTTAATTCAAAACCTACTCGCCAGATCTTGATAAAACTTAAATCGCTTGCGAAGCAGCCGTCTTCAAGTAAATAAAAAACTGAATCATCAAAAGCGCTTCACCCGGAAAAAAGCTCCGCGGTAACGCACATAAAAAGTACTGTCTAATTGCGACTTGCTTTTGAAGTCGTTCAAAAGTAATCACTGTTTAATTCGCGTGCCATAACAAACTTTTCGTTGCTTACCTATCGAAGGTCTCACAATGCAGACCGGCAGCTCCGTGTGACTATACACTATGGACTCAGCCAACGCCTTAGTCAGGGTGTAGGGGTTAGGATGATCTCCCTACAAAAAAAAAAAATTACCTATGCATGCAGAAAATTGACAGCTAAAACGGAATCACAGCAAGTTATCGGAACTCTGTCTCCGGAAAACGAGGTGTAATATGGGTGGCCTTTCCAGTTTCACCAGGACAAGTGGGCGAGCAAAGGCTCAGCCAGGAGGAGTGGGATATGCTAACAGCTGCCCAAGCGCCTCCCAAGGAGACCTAACAACTCAAGAGCAGCTGCTTCGCGAATGAATCTACTACCGGATCGGAATCGCGACCCGCTGAGAAGATCCCGCGAGAAACTCAGCGGGTGATGCATGGGTTAAGTTACTCGTCGAACTCTTTGTCGAGTTCGACGAGTACGGTTTCCGGTGTCCCTAAGCCTGCTCCTAGTGTTAGAGCTGAAGGCGTCTAATGCAAAGGTTATTGGATCTGATGGATCCGTAAGGACGTGGGGTGAATTCTGTTAAACTTGCACTGCTTTATTGAGAATTCAGCACTGACAGGGTTTAATTAAATGAATTTATGTGATTTTAGTGTCGCAAACGCATCAGCCAATTCAACAGTCGTATATATTACCTGTAAGCTATCGGCGATAACTTCAACCGTCTCCGGAGGTAGCATCCGGGTGCATCTGACGATGTTGTCCGGATCATGGGGAGGGGGATACACGCGCTCTTCAATATAAGACCTCGGAGCGTTGCTATACGCTGTGGAGACGTGGACTAGAGCCTGTAAATTGAGGTTTAGTTATGTGACCGAACGCATCAGCGCCAACGGCTATTTAACCCTTGAAACTGGTATGAATGATAGTTTTGCAGAATAAATAGTCAATGTGAAGGCATAAAAAAGTACTGTGAAACTAAACTACCATGTGGTAGGACGTCTTGTGAGTCCATACGGATAGGTAACTACCCTCCTCTCACTTAAAAAATAAAACTATGTGTTACGCATTCATTCGCGGTCTTTCTTGCTTCCTAACACGACATTTCCCATCTCTCTCACTCAGTCAGCGTCCGGTAACTACCCTTCTCTCACTTAAAAAATAAAATTATGCGGTCCGCATTCATTTGCCGTCTTTCTTACTTCCTAACATTACATCTCCTAACTGTTTCACTCAGTCATGCTCCATATCCGTCATTCATCTATACGGTTCCGCTCCGTTCGTACATTAATATGCTATTAAGCTTCAAAATGGCAGCATCCCCTACCTTCAGCTTGGGCATGTCTTCAGCCAACTTCAGCAGCGAAGCGGTGCCTTGAACGTTGAGCGTGGTGGCGACGTGGAGAGGCTCCGTGAACCTGACCGTGGCCGCCGAGTGGAACACTGTGGTCACACGCCGCAGCAGTTCTCTTTGGTCGACGCTAACTCCGAGATTCTGGACCGAAACGTCGCCCGTGATGGGGTGAAGCTTACTCAAGCGCTCGGGCCAACGAGTCCTGATGTGGTCAAATACCTGAAAGATATTATTATTAAAGGCTGAACCTTAAAAACAAAACAGAACTAAATTGAACCAATTTTGATGCAGACTTTTGGGACTTTGCATGACTTAGACACCATGATCGAGCATGTGTTCAAATCACTTAGGAGTTCTATTCTCCACTTTTCGGCACCCGATGAGGACAGTTCAAAGTCGCAAAATCCTGCGATTTCTTTTAGAATTTCATTCAAATCAGTTAATATGATCTAACACCGAAAATACAGTTTTATGGCCAGTACACGAAAGATTATATACAGCGCAATACGAGTCCTTGGACATCAGTAATACCAGAGTCAGAGCCAAGCCGCTGCCTACCGCACAAGAGTAGCATAAAAGCTCCACTGTTATTGACGAAAAGTTTGTTCTAAATGATGGTTCCCGCAATACATTGTCGAGATACCTGCCAATTATGTCAATGACAAATCGCAATATGGCTGCATTAATTGCACAAACATACATATTAACAAATTTAATTCGTGAAAAAAACAAGACCTTTAAAACTTACTTGGTTCTTCAAAAGCTCTTTGTATCTCTGCTCGACCGTGAGGCCTCTCTTCGGCCTCATCAGGATATAAACTGTCTCAATACCTGGACAACTCCGCAAAAGCTTCTCCAATAGGGCTTTACCCACAAATCCTGTTCCTCCGGTCACGAGGATCACGGAACCGTCGTAGAAGTCAGCCACGGCTTCCGCTGGACATGAACTCAGGAGTTGATAGTTTGGGAGACATTCTTGGTTGCGATTCACCATATTGGGATCGTTTCCATTCAGGAATTCCATCTGTTTCCTACAATGATATCAACAGTGAATTAGGTCGAATGAGTAATTTTTATTAGATTTATTGTCCCTCGTGTGCTCTTTTATCATTATTGAAGTTATTTATGATTACATATCAAGTGCTTTTTTCTTCTTGAACAAATTGGAATTGGCCTCTCGAATGAACCACTGATCTCACTCCCATCAACTCAACTGAACCTAATCCGGCAACGTATAGTGCTCTAAGGAATTGCTCACTTGGGACTACAACATTTGCAGATGCATTTAGAGCTTGGCTGTGTTCATTCTAAGGGGGCTAAGCATCCGAAAAAGGCCCTCTGTCATCTGCCAGGAACGTGTTATGAGCTTCTTCGGACACATCATGCGGTCTCCCAGAGAAGACATTAGAGAACGTCCCGATCCATTAACTGTGCTTTTAGGTACCACAAGCACCAGTCCTCGTCGAACCCGTTGCTTGCGACGAAGGGCTCGACGAGCGAATTAGCTCATAGACACAGGCCAATAAGTTTCTCGCCGGATCTTCTCAGTGGGTCGCGTTTCCGACCCGGTGGTAGATTCTGCGAAGCACTGCTCTTGCTAGGGCCAGTGCCAGCAACACTCCGGTTTGAGCCCCGTGAGCTCACCTACATGTTAAGACGAAGCTGAAATAGCCTCTCAAGGCAATCAGCATAGGTAAAGAGAAGTTCATAATTTCGGGTCGCATATGAGGCCAAGGGCGCCCTAGGCAAAACACCATCCAGATGGTCAGATCTGGTAAAAAAAGCGGTTGGTGGTATTCTATACCATGCGGTCCATGCCACCCATGATCGAACACTGTAGAGGAACGTCATATGTGGTCGCGATCCCCAGCAGTGAGGGAATGATGAAGAAGTAGTGGAAGAAGTAGTAGTTACTGGTGATAGGACCTCTTGTGAGTCCTCACGGGTAGGTACCACCACCCTGCCTATTTCTGCCGTGAAGCAGTAATGCGTTTCGGTTTGAAGGGTGGGGCAGCCGTTGTAACTATAATTGAGACCCTTAGAACTTATATCTCAAGATGGGTGGCGCATTTACGTTGTAGATGTCTATGGGCTCCAGTAACCACTTAACACCAAGTGGGCTGTGAGCTCGTCCACTCATCTAAGCAATAAAAAAATAAAAAAATAAAAGAAAATGGCTGATGTTCATGACCTATGACGATGTCCCCTCAAAATCGTGCACGTCGTATCCTCGCCTATGCCATCGAAGGCACAAGAAGCCTTTTGATTCTACGAACAACATAGCAATTTTCACAATAAAATGGTGACTTCGCGATATTCAAAGCCGGATTTATCCGGGACCCCCATCTGACCGGGACCCATAGCAAACGAAACCCGGTCATCGTTAGCTTGAAAACGAAAAGCATTATATAATTAACTCACTGAAAAGCTTCCATTTTGTCTGTCGTCGTTAATAATGTAATGTCGTCCATATTGAGCTGTTTTGCTTCAACAATATTACGTCCTGCAACAAAGAAAGCAAAAGTCTTTCAACAAATGCAATTGGAGATCGCCACGCAGCAATATCTTAAGTTTTTTATTTTTTTTATTGCACAAATGGGTGGACGAGCTCACAGCCCACCTGGTGTTAAGTGGTTGTCGAAGCGCATAGAAATCTACAACGTAAATGCGCCACCCACCTTGAGATATAAGTTCTAAGGTCTCAGTATAGTTACAACGGCTGCCCCGCCCTTCGAACCGAAACGCATTACTGCTTCACGGCTCAAATAGGCGGGGTGGTGGCACTTACCCGTGCGTCACAAGACGTCCTACCACCAGTGAAAAATTTATAATATCAGCGATAGATTTCTACTGTCCATTAAAGCTGTATTCAAGAGTCGACCTTGAATCGATTTCACGCTAAAGCCAATGAAATTTCATAAAGTTCATATCGTAACACCGCGTTGGGTAACTGGTCATCTGACACGCATTAGAAATGCTATTGCATTACGCACTGAACCTTGAACCGTTGCGATCATCTATAGTTTTCTAATTTGAGATGAGCGAGTTTGCTGGAGACGCATCCGCAACCCCTTACGTCCGCGTCCTGGCCACTATAGCGAGAACCTCAACCTAACCTAAATCATAGATGGTTGCCCCACCATTCGAACCGCTATCAATTCGCTCACTAAAAATCGGTATTAATATTGTAATCTATCTTATACTAATATTATAAAGAGGAAATATTTGTTTGTTTGTTTGTATTGAATAGGCTCCGAAATTACTGAACCGATTTGAAAAAATTTTTCACTGTTTGAAAGCTACACCATTCCCGAGTAACATAAGCTATAATCTTTTTTGAAAAAAATTTGGGTTCCTTACTAAAACTGCAATAAAGTAACCGAAGGTGTAAAAAAATTACCTAAAATATTCTTTACATCACGTGCGCTGCGAAAACTATTGATGATAGAATAAAGTAATGTACAACGACTTTGTAGAACACATTATTATTTACAAAAAGTGTCGCGACGGCATATGTCTAACTATTGTAGTTATGCCACAATAGGTGTTATTTTATTTAAAAGAAAAACAACGTCAAATATTGTTGAAATTTTTGTTAAAGAACCGAGCGGAACCGGAGCGGGCCGCTAGTCAAATGATAAAACTAATATCGTTAATATTAAAATCGTGTAATAAAAATCAAACCAGCAAAATTATAATTTACGTAATTACTACTGGTACGACGTCTGGCAAGTCCGTGCGGGTATGTACCATCATCCTTCCTATTTCTGCCGTGAAGCAGTAATGCATTTCGGTTTGAAGAGCGGGGCTGCGGTGGTAACTATACTGAGACCCTAGAACTTATATCTCAAGGTGGATGGCGCATTTACGCTATAAATGTTCATGGGCTCCAGTAACCACTTAACACCAGATGGGCTGTGGGATGGGATGGGTCCACCCATCTAAGCAATAAAAAAAAAAATTTTTTTAAAGATAAAGTGTCCGTGCGAATTGTGGTCACACCTTTCTCTTTGCCGACGCGGAGAAGTACGTTAATGACAGATCCTCTCACTACAGGGTCTGGTGTTGCAACGTGCTAATGAACCTCGAAGGCAAAATGAATCACTTGAGATTCATTTTACCACATATCATTTTGTCACGAATACATACGGTACCTTGTTTGATAAACCCAAAAATACTTTCTTTCTTATCAGCCCATGGACGTCCACTGCTGGACATAGGCCTCCCCCAGGCCTCGCCACAAAGATCGGACCTGTGCGGCCTGCATCCAGCGGATCCCCGCGAACTTTAATAGATGGTCGGCCCATCTTGTGGGAGGCCTACCCACGCTACGTCTTCCAGTTCCCAAAAATACGCCTTATGCGAATTATCCGTATTGGACGTAGGGGCTAAGCGTTTAGCTACCCTGGTTTTTAGCAGAGAGACAAATGTGTTCGTGGCTGATTCTTGGACATAATTTAAGCTACTTTTACGGTTTTATCTCGTTCGCAAACGATTGAGAGGCTGGCCTCTTTGTCGAGGTATACGACGAAAGGGAAGATATTTCACCGAGCGGGTGATATTGCTCGGTAGACCGACGGTCTGAAGGTTGTTGTTCAGAACTTATTTATATACAAGCTTATCTTGATAATGTTTGAACTTTACTGAGACCTTAGAACTTATATCTGAAGGTGGGTGGCGCATTTACGTTGTATCTTTTTTTCTTTTTTTTTATAATAGCAATCTGCCGATGCTTTCAGCAATTTCTGCCAGTGTCGTGTTATGGCTACACATGGAACATTGTCGAGCTATTTAAACACACTTTATATTATGAAAAGTATCCAATTTTGGAAATAATAATGGTGCCTGGGACTAACACAAAATTAATGTTACTATAAACTTACATATTATAATAAAGATTATGTACAGAGAATAATGCACTACATATAATTATAATTTTATAGACTTAGTAGTTATAAACTTAATAAAAGCATTTATAATACGGGGGTCTGGGAATAGTGAGAGGAGGTGGCGGACATTTACCGGCCGTTGAATTTTCAGTTCGCTAATAACTTGGTCCCATATGAATGAGTTGTTCAAGCGACAATTGAGGAAAATGTGATCTATACTGCCGTCGTCCAAACTACATTCACACAACGAATTGTCACATATTCTAGTTTTATGTAGAAATACCGGAGAACAGCAATGACCTAAACGAACTCTACAGAGCACAGATATAACAGGTTTGGGAATCTTTTTGAATTTAAAAAACCACGGTTTTGTAGGAATGGTGGGTTGGATTGAAGCATATAAGCCTCCCTTTGTCTTACTGGACTCTATCCAGTAGGCTTGCCATGACTTACTTAAATTAGACTTAGCAAGATGGAGTAAATCATAAGTTTGGACAGAGTGATGTTTTAGGTCGGCTAGGCTGCTGGAGATTGCGGCTTTGGCCAATGAATCAGCAATCTCATTACCTCTGATGCCAGAGTGGCCAGGAATCCATACCAAGAAAATGTCGATCTGCTTCTTCGAGCATGAAAACAAACAATTTTTAATTTCAGAGACTATTGAACTGCGGAGTTTATCCCTGAAAGGGTTTTTGACGATAGCGTCCAGGGCACTTCTAGAGTCTGAAAAAATAACTGCCTTTGTAATAGTGCTATGGGAAGAAACAAACTGACATAATAATTTTTAATATCTATGAAAGTGCACAAATGTGGAAAAATGAAACCAAGCCGCGGAACGTAACTTTTCGGGATCCTCCAAAAAGTCCACTAAAAAAGTCTCAGTAAATGACCACCATTTTACTGAGATTTCTTCCCACATCATCTCATCTCATTGGAGAAGTTACGTTCAGCGGCCTTGTTTGATTTTTCCACATTTGTGCACTTTCAAAAATACTAAACAGCTAATAAACCAACATTATTACACATTTAAGCCTGGAGAAACACAAAATAGACAAAATAAAACAAATCACACAATTTCCCTCCTCGCGTTCCCGCCAAAAAGTCCTTACGAACAAGTAAGCTTGGCACGGCCATAGATAATACACATAAATTAGTTATAAATAAGCAACTCAAGCACTGCAACACACCTATGCAATAAAAATTAAATAAATAAAAAGCTGTAACATTGGTAGAAGGTGGAGGAATTGCACATTCTGCCTTGAATTTACTACTAAACATTTGCACTGATTTCCATTGATTAGTTGATACTAAGCACCAATTTACAACATCACCAGAAGAAATGAACGATGGCGAAGGTCACTTTAGGCACTGGACATAACGTTAAAATAAATAAAAAATTATAATAAATTTAAAATTTTTGTATACAAAAAGGAATTACTGTTTGTTAGTCTCGCTAAAACTCGAGAACGGCTGGACCGATTTGGTTAATTTTGGTCTTGAATTATTTGTGGAAATCCAGAGAAGGTTTAAAAGGTAGATAAATATGAAAACGCTCGGAATTAAATAAAAATAACAATTTTGTTTTTCCTTTGATGTGTCCCCCGTCGGACGGATTCCTTTTGTTTGTTTTAAGTTTATTTTATACAAAAGTTTAGGTCTTTTATTTATCCATTGAGACACTACGAAGTCTGCCGGGTTAGCTAGTTTTTAAACAATTTTTTAATAAATAATCAATTTTTAGTCGAGCCATGGTTCTGTTGTTAGGTGATCTTCGTCAGACTCCTCCAATCGTTCCCCGATCAAGTGTTGCTGACGAACTAAAGGCATTTGTGACAGCGTGCAAAGACACTCGAATTAACAATTGAAGTCGTCGTGGCCTAACGGATAAGACGTCCGTCCGGTGCATTCGTGTTGAGCGATGCACCGGTGTTCGAATCTCAGGCGGGTACCAATTTTTCTAATGAAATACGTACTCAACAAATGTTCACGATTGATTTCCACGGTGAAGGAATAACATCGTGTAATAAAAATGAAACTCGCAAAATTATAATTTGCGTAATTACTGGTGGTAGGACCTCTTGTGAGTCCGCGCGGGTGGATACCACCACCCTGCCTATTTCTGCCATGAAGCAGTAATGCGTTTCGGTTTGAAGGGTGGGGGAGCCGTTGTAACTATACTTGAGACCTTAGAACTTATATCCATGGGCTCCAGTAACTACTTAACACCAGGTAGGCTGTGAGCTCGTCCACACATCTAAGCAATAAAAAAAAAAAAAAAAACAACAACATTTTGTAATAAGATCAAACTGCATTTATGTTTTCGAAGTAGTCATTAGATATCTGATATCTCGAAAGAATTAATTACACTACAAACGGATTTTTGTCACTTTACCGACTCAAAAAAGGAGCTTATTCAGCGGGTTTTAACGGACATAGAATAATGCCGGCCACTGATATGTGAAGGGCCGTCAAACATTCATTCGCAAACCTAGCGGCTGTGCAAATGGGTTCGCATACTCAATTTGCGAACCCGTTTGCGCTTCCTCCTACACTTGTTTACGAATGTCTCACGAATTTCTCCTCCTTTTTAATTCGTCAATAGAACATTGAAAAGAAAAAGAGTTTTAATTCTTTCCCAGACATCATTAACAGCCATGCTGTTTTTATGGGATTTCTTTTGATGAAGATACATACGCTACACAGTAGACGTCACGATCTATGAAAATGGCGATACGTCCGTTACATTCGCAATCGTTGGTGCAACTGGGCAAGCGAATGTGTGGGAGACTACGCGAAGGTTCGAGGTTCGCGCGCTTTGATGTCTGTTAAAAAACCGACACAGCTTGGAAAACCACGAATGCAGCGAAAACTTTGCATAATCATTCGCAAATGTCGTCCTACACTTGCGGGTTTGCGTATTCGTGCGCATTGAGTGACCGGTGTAACAGTTCAGAAACGATAATTGGCAGAGTGAACGAACAATATTGGCGGCCAAAAATAAAGATGTCGATGATCTTTCTTTCAGGATATAACTGTTTTCTTATAAATCAGTTGACGCAGTTTGAAACCAGAATGCCGTTGTCAACTATCCCACAGCGTTTTAAATTTAAAATGGTTCCGGAGGCTTAAATTTTTATATACGATGCGTTATTATACATAGTTCATTACAAAATATGTTGGAGTATTTCCACTTTCGGGTAGCGACATGGTAAGCGGGTCTTCGTAAGTCAATAAAACCAGAATATTAACTCAGAGCGTATATTACGCAGGAGCGTTCTGTCAGATACGGCGACTCGCTCGCTTCTGAGCTCGAGACTTTTTTTTTTTTTTTGTTTCCTACCTATGCTGATAGCCTTGAGAGGCTATTTCAGCTTCGCCCTAACGTTTGTAGGTGAGCTTACGGGGCTCAAACCTGACGACGATGCTAACACGAATCCTAGCAAGAGTCGTGCTTCGCAGAATCTACCACCGGATCGGAAACGCGACCCACTGAGAAGATCCGGCGAGAAACTCAGTGGGCTGTGTCTGAGAGTTAATTTACTCGTCGAGCCCTTCGTCGCAAGCGACGGGTTCGACGAGAACGGTGACCGGTGCTTGAAGTACCTAGAAGCACCGTTAGTGGATCGGGAGGATCCGAGATGACGTGTAGCTCGAGAGACAACAACGGAGCGTTTTTATAGCAAGGTATCGTGGTGGGACAATGTTGTTTACGACTCTTATCTTGCACGTGTTGTTTTCGATGAATGCTTGCACGTGTTGTTTGTCGTCCCATCTTTATTGGTCATGAACTAATGGTTTATAAAAACACGCGCCGACAAATATATGACGGCGTTAACAACATCTCTAATAAACATCACGTGCAACAGGCGTGACTCACACAAGCCGGGTGCGCCGGCCGTGTCGTTCCACTCGTGCCACAGAAGTGACTCATAAGCCAGCTGCGCCGGCTAGTATAAAAAGGCGGTGCGTGCCTTGCAAGAAACATTACCCATTCCGACAGGAGCCCTCTTCTTCGATATAGCGAAGGCGTTCGACAAAGTCTGGCACAACGGTTTGATATACAAACTGTATAACATGGGAGTGCCAGACAGACTCGTGCTCATCATACGAGACTACTTGTCGAACCGTTCGTTCCGATATCGAGTCGAGGGAACGCGTTCCCGGCCCCGTCACGTCACAGCCGGAGTCCCGCAAGGCTCCGCCCTCTCCCCGTTACTATTCAGTTTGTATATCAACGATATACCCCGGTCTCCGGAGACCCATCTGGCGCTCTTTGCCGATGACACCGCCATCTACTACTCGTGTAGGAAGAAGGCGTTGCTTCATCGACGACTTCAGACCGCAGCTACCACCATGGGACAGTGGTTCCGGAAGTGGCGCATCGACATTAACCCCACGAAAAGCACAGCGGTGCTCTTCAAAAGGGGTCGCCCTCCGAACACCACGCTGAGCATCCCTCTCCCGACTAGGCGCGTCAATAACCCCGCCCCCGCCGTTCGCCCAATCACGATGTTCGACCAGCCCATACCGTGGGCCCCGAAGGTCAAATATTTAGGCGTCACCCTCGACAGTAGGATGACATTCCGCCCCCACATCAAGACGGTACGCGACCGTGCCGCCTTCATTCTAGGACGTCTCTACCCGATGATATGTAGGCGAAGTAAAATGTCCCTTAGAAATAAGGTGACACTCTACAAAACTTGCATACGCCCCGTCATGACCTATGCAAGTGTAGTGTTCGCTCACGCGGCCCGCATACACTTAAAATCCTTTCAAATTATTCAATCCCGTTTTTGCAGGATAGCCGTCGGAGCCCCGTGGTTCGTCAGGAACGTCGACCTCCATGACGACCTGGACTTAGAGTCCATCAGTAAGTATCTTCAGTCGGCGTCCATGCGCCACTTCGATAAAGCGGCACGACACGAGAACCCTCTCATCGTGGCCGCCGGTAACTACATTCCCGATCCTGCGGACAGAATGGAAAGCAGTCGACGTCGCCCTAAACACGTCATCTCGGATCCTCCTGATCCACTAACGGTGCTTTTAGGTACTTCAAGCACCGGTCACCGTTCTCGTCGAACCCGTCGCTTGCGACGAAGGGCTCGACGAGTAAATTAACTCTCAGACACAGCCCACTGAGTTTCTCGCCGGATCTTCTCAGTGGGTCGCGTTTCCGATCCGGTGGTAGATTCTGCGAAGCACGACTCTTGCTAGGGTTCGTGTTAGCAACATCGTCAGGTTTGAGCCCCGTGAGCTCACCTACTAAAGTTAAGGCTACGCTGAAATAGCCGCTAGGGCTATCAGCTTAGGTAGGAAAAAAAAAAAAAAAAAAAATGCAAGAAACATTCGTTGGACTGCGTTTGCCCGGTGCACTTACTATATCCTTGTTACGTTGTGTGATTCAGTGACTGTTGTACGTACTGGTTAAAGTTGGACAAGTGTTAAAGTGAATTGTTAACATAACATATTGTTGATTAAATCAGAAATCAAAGGTGACTTCGTGTTACTTGGTGTTCAACAAAATAATGTCTACCCTCAAGCTTACATCAGAAGTGGGATCAGGACTCTACTCTCACTGGCGTGACGTGTTTGAACATGTTCGAAGTACAGCAAAAAAAACATGATGCAGATCAGAATACTAGTAGTGGTACGCCACAAGAGCGTGAATGCAGCATACGTAAGTCGTGTAATAACGTCTCTGTTACCTCGATGGAAGATCTGAGCCACGAAGAAATCGTCACATCTTACGTTCTGGCTCATGTTGCCCAGTTTGACTGTCGACTTCATCACATGGCATTTACTAACGGAAATACAACACGTAACAAGCTATTGCAAGAAATTAAGGCAAGTGCAAATCTCAAGTAAAACTTCGATCGCAATAATGGATCTGTCATGACGAGTGGGTAGTTCCGACACGAATCGTTTTTAAGCCAATGACTACTGCTAGAGTTACATGGCACTAGTACAGTAAACCAGGACATGAGACTGTGAATTGTAGCTGAAATTTTAGAATCTACTCAATTCAATACCAATAACACTACACGTTCGATGACTTCGGGTTCCAGCAAGCAAGCAAACAAGAAAGCAAGCAAGTTTCTTCCGTGGGGAAGAAAAATTGACACATCTGAAGTCGTCGTGACCTGTAAGATAAGACGTCCGGTGCGTTCGTGTCTGGCGATGCGGCGGTGTTCGGGTTCCGCTGGCGGATGCAGGTTTTTCCGGTGAAGTGCGTGCTTGTGCGTGCTTGACAAGTGTTCGCGGTTGGCTTCCTCAGTGTGGGAGTAACATCGTGTAAGAGAGGTGGAACCCGTAAAATTGTAGTTTGCGTGGTGGCTGGTAAGATTTGTTGCGGTAAGAAGTTTGCATGGTGGTAAAATGTCTTGTGAGTCTGCACAGGTAGCCGGAGGTGAGACTTCCGCGGTCGCGGCCCACCCACTCCGCGAGAACCGGGCAGATCGCCTCGACGGTACGGAGGCCGGCCGACGGGTCCGCCAAACGACGAGATCACGCCTCCAGCACGGACTGCCGATATTGGAGCCCCCGCGCTCCGGCTGCACTTGCGCTAGGGTGCGCCGCCTCGTAGGAGACTGTGCTGTGGCAGGTCCAACCAGAGACGTCAACGTGTGTTCCAGAGCTTCAGTGTGTTACAGATAAGTGGTTTTGGCTCCCCCTTTATGTTCCATTCAGGGTCAGAATGTAGTCTTATAAAACAAAGCCATAGTAATTTATTCAATGGTAAGCGGTTTCATGAACAAGTCACCGTAGTCACCCTAGACACGTCCTTACGGATCCATCAGATCCAATAACTCTTGCATTAGATACCTTCAGCTCTAACACTAGGAGCAGGCTGAGGAACCCCAGTAATCGTACTCGTCGAACTCGACAAAGAGGTCGACGTGCAACCTAACCCATGCATCAGCCCACTGAGTTTCTCGCCGGATCTTCTCAGTGGGTCGCGATTCCGATCCGCTAGTAGATTCATTCGCGAAGCAATTGCTCTTGAGTTGTTAGGTCTCCTGCGGAGGCGCTCGGGCAGTTGTTAGCAAATCCCACCCCTCTTGGCTGAGCCTTTGCTCGCCCACCCGTCCTGGTGAAGCGGGAAAGGCCTCCGGACCACCAGTAATCTTTCAATCATCTGCAGTTTTGGAAAACGATAGGTATAAGTTGAGACATGTAAATGGTTCTAGTGTACAAAGTTTCCCATGAAAACTTACGCGTAGTACCTCGAGGCCCGTCAGGCCTACTAGAAATTTCTGAAAATTATAGTGACGATGACGTGACGGCGTACACAGATGGGTTAAGTAATCTTGTTCATGAAACTGATCTTAATGATGACGACTCTATCACTGACAACAGAAGCGACATTTTTGTCCGCAAATAGCGATACAGCAAAACATAGTCTGCGGGTAGTGATACAATGTCTGTAAGCTCAGGCACCTCAGGTGCAGGTGTTGGAAATGTAGAAAACGATGGTCGGTCTCGCACTATTTCTGAAGAAATTCCGTATAAATGTTCTGGTTTAAGATATGTTTTAACAAACGCTACCGTACACGCAGATTAAAAAAAAAAAAAAAGAGAATTGTATGTGGCTAGAGAGATGTTAATCCGGTCTAGCAAAAAAAAAAAAAAAGAGGAAAAAAAAAGAAATTGTAAGTCATTGAAGGGTGTATCCGGTCCAATGACTTGGCTAAAGGGATGTTAATCCGGACTAGCAAAAAAAAAAAAAAAAAAGAGAAAAAAAATGTAGGTCGTTGAAGGGTGTATCCGGTCCAACGACTTGGCTAAAGGGATGTTGATCCGGACTAGCAATGAATAAAAAAAAAAGAAAAAAAAAAAAAAAAGTGTGAAGTCATTGAAGGGTCTGTCCGGTCCAATGGCTTGGCTATAGGGATTTTCACCCGGACTAGCCACAACAATTAGCTACAGGGATTGCGATCCGGTCTAGCATTATCCGGTCCAGTTCGAAAAACTGAAGGGATAACAATTCCGATTTAAGTTAAAAGGGACATACTTACATACCTGAAGAGATTTAAATGAACCGGCCCAGGTATGTAAGCAGTCAGTATTTATAGCCAGTATAGGATTTTCTGAAGAATTATGCGAACCGAACCGTATTAGATTGTTAATATCATAGACCACGTTTTAAGTTGCATCCGTTAATGTCAGGATGAACGAATACGCTTATTGTCTACAGAACAACCATAAAAAGGCGCACGAGGACGAGCGCATGTCAGTATGGCCGTGACGGCGTTAACAACATCTCTAATAAACATCACGTGCAACAGGCGTGACTCACACAAGCCGGGTGCGCCGGCCGTGTCGTTCCACTCGTGCCACAGAAGTGACTCATAAGCCAGCTGCGCCGGCTAGTATAAAAAGGCGGTGCGTGCCTTGCAAGAAACATTCGTTGGACTGCGTTTGCCCGGTGCACTTACTATATCCTTGTTACGTTGTGTGATTCAGTGACTGTTGTACGTACTGGTTAAAGTTGGACAAGTGTTAAAGTGAATTGTTAACATAACATATTGTTGATTAAATCAGAAATCAAAGGTGACTTCGTGTTACTTGGTGTTCAACAAAATAATGTCTACCCTCAAGCTTACATATACACAAAAACTGAAAAAAACTAGCTTGACCCGATTCACCTTGGCTTTGGGGTGAATCAGGTTACGTATGGGGCAATAGTTTTTCGATAGGGCACTATTTAGTTGTTAGATAAGTACATAGCTTTAGGTAAATAACTTTTTAATATCTTTAATGAGTTGCAAGTTTTCCTGGTGGTAGGACCTCTTGTGAATCCGCGCGGGTAAGTACCACCACCCTACCTATTTCTGCCGTGAAGCAGTAATGCGTTTCGGCTTGAAGGGTGGGGCAGCCGTTGGAACTACATATACTGAGACCTTAGAATTCATATCTCAAGGTGGGTGGTGACATTTACCTTGTAGATGTCTATGGGCTCCGGTAACCGCTTAACACCAGGTGGGCCGTGAGCTCGATCACACATCTAAGCCATAAAAATAAAAATAAATTACATAGGTATAATTTAAATGAAATATACTTGTTGAAAATGCACACGCGTCTTCTGTAGAACGTTGGCGGTAATAAATCTATGTATATATCTACATCTATACTATGATTCTATCCTGTGTGCGTGCCTATATTAAAGGGCGTCTTTTTTCCTACGTCATCATTGGAAGCCTAGGAAGCTATTCCAGCTATGCCCAGACGGGTAGGTAAGCTCACGAGCACATTTTTTTTGTATGGAAACTAGCGACATCTTGTAGCGGATGCCCCTAAACTTATATGTTGTTAAAGTCAAAAGGCATTTAATTATTGTGTAACTAAACAAAAGAAATAAACAAATTAATAAATCATATAAGTCTTTATTTGTTATAGACAAATTGATTAAATAAATTGATTAATATAGACAAATTGATAAGACAAATTAATTAAATTAATTGAATAAAATATCAATTAGTGGTTTCTGAAAATTTACAAAATCCTTCATTAAAAATAAAATATAGGACAGGTAATATGTTACTGCCATCTACAGGAGCAATGAGAAACTAATCCAAACGAAGCCATCTAGTGGTCGATGCCCGTAAACATTATTGTCGATTGCTTGAGTTGCTTATCTATAACTAATTTATGTGTATTATCTATGCTCACGGGCTCAACCTGAGAGAGTTTGCTAACACTAGCCCTAGCATGAGCAGTGCTTCGCCGAATCTACCACGGGATCTGATTCGCAGCCCACTGAAAAGATCCGGCGTTCAACTCATTAGAATTCTAATAAATTACAGTAATATTTAATTTACAACAATGGTAAGAATTACCACGATTGCCACATTTGATTTGTTCTCAATATTTCGGCTGTTGCAAGCGACATTATGACGAGTAGACGTGGTAATTACCCGGTATATGATAATGTTTGTAATGTATTTCGCTGCGAGCTTAAAGCACATGAAATATACTTAGGTGATGGATATATGGATGGATGATACCAGGGAATCGAACTTCGTGTGCGTGGTGTGGATTTTTGACTTCCACATAAATCAGTCGGATAATCAAATCTGATAATGATGACTTTGTGTTTGCATGCAAACCTTACATTATAATGAAAAACTTTTATATATTAATTTTTTTGTTCAAAAAAATATCTTACCTATTTCTGATAACGAAAATTCAACAATCACAATTATTTCGACTAAAGTACAATAAAAATTATTGATGAGCTAGTGATCCGCCCTCGCTTTTCGGGACAATTTAATTTAATTATTAACTAGCTGACCCGGCAGACTTCATAGTGCCTCAATCGATAAATAAAAGACCTAAGCTCTTGTATAAAATAAACTTAACACAAACAAAAGGAATCAGTCCGACGGGGGACACATGAAAGGAAAAACAAAATTGTTTGTTTTTATATAATTCCGAGCATTTTCATATTTATTCACCTTTTAAACCTTCTCTGAACTTCCACGTATAATTCAAGACCAAAATTAGCCAAATCGGTCCAGCCGTTCTCGAGTTTTAGCGAGACTAACGAACAACAATTCATTTTTATATATAGAGAAGATAAGCGAAGCTACTCTAAAAAAAGTGGCCTAAGTTACTCCTTATATCATCAGCTACCTATCAGTGAAAGTCCCGTCAAAATCGGTCCAGCCGTTCCAGAGATTAGCCAGAACATACAGACAGACTGACATGTCTGTCTTTGTCTGTCGACAAAAATTGCAAAGAATGTTATTTTGGTGTATGTACCGTATATATAGGTATATTCATATGCATATAGTAAAAAGCGGTTATTTCAATATTACAATCAGACACTCCAATTTTATTTATATGTAGAGATTTCGTTTTTTTTTTTTCAACAATTTTTACTTAGTGTTTTCGTTCCATTTCGACCATAATATAAGTAGCTATTGCATTCCGCGTTTATACGTCGGCAAACTCCCTTGCAATACATGAGACTACGACCTCACATCTCCAAGCTTCTCAAACGTCCATCTGCATCCACGGCCACTTAACACTAGACGTTCTCTAAGCTAAGAAAACAGCGACCATAAAACCAAAAAAAAACGTATCCTAAAAACTCACCTTTTAATACAGGGAAACACGGTGATTAGTAGCGTGCAATCAATTTTATTGAAAATCTGAAAATCACTTTTTAGTACGACATTTTTATTAGCACCATTCGGTAAGGCAGCCGTGTCGCCACTGGCCGCGACCAGCCACCTAATGTTTGTTAGAAAGATAGAAAAAAGCGCTTGCGAAACACACGACGCTGAATTACGAACGAACAAGCCAGTGCTGGCGGTGAGCTTAGACTGACGCTTCTCGCGGACATTCGATTGAGCGAAGCGTGGTGGAGGAATACAAGAAACTAACTGGTTCGTTGTGGTATTCCATATGGCATTATCAGCACCGGACACGCCGCGCCGATCCCACATAACGTGGGCTAAGGGAAGAAGATTTTCTAACCAATTTACTGTGAGTGTAATGATTTCGATCTGCCAAAGACGTAATGTGTAAGAATGTATATGAATTCACGGCTATCTGCTTCGGATGCAAATTACTGGTGGTAGGACCTTCTGTGAGTCTGCACGGGTAGGTACCACAACCCTGCCCATTTCTGCCGTAGTAATGCGTTTCGGTTCGAAGGATGGGGCAGCCGTTGTAACTATGTATACTGACACCTTAGAACTTATATCTCAAAGTGGGTGGCGCATTTACGTTGTAGATGTCTATGGGCCAGTAACCACTCAACACCAGGTGGGCTGTGAACTCGTCCATCCATCTAAGCATTAAAAAGAAACCTGAATGGTCCTTCATCCACTAATGTCTTCAATTGCTACGGAAAATGATCCTGGGTCGCCTTCCCGCATTGTCTATGATCCAGGGTCCCTGAACAGATCTTAGCTGCTTAGCGACATCTATGAAACAAATTTGTAATTTATTTTGAAAACACACGGGCGCTCCACACGTGCGTGAACTCAATAACATTAGGGAGTTAGATAGACAGTTTGTAATTGAAACAATATCGATTGAACCCAGTTTCAAGGGAAATTAATTATTGATGAATTAATACGAGCGAAGAATTTAGAGCTGTGAGCTTAGTTTTTGAGTATCCTTAAGCAATAGGAGGGTAAACATCACGATTTTAAAATGTGGTGTTGGAGACGGATGTTGCGAATTCCATGGACAGTACGCCGGACCAACCTAATTGTCTAAAGGATCTCGGTATTGCCACAAGGCTGTCCGCTATCTGCTTCCAACGTATTCTCACGTACTTTGGTCACATCGCTCGTACAGGCCCCTGATAGCTTAGAGAAGCTGATGGTAGTTGGCCAGGTTGACGGGAGAAGATCACGCGGACGCTCACCTATCCTCTGGTCTGATCTGGTTAAGACGCTCACAGGCCTGCCAATACCGAGGCTGTAAAGACCGCCGAGGACAGGAAGACGTGGAGAAGCATTGTGAATTGAGTGGTCCACATTTCAGATTAGACACGACCTTCAGCAATGAAGAGACCGACTCAGAAGAAGAAGCAATAGGAATATTCTTCAAGCACCGGTCATTGTCGAACTAACCCATAGATGTTGAGTTTTTCGCGGGAACTTCTCAGTTGGTCGCGATTCCGATCCAATGGTAGGTTCAGGGAAGCCTTATTCTTACTAGGGCTAGTGTTGGCCAACTCTATCAGCTTGAGCCCGTGAGCTCACGTCTCAGCGCGTAGCTGGAATGACCTTTGCTACCAGCGATTGGTTACGAATGATTATATCAATAAGATACATTTAAACCTTTTTACTGGTGGTAGGACCTTTTGTGAGTCCGCGCGGGTGGGTACCACCACCCTGCCTATTTCTGCCGTGAAGCAGTTGTAACTATACCTGAGACCTTAGAACTTATATCTCAAGGAGGGTGGCGCATTTACGTTGTGGATGTCTATGGGCTCCAGTAACCACTTAACACCAGGTGGGTTGTGAGCTCGTCCACACATCTTAGGAATAAAAAAAAAAACCTACTTTCGAAATATTATGATCTCGGGTTTTTTATTGTTATTTTAATCGTTAAATTATTTCTGACCCAAGGCCCTGAATCTGCAATACTTTAAGGCTATTTTTTTACTATCGACATCTTGTAGCGGATGCCCCTAAACTTATATGTTGTTATAGTTAAGGCATTTCAATATTGTTTAAATAAACACAGAAATCTCGAATTATATCTCGAGGTGGGTGGCTCATTTACGTTGTAGGTGTCTATGGGCTCCAGTAACCACTTAACATCAGGTGGGCTGTGAGCTCGTCCATCCATCTAAGCAATAAAAAAAAAAAAAAAAAAAATAAAAAAATATAATAAATCATACAAGTCTTTATTTGTTGTAGACAAACTGATTAAGGGAGAAACCCGAAATCCATACAAACTTGGGCCTGGCGTTACAGTGCTAGAATTTGGGCATAAGTTACAATACCTAAGAAGGTTTCATGAGCCCAATTTTCAGGTCTCCCAGCAATGGCCAAATTGGTAAAATCAGACAATGTTTACATTTTAGGTTATGTTTATTGTTCGAGATATTTTAATAAAAAACGATATTTTTCCTATTAAAGATGAGTAATTTTTTGCGATAAACATGTTCCAGGAACAGATTGTTTTGAAAATAAAAATGGAACCAGTTACGAGAAATTGCGCATTAGGTTGTTTACGAAAACGAACGAAAGCCAAAAATTAAAAACAAGTAGGTAATGCGAAAGGCGCTGCGCACGACATTACCTTTAGGTCAGTCTTATTTTAATTTTAATGATAACTTTTTTATATAAAATATAAATCATTACGTGCTCCCATATCATCTCATCTCATTTCATTTTATTTCATGCCTTTTTTTATTTTTTTTATTGCTTAGATGGGAAGACAAGCTCACAACCCACCTTGTGTTAAGTGATTACTGGAGCCCATAGACATCTATGACGTAAATGCGCCACCCACCTTGAGATACATGTTCTAAGGTCTCAGTATAGTTACAACGGCTGCCCCACCCTTCAAACCGAAACGCATCACTGCTTCACGGCAGAAACAGGCGAGGTGGTGGTACCTACCCGCGCGGACTCACAAGAGATCCTACCACCAGCTAAAGTAAAAAAAGTGGTATAACTTATGTCTAGTCTTATTCTTCTTCTTCCTAGCGATTTCCCGATCTAATGCCTAGATCCACAGAGAGCGAGTGATGTCATCTTTTATATCGGTCATAGTAGCACCAAAGATTCCGTTTGCGAGAAAAGGATAGAGCGTCCTTTCTCAGTAGTTCCAGCCAAAAACTTCATAGTCTTCAATTTAACGTTTTTTATTAAAGGGTATTTAAATGATCACACATCGCTTCCTAATGATAAACAAAAGTAGTTGAATTGACCAAGAAATACCTTTTTTCTTAATATAGTTAATTGTATTAATTTCATAATACGCCAAGTGGGTCTATGTTACGTTACTCAGAATAAATATTATAATGAAACTTACGCAATCTCGTAACCGGCTCATTGACCGAATGATACACTTAGGTTTCACGAATTCGGACTGTGATTTTAAAGGAAAATGTAGGGCGGATCTGTATCTGTTTGTGTACGAGAAGTGCTCGGGATCAGTACAGAGCTGCAGAGGACTGTGTCTGAAGTAGTGTAGTATAGGACTAGAGGCTAGATGTAGGTCGGATCTGTGCCTGTTTGTATACGAGAAGAGCTCGGGATCAGTACAGAGCTGCAGAGGACTGTGTCTGTAGTAGTGTAGTATAGGACTAGAGGCTAGATGTAGGTCGGATCTGTGTCTGTTTGTGTACGAGAAGAGCTCGGGATCAGTACAGAGCTGCAGAGGACTGTGTCTGTAGTAGTGTAGTATAGGACTAGAGGCTAGATGTAGGTCGGATCTGCGTCTGTTTGTGTACGAGAAGTGCTCGGGATCAGTACAGAGCTGCAGAGGACTGTGTCTGAAGTAGTGTAGTATAGGACTAGAGGCTAGATGTAGGTCGGATCTGTGCCTGTTTGTATACGAGAAGAGCTCGGGATCAGTACAGAGCTGCAGAGGACTGTGTCTGTAGTAGTGTAGTATAGGACTAGAGGCTAGATGTAGGTCGGATCTGTGTCTGTTTGTGTACGAGAAGAGCTCGGGATCAGTACAGAGCTGCAGAGGACTGTGTCTGTAGTAGTGTAGTATAGGACTAGAGGCTAGATGTAGGTCGGATCTGCGTCTGTTTGTGTACGAGAAGAGCTCGGGATCAGTACAGAGCTGCAGAAGACTGTGTCTGTAGTAGTGTAGTATAGGATTAGAGGCTAGATGTAGGTCGGATCTGCGTCTGTTTGTGTACGAGAAGAGCTCGGGATCAGTACAGAGCTGCAGAAGACTGTGTCTGTAGTAGTGTAGTATAGGACTAGAGGCTAAATGTAGGTCGGATCTGCGTCTGTTTGTGTACGAGAAGAGCTCGGGATCAGTACAGAGCTGCAGAAGACTGTGTCTGTAGTAGTGTAGTATAGGACTAGAGGCTAGATGTAGGTCGGATCTGCGTCTGTTTGTGTACGAGAAGAGCTCGGGATCAGTACAGAGCTGCAGAAGACTGTGTCTGTAGTAGTGTAGTATAGGACTAGAGGCTAGATGTAGGTCGGATCTGCGTCTGTTTGTGTACGAGAAGAGCTCGGGATCAGTACAGAGCTGCAGAAGACTGTGTCTGTAGTAGTGTAGTATAGGACTAGAGGCTAGATGTAGGTCGGATCTGTGCCTGTTTGTATACGAGAAGAGCTCGGGATCAGTACAGAGCTGCAGAGGACTGTGTCTGTAGTAGTGTAGTATAGGACTAGAGGCTAGATGTAGGTCGGATCTGTGTCTGTTTGTGTACGAGAAGAGCTCGGGATCAGTACAGAGCTGCAGAGGACTGTGTCTGTAGTAGTGTAGTATAGGACTAGAGGCTAGATGTAGGTCGGATCTGCGTCTGTTTGTGTACGAGAAGAGCTCGGGATCAGTACAGAGCTGCAGAAGACTGTGTTTGTAGTAGTGTAGTATAGGATTAGAGGCTAGATGTAGGTCGGATCTGCGTCTGTTTGTGTACGAGAAGAGCTCGGGATCAGTACAGAGCTGCAGAAGACTGTGTCTGTAGTAGTGTAGTATAGGACTAGAGGCTAAATGTAGGTCGGATCTGCGTCTGTTTGTGTACGAGAAGAGCTCGGGATCAGTACAGAGCTGCAGAAGACTGTGTCTGTAGTAGTGTAGTATAGGACTAGAGGCTAGATGTAGGTCGGATCTGCGTCTGTTTGTGTACGAGAAGAGCTCGGGATCAGTACAGAGCTGCAGAAGACTGTGTCTGTAGTAGTGTAGTATAGGACTAGAGGCTAGATGTAGGTCGGATCTGCGTCTGTTTGTGTACGAGAAGAGCTCGGGATCAGTACAGAGCTGCAGAAGACTGTGTCTGTAGTAGTGTAGTATAGGACTAGAGGCTAGATGTAGGTCGGATCTGCGTCTGTTTGTGTACGAGAAGAGCTCGGGATCAGTACAGAGCTGCAGAAGACTGTGTCTGTAGTAGTGTAGTATAGGACTAGAGGCTAGATGTAGGTCGATTCTGTGTCTGTTTGTGCACGAGAAGAGCTCGGGATCAGTACAGAGCTGCAGAGGACTGTGTCTGTAGTAGTGTAGTATAGGACTAGAGGCTAGATGTAGGTCGATTCTGTGTCTGTTTGTGCACGAGAAGAGCTCGGGATCAGTACAGAGCTGCAGAGGACTGTGTCTGTAGTAGTGTAGTATAGGACTAGAGGCTAGATGTAGGTCGATTCTGTGTCTGTTTGTGCACGAGAAGAGCTCGGGATCAGTACAGAGCTGCAGAGGACTGTGTCTGTAGTAGTGTAGTATAGGACTAGAGGCTAGATGTAGGTCGATTCTGTGTCTGTTTGCATACGAGAAGTTCTTGTAACATTATGACACACATAATAAGGTATAAAGCAAGTGGAATACACCTCGTAATAGTGTATTTGCTCAATGAAGTGACGCAACATTAGCTAGATATCCGTAACGCGAACCGGTTTGATAGTGAAGGGAGAAAGTGGCGATGGATCCCGCTTGGCGTTAAGCGACTTCACTCATAGACAGAGGTCGGCCGGTGGGAAGTCGCATTCTTACTTACATAGCAGCCATCGCGGCAGATTCAGGCGTAACTTTGTACTGGTGGTGGGACGTCTTGTGAGTCCGCGCGGGTAGGTACCACCACCCCGCCTATTTCTGCCGTGAAGAAGTAATGCGTTTCGGTTCGAAGGGCGGGGCAGCCGTTGTAGCTATACTGAGATCTTAGAACTTCAATCTCAAGGTGGGTGGCGCATTTACGTTGTAAAGTCTATGGGCTCTAGTAACCACTTAACAACTATGTGGGTTGTATGCTCGTCCACCCGTGTAAGCAATAAAAAAAAGTGACTTTTGTACCTGACCTTGGGGCTTATTTTGTCTTACTAGTAATGGGGCTAAACTACGCGCTATATATTTGGTTTTAAATACGCCTTTTTAGGAGAAGAATCCAATACTGCCGGGTCTGAATCGTTTGATATGACTGGAGTTTCTCTTGTTCATTATCTACTACGTGGAATCTCTTGGTTCGTCAAAGTGTGTTTCTGGCCTTTTTTCCATTCCCCATCTGATTATTCAAGATGTTACCTAAGATATGATATGTTTGCTAAGTACGTCGTAATCTTTTTACTAATTCTTATGGCGACGTTTGTTGATGTCTAGGGGCATCGGTAACCAATTAACACTAAATGAGCTGTGAGTTTATCAACCCATTTAAGAAATAAAAAAAGAAAAAAAAATGTTTTTTCTCTTCGTATCTGCAAAGCGGTTTCCTTAATTGTCGCTGAGCTTTCAATCAACTAAATTGACAAGCGTAGCAGACAAAAATAAAATAAAAATGTTCTTTATCGACCTCGACCTTTTCCCGTCACTAGCGCGTCGTAATGAAGCAAAACCACTTTCACTCGTTGTCGGCATATTTCCTATATTTCGTGTTATTATTGGATTAGCATGTACTTCGATGTTAAGTGACGCTATGCGCGTATGAATGATGGTCTCACTTGAGTGTGATTCTTGATCGCCTGAATACATGATCACGGCCCGATTAGTGTTAAGTGTTGTCTCGAGAAATGAAATCGAAGTTTCAACTGTACAGAATACGCGTGGTCTGAAAACTTAATATATAATTACCAAGGAATTACTTGGCTTATATGTAAAGACTGTAGTAACTATACTGAGGTCTTAGAACTTATATCTCAAGGTGGATGGCGCATTTACGTTACAGATGTCTATGGGTTCCGGTAGCCACTTAACACAAGGTGGACTGTGAGCTCGTCCACCCATCTAAGCAATAAAAAGAAAGACGTCCAGTGCATTCGTATCGAGCGATGCTACTGATTTAAATAAGAAAATAAGCATTCAAAACATCTACAAATCACTTTAGCTCTTCGACTGCGGTGTAGGTCACCGGTGACCTACGCGGCGCACTCAAGTAATTATATCGATTTCTCACTTCAATCATCTTACTAAGGCGCCAGAATGTCTATTAGACTCCGGCAATAACAATCCGGAGATATTGAGAACGAATCTATTTATAAGATTGTAAGATTATAGGCAGCGGCTTGGTTCTGTCCGTGGCATTGCTGAAGTCCATGGGCGACGGTAACCTTTCTCCATCAGGTGGGTCGTGTGCTCGTCTGCCTACAGGGGCAGTAAAAAAAGATATCAAAAACACTAAAACGTACATTAACATACCAAATAAGGCAAAGTTAGGCAATCTAGACGCGCCCGGTCACCGTTCTCGTCGAACGAGTAAATTAACCCTCAGACACAGCCCACTGAGTTTCTCGCCGGATCTTCACAGTGGGTCGCGTTTCCGATCCGGTGGTAGATTCTGCGAAGCACGGCTAAGAGCTAGGGTTCGTATTAGCAACGTCGTCAGGTTTGGGCCCGTGAGCTCACCTACTATTTAAGGTTCCGCTGATATAGCCTCTCAAGGTCAGCTTAGGTAGGAAAAAATAAAACAAAATAAAAAAGCTACTGGTGGTAGGAACTCTTGTGAGTCCGCGCGGGTAGGTACCACCACCCTGCCTATTTCTGCCGTGAAGCAGTGATGCGTTTCGGTTTGAAGGGTGGGGCAGCCGTTGTAACTAAACTTGAGACCTTAGAACTTATATCTCAAAGTGGGTGGCGCACTTACGTTGTGGATGTCTATGGGCTCCAGTAACCACTTAACATCAGGCGGGCTGTGAGCTCGTCCACCCATCTAAGCAATAAATAAAAAAAAAGCTAAGCGATTAAGTCGGCCAGAGAATGTCATTTAATATAATGTAATTCATATTTATTATTGCCATGCTTTATTTAATTAAGATTTATAAGCTTAGGAAATAGACATCTAGTGATGCATAATTGAACCATCTTTTTGTTTTGTGAAATCCATATATTCTAATCGAGTTTCAAATCACAACAGTGCCGGAAAAACTCTCTGTTCAATTACTAGATGGCGCTGTAATATAAAAATTAACAAAATCGTTTTCACTGACGAAACAAGTACGCATTTAGTCAAACTAGAGGTCCCGCAGTAGTCCAGATTCGACTATAATTAATTGGAATTGTAAGTTTGTACACTATTATGATTGAATTTTTTACTTCTATAATCACAAAATTTCGCCAAGGCTACACTATAAAAAATATTAATAAAGACAAACAATATTTAATCTATTCTCAATTTGACCACTGACGTCAAGAACAAAAGTTTGACAATAAATAGTAGGTATGCATGCGTGTGTGTGTCAAATACATGGTATGTAGTGTGTGTAATGTTTTCTTTATTGATTTAATATATGTATCTTTTATGCATTATTTAAAAAAATATTATCATTGTGCACTTCTTCTCCATATTCTCTATAGGTAAATGTGGAAAATTTCATACTCCTCCGTCCGCGCAATTTTCGTAAAAATGGATACAAAGTTTTTGCTTCACGTATTAATATATAGATTTACATAATATTATTACAGGCTTAAGGACCCCGGTAACCGTACTCGTCGAACTCGGTAAAGAGATCGACATGCAACTTAACCCGTGCAACAGCCCGCCGAGTTTCTCGCCGGATCTTCTCAGTCGGTCGCGATTCCGATCCGATAGGTAGTAGATGCATTCGCGAAGCAGCTACTCTTGAGCTTTTTGAGGTTTTTTCCGCAGGCTCTCGGGTAGCTGTTAGCAAATCCCACCAGTCCTGGCTGAGCCCTCGCTCCTACCTACCTTCTCTGGTGAAACTGGAAAGATCTCCGGGCCACCAATAATTCTTCCTTCCTAAATAAGAACTTGACATTTTGGGGATGCTTAACGACAAAGGGAAGATCTTTCACCGAGCGGGTGATATTGCTCGGTAGACCGACGGTCCGAATGTTGTTGTTCGGAACTTGTATATGGTAGTTTTCCAATTACAGAGCATAATGCGACTCAGTGACGCACAATGCCGAATTATGCTGAAGCTTAATTGGAACGTGAATTAGTTTTCAAATGCATCAGCAGAGTGCGCTAAGTTAGCACAGTTTTAATTAACATTGATTATTACTAAGAAACTACGACGAAACGAAAGCCTTGCAATTTTTTTCAACATTAAATAATATTACTAGCGATAATATAAACAAAATTTCGATCAATGCCAACATAAAGAAAAAACACTTGTCAATTTTCTGTCACTGAGTCGGTATCGATTGCGAGTATCACGCGAGAGCAGTAGGTACTTATGAGAGTGCTCGATTGTGCGAAGCGTTGCTGTAGTTGGAACATTCAACGTTGAGCATTATGCCGCATAATGCGCTCTTGTGCTGTAATTGCAAAACTACCTATATGCGCTTTATCTTGAAAATGTCGTCAGCGAGATTCAGGCATCTGTCAATCATATTGCGTTGTTTGATGGCTACCCGCCACAATATTACAATAAAACTTATTTAATAGCCTCACTTTGAATGTACATTAAAACTAGAATTACCTACTGATCCGTGTTTGTTCATAGTGTAGTCACGATTTCTTATTTAACTGTTAAGATTATTAAACGATTCTTGTATTAGAAAATAATTAAAGATTTCTATCGTTGAGTACGGGATTCTTCGTGGCAATCAGTTTGCTAGGAAATTGCTGGTTCGCGAGACAAAAGGACAGTCGTTTTTTTTTCTATGTATGCTGATAGCCTTGAGAGGCTATTTCAGCTTCGCCCTAACATGTAGATGAGCTCACGGGACTCAAACCGGAGGTGTTGCTAACACCGGATCTAGCAAGAGCCGTGCTTCGCAAAATCTACGACCGGATCGGAAACGCTACCCATTGAGAAGATCCGGCGAGAAACTCAGTGGGCTGTGTCTATGGATTAATTTACTCGTCGAGCCTTTCGTCGCAAGCGACGGGTTCGGCGAGGACGGTGACCGGTGCTTGAGGTAGGTACCTAAAAGCACAGTTGCACAGCAAAGTTGTTTTCTTATTATGCATATAACAGAAAACGCAATTAAGCCTTTCATTGTTTATTTATTCTGAAGTACCCAATATCATTATATTATTATATATTTGTACATAACGCGTTATGTGGGGTCTCATACGAGCGCGTTGTGCGAGAATACTCCGATAACGCGTTTCCTATAACGCGGAACCAAACTACCGTGTATCCGGACGTGTCTAATGAAATTGATATGAACATTCTTAAATAATTGTATTTTTAATTAAGCTAATAATTATTTAAATTCGTTTATACAATTGCGGTTTTTCGTTGCGTTCGAGGGCAGGCGAGCGTACCTGACTGATGATGAAGCCCAAATCCCCTCACATCCTGACCACTCGAGTTTAAAAAGGCCACGGTTGTCCGCAAATTTTTTACTGGTGGTAAGACCTCTTGTGAGTTCGCACGGGTAGCTACCACCGCCCTGCTTATTTCTGCCGTGAAGCAGTGATGCGTTTCTGTTTGAAAAGTGGGACAGCCGTTGTAACTATACTGAGACCTTATTCCTCGCCGGATCTTCTCTGTGGGTCGCGTTTCCGATCCGGTGGTAGGCTCTGCGAAGCACGGCTCTGGCTAGGGCCAGTGCTAGCAACACTTCGGTTAGAGACCCGTGAGCTCACCTACACACGTTAGGGTGAAGCTGAAATAGCCTCTCAAGGCTATCAGCATAGGTAGGAAAAAAAACCTGGTGGCAAGACGTCTTGTGAGTCCGCACGGGTAGGTACCACCGCTCTGCTTATTTCTGCCATGAAGCAGTAATGCGTTCCGGTTTGAAGGGTGAGACAGCCCTTGTAATTATACTAAGACCTCAGAACTAATATCTCAAGGTGTGTGGCGTGTTTACGTGGTAGATGTCTATGGGCTCCGGTGATCACTCAACTCCAGGTGGGCTGTAAGCTCGTCCACCTATCTATGTTATAAAAGAAATATAACAAAAACTTATTGAAGTTTGTTTAGTCATTCATTGAAACTCAAAGAACCTATGCCCTCGTTCAGCTATAATTATGCGCATATCCGCTCGGCCTATGGAAATATTTATCAAATTCATAATTCATAATTAATTGACGGAAAATATAATTTATCGCTTACTCATTCAATTTACGTTCACCTCAAAAATACGTTATTGAATTTGTAAGGTTTATTGTTTTATTTTGATCAGAATATCGTATCCAGTTTTTTTTTTTATGACAAGTTTTTTTTTCTTTTTTCCTACCTATGTTGATAGAATTGAGAGGCTATTTCAGCTTATCCTTGACGTGTAGGTGAGCTCACGGGGCTCAAGCCGGGAGTGTTGCAATACTGGCCTTAGCAAGAGCCGTGCTTCGCAAAATCTACCACTGGTCGGAAACGCGATCCGCTGAGAAAATCCGCTGAGAAACACAGTGGGCTGCGTCTGAGGGTTAATTTACTTGCCGAGCCCTTCGTCGCAAGCAATGGGTTTAAGGAGCACGATAACCTGTGCTTGAGGTACCTAAAAGCACCGATATTGGATCTGGAGGATCCGAAATGATGTGTTTAGGGCGACGTCAACTGTTTACCATTTGGTCCGCAAGACCGTGTATGAAAGCGTCTCGCAAACCACTCGACCGTGGAGAGAGGGACAGGACTAAGCGAGCTAGGTCGTTTTTCTTATACACAGCGTTCCCTATTACAAGAGTGATTTAATTTAAGGATGAAAAATGAAGAAAATTGCAATAATACACACCGCAAAAGAAGTTTCACTTCTTTCACGTGCCCAATTTTCCTCCGCCCTCCTCTTCTAGTTGGAAAGATTGCCGTGCCAACCGTTAGTTACCCTTGCAAATTAAAAAAGTTCACAAAAGCGATCTGATTAAAGTCATAAACACTATTGGTTTGACAGCCTTATTTAAATTCAATTCAATATTGTAAAAAAAAACGAAAGAAAATATTTGAAAAAATTGATATTCAACTAAAAATTAAAAATAAATAATAGTTAAAAAATACTATCGTAATACGCTTTTATAGAAAAACCAACTTAAAAATAGAAAATAAATTTTAATAAATTTGAATAAAAAATATTGTAAGAAAAAAATTATTTTATTGTAAAAAAAGCGTGGATTTTCTATAAAAAGATTTGTTAGTTTTTTAAGCTATTATTTATTTTTCATTTTGTAGTCTAATTTAAATTTTTTCAATATTTTTTTAAATATTGAATTGTCGTCGGTCCTTTACGGGTTAATCCGACGTTTTGAAGGGGGTCAAAATCATGTTCAAAGATTACGTTACATACTAACATACATATACGTCTGAAGCTATTAAAAGGGTATTAAAAATATTCTCACTTTCTACGTATATGAGGAGGCGGGTAAAATTTAGCGTTATGCCAAAGTAACTATTCCACGCGGACGCAGTCGCGAGCGGAAGCTATACGCCTATAAAATACACAACTGCACCGTGGACAATGCCTTGAATTGAACGATCCGATATACGTCTAATAATTCCATACGATCATTCCGACGCGAATCTCTAAGCGGGTCGCACGTTTTGTGTTTGAAATAAGTGAAATATTTGTGTGACGACAACTCCTAATTCATATTTGCCGTTCGTATTAAAAAAAACTTAAGGGTGAGTTTATTTTATAAGTTACGTTACGGATATAAGGTTCGGTTTATTTAATAGAAAATTTAGCTTAGTGAACACTGAAAGAACACGATTTTAAAGGTATGTCGATGATAAATAAATAAGTTATTGTTTTCGTCCTACCCAAGATACGAAGGTAGCTATATTGTTGTATCATCATCAGTTACTTTTATTTATTTATTTTTATTGCACTAATAGGCAGACGAGCATACGGCCCAACTGTTGGTGAGTGGTTACCGTCGCCCATGGTCTTCAGCAATGCCAGGGGCAGAGCCGAGCCGCTGCCTGCCGTTATTGATGCGAATCATCAAATTAATGGTACTTGTTGAGGTTAATTACGCTGAAACATTTTGTTATTTAACGAAGAGAGAAAAGCCAATTTCTTTTAAACGACATCTCGCTTAGCACACTATATTTATCTTTGTTGTAATTAAAATACCATTTTATTTGCCATTAGCAGCAACGGTTCGATGTTTTTAATTGAACTTCAATAATATTTACCACGTTAAAACATCTGAAGAATTTTTTTTTGTTATTTTTTTTTTTTTTCAAATTTTAAATTTTTTGGCTCTCGTGTTGAGTTGCAAAAATTTCGTGGGGTCTTAACTAGTAAATGCTATTTAAAGTATCTCAATTTTACTGATAAACTTAAATATCTTGGCATTTTCCTTTCCAAAATTACCCACTTAACGATTACTATTAAATTTGTTTAACCATCACAGAATAAATGAAGCAGTCAATAAAGTTAAAATATTAGTAGTAATCTATTATTTAAGTAAATATTTCACAGGTCGTGCTAACGGGCACGATGTAGAACCCTGATTCAATTATTACTGGTGGTAGGACCTATTGTGAGTCCCCACGTGTAGGTACCACCACCCCGCCTATTTCTGCCGTGAAGTAGTAATGCGTTTCAGTTTAAAAAAAAAAAAAAAAGTTTCAGTTTGAAAGGTGGGGCAGCCGTTGTAACTATACTGAGACCTTAGAACTCATATCTCAAGGTGGGTGGCGCATTTACGTTGTAGATGTCTATGGGCTCCGGTAACCACTTAACATCAGGTGGGCCGTGAGTTCGTCCACCCATCTAAGCAATAAGAAAAAAAACATGTAGATCTCTACCGATTATATTGTTTTTACTTTAAAGTTATTAACTAATCGTCCTTACATATCGTCTAGAGGTCGAATCCAAAATAAAATTGAAGCTACAAAATAAATATGCTACAAAATTTAATACATTCATTAATAAAAAAGCCTCTTAATTTTTTATTCTTTTTTTTATTGCTTAGACTTGTTAAATGATCTAATGTCGTAGAAATAAATAAAAAAAAATGTAATTATAGTAACTAGAGGTCCCGCAGTAGTCGAAATTCGACTATAATTAATTGGAGTTGCAAGTTTGTACACTATTATGATCGTATTTTATACTTCTATAATCACAAATTTCGCCAAGGCTACTCTATAAAAAAATATTAATAAAGACAAACAATATTTGATCTATTCTCAATTTGACAACAGACGTCAAGAACAAAAGTTTGACAATAAATAGTATGCATGCGTGTGTGCGTCAAATACATGGTATGTAGTGTGTGTAATGTTTTCTTTATTGATTTAATGTATCTTTTATGCATTATTTAAAAAAAAAATTAGCATTGTGCACTTCTTCTCTTTATTCTCTATAAGTGTGGAAAATTTCATACTCCTCCGTCCGCGCAATTTTCGTAAAAAGGGATATAAAGTTTTTGCTTCACGTATTAACATATAGATTAAACGTATATAGTAGTATCATAGCAAACGGTAGGCAGCGGCTGGGCTCTGCCACTGACATTGCTGTAGTCCATGAGGGACGGTGACCACTCACCATCAGGTGGGCCGTATGCTCGTCTAATAACATGCAATAAACAGCGCCCCTGACGGCAAACGTAGGCAAACATTTCAACTCCATACTAATTTGAGTTAACTTTTACGGTATCGCGAACGTTAAACAACTCGCGCTAAGTAAACTGTTTTTTTAATTTATCGATTATTGAGCTCACAGCCCACCTGGTGTTAAGTGATTACTGGAACCCATAAACATCTATAACATAAATGCCACCCGCCTTGAGATATAAGTTCTAAGGTCTCAGTATAGTTACAACGGCTGCCTCACCCTTCAAACCGAAACGCATTACTGCTCGTCAGTATTGTAAGTTCTAGAAGCAAATGATTAGTCGAATAGTTAATTGTAGGACGGTGATTAGCGACGTGTTCTGGTTTCAAATAAAGCGAACTTGTCATTTAGGGCATGTGATTAGTTAAAATATCCAAACGGTCTGACGATGTGATGTCATTTCGAGTTTCATTTATTTATTACAATCCACGTATCTATCTACATTGGCGGACTTAATGCTTAAGAAATTCTCCACGAGTCAACCAAACTTATGTAAATTAGAGTAGGTACATTCAGATATATATTAATCGCTCAAACAAAAATATATTTATATATTTTAATACCATCATCTCGTTTTTACCATTGCACCGTCCGCCACCGGAGTAGAGTTAATCCATACTATCTGAAGCCACTGCGTTCATCCACAGTGCGTTTCTAGAGATCTTTTTTGCCACGTACCACCCGGCTATGGAATGGGCTCCCCTCCACGGTGTTTCCCGAGCGCTATGACATGTCCTTCTTCAAACGAGGCTTGTGGAGAGTACTTAACGGTAGGCAGCGGCTTGGCTCTGCCCTTGGCATTGCTGAAGTCCATGGGCGACGGTAACCACTCACCATCAGATGGCCCGTATGCTCGTCTGCCTACACGGGCAATAAAAAAAATATGTACACAAAAATACAAAGACATGTATGATTGGTCAGAACGGAACGTATAAAAATAGCAGAAAGGAGCTAACGTTCCTTTGAATTGACTGAGAGGAAACGGTAAGAAAGGGAAAAGAGAATGACAGAGAAAAGGAAGATGGCGATTGAATGAGCAAGCCGTAAAATGTGTCAGTAGATTTTTAATAAGAAGATTTTAGAAAAGAAGTTTATACAGTGGAATAGTTTTATTTTTTTGCGCCACAATCCTAATTTTACATACACACTATTCGTAAATGTAAATAATTATATGGCATTGGCTCGGCATTGGCAGGCCGGTGAGCGTCTTTAGCAGATCAGACCAGCGGGTAGGTGAGCGTCCGAGTGATCTTCTCCCGTCAACCTGACCAAATACCATCAGCTTCTCTAAGCTATCAGGAGCCTCTACGAGCGATGTGGCCGAAATACGCGAGAATACGTTGGAAGCTAATAGCGGACAAACTTGTACTGGTACCGAGCTCCTTCAGAATAATAAAGTTACGCCGGTAAGAGTAACGCCATCTATCGCCGAATAGTCGAACTAGAACGCTCGAGAAGTACAACGCCATCTATTGTCAGATGGCGGAAACACAATACTCGAAATGTGTGGAATGTTCTCGATAATTCTAGGGATGCGGTATCAGCTAAAAAAGCGTTGCAGAGATGGCACAGAGTTAATTAGTAATCCGAACTACTCTGAACTGACTGAAGCGAAGCGGAAGAAGCGAATTGAGAATTTTAAAGTGTTTCTGAAATGTTTAAAGGGTTGAATACAGTTTTAAGTTGTACTTTGGTAGAACATTTTATTTATCCCGAACCCCAGCGCGTAGCAATTACAAAACCTCAACTCCATAAAAATTCGAGTTAACTTTTACGCGATCGAGAACGTTAATGAACTCGCGCTTTTTTTTTTGCCTATGCTATGATATCCTTTAGAGGCTATTTCAGCTTCGGCCTAACGTGTGTAGGTGAGCTCACGGGGCTCAAACCGGTGTGTTGCTAACACTGGCCCTAGCAAGAGCAGTGCTTCGCAGAGCCTACCACCGGATCGGAAACGCGACCCACTGAGAAGATCCGGCGAGAAACTCAGTGGGCTGCAAAAGATTTCCCGTACCGGGAATCGATCCCGAGCCTCCTGGGTGAAAGCCAGGTATCCTAGCCACTAGACCATACGGGACAATGCGCGCTAATAAACACACAGAGCACTCTCGCTACAAGCAAATTGCGTCAATGCGTCACGAAACGAATCCATTGACTTGCGAAAACCTTTATAGAAACAATTGCTTTATTGATACGCAATTCACATGAGAATTATTTATTGTATTACACAGAGTTGTGGTTTAAGACAAACTGTATAGCGAATTTTTTTTTATTGCTTAGACGGGTGGACGAGCTCACAGCCGACCTGGTGTTAAGTGGTTACTGGAGCCCATAGACAGCTACGACGTAAATGCGCCACACACCTTGAGATATTTGATCATCTCCCAATTAAATTAATCTTAAGCAATGAATGAAATGTATCCAATTCTTAGCTGTATATTTTATTTTTGATGTTAATGTAATGTCGATTGCACCTATAATTGAGGTGACATCTGCCATGAACTTTTGTCAATTTGTCAATGTTTTGTATTGATGATCACTTTGTTGGTGCAACTTATTAAATAAATAAATAAATAAATATAAGTTCTAAGGTCTCAAGTATAGTTACAGCGGCTGGCCCACCCTACAAACCAAAACGCATTACGGCTTCACGGCAGAAATAGGCAGGGTGGTGGTACCCACCCGCGCGGACTCACAAGAGGTCCTACCACCATCCATCCTATCGTATCCACGTACCTAGCCTTAAACCAAAAGGGGAACGGAGATGACTGAAAACCAACCCTGTTCATCCTCCTGACGCATCCACTTTGAACTACGCTGTTATAGAAACTCCAACTAAAAATAAAAAATAAATTATAATAAATTTGAATTAAAAATAGTGTAAGAAAAAATGATTTTATTGTAAAAAAGAAGCGTGGCGTTGCATTACTGCTTCACGGCTGTAATAGGCAGGTTGGTGGTACCTACCCGGGCGGACTCACAAGAGGTCCTACCACCAGTAATTTGTCATGACTATCGGACCCTGGTAGCTGTGCTTCAGCTGAACTCATCCATATTCCACTTTACACGAAGACATTGCACTAGCGTCGTGACCACGTCAACTACTCGGGATGTTATTACCTTCCATAAAAACAAAGTTAATAGCAAAAGATTAACATAATTTCACAACGATCAATTTGTTTCATAAATAGCCATTATGTGCTCTTAAATTCGAACGAATTCTGCGTTTACGTGGTTACGATTAATGTCTATAACATTACGTTTTAAATGATATTATCTTACCGCTAACACATGTTGCCTTTCACTTTGTAAGTATCGCTTGATAGAATAACAAAAACCCACTGAGTTTCTCGCCGGGTCTTCTCGGCGGGTCGCGATTCCCATCCGGTAAGGTAAAAGCACCTATTACGGAGGTATTTCGCAAAATTTGAAAGTAAGAAAGAAAAATAAGCATTTATAAGTATTTCTAAAGATGGAAAAAATTTTCATCGTCAAAAATGGAATTTAAATTTCGTATTACTGTTGAGTCTATGTTTCTTTTCTAGAAATTACTTATTTAAAAAAATGTTTTAAATAGCCGGGTCGATTTTCCCTAATACGGAGGTATGATTGAGGTAAGAGCCTATTACTGCGGTAGACGGTTCCTAATACAGAGGGTCAGAAATTATATTTATTAAGTTCCGAACATATAATATTTATTAAGTAAATAATATAAATGTGAAGAACTTAAATTGTAAGTTTTGCATTAATTGACCACTTTTAATGAAATTTATAATACAAATGTATCTAGTAAGTATAACAGTGCATTCACACAGGTCGGCTCGGAAAGAAGAGTACATTTTTACCGCGTTTAAAAGTGATTTGGATTGTATTTTAACATGAGAATTCTAGAGAATTTCGAATGTATACACATAAATAAAATTGGAGTGTCTGTTTGTAATATTGAAATAACCGCTTTTTACCACATGCATATAAATATATATACGGTACATACACCAAAATAACATTTTTTACAATTTTTGTCTGTCTGTCTGTTTGTTCCGGCTAATCTCTGGAACGACTAGACCGATTTTGACGAGACTTTCACTAATAGATAGCTGATGATATAAGGAGTAACTAAGGTTTTTTAGATTTAAACTTAATGGTAAACTTAAGGTAAGTGAAGTTTTCGGCTCAATTCAGACATCGGTGGCAACGGCCGACAGCGATGTGAAGGCCTACCCGATCTTGTGGACCGAATGGTAAACAGTCGACGTCGCCCTAAGCACGTCATTACGGATCTTCCCGATCCATTAACGGTGTTTTAGGTACCTCAAGCACCGGTTACCGTCCTCGCCGAACCCGTCGCTTGCAATGAAGAACTCGAAGAAGAAATCAACCTATAGACGCAGCCCACTGAGTTTCTCACCGGATCTTCTTAGTTGGTCGCGTTTCCGATCCAGTGGTAGATTCTTCGAAGCACTGCTCTTCGTAGGGTCAGTGTTAGCAACACTCCCGGTTTGAGCCCCATGAGATCATCTACACGTCAAGGGGAAGCTGAAATAGCCTGCCAAGGCTATCAGCATTGGTAGGAGAAAAAAAAGGTGCGAAGAGCACTTTCAGCTTTGAAAGAATTTTAAACTTTATCTACATTGTTTTATAGATCAGTATCGCTTGAAAGGATAAAAATGTTCGGTGGCTGATGCGGCGGCCGCTGCCACTGCTGTTTGAATAGAGCTATACATATTTAAGATGAACAAAATAGAATTACTTAATGGTAAATTTATTGAGGACTGCTTAGGAACAAACAAACAAAGCATTTGCTTGACCATCTGTGAATGTTTCACAGATGGTCATCTGTGAATGTAAACAAAAGATAAGAAAGTTTAATAGTTTTATGAATGAGTCTTTGTGCCTTTACCGACTCAATAGAAATATCTGTACGGGATTTCTGGGAATCTGTCATAAATGGTTCATAAAAACAAATCGCTATACCCGAAATTGACGCTATAGTATCCAAAGTCGCTCTTACCGAATGAATTTCTTACGAAAATATGCTTTAAATTCAAGGGACATAAGTTTGACGTCGCTATAACCGAGGTCGTTATTAATGAAATCCACTGTATTTAATATATTTTAATAACCTTTCACTTGTACACTATTCCCCTCTTATACATCGTATTTCTCTCTGCTAATGGTTTGCTGGAAGAAAACTCATGAAGAGTTAAGCTCGCCTTTGTACATAGTATTTAGACATTCTTTAAATCTGTTTTTATTGTATTATCTTTTTGTGTAAAATAAGTATAAATAACCTTTCTATTATTTCTATGGAATCCTAAAACTTGTAATTTTATGTTCTATGAATATGACCGTAATAGGAGATCATAGAACCTAACACAGAGTTACCTGGAAATAACTACCACCGTAATAGGAAAACTACTCGTATTTTTTTAATCCTAATTCTGACCCATCAAAATTTCGATAAACAAAGAATGTAAATACTTAATCAAACGATAACAGTTTTTTGGCCCAGATGTGTAAAACTCAAGTCAACAGTTATACAAAATAAATGATTTGTGATTAATTAAAATACACCTTCCTATTTTTACCCCTTCTAAGAAACCAACATTTTGCACTCGACAGTTTTCATATTTAACGTAGATTTTTAATGAATAATACATACCGCAGAATATGGTTTCTAATTTACAAGATTAATAATTATTCCAACTAAACTTGGAACTAATTCAATAACTTAATAAATTGAAAGTTATAAACAATTAAATATGCCCAGTATATTTCCTATTTCGGAGTTATACCACCGTATTAGGATTAATCTATAAAATTCGTACCGTATTACGGCGGTATTTTGTTTCTGATTTTTTGAGTAAAAAATGAGTTACATATATGAAACAAGCTATTTAAAAAGTAAGTATAATAGTAGGAAAATGCTACAAATAACACATTAACAAAGTTGAACGACTTATTAATACAAAAAACTTAGTTTCTAAATATTAGTGTACTTATTTTTTTGTTCCGCGTTTGTATGGAAACTCCTCTCACGTTGATGCCGTGCTACAAACTGATAGATCTTGTAGTGTTGTTTATATGCTACACTTGAAAATGTCAGTTATGTTATGAAGTAATAGATTTAGAATAAATAGATTCCGTTTTGGTGAGCTTAAACTGAATAAAACAAGAATAAATGTCGAAAATAGAAATACCACCGTAATAGGAAGCGATTTTGACTACCGCCGTATTAGGAGCTTTTACCTTAGTAAATTCAGCGAAGCACTGCTCTTGCTGGGGCTAGTGTTAGAAAATTCTCTCAGGTTGAGCTCATGAGTTCACCTACACATCCGGGCGTAGTTGGAATAGCCTCGAATAGGGCGTAGTTAGAAAAAAATAAAAACATAAAAATAATCTATATTTATATAAAAATGAATTGCTGTTCGTTAGTCTCGCTAAAACTCGAGAACGGTTGGACCGATTTGGCTAATTTTCCAAGACAAACTAGCTTTATGAAATTCTTCTTGTTTTTTATTGCCTAGATGGGTGGACGAACTTACATCCCACCTGGTGTTAAGTAGCTACTGGAGCCCATAGACATCTACAACGTAAATGCGCCATCCACCTTGAGATATAAGTTCTAAGGCCCCAAGTATAGTTACAACGGCTGCCCCACCCTTCAAACCGCAGCGCGTTACTGCTTTTCACTGTAGAAATAGGCAGAACTCACAAGAAGTCGTGTCACCAGTAATTACGCAAATTATAATTCTTTTCAAATTATAATTTTCTGTATCACTTCAGTTTTTACAAGACGTATACATAATATGTATGTTTATTTATCGGCCATTTTGACGTAATAACATTTTATAAATCAACTAGCCGTACTCGCTCGCTTCGCTGGGCATTTAAAATTAACATTATTTTTTTATTGTCATTATTATTAGGGAGTCCAACGCTCATATAAATATTAGAGCCTATCCATTATGTTTTTTTTTAAAGTATATTATGTATTTTAATTAAGTACGTGTATTTTCTACATGGATACCAAGTTTCAAATCAATCGGATGCATGTTTCAGTAGTTATAACGGAACATCCGTAAAGACCACTGTAGATTTATATAAGGTTGGGGAAAAAGTTTCTTCGCATTTTTTAAGAAAATTCACAACATTTTTTAATATTTTTATTTACATTTAACTAAAGTATGTAGGAACCATTTTGTTCGATAACTTTTTGCCATCTTGTAGGTCACATGATTCCATTGCTATAGAAATTTTGGGGCTTCTGATCAAAATACCGTGACAATTGGTTTTGGCAGTCCTCTCGTGATGTTAATCTGACACTGCTTAAAGAATTCTGAAGAGACCGAAACAGGTGGGAATCTGAAGGTGCAAGGTCAGGGCTATACGGCGAATGCATTAACACCTCCCAGCTCTCTTACTTTTTGCTGAGTGACTAAAAATGTGTGAGGTCTAGCGTTATCATGATGAAAAACCACACCCCTTCTTTAATCCCGGCCGCTTTCTCTCAACTTCTTGCTTAATCTTATCAGTTGTTCGCAGTAGAGTTCAGAGTCGATGGTCCTGCCTGGTGGTAACAACTCATAATGAATAATGCCCTTCCAATCCCACCACACACACAGCCTCACCTTGTTGCGAGCTAACCCGGGTTTCGCCAGTCTGTGAAGCCTGACTGGCCTTTGACCACGACCTTTTTCGCATGTTCTTTTCGTACGTGATCCACTTTTCATCACCAGTTATCAGCTTCTTCAAAAATGGTTCGGTTTCATTACGTCGTAATAAAGAATCACAAATGAGTAGGGGAGCGAGGGGCTTGTTGTAACAGTTTTCATGAAAACTAATATATCTTGAGATTCATTGATTAATATGCTATTAAATAAAAATAGATGAATGCCGTAACTCTTCCTCTACCAAATCAAGTAAAAATAATAACATAACTATTGGTCATTATTTTACAATATTTTTTTTTCTAGAAGAAGTGCGGTGTTACAACTTACCTCGTGCTTGGGGCAAGTTGTAACGTCTACCGGGGCAAGTAGTAACGACAATTCTTTGTTTATTTTTAACAAAATTGACATCTTTCTAAAGTAGGTATTTTGTACTTGTTATCAAAAATCAACTTATATACACTTTTTAAGCAATTTACACCTAAAAATTAAGTAATTAACAGTTTTATTTAGTTAAACACTACTTATAATCATCATAGCGCTTTTAAATTACAGTAAGTACATAATTAAATTATTAATATCTATCTAACAAAGTATTGCACTTATATAAGAATCAACATTTTTTGGGGTTTATTATAATTGAATTCAGTCTTCATCTGAGCTACAATTAATACAAATAAAAGATATAGTGTCTTCTGTAACACATCCTACAAGTACCCACATCTTACAAATGATACACTCGACCCCATCTTCTTTATTTGAATCTGTGTAAGCTTCACCACATACCAGACAATACCACTCTTCTGATTCAGATTCTGAATCTGATCATAAAATCTTTTTTTTAACTCTGTCCAGTCCGGTTTTATTTTTTGTTTTTGTTTGATTTACCTTTGCCTTTCCCCTTCCCTTTTCCTTTACCTTTTTCTTTAATATTGTCATATTTTTTCTGTTTTTTCTTTATCTTTTCCTCATATTTTGCGTCTGCTATTTGTATTAGTTTTTCTTGGTATCGCCTTTCGTATAGGTCTAATCTTCGATGACGAAAAAGTTTTTTCTAGACTGTTGTAACACGTTACAACAAGCCCCGAGATTTTGTTACAACTAACCCCATGGTATGATTTTTAACATTTATCAAGATAACTATTTAAACAATTTGGCGATCTTAAAAACTGTTACACATTATCAGAGATAGATAAATTTGAATTTAATTAAAATATAGAAAGTTTGAAATTAGGCGATAATAATAACGCAAACCAAAATTTTACGACAGTACAATTTTATATTACCTGGCAAAAATGAAGTGCATGAATATTTTCGCTCATTACGCTGGTCGGCGGCACATTGGCTATGGCAACATGATGCAGTGCGGTTTATAGGTCAAATCGAGTCAAAGAAATACGCTAATATAGTTTAAGATCCTAGTGAAAAGGGCCTGTTACTACTTACCCCTGTTACAACAAGCCCCTCGCTCCCCTACACGGTTCATTAGGTTTCTTTCAGTGAGCTCGTGAGGTACCCAAATATCGAGCTTTTTGTGTACCCAGTGTTTTTTCAAATGCGTCAAAACTGTTTTGTGGTCAATTCCCAGTTCTTCAGCTATGTTGTAACTACTGATATGCCGATCTTGCTTCACTATTTCAAAAATGGCATCCATTTTATCCGTAATACCAGTGCGACGTGCATCTTTGACATCAAAATTTCCGGATTGAAAACGCTTAAGCCAAATTTGTGCTACTCTCACAGACACTGCATTAGGTCCATAAACATCGCAAATTGTTTTCGCGGCTTGCGTTGCTTTTTTACCTTTTTTGTAGGAAAATTTTAAAATGTATCGAAATTCTTCATTAGATTCACTCACCTTGACAATAAATAAAAATCACAAATTTTCCTACTTTGAATTTGGTATTATCTTCTTTAAAATTTAAACTTTTAATGATACCAAAACCAGCCAGATACAAGTAGTAAAGCCAAAGATTATTTATTACAAGTTCATACATTCTATAATGCGAAAATACCTTTTCCCCAACCTATTATATTAGATATATAAATGAGGCTGCACGCACGAAAAAGTGTCACGTTCCGCCCGAGCCTGAGCGTTGGCTTGTGACACATTTATCTCTCTTCTCTCGTGACGTCACAACCAACAGTTCGATTAGTTCCGCTACTGACGTTATCACGTAAAACTACCGTCCGTAAACCGATTTTACAAACAACAAATTATTAATTTTAATTATAAATAACTTTAATTACGACATTTCGAATATTTTACAATTCCGGTGGTCACGGTTTTGCCCTTCGTTAGCTTATCTTCGTGTTACTTACGTCTAAGGAGTTTTTTTGTTTTTTTTTTCCTACCTATGCTGATAGCCTTGAGAGGCTATTTTAGCTTACCCTAGCGTGTGTAGGTGAGCTCACGGGGCTCAAACCGGAGAGTTGCTAACACTGACCCTAGCAAGAGCAGTGCTTCGCAGAATCTACCACCGGATCGGAAACGCGACCCACTGTGAAGATCCGGCGAGAAACTCAGTGGGCTGTGTCTGTGGGTTAATTCGCTCGTCGAGCCCTTCGTTGCAAGCGACGGGTTCGACGAGGACGGTGACCGGTGCTTGTAGTGCCTAAAAGCACCGTTAATAGATCAGGAGGATCCGTGATGACGTGCTTTGGGCGACGTCGACGGTTTACCATTCGGTCTACAGGATGGGTATGTAGTTTCCAGCGGCCATGACAAGAGGGTTCTCATGTCGTGCCGTCTTCTCGAAGTGGCGCAGCGATGCCGACTGACGATACTTACTGACGGGGTTGAGATCCAGGTCATCGTGGAGATCCACGTTCCTCTGGAACCATGGTGCTCCGACGGCTATCCTGCAGAATCGGGATTGTATAACCTGAAGAGGTCTCAAGTTGGTGCGGGCCGCGTGAGCGAACACTACGCTTGCGTACGTCATGACGGGGCGTATGCAAGTTTTGTAGTGAGTTACCTTATTACGGAGGGACAGTTTGCTTCGACTACAAAGCATTAGGTAGAGCCGTCCTAGTATAAACGCGGCACGGTCGCGTACCGTTTTTATGTGGGGACGGAATGTCATCCCTCTGTCGAGGGTGACGCCTAGATATTTGACCTTCGAGGCCTACGGTATGGGCTGGCCAAAGAGAGTGATGGGGCTAACGGCGGAGGTGTTTGCGCACCTATTAAGGAGCGGGATGCTTGAAGTGGTATTCGGAGGGCGACCCCTTTTGAATAGCACCGCTTTTCGTGGGATTGATCTCGATTCGCCACTTCCGGAACCACTGTCCTATGGTGGTTGCTGCGATCTGGAGTCGCCGATGAAGCAACGACATCTTCCTACACGAGTAGTAGATAGCCGTGTCATCGGCGAAGAGCGCTAGATGGGTCTCCGGAGACCGGGGTATATCATTGATATACAAACTAAATAATAATGGGGAGAGCGCGAATCTTTGCGGGACTCCGGCAGTCAGTTGACGGGGATGAGAGCGAGTTCCCTCTGCTCGATATCGAAACGAACGGTTCGACAAGAAGTCTCGTATGATGAGCACGAGTCTGTCTGGCACTCCCATATTGTACAGTTTGTGGAGCAAACCGTTTTGCCAGACTTTATCGAACGCCTTCGCGATATCGAAGAAGAGGGCGCCGGTCGGGATTTGTTTACGCCTATTTAGCGCTATTAAGATGTGCTCCGTGAGGCGGTGCACTTTTTGTACGCACGAGTGTTTAGCGCGGGATCCAAACTGCTCGTCTATAAGAATTTTATTCGCGGTAACGAAGTTCCAGAGGCGTTTCCGAAGGAGCCGTTCGTAAATTTTGCCCATCGCTGGGAGGAGACTAATCGGACGGTAACTAGCGGTTTCGTTTTTCGGTTTGCCCGGCTTGTGTATACCGATAACGTCAGCTTATTTCCACACCGCGGGAAAGATGCAGTGCGTCATAGCGGCATTTAAAATGGTAGCCAACATTGCTATCAGTTGGGCTGGTGAAAGTTATAGCGCGCGGTTGCGGATGCCATCGGAGCCGGGTGCTTTCTTAGGTTGGAGGTTGTGGATCGAGTCTCTAACTTTGTCAGTGGTAAAGGGGGGTAACGCGTCCGAGGGCGGCAGGGAAGCTCTGCGCTCGACCTCCCTGTCGAGTAACTCGGTGTGTTCGGGGTCCGCGTATTGAGTGCTGGTGGTGCAGTGCTCTTGCAGTGCATCGGCCAGCAGCTCTGCCTTGTTATCGTCATCGAATGCCGGTGGTTGGCCTGAAGGGCGTACGAGGGGAGGCATAGTAGCGGTAGTTTCGGATTTGAGAGTCCTAGCTAGTCGCCAGTATGCTTGGTGAGAGGGCGCGAGTTCTTCTAAATCTATCTAAAAACTATCCCAATTCTCATTTCGGGCGTCGCTTAGGCGAGATTTGACATCCCGCTGTAGACGACGCATCCGAATCCGGTTTGAATGTGTGGGAAGTCGATCGTAGGCCCCGATTGCCGCGTTTCTAACTCTTAAGAGGTTCCTAAGTTTGGGGGTAGTCTGATGCGGTGGAAGCTGTCCTCTACATCGACTCCTTTGGAAGATCTTATGATCGCGGAAGAGATGTGATCCGTAATTATGTTTATGGATTCGACTGTGTCCTCGGGGGATGGAGTTGAATCCGAGCCGCAGGGGAGGATTGGTGGAGCGGCATCAGCTAAGCACGTGCCCAGCTTCTTCCAATCCACCATGGTCCTCGTAACTGTGACTGGGTTGTGGGGGCGACCGAGCTGCATAACGACAGGTCGGTGGTCTGAGTCGAGTTCTGACATTGCTTCGATGGAACGCAAGCGCTGAGTTACGTTCCTAAGCAGTGCCAGGTCTATAGTGCTCGGACGGAGCGCGATGTTATACGGATAACATGTTGGAGTTGGAGGGCCGACTATTTCGAAGGTAAGGTCGTCTATAAACGCGTCGAGACGCCTACCATTGAAATTTGTACGGTGGCAGTTCCACCTAGTGTGGTGGCATTTTAAATCGCCTGCCAGGATGACAGAAACTCCCATGCTGAGCAGTGTCTCGATGTCACTGTTCAGGAGGGGCTTGTCGGGGGGGAGGTAAACGAATGCGTTGACGATCGGCTGGTGTCCCGTCAGCGAGATACGGCACACTGACGCCTCGATATGTAAGAGTCTAAGGAGTAATGGTGGCAAGAGTTAATATGGTCGGAAAAATACCTCGAGAAGACCGCGTTGAAATAAGTTTATAGTGGTCTTGGTCTAAGATAGACGAGACTTTAACGGTGTTCGAACCCCGTAGTCGGGTACTAGTTTTGCCTTACTGGATGGTGTTGTAATTAGCGACTCTGACTGTTGCTCTGAGGGCCGTGGATTCGATTCCCGCATCGGGCAAGCATTGTGCGACAAACAGGTTTGCTTGCTCTACGTCTGTGTGTTTATCTATACTAATCTATAATAATATTATAAAGAGGAAAGATTTGTTTGTTTGTTTGTATTAAATAGGCTCCGAAACTACTGAACCGATTTGAAAAACTCTTTCACTGCTTGGAAGCTATACTACTCCCGAGTGCTATAATAATCTTTTGTGAAAAAAATTAGGGATCCTTGCTAAAACTCCAATAATGTAACCCGAGGTGTAAAAAAATTAACTAAAATATTCTTTACATCGCGTTCCCTGCGAAAACTATTGATGATAGAATAAAATAATGTACTACGACTTTGTAGAACACAATGACATCATTACTTACAAAAAGTGTCGCGACAGCATATGTCTAACTATTATAGTTATGCCGCAATAAGTGTTCTTTTATTAAAAAAAATAAAACGAAGTCAAATATCGTTGATTTTTTTGTTAAAGACCCGAGCGGAGCCGGAGCGGGCCGCTAGTTATCTATATGTCGGAGAAGCCACAATTATTAACACCATCGTCAGACATCATAGGGGCGAATAGGGTGATCGAGCTATGAGAAATATTGAGTACACCAATCACGTTTGTTGTCTTAGAACCATTTAGAAATCTTCTCTTGACGTTAGCAAACGGAAACCAATGACAGTTCTTAGGACGGAGGCACCGCTCTTCAAGAAGGCTGATTGGTAAGTGTGATGGCGTCCACGCGCCTCCATCGACTAGGCTCTGTCGTAACACGAAGTTAGCCGAGCTCCGACGATACCGCGATCGTATCGCCTGCCATCTGCCATCGATCTGCCATCTGCCATCTGCCATCTCTCGGGAATCGTGCTGCGGTTCGTTTAGCTACCAAACTAATGACCGTCTCCACGTACATATACATACACTTGTGTAGGGTATGTATGTATTTGTAATTTGATTTAAATTTCAATGCACCTACCATTACTTTCTCGGCACTACCTTTGGTTAACTGGTAGAGAATGCCTTAGGCATTAAGTCCGTCAATGTAAATATTACAAGAAGTGTAATAAATCAAATCAAATCAAATCAAATCAAAAAATTATTATTCAACATAAATGAAAGTACATACTTGTTGAACGTCAAAAGAACTACCGCCAATTCACAAGAACTAGCCTCCGTCCTGAGAAGAATTGGCAAGAAACTCAGCGGGCATTTTTTTTTTTTTTTTTTAATAAATTATTATTTATTAATTTTTAATATTACATTTTTTTTTTTTAAATATGAGTTTTTTACAATGAGTATTATAACGTAACAATTACTACAATATTGAAATGCCCGGAGCGAGCAACTATAATTATAACATAAACATAAATAATATAAGATCAAAAGGTTCAAAAGGTAGCTCAAAGGGTTTTTATTGGGCCGATGAAAAAAAATATATATGTAGAAATTTAAACGTATATAAGTATGTACCTATGTCAGTTTCCGGTACCAATAATCAAGAGAATCCTAAGGGCCAGATGATCGTGCGTGATTTGTCTCTAGTTTTCATTCTGAAGAAATCTCTGTCTGCGCCGCCGTATCCTAAGAAGTGAAGCTCTATCCCGCATTACTCTGTAACAAGCGTCAGGTGTCGCAAGACATCTGCGAAGCAAACCACGCGAGCACACCGCACGGAACATAATACAGACTATTACATACGCGACACAGTTAATTACCGCGACCGCACACAGATTTTTCCGTTTATCATTACTACGAATGGATTCGTAAATTATACCTAATTACGTACCTAATTGTCTCTTGATCGTTCTAAATTACGACGCGCTTAGTTCATCGATTTACACATTAATAGGAGACTGAGTTAATTGAGTCACTCAGAGCTACCTTTTTTTCTTTTTTTTTTCTACTTTTTCTAGTAACGTCGAGGGGTTATGCTAGATTCTCCAAGCGAGTAGGTGAGCTCACGGGACTCTAACCTGACGACGTTGCTGACACTAGCCCTAGCAAGAGCAGTGCTACGTAGAATCTGCCACCAAATCGGAAACGCGACCCACTGCGAAGATTTTTTTTTTTATTGCCTTTGTAGGCAGACGAGCATACGGCCCACCTGATGGTAAGTGGTCACCGTCGCTCATGGACGTCAGCAATGCCAGGGGCAGAGCCAAGCCGCTGCCTACTATAAAGAACTCTCCGCAAGCCTCGTTTGAAGAAGGACATGTCATAGCGCTCGGAAAACACCGTGGAGGGGAGTTCATTCCAAAGCCGGATGGTACGTGGCAAAAAAGATCTTTGGAAACGCACTGTCGATGAACGCAGCGGTTCCAGATAATATGGATGAACTCTGCTCCGATGGCGGGAGGTGCGATGATAAAAAGGAGATGAGGGAATCATCTCGAATAATTCCTCAGAGCATTCCCCATGGACCATGCGGTATAAAACACAGAGAGAACCGAAGTCCCTCCGTAGACCCAGAGGTTCCAAGCGATCCGCGAGAGCAGGACTATCGACCATCCGAACAGCCCGTTTCTGTATGGAGTCAAATGGAAGTAGCTGGTATGAGAAATCCGGTGAGAAACTCAGCGGGCTTTGTCTGTGGGTTAATTTACTTGCCGAACACTTCTAAGCGGAAGCGATGGGTTCGACGAGAACGATGGTCGGTGCTTGAGGTACCTAAAGGCTCCGTTAGTGAATCGGGAGAATCCAAAATGACACTAAATTAGTACAAGCACAATCCTCTGCAACTCTGTACTGATCCCGAGCTCTTCTCGTACACAAACAGACACAGATCTGACCTACATCTAGCCTCTAGTCCTATACTACACTACTACAGACACAGTCCTCTGCAGCTCTGTACTGATCCCGAGCTCTTCTCGTACACAAACAGACACAGATCCGACCTACATCTAGCCTCTAGTCCTATACTACACTGATTTGTATGTAAGCCGCGTCATGGATGCGTAACTTCATGTTTAGAATAGTTATTATTAAATTACATTTTTTCCTGGTTCATAACTCAAAGTCGATAGTCAGATAGCACGGGTCGCTTGCAATTAACTCGAGGTTAATAGTTTTTTTAATCGAATCCTTCTAATAACAATACGGAGTCGGTATTTCCAACGAAACGTGTAGAACAGCTGGTGTGGCCCGGCAGTTGTTGCCAAGTCACCCGAACGTATGCTCAGGCTCCAGGTCTGAGCCAGGATGGAAAGGTTTGCTGACAGCTTACCGAGCTTCCATCCAAAAAGGCTGGACTGCTCTGACACGTCGCGAATGAATCTACTACCGGATCGGAATCGCGACCCGCTGAGAAGATCCGCCGAGAACTGTGGCTATGTATTAGATAGCACGTCAAACTCTTCGATCACTTTGACGGGTAGCGTGACTTGTGAATGATAGTTAAAACTTAATGAATAATCTTAAAAATCGTCCGAAATACTTCTGGAATTTTAAGCATAAAACAGCTAATAGTCGCTCTTTGTCTAACGCAATGAACCTTGGTCCAATAGAGGCCAAGGGAGGACTGGACATCTCTGAATAATTCTCTCAACATTTCCAAAGTGTGTATGATTCTAGCATTAAGCATGTAACAAGTTGCTCTTCTCATTATTGTAATGTGTCCGGCAATGCATCATATAACATCGTCGAAGTTAGTGAAACCGAAGTTTTAAATCAGCTGAAGCTTTTAAATGCGGACCAAAGACCTGGCCCCGATTTGATACCTCCTATATTCTTAAAAAAACGTGCTCTAAGTTTATATAAACCTCTAGTTAAAATGTATACCAAATCTCTCCAAAGTGGTGCTTACCCCACTCAGTGGAAAATAGCGTATTTAACACCGATCCACAAGGACTGGAGGTTGGATGATATAGCCCAATATCGACCTGTCTCCATACTATCTGGGTTTGGCAAGGTATTGAAAGCCATCTGTCATATATATAAAAATGAATTGTTGTTCGTTGGTCTCGCTAAAACTCGAGAACGGCTGGACCGATTTGGCTAATTTTGGTCTTGAATTGTTTGTGGAAGTCCAGGGAAGGTTTAAAAGGTAAATAAGTGAATGAAAATGCTCGGAATTAAATAAAAATAACAATTTTGTTTTTCCTTTGATGTGTCTCCCTTCCGGACGGATTCTTTTTGTTTGTTTTAAGTTTATTTTATACAAAAGCTTAGGTATTTTATGTATCGATTGAGGCACTACGAAGTCTGCCGGGTCAGCTAGTAGTTAATAAAAAACTCATAACTCATTTCAAACAATCTATGGACACAAATCAACACGGCTTTCTGCCTTCCAAATCGACAAATACTAACTTAGTTATGTTTCTGAAATAATTGATACTATGGACGGAGGTGGTGAGGTGCACTCTGTCTACACTGGTTTCAGAAAGACTTAGTTAACCACAACTGCCTATAACACAAGCTTGCAGAACTGGGCATCCATGGATCGTTACTGAGATGGTGTGAGTCGTACATACACAACCGCTCGCTGTTGGTAAACATTAAAGGGTTTTTTTTTGTTTTCTATAAATAATAAATATATATTTAATAACAATCACGCCACGTTAACTGGTCCCGTGGTAAGTTCGTAAAGAACTTGTGTTACAGGTACCAGATAACGGAAATAAATGTAAGATTTTTATTATACACATACATATATTTAATATACATCCATAACCCTGGAAAATACATTTATATTTATCATACAAATATCTTCCCTTGGCGGGATTCGAACCCGCGACCCCCTTGTGTAGTGACCATGTCACTTAACACTACACCAGACGGCCGTCAAAATTTAAATCTAGGGTGCACATGGTCCCATCAGGGGTCCCTCAAGGGTGTCATCTCGGTCCTTTCTTCTTCCTAGTCTACATCAATAACATTAAGCATGTCATCCAATCTAAATTTTAATTATACGCTGATGACTTAAAAGTGTATCGTGCTGTTGAAGACCATTCGGATATAAAATGGCTCTTCAGTCAGATATCAATGCGATTTACAAATGGAGTACGCAGAATTACATGCACTTAAAATTGCTAAAGTTTAATTTTATTAAATTTACAAGAAATAGGGTCCATTTCAAGGCCACATACTTCATAAACACACGCCTTCCAGAAGTCAATACTGTTCGGGACGTGGGCATCATCTTGGATAGCGCATTGAGCTTCAGATCCCATACTGATAACATAATTAGCAGGAGCTCTCGGCTTTCTGTTTTCATAAATAGACAAATGAATATATTTAAGCAACCCAGTTTAACCATTCTTATTTACAATACGATTGTACGAAGCATTTTGGAATATTGTTGTACAGCCTGGAGCCCTGGCTATCAAGTACATGCAAACAGGATAGAAAGAATCCAAAAACGGTTCCTTTATCATCTCGTTTTTAATGATAATATGACTTCCACGGTGAAGGAATAACATCGTGTAATAAAAATCAAACCCGCAAAAACTATAATTTGCGTAATCACTGGTGGTAGGACCTCTTGGGAGTCCGCACGGGTAGGTACCACCGCCCTGCCTATTTCTGCCGTGAAGCAGTAATGCGTTTCGGTTTGAAGGGTGGGGTAGCCGTTTTAACTATACTGAGACCTTAGAACTTATATCTCAAGGTGAGTGGCGCATTTAGATAGATGTCTATGGGCTCCAGTAACCACTTAACACCAGGTGGGCTGTGAGCTCGTCCACCCAGCTAAGCAATAAAAAAAAATACTATCTAGGTATACTAATATTATCTATACTAATATTATAAAGAGGAAAGATTTGTTTGTTTGTTTGTATTGTAATAGGCTCCGAAACTACTGAACCGATTTGAAAAATTCTTTCACTGTTTGGAAGCTACACTATTCCCGAGTGCCATAGGCAATCTTTTTTGAAAAAAATTAGGGATCCTTAGTAAAACTTCAATAATGTAACCCAAGGTCCAAGGTGTAAAAAAGTTACCTAAAATATTTTTTACATCGCGTGTCCTGCGAAAACTATTGATGATAGAATAAAATAATGTATTACGACTTTGTAGAACACATTATTATTTACAAAAAATGTCGCGACAGCATATGTCTAACTATTATAACTATGCCACAATAAGTGTTCTTTTATTTAAAAAATTATAAAAGCGTCAAATATCGTTGAAATTTTTGTTATAGACCCGAGCGGAGCCTGAGTGGGTCACTGGTACACACCATAATAGACTCACCAGAAATATTTGAACGTATTCACTTAAGCGTACCGCGCTTGGGAAGCCTTTTATGTAATCGGAAAACTTTCCACCTACCAAAAATCAAAAGTAATCTTGGCCAGCACTCTCCTGTCTATCGTATGACTTCTCTGACAAATAGATAAAATCGACATATTTGTTTGCCACGCTTCTCTAGCCACACTTAAAATAAATTTAAGTTCCGTGATCCATACCGAGCTGTAGACCAACATTTGATTTTTAATGAACATTAATTTTCCTCTTTTTTAATTTTTATTGTTGATTGTTGCTTTGTAAGTTTTTATGTGCAGTTTTTTTTGTTTTTTTTTTTTATTTTGTTTTCTACGTCTTAGTTTTAATATTAGTTAACGCTATTCTTATCTTAAGCACAAACGCTCATAAGCAAGATGAGTTCACACCCAAAAGGGTGAATTCTATAATGTACTAAATTTTTTTCTAAATAAGTTCAATGTTTATGTACGCAGATTTTATCCAGTTGTGTAAACAAATTTAAAAAAACATTATAAATACCCAACAATTTCGGAGTCGTCGTGGCCTAACGGATAAGACGTCCGGTGCATTCGTATCTAGCGATGCAACGGTGTTTGAATCCCGCAGGCAGATACCAATATTCCTAATGAAATACACGCACTTAACAAATGTTCACCGTTGACTTTCACGGTCAAGGAAAAACAACGTGTAAGAAAAATTAAACCCGCAAAATTATGATTTGTGAATTGCTGGTGGTAGGACCTCTTGTGAGTCCGCACGGGTAGGAACCACCACCCTGCCTATTTCTGCCGTGAAGCAGTAATGCGTTTCGATTTGAAGGATGGGGTAGCCGTTATATTGTAAAAACTGAGACCTTAGAACTATATCTTTTTTTTATTTATTTTTTATTGCCCTTGTAGGCAGACGAGCATACGGCCCACCTGATGGTGAGTGGTTACCGTTGCCCATGGACTTCAGCAATGCCAGGGGCAGAGCCAAGCCGCTGCCTATCTCAAGGTAGGTGGCGGTATTTACGTTGTAGATGTCTATGGGCTCCGGTAACCCCTTCACATCAGGTGTGCCGTCAGCTCGTCCACCCGTCTAATCAAAAAATATATTTAAATGATGAATGGCGAATTAATTTGCACAAAATGATTACGAAGAATGGTCTTCGCGTTTTAAAAGTCCACGTGAATATCTATGTTGTGCAAAAACGCATTACAAAACAAAACCATAGCAATAAATCTAGTTAATTGTTATTAACCGCAATCTTTATTTGGCGCACTGACGACATTCGAACGTGTTTCATTTCTTACACAATATTTAATGATATAATTATTATAAGTTTTATTGATGGGTCAATTATTGCTGCCATTGTTACGCCAATACCTGTGTAATTAGAGATATATATATATACGTATATCATATTAAAATTTCAATTCATTATAGTCGAATTTCGACTACCAGGAGACCACTGGTAGATAATAAGCGCCCAGACAAAGATCAAACAAACCTGTTTATCGCACGAATGTTTGCCCGATGCGAGGATCGAACCCGCGACCATTGGCTTTGGCGCAACAGTCAGGGGCGATATTTACTGCGCCACCGAGTCAGTCAAAGATCTGACATTATATTTACTGGTGGTAGGACCTCTTGTGAGTCCGCGCGGGTGGGTACCACCACCCTGCTTATTTCTGCCGTGAAGCAGAAATGCGTTTTGATTTGAAGGGCGGGACAGCCGCTGTATCTATACTGAGACCTTAGAACTTATATCTCAAGGTGGGTGGCGCATTTACGTCGTAGATATCTATGGGCTCCAGTAACTACTTAACACCAGGTGGGCTGTGTGCTCGTCCACCCATCTAAGCAATAAAAAAACATGATATGCGTTCCTTCTAAGTTCCGAAGCCATCTTGATAAAACTTGGTGTAAAGTTCTTGTCGGCATTACACGACACTTAAACTGCTGGCGTTAATAAATAATATGTACTAGAGGTCCCGCAGTAGTCGAAATTCGACTATAATTCATTGGAATTGTAAGTTTGTACACTATTATGATTGTATTTTATACTTCTATAATCACAAATTTCGCCAAGACTACACTATAAAAAATATAAACAAAGACAAACCATATTCTATTCTCAATTTGACAACAGACGTCAAGAACAAAATTATGACAATAAATAGTATGCATGCGTGTGTGCGTCAAATACATGGTAAGTAGTGTGTGTAATGTTTTCTTTATTGATTTAATGTATCTTTTATGCATTATTTAAAAAAAATATTAGCATTGTGCACTTCTTCTCTATATCCTCTATAAGTGTGGAAAATTTCATACTCCTCCGTCCGCGCAATTTTCGTAAAAAGGGATACAAAGTTTTTGCTTCACGTATTAATATATAGATATATGGACACAAACGCCACTATTGGCAATAATTAACATATTGATATATAGTTTAGTTTATTCTATGTTATTGTTGATTTATTATTAGCAAAATGAAACTGTTATTGTACCATATTTAATAATTAGCAGACACTGTTTTTATCTGAAGATTATCAGAATAGGTTTAATGTTTATATTATTGTTTAAAATCACAAATTACTGTATAAATTATTAAATATGAATAAAGCATAAATATTAATAATAATTCATATTATAATTAACAGTAATAATTTAATTAAGTATTGTAATTGTTATGCAATGATGTTGTTGGCACCATATATTATTAGGCTGGATAATAACAATTTTAGTTTATATTAGTTAAAAGTAATTTATGTAAAATAAATTAATGTTGGAGTCATGTAAAAATCACTAAAATATGTATTTATGTAATATTAAGTCATATTTTGTGAATTCTTTCGCAGTAACTACATTTGTTTGTATAAAAGAAGGTGTATTTGCTATATCCATCACAAAAATAGCTAATTATGTAAGAACTAAGACGTGGCTTTTTGTAAACAAGTAATGTTAAAGTTTTATGGAATTATATTATATTTTTATTGTAAAAGATCTTATGTGTGAAAAGCCTGGCGTAACGCCGACATGTACGTAATTTAAATACAACAAAAATACGCTGAATAGCAAAGCGTATACTTACAATTGATTGCCTCTTTTTCGTACAGTTGAAATCGGTCACAATATCGGAGCGAAGCCCAAAATTGTTTCATCATCAGCCTTCAATGCGCGTGCTATTCTGGCGTCTTAGGATCGTTGATAATGATATTCAAAGAGTCCGTTGAAAACAAACGCGAGCTCTGGTAACCATTTAACATCAGCCGGGCCGTGCGCTCGTTCACCTATCGACGCACTATTAGACAAAGGAATGATAAAGCTTTATCTGTCATTACGGTTCCTCCCGATCCACTAACGGTGGTTATAAGTACCTCAGGCACCGGTCATCGTTCTCGTCGAACCTGTCGCTTGCGACGAAGGGCTCGACGAGTAAATTAACCCTTAGACACAGCCCACTGAGTTTCTCGCCGGATCTTCTCAGTGGGTCGCGTTTCCGATCCGGTGGTAGATTCTGCGAAGTACTGCTCTTGCTAGGGTTCGTGTTAGCAACATCGTCAGGTTTGAGGCCCGTGAGCTCACCTACTCGCCCGGTGACGCTGATATGGTATCTCTAGAGTCTAGACCATGAACTTAGTAAGGAAAAAAAGCAGCATTTATACAGCAGATATCAGACATAACTTTTAAACTATAGTGTCGCGTCGAAATTCTAAGTACCTAAGCTAATAAAGTTGCTAAAAATTTCATTAAAATATTTGGTAACAAATTATGTACTTAATAATTATTTTTTTTGTATTTGTAAAGAATTTTTTATGTTTATTTAGCAAGGATCGGAAAAAACAAAATTACATTGCGTAAAATTACCTACGTAATTCTTCAAAATTTGCTAATTATCTCTTACGACACTCCATCACGAATTGCATTAAATAAACCGTATCTATTAAAAAAAAAACACCAAAGGGTATTCTTTTTTTTTTTTCCTACCTAAGCTGATAGCCCTAGCGGCTATGTCAGCGTAACCCTAACTTTAGTAGGTGAGCTCACGGGGCTCAAACCTGACGATGTTGCTAACACGAACCCTAGCAAGAGTCGTGCTTCGCAGAATCTACCACCGGATCGGAAACGCGACCCACTGAGAAGATCCGGCGAGAAACTCAGTGGGCTGTGTCTGAGAGTTAATTTACTCGTCGAGCCCTTCGTCGCAAGCGACGGGTTCGACGAGAACGGTGACCGGTGCTTGAAGTACCTAAAAGCACCGTTAGTGGATCAGGAGGATCCGAGATGACGTGTTTAGGGCGACGTCGACTGCTTTCCATTCTGTCCGCAGGATCGGGAATGTAGTTACCGGCGGCCACGATGAGAGGGTTCTCGTGTCGTGCCGCTTTATCGAAGTGGCGCATGGACGCCGACTGAAGATACTTACTGATGGACTCTAAGTCCAGGTCGTCATGGAGGTCGACGTTCCTGACGAACCACGGGGCTCCGACGGCTATCCTGCAAAAACGGGATTGAATGATTTGGAAGGATTTTAAGTGTTTGCGGGCCGCGTGAGCGAACACTACACTTGCATAGGTCATGACGGGGCGTATGCAAGTTTTGTAGAGTGTCACCTTATTTCTAAGGGACATTTTACTTCGCCTACATATCATCGGGTAGAGACGTCCTAGAATGAAGGCGGCACGGTCGCGTACCGTCTTAATGTGGGGGCGGAATGTCATCCTACTGTCGAGGGTGACGCCTAAGTATTTGACCTTCGGGGCCCACGGTATGGGCTGGTCGAACATCGTGATTGGGCGAACGGCGGGGGCGGGGGTGTTGACGCGCCTAGTCGGGAGAGGGATGCTCAGCGTGGTGTTCGGAGGGCGACCCCTTTTGAAGAGCACCGCTGTGCTTTTCGTGGGGTTGATGTCGATGCGCCACTTCCGGAACCACTGTCCCATGGTGGTAGCTGCGGTCTGAAGTCGTCGGTGAAGCAACGCCTTCTTCCTACACGAGTAGTAGATGGCGGTGTCATCGGCGAAGAGCGCCAGATGGGTCTCCGGAGACCGGGGTATATCGTTGATATACAAACTAAATAGTAACGGGGAGAGGGCGGAGCCTTGCGGGACTCCGGCTGTGACGTGACGGGGCCGGGAACGCGTTCCCTCGACTCGATATCGGAACGAACGGTTCGACAAGTAGTCTCGTATGATGAGCACGAGTCTGTCTGGCACTCCCATGTTATACAGTTTGTATATCAAACCGTTGTGCCATACTTTGTCGAACGCCTTCGCTATATCGAAGAAGAGGGCTCCTGTCGGAATGGGTTCAAAGGGTATGTCTTACTTTGTTAATTTATATCTGGTAATAGTGAATCGGGAAATACGGCAATCTTTTCTGTTAAAATTGTGTAATCAAAAACGTCACACGCTAAGTGTAGTGTTAATTTTTTTCCGAATTATGGATGGACGAACTCACGGTCCGCCCAGTACAAATGCTGTGGTGTGCTTAAGGGCTCCTGAAAAACTGGTGATCACGGTGACAACAATTAGATACCATATAGGAAGTCAAAAAAACTAACAAACATTAAGTTCATAATTTGTTCACAGGAAAATAATTGAAAATGGCGCCATCTGCTAGCGTAGCCGAATACTACGCGGGCAAATCGATTTTCATCACAGGAGCGACGGGCTTCATGGGAAAAGTATTAGTCGAGAAACTATTGAAGTCATGTCCTGGTTTGAATAAGCTCTACCTATTAATGAGGCCCAAAAAAGGGCAAAGCAGTAAAGAGAGATTAGACGACTTCCTCGGATTCAAGGTTAGTAGCGCCATCTATTGACGACAGCCGACATTATTTTTATAAGAAACGCAACTCCTCATCACCAGCTCTAAGCTGATCTAAGCAACGAGAAAACGTGCCATAGTCTTACCATCTAGAACTACTAATGGTGCTACAAACATTAATATCAATTTTGCAGTTATTCGGGCCGCTACAAAAGGAAAACCCGAAGTGCTTCGAGAAACTTCACGTTGTCCCGGGCGACATACTGATGGATGACTTGGGCATATCAATAGCAGACAGAGAGCTGATACAGCGGGAGTGCCAGGTCATATTCCACTGCGCCGCCTGCGTAAGGTAAGTCAATTTTACCACCGCCATCCAACGGAGGGTTTACGTGATAACGTCAGTAGCGGAACTAATCAAACTGCTAGCTTTGACGTCACGCGAGAAGAGAGATAAACGTGTCACAAGCCAACGCTCAGGCCGATCGTGCCTCTCTATCGCTTGTTCCGCGCTCTCACTTGCACGTTCAGCCTCGGGCGGAACGTGACACTTTTTCGTGCGTGCAGCCATAGTTCATCGACTTATAAGATGTTATCACGTCAACAATTTTTAGACTTTTACGTTTTTCGTACAAAACGAGCTAACCGTTCGGATTCAAGTTTAAGCATCGGAAGCTCGGAGTAGTAGTGTACTGTGTGTTTAGTGCGAGTTTTTTAACGTTCTCGATAGCGTAAAAGTTAACTCATATTTGTATGGAATGGGATCGTTTGCCTACGTACCTCAGACACAGCCCACTGAGTTTCTTCGCCGGATCTTCGCAGTGGGTCGCGTTTCCGATCCGGTGGTAGATTCTGTGAAGCACGGCTCTTGCTAGGGTTCGTGTTAGCAACGTCGTCAGGTTTGAGCTCCGTGAGCTCACCTACTAGTTAAGGCTACGCTGATATTGCCTTTCAAGGCTATCAAGCATAGGCAGGGAAAAAAAATTGCCTACGTTTGCCGTTAGGGGCGCTGTTTCAACTCCATACAAATGTGAGTTAACTTTTACGTTATCGAGAACGTTAAAAAACTCGCACTAAGCACACTGATGACGTATTAACGATAAAACCGTTTGGTGATTCCAGATTCGATATGTTTCTGCGTGACGCCGTCAATTTGAACACGGTAGCTACAAAGAGAGTGTTGGAGCTCGCCAAGGACTTTAATAACCTCGAGGTATGCAATGATGATGGCGAGCAATTCATCTAAACGCCGTATGTCTATGGAGGAATCGGTGGTATCATTCTGCTGTTGTAGCTTCCATTAGACTCCTGCAGTTCCAGCAATAGGAGAAGATATAGGGATCCTGGTAGCTGTACTCGTCGAAATGATCCAAGAGTTCGACGCGAAACCTAACTCATATAGGTAGTTATAGCCCGATAAATTTCTCGCCGGATCTTCTCAGTGGACCGCGATTCCGATCTGGGGGTAGTGTGGCGGTAGCCATCATACAACTCAAGATATTCGACATAATAATATGTCTAAATCTCGTTTACGACATTTTCAAGATGACGTCGGGCTCAACAGTTTGTAGGTATACTACAAAGGGAAGACCTTCCACCGAGCGGGTGATATTGCTTGCGTGTCCGGAACTTGTATATATGCAAGCTTATCTTGATAATGTCGTAAGCGAGATTCAAGCATCTGTCAAACGCTCATTTGGATCGGATCATGTTTATGTGTAAGGGGAAGTTATAAAGCAATTTCCAAAGCAATAAATAAATAGTTAAATTGTTTTAACGCGCTACGCATATATCTTTGAGTAGCTTCGGACCTGAATTAAAAAAAATCGTGAAATTCCCTAAGGCCTTCATCCACGTATCGACGTCCTACTGCCGCTGCGAGCTGGACCTTCTAGAAGAGAAGCTGTATCCTTCTCCACACCGTCCCGAACACATCATGGACTGCATGAGATGGATGGATGATAAGCTGGTTGCGCATATGCAGCCCAAGTAAGTTCATTTTTATGAAAATACTGAGGAATTGAGTAAGATTCCATCATCTCGTTTTTAGTATCGCACCGCCCGCCACCGGAGTAGAGTTCATCCATAATACCTGGAGCCACTGCGGACATCCACAGTGTGCTTCCAGATATCTTTTTCCGCGTACCATCCGGCTTTGGAATGAACTTTCAAGTATCTTGTGTTCTAGGAAAGCTACCCGATCGGTACAAGTGTGATATTGAAGTCTAAATGGCATATAAAATTGATTTATTAAGTAATTCGCTGAAGAGTTTTTATTCCGACCTTCAGCACGTAACAATATTATACATATTGTATAAGACTATTTCTATTTTTGTACTAAGAATTGTAAGTTGAAATATACAGGGCGTTGTTATGAAAACAAAGAAACGACATTTAAAATCTATTATTCTCAATTCCTTTTTATAATAAATTTCCTATTTAATTTTGCAACAATATGTACGAACATGGCAGATGTCATCTGCTTCAACATCAATGTATGTCACCATTACCGACAACGCCATCTATACGATTACTTAAGAGCTATGGAGCGCTGCACAAATGTCTAACCCTCAGACACAGCCCACTGAGTTTCTCGGTGGATCTTCTCAGTGGGTCGCGTTTCCGATCCGGTGGTAGATTCTGCGAAGCACTGCTCTTGCTAGGGTTCGTGTTAGCAACGTCGTCAGGTTTGATCCCCGTGAGCTCACCTACTTGTTAGGTAACGCTGACATAACCTCTCAAGGCTATTAGCTCAGGTAGGAAATTTAAATTTAAAATGGCAAGGAAAAGTTTATTAATCGCCCCCATGTAATACAAACAAAATCAGCTGACACGCAGGGTCAATGGACCCTTACTTACAAATTGACTACGATCGACTCTAGTCAGAGCGCGGCTCATCCCTATTATCTCATTTCACACCCCTCTTAAGCTGTGTATACGCCTACAACGATTGTGTCTCCTTGGACAATTTCATTTTTTTTTCCTACCTATACTGATATAGCCTTGAGAGGCTATATCAGTTTCGCCGTAACGTGTAGGTAAGCTCACGGGGCTCAAGCCGGAGTGGTGCTCACACTGGCCCTAGCAAGAGCAGTGCTTCGCAGAATCTACCACCGGATCGGAAACGCGACCCACTGAGAAGACCCGGCGAGAAACTCAGTGGGCTGTGTCTGTGGGTTAATTTGCTCGCCGAGCCCTTCGTCGCAAGCGACGGGTTCAACGGGAACGATGACCGGTTCAGTGGCCACATTTTAGGGATCTCGTATGAGGAATCAAACTATGTACTATGTTTATGGAGTATCCTTACCTAAGTGGCATATAATCATCGAATACACTTTAAGCTTAAAGTTTTCTTTGCAGCAATGGAAAGCGTTTTAATGCTAATTCTTCGCAGGTTAATCGAACCCCAACCCAATACATATGCGTACACGAAGTCTCTTACGGAGGACCTAGTATCACAATACGAAGGGAGATTCCCTATTACGATCGCACGGCCATCTATCGGTGAGTAGACGTACTAATTCGAGTTACGATTAGACAATTTTACCTTTTCAATAAATAGAGCACTTAAGATGTTACTTTTTTTTTATATTGCCTTTGTAGGCAGACGAGCATACGGCCCACCTGATGGTGAGTGGTTACCGTCGCCCATGGACTTCAGCAATGCCAAGGGCAGAGCCAAGCCGCTGCCTACCGCTGTTAGAATCGTTGTCGATGTAGATGTCTATGGGCTCCGGTAACCATTTAAAACCAGGTGGCCTGTGAGATCATCCACACATCAAAGCAATAAAAAATATATTTAAGGGCTTGCTTATGTCTTCTTTATGTTCCAGTGACTGCAGCGTATAAGGAGCCGATACCAGGATGGGTGGACAACTTAAACGGACCAACGGGACTTCTTGTAGGAGCTGGAAAAGGTTTTAGTCCTCTTGCCTTTCACAATCATTCTCCTGCCCTTCTACCACTCACCTGGAGTAGACGTAACATGTTTTCTCCTTCCATACTCTTCTATCATAAACCATTTCTTCGTTTACTCCCCTCTTACACATATCATCTATCACCCAATCCATCCATTTCTTTTTAGGTCTTCCTCTTCCTCTATATCCTTCCACATTCATAGTCATTGTCATTCCGACTCATCACAATGTCAATACCATCCCAAACGCGCACTTCTCAACTTCAACACTTTCAACAGGTGCCACTTTCAGACTTCCTCTAACATATTCATTCCGTATTCTATCCATTCTTGTTACTCTTGGCTTTGTCCTACTCTATATGCCCTCATAATCTCCTGTATACCCTTATTCTACGTGTGATTCATGCAGCATGTCTTTTGTTTCCATTCAGGCCTACCATACGCCATCTCTGCACTCACACCCTTCTCTCGCATAACCACATTACACGACTCATCCAAGTTTTCTTAGAACGCCCTCTTTAAGTGCTTAAAAAGGTTATTGGGCCATTTCTAATTGCACTATGTAAGTAGCCCGCGGCGATTTCAATTGAACCCATAGATATTAAAACCTTGAAGCTTCAATTTGACCGGTAGATGTCGCTGAAAGGGGCGGTGAAGTTTCTTAGATCTCGTTTTTCTTCTTCAGGGGTCATAAGAACGATGCATTGCGACGATTCGCTTCAAACTGACGTTGTGCCGGTCGATATAGCTGTCAACGCTTGCATTTTACTAGCGTATCTCACGGGCATCGAGAAGTAAGTAGTAACTTGATGTATTGCTTTTTTTACCTATGCTGATTGCCCTGAGAGGCTATTTCAGCTTCTCCTTGACGTGTAGGTGAGCTCACGGGGCTCAAGCCGGGAGTGCTGCTAACATTGGCCTTAACAAGAGCAGTGCTTCGCAGAATCTACCATCGGATCGGAAACGCGACCCACTGAGAAGATCCAGCGAGAAAATCAGTGGGCTGTATCTATGTGTTAATTTACTCGTCGAGCCTTTCGTCGCAAGCGACAGGTTCGACGAGGACAGTGACCGGTGCTTGTGGTACCTAAAAGCACCGTTAATGGATCGGGAGGTTCTGTAATGACGTGCTTAGGGCAACGTCGACTGTTTACCATTCGGTACACAGGATAGGGTATGTAATTGCTGCTCTTCGTTGAATGATTGTGTCTATCTCCTATATCCATTTATGTTTCTTCATCGCAGAAATCTTTAGTAAATAACGTGTTTAACGCTGCGTATTAAATCGTTTCTGGGCGAACACAGCGGGCGCCACGAACGCTAGCAGACACTGCATGATTTAAAACTGCTTCCGTTTCGGTCGCGTCCGCGTAAACTTCTATTTGTCTGAATTCCCTGATAGATAGATGGCGTTGTTTATCACACGCACACTAATGATGGCTTTTAGATGTTAAGTACCAAAAAAAACGCACTAGGCACGTCGTTGCGTCAATATCGCCACCTGTCTTTAGAAATGAGGTCTCAAATGCATTATCCCGATCCGATCTGACCGCACGCATGCTTCGCCGCAGAAGTAGGCAAGGGCTTACAATATGCCCTAAACGGTGGTAGCTAGGAAGTGTAGGGTAGCCGCTGTAACTATACTGAGACCTTAGAACTTACTATATCTCAAGGTGGGTGACGCATTTACGTTGTAGATGTCTATGGGTTCCAGTAACCACTTAACACCATGTGGGCTGTGAGCTCGTCTACTAATCTAAGCAATAAAAATAAAATAAAAAAATCGTGTGCTTCTTCCTATATCCCTGAACCGAAGAATTCAATTTAAGGTCGCCTCCTCCTTTTCAGACCACAAAAGATCCAAATATGCAACATAACGCAGTCAGGATTGAACCCCATCACTTGGGGCGAAGCGCTCGACATGGGTGAGTTTACGGAAAACACACCGAATTCAACCCGGATGCCGGAGTACCGTGGTCCGCACAATCCGAATGACGATCAAAATATTACAGACGCTTGAAGATACAGAGATAATCTATACTTCTATACTAATATTATAAAAAGAAAAGATTTGTTTGTTTGTTTGTATTGAATAGGCTCCGAAACTACGGAACCGATTTGAAAAAGGCTTTCACTTCTTACTAAAACTCCAATAATGTAACCCAAGGTGTAAAAAAATTACCTAAAATATTATTTACATCGCGTGCCCTATATGATGATAGAATAAAATACTGTACTACGACTTTGTAGAACACATTATTATTTAAAAAAAAGTGTCGCGACACCATATGTCTAACTATTATAGTTATGCTGCAATAAGTGTTATTTTATTTAAAAAAATAAAACAACGTCAAATATTGTTGAAATTTTTGTTAAAGACCCGAGCGGAGCCGGAGCGGGCCGCTAGCTTAAAACTATTTTTACAGTTCACGTTATTTCTATCGTTGGCGATCACGTAAACAGTTAACGCTTCGACTGCCATGTAGGTCACCGGTGCCCTACGCGGCGCGGACTAGAATTCATCCATACTACCTGGAGCCACTGCGTTCATCCACAGTGCGTTTCCAGAGATCTTTTTTGCCACGTACCATCCGGCTATGGAATGAGCTCCCCTCCACGGTGTTTCCCGAGTGCTATGACATGTCCTTCTTCAAACGAGGCTTGTGGAGAGTATTAAACGGTAGGCAGCGACTTGGCTCTACCCCAGCTGACGTCCATGAGTAACGGTAAACACTCACCATCAGATAGGCCGTACGCTCGTCTACATATAAGGGCAATAAAAAAATAAAACTTCACCAGGTCGCGTCCACGTACGAGAGTATCCTTTCTCCGTGTGCCTCTGGTATCCCGGTGGCTCGCCAAAGAAGACGAGGATCCAGCACGAGATAGCTCTCTTCTTCACGCACCTCTTGCCGGCGTATTTCGTGGACCTATTGCTGTTTCTCTTGGGCAAGAAGACTTTGTAAGTTCCTGTCTTTTATTATATTTGTTTTTATTAATCTATCTAACTAGATATAAATGGATATTTGTTTGTCTGTATACGTTCTTCGCGTACTTATACCACGTGGTCCATTACAATGGGGTCCACTAGAAACCCCATTCCACGAAGCCCGAAGCACGCGGCCAATGATCGGAAATGCTGAGAAGACATTAACAAAAAGATAAAATCCTGTCCAAACATTATGGTCCTGAATCTAACCAGTGAGTTAGTTAAACGCAGAGTTCAACGCGTTAAGATCCCCATTCGATTTTTCAGCATGATCAAAGTCCAGAAACGCATCAACTACGGCCTTGAAGTCCTACAGTACTACACGACGAAGAAGTGGCTCTTTAAGAATGACAATTTCTTGGCTCTGCGCACGAAGATATCGGCTGAGGACGACAGAATATTCTATACAGACATTCAGGTAACACTGACTTTGGCTGTGTGATTTATTGTGATTTGTGTTCCGAAGAAAATACGTAATTATATTTAATTAGAAAAATTGGTACCAGCTTGCGGGATTTGAATAACGACACAATTACATCGCTCGATACGAATGCACCGGGCGTCTTATCCTTTAGGCGCAAGGACTTCAGGCAGTATAGCCTCAGCGGATCGTAGTACCGAACGCGTTTGAACCCGTAGCTTGCGACGAAGGGCTCGTCGAGCGAATTAATCCACAGACACAACCCACTGAGTTTCTCGCCGGATCTTCTCAGTGGGACGCGTTTCGGATCCGGTGGTAGATTCTGCGAAGCACTGCTCTTGCTAGGGCCAGTGCTAGCAACACTCCCGGTTTGAGCCCCGTGAGCTCACCCACACATTAAGGAGTAGCTGAAATAGCTTCTCAAGGCTATCAATCAGCATAGGTAGGAAAAAAAAAATTTAATTGTCCAAGGAGACATAATCGTTTTAGACGTATACACAAGAGGGGAGTGGAATGAGATAATAGGGATGAGCGGACTGCGCTTTGACCCGAGTCGATCGTAGTCAATTTGTAAGACCCAAACCTCAAGATCGTGAATTTCTCACTCGGATTCTTGCTATGAGTCCAGAACAAGCGGCCACTTACTCTGCGTCGGTCACCGAGAGCCGGCTGCCACTGATGGTGTACCCGTTTTGTGTACAGGAGATCAACTGGAATGACTACATCAGAGAGTACATTAAGGGCGCCCGCGAATTTTGCTGCGACGAGGACCCTTCCACCTTACCGCAGGCGAGGAGACTCCAAAAACAGTAAGATTAGGTTTTTTTTTTTTATAGCTTTGATGGGTGGACGAACTCCCACCTGGTGTTAAGTGGTTACCGGAGCCCATAGACATCTACGACGTAAATGCCCACCTTGAGATATGAGTTCTAAGGTCTCAGTATGGTCACAACGGCTGCCCCTCCCTTCAAACCGAAACGCATTTCTGCTTCATGGCAAAAATAGACAGTAAAAAAGGTACGTATTTAATTGAATCTGCAATTTCGAAAAGAGCACATCTCTGAAAATGTAAAATGTTCAAGAAATGAAAAAAACTGGTTATTTTCTAAAGCAGGGTAAAATTTAAAATATTAACTTTTGAGTTATATTTTAGTGTTAATTAGCAATTGAAAATTACTGGAATTATTATAAAATGGGTGTAGGTAAGCCTCAGAACTACGTATTTGACAAAATATGCGACATGTGCCCATTTCGAAATTGCATATTCAATTAGAAAAATTGGTCCCAGCCTACGATCGTATCGCTTGATAATTCGAATGTTTCAAAATGGCTGAACAATGTCAATTCGTGGCACTGAAGATAGAAAAAATAAAAAGCTACTTTGACCGACGCTCGAATCAAAATAGCGTTTTGTTTAATGTTGTCTCGCAACAAAAGCGGCATGAGCTGCTGAGGTGAAAAAGATATTTAACTTCGATCAGTCAGAGACCATCCGCTGAGCTAATTGTTTTATTGTTACAGACTCTTCTACTTAGACTTCGCAGTTCGGCTAATAATCGTGTCATTGACAATATATGTCTCCTATTACTATTTACAAGTTCTATTTAATGTATTAGTTAAATAAATTAATTGAGAATGTCGACGGAGTTGTAAGAAAATATCGAATCATTGTTATTATAGATCGAGTACTTGTGGATATACTTTTTTTTTTAAACAGATTTTATGACCTGGTAACTAAGACCTTTAGGTCATGTCTTGTTTTAATTTATATATTTTATTTTTATGAATAATGATAATACGGAATGAAATGAAGATGATTAATTTGAGACATTAATCAACTGGGATGAAATTAAATGAGATGAGATGATATGGGATGAAATATAATCTGAGTTAAATGGTGGTTATTTACTGAGACTTTTTGGAGGATCCCAAGAAGTTACGTCCAGTAGCTTTGTTTCATTTTCCCACATTTGTGCACTTTCATGGATACTAAACAGTTAATAAACCACCGTTATTACACATTTAAACCTGAAGAAACACTAAATAGAAAAAATATAACAAATTACACAACTTCACTCCTCGCGTTCCCGTCAAAAAGTCACTTTGTGGAAACCTATACAAAACGCTCAATAGTGACTACCCGACATCAATGTAATAATGTTTATTGAATAAATCTCTTTAATAATCAATCAGCGGTTCTAGGTTTTTTATTTGTTTTATTAACAAGTGCTCCTTAATTTTAAATGAACCAAAAATCGATCGAGTATGATTTCGTATGGGGAATGTGACTTGAGTGACCAACACCATTGGAATGTGGTGGAAATTATGTAGTAATACTTCTAAGTAACTTTAAGTGATACTTATAAGAAGCTTTTGTAAGACGATTGTATGCAGCAGAGATGCGAATGTTGCGATGGATGTGTGGAGTAACGAGAATGGATAGAATACGGAATGAATATGTTAGAGGAAGTCTGAAAGTGGCGCCTGTGACAGAGAAGCTGAAAAGGGTGCGTTTGGGATAGTATAAACATGTGATGAGGCGAAATGAAAATGAGGTTGGTAAGAAAGCGTTAACTATGAATGTGGAAGGATATAGAGGAAGAGGTAAACCTAAGAAGAAATGGATGGATAGCGTGAAAGACGATAATATGTGTAAGAGGGGAGTGAGCGAAGAAATGGTGTATGATAGAGGAGTATGGAAGGAGAAAACATGTTGCGCCGACTCCAGGTGACTGGGAGAAGGGCAGGATAATGATAATGAAAGGCAAGAGGACTAAAACCTTTTCCAGCTCCAACAAGAAGTCCCGTTGGTCCGTTTAAGTTGAAGCAGTCACTGGAACATAAAGAAGACATACGCAAGCCAATAATAAAAAAAAGGCAGCTACCTTGACCGCATCACGGCAAACACAGGCAAGGTGTTAGTTATTAGTGCTCACAAGACTCCCTACCACCAGCTGTGTTTACTGAAATATTTGCATTACGATTTTTAATCAAAAGATTTTACTCCTTCATCTTAGTGGTCATTCGCAAATACGTACCTGATTCATTAGGCAAATTGGTACTAGCTTGTGGTTATCTGCAAATGAATATCCGCTATTCTTATTTTTTTATTGCTTAGGTGGGTGGACGAGCTCACAGCCCACCTGGTGCTAAGTGGCTACCGGAGCCCATAGACATCTACGACGTAAATGCGCCACCCATCTTGAGATATAAGTTCTAAGGTCTCAAGTATAGTTACAACGGCTACCCCACCCTTCAAACCGAAACGCATTACTGCTTCACGGCAGAAATAGGCAGGGTGGTGGTACCTACCACCCTAGGTCCTACCACCAGTAATGACGCAAATTATAATTGGTTTGATTTTTATTACACGATGTGGTATAACACGGTGATTTTACTACACAGTGATGTATGTATATTCCAAGTGCGGTATCCTCTTTAACTACCACTGGTGGTCCAGAGAAGGTTCCGTCTTCGTCACCAAAGCTCCCGGCCTGATTACTCTCTCGAGAGACCTCCTCGTCCCGAAATTAGGAGTGCATCGATCATTACCGACGACTGTGTCGGCGCCGCGGCGTACTGCCGTCTTTAGTTCGCAAAAAAACACCAAACGACACTACAATTATTGTGAATTGCGAGGTCATGAAAATTCGTTTAATGCGTTTCAAAGAATAAATATTTGAGACGAGACGGGAGACGCAGAACTCGTATCGAGGGCCCGAGGAGGGAGAGGGAGAAAGAACAAAAACACTAATTATAAATACATTCGTCGGCTGCGTTTGACTGGCGAGCAATACGGAAAATTGTTTATGAGAATGCCTAGTGACAATGTATGTATTGTGAAGGGTAGCCATCATACAAACGCAAGAAAATTAGGAAGTAAGTTTATTTATATTATATACCGAGCGGGTAACATTGCTCGGTAGACTGACGGTCCGAATGATGTTGTTTGGAACTTGTATATATGTACGCTTATCTTGAAAATGTCGTAAGCGAGATTCAGGCATCTGTCAAATATCTTGAGTTCTACGATGGCTGTCAGACAAGTCTTACACGAAATAAGAGAGCTATTATCGCCACTCCACCACGACCGACGGCTGCGTCGAAAAAACGACTGCGAGTCAAATGAACTCCTCTCAAATAACTAGTATAACTATACTGAGACCTTAGAATTAATATCTTAAAGTGTTTGTCGGTATCTACGTTGTAGATGTCATAGGCTCCGGTAACCACTTGACACCAGGTGGGCCGTGAGCTCGTCCATCCATCAATAAAAAATAAAAAAATAAATCACCATAAAAATGGATAGCCACATGTGACGTCATCATTGTCATTGGTGTTTGTCTAGTAAGGATTTAAACGTGATTGAAATTGAATATGAACGATTGCATCTTCTTATTTCTTACTTCCTAATATAATTACTGGTGGTAGGTTCATTCCCGATCCTGCGGACAGAATGGAAAGCAGTCGACGTCGCCCAAAACACGTCATCTCGGATCCTCCCGATCCACTAACGGTGCTTCTAGGTACTTCAAGCACCGGTCACCGTTCTCGTCGAACCCGTCGCTTGCGACGAAGGGCTCGACGAGTAAATTAACTCTCAGACACAGCCCACTGAGTTTGTCGCCGGATTTTCTCAGTGGGTCGCGATTCCGATCCGGTGGTAGATTCTGCGAAGCACGACTCTTGCTAGGGTTCGTGTTAGCATCGTCGTCAGTTTTGAGCCCCGTGAGCTCGCCTACTAGTACCGGTTACGCTGGAATAGCCGCTCCAGGCTACAAGCTTAGGTAGGGAAAAAAAAAAGGTGGTAGGACCTGTTGTTTACTGGTGGTAGGACCTCTGGTCTAGTGGTGATAGGACCTCTTGTGAGTCCGCACGAGTAGGTACCACCACTCCGCCTATTTCTGCCGTGAAGCAGTAATGCATTTTGGTTTGAAGTGTGGAGCAGCCGTTGTAAGTAAACTTGAGACCTTAGAACTCATATCTCAAGGTGGGTGGCGCATTTACGTTGTAGATGTCTATGGCCTCCAGTACCCACTTAACACCAGGTGGGCTGTGAGCTCGTCTACTCATCTAAGCAATTAATAAAATATATTCTAAAATCAGATATGCGAAACTCGATGAACCATAAATAATTTGCTTTTAACACTTCTGATATATTAAAAAACGAATTATAAGCTCCTATAAGTTAATGTGCTAAAATAAACGCAAAAGTCCGCGAAGCTCGCCCGCTCAAGCTTATTATTATGTGAAGCACAATTCCGAAGTTTTTGTCAGCGCAATTTGCGAAGAGCAAAGATATTATTAACTAAACGATATTGACAGCTTTTAAGCTCGCTCGTATGTTCACGCTGCGAACTTTTTTCGGCAGACAGAGCGGGTAATTGTTGTCAGTTAATTTTGAACATTGTGTAGCTGGTGGCTTGTATGATTCTAAGGGGCTCAACCGCAATACCAATACTGCTATCCGCTTTGAGGCGCGGGGTCAAGTCTCAAACAGGTTATACAGTGACGGTCCTGACCTTCGAACCACCACCACCACCCGTCACCACGGGTTCCAGGTGGCAAACAAACGCAGTCCTCCATCACTCCACTGCAATTTGACACAAAAAATAAGAAGTATAAAATAAAAACGATTTAAGCCTATTAAAATGTTCCCAGAATTCAGTCTACGACACATGACCCGTTTCGTATTGAGAAAAACTATAAACTTGTATTAGTGATGTGCGAAGCGAGTGGCCTTCTTGTCGATAAATGATTTAGTGTCGGGACAAGGAAGAAGTAGCGTATTCATTAGCAATGCGAGGGGAACAAAGAGGCGTGATGCGTTTTGTAAGTCAGTATCGCACCAACCTTCAACGGTAGACAGCAGCCTGACTGGCATTGCTGATGTCCATGGGCGACGGTAACCACTCTACATCAGGTGGGCCGTATGCTCGTCTGCCTACAAGGGCAAAAAACTTTGGTTTCTCTCACGTTACATTATTAAATTACCATTTATTCCCCTATCTATTGGCTGGTAGCCCATTTTTTTCTGGCATGGGGCCGAACCTCGTATGAGGCTTCCACGCCTAGGAGGCGCGCGGAGTATGTAGGACTTGACTGTCTACAGACGTTCAGAACAGACTGCCGGTTCAAGGATGTTTAAGGGCCCTAGCCACCAAACGACTCCCCTTGCATTCTCTTACCCGACGTCCGATCTCCACCTGGGGTCAGAACCCAGTTAGAGAAAGGGGTTCCCGTGGTCAACACTACAACCAGAATCGCGGCGCCACTCTATGGCAGACAACTCTATGTCGGCCGTCTCGGGATGACGGGCCGCCCCGGGCGATGCCGCTGGTGTCTCGGAATACCCCACTGGTAGACTAAGTGGTGTTTCAGCTACGCGCAGACGGCTCAACTTAAGAGAATTTGCTAATACTAGCTATAGCAAGAGTAGTGCTTCGCAGAATCTACCACCGGATCGGAATCGCGACCCACTGAGCAGATCCGAAACTCCGTAGGTTAAATTACAATTAAAATTACACGTCACACCACAAAACACAAACTAAATTATCGATGTTTTCACATAAAATCTTTCCAATCACTAATTGAGCTCCGTAACTAAGCCGCTTGCAAAACATTTATAACGTTCGCCCGGAGTTCAACTCATTATATTACCAAACGAAAGTTCTTTAAAATCCGACACAGAGGCTTGGCACCTCGAAATACCACCTCAGCTTTTAAAAGCTGCTACAGGTTTCGTGCGAAGCTCCAAGATGAAGGGCAGAGAATCGGGACTCACATGAGATCACATTTGTCGAAGTGTCGACTGAGAAATGCAATCCCTTGAAATTTTTTGTTAGCAGAGTACGATGCATGGAGGTTTTTTTATTGCTTCTATGTGTGGACGAGATCCCAGCCCACCTGGTGTTAAGTGGTTACTGTAGCCCAAAAGCATCTACAACGTAAATGCGCCACCCACTTTGAGATATAAGTTCTAAGGTCTCAGTATAGTTACAGCGACTACCCCACCCTACGAACCGAAACGCATAACTGCTTCACAGCAGAAATAGGCAGGGTGGTGGTACCTACCCGTGCGGACTCACATGAGGTCCTACCTTCAGTAATTACGCAAATTATAATTTTGCGGGTTTGATTTTTATTATACGATGTTATTCCTTCACTGTGGAAGTCAATCGTGAACATTTGTTAAGTATGTCCAAAGTGTGGATTGCGGACTCACAGGAGGTCCTAGCACCAGTCGACTACACCATTAAACTTAATTGAAGATCAATTAAAAACATCGAACTGTTAATGCTAATACCAAATAAAACGCGCCTTTAATTACAAAGATAAATGTTGCGTAATAAGCGAAATGTCGCTTAAGCCAAATAACTTTTCACCCCTCGATATATACAAAAGCACAACTGTACAAACAAACAATCTAACAAAACTGACTGATCCCTAATAGTACGGCTCCCATTCTTCCCCGCCCTGACGTGACACGTGTCAACTGACATTGCTATTGTCCGTTTGTGTTCCGGCGGAATTTACCTGTTGTATTTAAATAATGAGTTCTGTAGATTTTTAATGGCTTGACTTAATAAGGCATATAATGGCACACGGAAGGGTATCGTTTGACCTATCCCCTCCAAGCATTGCGGTTCTATTTCGAAAGATGGATGAGAAGATTCCTATTAATTTATTTATTTTTTATTACTTAAGTGGGTGGATGAGCTCACGGCCCACCTGGTGTTAAGTTTTGATCGGATTCCATAGACATCTACGTAATGCTCTCGTACGCAGTACCTTAGAATATTGCTGCATTGTGTGGAATCCTTACTATGAAATATACAAGAAACGATTGGAAAGTGTCCAGAAACGGTTTCTATGGTATTTGTCTTACAACTACAATCTGGGTAGGAAGTTACCCAGCTATGAAGATAGACTTTGCCACTTTAATTTAGACTCTCTTCTAAACCGGAGAAAACTAATGGGGGGTATATTTCTGTACAAATTAATTCATGGAATAACCGACACACCTAATTTATTAACCCAGATAAAAATATCAGCCCCTAAGTACCTACCAAGAACGAAGAAATATAAACCGTTTATAAGAAAGCCCGCTCGTTCGAATTTAGGTGCTTACTCTCCCTTAAACAGAATCCTTTGGGACTACAATAATGTCCACGGTAGCGCTGTCTCCGTCAATGTTCCTTCGGAGTTGTCCGATTGCGCTGAACTTATTTTAAGTGAAATAGATGTTTTTTCAAATTGTCTCACTACTTACAGGAAAAATCTGTCGCGGATCATCTCCCAATTAAATTAATCTTAAGCAATGAATGAAATGTATCCAAATCTTAGCTGTATATTTTATTTTTATTTGTGATGTTAATGAACTGTCGATTGCACCTATAATTGAGCTGACATCTGCCATGAACTTTTGTCAATTTGTCAATGTTTTGTATTGATGATCACTTTGTTGGTGCAACTTATTAAATAAATAAATAAATCTACAACGTATAAGCCATCTACCTTCCGATATGAGTTCTAAGGTCTCAGTATAGTTACAACGGCTGCCGAACTAAACCTCGAGACAGTTTGGATCTTCTCTTCCATTCCACTACGTCAACAAAGATAATGACGTTAGTATCGATGACGTCACCGTATATTAAAAACGGAACCCTACGAGTTCCCTCTGAGAAATAATACACGGTACGCTGTTTCGACTTACGTTCTCTGACAAAAGCTTCTGCCGTTTCCTGTGCTTTGAATACGGCTTTTTGGCTATTCGCGCTACGTCCTTGTTCGTGGAAAAATGTTGATATTTATTGCTTTCTGATGAAACTTGGTCGCAATTCTCGGCAGCTATCTCTAGTTGCCTCTCAAAAACCGATCTCTCCATTATTAAACAGAGTACATAAATATATTGCAGAAGGCCAATCGTTTCACCGCATTCTTGATTCTATACCGAAAGTCTGAAGATGCATTTCGTGATACACATTTGAGACACGACTGAGCCAAGACAGGGGATATGTGTTTGAAATCGCATTATTTGTTGGATAGCGCACGACATCCTTGCAGCAGGAGGCTTTTTTTTCCTACCGTAATTGCGTAATTACTGGTGGCAGGACCTCTTGTGAGTCCGCACGGGTAGGTACCACCGCCTATTTCTCCCGTGAAGCAGTAATGCGTTTCGGTTTGAAGGGTGAAGCAGCCGTTGTAACTATACTGAGACCTCAGAACTCATATGTCAAGGTAGATGGCGGCATTTACGTTGTAGATGTCTATGGGCTCCAGTAACCACTTAACACCAAGTGGACTGTGAGCTCGTCTACACATCTAAGCAATAAATAAATAAAAATACCTAATCTGATGGTCTTGACAGACCATTTCAGCGTAACCGGGCTAGTAGGTGAGCTCACGGGGTTCAAGCCTGACGTTGTTGCTAACACGAACCCTAGCAAGAGCTGTGCTTCGCAGAATCTACCACCGGTTCGGAAACGCGACCCACTGAGAAAATCCGGCGAGAAACTCAGTGGGCTGTGTCTGTGGGTTAATTTACTCGCCGAGCCCTTCGTGCAAGCGACGGGTTCGACGAGAACGATGACCGGCAGCAGGAAGCGACAGAATGGCTGCAGACTCCCGCGTGTACCTATAATACACCCTATGATCTAGGTACTATCTAGGATCTAGGTAGGATCTATTTAGGTACACAGAACAATCAGAATCTTTGAAAGTCATTGTCACCAACTTCAAGATGTCTGATTAACTTGGAAATTCGCACGTGCATCAGGGATCAATAACAATACATTTATTTCTACCACTACGCTCTATATGCGGACCAGGGTCAATGTAATAAAATAAATAATAGTTTAAAAAAACTAACAAAATATTCTATAAAAGCGCATTGTGTTAGTTTTTTTAAACTATTATTTATTTTTCATTTTTTAATTGAATTTCAATTTTTTCAATTTTTTTTAAATATTGATTTTTCATCGGTCCTTAATAAGTATACTAAATTTCCAGTTAATACGTCTGAAGTTAATAATAAAAGCGTATTAAAAAGGAATGAAATCAATTGCTATTTAAGCGTGGTTTTTTTAAACTAGATAATATTGTCTAGAATGGAAATATCGCGACTGGTGGTAGGTACCTTATAGCGTTAGGTAAAGCGTTGTGGTTAGGTAAAGCGTAGTTCAGAGAGGCGGGGAAGCTTTGCCAACAAAATAGAGCGTCGCTTCTCACTAGCCTGTTATAAAACTTTGAGATAAGTCGGCACCAGACCAAGCTTAGCGCTGTTTGCCAACAAAACAAGCTAAGGCCATCGGTATTTTGTCTATATGGTAATAAAGAGAGCTAAAAAAAACATTATCCCTTGTTTATGATCGTGGTAAAATAGTCCAGGACCACCCGTCACATACGTGAGACCTTGTATAGGCTGGTTGGTGTTCATTAAAATTTTACGTTGACTTCAAATGATAATAATGATTTAGTTAGTACGCTGTATCATCTGCTAAATTAGCGGAATTAGCAGTTCGGTGTGAATTCAGCCCGTCACTTTTCCCGGGATAAAAAGTTGCATAAGTCGCTCTACATTCCATAATTTAACAGTCGAGATGTAGATACTTTGAGTAGTACATATATTTATTTATTACACCCCATGTAAAAATTATATTGGCAGACTTAATGCCTAAGGCATTCTCTACCAGTCGACCAAAGGTAGAACAGAGAAAATAATGGTAGGCGCAACGAAATTTATATTAGATTACAAATACTTAAAAGCGTAATATTATACATATTGTTACGCTGGTATGAGTAACGTCATCTATCGCCGAATAGCCGAAACGGATATCAAAGGATCTAGTAACATCTAGAACGCTCGAGAAGTACAACACCATCTATTGTCAGATAGCGGAAACACACATCGAAAATACGCGACTTGTGAGGAATGTTCTCGATAAATCTAGAGATCTATCGAGATTATAAAAGCGTTGCAGAGATGGCACGAAAGCAGTTAGTAATCGGAACTACTCGAAGCGAAACAGCGAACGGATTACCTGAAACGAAGCGGAAGAAGTGAATTAATAATTTTAAAGTGTTCTAAGTGCTAATATAGTTTTAACTTGTACTTTGGTGGAACTTTTATTTATCCCGAACCTCGAAAGCAGTATCGCCTTTTGAGCGTAGGCTTTCGTCAATAATTCTGACGGCGAGTCATGAGGTACTGCTATTGTCAATCCCAGCGACGGATACCTTCAAGGCTGGGGACGTGGGCAGAATCCAAAAAAAAGTAACATGACCAGTTCTGAAGTTGTGACCCTTGGTCGCGGATCACAAAACAACACTCTGTACGTCGTAAGGCAGTGTTTACACGAGCGAAGGCGGGACGTGTGACATTTGTCGACAAATAATCAATGTGTGCTCGCCGTAGTCTCGCGCTAACGCTTCGTTCAAATAAAACTTGACAAAACTTAGGTGCTCATGATACGATTGCAACTAGGTGAACAGAATATTTAAGGACAGAGTGTGTAATGTTGAAATCCGTATCTATAAATTCTTTTTTTTTTATTGCTTAGATGTGTGGACGAGCTCACAGCCCACCTGGTGTTAAGTGGTTACTGGAGCCCATAGACATCTACAGCGTAAATGCGCCACACACTTTGAGATATAAGTTCTAAGATCTCAGTATAGTTCCAACGGCTGCCCTACCCTTCAAACCGAAACGCATTATTGCTTCACGGCAGAAATAGGTGGGGCGGTGGTACCTACCCGTGCGGACTCACAAGAGATCCTACCACCAGTAAAGAGATCCTACCACCAGTAAAGAGGTCCTACCACCAGTACAGAGGTCCTACCACCAGTAAAGAGGTCCTACCACCAGTAAAGAGGTCCTACCACCAGTAAAGAGGTCCTACCACCAGTAATTCGATGTGTGTTTGTTTCCTTTATTTCCCCTACCTATTCGCTGGTAGCCTAAGAGGCTATTCTCGCGGACGGGTAGGTAAGCTCACGGGCTCAATCTGTGAGATTTGTTAAATATTGACCCCGAAATAGCTTGGAGTGATTTCGATAAATTTTCAGGAGTTCTCCAGACTGGCCTAACGGGTGATCCGTTTAAGCCAAATCAAGGATCATACAGTAGGCGGGCAGGGTTTGATCAGCATTAAATAATGACCAAACCCTGCTGACGAAGAGAACGGGTCTTATAAAATTACTAGCTGTACCCGTCCGCTTTGCTGAGCATTTAAAATTAACATTATTATTTCTCACCCCCACAAAGATTCTCAGCATAAACGCCTCCGCAACTGGTGTAGGGAGTTCAACAGTCATATAAATATTAGCTTATTCGTTAAGTACATGTATTTTCTACATGGATACCAAGTTTCAAGTCAATCGGATGCATGGTTCAGTAGTTATAACGGAACATCCGTAAAAACCCATCGATATATTACCACTAAAAACCACTGTAGATTTATATATTAGTATAGATTTACTGGTGGTAGGACCTCTTGCGAGTTCGCGCAGGTAGGTACTACCGCACTGCCTATTTCTGCCGTGAAGCAGTAATGCGTTTCGGTTTGAAGGGTGGGACAGCCGTTGTAACTATACTGAGATCTTAGAACTTATATCTCAAGGTGGGTAGCGCATTTACGTTGTAGATGTCCATGGGCTCCAGTAACCACTTAACACCAGGTGGGCTGTAATGTCGTCCACCTATCTAAGCAAAAAAAAAAGATAATCTGGTCCAGTCACAAATCTACCTGAATAGAGCAGAAAGGGAACTACCACCATGCTACCTGTAACTGCTGTACAATCCACCCCTTTAAAGAGAGACATGCGGTCGACGATTAGCACATTTTCGTTAAGTTTACAAGCTTCATTATTCGCTTAACACGAGTTACACTGTCAACCCTAATTGGGTGGAAGAAACCCAATAACCCGTGTGTAAATAAAAGACTGGCTTGTAAAATGAGTATTCGCCTTTATTCTAATTTTAATATAATTTATTTACAATTTGCTATGCACGGGGCTAAAAGGCTAGAAGGGAACCTTCCCTATGGCAACCCTGCCATGAACAAATCTTAAAATAAAAGCACCCCACGCTTTTTTTACAATAAAATAATTTTTTCTTAGACTATTTTAATTCAAATTTATTAAAATTTATATTATATAATTACAGGTTTATTTTCATCTTTTTAAAAAAAGAAAATATACAACTTATTTGTATATCGAACTACATTGTTTCATTAAATTGAAAGTTCATTGGTAGATCGCAGTGTTTCGTCAGTAGACAGTAGATCTTTGTTCTAATCAAGCTAGCCACCTCTGAGAACTATCTGCAACACCTTCGAAGGTTGTCAAGATACCTTCAAACACATGAAAGCGATTACCTTTTGGGAATCACAAAGCTTCATTCACGGTTTTATCTATAGAAATTCGAGTCTCCTTTGTTCGAGATTCCAAAACTGTCCCATGCCGGGTAAGGATCTTATTGTTATCATTCGCTTTATTGAATTTCCGTAAGTCGTATTGTTTGGGACACAATCCGGTCCACGCCGAGTATTCAGTATTAATATCCAAATAATATAAATTTATCATGTGTGAAAACGAATTATATACGTGCTCAACAAATGTTCACGATTGACTTCCACGGAGAAGGAATAACATCGTGTAATAAAAATCAAACCCGCAAAATTATAATTTGCATAATTACGGGTAGTGAGGCCCCTTGTGAGTCCGTACGGGTAGGTACCACCACCCTGCCTATTTCTGCCGTGAAGCAGTAATGCGTTTCGGTTTGAAGGGTGAGCCAACCGTTGTAACTATACTGAGACCTTAGAACTTATATCTCAGGGTGGGTGGCGCATTTACGTTGTGGATGTCTATGGGCTCCAGAAACCACTCAACACCAGGTGGGCTGTGAACTCGTTCCCCATCTATGCAATAAAAAATTACTCACAACACCCAAGAGTGACTCGATTGAGAAGAAGAAGATACTATTATTACTTATACTAGTGGTCCCGCAGTAGTCGAAATTCGACTATAATTAATTGATATTATAAGTTTCAACATTATTATGGTCCTATTGTTACAGATTTCGCCAAGACTACACTATAGACAAATACTCGTAATATTAAAGATTAACAATACTAACCTGTTCTCAATTTGACTACAGACTTTAAGCAATAACATTTGACAATAAACAAAGAGTATACGTGTGTGTGTCAAATACATGGTAGTGTGTGTAATGTTTTCTTTATTGATTTAATGTATCTTTTATGCATTATTTAAAAAATATATTAGCATTGTGCACTTCTTCTCTATATCCTCTATAAGAGTGGAAAATTTCATAACTCCTCCGTCCGCGCAATTTTCGTAAAAAGGGATACAAAGTTTTTGCTTCACGTATATATAGATCAGATACTTCGGCGTACAAACAGCCGAACTGGCGAGGAGTTACGCACCGCATAAAACATTGTTATTGCAATGCCTTAGTTCTTTTAATATCCGCTATAAGTCTTACAAAAACTGCACCATAATATGACCCACATAATGTGCTGTAAGCTCGTTTTATCTAAACGTCCCTTTGGCTACAAAAAAAGAAACTATGATATTAGCTTTGTTTTCGCACAAAAGACTGGTTTTTGCTAAATTTAAGCCGTCAAAATCCTTGAAAAGGTACATTGTATTCACACACCTTTGATGGCTACATCCTTTGCCTATAAACTTTTGTTGGTAATCCGCTTCGCTGTCTGTATGTCCGACATGCGAAGAACATTTATCTGTATTGTACGGAATTAATATTATATTATTTGATTGCTCAGATTGGTGGACGGTGGTGGACGAGCTCACAGCCCACCTGGTGTTAGGTGGCAACCGGAGCATATAGACATCTACAACGGAAATGCCACCGCCTACCTTGAGATATGAGTTCTGAGGTCTCAGTATAGTTACAACGGCTGCCCCACCTTTCAAGCCGAAACGCATTACTGCTTCACGGCTGAAATAGGCAGGGTGGTGGTACCTACCCGTGCGGAGTTACAAGAGGTCCTACCACCAGTAATTACCCAAATTATAATTTGGCGGGTTTGATTTTTATTACACGGTGTTATTCTTTCACAGTAGAAGTCAATCGTGAACATTTGTTAAGTACGTATTTCATTAGGAATATTGGTACCCGCCTGCGGGACTCGAACACCGTTGCATCGCTAGATACGAATACACCGGACGTCTTATCCTTTAGGCCACGACGACTTTTAACTATTTGTTCAAGTTTATCAGCGTACTGAGAAAGTTCCAGCCCATTTCTTCTCTTGGATGCTTTCAAAGATTAAGAGGTTCACTGGTGAATGGACAGCAGCGATCTCTGAGCATTATACCACCATACCATCCGACTGACTAGTGGTAGGACGTATTGTAGGCCTGCTAAGTAACATACCACCACACTCTCTATTTTTACCACGGAACAGTCTTGCAATTTACACATTCCTCAATTTAGATGTCCATGGTCCTCGCTCGATTAAAATCCGTTAACCAATCTAGTGCATTAAAAGAAGGATAATACGTATAATTATCTCTAACAAGCTCCGATCAGGAGTAGCAAACCAAAGCTCTACCTAAACAAATTATACGCATGCTTTGTCACACGTGAATGTGTATCAGACATGTCGCTTCATCTCGCTTCCTCTCATATAAAGCACAACAGGTCCGATAGTGATAGCAAAGGCAGGATCTGGACTTTTGTGAAGAAGTTTCCTAATTTTTAAAGACGTGCGTAAACTAGCCGACGTTGATGATAACTTAAAGGTAGCCGCATACTTTCAGTTCATTATATTCAATGAACTTCGAGTCGAACTGAAACTTTATTGAGTCAATGATTTGAGCTTTTTTTTCTCCTATCCTATCATCGGTTGCCTAAGCAACTGTATCGACTACAACTGGTTTGGTATGTGAGCTTAATCGATCTTACACATCGTCGTAGTTACACGTATTATTTAATGTATCTACGTCATCATCATTCTCCTGCAATCCTCCCAGTCACCAGGGGGCCGGCGCAATATGTTTTCTCCTTCCATATCATACACCATGTCTTCGCTCACTCCCCTCTTACACATATCATCTATCACGCAATCCATCCATTTCTTCTTAGGTCTACCTCTTCCTCTAAAGCCTTTCACATTCATAGTTAAAAGACTCTCTTACCAACCTCATTGTCATTTCGTCCCAAACCTTCAGTCCTTCAGTCTGAATCAAGTTTTTATTGAAGTCAGCACAGAAATACCGTCCGCGTCCTATTAATGCATTTACAAACATTAACGTATTTTTTTTTATCAATGAAACCGAAACTTCACGCGCTACAACCAATTTAATATAACTCAGTCGATAATTGTGTAAGACGTCATAATTTTAAAAGGCATATTTTAGCTCAACACAACCACCAATAAAAGCTGACATGAGAACTGAACGTGTAATTAGCAATAAAATCCGATTACGACCGATAACATGACATTAAAACTGTCAAACAGCGCTGACCGTGTGCGGAATTCGTTAAAACGTTCGTATTTAAAACGAACGGAAACCGTATTTCGGGTTTGTGTCATTCTTGAATCGGAGATGTTGGGACGCGCTCTATCGAAAGCCGGGATTTTGTATTGAAATTCCGGGGTTGCCATTTTTCTTATCTCTGTCTAATTGAACTTGTTACGAATTGTGAGAGTGTCGGCTTTTAAATTAAATATCAATATTCGTTAGATGAAGTGGTTGGTTCACAGGGGAAATTCTATCCCAACCTCAGTCCACTACCACGACAAGTCTAGGAGTGTGGGACGGACATATCAGGGATGCGAGTTAAGGATGTGTGGCACCGTAATTATGATTACCATTTTGCTTAGATGGGTGGACAAGCTCACAGCCCACCTGATGTTAAGTGGTTACTGGAGCCCATAGACATCTACAACGTAAATGCCGCCACCCACCTCGAGATATGTGTTCGAAGGTCTCAGTATAGTTACAACGGCTGCCCCACCCTTCAAACCGAAACGCATTACTGCTTCACGGCAGAAATAGGCGGGGCGGTGGTACCTACCAACGGCGGACTCACAAGAGGTCCTACCACCAGTAATTACGCAAATTATAATTTTGTGGGTTTTTGGTTTTTACTACATGATGTTATTAATTCACCGTGGAAGTCAATCAATTGTGAACATTTGTTAAGTACGTTTTTCATTAGAAAAGTAGGTACACATGAGCTTCTCGGCTTGTGTTGGCCTGTAGAATATGATAAACGCGCAGGATTCCGACCCCAATCGTGCGAGCTTGAAGCACCACCCGTACTTCAAATGGGCAGGGGAAGTTAACACAGTCCGTGTTTCTGAGTAGAAATTGCTGATGCATCCAATTACGTTTCAACGACAGTCGGTATTTTAGGGGTTGCCTATGCGCACAGTGCTACCAACAAAACAACATGCGGTCGAGCAGCATTACCTGCCACCGCACATACCTCAATCGTTACAACCTTACGCATACACAGTGCACCTTTGCATCGTCACAGCCGTTATCTATAAGTATAAAAATGGATTGCTGTTCGTTAGTCTCGCTAAAACTCGAGAACGGCTGGACCGATTTGGCTAATTTTGGTCTTGAGTTATTTGTGGAAGTCCAGAGAAGGCTTAAAAGGTAGTGAGGTATGAAAATGCTCGGAATTAAAAAAAATAACAATTTTGTTTTTCCTTTGATGTGTCCCCCGTCGAACGGATTCCTTTTGTTTATTTTAAGTTTATTTTATACATAAGCTTAGGTCTTTTATTTCTCGATTGAGGCACTACGAAGTCTGCCGGGTCAACTAGTTTTAAAATATAAATGGGAAGGAAACAATAAAACAATCATTTCTTTCGTACACCACTGCTTGCCTCCTCTTCCTAGCCAACACGGTTTTAGGTAAATTAAGAATGTTGTAACATAAATAAATATAAGTACATACATAACTAACTGTTTTCAAAGCTCACTCATACATACATTAAGCATACTCTGTCTATAACGTTTCCAAAAACATCACGTGGACGTGCAATACGCGATTACTTTTTATAATACAGTGAAGGATTTCTTTATTTTTACTTATCCGTTATTTAGTAAGCGAAAAGTGGTTTTTTGTTTGTAATAACACTAATAACGGAATCTTTGAAGGTATGTATTTAAAAAAATTATAACTTCGTTTTAATATCCCGACCGAAATCAATAGACTAAAAAAAAGGTTTACTATATTTTTTTTTGTTTTCCTACTACATATTTTGTTTTGTGTTGTCCCGGGATCTTATAAGATCCCGGAGTACGTTCAATCACTATAACAAACGTCGGTTGTTTTTTTTTTGGTTCGCAACACAATAGTTTGAATTCGGTTAGTTAAGGCTAGTCATAGACAATTTTTTTTTATTTATTTTTTATTTACACAAAACGTTAGAATATGTGCAGTCACATTTGGAGCGTTTTTTTTTAACTTTAATTTTTCGAATAACACCATCAGTTTGAGCTTTTAATATGATTACTGTTTATTTTTTACTGTTAAGTGAGTCGAGCTCACGGTCCGTCAGGTGTGTTGAGCAGTTATCGGAATCCATAGACATCTACGACGTAAATGCCGCCACCCTACCTTGAGATATAAGTTCTAAGTTCTCAGTATAGTTACAGCATTTATTTATTCCGTGGTTACAGCGGCTGCCCCGTTCTTCAAACCGAAACGCATTACTGCTTCATGGCAGAAATAGGCAGGTACCTACCCGTGCGGACTCACAAGACGTCCTACCACCAGTAATTACGCAAATTATAATTTTGCGAGTTTGATTTTTACTACACGATGTTATTCCTTCACCGTGGAAGTCAATCGTGAACATTTGTTAAGTACGTGTATTTCATTAGAAAAATTGGTACCCGCCTGCGGGATTCGAACACCGGTGCATCGCTACATACGAATGTACCGGAACCTTTAGGCCACGACGATTTTTTTAATTATTTAATTAAATCTTGTTAAAAACAATAGCTCGTGCACATTTTTTAAGCTGATGTGGTGTATAGAATGAATGGGAAAGATAGAGAAGCAGTAACTTGAAGACAAATATCTCGATCAGTTGTCACATAGTTTTTTTTTTATAGGTGCACAAAACAAATCACAATCATAATCGTAGGTACATTATATAATTAACTAAATCGTACAAATATTATTTAAATCTGATTTGGATTGCTCGGGTATTTAACAAAAAAGTCAAAATTAAAAATTATAATACAAACACATGAACCCTTCTATTTGCGTCAGGTTACTAAAAAAAAAAGTTATTTTGATGTTCTTTAATTTTTTATTTTAATGATTTTTTATTTCTTTTTTTTTTTTTTTTAATTATTTTTTTCTAATTTTCGTTAAAAGATCATACATACAAAACAAAAGTTTAAAGGTTTATTGAGTCAGAGCTTCCCTGTAAACTATAAATATTTGAAGTTTTATTTTTTTAAATAAAAGAACACTTATTGCGGCATAACTACAATAGTTAGGCATATGCTGTCCTGATACATTTTGTAAATAATAATGTGTTCTGCAAAGTCATAGTACATTATTTTGTTCTATCATCAACTTAGAATAAGATCATCAATAGTTTTCACAGCGCACGTGATGTATAGAATATTTCGGGGTATTTTTTTCATAAATTGGCTTAAATTATTGGAGTTTAATTATTTATTTTTCCTTCGTTCACTCTCTACTTACAGATCATTTTGATGATGGAAACATGATTGGTTATTGTTTTAGCTATTTTTTTTTCAATAATATATGTTTGTATTTTACTGTGGGTTTCCCAAACAAATAAATAAAAAATATTATATAGCCTATGTCACCCGGTGACAACTTAGCTATTCAACTCAGTTAAGTGGTTTCGGGGCCTATTCAACACAAACAAACAAACAATCATATTTTACCTCTACATAATATTAGTATAAATAGTATAAATGAACACGTACATTAATAAATTTACAAATAAACATAACGTGTAAGCAATCCCATTAATTCTAAATGATTATGTGTAAGCGACAATAATGTTAGTCGGACGCGTGTGAATAATCATTATGGAAACATCACAATGATCATGAATTTCTCATATTTTTTGGACAGCCCACGTTATATGCAGATTCAATTTTGGTTATGTTGCAGATGTGTTACAATAATGTACTTTTTCTTCTTCGGGCGAGAGAAGAAGAGGAGTGTGCTTAGTGACGTGCAATTATAGAGGTCAGTCAAGCCCGGGTTTGCCCAGCAGATTGCTATATCGTCGTTGTCAAACCAAAATCTGCTGTGTGCAAAAACTCTATTTTGTATTAACGAGTAAAAATATTTTCGAATAAAATTTTGTATCAAGGTGAATTTTTAAGAACTATAACAAAATATGAAAACTATAGATAAATATTAAAGCTATAGACACATAACAGTTTTTTTTATACGATAGATAGGGCTGTGAACTATACGAAAAGGTCGAAAAGTAAAAATCTCTAAAAGTGCACATAGCAGATTTTGGTTTGACAACGACGATATGCTGATGCTTCCGTTTTGGTTCGGAAGTAAGGGCGCGTCATGCTGGCATACCCGATCCTGTAGACATAATGGTAAACAGTCGACGTCGCCCTAAGCAGTAACCGATCCAGTAACGGTGCTTTTAGGCACCACAAGCATCGGTCACCGTCCTCGTCGAACCCGTGGCTTGCGAAGGGCTCGACGACTAAATTAACCCATAGACACAGCCCGCTGAGTGTCTCGCCGGATCTTCTCAGTGGGTCGCGTTTCCGATCCGGTGGTAGATTCTGTGAAGCACTGCTCTTGCTAGGGCCAGTGTTAGCCACAACGTCAGGTTTGAGCCCCATGAGCTCACCTACTCGCCCGGTTACGCTGAAATGGTCTCTCAAGACCATCAGATTAGGTATTTTTATTTATTTATTGCTTAGATGTGTAGATGAGCTCACAGTCCACCTGGTGTTGAGTGGTTACTGGAGCCCATAGACATCTACAACGTAAATGCCACCACCCACCTTCAGATATGAGCCCCGTGAGCTCACCTACACGTCAAGCTGATATAGCCTCTTAAGGCTATCAGCATAGGTAGGAGAAAAAAATATCCAATTATTCCCTTTTAGATCAAAAGATGTTATCAATGCATTGCATTGCATTGTCATTTGGCCCTATGGTTGAAGTGGCGAATTCACTTACCTTCTTAACAATTTGTGTTTTGAATTTATGTTATCAGTTATGGACCGATCAAATTAAAACGATATTCGACTCCAGCATCAATGTCGCCAAACATAGAGAACAGAAAAGAATGGAGGAACTTTTACTGGTGGTAGGACGTCTTGTGAGTCCGCACGGGTAGGTACCACCACCCTGTCTGCTTCTGCCGAGAAGCACTTATGCGTTTTGGTCTGAAGGGTTGGGCAGACGTTATACTGTAAAAATTGAGACCTTAGAACTTATATGTCAAGGTGGGTAGCAGCATTAACGTTGTAGCTGTCTATGGGCTCCGGTTCAAACAATGTGGGCCGTGAGCTTGTCCACCCACCTAAGGAATAAAAAATAAAAAAACACAGTCCGAAAAAAATGCTTCGTAAAGGTCACGACCCTCAGCACTGAGGAAGACAATGCGAGGAGGAGAAAAATAGTGATCCGGTAACTTAACACCAGGTGGGCCGTGAGCTCGCCGCACACTTTAAATATTAATTTTCTTATGAAGTTTTGTCTCCGACATTTCTCACCGTACATAGACGAATATTAAGAGATTGAATTGTAATATTGACTCTTTCGAAAAAGAAAGGAAACAGTAAAACCTTTATAGCAGTGAGCTATACGCATTCAAAATATTGACCCTATAGGATTTAGTCTAAATTGGAAACTGGACGGCGACGCAGACCCACCGTATCGATTTAGTCAATAAAATTATCAGCCAAATGTTATAGCGAAAAATACGTAATTTATTGAAATCGTGGATGGTTTAATGTAATATCTGTCAATCGAAATGAAAAATACAAAAACTTGCTTAATCGTGCTGATGACGAGTCGTATTTATATATTAATACGTGAAGCAAAAACTTTGGACCCCCTTTTTACGAAAATGGCGCGGACGGAGGAGCATGAAATTTCCCTCACTTATACAGAATATAAAGGAGTGCAGAATATATTTTTTTAAATTATGCGTAAAAGATACATAAAATCAATAAAAAAAACATTACACATTCTACCATATATTTGACACTCACACGCATGCATACTATTCGTTTATTGTCAAACTTTTCTTATTGCTTAAAGTCTGTCGTCAAATTGAGAATAGATTAAATATTGTGTGACTTTATTAATATTTGTCTAAAGTGTAGCCTTAGCGAAATCTGTGAATATAGAAGTATAATAATCTTTGACAATAGAATCATAATAGTGTACAAACTTATAATTTCAATTAATTATAGTCGAATTTCGACTACCGGGGGACTACTGGTATATATAGGCTCAGACCGTAAATGGTTCCGGTTCGAGGGGCAAAACAAATTGAGACTTTCGACCTCACGACTCAAGACAGGGGATGGTTTTCACGTTGTGAAATGTCTATGAGCTTCGATAACCGTAGACGTTAATTTGCCAATCTGTTCATTCTATTCAGTTTTTTTTTTCCGATAAGAGATCACATAGGTCCTTGGAACATTCTCTGGTTAATTTGGCTTTATCTTGCGCGACCACAGATCTGTTTACGAACTGTAACTTTGAAATGGCGAAAGATACGTAGTCATTTAAAAAAACAAAAACAAACTTATTGCATATTGAAACTAAATGTATAACAATAATAACTGGGAACAAATCACGCACGGTTATCTGACCCGAAATTAGGATTCCCTGTGTTATGGCTACCAATGACCGACAAAAATACTTATATAGTTTAAATATACACATAATATATAGAAAACAAATACCCAGACAAAGATCATACAAACCTGTTCATCAAACAATGTTTGCCCGATGTGGGAAGCTGGGCCATACCGGGCCACACACTGGTCCTAGTAAGAGCAGTGCTTCGCAGAATCTACCATCAGAGTCGTGACCCACTGAGTAATTCAGTATATATCGTCTCCTATACGATAATCACCTAACATTAAACTGAATCAAATCGCATCCAATAAACAAAATTAAACCATCTCACATGAGACCGTCCCTATAAAACAAACAAATCGACAGGTTTATAGAATTAAATTATAGTTATGGTATATTTATTACATATATATTAAAATGTAGGTATTTTTTTTTTATAAAAACATTCGCATAATTTTTACATTACTTCAACCAGATGCTAATGTATCAACGAATTTAAGTTTTATTTAATGTTCCCGGGCCATGTTAAGTGTATTGCCGTCACAAGTCAAATGGGTTTGATGATATACAGTCTCCGAGGTGAGCCTGTGAAGCATCCAGCCTGCAAGGGTTACGTCCGTTAAGTAGACAACACAACGTGAACACCAGCAGTCGCCTTGGCGTATGAGGTCGATATCTCAATATTAATTATCTAATTATCTATCTCAGCTTTTTTATGTTTGAAGGATTTCTGGTGGCCTTGAGGCCTTTCCAGTTTCACCAGGACAGGTGGGCGAGCAAGTGCTCAGCCAGGAGGGGTGGGATTTTCGAACAGCTACTCGAGCGCCTCCGAGACCTAACAACTCAAGAGTAGCTGCTTCGCGAATGAATCTGCTGCCGGATCGGAATCGCGATCCGCTGAGAAGATTTGGCGAGAAACTCAGTGGGCTGATGTTTAGGTTAGGTTGCACGTCGAACTCTTTGCCGAGTTTGACGAGTACGGCTACTGGGGTCCTTACTCCTAGTGTTAGAGCTAAAGGCGTCTAATGCAAGGGTTAGTCGCAAACTATCAAACGCAACACAAGACAAGACGATGAATGTTGCTTAGATACGTGCTCACATATAAATACTGCCATATTTGTAGTGAAACTCTGCATCAATTAAACATCCACGGAAGCCGGAGTCTTCTATCCCCATTCTAAATCTTCTGAAAGCAAAATTTTCATTCAAGTCTTCTCTATGAGATCACGTACGATTTAGCGCTTAAAAAAATTTCCATTTGTTTTTATTCGGGCATGCCTTTAAAGGTTATGTCGAAAAATCATGATATCACCACCGATTTTGAATGTAATTTCTTCATTGAGAAGACACGTGAAGGAGCTGACACTTTTCTATTCATTATCTGCTTGTACGTAGCCTGACAAGTTTGCTCAGTGCGAGTTGTTTAACGTTCTCGATAGCGTAAAAGTTAGCTCATATTTTTGTATGGAATGGGATCGTTTGCCTACGTTTGCCGTTAGGGGCGCTGTTCCAACTGCATACAAAATTGAGTTAACTTTTACGCTATCGAGAACGTTAAAAAACTCGCACTAAGCACAAAGCATAACCTATCTTCTTCACGTTTAACACAATGAAACTTTAAACTTTAATACAATTGTCAGAAATAATGTTATAATATAAAAATCAAAATATGATAAGCAACAAGCGTTTTTATGTAATGTTCTTTTATATGTATTTATACAGTGAATAAATATTAGCCGTACATTTGTCAAGATGGCGACTGGCGGCCATTTTGAGTGAATTATAGGCAAGTCGCCAGTTTTGACATACGAATTGATTATAATAAATGATTGAGAGAGGTTTAATCGTGGTTCCAATGCAAGCGGGAAATAAAATAATTAATGCAGTGTCTATCGTTTTGTTAAACAAAAAGGCATGTTACACCTGGTGTTAAATGGTTACTGGAGCCCGTAGACATCTATAACGTAAATGTGGCACCCACCTTGAGATATAAGTGCTAAGGTCTCAAGTATAGTTACAAGGGCTGCCCCACCCTTCAAACCTTAACGCATTACTGCTTCACGGCAGAAATAGACAAGGCGGTGGTACCTACCCTGTGCGGACTCACATGTAGAATTGTAATATTGCGGGTCTGATTTTTATTACGCGATGTTATTCCATCACCGTGGAAGTAAATTACAAACATTTGTCGAGTACGTATTTCATTAGAAAAATTGGTACCTGCCTGTAGAATTCGAACACCGGTACATCGCTAGATACGAATGCATCAGACGTCTTATCCTTTAGGCCACGACGACCTGAAATTCGTCATTGTGATTAGCTTTCAACGATTTCAATTCTTATTCTGAGATAGAGGAGCCATTACTGAAGATACTCCTACTTCAGCTGCAAGGCAATCATTAATAAGAAGATTGGGTATGGCCAGCCTTTTCCAGTAATTGAAATTTTTATCACCAAATGAACGGTAGCCTTGTAGAGCCCATGGTCTCCTATAGCCACTTAACTTATTCCGTTATAATTGATTCCCTTATGATGATTCCCTTCCTTATGATTTTATTGCAATAAAATCAAAACCCACAAGCGTAACATAATATTTTGAATCGCTCACAGCAGAACCGCTTCTCGAAATCAAATAACAATCAATTACAAACTTTATCTCTCGAAGCTTAGAACTTAGAGTCGATATGTCAATCCTATACGGACGTCTCCGGCCGACGTGGCGATCAAATTAACATATTTTTAACTTTTTCAAAATTCTTCGACGCTTACGTACAGAATTTATTAATGTAATAACATGAAATACCTAGTGTGTACTTAAGACGGGTGTTCATGAAAATGATAAAGTAATGTTCATAGCGTAGTGTAGGTCGGATCTGTTTTGGATACAGAGCTGGAGAGAGCTGTGTCTGTAGTAGTGTAATATAGGACTAAAGGCTAGATGTAGGTCGGATCTGTGTCTGTTTGTGTACAAGAAGAGCTCGGGATCAGTACAGAGCTGCAGAGGACTGTGTCTGTAGTAGTGTAGTATAGGACTAGAGGCTAGATGTAGGTCGGATCTGTGTCTGTTTGTGCACGAGAAAAGCTCGAAATCAGTACAGAGCTGCAAAGGACTGTGTCTGTAGTAGTGTAGTATAGGACTAGAGCCTAGATGTAGGTAGGATCTGTGTCTGTTTGTGCACGAGAAAAGCTCGGGATCAGTACAGAGCTGCAAAGGACTGTGTCTGTAGTAGTGTAGTATAGGACTAGAGCCTAGATGTAGGTCGGATCTGTGTCTGTTTGTGCACGAGAAAAGCTCGAGATCAGTACAGAGCTGCAGAGGACTGTGTCTGTAGTAGTGTAGTATAGGACTAGAGCCTAGATGTAGGTAGGATCTGTGTCTGTTTGTGCACGAGAAAAGCTCGGGATCAGTACAGAGCTGCAAAGGACTGTGTCTTTAGTAGTGTAGTATAGGACTAGAGCCTAGATGTAGGTCGGATCTGTGTCTGTTTGTGCACGAGAAAAAATCGAGATCAGTACAGAGCTGCAAAGGACTGTGTCTGTAGTAGTGTAGTATAGGACTAGAGCCTAGATGTAGGTAGGATCTGTGTCTGTTTGTGCACGAGAAAAGCTCGGGATCAGTACAGAGCTGCAAAGGACTGTGTCTGTAGTAGTGTAGTATAGGACTAGAGCCTAGATGTAGGTCGGATCTGTGTCTTTTTGTGTACGAGAAGAGCTCGGGATCAGTACAGAGCTGCAGAGGACTGTGTCTGTAGTAGTGCAGTATAGGACTAGAGGCTGTGTCTGTTTGTGTACGAGAAGAATATTAAATTGCTAACAACTAATAAAACAATGCGAAGTATTTCAAAAAAGCAAAAAGCAATTTCAACATACATTATTTTAATGTTATAATTTATTGTGTGCACGAGCGTAGCTTACGTGAAAAGCTCACTTAAAGCTTTGAGGGTCGGTGGCCGATTAAATGTAAAATGCGGTCAGATTTGTCGCCGCAAATGAAGTGGGGTTCCGTGTGTGGTTAATTCATCGTATAATTTCTACAAAAGCTTAATTACTTAGCCGAAGTTTCCAACGTAATAAAACGCAAGCTGTACTCGGATCAAACATCTCTGTTATAACGACGTGACGCTATATACCTTCCCCATAGACACAGCGCGCTGAGTTTCTCGCCGGATCTTCTCAGCGGGTCGCGATTCCGACCCAGTAGTAGATTCAGCGAAGCACTGCTCTTGTTAGGGTCAATGTTAGCAAATTCTCTCAGGTTGAGCCCGTGAGCTCTCCTACCGTAACTGGAATAGCCTTTCATGCTATTCACTTTGACCCGTGAAGTCTCAATCGTATAAGCGCCGTCTCATTCTGAAACCACAGGACATTTAACACAAATCTAACTCTCTATCGATAGTCTTGCTTATGAAGTCGTAGGGTGGCCGTGATGTACCGTGTTGATAAATCTATACTAATATTATAAAGAGGAAAGATTTGTTTGTTTGTTTGTATTGAATAGGCTCCGAAACTACTGAACTGATTTTAAAAAATCTTTCACTGTTTGAAAGCTACACTATTTCCGGGTAACATAGGCTATAATATTTTTTGAAAAAAATTAGGGATCCTTAATAAAACTCCAATAATGTAGCCCGAGGTGTAAAAAAATTTCCTAAAATATTCTTTACATCGCGTGCCCTGCGAAAACTATTGATGATAGAATAAAATAATGTACCTACTACGACTTTGTAGAACACGTTATTATTTACAAAAAGTGTGGTTATATTTATGCCGTAATAAGTTTTATTTTATTTAAAAAATAAAACAACGTCAAATATCGTTGAATTTTTTATTACAGACCCGAGCGGAGCCGGAGCGGGCTGCTTGTTTAAGAGTAAAAAGATATCTCAGTGTGACTTATTTAATGGCGGATACACAGACCAGCAGTGTTGCCAATATAAATACATTTTTTACCTAACATTGCTATCCGTGAGCTCTGTTAGTTACCTTTGTCGTCTTATCTGCAAGAAGATAGCTCCCAAATATACCCTGTAGCGTTGTGGTGGTAGTTGAGCGTGGACTGCATTTATTGTCTTGAGATTTTTATTTTATCCTTATATGACATTTATTTTATCCTATTATAGATATTTATTTTATCAATTCAATATCAACAAATTTAAAGGCTGAATATAAGAGAAATATAAAACTGATGCGTTGCTCTTGGTGACTGGATTTGAAGGAGAGTTAGCGTCGTGACTGATGTCGCTCGCTGACACTTCGACGTTCAGAAATTGACGTTTTTATTTATTTATTGCATAGATATGTGGACGAGCTCACAGCCCACCTGGTGTTAAGTGGTTACCATAGCCCATAGACATCTACAACGTGAATGCGCCACCCACCTTGAGATATAAGTTCTAAGGTCTCAAGTATAGTTACAACGGTTGCCGCCCTTCAAACCGGAACGCATTACTGCTTCACGGCTAAAATAGGCAGGGTTGTGGTACCTACCCGCGCAGACTCACAAGACGTCCTACCACCAGTACGTTTCGGATACTTTACATTAATATTACATATTTACATTGGAATACTGTGCGAAATGTTAATGTTCTTTTTTTTTTAAAGACAATAAATATATTCGTAATATCAACGTACGGACCCCCAAAAGTTCGTGTCTCCATGATCCCTAGGACGCTTTTAATGGTTGTTCCATTAACAAAAAAAAAGCTTTATGAGTCATGCGCACTATCGCGAGCTTAGCCTTCCGATAAATGGGCTCGGCGGGACAAAGATTAAAAACCAGATAGAACTGTGGGCTTTGAGATGGAACCTTAGGTTATTGGCAAAATTTGAAGTGAAACTTCTTCAGGCGCGTTGAGAGTAAAATTTGTCGCGAGTTAAATTATTATCGCCACTCCACCACGAGTGACGATTGCTTCGAATAGGCGATTGCGAGTCAAATGAACTCCTCTCAAATAGCTAGTATAATTATACTGAGACCTTAGAACTCATATCTTAAGGTGAGTCGCGGCATTTACGTTGTAGATGTCTATGGGCTCCGGTAACCACGTGACACCAGGTGGGCCGTGAGCTCGTCCACCAAGCGTTTTTTTTTAAATCTCCATAAAAAATGATTAGCCACATGTGACGTCATCTATTGTGATTGGTGTTTGTCTAGTAAGGATTTAAACGTGATTGAATTTAAAAATGTACCATTGCATCTTCTTAGTTCTTACTTCTTAGTCCTGTTAGCAAATCCCACCCCTCCTGGCTGAGCCTTTGCTCGCCCACCTGTCCTGATGAAACTGAAAAGGCTAACTGAAAGGAATCCTTTAATCATAAAAAAATAAAAACTTCCTAGTCGGATACTCTTTGCGGAGTAGTCGTGGCTGTCAATGGACAGCTTTGCGTCTCTTCGTCACCGCTCGCTTCCAAGGCAGCCGCACGTCCAGCGACCTTCCTCCTTTGGAGACGGCTTTTGTCATTGCAAGCATATTATACTGCTCGGCTTTCGTAATACAAGAGCTTACTCTTAGTCACGCGTATTGGAGGTATCTATTAAGACTGCCTCTACTGCCAGGCCTTTTCGTAGGCATCTTCTCATCCAATCCACTCCGCTCTGTATTTGCTTATTCTATGTCCCGATCCCACATTACAGGGAGGTCTGAAGTTTGACAAGTTGCGATATAAAACAAACGTTTGTCAATGAGCTTAACTGCGAGCGAGGTTTGCGATTATGACAAGAATGTAGCACGTAAACTTCGGAAGACTATTTTATTTCGATTAGACCGTGTACTGCCTATGCCGTGTACTATGTTTAAAATTACGCACGAATGATTTCGACGGTTTTTTTCAAATTGTTTAGATGGGTAGACGAACTCACAGCCCACCTGTGTTAAGTAGTTACTGAAGCCCATAGACATCTACGACCTAAATGCGCCACCAACCTTGAGATATCAGTTCTAAGGTCTCAAGTATAATTACAGTGGCTACCCTACCCTTCAAACCGAAACGCATTACTGTGGTACCTACCCACGCGGACTCACAAGAGGTCCTACCACCAGTAAATCACAAGAGGTCTTACCACCAGTAAACGGTAAAGGAATAACGTCGTTTAACAAAAATCAGAGCCGCAAAAAATAATGTGCGCATTTACTAGGGGTAATTATTTGGAGTCATGAGACATGAAATCGGAATATCGGAGTGCTCTGAGGAATTGTTGGACATGATTCCACACATGAGTAGACTCATCACCGGAGTAGAGTTCATCCATACTACCTAGAGCCACTGCGTTCATCAACAGTGCGCTTCCAAAGATATTTTGTGCCACGTAACATCCGACTTAGGAATGAGCTCCCCTCTACGATGTTTCCCCAACGCTATGACATGCCCTTCTTCAAACGAGGCTTGTGGAGAGTATTAAACGGTAGGCAACGGCTTGGCTCTGCCCCTGACATTGCTGATATCTACGAGTGACGTTAACCACTCACCATCAGATGGGCCATATGCTCGTCCACCTATAAGGGCAATAAAAAATCTATATAGCGTGAAACAAAACCCAATATGATATTTGACGCTTACGAACTATTTTTACATTTTATCTGTGCATTTCTTCACTCGACCAATCAATATGGGGCCTTTTATGATTTTCTAGAATTTCTACGAAGTTATTACCAAGTATCGGACTAAAAATTAAATATTTTTTTATATTGTTTTTGTAGGCAGACGAGCATATGGCTCACCTAATGGTGAGTGGTTACCGTCGTCCATGGACTTCAGTAATGCCAGCGGTAGAACACGCAAGCCTCGTTTGAAGAAGGACATATCATAGTGCTCGGGAAACACCGTGGAGGGGAATTCATTCCATAGCCGGATGGTACGTGGCAAGAAAGATCTCTGGAAGCGCACTGTGGATGACCGCAGTGGCTCCAGGTAGTATGGATGAACTCTACTCCGGTGACGTATATATGAGCGAGGACATCTGTATTTTATAGCAAGACTGTTACATCCTTTAAATGCAAGAGTATTTTGAGACAGAAATAGGCAGTCCGATAACTCCTTATCAACAAATCATTTTCTCATAGAGACATGAAGAATAAATAAATAAATGAGAACAATTCACACGTGATCATCCGGTCCAAATTCCCTGTGTTATGGGTACCAGAAACCGACATAAATACTTATATACTTTTAATTATATATAAAGAGATAATAAACACCCAGACAAAGAGCAGACAAACCTATTCATCGCACGAATGTTTGCCCGATGCGGAAATCAAACCCACGACCATCGTCGCAACAGCTAGGAGCGCTAACAACTGCACCATGGAGTCAGCCGAATGATAGTGTATTTAAGCCTACTGAGTTTCTCGGCGGATCTTCTTAGTGGGTCGCGTTTCCGATTTGGTGGTAAATTCTGCGAAGCACTGCTCTTGCTAGGGCCAGTATTAGTCTGTGTTAGCAACACCTCCGGTTTGAGCGCCGTGAGCTCACCTACATGTTATGAAGCTGAAACAGCATCTCAAGGCTATCAGCATATGTAGGGAAAAAAGAAAAAGAAAAAAAGTATATTTAGGGATAAGCGATTTATTTTGAACTTTGACAGCTGCTGTCTTGTCGCAAATCGCACTTTGACTCTTGTCTTTTAAATAAGATTCGCTAAAATTAAAAGGCTACATCTCCCAAATTCATTTATTTCGTCTTAATTGCATTTTAACATTAGTCTATTTTACTATTGCAGTCGAAAATTTTAACTCTTTAAATTTTATGTAGGTAAAATTAAAAAATACTGTTTTTATGACGAATGATGATATTAAAGTGACAATATTGTTTTTTTATTTAACAGAACAACGTAAAATGAATTTTATTTCCAGAGAAATACTTATATAAGGATTAAGATATAGTGTTTTCTTGTTTTAAATTAGTTTACAGTATGGTTTGTAAGTCAATTAATTAAAGAAATAATATCGAGGAGTGATAGGCATTTCGCTTAAAACGTGACATTTATCTTTGTAACTAAATATCCGTTTTATTTGGTATTAGCATCAACAATTTGATGTTTTTAATTGAACTTAATTCAAGTTTACCCCATTCAAATGGCTGAAAAAGTGTTTTTGTTATGATATTTTACTGGTGGTAGGACCTCTTGTGAGTCCGCACGGGTAGGTACCACCGCCCCGCCTATTTCTGCCGTGAAGCAGTAATGCGTTTCAGTTTGAAGGGTGGGGCAGCCGTTGTAACTATACTGAGACCTTAGAACTTATATCTCAAGGTGTGTGGCGCATATACGTTGTGGATGTCTATGGGTTCCAGTAACCACTTAACACCAGGTGGGCTGTGAGCTCGTCCACACATCGAGGCCATAAAAAAAAAATAGTTTCCTAATTTTAAACTTTTTAATGGCTCTTCGTTAAAGTTGCGAAAATGTCGCTTAAACAAAATAACCTTTCACACCTCGATAATATCATAAAATTATACATGATTTGATATGATTTATAGAATCTATATGATTCTCTATGATTTATGTCATAAATCTTAAAAGAGCTTATAATATGATATACAGGTGACAAAAATGGTAATTTGAATATTGAAACATTAGAAGAAGAAACATTAGAAATATTAAAACATTTTTGAATATTGAAATATAAAAAACATAAAAACTGGTGAAGCAATAGCTTTTTAAGTTGTTTTTCTTTATAGAGCAACTCAGTTCGTGCTATAGTTTTACTGGGCTAAACTTTATTTTAATGTGAATAAAATAATACATTATATACAGTTTAAAATGTACAACATACTACAGCTATGATTATTGCATTCAATATTTATGTACAAAAGCTATAATTGTCGACATTACAAACTCATAATTCGAGAATACACAATGTCAGATAAACAAAGATGGCGTGATTTTTATTAATTAAATAAAATTACTTATTTTGTTCTCAAGCTTTATTGAAGAGCTGATAAAACTGAAAATCTTTTGGCGATTGGCTTCGATAATATACACACATGTTATCTACAGTTTTAAACTTCATGTCGAGATCGCCAATGCAACTTAACCTTTAAGAAACAACCCGCTGAGATTCTCGCCGGATCTACACAGTGGGTCGCTATTCCGATCCGGTGGTAGATTCAGCGAAGCACTGCTCTTACTAGGTCTAGTGTTAGCAAATACCCTCAGGTTGAGTCCGTTAGGTCACTTACCCGTCAGGGTGAAGCCAGAATAGTCCCTTAACCCAGAAGTTTTAAAGAGGTAATTTTTGGTTTAAATACTTTTTGAGCGATGTAATAAAAAAAACTCAAGCAATAGCTTTGTTCCCCAAATTTTATCTTCCATTAATAAGTTCTGATAGATCTGTGTGGACTTATAACAATAATCAATTACGCGAAAACTGCTTTGGCGGGTTATATTCGTAGCTTTTGACAATTGTTGCCCTGACAAAAGCTCGCGCCACTTTTGATATATATTAATACATTATTTACAGTACTATATTAAAAAAACTAAAACTATTGGTCACTTGTTATTGCGGAGTACGGAAATATAATATTTAAAAACACAAACACACACAGACACTCACAGCCACTGTCAACATTGTTAATTATTGTGTTTTTATTAATATATTAACTAATTAGTATCTGTGAAAATATACAAGTGTGGGAAAACCTCGGGCTCTTCCAAAAGGAATGCACGGAATTCTCAACTTCCTAACTTTTTAAAGAACGGCCATTTCTTTTTATTCTCTTTTAATCAACTTTTCGTCTAACAAACGATCTCACAATAACAAAAGACTTGGCTGTATTAAAAATTTCCTTGTGCCTCTTCGATTTGACAAAAGGTTTTTTTTTATCTTAACAATTGACATTAATTAACAGAAAAGGCGGGAACTGAGATATTTGAGAATATGTGTCTTAATTGAGATTCTATTGAGGTGGTGGCTTTTCTGCTAGAATTTTACCGGCGCCCATAGACGCATGTTAGATGGTTTCATCCACCGAAATAATATCAAGATCTTGATTTATTTCTGTGGTTTCATCCATTTCATCATATTATTATATTTATTTAAGTTACTATAATAATATCTCTATTAGATAATTTTTCCAATGTTCTTCGGTACATTAATTGTAAATGCCCCTTTTTTATTCAAATTTCTATTTCATAGATAACAATTAGTTTATATTTGTATTTTTTGTTTGAATATTTCTCGTATAAAATTGCTTCTCAGAGATATTTCGTAAGACTTTCAATTGTCATACACATAGTTCTTAACTTATTGTCATAACGCACCTGTAGGATTGAAGTGTCTTAACTTTTTTTTAAGAAAACGAATTTTATACCTTTAACGATATTTAAAACATTATAAATTTTCAAAGCAAAACCGGCCTATCCCTATTTTGACCCCTAAATAACAGATGGCTTTATGAACATTATTTTGCGGGTATTGTTTTTGCCTACGAAACAGTGTAAAAGTAAATTCGGTCCTCATTATCTCCATACTATGGTAAGATGACGTCACTTTGGCGCTGACGGCCTCAATTCTTCAATTATATTTTTGGCGCTTACTCAATTCTCATCATCCTCCTGTCCTTCTCCCAGTCACCCGTTGTTGGCGCAGCTTTCTCCTTCCATACTCCTCTATCATATACCATTACTTCGCTCACTCCCCTCTTACACATATCGTCTTTCACGCAATCCATCCATTTCTTTTAGGTCTACCTCTTCTTCTAAAGTCTTTATACATAAAGCTCTGTTAATAACTAACCACACATTTCATTCCACTTCACATGTCATAAGCCACTGCAACTAAAAAATTATTCTATTTTGAATATAGTATTCAGTGATGTAGTAAATATTTTGTTTTTTTTTAAGCAATATTATCGTTTAGCGCATAACACACACATGATAATCTTAGATTGTGGCTACTGTTACATAAAATCCTCAAATTAACCTCACGCAATATATTAACTAAACTGGCACTTAAATTACACACTTAAATTATATACAATTGTATTCGTTAAAGAAAATAAATAAACAAACTATTTGGTATCAAAAAAAATTATACGATATCACTTTTAAAATTAATTATTTAACTTATTATATACGGACACGATATGTAATGATAATCGAATATTACATTAAATACATTTTGTTACATCAAATATATAATATTGTAGTTTGTCGCCATTAAGCAGTAGTATTGCTTTCCAGATTGTAGGGTAGGGCGACCGCTGCATTATATATTAAATTTTATTATAGTAAAAAATTGAAAGAAGTGAAACTTATTTTGCGGTGTGTAGTATTGTGGTCTTCTTCATTTTTCATCCTTGAATCTCTTGTTATAGGGAATGCTGTGTATAAGAGAAACGACCTAGCTCGCTTTGTCCTTTCCCTCTCCACGGTCGAGTGTTTCGCGAGACGCTCTGTCTATTTTCTCACTCTCGCTCGTCCTAAATTGTATCTTTTCTCTCTAGCCGTAACGAATCTGTCACGAGTTAAATTTTACTCTCAACCAGCCTAAAGAAGTTCCACTTCAAAAACAACATTTAAAAAAAACGTGAAGTAACTTCAGCAAGAACTTCTCGAGCTAACAGTTCCAGCATCGAACATTCTTGTCAAAGATTAAATCCATTTATTTCTCATACGTGGCCTTCGTCATAATCATACAATATTAACCCTTTTAGTGCTAAGCTTATTTTCACATAATTTGTAGAGGATTTTTGAAAAAAAAAAACGTACCTTAAAAACAATAAATATGAAAATCAATACTAAATTCACAGAAACACAATTTTAAATGGTTATTTATAATTGTTCTTAATACCTACAATCGAACTGCGCAACAGTCGCTATATCGACGCTCGGCACTTTATACGCATCATCTATCGACGGCGCGCGCTATAAGGGTTAATATGCAACAAATTAGAACCGCATTACGCTATTACCAGCTTCGAATAATTTTGCATTTAATGTGAATGACATCTGTTGATTCTGAGATCTCCCCACCCTTCAGGCTGGAACAGACGGTGGCACAAACCGATGAGGAATCACAGGCGTTACCACTACCATATGATGGATCCCTTCCTTCTTCTTCCCATACAACGTATCAAATACCTCCTTGCTTCACGTCATTACGAATTCTCCCGATCCGTTAACGGTGCTTTTAGGCACCACAAGCACCGGTCACCGTCCTCGCCGAACCCGTCGCTTGAGATGAAGGGCTTGACGCATAAATTAACCCAAAGACACAGCCCACTGAGTTTCTCGCCGGATCTTCTCAGTGGGTCGCGTTTCTGGTCCGGTGGTAGTTTCTGCGAAGCACTGCTCTTGCTAGGGCCAGTGTTAGGAACACTCCGGTTTGAGCCCCGTGAGCTCACCTATACGTTAGGGTGAAGCTGAAATAGGCTCTCAAGGCTATCAGCATAGGTAGGAAATAATAATAAAAAATCCTTCTTTACACGGGAATGATTACGCACAAAAGGCATTGTCTAAATCTTTCGGCGCTAGCCCACATACACATCCGCACCGAGAATTACGCTATCTTAATGCCTCCTCACATTTCTGCACTTGACTTAATACCCTGCCTATTCTCTCGTGTAGAACCTTCGAGTTCTTCTCCGGCAACGCGGGCAGTACATCCCTGACTACAGCGCTATTTCGCAAATGGAACATATCACTCAATTTCGCGCCAACATCCTGTTTATAATGTAGTCGCTTTAAAGCGTCTATGGTACTTTTGCGGAACACACACAAACTGTCCAACAGCAGGCTGTGGTATACGTTGTATTTCTTCAGGAGCCTATAACCGTGCAGAAGACCAGACTCGTTGTCGAGGAACACCAAAAGACCGCTGTCCATCTTCTTGGCCAAATTATGGGCCGGCCCGTTCATAATGTTCTCGTTCCATTGATAATTAAACAAGTTATTGACTATCCTGTCCAAATTGGCGGTTAAATAATCAAACACAATCAAGTCCGACCACTGAGCTAGCTCCAAGAACGACTTAACTGTTTTGTCGTTCAGTCTCATATCGATTCTGCTAAACTTTTCGATGTTTTTCGCTTTACTTCTCACGTCTTTAATCCTCATTTTCTCTATTAATAGCTCTTTCGTGATGTCGCTAGTTTCGTTCTCTTCGTTCGACATATTGTAAACGTCGATTTTGTTCAAGTGGCGCGTCGAGGACTTGAAAACGTCCGGTATGTGAGCTGGTTCCAAGCTAGGCACGTACTGTGTCAGTACTATCGCGCGGTTCCTGCTCCATTTAGCGGCCGCTATGTCGTTGACCACGTTCCTCCACAGTTTGTCTTTCAGATCGACGATCTTGACCACCGAAGGGGCGAGATTAGTCAGGTTCAGCAACCTGCCGACGTAGAAGCTGAATATTTCGCCTTGAATTTGATCGGTGTTTTGTCTGTAGCGAACGCAGGCTCTGGTGCCGTCCCGGAATGTTACCAGTCGATTTTGCATCCTGCCGCAGCCGATTTCCATCTTAACTACCTCGCTGCTGCCGACGTATCTCTCCCAGAGCTCCGCGCTGTTCTCTCCATAGCCCTGCGGCATGGAGTTCTCGATTTCGGGACCCCAATAAACGTTATCATACAAAACGGTGTTCTCGTTTGGCGTCCGTGGAAAATTCACATTTGTTCCTTTGTTATCTTTCAATATGTCCCGCAGATCGTCGTTCAAATGTTTCGGGTATATTTGTCTATTGAAATCAGAGCGTTGGTTGTTTACGAATGCGACTCCTGTATACGAGACGTTTGCTGTATCCAAACGCCTTCCTTGTCTAGCTTTAGTAATCCTGTCCGTCTGTCTTTTAGGGTCCGGCCTCGTGATGAGGACTCCAATGGAGAGACCAAGCACAAAACTGATCAGCACGCTCAATAAACAGTAAGAGTATATGGAGTAAGCCCTGTACTTTTCTTTGATGTCCGAATCATCGAGGACCTTCACCGCTAATTCTTCTACTGCGGCCAATCTCGCATGCTTTCGGTCATTCGTTTGTAGATTCTCCATTACGATAGCAGGTTGCAGGATTTTCTATTTCGGTATCTGTAACAAAGATATATAATAATCAGTTTTGAAAGCCAAATTAATGGATAGTCAATATTTTAAGGTGGTAGGACCTCTTGTGAGTCCACATGGGTAGGTACCACCACCACCACCACCCTGCCCATTTTTGCCGCGAAGCAGTAATGCGTATCGGTTTGAAGGGTGGGGCAGCTGTTGTAACTATACTGAGACCTTAGAACTTATATCTCAAGGTGTGTGGCGGCATTTACGTTGTAGATGTCAATAAGCTCCAGTGTAGTTACTGGTGTGGCTAACAACAGGTGGACTCTGAGCTCGTCCATCCATCTGAGCAATAAATAAAAATAAAAATTTACACGGCGTTATGCATGTAATAATATCGTTCATACACCAATATTGAGTAGGTACCAAGCGATTTATATTAAAACTAATGCGAGAATAATTTGATAATATTGGTGCGATGTGTTTGAAAAGAAAGACGGCTATCACTCAAGGATCATTGTCTATTGAGAGCGATGTCTTAGGATTCATATTGTAATCAGATACGAAATAAAACCTCGTTCAAAAACAATTTTGTTCGACCTTTTGTCGGGAGAAAGTCGTCGAGTCCCACTGGTAACATCAAAAATTGGACTAAAACGAAGGCAGATTGATCTGCTCCTGACATCCTACCAGCAGTCTTCAGTCTGCGGTGACCAGTACGGAAGGCAGCGGCTTGGCTCTGCCCCTGGCACTGCTGAAGTCCATGGGCGACGGTAACCACTCACTATCAGATGGGCCGTATGCTCGTCTGCCTACAAGGGCAATAAAAAAAAACCATAACACTTGAGACACGCCAAAACATAATTACATTGTAAAAGCCGTGTGGTAATTGTGTTTACAATGCGACAGTCGATTTTTGTCAAAAATCCTATACAAAAAGGAAATTCGTATTAATGTTACACAGAGAAATGATGATCATATTTAAACGAACGCATAACCAAAGAATGTTTTAGTGTTTATTAACGCGTCACTCACACTGGACTCCTGAACAGCTTCTTTTAATTAGGCAGTCTTTTCCCCTTTTTTTTTCACAGGAGAAAATCGCCGGATCCCCACCCGCACGGCAGGTGGGGTATGTGGGAGTCGAACCTCACCAAAAACTCCTGCCGCTCACAGCTGGCGCCCTACCCCGGACCGGGCGGGAACCCAGTCGGAGCTATTGAGACGGCGGGACAGGGTTTACGCAGAGCATATTACATCCATCCAGTCTTTTCCCCTACCTAATTATTGGTAGTCTAAAGGACTATTTCAACTTCGCGCGGAACGATAGGTTAGCTCACGGAGGTCAACCAGAGAAAATTGCTAACACTAGCCCTAGCAATGCTTCGCTGAATCTACAACCGAAACGGAATCGCGACCCATTGAGAAGATCCGGCTTGAAACTAAATGGATTACACACAGGCAGATTAGACGCACCCATTTACATGATCTGTGTTGAAACGTAAAGATTATTGGGTTTATATATAAATATTACGTTATACTAACGCGATATTACTGGTGGTAGGACCTCTTGGAGTCAGCACGGGTAGAAACCACCACCCCGCCTATTTCTGCCGTGAAGCAGTAATCGGTTTGAATGGTGGGGCAGCCGTTGTAACTATACTTGAGATCTTAGAACTTATATCTCAAGGTGGGTGGCGCATTTACGTTGTAGATGTCTACTACTTCACACCAGATGGGCTGTGAGCTCGTCCGCTCATCTAGCCAATAAAAAAAAAGGAAGTACCATTGTAAAGTTAAAAAGTGTTTGATAAAACGGTTTTTGCCTAATAATTAAAAGTGTATTTTTACTAATTATGGTAGGGCATCTTGTGAGCTTGCGCGGATTGGTAGCATTACCCTAATTTTTTTCTGCCGCGAAATTGTAGTGACTCGTGATATTTACGCCGTTAACAACACTTAACACCAAGTGAGTCATAAACTCGTTCACGTAATAGTTACTATAATAAAACTTATAGCATTTACTAGTGGTAGGACGTCTTGTGAGTCCGCACGGGTAGATACCACCGCCCTGCCTATTTCTGCCGTGAAGAAGAGATGCGTTTCGGTTTGAAGGGTGGGGAAGCTGTTGTAACTATACTGAGGCCTTATAAGTCAAACCTCAAAGTGAGTGGCGAAATTTACGTTGTAGATGTCTATGGGCTCCTGTAACCACTAAAAATCAGGTGGGTCGTGAGATCGTCCACCGCCCTATGCAATAAAAAAAAAACAGAAATTACGTGTCATTTTAGTTGTATTGTCATTGGCATTTGTACACAGATGTTTGTTTTTAGTTTTGTTGATAGTCGAAATATGAATAAATACGATATCTTTCTCTTTCTTTCTGACAACCAAATACCCCACTCTGCTTACGTTAATATCTTCTAAGGATTCGTATAAGTGATACTGAAATACTTCCTGGTGTTGTAGAGAAACAGTTTCCGTGTATATAGGTGCCCATTTAAATTTGAACAAAAAAAGCTATATTAAAATGCAGCGTCTTCGAACGCCAGTGCGTAACGCTAACAAGGTCGAACTCAACTAGAAAGAGAAAAAAGATAACGCAGTACGACAAAAAAAGCACACTCAAATTCTTCAATAATAAAAATAAGTATTTCTAAAGAGCTGCTACAAGCAAACACTTTTATTTTTATTCGGTTATACAAGTTTTCGTTTAAAATATATTTTTGCCAGAGTGGATAAGCAATTTTACTCTACACTAACTAGAGATTTCTTGCCGTTGCCCACGGACATCGTTCGCAGCTAAGAACTATTTGAAGGGACGCGAACTGTTGGAGTACTAGCACGAGAGAAAATTGATCTCTGAGAATGCGTCATAAAGCACAATGGATATTCGAATCATGGATATACTTCGATAGCGACACAATGTATCATAGTTTTGGTAGTCGTGGCTTACTAATGCAAACTCAAAAGTAATCGAAGCTTAGGGAACTATGTAATGAAACTAAAACAAAGGCGAATATAAAACTGGTTTCATTTATATAAAGAGGCTAATGATGATGCACCTTGATAAAAAAACGCGTATATTTTCTCTCTCGCTCTTCCTAAATTTTATCTTTTCGTTCTAGCCGTAACGGATCTGTCGCGAGTTAAATTTTACCCTCAACGCTGTTAAAGAAGTTTCAGTGAAGGCTTCAGAGAAGACCCGACAGAAGTGATAACTTAAACTAATCTATGTTTAACTATTGATTATTGAAATTGTTTAAATTGAGAAAACTTAGATTATTACTTAAATTTTATGTACATTAATATGATAATGTAAAGAAAATCGTAACAAAATTCAAAAATATATGTAGGTATATAAGTAGAAGTCACATACGTTCTCAGTGCTGCTGTCGCATGCGTGACAGAGAAAAAGAAGCCAGACAGACTGGCACCGGAACGCAAAACGTAACGAAGCGTGTTACCCTTGGTAGAGGGCCGAACCTCCTACGAGGTCCCCGCGCAAAAAGGGCGCGCGGGGTATGTGAGACTCAACGATCTGCATGGTGTTGTGAGCAGACCGCGGGCCCAAGGATTTTAGGACCCATCCACTAAACGACTCCCCTGCACTCTTACACTCGACGTCCGATCCCCTCCGAGGTCAGAACCCGGATGAGGTAGGGGGGCTACCGCGGTCAACACTACAACCAGACGGCGCGGCTCACCCCAAGGACGCCCAGCCGACGGAGCCTTCGAGGCGAATCGAAGGCTCTGAAACGTCGGCCGTCTCGGTACGGCAGCCCGTCGGGCCGCCCAGACGGTGCCGCTGGTGTCCCGGAATACCCCGCTGGACCAGAACCAGCCTGCCGGGTCGGGACGCGATACACCGTCGACCGGTCGCTCTATTCACTCCACGGCAGCGCGCTAGAGTGCTGGTAGCGCGCCGCGCGGCCTCTCCCCCTCAGGTCGCCCCTTGACCTTCACCGGGGAAGCGTGTTACCCTGCCATAAGAAGTTATCATTTCAAAATTAATGAAATGAAACGACCGTGCGTGATTTATTTCCATCTATTTTGATATACTAGATTAAGTAAACATTACATGTTAGATTAACAATATAATTATTACTACCAAAAAAAAAATCATGCAACTTTTTAAGTATTATTTATAAACAAAAAACTTGGTTGTATCACCTCTGTGGATACCGCAAGATCGTGTGGGCGGAGCGGAGCAACGTTAACATCTAAACTGAGGTATCCCTAATTGATATATTAGTTAAACTAACCACATAATTGTTGGTTTGTTTAACAAATTGATGTACCATAAAAGCCCCGTACTGAAGTGCGCCGAGGAGTTACAGGTGTAGCTCAATTATTGATTGCCACAAGACGAGTTTGAGTTCCAGTTGATGGTATGCGGGCATTTTTGAGTGCCAATTAATAAGCGGGAAACAAGCCAGCCACGGAAACGGATTTGGCAGCTGTTTTTTTTTATTTTTTATTGCTTAGATGGCTGGACGAGCTTACAGCCCACCTGGTGTTAAATGGTTACTGGAGCCCATAGACATTTACAACGTAAATGCGCCACCCACCTTGAGGTATAAGTTCTAAGGTCTCAGTATAGTTACAACGGCTGCCCCACCCTTCAAACTGAAACGCATTACTGCTTCACGGCAGAAATAGACAGGGCGGTGGTACCTACCAGCGCGGACTCACAAGAGGTCCTACCACCAGTGATTACGCAAATTATAATTTTGCGGGTTTGATATTTATTACACGATGTTATTCCTTCACCGTGGAAATCAATCGTGAACATTTGTTAAGTACGTATTTCATCAGAAAAATTGGTACCCGCCTGCGGGATTCGAACACCGGTGCATCGCTACATACGAATGCACCGGACGTCTTATCCTTTAGGCCACGACGACTTTAAACTATTGTTATATTGTGTGTATATTGTCGGAACATAGTGCTTATTTGGATTCGTTGAGCTTCGCAGTGCGTTCCCAACGATCGTTCAAACCAAGCACGACTTGGCTCCATGACTAAACACCTTCTAGTTCTAAGCATACTTCCATAAACGAGGCCTGAATATCCCTTAGCTATGAGCAGAAGATTGGCTGTCCTGGGATTGCTGTTGTCCATGAGCAATCCTTTGTGATATGCAAAGAAGGTCCTGAACGTAGCTAATGTGGAATTGGGTGCGGAATGTTAGGCATTCAGCTCCAAGCTGCAGGCCTATCTCATGAAACCGGAAGAACCAGCCATAGTGGCCACAGGCCGAGTCTCAATTCTACAACTTTTGTGGCTACAGACGCGGAACATAAACTTATTTTTCTTCCACTTGCTCTTATCCCACATTATGTGGGGTTGGAGCAGCGTATCTGCTTATCAAGCTGTTAGGGATTTTCCGGGAAGAACGACAACTCACCTTGGGCTATGACTCCAGTAGAATACCCATTGTAAACTGTCAAAGGGACTTTATCTCTTTCTTCTTCTGATATTTCTTTTGGTATTTCCATTGGTATTTCCCATTTCGCGCATCATATATTTTGCGATTTCGATTTTTAGATTCGTCTGCTATGTATGTACCTAGGTTCAGCAGGGTATAACTCGTACATCTTTACGACTGCTCCGTGGGCGGACAGAGACATTGCTTAAGGACACCCACATTTATTTATCGGCATTGCTCTTAGTCCCCAGCCCACCTGAAGCTGATATGAAACACCGGAGGATGAATAAGTTTTCCAAGATCCTATTACTAAAATAACTATGTAGACTTTTGTGTGGTCACCTCAATCGAGAGCAGGCGAGATTTTGTTAACCCGAGCCCTGAATGATCAAGGGTAGCAGCTCCAATTTGGCCATGTTTATGCCTTTCTCATTTGATTTTGCTTATAAAATATGTTTTATATATGTACATCCTGTAACATAACTAAGCTCTTAGCATCTTTTTTGTATTGCTTAGATGAGCGGATGAGCTCACAGCCCACCTGGTGTTAAATGGTTACTGGAGCCCATAGACATCTACAACGTAAATGCGCCACCCACCTTGAGATATGAGTTTTTTTTATGATTGAAGGATTACTGGTGGCCCGGAGGCAAGATATAAGTTCTAAAGTCTCAGTATAGTTACAACGGCTGCCCCACCCTCCAAACCGAAAGACACTACTGCTTCACGGCAAAAATACGCAGGGCGGTGGTACCTACCCGTGCGGACTCACAGGAGGTCCTACCAACGGAAAAGATATAACAAGCAACGTCTTGTTTAGGGGGACAAGATGAAGAAGTGTCCGTCCGAATTGGAAATGATATGATTAAAGCAGCTTTAAACAGAGTAAAGTGTGCCGGGTTGAAGTGAAGTGTAGCAGTTTATGGCGCTAATTTTAAAATCCTTCCACTTGCTACTGTGGCGCCATCCTAATTGGCTAATTTTCAGCGGACACTTTTTAATACCCTTAGCTGGAGCTCCTTACTTCTACTCTCCATACTCTAAGAGCTACATATATTCCCTTTGAAGCAAAGATATCTCAAGAATTCCACGGCACTCTTCGCGACATTCATAAACAGCCTCGTCAAGCGAAAACCTTCAAAATGACAGCTGACATAATGACACATCGTTTTTGAAACTGTCAAAACTGACGTAAGTCCGCCGAGATCCTTTGCCGATTAAAAAACGTAAACTGATCCATCAATATCGAGGTAAACCGCTGGAGACGGATGGCTGTAAAAAAAAAACCTTCTTAACTTTAAAGCAACAAGAACTAATATCAGGTAATTTAGGTTTCAGATCATAGCCTAAACGCTTTAAGGATGACAATCGTATAATCTACATATTAATACGTGAAGCAAAAACTTTGTACCCTTTTTTACGATCGCGCGCTCGGAGGAGTATGAAATTTCCCACACTTATAGAGAATATAGAGAAGGAGTGCATAATGCTAATATTTTTTTTATAATTATGCATAAAAAATTCATGATATCAATAAAAAAAACATTCACACACTACCATGTATTTGACACTCACACGCATTATTTTGTTTATTGTTTAATATCTGTGATCAAATTGAAAATTGATTTTGATGTCGTTTAAATGTCGCGTGTTAAGCGAAATGTCCCTTAAACCAAATAAAACCTTTCAACCCTCAATCCTAAGCACATTATTATATCGATGCAATTCCTTAACAAATTCATTTTTTCGCCCAAAATTAATTTCGTTTATAAAAAAAAACCTTTTTTGCTTCATGATTACGTACGAAAAATGTAATTAAAAATAAACTAAAAACATCGGTAGCGATAATTCGATAAATGTACATAATTTTTTTGTTGTTTCTTTCCGGCGACTGACTTGCGACGAACGAAGCGTGATTGTAAAACGCGCTATATTATTATTATTATTATTTATCCTACCTATGCTGATAGCCTTGAGAGGATATATCAGCGTTACCCTAGCGTGTAGGTGTACTCACGGGGTTCAAACCGGAGGTGTTGCTAACACTGGCCCTAGCAAGACCAGTGCTTTGCTGAATCTATCATCGGAAACGCGACCCCCTAAAAAGATCCGACGAGAAACTCAGTGGGGTGCCATATTGTTGTTATTTGAGTGGAGTTACACCGGACACCGTCTTCGTCGAACCCGTCGCTTGCGATGAAGGACTCGACAAGCGACTTAACCCACAGACACAGCCCACTGAGTTTCTCGCCGGATCTTCTCAGTGAGTCACGTTTCCGATCCGGTGGGACATTCTGCGAAGCACTGCTCTTGCTAGGGCCAGTGTTAGTAACACTCCGGTTTGAGCCCCGTGAGCTCACCTACATCATGTTAGGGCGAAGCTAAAATAGCCTCTCAAGGCTATCAGTATAGGTAGGAAATCCAATCACTGAATTTATACGACGCTCGTAATCATCTAAAGATAGATTTTAGTTGGATGTTTAAGCCGGATTTGTAAATTTTAGATGCGGATAGATTGTCACCGGCTATAAAAGACAGCGAGAGCATGCTTTTGCTTTTTGTCACCGTACTTACTGATCGTGACGAGTGGCTCATATCATCTGCTCGAAGTCTCTCGGTGGGTCGCGATTGGCAAAATAAGGGCTCTTAGGTAAGGGGGTATTTTTGCCCCAGAATGGGCTGATATCTTCATGTGAGAGGATGTGAGAGCTATTCGTCAAACATCGGCTCACTAGTGGTAGGACCTCTTGTGAATCCGCGCTGGTAGGTACCACCACCCCGCTTATTTCTGCCGTGAAGCAGTAATGCGTTTCGGTTTTAAGGGTGGGGCAGCCGTTGTAACTATACTTGAGACCTTAGAACTCAAATCTCAAGGTGGGTAGGGCATTTTACGCTGTAGATGTCTATGGACTCCAGTAACCACTTAACACCAGGTGGGCTGTGGGCTCGACCACCCATCTACGCAATAAAAAATAAATAAAAAATATATATAAATCGAGATTGTTCTAGATGTTCGTCGCAAGTCAGTCGTTTTAAACAAAATACATACACGCATTAGCGCACGGCGTTGCTCGCGGCATAAAAAGCGCAGGTATACCGGAGCGACCGATACGATATAGACTTTTAGTACGGTTCGCAGAATAAATACTTTTTATTTTATTTTAATTGCACAAATATGAGCTGTATTACCAATGCCAAATTATAAAATGCGTAATTACTGGTGGTAGGACATCTTCTGAGTCCGCACGGGTAGGTACCACCACCCTGCCTATTTCAGCCGTGAAGCAGTTATTGTTTGAAGGGCGGGGCAAGGCATTTACGTTGTCTATGTCTATGGGCTCCACCAGGTAGGCCATGAGCTCGTCCACCCAACTAAGCAATAAATAAATAAAAGGACATCATTTTGTCCCACGCTCGTCTTGAATCATGAGTTCGAAGACTCAATTTTATTCCTAACACAAACACGTGACTGCTTCTTGGCAGAAATAGGCGGGGCGGTGGTACCGACCCGTGCGAATTCAGAAGACGTCCTACCACCAGTGAAAATGTGATTTTAAATGGTTAAGTACGGCCTATGAATCGACCATATGAATGTGGATTTGAATGCATAGTATTTCCGATAGTCAGCGGCTTGGATGGGTACTGGACGTCTATGGATCATGGACATCATGGGTCTATCATATACACTATTAGAAAAAAAAATATTTTTATTGTTTCTCCTGCTGACCGTACCCGATATCTGAGTAAAGAATTTTTCGAATGCCCAACTCGGTCCGATGTTATCAGTCTCCGGGTTCGATTCCCGGCAACCGGTTCTGTGTAGGACGTCTCTATTTCCTCGGAAAGAGACGAGAACTAGAATCAGGCGGGACAATCGCCCGGGCGACTCAATTATATATCCGTGTCTTAACGCTATGATTTGAATATATAAGGTCACCCAAACGGAATATGAGACACGAAGAGAAAGCTCTTAGGCCGCTTTCAGACTACATTATAATATAATACCACATAGTATACCCGATCCATTAACGGTGATATTAGGTACAAAAGGCACCGGTCACCGTCCTCGCCGAACCCGTCACCTGCGACGAAGGGCTCGGCGAGTAAATTAACCCACAGACACTGCCCACTGAGTTTCTCGCCGGATTTTCTCAGTGGGTCACGTTTCCGATCCGTTGGTAGATTCTGCGAAGCACTGCTCTTGCTAGGGCCAGTATTAGCAACACATGCGGTTTGAGCCCCGTGAGCTTACCTACACGTCAAGGAGAAGCTGAAATAGCCTCTCAAGGCTATCAGCATAGGAAGGAAAAAAACAACGTCGAAGTTGTTACACTAGAGTTTGTATGACAAAATTCGCCCAGTCTCTCCGAGTAAAAGCAGTATAAAATATTAATCCTAAACGAATGAGCTGCGTAATCCGAAACTGCCGGCGTCTTGTTATTCTTGACATTACGGCTCGAACGTACTCGTATTGTGTGTCGTGTCGTGAACTATTAACTAGGGGCACGTTGGCCCTTGCAAGGACTCTTTGGATCGTTTTCAATTTTGTGACCGTAAAAAGTAACGATTTCATGAATTTAAACTCTCCCTAATTTTCCATTCTTTTGTATTGTCGTAAGCGAGATTCAGGCATTTGTCAAATATCTTGTGTTGTACTACCGTGGCTACCACCACAGAGATATCAGCGTCACTCATAAGCCACAGCAAGGGCAGTCCTCAAAATTTCCATTGATTGATTGTGCCTATCAGGAAACGCCGTAGAGGTTTTTATGTGGTCAAAACCCCGATGGCACGCGACCGGATCTCCGGGTCCAAAATTATTATCAAATAATTACGGTAAGCAGTGGCTTGACTCTGGCCCTGGCATTGCTGAAGTCCATGGGCGATGGTAACCACTCACCATCAGGTGGCTCGTATGCTCGTCTGCCCACAAGGGCAATAAAAAAAAATAAGGCATATAACTGTCAGCTGCCTTCCGATGCTATAATATGTTGCTATGGATTGAGGCCCTAAACAACTCATTACGGATCCTCCCGATCCATTAATGGTGCTTTAAGAACCTCAAACACCGGTCACCGTCCTCGCCAAGCCCGCCGCTTGCGCCGAAGGGCTTGACAAGTACTTAAATTAACCCACTGAGTTTCTCGCCGGATCTTCTCAGTGGGTCGCGTTCCCATCCGGTGGTAGATTCTGCGAAGCATTGCTCTTACTAGGGCCAGTGCTAGCAACACCTGCGATTTGAGCCCCGTGAGCTCACCTACACGCTAGGGCAACGCTGAAATAGCCTCTCAAGGCTATCAGCATAGTTAGGGAAAAAAATGGATTGAGTTGAGTAATCTGTTATTATGGATTAAGACTGACGGAGTGCTGGCTAAGATTAGATCGTAGAGGAGTCGTAAGACCTATGGCCCAGTGGACTGGATAGTCAAGACGGCTGGACGTGGATGAGAATAGCAGGCGAACTAACGTTATAGTATAAAAATAGGAGACCAATGCCCAGCAGTGGGTATCAACGGACAAAAGATATATATGGATTAAGAAGGGTGGACGAGCTCACGGCCCACCGGGTGTTAAATAGTTACCGGAGCCCATAGACATCTACAATGTAAATGCCGCCACCCAGCTTGAGATATAAGTTGTAAGGTCTCAGTATAGCTGCCCCACCCTTCAAACCGAAACTGCTTCACGGCAGAAATAGGCACGGCGGTGGTACCTACCCGCGCGGACTCACAAGACGTCCTACCATCAGTAATAACGCAAATTATAATTATGCAATTTTAATTTTTACTACACGATGTTATTCCTTCACCGTAGAAGTCAATCGTGAGCATTTGTTAAGTACGTATTTCATTAGAAAAATTGGTACCCGCCTGCAGGATTCGAACACCGTTGCATCGACAGATACGAATGCACCAGACGTCTTATCCTTTAGGCCACTGTAATTATCAAAGTATACTGGTGTTTTCAGGACACAAAGCTCGCGTCGGCCGTGCTCGGAGGCTCCGAAGAATCTTTGCGATGTCGGAAAGACGAAAAATCACATAAGACGTGCTTAATGAAATTGTCGGATGTACAAAAACATATGAACAATTAAGTTCGGAGCAAAACGGAGTAATTGTAGAACGTCGCCAGTTCTAAGAACGAATACCTGCGGAACAAAAGCATTCCTCAGTCATTAGTTGAGCCATGGGTTTTTGTGAGGCTCCTCGAGGAATTAGGGGCGAAATTTTGAATCTCACAGAGCTGCCATCTTAGGTATTCTTCATCAAACGACAGCGGCTCGCTCCAGTTGTCAAACTTCTTGATGCAAACAGCCTCTTTTTATAGTTGCAGACCGGAGAACGGGTCATAGGACGCAGAGCCATAACTTATGTCTCGAGTTTATCTTATCTTTATAATCAATATCAATATATCAATACGTGAAGCAAAAATTTTGGTATCTCTTTTTAAGAAAATTGCGTGCATGAAATTTCCCACACTTATAGAGTATACCTAGTCAGGTCATAAGTATTGTCACACAGTAAAAACTTTTCTTTTAGAATGCTGGCCACAAAAAAGTTTATTGAACCCGAATTTCGAATTGTTCATGAAAATAAAAATAGTATACGTTTAGAATTTTACTCATTTTTAAATATGGAGTGGACGCTTAAAGAAGACCGTGTTGCAGTTATTGCGTTGCATCGTTGCGGTTACGCGCCAATTCAAATTTTTAACATACTGAAAAATTTGAATATAACCAAAAGATTCGTTTATCGTACCATCAAACGATACAATGAAGACTCTAGTGTAGATGACAGGTCAAGAAGTGGTCGCCCTCGGTCTGTTAGGACTCCAGCAGTGATAAAAGCTGTGAAGGCGCGAATTCAAAGAAATCCCAAACGTAAGCAGAAACTGTTGGCCCTTCAGATGGGGTTAAGCAGAATCACGGTGAAAAGGGTGTTAAATGAAGACTTAGAGCTTCGGGCATATCGAAGAAAAACAGGACATCGTTTAAATGCTCGTCTAATGGACCTGAGACTGAAGAGATGCCGCGCTTTGTTGAAGCGGTACGCGGGAAAAAAATATCGGGAAATTCTTTTTTCGGATGAAAAAATTTTTACCGTAGAAGAGAGCTACAACAAACAAAATGATAAGGTGTACGTACACAGTAGTGAAGAAGCGAGCAACCGTATTCCGCGTGTCCAACGAGGTCATTTTCCATCCTCGCTCATGGTATGGTTGGGAGTTTCTTATTGGGGCTTAACAGAGGTATATTTTTGTGAGAAAGGTGTAAAAACGAATGCAGTTGTGTATCAAAATACAGTCCTGACGAACCTTGTAGTACCTGTTTCTCATACCATGTTCAATAACAGGCACTGGGTATTCCAACAAGATTCGTCGCCAGTTCATAGAGCGAAGAGCACACAAGACTGGCTGGCGGCGCGTGAAATCGACTTCATCCGGCACGAAGACTGGCCCTCCTCCAGTCCAGATTTGAATCCGTTAGATTACAAGATATGGCAACACTTGGAGGAAAAGGCGTGCTCAAAGCCTCATCCCAATTTGGAGTCACTCAAGACATCCTTGATTAAGGCAGCCGCCGATATTGACATGGACCTCGTTCGTGCTGCGATAGACGACTGGCCGCGCAGATTGAAGGCCTGTATTCAAAATCACGGAGGTCATTTTGAATAAACTTTAGTGTCATAAGAATCTATGTTTTATTAAGTTCATTTTGGTATGAATGGTTACATAATGAATAAACTTGTTTCAATTATTTTACATTAAACATGTGACAGAATTTATGACCTGACTATGTATAGAGATGGAAGATGGAGTGCAGAATGTTAATATTATTTTTAATTATGCATAAAAAAGATGTACATTAAATCAATAAAGACAACATTACACACACTACCATATATTTGACACACACACATATTTATATACTCTTTGTTTATTGTCAAACTTTTGTTATTGTTTAAAGTCTGTGGTCAAATAGAGAATAGATTAATATTATTTGTCTATAGTGTAGTCTTGGTCAAACAGAATAGATTAATATTGTTTGTCTATACTTCTATATAGGCGAAATCTGTGATTAAAGAAGTATTTGACTATAGAAACTTAATAATGTTTAAACTTATAATTTCAAAGAATTTTAGTCGAATTTCGACTAATGGGGCTTTATAAACTGGTAATCTTAACTTATCTCAGCGGGGCGAGCCGATATTCATTTTATGATGACCATGGGCTCCCGAAATCACCGCTACATGGGCCGTCACAAATCAAGTACTCATAACAATAAAGGTACAAGCTTAGATAATAAAAAAACAACCGTGAGAAGCTGTCAATTGGATGAAGCTTCGCTTGGTTGTCTCTACAAAAGCTCTTTTTTCGTATCGTCGTGACTCCTGACCCGTTTAGGCGGTGTCACGCTTCCAATTCAGCGGGGCAGGCCGCGATTTGTTCCCGAAAACCATACCCATTGTTTAGTGGTCCGATCACACGACTTCATATACCCATTGTTTATATTATGTGCGTGCACGAGGGATCTGAAGGCGGCTGAGTCTGCGCTGGTACCTTAAGACTAACTCACTTCCTAACCCTTGCATCAGCCCGCTGAGTTTCTCGCCGGATCTTCTCAGCGGGTCGCGATTCCGATCCGGTAGTAGATTCATTCGCAAAGCAATTGCTCTTGAGAGTTTAGGTCTCCTTCGCAAGCGCTCGGGCAGCTGTTAGCAAATCCCACCCCTCCTGGTTGAGCCTTTGCTCGCCCACCTGTCCTGGTGAAACTGGAAAGGCCTCCGGGCCACCAGTAATCTTTCAATGATATACTTAAAAAAAACACCACTTCTGAAGCGAAGCAACATCTGGAATCGTCTCTAAGTTGTCATCACGAGAATCGAAAGTGTAGTATCCGTAAATAGCCATAATTCATCCTACTTATATTAAAAACGCGAAAGTTTGTAAGAATGTATGTTTGTTACTATTTCACGCAAAATCTACTGAATGAATTCTGATGAAACATTACAATAATATAGCTTACACATCAGAATAACTCATAGGCTATAAAGTGTGAATTACCCAAAATATAACGATATGTGTCAAGTAAGTAGGTAAAACATCTGTCATCGTATTTTCATGATCAATAATAAATTACAGTTCTCGAAGCGAAGCGAGGGAGGGTTGCTAGCTTCTAATTTTATTTTTTATTTTAATACCAAACGAAAAAGTGTAAACTTCGCTTTTTTTATTGCTTACCTGGGTGGACGAGCTCACAGCCCACCTGGTTACCGGGGCCCATAGACATCTACAACGTAAATGCGCCACCCTCCTTGAGATATAAGTTTTAAGGTCTCAGTATAGTTACAACGGCTGCTCCACCCTTCAAATCGAAACGCATTACTGCTTCACGGCAGAAATAGGCGAGCTGGTGGTGCCTACTGATCACTAATTTTATGGTCTACCCTAAATTCTTGAATATATCGTGTAAATATCGAAGCGATTTATTTAAAATTCACATCCGTACGTAATAAATACAAGAGACAAATTTGTTTCTCGACAATAAATACATATTTATTGGTTTCTAATGATATGAAACTGGTTTTTGGCGACAAATTTATACGTTAATATTATCAATAATGCCTTGTAAGAATGTGTGATCCGTGTTCGCTGTGAATATAGTTTTTTTTGGAACCTAGATAGATTGAGATATACACGACTTGTGTGGCTGGTTCGGGGGAGGAAAATCTCACAGAATCTACACCTACGCGACTTAATACGGACTTTTTTCAAAAACTTTCAGACCAAACTACAGTTGTGTCATGCTCTAGTAATATTTGAAGACTGAATATATTACGGGTTAAAGTATGAAATTGCCGATTTGTACTGATAAATTGAAATTCGTTTTTTTTTTCATTTATTTTTATTTTATTTTTATATCCTTTGCAAATAGACTACCTTACTACTTACCGCCCACCTGATGGTAAGTGGTCACCGTCACTCATGGACGTCAGCAATGTCAGGGGCAGAGCCAAACCGCTGCCTACCATTTAACATATTTCGTCTTCTCGCATTAAAACTGTATAATCTCAAAACTTACTAATTTTACAGGAGTGTTTTAAAGGTTTAACATGTGATATTTTTAATATTAATCATCTTTGCAACATTTATTTTTTATTTTTTACCAGTTATATTATCTGTCTTTTAAAGTAAGACAAAATTATGTATTAATTTTGTTAATAGTAGTCAAAACATAGGTAAACAAAAAATAAAATAAAACTATACTACGCTCTTTTGACAGTATTTATGAGAAAAATACTGGTAATAGCAAATGATTCCGCATATTAACTCAATTTCGAATATTTTAGGAAATTGTACACTTTTAATGCAAAAAGACCATTTATTTAATCAAAATATCTACCATTACTATCTATACATTGCTGCCATCTAATAGGAAAGTCATTTATGCCTTTTCGATAGAACTCTGGTGATCTAGATTCTACAAATTGTATGAAAGCATTTTGTACTGTCTCCTGGGAAGAAAAGTTTTTATCACGTAGAAAATTGTCCAAATCACGAAAAAAATTGTAGTCCGTTGCAGCAAGGTCTGGCGAATATGGCGGGAGGGTGACGAATGGTTTTGAATTGCACTTCCTGTACAGTTAAAATTATTTCTCGTGCTGCATGAGGTCTCGCGTTATCATAGAGCAATAATGGTGAAGATCGATTTATGAGTCGGGGCTGTTTCACTGCAAATTTTGCTATCATTCGGAGTTCGGCACAGTAGACATCTGACGTTATTGTTTGATCAGATCAGAGAAAGTTATAGTGAATAACACCATGCTGAGACCACCAAACAGCTACTATTACCTTTTTATTGGTAGGCTTTGCTTTAAGACACTGTTGCGGCATTTGACCTGGGGTCAGCCATTGCATTTTTCGCTTACGGTTATCGTAAAGAATCCACTTTTCATCACATGTCACAATTCGATCCAATATTTCTTCATTTCTGTATCGATTCAAAAAGGCAACACAAGTTTCAACACGCATTTCTTTCTGTGGATCAGTCAAATCATGAGGCACCAATTTTTCATACTTTTTTTTATTCTTTGACTGGTAGGACGTCTTGTGAGTCCACGCGGGTAAGTACCACCACCCGCCTATTTCTGCCGTGAAGCAGTAATGCGTTTCGGTTTGAAGGGTGGGGCAGCCGTTGTAACTATACTGAGACCTTAGAACTTATATCTCAAGGTGTGTGGCGCATTTACGTTGTAGATGTCTATGGGCTCCAGTAACCACTTAACACCAGGTGGGCTGTGAGCTCGTCCACCAATCTAAGCAATAAAAAAAATATTAAAAAAATTTAGCTTCCATGAATTAATTACACACCGGTTACGCGGAAGTTGGCAAATACCAGTGTATAGTAGAAACACAATTCGCTGTTTGACTCTTTGAGGCAGTGATAGATTCACGCCTGGACCCTTGAGGCCCGGACCTAGGCAGCATGATTTGAGGCAGCCAATTTTTTGAATGCCAAAATTAAAAAAGTAACACAGTCGCCTTTAAAAATGGTTTCAGATAATTTTGTATAAAAAAATATATACTGATATATAAATCTACAGTGGTTTTTACAGATGTTCCCTTATTACTACTTAACTACTGAATTATGCATCCGATTGACTTGAAACTTGGTATCCATGTAGAGAATACATGTACTTAATGGATAGGCCAATATTTATTTGAGTGTTTGACTCCCTAATTATAATGACAATAAATAATAATGTTAATTTTAAATGCCTAGCGAAGCAGGCGAGTACGGCTAGTCTACTTAATATTATAATTATAAAGAGGAAAGGTTTGTTTGTTTGTATTGAATAGGCTCCGAAACTACTGAACCGATTTGAAAAATTATTTCACTGTTTATATACAGTCGAATTGAGAACCTCCTCCTTTTTGAAGTGGGTTAAAAAGAGAAGGACTTGTACAAATATGAGTTACAACCATAAAAATCGTGTAATATTTACGTAGCACACAAGTTTCATTCAAAATGCCTTTACCCTTTGACTTTGCCTGTGTAATATTTTACGTTTATCGATTCATCAGATAACTTGGCTGGCCCAATAAGGAAAACCGATATAACACGAGATTGTTGTAGCCGAAATATGATTCTAATCATATCCAAGAGCGATGATGATCTACCGAAATAAAACGTTCAAGTTCTATTTACAAATCGAATTACGCAAAAATCTTAAATCAATTTAAAATTTCTAACCTCAATAAAAAATATTGGCAAAAATCGATTTATGATATCGGAATTAAAAGTACTTGAAAAACATTAAAAAGAATAAAATACACAAATAAAATACTAACCTTATAATGGATACATTCCAATGTTCAAACGAAAATGAAGTAAAAATATAAATATTTTCAAACACTTCACAAAACACGTTGCTTTACGAATAAAATAAATCACAAATCAAACATTTACTATTGATTCAACGAAAATTACACTTGAGAATTGAAACTTCGTACGCATCCGCACCCCTAAAAGCTTCGAACGATACTGAAGCAAGAGCTTTACTTGCGGGTCACAATATGATTTGTCGTCTGTCCTTTTCTCGCGCGACTAATTACGTGAGAACGAAGGAGACAAACATAATGGTATGCGTCATGAGAAGGTGACTTTTTGTGATTCCTTTGAAAGACCCCAAAGATGTTTATGATCTATAGACGTTTGAGGCTACGTGAATTATGACCGGCCGAGTCGAATCAATGGGAACGACTATGTTTGTTAAAAATATTCAACGAAATAATACTAGCTAGTGTCTCGAATATGTTTGCGTGTTCATCTAAGCGCTCCCAGAGATGATGAAAATTGATGATGTAGGTAGCTTGGTAAAACTGCCGGCACTCTTAGGAAATTTTCCGTCATAGCGGCATCGAAATACCAATAAGTTTGATAAATACATAACAATAAACAGCTAAAATGTAAGTTTAAGACTATCCCGAGATATCATTAAAAGTATTTTTACCGAATTTCAATGCTCTGTCTTCCGTGACCACAACGAACACTGCGTAATCGAATTAGTGTAAAACAAAATTTAAAAAATGTAAGACGAAATTGTAAAATTGTTTTTAATTGTAAATTACTCAATATTCGCCGGACCTTCTCAGTGGGTCGCTTTCCGATTCGGTGGTAGATTCTACGAAGCACGGCTCTTGCTAGCAAGTGAGCTCACCTAAGCACCCGTGAGCTCACCTGCTAGTTAAGGTTACGCTGAAATAGCCTCTCAAGGCTCTCAAGCAAGATTAGGTAGGAAAAAAAAACTTTATATGAAAATCGACTTGATTGTTTACTGGCTTACATTGGTCTGTGGCAAGATTCCTACACTCAAACGATTAGACCATGTACCCTAGAAACAGAACGATGAGTGACCAGTTCGACTGACCAGTTGTATTACTGATATCTATGAACACCTTTGAATTAAAGGTTCAAATGTTCACGATTGACTTCCACGGTGAAGGAATAACGTCGATAACTGATGGTCTAGAGAAACCATATCAGCGTCACCGGGCTAGTAGGTGAGCTCACGGGGCTCAAACCTGACGATGTGGCTAACACAAACCCTAGCAGGAGCCGCGCTTCGTAGAATCTACCACCGCATCGGAAACGCGACTCACTGAGAAGATCCGGCAAGAAACTCAGTGAGCTGTGTCTGTGGGTTAATTTAGCCACTTGCATACCAGATGCTCAACGATAACCACTCACTAAAAACATAATTAACCAACCAAGAATAGGCGAATGAAGAAAAACAAAACTAACGCTAAAATAACAGTTACGAATGGCACACATGACATTTAAATAAAAACCCGACTGTACAGCAGTCGCAGCCTTATTTAGTAAAAACTGCACAAATTAGCTATCGGTAGTCAAGTCTACAAAGTACCTAAGGCTGTTTAAAAGCTCGGGAAAGCGGTGAAGATCGTAGCCGTAAGAATTAGCGCACAACATTCTCATTGGAGCTCATCGACAGACGATCTCACAGTCCAAATGGTATTCGATGGCTAACGAAACTCGTGGAAATCACGTCTTAATTGTTTAGCGACTGTCACGCCTACAACTTCACCGTAAGAATTGAGAGGATGATATTAGCTGCTCACGCGGACTCACCGGAAGATTTAAAAAAAAAAACCACACCAATTTTCGCAAGACATGACGCGTTTAATACTAGTTTTACGTTCGGTTTCGTTTATTGTTTTTTATTATTTTTATTGTATTTTTTTTTTCGAAATTTCATATACTTTACGGTTTCCGTGGTAACGGATGACTAAGTCTTCGTCGTCGAAAATAATAAAAACGCTAAATGAAACCGTAAAACAAGTTTTAATTGTTAAAATCATTTTTACAGTTTAAATATGCTTAATAATATTTAATAGGGTCTTTTTTTATTTTACAGTTCGTGGCGCTTCTAAAACTTTACTTTTTTCGCGGTCACTGGATGACTTTTCATGTGTATATCTGAATGTAGATTGTGAATTACAAAAAAGTGAAGCGTTAGACAAATTTATGCATTGTCAAACGCATCCAGTAACAAGAACCAGGTAAATAGCACGCGCTGGTTATAATACGTAATCTTCATGGTATGGTCTCCTGAGACCACCTCGCCCCCCCCGCGCAGGCTCACACCGTGACAGCTCATCCAATAATAAGTGTTGTTTGAATAAGAAATATTTTTTCAATATAACGAGATGATGCCCTCTATGCCTACGCGTTTATTTGTGCGTGAGACTATGGTACAGACACGAGCAAAAGTCATAAAAAGATTTTTTTTTACTGCTTTTCGACTACCGAATTTTAATAAAGTAACAATGACAATCGACTGTGATCCGTCTTCATTGTGTCCGGGAATATTTCGGTCGTGTAGTTCGCAGACACCCTGATAACCTGACAAGGTTCATAGTTACAATTTTTCTAATGAAATACGTACATAAAAAATGTTCACGATTGACTTCCACGGTAAAGGAATAACATCGTGTAATAAAAATCAAACCCGCTAAATTATAATTTGTGTAATTACTGGTGGTAGGACCTCTTGTGAGTCCGCACGGGTAGGTACCACCACCCCGCCTATTTCTGACGTGAATCAGTAATGCGTTTCGGCTTGAAGAGTGAGGCAGCCGTTGTAACTATACAGAGACCTTAGAACTTATGTCTCAAGATGGGTGGCGCATTGCCGTTGTAGATGTCTATGAGCTCCAGTAATCACTTAACACCAGGTGGGCTGTGAGCTCGTCCACACATCTAGGCAACAAAAAAAAATACCGGCATGATAGAAAGCAAAAGGGCTAAGCGGCTGGCCAAAGCAACGGTCCGAGCATGTGAGGTGGCTGATGGAAACACCGGCAACGTGTGGCAACTCTCCATCAGGCAAAAAATTGGTGTAGAGAATCAGTGAGAAAACTACAGATAAGTCACGATAAGGGAATCTTTTGACATAGTGACATAACTGTAACGTTTTTATTATCTGGTTTGCTATAACCAACGCGTCATCAAAAAAGATGGGTACTCAAATTTCGCCATTATGCTATTAGAATGCCATGACGGAATGTTAGCGCTGTAAAAAAATTAAATTGATAACGTTAAAGATTGCAAGATGTCAACATTCCTCCTCGCGTCGTTTCCTCACTGCTGAGGGTCGTGACCATTATATGTCGACAGGATTTTGCTCCTTGTGATGTCCCGCCAGCGCCTCCGATCATTGGCCGCATGAAGAGCGTCGTGGAATGGGATCTCCGTGGAATGGGATGTCAACATTAAAGTTTATTAAATTCATCATTCTTCATTCATCAACAGCCCACAGTCGTCCACTGCTGGACATAGGCCTCTCCCAATCCACACCACTGAGCCCGGTCTACGGCTCTCTTCATCCACTTCTTGCCGACCACCGTTCGGAAGTCATCGCACCACCTAGCCAGGGGGCGTTCCGCGTTACGTCTTCCGCTGCACGGTCTCCACTCGAGAACCCGTCTGCTACAGCGATCGTCAGTTTATTCATCAAAGTTCAGTCATCATCGATCAAAGTTTATTAGCCCACTCCGGCTCCGCTCGGGTCTTTAACAAAAATTTCAACGATTTAAGACATTGTTTTTTTTTTTTTTTAAAAAAGAACACTTATTGCGGCATAACTATAGTAGTTTTTGTAAATAATAGTGTGTTCTACGAAAACGTAGTACATTATTTTATTCTATCATCAATAGTTTTCGCAGGGCACGCGATGTAAATAATATTTTAGGTAATTTTTTTACACCTTGGGTTCCATTATTGGAGTTTTCAGGAGAGTTCAAAAAAGATTCTAGCCTATGTCAATCGGGTATAGTGTAGCTTCCAAACAGTGAAACAATTTCGGTTTCAAATCGATTCAGTAGTTTCGGAGCCTATTCAATACAAACAAACAAACAAATCTTTCCTCTTTATAATATTAATATAGATTAATACAAAACACTTTTGTGCGTTATTGTACTTTTCATACAAGTAGTTACTCGACTGGCAGTACAGTGTCAATAACATTTAGAGTGCCCAACTCATAACTGTTATAAGCTAGTGTGAGATCGCGGCCGTTCTTGTTTATTTTTACATTAACCATAAACATTCAATCGTGTTTGAGCTGACAGATCAGAAGAAAATACCAGATTCGTGAAGACACATAGCGTCACAAGCGTTTCTCAGAGCCTATACGGATTTTGGTAGCAATCGAAGACTGTTCTTAATGTATCAATAAACAAAAACAAATTTCATTACCGTTACTAAACATGGATGCTATTAAACAAATAATAAAAATAATTTAATTAGAAGAGCGTCGAACGATTTATTATTATTTATTATTTATATTTATTGCCCTTCGAGGCAGACGAGTATACAGCCCACCTGATGGTGAGTGGTTACCGTCGCCCATAGACTACAGCTGTGCCAGGGGCAGAGCCAGGCCGCTGCCTACCGCTTAATACTCTCCATAAGCCTCGTTTGAAGAAGTACATGTCATATCGCTCGAGAACACCGTGGAGGGGAGCTCATTCCAAAGCCGGATGATGAACATGATACAGTGGAGGAGTTACAATCCTCAATAATGACGAGAGCGACGCAAAAAGGAGGATCAGGACTGATATACTTTGCCTGCAGAGCAGAAGATATACCTATCGAAGATCATGTTTTCTTGCTCAGGACTCAGTGGCCATTTCTCGTGTCTGTCGCTAACTTGCCTGTCGTGTAGTATGCTTGCTTCACCACAACAATCGTCTCAGCCCTAGATGAAGCTAAAACTTGGATCCCTATGAAAATGTTAAACGCTAAAATGTATTTCTGAAGTCATTAATAAAGGTATCTCCGAACGCATAGAACGCATTCCAAACAATGGAATGTCTTAACATTGTTTGTTTAAGGCGAAGATTTTTTTAATTTTATTTTGATAAAATCGTCTGAGTGCTCTGATGAAGTGCTTGAGATGATCCCATCATCTCGTTTTTACCATCGCACCGCCCGCCACCGGAGTAGAGTTCATCCATACTACCTGGAGCCAATGCGTTCATCCACAGTTCGTTTCCAGAGATCTTTTTTGCCACGTACCATCCGGCTTTGGAATGAGCTCCCCTCCACAGTGTTTCCCGCGCGCTATGACATGTCCTTCTTCCAACGAGGCTTGTAAAGAGTACTTACAGTCTGCCTACAAGGACAATAAAAAAATTCCGTAAGCAAATACCTTGGTGTCCCGAAGTCGCTCCCAAAGCTGGGAACAACAATGGGAAACTTCTTGGAAAAGCATGACAACAGGACTAAAATGTCCATTTATACGCAAAAAAGACGCACGGTCTGAAGCATTCAGCCGAGAATGAGCAATTCCCTTCAAGTACTATAGTAGCATACAGTAGTTGCATTTAGTGGTGTAACATATTGCAAACCCACAGGGATAAGTACCTCCATCTTGCCTGTTTCTATCGCGAAATAGTAATGTGTATAGTATAGCATCCCAACGCTACGTAGCTTTGAAATATTGCCTCTAGATTGGTGATAACTTCAAATTGCGACATTTTCAAGCTCCGAAAACCATGCGTTGGACTTGGAGCTGCAACCATCTCCTTTATGTTTTCAGCATCCACTGCTGGACATACGTCTCCCCCAAGTCACAATTTTCTTTGAAAGGATTTCTTGGCATTTAAATTTCTTTTACTATCTAAGAAATCCGTGTACTATTCTATACGTATACACTATCATCCAAAACGTATTCGTAGGCAGCGGCTTGACACTGCCCCTGGCATTGCTGGAGTCCATGGGCGACGGTAACCACTCACCATCAGGTGGGCCGTATACTCGTCTGCCTACAAGGGTAATAAAAAACTATCACTTGACATTTAAATTTATTTTAATATAAGAAATCCCTGTATACGTATTATACTATCATCCAAATACTTCGTCCTCATCGGATACTCTTAGCAGAGTAGTCGTGGCTGTCGATGCACAGGGTTACGTCTCGTCGTCGCCGCTCGCTTCCAAGGAAGCCACACGTCGAGTGATGTTCCTCCATTGGAGGCGACTGTTAACATTGCGAGCACATTCCAAATACTACCATGACTCATTTTTCCTAAACCTCTTTAGTTGAAACTATTTTCTGTCGCCTCTGACTGCGCCTTAACTGCCAAAGTTTGAAGCCTAACTTTTGTTCGGTCGCCCTTTGAGTCGCTATCTTGCTGATTTATAGTCCGTCTCTGAACACGAAGCGGTTTCAGTGATGAGCGCTAGCGGGTTATGTAGCGATTCAGGAATTCGCTGATAAAAACTGTTGTAAGAAGGACTAATTTTCTGGTGGTAGAACGTCTTGTGAGCATGCACGGATACGTATCACTATCCTGTTAGTTTTAGCCGCGACTCAATGATACTTTCCTGTGGTACGTGGTAAAAAAAAAAAATGTGGGCACTCGGGGACTGCCGCGGTAACGCTATTGCATAGCATTTTTTATCAACTTATGCAATTGTAATTAGACAATAATAATTTAATATTAAAACAATAATTAAATAAGACCACGCTATATTTATAAACATTATTAAAAGCAAAACATTAACTGTCCCTTTCACACTCATAAGCTAGACCGCACGAGAGAGAGATGGGCAGACTTTACATGATGCGCATGCAGTGCGACGTCACGCTGCGTGCTTATTCACAAACACTACACAAGCGCAACGTGTGAATGTGCTGAACGCGAGCTACAATAACATCGTGTAATAAAAATTAATCCCGCAAAATTATAATTTGCGTAATTACTGTGGTAGGACCTCTTGTGAGTCCGCGCGGGTAGGTACCACCGCCCCGCCTATTTCCGCCGTAAAGCAGTAATGCGTTTCGGTTTGAAGGGTGGGGCAGCCGTTGTAACTATACTGAGACCTTAGAACTCACATCTCAAGGTGAGTGGCGCATTTACGTTGTAGATGCTATGGGCTCCAGTACCCCGTTAACACCAGGTGGGCTGTGAGATCGTCCACCCATCTAGGCAATAAATAAATAAAAATAAAAAACGTGGTAGGCAGAGTGGGGGGTGTTAGGTTATATTTTCGTTACAGAATTTGTTCATTCGTTCGATGGGCTCAAATCCGGCGATAAAAGCTATGCAATATCTTAACACTAATGCGTCCTTAAAAACTTTCTTTATTTAGAATCAAAGTCCTCTCAAATTCGTAAAGTTCCGAAGGTACCTTAGACTGTAGAAAGCGCGGGCTTCGTTCAAGCAAAGCCCTAATTCTTAAATCGTGGAATACTAAGCTCATCTAAAGTGGATCTGCTCCTGTAGCAGACGGTAGTAAAAATACAATACAAGTAGAAACGGTGCTCTCAAGCGATTGCTCGGAGAACCCATTGAACATACAGTCCAAAACACTGAGATAGTCTCCATCTAAAATCCGCCCATATACCCAAACCCTGATTTAGATTGATACGTATGCGTTAGACCGTCAAATCCCACATATCCCTCGTGCCCCCTTTTTTTTACCCACGTCCGAACCTCGCACGAGACTGGACGCTGGACCGGCGGTCGTCTAGCGTGCCCCCTAGGTGCAGACACCTAGGTGTTCCTGCCCAAAAAAAAATAAAAAAAAATACTCTATATCATTAATATGTCACATCGTACGAATATCGCGTGCTGTTTCTTCAGACATGAATAGCTACGATTCTGGCTTCATTGATACAAAGAAACGCTAATCTTAACTCAATGCGTCATAACCCTAACGTTTCCTCCAGTGACATTGTTTTTTTGTACCCGTTTGTCATAATAGGTGGTTATCTATTTAGGGACCAAGGTTCGATGCTGATTCACAGCGCTTAGGGTACAGCGCCAACCTATATTATGTTATTGGGGAACTTTTAAAACGATTAATTTTTTCTTTCAACAAAATGATTTGTTGTAACAAAATCACTATTACTGGTGGTAGGACCTCTTGTGAGTCCGCATGGGTAGGTACCACCACCCCGCCTATTTCTGCCGTGAAGTAGTAATGCGTTTCGGTTTGAAGGGTGGGGCAGCCGTTGTACCTATACTTGAGACCTTAGAATTTATATCTCAAGGTGGGTGGCACATTTACGTTGTAGATGTCTATGGACTCCAGTAACCACTTAACACCAGGTGGGCTGTCAGCTCGTCCACCCATCTAAGCAATAAAAATAAAAAATTGATGATAATCCCATTTCATTTTGTTGAAGTCTCAGCTAAATTTTTTGTACAGAGCAAGCAACAGTGTTATTGATAATCTTCTTTTTTTTTTACATTGTCCTCCAAAAATATATGGAGTACAGAACCACTTTGATATGAATCATTTTATTTTTGCTTCAATAGTTGAACTAGCAGCGATAGTTCGTGTGTACTTTCGTTTTTTTTCTTTTAATATTAAGTTCAAACTTCACAATTGAGGTGTAGGCAGGGATACAGTAATTCCAAACGTAAACATTCCTACTATTTATCGACTCATCACGGAAATTTTCTCGTATGTTAGTATGAGATTTAGTGGAAGGACCTCTTGAGAGTCCGTGCGCGTTGGTACCACCACCCTGCTTATTTCTGCCATGAAGCAGTAATGCGTTTCGGTTTGAAGGGTGGGGCAGCCGTTGTAACTATACCTGAGACCTTAGAACTTATGTCTCAAGGTGGGTGGCGCATGTTGTAGATGTCTATGGGCTCCAGTAACCACTTAACACCAGGTGAGCTGTGAGCTCGTCCACCCATCTAAGCAATAAAAAAAAAGATCAGACAACAAGATAGATGAGTTCTCTTTTTACCACCACCACAGGAGCAGAGCGCATCCTACCACCACATACCTACCGGCTCTGGAGTGAGCTTCTCGGCACGATGTCTCCGAGCGTTATGACATGATCCCCTTCAAACGAGGTTTGAGGAAATTTACCAAGCCAAGCTGTTGGCCCTGGCATTTCTAATACCTATGAGCGATTTTGCCATTCAACATCAGATGGACCACATCCGCATCTATCTGGCATTAAAGATTTCAATAAATTTTTTTTTTTTTTTTTTTTTTTTTTTCTATCCTGCAACTTAGCAATCTGTTTCTTAAAAAACAATAATCTAATCTGTTGTTAGATTTTCATCGGGAAAAGTTGAGTCAGCTGAGTTGTGTCCCCAGTGGTACCATTCTCATCTTATATCTGCAAATCTTTTTGCTAGGTCTGGTATACTACTCCTTTTCAGGCGAGAGTATCTTAGGCTGCCCTCCCCCTGCAGCTCTGCAGCTAGCTGATTAATGTGTTGGTCAAGTCGTGTTTGGTAATTCTTGCTGTATGTTTCGATTTCTTCCTTCACTGTTCTCAGATTCAAATCAAGATTTACATATTTGTTGCTTATGTATGGTGGAATGTTGAACATGGTTCTCATTGTTTTGCTCTGAAAACGCTCTAATATTTCTATATTACTGTGACTGGCAGTGCCCCATACTTGTATGCCATATGTCCATACAGGCTTCAGTATTGTTTTGTAAATTGTCATTTTACTGGCGTCTGAAAGCTGCGACTTGCGTCCAATAAGCCAGTACATGCCTCTGAGTCTGCAGTCCAGCTGTTTCCTTTTTGTCCATATATGTTTGCACCACGTGAGCCGTCGGTCGAGGTGCATACCTAGATATTTAGCATCATCTGATTGTGTGATTTCTACGTCACAGAGTTTTACAGGAGGACATGTTTTCCTTCTGAGAGTGAAGGTTACTTGAACCGACTTGTCTGTGTTGACCTTTATGCGCCACTGTCTGAGCCATTTCTCGATCAGATTTAAGTGATGTTGAAGCCTATCGGATGCTGAATCTTGATTTTCATGTGTTGAAAGAATCGCAGTGTCATCAGCATATGTCGCAGTAGTAGTGGAAGCGTGAGTGGGTAAATCCGCTGTGAATATCAAATAAAGAACCGGTCCCAGTATGCTACCCTGAGGCACTCCAGAATTAATTTCGTACATGTTAGATGTATCGGAATTGATCTTCACTTCAAAACACCTCTTTACAAGGTATGATTGAAGTAGTGGGAAAAATGAATGTGGCAACATTTTTTTAATTTTGTAAAGCAGCCCATTATGCCATACCTTGTCAAAAGCCTGGGAAATGTCTAGGAAGGCTGCGCAACAATATAATTTGTTTTCCAGCGCCCTCCCAATGACATCAACTAAACGATGTACTTGCTCGATAGTGCCGTGACCTTCTCTAAAGCCGAACTGGTGGGTTGGTATTATTTCTGCTAGGTGTTCTCGCATTCTGTTTAGCACAGTCCCTTCAAGTATTTTTCCAACCACAGGAAGAAGACTTATGGGTCTATATGATGTCACATCTTGAGCTGGTTTTCCTGGCTTCTGTATCATAATGACTTGGGCTATTTTCCACTGGCTTGGATAGAAGGATAATCTTAGACATGCGTTTAAGATAGCAAGTATGAGCAGAAGTCCCTTTTTTGGAAGATGTTTTAAGAGAGTAGCGTCAATGAGATCATAGCCGGGGCATTTACCTTGTTTAAGTTTTCGGATGTCCCGTCTTAGTTCATTAAGCGTGACATGTTTCAACGGTAGGCACATCTGATTTGGAGAACTTAAGTATTCGTCTATTTCATTGTCTAGGCTTTGGTCGTTGCTGGGAGGTGGCTCAAATACTTTTTGTAAATGCTCTGCAAATGTAGTAGCTTTCTCACCGTCGGAGCGGGCCCAGGTCCCTAGTTGTGTTTTTATAGGTGTAGCCTGTTGTTTTGGACGCTTCATGTTTTTTGTAGCTTTGTACAGAGAGTAATTTGTGTCACTAGTAGGTGTCAGCTTTGTGAGGTAACTTTGTAAGTTCTCATTTGCCCATTGTTTCGTTAGCGCCTTTAGTTGCTGCGATGCTTTATTAAAAGCAGTTTTGTCTCTTTTATAGTGGTTGTTTTGCCATTCTCTGCGGAGTCGACGTCTTTCAGTTACTCTGTCCCTAATGAACGCAGGGTATACATGCTCTTTAGCACTACTAGCTTTACCTTGGGGTGTGGACCTATTAGCTGCGCTATGGATCAATCCATTTAGGTTTTCAATGGCTTGTTCAACTTCTTCTACTGTTTTCAGTGGCACCATGAGCTGTGCTTCTGCTGTGATAATATTTTTGTATTCTTCCCAGTTTGTTTTTTTATTGTAGATTCTGGGTGGTGCATCATTTAATATTATCTTATTATTCAGGTTTAGAATAACTGCAGAATGGTCTGATGTGAGATCTAAGTCAGATTCCACACTGGTGTTATTGATTATAATATTTTTTGTTATGAAGAAGTCCAGTAGATCAGGAGTTTTTCGTGGATCAGTCGGCCAGTAGGTAGGTTCACCTGTTGATAAGCAGTCAAGGTTGAGATCTTTAACAGCTTGGTAGAGTTGTCTGCCTCTAGTTGTTACAAGCCTGGAACCCCAGAACGTATGTTTAGCGTTCCAGTCGCCTCCGCTTATATAACGGTGTCCGAGTTTAGAGAAGAAATTATTATAGTCTTCCCGTGATATCTGAGGTTTGGGCGGGCAGTAGACTGCAGCAATTGTAATGTCCGAACTTTTGTCACTGACTTTGATGAGTGTAGCTTGTATCTTGTCTGTCGCGAATGGTTCGAGCGGGTGATGTTTTATGTTAGATTTTATAAGTACTGCCGTTCCTCCATGTGCACTTCCTGATGGATGATTAGTGTTGTAGATAGTATAGCCCCTTATTGAGAAAAAACTTTTACTTGTAAATCTGGCTTCGGAAATTAATGCAATGTCAATTTTGTTCATGTTCAGGAACATTTCTAGCTCTAATCTGCGTGCGACTAGTCCGTTAGCGTTCCAAGTTATTATTCTGAGATTGGAACTAAATTTTTTTTAGGCTGCTCATTAGCTGGACAAACCTGTCCATCATGTTGTCTACCATGTTGATCATCATGGTTTGAATTCTGTTGAACATCTTATCCAGGATGTCACCCAGTTGTTGCACTTGAAGCGGTTCGTTTGAGTTAATTATGTTGTCTGTTTTAGATTTTATTGCTTCAGCATAAGTTAGTCTATTTTTATTACTGGTACTAAATTTCTTAGGTTGTGGAATATCTACATCTGGGAGTCTGGTTTGTCTGTTTATTATATTTGTGTGCGTGTTTTTCGGTTGTATTTTCAGTATATGCTCCTTGTATTGTTTATATTTAACACATCCTCTATAACTAGCAGGGTGCTTTTGTTGACAGTTCGCACATGTAGCTTCTGTGTCTTTAGTTTTTTTACAGGTGCTGGTGGGGTGGTCTTCTCCGCACTTGACGCATCTGAAAGGTCGGTAGCACTGATTTTTAGAGTGACCAAATCTTTGACACCTCTTACACTGGATAATTTCTTTTTTCTTGTAGGGCGGTTCGAACGATACCTTCATGTGATTTAGGAATTTTAAATTAAATATATCTTTATTGCTTGGCTTGGGTTCCAGGTCTACATAGAACAAAGGTAGAGGTTCTTTTGAGGTTCGGTGGCGTACATTTACAATTTGCCTTACTTCGTGCCCGTGTTCTTTGAGTTTTTCCTTTATTTCAGTAGTATCCTCTGAGCTGTGGAGGCCTCTCAGTACAACTCTGTATGGTCTTTCGCTCTTTAACATGTATGTGTAATGGCTAATATTGTCTGAGATAAAATTTTCTCGTATTGATTTATATATTTCTATACTTGCTGGCATTATTTTCACAATGTGTCCTGACTTGAGTGTTGTCATAGTGTAGTCGTCTGCTGATGCAATTTCTTTCAATTTATTTCGGAGGGCGCTGATATCCAGGACACCAGTAACAAATATTGGTTCTGGTTTTGGTGGTTTATCTATTTCTATATTGTCTGTTGTAGATTCCTCACTGTCTAAAATATCGAATTGATTCTTTGTAGTAATAGCATAAGTAGTTGTGTTAGGCTTTTTCTTTACCTTTTCAGTCTGTGGGGAGTCGGTTTCCACTCTCTTTCTTTTGGCTGGCGGAATTCTGTCCTGCTGCCAGTCGTGCTTGATTTGATCTTTCGTACTAAATATTATTTCAGGGACGTTGATATCTTGCGGTATAGTACCGAGTGAGTTGCTGCGTGCTTTTGTAAACATGCTCTTGTGCAAGGTTGATTGAATCATAGTAGGGTTTGTTTTATTTTTCTGTTTTTCATTCATTTTGTTCCCACGAGTATTGGACGAAGTACAAGGTCACTTAGGGGTGACGCCATTCCCTAAGAAGGCAGAGTACAACTACGTTTGCCATGTCCGTAGAGGTCGATCGCTATCGACTGATCTCCCATCAGCCATGCAGTCCCTTGGCGCGAGGTCTCACCGTGAACTTGGGGTGATTTTTATAGAAGTTTTCTTCTTCCTGGCCCAGACAATGAAGCCAAGGCCGCCGATCCTGTCGTTACAGGGTTGCGGCTAGTGGGGGTCATTTCCTACTCCCACAGATAGGCCAAGCTTGCGCTGGTTTGGTCGAGTTAGTTTACCGCCGCTCGAGACCCGGCGTTGTTATTCATTTAGCACCACCCAGGGGACACGTGTAGGGTTATGGTTAGGTAATTCCTACGGACGCGAATAACACTATCCCCCATTTTTTCATTTCAATAAATAAATATTAAAACGTCTTTTAGATAATTAAAAAACAGTATTTAGTTAATTATAACTTCTGCGTTTTAATATCGGGTTCATTATATCCATTGTACTATATCGTATGATCACGAAAACTGTAATACAGTAATCAAAATATTAGGAAATAATAAAGTGAAGGTTATGTATAAATGTTAAGGGAAGATAATGTATATCAATGTTAAGAGTAGACCAGAAGGTACCGTGATTAGAAGATATCATTTATCATGTCTTTCTAATCTATCTGTCTTACTAAGTTACTGTCCAACTAAGTTTCTCTTCCCCTGCTTCCTAGCATGATAATCAGTGGTCGGGTCCAAAAAGAAGTCGCTTGTTTCTATCTGAACGGCGGGACTGTCAATCTGATATATTCACAAGAGGCGATAACTGTTTAACATCAGGTGTGCCATGAACTCGCCTGCTTAGCGACATTAATAATCAAAGTATGTATCAACCGCAAACCACAATAGGAGGGAAATACATTAAAAACTTAGTTATGAGGGACCCGCATGTCTTTTTATAGGTATAATAAATAAGGCTTCCCGCGTTTTCTCAGGAGCTCGGGATCAGTACAGAGCTGCAGAGGACCGTGTCTGTAGTAATGTAGTTATAGGACTAGAGGCTAGATGTAGGTCGGATTTGTGTCTGTTTGTGTACGAGAAGAGCTCGGGATCAGTACAGAGCTGCAGAGGACTGTGTCTGTAGTAGTGTAGTATAGGACTAGAGGCTAGATGTAGGTCGTGTCTCTAAATGGCTTCGCAAGTCGAACAACATTTAAAAACCTTTTTATTATTACTAAATTCTTGGAACTTTGTTTCGTTATCATCTTTTAAAACATTAAGCGCTTGTTATAAATCTGTCCTTTTTATCTGGGACCTTAAATAATTGATAATGCGAACGAAATACAGTGATTGCGTCGAATATTTGTTATGACACGCGTGCTCAATGTAAATTGGGGTTTGGACAAAACCAATTTTGTGGACGTCTCATCGTGTTTATTAAGGTTAATGGCAGATGCTTATAGGTTGATAGTAGCATGTTCTTGAATATAGAAACTGGCCGGTTTCTGGTACCTCACAATACGTCACTGGTAGCTTAATGGCCCTACGATGGGTAAATACGAAAATTTGAAATGACAGAAATGTATCAGTTCACCGTGAAGTCATTTGTGAACGCGAATTGCCTTTGAATATCCCTGTGTGATTTTTTTTTATTGCTTAGATGGGTGAACGAGCTCACAGCCCACCTGATGTTAAGTGGTTACTGGAGCCCATAGATATTTACAGCGTAAATGCGCCACCCACCTTGAGATATAAGTTCTAAGGTCTCAAGTATAGTTAAAACGACTGCCCCACCCTTTAAACTGAAGCGCATTACTGCTTCAAGGCAGAAACCGGCGGGGTGGTGGTACCTACCCGCGCGGACTCCCGAGAGGTCCTACCACTAGTTTGCTTGCTGCAGCGCTTGTTATAATTATACCGTCTTTATCCTTAAGGCCACGACGGTCATAGAATCCCTTTCTCTGGTACGGGTAGTGGAACAATTAGAAGCATTTTTTTAGCATTGTAGTATTACTGGTGGCCCGGAGGCCTTTCCAGTTTCACCAGGACAGGTGGGCGAGCAAAGGCTCAGCCAGGAGGGGTGGTATTTGCTAACAGCTGCCCGAGCGCCTCCGAAAGAGACCTAACAACTCAGGAGCAGCTGCTTCGCGAATGAATCTACCACCGGAGCGGAATCGCGACCCGCTGAGAAAATCCGGCAAAAAAACTCAGCGAGCTGATGCATGGGTTAGTTAATTAGAAGCTCTCGAGTGATCTAATTTAATCCAGAATATAAGATCTCAAGGTAACATTCATATTCTTATATTCGACTGTTTCAAGATTTCCAACGAAACTTGGAAACACATGATTCGTAATAAAAACCGCCAATAAAAATAGCAATACGCGAAGTATCCCACGTGAAAACCCTGAATAATTTAACCACCCGCTAATTTAAAACAGTTCAATACAAACCTCGATTTAATTCAATGAATATTAATTCGTTAAATAAATAACTTATTATTGACATGACAACGTAAATTAACTGTCGTTTTGTGTGCTTATCTTTTTTTAAATACCTTCGGAAGCTGCCTCGATTGAGTTGAGGACGAGGAAGCGTGGAGGTATCTCTGTGAATGGCCGAATTTGATTTTATGACGTGCCGAAGTGTAGTCGTGTGAATTATTCGATTTTACTAACGGGCGGATTTTGTCTGTAAGCTGTCATGAATAGGAGAAAGTGAAACAAAATCGCTGAAGGGTTCCGGGTATAAGTTTTTTTTTAATGCTCTTCCAGGATGATGAGCATACTGATTGTGATCACATCGCATCGCCACTCACGGACCTCACTGACGTACTCTCCGCCGCGCCAACTCGATACAATCTCGAAAAATTCAACTCCGAATTACTATTACTGGTGGTAGGACCTCTTGTGAGTCCGCACGGATAGGTACCACCATAACGCCTATTTCTGTCGTGAAGCAGTAATGCGTTTCGGTTTGAAGGGTGGGGCAGCCGTTGTAACTGTACTGAGACCTTAGAACTTATATCTCAAGGTGAGTGGCGCGTTTACGTTGTAGATGCCTGTGGACTCCAGTAACCAATTAACAGCAGGTGAGCTGTGAGCTCGTCCACCCATCTAAGCAATAAAAAGTAGTTAGTATTCCAGTAGAGAATATCCGACGAGAAACTCAGCGGGCTGATGCGTGATAAATACCGATATATACCCTGGATCTTGTCGTGTACTAAAATTTAATACGTGCCTAAAAACTTTGAGAACCAACTGCCGATACTTCGTATAAAGCATTTTGCATTCGGAAAGCTCTTAAAGAAATTTTAAAACAACTGGCGTTCCGATAATAATTTAACTAAATCTTTAGTAGACATTAAAACGATCACCCGAATCGGTGAAGTCGACGTTATAACATACAACCAGTTCTTAAATGAATACTTTTTATTTACGTTCACCAACATAAAGATATACCCCCTGCTCGCCCGACACGGAATCCCAATAAAATAATAATCAAAAATAATCCTTACCGTGCTTCGTCCTTTTGTGTTTATTTTGATAAAATTTTATTGTTATTTGTCAAAATAATTTGTCTTGTTACTTATTTACATATCACGAACGATTCCGAGATGTTCCTTCGTTAAATAAAAAAGAAACATTTGTGAACGCCATTTTCTTTGTTTACGAGACGCCATTTTGAAATAACATTTTTATTGATTGTTATTGTTCGATGTTTTCCAAAGCGATTCCCGATATAAGTTTATGAATATGCCAAATGGCTTATGTTTTTATGCTTGTGATAAGCTTGCAGCCTTCGAGTCGAGGTCAGGGTTGTGGATTAATATAATGGCGCACTAAATCCGTCGCATTACGCGCAACTAGAGTCTAATTATCCGTGGCTTCTTTAATTAAATATTTTATGAGAATAGATATGAAACGAAATGAGATGAAGTTGATTAATTTGAGACTTTAATCAATTGGTATGATTAGATACAGTCTTATTAATATAGTGATTGTTTATTTGAATTTTTTATCGTTTATTTATTTTAGAAGAGCCATGCTTGGCGACTTTTTTTGCATTTCCCCACAATCTTGCACTTGCACGGACGCTAAATTGTTAATAAACTACTGTTATCATACGTTTAAAACTGAAATAGCACTGAAATGTACAAATAAAACCAGTACATACAAATTCGCGTTCCCGCTAAAAAACGCTAAGAATTCATAGGAAACTTTTTTTTTATTGCTTTTGTAGGCAGACGAACATACGGCCCACCTGATGGTAAGTGGTTACCGTCGCCCATGGACTTCACCAATGCCAGGGGCAGAGCCAAGCTGCTGCCTACCGCTTAATACTCATAGGAAACTTGGAAAACTCTGAGTGGCGTGAGAGATTGGAAGACAAGTATCTAATATGTGTGTGTTATAATCTTATCTATCAAACTGATGACTTCGATTGAGTAGCACAGCATTGTGTTCTGCGTCGACCTATCTAGAGTATTCATATAATAATATTATAATTTAACATTTTTGTGATATACTCTTCTGAGACCTTAGAACTTATATCTCAAGGTGGGTGGCGCATTTACGTTGTGGATGTCCATGGGCTCCAGTAACCACTTAACACCAGGTGGGCTGTGAGCTCGTCCACTCATCTAAGCAATAAAAAAATAAAAACTTTTAATTGTAAGTTACTAATTTATTTTTTCAGAACTAAGGATACAAATTATGTTCACTGAATTAAACTTAAAACACAACTTATTTTATCAAAGTTTTTTTTTTTTTTTTTAAATCAATTCATGCAGTAAAACAAATCTTCCAATGCGCTTGAAGTTTCTCGCCGGATCTTCTCAGTGGGTCGCGTTTCCAATCCTGTAGTAGATTCTGCGAAGCAAGGCTCTTGCTAGGGTTCGTGCTAGCAACGTCGTCAGGTTTGAGCCCCGTGAGCTCACCTACTAATTAAGGTTATGCTGAAATAGCTTCTCAAGGCTATCAGCTTAGATAGGAAGAAAAAGCGCTTGAAGGAGGCACAGTCCCCAAGATACTAGTTGCGTAACCTCGTTGGACAGTCAGACTCACTCTCTGTGCAAAATACCAGCCAGCCTTAGCATCACGTGTAGCTTCCTTCAAGCGTTTGGAGATTTCTGATAAAACTGATTTCTGATGTATTATTATAATTATTTTAAGCTAAAATAGCAAGCTGAAGTAACAATTAATTTCACGTTTTTTTTTTTCTGTCAGTACTGCAGATTTTGGGAGCAGAGCCCAAGAATATTCTTAAAGTCCTACCCACCAAACAACTGTTCTTGCACTCTCTCACCCGAGGACCGACCTCCGCCCGGTATCGCTAATACTGTCAACGTTATTACAGCGCAGCTATAAAATTATTATATCGTCATAGATGATCGATGCGCGTGCAAATTTTCAAGTTAATCAGACTTCTAGAAGTCGGTGAAAATTAAGTTCGAAAATTCCGTTACGCACAAACAAACATACTAAGCTGCCAATGAATGCGTGTTAAGACCGGCTGTTCGTCGTCATGTGCACAGCATAATAAAAAAAATTAAAAATAAAAAAAGAACGAAGATAATCTGTATCAGAATGTTTTCCTGTCAAAAATATGACGCGTATTATTTAAATATAGAAGAATGTCTTTAATTTTTTTGTTTTTATTTTCGTTTTTTTTTAGTTGTTTAACAAAAATGATTTTATCAGAACACCCGCGTTTTTTGAAAGAACATTCTATATCTTTGAGGGATTAACTCTCGTACTAATACTGAGTTGTACATTTAGATTGGGTTCCGTACTATATATATTTTATTTATTTGGGAAACCAACAGTACAAAAACAACATATAATATTTTAAAAAATAACTAAAACAATAACCAAACAAGTTTCCACCATCAAAATCACATATACTTAATATAAGTAGAAAGTGAACAAAGGAAAAAAAGAGAAATTTAGAAATTTAAGTTTACCTACACAAAGGAACAGACACAAAATCAACACAATAAGCACATACGCGCATCAACTTACACTTTAAAACTTAATAATAATCATCGGACTAAGTCACCTCATAAAAAATCCACAATAGCATTTCTATATGCTACAAGTGACAAACAAAATATGTCAGCTCATTCGCGAATCAGCTACTCTTGAGTTGTTAGGTTAGTTAGCTCGGGTAGCTGTTAGCAAATCCCGCCCCTTCTGGCTGAGCCCTTGCTCCCCTGTCCTGATGAAACTGGAAAGGCCTCCGGGCCACCAGTAAGCCCTCAATCATAAAAAAAAATGTCAGCATTAGAGAACTTTTGAAAACCACTAAGTTAGTGTTTTGTATAAGTGACGCGCTATATAAAACTCCTTAGAACACAAGTTAATTACGTCAAAACTCTTTCAAAGTCGAAGTGTCTTGCAGTTCGTTCGCCTCATGTCCCAAACCAATACACTAACTAAGTCTGGCCACAAATTACGTCATACCTCAATATGGCAAGCATTAATTCAAGTCCACGAACGAAACCCGCGTTCTTTACTTGTGTATTATGGTACCCGGTGGTATTGTGACCCGCACGGATAGGTATCACCATTCTACCTACTGCTACCGGACATCCCTCTATGTCTCAAGGGCGGGTGAGAGTGATGCTTACGGCGCATCCAGCTAGCGAAGTCAATAAAAAATAAGCACGTAACTTGAAACTAACCTTTTTCCCTACTTATGCTGATAGCCTAGCGTTAGCCTAAAGCGACTCACTGAGGAGATCCAATAAGAAACCCAGTGGGCTGTGTCTGTGGGTTAATTTACTCGTCGAGCCCTTCATCACAAGCGACGGATTCGGCGAGGACGGTGAGCGGTGCTTGAGGTACCTAAAAGCACCGTTAATGAACCGGAAGGATCCGTAATGACGTGTTTAGGGCGACGTCGACTGCTTACCATTCAGTCTACAGGATCTGAAATGAATACTCAGCAATCAGCGATCGATTAGAGAGATGACTGAAACTTCATAGGTTAGTTTTCCATGATGACCTGTACTTACTATTCTGTACCTGTGTACCTTACTATTCTGACCAAAATACTGGAGCACCTTATATAGGCATATGGTGGACAGCCTCTGGTCAACTTAGAACGTTGAAGATGGAAGCATTCGTCATCTCACATCACAACTCAATCATCTCAATCTGAAGTTTCGTATGCCACAAAACCTTAGAATGCGGAACCCTAAATATTCAGAACGTGGAATCGTTTTTGAAAACGTACATTTTTATGATCGAATGTGGATTGACAAAAAAAAATCAGATCTGCTTCACTCTCGCGCTTATATGTGTTGCCGCGTGCGAGAAAAAGACGAAAGACGCGTGGCCGTGCGAGTGAAACAGAAACAAAACGATTAAGGCGGCCATAATTTTGTTTGTTTTTTGAATTTTAAGGGCTAGACACATGTTATTTAAATTTTATTTTTATGTAAAGATAAACCTTTATCATTTAACCTTTAAGTCTTTAGTTTATAAAAAAGATTTTCTTAGACAGAATCTTTCACCTCTCTGTCGTTGAGTAAAAAGAGAGTTCAGTTTTCTATAGTTTATTAATACTGCTTATAATATTAATTTTAAAAAAGATTAAGGGCTTTAAATGTGTTCTTATCACGGAAAGCGCAATTAAGCCTTTTTTTATTGCTTGAATGGATGGATGAGCTCTCAGCCCACCTGGTATTAAGTGGTTACTGGAGCCCATAGATATCTATGACGTAAATGCGCCACCCACCTTGAGATATAAATTTTACGGTCTCAGTATAGTTACAACGGCTGCCCCACCCTTCAAACCGAAACACAGTACTGCTTCACGCAGAAATAGGCAGGGTGATGGTACCTAGCCGTGCGGACTCACAAGACGTCCTACCAGCAGTAATTACGCAAATTATAATTTTGCGGGTTTGATTTTTATTACACGGTGTTATTGCTTCACCGTGGAAATCAATCGTGAACATTTGTTAAGTATACGTATTTCATTACAAAAATTGGTACCCGCCAGTGGGATTCAAACATTGGTGCATCCCAAGATACGAATGCACCGCACGGTAATTAACAGCTATTATATACCTAATAGACATATAAAATAAGCAATAAAATATCGATTATTACAATATGTCGTGTTCATAGTGCATAATGTAATTTTCTAAAAAATTTCAAACAAAAATCTCGTAATCTTGTTGTAGAAGTACCGTGTTATAAGTCTGCTTTAGGGATATTTTCTTTCCGTGTTATAGTGGAACCGTATTGTAAGATACCGTGTTATAGAAAAGATAACTGAGCTGCATATGGTCAGTCCTTAACAGAGTCGCACGCGGCGAGACAAATGTGTCCTTTAAGTTTGTGTACTCGTATTTAGATGTTCGAAATATTGAGGATTACTACTTTGTTTTTTTTTATCAATAAAAGACAATGCGCTCCGAAAAATACAGCCATCGTTTTTATAATAAATAAGTAAATGTTACGATATTAAAGGAGTTTGTTAAGCAAAATTGAAAATGCGTTTTTTTTTTTTCAATAAACCCTTCGCCCATGATATCACAAGGCGTTGAATTCTCGGATGACGCCCGCCGCACCCTTCACAACAGAGCCTAAACGAAAAGAAAGAAGAGAAGAAAAAAAGAAGAATTCATTACAAAATGTTGGTTATTTCTTCACCGTGGAAGTCATTCGTGAAAACATTTGAAATATGTTCACCTAAATCCCTTTTTAAAGGTTTAGAAAAATTCACGAATTTGAAGTATTTATAAAAAAATATATATTATTCTACTATATTTCTTACTATAGCTCACGGGGCTCAAACCTGACGTCGTTGCCAACACTGGCCCTAGAAGGAACAGTGCTTCGCAAAATCTACCACCGGATCGGAAACGCGACCCACTGAGAAGATCCGGCGAGAAACTCAGTGGGCTGTGTCTGTGGATTCATTTACTCGTCGAGCCCTTCGTCGGAAGCGACGGGTTCGACGAGAACGATGACCTGGGCCGCTGATGGCGGGGTCTACAACACAAGCCACCAGTGGTTACGACTCCAGTGCGCTTAGTGCGAGTTTGTAAGGAATTAGAACAGCTTCTCATCGCTAAGGAGGTTCGACCACAAGCACGAAAAAAAAAGAAGCCTCTTCTCGTTTGCCGCTGGGGCGCTGTTCCAACTCCATACAAGTTTGAGTTAACTTTTACGCTATCGAGAACGTTAAAAAACTCGCTCTAAAGCACACGAGAAACCTCCTCAGAATACGCGCCGTATTAAGTTTTCCTTATGGTGTTGATCGAAACTTTTCGCCTTCAAGCCGTGTACACACCATTCTTATTTTTTATTCAATTAGCCAGGACTGATTAAGTAAGCAGATCTCTTAAAACTATAGCAAAACTGATAGTAATAACGCAGGACTCTCTCTCCCGTATTTGTCAAATAAAATACGCATTTAAGGACATCAATCGAGGGGCTAAAGGCTATTTGTTTTAAGCGACATTTTTGCAACTTTACAGGACATTTAAAGAGGACATTAAAATTTGGAAAAAATATATAATTTTTTTGAAAAACATTGAGAAAAAATTTAAACGAAGTTATGATAATATGTTTGGAAAGAAAAATTGAAATATTGGATCATTTACAAAATGAAGAAAGATTAATTAATGTTGCTAAGTTGTTTTCAATGAACAAAACCATATTATTACAAAGCAAGAGAGGGAGAGAGAGAGAGAGAAAATATACATTATTGCACAACAAAACACAATTAACATTATGAAAAACAGTCAAAAATCAGATTTGTACAATAGGCGGTCTTATCGCTAAAAGCGATCTCTTCCAGACAACCGTTTTATTTACGGAAATTCTGTAAATTATAAAGACACAGCCGGTATATTTCGGTGTACTATTAACAATACATTATTAAACAACAATACATACTAAAAATATATTATTATATAAGCATGCTGTCAAATACTACACGCGGCGAGGAACACCTGTTTATGCCTGCTTTCTTGATCTGTCCAAGGCGTTTGATTTGGTTTCCTATGACCTCTTGTGGAAAAAGTTGGAAAATATTAAACTACCCACGGAAATAAATAACATTCTAAAGTTTTGGTATGGGAACCAGATCAACAATGTGCGATGGGCTGGGGCTTTGTCTCTTCCGTATAGGTTGGAGTGCGGGGTGAGACAAGGCGGGTTGAGTTCGCCTACGCTCTTCAACCTGTATATGAACGAGCTGATCGGCGAGCTCAGTAGGACCAGAATTGGTTGTTTCATAGACGGGGTGTGCGTAAACAACATCAGCTACGCAGACGATATGGTGCTGCTGAGCGCGTCTACTGTGGCCTAAGGCAACTTGTTTCTTTGTGTGAGGGATACGCCAAATCACACGGTTTGGTGTACAACTGTAAAAAGTCGGAGATCATGGTCTTTGAGACCAGGGGTGGGACGCATGATAAAATACCTCCCGTAGTACTCAACGGAACGCCATTGACAAGAGTTTATAAATTTAAATATCTCGGCCATGTGTTGACCCCTGATCTCAAAGATGATGAAGATATTGAACGAGAGCGGAGAGCGTTGTCGGTTAGAGCAAACATGATAGCTCGCAGGTTTGCACGGTGTTCACTTAAAGTCAAGGTCACCCTCTTTAGGGCCTACTGTACTAACTTTTACACGTGCAGCTTGTGGGCTGGATATACTCAAAGATCGTACAATGCTCTCCGTGTTCAATACAATAACGCGTTTAGGGTGCTGGTGGTGCTGCCCCGCTTTTGTAGCGCATCAGGGATGTTTGCAGACGCGCACATAGATTGTTTTTACGCTACCATGCGTAAGAGGTGTGCATCTCTGGTAAACAGAGTGAGGGCCAGCTCCAACAGTATCCTGAGCATGATCGCAAGCAGGCTGGACTGTATATACATGGGTCGCTGTGGTGCCATCTCCCATGGGATGTTACCACAGTAATTCATTGTGATGTAAATATAACTACTAACATAAGTCTAAGTCTTATTAACAATTTATATGAGTCATGGATACTTGAAATAAAAACATTATTATTATTATTATTATTATTATAGCGTTTACATCTTTATAATAGGTTGGGCAAAAAGTTTCTTCGATTTTTTAAGAAAATTCACAACATTTTTTAATATACTTTATTCGCATTTAACTAAAGTATGTAGGTACGATTTTGTTTGATAACTTTTGCCATCTTGTAGGAAAGGACATGATCCCATTGCTATAGAAATTTTGGGGCTTCTGATCAAAATACCGCGACAATTGGTTTTGGTAGTCCTCTCATGATGTTAACATGACACTGCCTAAAGAATACGGAAGAGACCGAAACAGGCGGAAATCTAAAGGTGCAAAGTCAGAACTACACGGCGGATGCATTAACACCTCCCAGCCAAGCTCTTTTAATTTTTGCTGAAAGGCTAAAGATGTGTGAGGTCTAGAGTTACCATGATGAAAACCACACCCCTTCTGTTGAATAATTTCGGCCGCTTTCTCTCAACTTCTTTAATCTCATCAGTTGTTCGCAGTAGAATTCAGAATCGATGGTCCTGCCTGGTGGTAACAGCTCATAATGAGTAATGCCCTTCGAATCCCACCACACACACAGCATAACTTTGTTGCGAGTTAATCCAGGTTTCGCCACAGTCTGTGAATCCTGACCGGTCTTTAACCAAGACCTTTTTCGTACGTTCTGGTCGTACGTGATCCACTTTTCATCACCAGTTATCAGCTTCTTCAAATATGGTTCGGTTTCATTACGTCGTAATAAAGAATCACAAATGAGTAGACGGTTCATTAGTTTCTTTCAGTGAGCTCGTGAGGTACCCAAATATCGAGCTTTTTGTGTAGGTGTCCAGTTTTTTTCAAATGCGCCACAACTGTTTTGTGGTCAATTCCCAGTTCTTCAGCTACGTCGTAACTACTGATATGCCGACCTTGCTCCACTTTTTCCTAAGTGGCATCCATTTTATCCGTAATCGGGCGAGTAGAGCGACGTGCATCCTTAACATCAAAATTTCCGGATTGAAAAAGCTTAAACCAAATTTGTGCTACTCTCACAGACACTGCATTAGGTCCATAAACATCGCAAATTGTTTCCGGGGCTTGCGTTGCATTTTTACCTTTTTTGTAGTAAAATTTTAAAATTTATCGAATTTCTTCATTAGATTCACTCACCTTGACAGTACGAAAAATAAATAAAAAAATTCCTAATTTGAATTTGGTATTATCTTCTTTAAAATTTAAACTTTTAATGATACCAAAACCAGCCAGATACAAATAGTGTAGCCAAAGAGAATTTATTACAAGTTCATACCTACATACCTACTATAATGCGTAAAGACTTTTTCCCCAACCTATTATTATGATTACACGTTTGAACTTAAAGTTGAAGTTACCACAGGCCGCGTCAGTTTTGACGTTCCCGCCAAAATTCCCGCTCTCATTAAACTGTCAATTGTCCTATTTAATTTTATCAACACAGATGATTTTGTATACAAATTTCTGCGTAGACGCCTGTTTGTTTTTTCTATAAACATGTACCTACTTGAACGTTGCCGGGGCGTGGCCCCAGATCCGCCCGCCCCGCTCGGCACTCGCCAAGGTATTCTTTCTCAGAACTGAACACCAGTTATTACGCAGTTGGATTTTGCGAACAAAAAAAAACATTCGGGCGAGTAATTTTTTAATTGCACCGAAATTAAACGAAACTACGTCGCTTTAAGGCAACGAATTCTGTTCACGACAATGTAGTATCGGCTGCTTTTTTTTTTAATCCTACCTATGCTGATAGCCTTGAGAGGCTATTTCAGCTTCACTCTAACGCGTAGGTGAGCTCACGGGGCTCAAACCGGAGTGTTGCTAGCACTGGCCCTAGCAAGAGCAGTAACAAAATAACAAAATACGCTTTAATAGAAAATTCAACTAAAAAATAAAAATAAAAAATTAATAAATTTGTATTAAAAATAGTATAAACAAAATGATTTTATTGTAAAAAAAAGCGTAGGGTGCATGGTATCAGTAGTTATAAATATTTTATGAACAGATATGAGTAGAAGGGTTTTTTTGACAATATCCTGAAAAGCACCCCACGCTTTTTTTACAATAAAATCAGTTTTATAAAAGCGTATTTTGTTAGTTTTTTTAAACTATTATTTGTTTTAAATACTCAATCCTTAGCCCTCATAACAGCACGTAGATAGCATTTATTCCCTACCTATCCGCTGTTAGCTTAGGTACTATTCCTGTCACGCGTGGGCGGGTAGGTGAGTTTATGGGCTCGAACTGAGAGAATTTACTAACACCAGCCTTAGCAAGAGCAGTGCTCCTCTGAATCTGCCATCGGATCGGAATCGTGACCCGCTGATGAGATCCAATATTACAGGAGAACCATTTATAGTTTATAATTCGGAAAAAATATCATAACAAAAAAACTTCTTCAGCTATTTGAAGAGAGAGAAATCGTTTATTCGCTAAGCATAGTGAAAATGAGTTATTCCATAAATTAAAAGCAGCGTGTATTCTTTGTCATTATGTGACAGGCGAATTTTAGTGCAGTGCGAGATATTATGATATTACTAGCTTTTGCCCGCGACTTCTTCCGCGTGGAATAGTTCACAAATAATGCTTTATTTTAGAACAAATTTGGTTAGCATAAAAACGTTGTAGTGAGCCAACCTTAACATATAGACATAATATGCTGTCGCGGACTTTTTTTTAGATTATTTAAAGAGGGAACAATTCTGTCATATACCTATTATTATTTTAGCGAAACTTTAACCGTTTCCGCAGCGCACGCAACGGAAGCTCTCAAAAGGGAAAAAACCCCGATTTTGAAACATTCTTTATTGGTTCTCCGCTTGTATTGGTCTTACCGTGATGCCATATAGCCTATAGCCTTCCTCAATAAATGAGCTAGCTAACACTGAAAGAATTTTTCAAATGGGACCAGTAGTTCCTGAGATTAGCGCGTTCAAACAAACAAACTCTTCAGCTTTATAATATTAGTATAGATGCAATTTACCATTCATTAATCCATAATTCAACTAATAATTAAAAAATCCATTTATTTTCTATGTCGTCCCTAAGAAAATGATTTATGTAATGAAGTAAACTTAATTGAAGTTCAATTAAAAACATCGAACCGTTGATGCTGATACCAAATAAGACGGACCCTGCAATTACAAAGATAAATGTCGCGTGTTAAGCGAAATGTCGCTTAAACCAAGCTTTTCACCCGTCGATTTTATTGTTCCTACGGGCAGAGCTCACGCTCCAGCTCTAAATGGCCATTGGAGCTCATGGACATCACCTGACACCGTCCACTCTATCACACGAGTTTTAGCTTCATTGTATAAGGATAGTGAATAATAAAACTGCTTATATGAATGATTCTTTTTATTAAATTTTACAAAATAAACTTAGAACATTATGTATATATATATATTGTATTTTACTGTGTAATTTCCATCGCAAGGATACACGCATTTCTTTGTGTGTTTGAAAATTACATAGTTTTAGATTGAAAAGAAGTCATTTCTAGTACGCAGTAGACAAAGTTAGCGTCTAGACAAAGTTTTGTATACGACCCGACCTTGCTAAGGCAGTTCCAACCGTCGCCCCATAATCATACGATGCAGTATCGATCGACTTGCGTCGTTACCAATATTCTAATGATTCTACTTTCAGTTTTTGAGGAATTATCAACATAAATGCGAGATGCAATTAATTTTTTTCGAACGCTCATCCCAAGCCATCGGCGAAAATAAGAAATACCAATATCATCACATTTTTTTTTTGTTACAATTTTTATTTTTCTAATTTAGAAAACGTACATATATTTACAATTTACTCCCAAAAACAAACGACTAGACCTTAATAATGCATTAAAATAAAACTCTAAAACAAATAATAATAATTATTATTATTATTAAAATAATATAAAATAAAAAAAAACACGGTAACTTAAATATGAACGAACATATTAAAGACAACTTAAAAACGTTTGACGAATAGCGAAAATCTAAACCGTATGTAACTTATAAGCACCAAAATAAAAATTACATTAATAATGTAAAAAAAAAACATTACATTAGTTGTCATTTACATCGACTCGAACATCGACCGTGAACTTAAGACGAATCATACTTGAAGCGCGAACCGTCGATTCAATATTCAATAGTTCAACTTAGATTAGTTTAAGTTATCACTTCTGTCGGGCGTCCAGAGATGCACAATCTTTATTTTTCATTCTTGTATTGCATCCGCCTTTCCGAATACATTTCTCGTCGTGGTCACGGATGACAACAGTAAAGTGTAAAGTTTCATTTAATCACAACAGGGGACGCGATATTAAACCGTAAAAATCTTTTTATCACGTATGCCGAAGAAAGGAGCTTTAGTTAATTAGTTACCAATTTAAAAAAATACGAATGCAAAAAGTGAGTTATTGAAAATGAAAGCAAATCTCGAATTGTCTGTGATTATGATTGGATTAAAAACATCGAATTGTCGATGCTAATACCAAATAAAACGCACCTTTAATTACAATGATAAGTGTCGTGTATTAGATGAAATATCCTTCGCACCTCGATATGGTATTTGTGGGGTGTGTTTTTAAAATCGCATTGCCGGATGTGTGGCCCTACACGCATTCCCACCACCACTCCTCCGAATACCATTTCACAAACATAAGATTCTACGCTTAATTAGTTCGCATCTTGCTCATGCTAATCGAATAATTAATCGATGTAATTATATTGTCATTTTCCCTCCTACACGAATCGATATTATATCGATAATACGAGAAGTATTAATTTAAAAACATCGAGCCGTTAATGCTAATATCAAATAAAACGGACCTGTAATTACAAACACAGAATCTGGACTCACCCAATGGTCAGAGTCAAATAACATTTTAATCTATAAAAAAGTTAATCGATTTTATTGTATTGTCATTTTCATTCTTACACGAATCAATATTATATCGATAATACGAATGCATTAGTTTAGTGTATCATTATATCGATTTTGTTTCCCGAATGAATATATATTTTTTTTAAATCAATACAGCCTTGAATAGTGTTCTAAGATAGAGCGGGGATGACAGAATCGCCTTAAATCGAACTAAGCAAATGCCGTAATATCACAATAAAAGAGAATCTCGCAAATCCCCAGCATCAATTGTTTAGGTACGCGCGCCCAGAATCCAGTGTAAGCTCTTTCTAACGTACACGTATTACATTTTCAGTACGTAAATTAAAATTTATCGAAGGAATAATTCGAAAAAAAAAACCTTTTTTTAGACATAGATTCCATAAGTTTATGGTATATGGGACTAGTCATTGAGTGATTGCATGCGACCTTGTCAAGCCCGCCCCGTACGATAAAGCTTTGGCAAGAATATCCGATCTTGTTTTAGTAGTGATAACATCTTATAAATCGATGAACGCTGGCTGCACGCACGAAAAAGTGTCACGTTCCGCCCGAGGCTGAGCGTGCGAGCGAGAGCGCGGAACAAGCGATAGAGAGACACGATCGGCCCAAGCGTTGGCTTGTGACACGTTTGTCTCTTCTCGCGTGACGTCACAGCCAGCGAATTCGAATAGTTCCGCTACTGACGTTATCACGTAAAATTATCGTCCGTAAACCGACATTACAGACAACCAATAATTATTTTTTAAACATATATTTAGCCTTGTGACCAAAACTTTAATTTCTCACCTAAACTATTAATTTTAAATATAATACATACGCACTACTTTATACCGTAATCGCCAAATAAATTCGATTCGTTTATCACTTCGCGGTTTATGTGTCATGAAAATCTTTCTTAACCATCCAGCTCCCTGGATACCTTCAACCGAGCAACATACAGAAATTGGCAATATGAAAAAGAAAGTGGCAACACTAAAAACGATATCGAAGGATGAAAGATTATTTGGTTTAAACAACATTTTTGCAATTTTACAGGAGATCCATTTGAAAGCTAAAATTTAGAAAAAATACCGTAACAACAAAAAAAAACTGCAGCTATTTGAACGAAGTAAACTTAATTGAAGTTCAATTAAAAACCGAACTGTTGATGCTGATACCAAATAAAAGGCGCCTTTAATTACAAAGATAAATGTCGCGTGTTAAACGAAATGTCGCTTAAACGTCTTTCACTCTTCGATATTGTCTTTTCACGGTAAATGCTTGCAGTTTTCCCTGAACGATTAATGTGCATATGGCGAGGAATTTCCATCAGCCAACATTAAAAGTAGAACGACTAGTCGATCTGATATTACCCCATCAAGAAGTCATGATTTGCTTGAGGCAGTTTGTTTGTGCACAAATGTGGGAAAATCAAATAAAGCCGCTGGTCGTAACTTTTCGGGATCCTCTAAAAAGTCCACTGAAAGTCTCGGTAAATGACCACCATTTTACTGAGATTGTATTTCATCACATACCATCTCATTTTTAAATTTAATTCGTTTTTAATCATTTATGTTATATCGCGATTAGTTTCCTTCGTTTTTTACTGTGTTATTATTTGACGCTGGCTAATGCACAAACCCTGCCGGAGCCAAAACATAAAAATGAATAAGAAGAAATCGTAAATCACGTATAAAACATTATTGATTAATTTCAAATGGACGCTGCGTAATTTTTTAACTGCGTTATCAAACATCGCTAGCTCCTCGTCTATATTTCGCTAAATCGAGCAATCACGTAGCTAATTTTTGTATCTAAATCGTTATAATACATGAACACGACTGATGAACTTTGAAAAGATAAACAAAAGTTAAAATGTAAAATCGCGTTGAATCGATTAAAAATATTTTTACATAATTTATGTCACGCGTGACCACGAGAATCGTAAAGTACTCGAAGTTTCATTAACGGTTATATTAAGTCGAAAGCGTACTAAGTAATATATATAGAGATGGGAAAGGCTATTTCAATTAAGCGACATTTTTGCAAATTTACAAGAGAGCCCTTTAAAGTTTAAAGTTTGGAAAAAATATCATAACAAAAATACTTCTTCAGCTATTCGAATGGAGTAAACATAATTGAAGTTCAATTAAAAACATTAAACTGTTCATGCTAATACCAAATAAAATGGAAATTTAATTACAAAGATAAATGTCGCGTGTTAAGCGAAATGTCGCTTAAGACAAAATTTAATAGCCTTTCACCCCTCGACACACATATATATGTACTGTGGTGATTTGTGTATATTCTGTATACTATTAAGCGCTGCTCGGGGGTAGATGTAAAATATTTCAAGCACTTCACTCCGCGGTCACGAATGACTATTGTTTCGTCATTAAAGCCGTAAAATTATTTTTACGATTTTTAAAATTGATTTTATAAAATGCTTTTTAAGATTTCGGTCAAAATTTTACAAGTTTCATCGTAAAAAGAATTTCGGATTTGATTTGAGTTCTTCCATTTAAAAAATTACATTGCACACTTATCCTATAACTTGTCAAGTACGTAGCTGAACCAAATCGAATCGCCGAAATACGAACCGAACACTTCGTTTACCATTTATTTTATATACATAAATGTTTTCTATAAACAACAATTGACTCGCAGCCCAATCCCTGAGAAGATAAATAAAAGTAACAAAGTAAATAAATAAAAATATAACAAAAAAGGAAAACCTTTTTTCTTTTCTTCCAAATAATATAAAATATAATGATATATTATTTTCCGAGGGCGCATTTGTACTTCTTATTTCATATATCCATATTTTTTCTTTTCACTTTCTTTACAAAATATAACCATAAAAAGAGATTTTTCGTCATCATAGAGAACTTCTTTTAAACACATTTCTTTTTCTTTTCATTTTTTTTTTCAAATTTTTTATTTATTTAATAATAAACTTTGGAATGTCTTTCATCACTGTAAAATCCTCGTGAGATCCTGAAAAATAATGAAAAAAGGCAATTAATTTTTTTTGTTTTTTTTTTTCCATTTCAGCATTCACCGCTTGAGCGGAGTACAGTAGGGTTTTATTTAATTATATATTTATGGTGTAGACAAGTGAAGAGGTTAATGGCACACTAGTTGAGGTTAACTGTTGAGGTTAAGTCTGAAAGTGACAGAGAAGTTGAGAAGTGCGCGTTCGGAATGCATGGATTGCGTGAAAGACGATATGTGTAAGAGGAGAGTGAGCGAAGAAATAGTTTATGATAGAGGAGTATGGAAGGAGAAAACATGTTGCGCCGACCCCAGGTGACTGGAAGAAGGGCAGGAGAATGATGAGTTGAGGTTAAGTGTTTACCGGAGAGCCCGTAAACAATAAGAATGCCACCATCTATCTTGAGATACGGGGTCTCAATCGACCAGTACCGCAGCTGCTCCATTCTTCAAACCAGGCTGGAGCCATTCACCATATAAACCAAATAAACCAGACCACCAAATAAATACGCAAATAAGAATTTTCAGGAGATTCCTTTTTAGTTATTATACTTTTTTTATTGCCCTTGTAGTTAGACGAGCATATTATGGCCCACCTGACGGTGACTGGTTACCGTCGCCCGTGGACGTCAGCAATGACAGCGGCAGAGCCAAGCCATTGTCTACCTATTACTATTCATAAGGGTCATTTGTGATCGTGTCTCAGATACGTATTGGTTCCAATAGTGGCACTAGTAGCGTAGATACGAGCGCACGGGGCGACTTATAGGCCGCGACAACTTCCAATCGTCGGAGACGTTATCGCAAGAACGATTTTAAAAAACACGAAGTCTTGATTTCTTTTATATTCCAGAGCTAATATTGACAGGATGTTAATAACAATACGAGTTATTACGCACCTCGTATCTATGTAGCAGCTGGGATCCGGTGTAATGCGAATTTTCACTGTAAAAAAAAGGTCTTTTCACCGTGTTCTGCCCTGAAATAAAATAATCCACATATAAACACATTTACTGATGGTAGGACCTCTTGTGAGTCCGCACGGGTAGGTACCACAACCCTGCCTATTTCTGTCGTTAATGAAGTAATTCATTTCGGTTTGAAGAGCGGGGCAGCCGTTGTAACTATACTGAGACCTTAGGACTTATATCTCAAGGTGGGTGGTGCATTTACGTTGTAGATGTCTATGGGCTCCAGTAATCACTTAACACCCGGTGAGCTGTGAGCTCGTCTTCACATCAAAGCAATAAATAAATAAAATAATAATAGCTTGATCTGTATCTATATATCTATATCTATCTTTTGGAAATCAAACTTCGAATACTTTACACATTTACCGTTCACGGATGACTATGTAAAAACGCATTTAATCGACTCAAATATTAAATTGCTCAACATTATCGGATGATTTAAAATATTTCAACTGATATATTAAGTTCTAAAAGCGGAATTTACTTGTTGTTTACGTCTGCCGAGTCCGCACGGGTCGACGCCACCACTTTTTTTGCGTCCCTTACTTATCGAAATTTCGATCTCACGTCTCAGTCGTGCCATCCTTGGGCCCGCGGTCTGCTCCCAACATCTACAAACCGTCAAGTCTCACATACACCGCGTGACCATTAGGCGCGGACACCTAAGAGGTTCGGCTTCCGGCCCAAAAGCATCAGACGAGCTCTTCTACTCGTCTAAATAACTAGAAACATGTTTGAATAAACTTACAGAGTTGCGTGTGCGCCGCCAGGGCGTTCTGTTTCGCTATCAGGAGCTCGGGTCCGGGACGTGACACCTGATCGTAGTACACGACTGTCGAACGATCACAAAACGTATTTTAAAACGTGTCCTAGTAGTAGTAGTAGTAGTAGTATTAGTAGTAGTAGTAGTAGGAGGAGGAGGAGTAGTAGTAGTAGTAGAAGTAGTAGTAGTAGCAGTAGTATTAGTAGGAGGAGGAGGAGGAGGAGTAGTAGCAGTAGTAGTAGTAGGAGTAGTAGTAGGAGCAGTAGTAATAGTAGTAGAAGTGGTAGACGTCGTAGTAGAAGTAGTAGTGGTAGTAGAACTAGTAGTAGTAGTAGTTAGTTATCCGGTCGATATAATGATTAGCTTAAAACAATAGCTTCAGAATATATTTGCCCCCTTTTAGTAACCTAGCTCCTATAGTCCTATAGAGATAGAGGGAGCATAATTCATCGTACACCAAAATAAACAAAAATGCCAAACATTAATTACGACAAAATTATACTGTCTTATCGCTAAGAGCGATCCTTTCAACCTCAAGCCGAGACTCTACTGGGTTGATCGTGGTCAGGTCCGACGGTGACCAATATTCAAGATCTTCTCGATTATTCTTCATTTTTACTAGACGACCTTAGGATTCACCTGGTGTTGTCACCGGTAGCCATGGCCGTGGCAATCCAGGGAGAGGTTACTAACTACTGCCTCTTCAAACCGGAGTACGTGACAGTGGCGCTGCCGAAATACGATGATGGTAGCTATGGACCTACAATATCTTCTACTACCAGTCATGAAATCGAATAGCCGTCATCGAAACTTACTGTTGACATCGTTATGACCGTTCTGATAGTATGGACTGCTCTGAGGCTGAAGACACACGTTTTCACAGCCTAAAAGATAACAATGGACGTATTATTGTCATAGACGATTATAGTTATTTTTAATTGTTCAAGGATGGACTAGCTCAGGGTAGAACTAGTTTTATGTGGTTACCGGAGCCCATAGCCAGATACAACGTAAATGCCCACATTGAGACAGGAGTTCTTAGTCAGTTTCCCACACTTCAAACTAAAACTCATAACTGCTTCGTGATAGAAACAGGCGGTACCTACCAGTAGGGACTCCCAATGCCCCCACCACCAGCCTTGAGTGTCCATCACCTTATACGTGGAGATAATGAAGGATCAACATCTTCTGGTTAATTCAAAAAGAAATTTGGTGATAGAACGTGGTTATTTATTATAGTTTCAAATGGCTTATCTTGTTTCTATACATCTATGTAAGACTTTAAGACATCTCATTGACATGACAATTAGCACGAGCATCAAGGACCGATAATGATATAATAAGTTTACGTTGATTTAAAAAAGCGATAAGGATCGCTTGATCAAAATAAAACACAGTTCTTCTATTTTAAGTTCTTCAACTACAAAGACCCGTCCCGGGTGCAATTACCCAAAGCCAGGATGAAGCGTGAGACAAGTGTAGGCTCAGTCGGCCTGTACAACGGTCACTGATCACACAAAGGCGACTATTGCTCCGTGTCTATTGCTTTAGTCGGCGGCCGAGCTTACGACTCACCATGTACCTAAACCCGGGAACATCAATTAGAAGATATGGTTGTTTTGCATTAGATATAGAAATAGTATCAGTGAGTGCTAGCAGGGACCGCTGCTGTCCATTCTCCAAGGCCGCCGTCACCGACAAGAGACAGACACCCGTGAGCGTTCGTCAGCTGGAATTATCAATCCAATGAGCATGCTCACCGTTGCTCAAGTCCGGCTCCTGTTTCACTTGGTTCTGTATGTGTTCGATTATTATTTGTCTCTGGCTGTCGCTGTAGACCGCTTCCGCTTCTGTGTGGAACAAAATTAAACCGTGCAAGCGAACCGCCATTATCGAGATTTAAAACGATTTTACATTTTTTTTAAAGCGATTTTACCATATTTTTTTAAATTGCATTTTACATGTTTTGCGGTCACGGTCTGACAAGAGCGTAAATTTTAAAAATTATTTTAATCGTGCAAGCTTCGAAAATAAATATTTGACTTCATAAGATCTAACCACTTCGAATACTGAGAACACAGGAGAGCTACCCCATTTCTTCCGTGAGTAGGGTGAGGCGTCTAAGGAAGGCACCGGAGAATGAGGAGCAACCTTTTCCAAGTGTTATACTAGCGTACTGCGTTCGGATTGACTGGTGACACTGCATATGGTGAGTCCAGTCAGGAAGTTATCGCTGCCCTGACTTTTCTGCCGCGAAGTGATCGTGTGTGCCAGTTTTAATGGTAGGGCAATCGTTATAGAATACAAATTAATACTAATAGCTTCCACCTGGTGACTGAAGGTGGCGTCACAGACCCAGTGAATAAATTATCAGGTAAATCCCTTAATCGACTCATCCCCCCAACGGGGAGACATGGGGTAGTGCTAGTCAATACACGCGCGCTGTTGGCTCCGGTAACTCACCCATGTCTTTCCGCTCGTACAAATACTTTTCATCGTCGACCGGTATGTCTATTTCCTGTTTGATCTCGGCCTCGTTGAAGAAACCCTGGTTCCCGTTCATCCTGCGCTCGTCCTGCAGCAGCTGCAGGTTCTGCTGCTGATTCTTGAGCATCTCGACCGAGTCCGGGTAGTACAGGTCGCTCCGGTACTTCTCGAGGAACTCTGTCTTCTCATAGTGACTCTTCCTCTCCAGCGCGTACTTCTCCGCCTCTGTGTTGTACTCTTCGTTCGTCTGCGGTATGTAATCGTCTTTGTACGGCAGGCAGTCCGCGTAGCTGTCCCTGGGCTCCTCGTCCGACGGCACGGGGTCGGTCTGCATGATCGCGTCCTGCTTCTTGGGGCGCGCGGGGGGCGGCTGCGTCCGTAGCTGGGGGGGCGAAGGTTCGCTCGCTAGGGACGTTACGTACTGCATTTTGCACGAAAGCTGCAAGTTAATTTACTGTACAAATTAGTTTAACGTAACAAACGTAGCTTCTATCAATCTCGATTTGTTTGAAGACGTCATGGCGTAAAATGCATTTGTATCGACTGTGCCGGTGTTAAAATCCCGCAAGCGGGTACCGATTTTGCTAATGAAATACACGTACTTAACAAATGACTGCACGATGAATGAACAACATTGTGTAATAACAATCAAACCCTCAATAAGATACGTAATCCCGCACGGCTACGCGGGTACCACCACCACGTCTTCCGGGAAGCAGTAAGGCGTTCCAGTTTTAAGGGTGGGGCGATCGTCGTGTTATAGTCATTACTACCACCATAGTTATACTAGACACATGAGTGGTTGCACGATTTTTTGTTGTTTGACTGTCGTGTAGATCACCGGTGTCCTACGCGGCGCACTGAAGTTATTATGTCGATTTCTGTTACTAAGCGCCTGGATTGCCTAACTTTGCCTTCTTTTGTACGCTTTAGTCTTTTAGGTCTCTTAGAAATAGATTCCTTTTTTTTGTTGCTTTTAGATGGGTGGACGAGCTCACGGTCCACCTGGCGTTAAGTAATTACTGGAGCCCATAGACATCTACAACGTAAATGCGACACGCACCTTGAGATATAAGTTCTAAGGTCTCCGTATAGTTACAACGGCTGTCCCGCCCTTCAAGCCGAAACGCATTACTGCTTCATGGCAGAAATAGGCAGGGTGGTGGTACCCAGCCGTGCGGACTCACAAGACGACCTACCACCAGTCCTTCTCAGTATCTTCAGATTCGTCTTTCCTAGAGTCTACTCGTTCCGGCACCTCAGTAACAGAAATCGACATAATTGCTTCAGTGCGCTGCGTAGGGCACCGGTGAGCTACACGGCAGTGGAAAGTTTCAATAATAATTAATTAAAACTTACATTAATATCTTGTTCCGTGCACGGCAGCGGCAAATCTGGATTCATATTCGTCTGGCCGTGATTCTGTGGTGTGATCCCCCATATTCTCTCAGATTTTTCGCTAGAATTTAGATAAACCAAATCTTTAGCTGCATATTAAGACTTGGTTTTCATATTTTTGGATGTTCAGTTTCAATTTTTTTTCCTACCTAAGCTGATGGCCTAGAGACCGTATCAGCGTCACCGTGCTAGTAGGTGAGCTCACGAGGCTCAAACCTGACGATGTTGCTAACACAAACCCTAGCAAGAGCAAAACTTCGCAGAATCTACAACCGGATCAAAAACGCGACCCACTGAGAAGATCCGGTTAGAAACTCAGTGGGCTGTGTCTGTGGGTTAATTTACTCTCAGAGCGTTTCGTCGCAAGCGACGGGTTCGACGAGAACGATGACCGGGGCTTGGGCTACCTAAAAGCACCGTTAGTGGATCAGGAGAATCCGTAATTACGTGTTTTGGGCTGTTTCAAATTGGGCGCTCTGCGTGTTTAGCGCGAACAGCGCCCCTAGCGGCAAACCTAGGAATGCTGTTCCAACTCCATACATTTTTTGAGTTAACTTTTACGCGATCGAGAACGTTACAAAACTCGCTAAGCACACTTTATGCTCATAGTATTAAAGGCGTCTCCGGAGAGCAGTGACCGCTTTGAATCAGGTGGACAGTCGCTCGAGTACTTGCATACGCCACTTAAAGAAATACAAGACTTTTCTTTGTAATTGCTTAGATGGGTGGACGAGCTCACCCACCTGGTGTTAACTGGTTACCGGAGTCCATAGACATCTACAACGTAAATGCCGCCACCCACCTTGAGATATAAGTTCTAAGGTCTCAGTATAGTTACAACGACTGCCCCACCCTTCAAACCGAAACGCATTACTGCTTCACGGCAGAAACAGGCGGGGTTGTGGTACCTACCCGTGCGGACTCACAAGAGGTCCTACCATCAATAAATTTTATACGTATTGTATATGTTATGCAAAAAAACGTAAAGGTATATTAGCAACTGTGTGTCGGTCGGTTTGTATGTCTGTATGGTAATAGCGCTACAAAGACCAAAACGAAAACAGCCTCCAACCCCATCCTGCGGCTCCCTTCCCAATCTACTGAGGGTCTCGATACATATTGTTAGAAAGAGAGAGAAGATTTTTTTTTTTACTGCGCGCCATAACATAATTAGCATTGAAAAGCTACTTAATATAATTTATACAATAACCGATCTCTTCTAAATGACGAATGTCATCTAGGTAAATTCTGAAAAATATTCGACACTGATAAGATGATGTTACAGATTCTCTACCCCAGTTTTACGTCCTGATTGTTATTCAAGGGCGCTCTCTATGCAACGTATCCAGTAACGACCTTCTTATACTCTTCGAATGCCGAGGCTTGGCTTGAAGGGCGTAATGGAGGAACCACTAAAGTGGGAGGGCGCGAATCCTATCTAACTACCCGACCTTAGATCTTGAAGTTCCGCGATGAAGGCTTTTACAAGAACCTACGACTATATGTAGCTGTGGGCGGCTAATGATTATGATGCGAGAAAATGTTTGAGATGGTGCCGTCATGTTCTATTTACTTCCACACCTCCCCTCATGTGAGCAGAGTTCGTCGCGATCACCTTATCCGATCGCGACGGAGTAACGCAATGAAGACGTCGCCCGAAACATGTCTTGTCGGATCCCCCGGATTCACTCTCGGTGCTATTAGGCCACTCAAGCACCGATCCGAAGCCCCTGCCTGAGCACCAGTAGAGAATCGTGTCCCGGGCGAGTTTATTGTTGGCAAGAATTTTTGGCTCTTGCGACTCAAAAGCGTGCCGACCTCTGACTCTAGGGGACCGTTTATAGTATCGTCAATATGCGACAGATGGCGTGCGAGTTACCTCAACACGCATCCGATGCGTATCGATTATAGAGGGTAGAAGTAAGGAGAACCTTCTCTTATGGTAGAAACTTGAAAAAGTGTCCCACTTTCAGCACTAAGTAACAGTTCGAAAATCCTCCAAAATGGCGCTAGCATGTATGATATGAATTGAGCACTTGTTAACTGATTGAAGTATGCTGAGTTAGGAAATTTAATATATTTAATGACTAGAGTAGTTAGTGACCTCACATGTTTACGTAGTCCAAACTAATTTCGTCAATATAACCTAAAATTATTGCAGTGGGTAAAACGTGGAGACATCGATTGCATTATTCTTATCGGCTTTAAATAAAATACATACTTTTTGTGATTTTGTAGTGCTTACAGTTCTTTCGTTCTTTTTCATTTCTCTATCTTATTCTAATAGCTTTCAGCGCCTTTTTTTTAAATTTACCCGGTTGCTACTGTAGCGCCACCATTATTTAGCAGATTTTAACGGACACTTTTTCATACGCAGAGACGGTTCTCCTTACCTCTACCCTCCATAGTATCGACGAACCTCACACCGAAACAAAGCACTCATCTAACTATTTATCGATTTTCGAATGATTCTGACTTAACAGAACCGAATTATGCATTAACAGATCGAAAAGGAGAAAAGGAGAAAAATATGCGAGAGGGTGGGTAGAAGAAAAAAAATGTATTTACATTAATATTTTATTCAACAATATTATTCGTATCATTTACACACTAAATTGTTGTTACACGGCCATCGGAGAACCGAAGTGATTCAAGTGACATTTCGTGACGTCATTTGAGGGTAAATCGTATGACGAACGATTGAGCATTTACTACACCAAATCTTTGCTTTTTTTATATGATTTAAAAATGACTCAATAGTCCTTGATAAATTCATTATACACATATCGACGGGTGAAACGGCTATTTAGTTTAAGCGTCATTTCGCTTAACACGCGACATTTATCTTTGTAATTAAAGCTCCGTTTTATTTGGTATCAGCATCAACAAGTCGACATTTTTAATTAAACTTCAACTAATTTTACCACATAGAAATAGCTGAAAAAGTGTTTTTTTGCTATGGTATTTTTTTCAAAATTTAAACCTTTGAATGACTCTCCTGTAGTTGCAAAAAATGTCGCTTAAACCAAATAGCCTTTCACTCCTCGATATTATTATGTACTTTTTACATTCCGTTAATAGTGGAGGAAATTTATCAAAAAAAAACATAAAAACAGATAACGTGTCGTGACGTCACACGTTTGAGTTGCAGGCGTGCGAGTGAGACGGCGAGACATTCCCTTCTCGCGACGCATCCCCTCTCTAACTTTTACTCCCCATTCGTAAATACGTAACTACATAATTGGCAATTTCAAATTAATTTCGATGTCGTTTCCGTTATAATGAAAAGTTTCAATTTCAAAAGAATGTACAAATAACACAGAAAAAGGCTCACAATGTTACAGCCAATGTAAGGTCAGTGCGTGAAAAACAGAACAGGCAGATTTTAATGTATCATACGAATCTTGGTACACTTCTGCTTCTGACAATATCTATGTATATATATAACGTATATAAACTTAACATTAAAGAGATGTAGGCAACGGCTTGGCTCTGTCCCGGGCATTGCTGACGTCCATGGGCGACGGTGACCACTCACCATCAGGTGGACCGTACGCTCGTCTCCCTAAAGGAGAAATAAAAAAAATATTACTAAAGAATCACTAAATACGTACTTAACAAATGTTCACGATTGACTTCCACGGTGAAGGAATAACATCGTGTAGTAAAAATCAAACCCGCAAAATTTTAATTTTCGTAATTACTGGCGGTAGGACTTCTTGTGAGTCCGCACGGGTAGGTACCACCACCCCGCCTATTTCTGCCGTGAAGCAGTAAAGCAATAATGCGTTTCGGTTTGGAGGGTGGGGCAGCCATTGTAACTATACTGGGATCTTAGAAATCATATCTCAAGGTGGATGGCGCATATACGTTGTAGACGCCTATGGGCTCCAGTAACCACTTAACACCAGGCTGTGAGCTCGTCCACCCATCTAACACATAAAAAAAGACCAGTGTCACTTTTATCACGGCCCATTCACTCCTTCAGTTCCTTGTTCATAGCTGAGGGGGGTGGAAGATTCTCGGCCTTGAGGTACCTCAAGGAACTCCAGCATTCATCTAGCGGCCTTCTAGTATACGGGATCTTTGCCAAGTTTCCACTACGAGCCCCAACTGTCCGAAAGCTTTTGGCATCGGGAATCACTATTTTACCACCCCACGAAATATTCACTCTGCATGCGGGTAGCAGCCGTTTTTGATATCCAAATCACCGATCTGTTTGGTGAGCACTCGCGGCCAAATGTTTTCGATAAAGCAATAAAAATCCATTGCTGATCCACCGAATCACCTTTGCGGGTTCCGTGTTTTCAAAAGGATCGAAGTGACGTGAACCGATTCGTGAATCGATATTAAATCGAAATGAGATTGGCTTACACAGCACTGTATATACCATTTGTGTTTTCATCGTTCAGGTAATCCTAGGTCATTGCCAGAAGAACTGTTCAACGCTTTATCACTGAGTCGACGATAAAGATATCCGAAAAGTCACAGGCTCTTGGCCATTTCGCGGTTATTATTCGACAATAAGGATGTATACATCTGATGGCGAAACGCGCGGCGCTAGGTTGCTTCTATCGCTGCTCTGATAAGGGGACCTAAGGAAAACAACAATCATTACCTACCTATTTCATTACAGATTCAAATATAATGGATATGGGGTATTTCAGAATGAATAAACAATAAAAGACTTCATTTTGTTTTCTGTGATATAATAAGAAAACAACTTTTAAAGCCCATAATCTCTTTTAAAAATAATATTAAAAATTATTAATAAGCTATACAAAACTGAACTCTTTTTTTACTGAATGCCAGACTTCACTCAATAACACTGAAGAAAAATCCTTTTTAAAAACTCAACACTCAAATTTTAAATAATAAAGGTTTTTCTTTACATATATTTAAAAGAGTTCTTTTGTTGGGAGGTCATTTTCTAACGTCAAAATAAACCGCGCCATTACAGCCGCGGAAATCGAGACTGTGGGTAACGAATTTGACTTAATATAAATATAAATAGCATGCTTTTTGTTTCGTTTAAAAATAGCGTGCTTTTTGTTGTGCGCTTTAATAAATCGTTTTTTTTTTATTGACTGTCCTTGTAGGCCAACGACCATACGGCCTACATGATGGTGAGTGGTTACCGTCGCCCATGGACTTCAGCAATGCCAGGGGCAGGGCCAAGCCGCTGCCTACCGCAAAATATGCTTATGCGTCTATGGTCAAAATGCAGACATTTTTTTGTTTGAACGGTGGCAGTGTGTCCAGACACCTTACCACTTAGTCGTGACTGATGAAGAAAGATGAGGATTTGCGGTAGGCAGCGGCTTGGCTTTACGCCTGGCGTTGCTGAAGTCCTTGGGCGACGGTAACCACTCAACATCAGGTGGGTCGTATGCTCGTCTGCCTACAAGGACAATAAAAAATAAAGCCAGGAGTGATAACTCAATGATATTTTTAGTGCTTTAAAGACACAAAGCTCGGTCATCATCTAGTAATATTAAAACGACATGGACGTGTCGAAGCGAAATGAATCAATTTTAGTATCATAGTCAAGTATTTGTTAAGGTACGTTCACATCGCAGGCAGACTATGCGATTAAGGGTCAGACAGACGCTATAATGAACCAGGTAGTAAAGGCCTAGAGGCCCTAACGACATCTACTATCTCGCCCTTTGCGCCTACCTAATAGCCAGAAATGTCTATATTTCTTCGGCACAAATTCGCTGAACTCTCCTCCTCGTTTCCTCACTGCTGAAGGTCGTGGCCATCACGTTTAGACAGGACTTTATTAATATGTCTTTCCAGGGTTTGTCTCTTGTGGGCGGTCTCTTTCCCTCGATCTTCCCTGTCACGGATAGTCTCTGTGGCGGTAGCCATCATACAACACAAGATATTTGACAAATGCCTGAATCTCGCTTACATTTTCAAGATGAGCTTGCAATACAAGTTCCGAATAACAAGATTGGGACCGTCGGTCTACCGAGCAATGTCACCCGCTCAGTGGAAGAACTTCCCTCCGTCGTTAAGCATCCTACAGTCTCTCTAAGCTTCAGGTGTTTTCCGAGCAATATGACCAAAGTACTCGACCTGAATTGTTTGATTAATACCGAGAAGCACGTGGAACTGTTTTCACGAATGGTTACTTATAATATTGTTACGCGCTGGGGGTTCGGGATACATGGAAAAATCAACCGAAGTACAAATTAAAACCGTATTAGCACTTAAGAACACTTAAAACACTCAACAAACACTTCGATTACTGACTAACTGCGTGCCATCTCTGCAACGCTTTTATAGTCGTGACGAAATCCCTAGAATCGTCGAGAACATTCCACAAAATTCTAGTATTGTGTGTTTCCGCTATCTGACAACAGATGGCGTTGTACTTCTCGCGCGTTCTAGCTACTACTAGATCGTTCGATATTCGTTCGACTATTGGGCGATAGATGGCGTTGCTCTTACCAGCGTAACAATATGTTGTCATCTTATTGGTTTAGTTCCCAGATATCCAGATCAGTATCCAGATATCCGTGGTTAAAATCTTTAATCCCCATTAAAGATCCCTTGGATAGAAGCACTTGTCAAAAACGTTATATAAATTCCTGCGAATCATATTTCTAATACTTTTACAAACTACATATTCGTTATAATATTTGATTAAATTCACGGTGAGGGTACTTTTCATCGACACCTTAATAATCTCTCATCGCTTGGCATTTTTTTAATGCTATAAAATTGAGAGAGGAACCTATAGACAGCGTATATATCGTGGAGGAAGCGAGGGTCGATGTTAAGCCCTGGAGTAGAATCAACGCCTACGTATCTAGGCAAGATGGGATGTTATGATAGCAGACTTCATAAATTTGAGTTAACTTTTACGCGATCGAGAACGTTAAAAAACTGGCACTAGGCACACTGAACGCTTAGCTAGCGTAAGTAGTATCGAGATAGTTTGTGAATATATTTGATGATGAATATATTTGATGATGAATATATTTAGTTTTGTTTTAACTTTATTAACTTCAAGCTGGGTTAAGTCCGATGTGTATTATAAAGTTTTAAGATATAATAGCTGGCCCGGCAAACATTGTTTTGCCATATAAACTATTTCTAGGAAAGATAAATAACCAAGATACCGACTGCAGCGCCATCTTGCGGTCTGATTTTTGAATCTAAAGCATCCAGGGAGCCACCCAAACGCATACAAAAAAATCATTAAAATCGGTCCAGCCATTTAGGAGTTGAGCGACAAACACACGCACAGAAGAAATATTTAAATAAAGATAATAATTTAAACATGTACACACATAAAATAGAGATGGATATATTTATATGAGCGCATTGTGTTGTGTTTTTTGTAAACTTAAATTTATAAATTTCTTTCTTTTTTGTTTTGAGTAGAGGACTCATGTTTAATGTTGACAGTGGAAACTGGTTTGGTGTTTGTTTATCTATTTTTAATATATTATATGTTTTTGTACTTTTGAATTCCCAAATAAATTAATTAATTAATTTAATGTAATTTGCGTTTCATTGGTGAGGATCTTTAAATTGTTTTTATTATTATAATTTTTTTATTATTTCTGATTTTAGGCAGACCAGCATACGGCCCACCTGAGCAATGCCAAGAGCAGAGCCAAGCCACTGCCTACAGTGAAGAACTTTCTGTTTTCGATTTGTTTCTGTCAGTCTAGTCTTCCTTGAAGTAAATTAATATTTATTTAATTAATGTCTTTAAATTAATACGTGAAGCAAAAACTTTGTACCCCTTTTTACGAAAATAGCGCGGACGGAGGAGTATCGAATTTCAAACACTTATAGAGAATATTGAGAAGGAGTGTAGAATGTTAATATTTTTTTAAATTGTCCATAAAACACATTAAATCGATAAATATAACATTATACACACACTACCATGTATTTGACACAGCACATATTAATATACTCTTTGTTTATTGTCAAACTTTTGTTATTGTTTAAAGTCTGTGGTCAAATTTAGATTAACTTAATATTGTTTGTCTTTAATATTATTTGTCTATAGTGTAATCTTGGCGAAATCTGTGATTATAGAAGTAGTCGTTGACAATAGAATCATAATAATGTTCAAACTTACAATTTCAATTAATTATGGCCGAATTTACACTACTGGGAGACTAGTTTATTTAATTTTATAACAAATAGAAATCAATTGAAGGTCCTAACTAATGAAAACAAATTAAATAAATATTTAGATAATTGAATGAAAATTTTTTTCTCTTTTTTTATTTTTCTAGTCCCCAAATTTAAGGAGTAAAACCTGTCCATAGCTGAAAGCTTACGATGGACCATGTATTTTAATAGATACTAGCTGACCCGCCAGACTTCGTAGTGCCTCAATCGATAAATAAAAGACCTAAACTTTTGTATAAAATAAACTTAAAACAAACAAAAGGAATCCATCCGACGGGGGACACATCAAAGGAAAAACAAAATTGTTATTTTTATTTAACTCTGAGCATTTTCATATTTATCTACCTTTTAAACCTTCTCTGGTCTTCCACAAATAATTCAAGACCAAAATTAGTCAAATCGGTCCAGCCGTTCTCGAGTTTTAGCGAGACTAACGAACAGCAATTAATCTATACTAATATTATAAAGCGGAAGAGTTTGTTTGTTTGAACGCGCTAATCTCAGGAACTACTGGTCCGATTTGAAAATTATTTCAGTGTTAGATAGCCTATTTATTGAGGAAGACTATAGGCTATATAGCATCACAGTAAGACCAATACAAGTGGAGCACCAATACAAGTGGGGCACCAATAAAGAATGTTTCAAAATAGAGGTTTAAATAGCTTCCTTAACATTCTATAATTCAAAAATATTTTCACTTTCTACGTAAATGAAGTGGGAGGTAAAATTTAGCGTTATGCCAAAGTAACTAATCCACGCGGACGGAGTCGCGGGCAATAGCTTGTTTTTATATATATAGATTTCTCTAATCTTACCCGTTCATCTCGTGTTTCTTGGTCTCCTTGTATTTAACTGTACGACTCTTCCTTATAACCATGACGGAGCCATCAGGGTTCAGTTTCGGCAAGTTCTGCGAAGGCACAGCGTCCTTGTTAAGCGTCTTCCACTGTCCTGAGAGAAGAGATATTGAATAAATCGAAAACTGTCTACACTGCTCCAGACCACCACCCCCTCCATCTTGCCCCCAGCACTGCTGATGAATATGAGCATCGGAGACCACTCAGCATCAGGCTGGTTTCTTAAATAATAACACAAAACTGGAATATTGTGGGGAGCACAGGTTGCAAATTGCTCAAAAGCTCCACTTTTAGCGCTAGAATAGACTCAAGTTGTCTATGGGCAGTAATTTAACACAGAGCCCTTGTTTCTCCTACAAAAACAAAAAGCCTCTAAAGCTGGTTAGAGGGGGATGGCCATAGGTATATCAAGAAAGCGTATCTTGGAATTCGTATTGGTTAGATTGAAGACTTTGATATTGTTACGTCGGTAAGAGCAACGCCATCTGTGGTCGAATTGCGGAAGCGAATATCAAAGAAACTAGTAAAACCGAGAACGCTCGAGAAGTACCACGCCATCTATTGTCAGATAGCGGAAACACATATCGAAGCTACTCGACCTATCAAGAATGTTCTCGATAATTGTGGAGATGTCGTATCAACTACAAAAGCGTTGCAGAGATGACACGAAGGCAGTTACGAGTAGTAATCAGATCTACTCGAAGCGAAGCAGAATAATGCGATTTGTCAAGTGTTCTGTTAGTGTTTTAAGTGTTAAATAGTTTTGGGTGGACGAGCTCACAGCCCATCTGGTGTTAAATAGTTACTGGAGCCCCCATGTCTTTCTGGTCAACCCACGCCACGTCTTTCGGTACGCGATCGCCACTCGAGAATTCCCCAGCCGCTCATTCAAAATGAAAACGTGATCTTTGATATATCTTCAAACTTGTTTTAAGCCTGAATTATACGTGAGATAATTAAAAGGCAATTTTATGTAGGTACCTTAGCCCTTTTTAGCATCGCCTACCATATGTACATAGCGCTTAAAATACGTATGATCTCTTAATTATATAAATAGCATATATTATTCAAAAATCCTATGGAATACATACAATCTAACATTCATGTATGACATTCGACATTCCGCTATCAAAATATCGCGTTTTATACATTGAATATATGTTATTTTTCAACTGCAGGAATCCCCCCAGAGAGCACAGCGCACGAGTGCAGTTGATAATGATGTTATTGTTTGCAATTAATGAAAAACCCGGGCAAATGAGTTTGTCGGTTTTGTTCCACGCGGCGTGTTCGCACCGGACTTAGCATCCACTTCTATAAAGCGGAACGACACGAGAACCCTCTCATCGTGGCCGCCGGTAACTACATTCCCGATCCTGCGGACAGAATGGAAAGTACTCGACGTCCCCCAAAACACGTCATTTCGGATCCTCCCGATCCGCTAACGGAGATTTTAGGTACCTCAAGCACCGGTCATCGTTCTCGTCGAACCCGTCGCTTGCGACGAAGGGCTCGACGAATAAATTAACCCTCAGACACAGCCCACTGAGTTTCTCTCCTGATCTTCTCAGTGGGTCGCGTTCCGATCCGGTGGTATATTCTGGGAAGCACGACTCTTGCTAGGGTTCGTGTTAGCAACGTCATCAAGTTTGCCCCGTGAGCTCACCTACTATTTAAAGTTACACTGAAATAGCCTCTCAAGGCTATCAGGTTAGGTAGGAAAAATAAAAAGGACTTAGCGAACGAAGAATTTAAAAGAATTGAGTAATTGCTGACTCGGTGGCGCGGTAGTTAGCGCTCCTGACTGTCGCGCCAAGGGTCGTGAGTTCGATTCCCGCATCGGACAAACATTCGTGAACGTTCGAATGAGTCTTTAATAGGTTTATTTGCTCTTTGTCTGGATGTTTATCTATATATGCGCACTCGCATCCAATCACCCGACCCTGCGGACCGAATGATAAACAGTCGACGTTGCCCTAAACACGTCATTGCGGATCCTCCCGATTCACTATCGGTGCTTTTGGGTACCACAAGCACCGGTCTCTGTTCTCATTGAGCCTGTCAAATGAGTTTGATGAGTAAATTGACCCACAGACACAGCCCACTGAGTTTCTGGCTGGATCTTCTCAGTGGGTCACGTTTCTGATCCTGTGGTAAATTCTGCAAATTCTCTCAGACTCAAGCCATGTGTTTTCCCAATAATTTTTGTGTATCATTAAAATTAGTTTTACAGTTTAATCTCCAATCCTTCACTATTATTGTGGTGCTGTGTGATGTGTATTGCTTGCCATTGCTTTTCAGCAATCATTCCCGAATGAAGGTAGCCACTCATAATCCTTTCACCTGTTAAATGCTAAAATAAGTAAAATGACAATCGGTCCCTTCGGAAACCAGATGCTCAACAGACGAGGATCTATTTGATTGATGATAATAATAAATGATTTCTACATTTGTGGTATTGCCAAGTGTTCTTCGGCACATCTGAGATCACAAATGCTCATTCGTTCTGAATTTTAAAACAACACTTTCCTATGATTTAACATATTCCAACATGTAGCAAAAATGAAATCTGCAAAAAAATTAACTTTGCATATTTACCATACAATTTAGGTATAGACTTCAAAGATCACAGTGAGTGTCACATTGTGATAACTATGGGCTCCGGTAACCACTTGCCACCAAGGGAGCGGTGACCTGAGGAAAGAGATCACAATTTTATACAATACTTAAATTAAAAACAATTTTTTTTCCTACCTATGCTGATAGCCTTGAGAGGCTATATCAGTTTCACCCTAACATATAGGTGAGCTCACGGGGTTCAAACCGGAGTAGTGCTAACATGGACCCTAGCAAGAGCAGTGCTTCACAGAATCTACGGCCGGATCAGAAACGCGACCCACTGAGAAAACCCAGTGAGAAACTCAGTCAGTTAAAAACAATGATTACCAAAAACCAATGCTTTAAGTAAAATGAAGTAAAGAGGGTACGATGATTCAAATATTTACTAGCAATAACATATATTGTGATTCTCTTTAGATCACCATTACAAGCGTAGCAGTTTACAATTGGTATTTGTGAAGAGTGTGCACTAGTAAATTTACACCTTTATCTAACTTTACACCAAGTAGATAGGGCAATGGTAGCCTTGTTGACGAGAACGTTATTGCTAGCTATGCTAGCAATATTTTCTACTTAGGGTCTTCATGAACTGATAATGGTGATTGGCAGAAACTCCAACACATTGAGCTCAGCTGACTTTCAATTGTTCAGGGTATATGTTATTGTGAATCTAAACTATGGCAACAGTTTTGAGAAACAATTTCTGTATTTACATCCTTTGTTTGATAACAATTCTATTTCTTTGTTTCGCACTCCTTAAAATCATACTGAATGCATTCATCAAACTGTCATGGTCTATATTATGGATAAATATGTACTAAGAGTTTTTCGCATCCCCTAATACATTTTACGAACTATAGTTTCAATTTCTTTGGGTAGAGGTTAGCAGCATTACGACAAAAAAAAAATACACAAACATTCACAATGACTCACGTTCGAGTGTTAAAATGTTAAAAAAATAAATTCGTGTAAACGGAAAAACCCTATACGTATCTTACCCATTGTCGTAATATTGTAGTCCGCCTGCGTAAAATGTAGACTGCAAACTTTTGAATATATCGTGACAGGTTTCCCGCGCTTCAGTATTTCATTCCATCTTTTCTCCATCGTCTTATCTTTAGGAAACTTATGAAATTTCACGTTTTTCGTCTTGCCGGCTAAAGATGTACATTGTGGTACCGTACAATAATAACCCATGGCTTTTTAGAAGTTCGTTATTAGCTATTGGCACTGATATAACACGGACACAGCACATTAAGACACTAACAATTATGTAAAAAGTTACATATGTATGTATTTCTTTATTTTTTTACAGGCCTTATCACGTTGTTGAAAAAAATGGAATCATCATATTAGCCTTGAAACGTTTGACATGTATCACCTTTTCCCTTCCATGTATTTTTTTTTTCGAATTTGCGACTTTTGTATGGATGTAATGGAAATTTGAGATCGATTCATCGAGGAATCGATTATTGTTCTCAAGATTTTGAAGCTATACTTTTCTAGGCGTGTTATGAAAAATTGATGAGAGTGAAATTTTACGATGCGTGCGCACCGTGACACAAAATTAACAGAATGAAGTTGCCCACTAAATCGCTCATTACAATACGACCGACGTAACTTGGCGAGTCTGAATATAGCCGCAGGTGAACTTTCGTGCATGTACACTCGTAAAAAAAGTATTTTTAGCATTCATTTTTTAGTAATATAAATGACAAAATTATTATTTAATATAATTCATACTAAATCTTATTAAATTATTAACGTTAAATATTTATTATTAATTATTTAATATTTAAAAAAAAAGAAATAAATTTAATAAAAATAAAGTCTAGTATAACTTCTTACGCGCGTACATAAGTACACGCACCCTATTTTTTTAAGAATCACTGTGCAGCGATTCCATATAACAATATCAAATATTTAAATCGAGATCTACTTTTTGTTTTAGAAAGAATTTCATCGTTGTTTACAAAATAGTTGCAATGAGCTGACTGCACTCAAACACATTTTTGTTTAAAGTCGTAATATTTCGATTGAAAATTTAACAATGACTTTTAAATATTCCATACAAACGAAATGCTATAAAATTTAAAATGTTCGGTAGAAAATCTTACCCCCTTAAAATCTCCAAAATAATTAACAAGCGGTATGTGAACTTAATAAATTGGGTTGTAGGAAATGTTTTGATGGATTGGTTTAAAAATGATGGAAAGGGATTGTTTATATTTTAATTATTTAAAGTCTCCCATGTACATGATTATAAACTCTAATTAAAAGTTTTAAATTATTACATTACATAATAGATACTTATTACAATATAAATATATCGAATTTAAAATAAGGAAATAGCTTTACATGTAATAAACTTATTTTTTTGGCGTAATTTAGTTTTCACTGCTAAAAAAGTTGTGAAAGTCTGGTTTAATTGTGTACTACTATATCTTTCAAAAATTGAAACATAATTTAGATATTTTAACGTAAATTTTCTTGAAATATCTCGATCTTTCATTTTAGAGCTAAGGCACTTTGTCAGCCTGGACTCCGGACGGGTATGCCCAGCACTCTTTATTTCTGCCAGTAGTCAGCAATGCAGCTTGAAGAGTTGAACACCTGTGGGACGTTCTACTAGCCGTGGCATTCACGTCTGCGAGTTCCGTTATTCACTTAACCCGTCAGCCATGAACACATGCACCCGACCACGCATTAAAGAATTTATAATTTCTGGTGTATATCTTAATGGATGGCGAATGCTGCAGAATTAAGTGATATTTCGTTGATAACCTTAACATTGATACAAATTTATAACATCAACCCCTATTTGGATTTAAATCGACGGTCGATAAGTTGATCAATCTATTTTCCATGCGTCGCGTCGTGCCGTAAAACTTGGGTAAATTTTAATGACATTTTTTTATAATTAGTCAACTCCCTTCAAAGTTTGAAGTCATACTGAATAAACACAACAAGCAAATCGAGTAAAGAAGTCGAGTGATGGAGTAGCATATGTTAGTTCACTAAACAGTATGATGGAGGGGTAACATCACTAAACTAAATGTCGGTCGCTTGCTCAACAAACCCAAGTATGTTTGTTTTCATCGAAATACATTAATTTTGTAACTGAAACCTTTATTGTAATGTCCTGCCGTACATGAACACAAAGATGCCTTACTACTGTACGGTACCCCGCTGCACATCGATGGCGGGAAAAGCCAAAAACGTATCTTTTCACCAGTTCCCTAGAGACGAAGAGTTAGCAAAACTCTGGAATAACATATTAAAGAGAGGCAAACCATATACAAAATATTCTAAAGTTTGCAGTTTGCACTTCAAACCGGAAGACTATACTTTGACCAGCGTCGGAAAAAACAAAGGTAATCAAGTAATAATAATTATGGACGTTAGATTTTTACAACTGCTTTTCATATTCTGATAATAATAGTAGATAAAAGTTATCGTTTCGTACACTCTAACACAATATCTAACTTACAGTACGAATATTATAATTATTAATTATTAGAGAAAATTCACACATTCTGATTCACTATTATTCAAATGAAATATCCCGTAATATTGTTAAACTCTACAAAGACGCTGTGTGGTAACGTTAATCTTCACAAAGTATAGTCTCAGGAAGTCACACTTTTTGTAGATTCATATACATGGAATTAACAAGGATTTTTATTCAGTGTCATTTAATGTCATTGAGTGAAGTCTGGCAGACTTGATGTATCTCTCATAAACATATTTATAAACAGTAAAATATCCAGACAACATGCAAATAAACCTGATAGTCACATGAATCCATGCCTGATCTGTGAATCAAACCCAGCACTTCCTACCCAGCAGTCAGAGCTAATAACTATACTAACAAGTGAGTGTACTTTAAGCCTAGAAATAATGTGGTCTTATTTGTAGGCCAATGGAGAACATTGCGTAAGGATGCAATACCATCAAGAAATTTACCGTCAGATTCTCCACTTCCTTACCAGAGAAGGCAGTCGGATAGCTGGTTGCCAGTCACCAACAGTCCTTTGGACCCTCAGGTATATAATAAACTTGTGTTTAATTTTTTGTTTTTTTAATAAACTGTCGCAATAGATATTTTTTGAAGATAGGTCAGATTTCAGTTACAAAGTTTTTTGAACTTTGTTTATTCTAGTTTGAAGGTAAGAACAGTATTTGCTACTCTAAAATTGAGACATTAATCACATTATCATGGTAGGTGGCTGCAACCTATCGCGATAAAAAAAGTAAAGATATGGTAGTGCTTTCACAAAATTTGAGTTGATTTGTACATGATAACAGACAGTTTTGGGAAGTTATGACTAAAGCCATATGAGTGCAAGATATCTTACAAGCATCAACTTTTCTTATTCGGGAAGAACCTTCAGAGTGTTTATATGAGTAATCTTAGTCTGAAGCTTGGTAATTGACCACTTCCATGCAAGTGAGTACTGTTTTAGCAACAGACTTGTCTATCTTAATGTTAAATTTCCTTGGTATTGTTTGGGAAACTGTATCCAAAATGCAAAGTATATTACTTATAATCATATCATAGTTGGTATCTAGTTATACACAATTCAGGCATAAACACTTTGGCTTTATCTAACTACCCTCCTTTTTTCTAGGTTCAACAGCAAATGGCGCAAGCTATTTACATACAGACCATGCTAGCTATGCAAGCAGTCACAAATGATGCCCCAAGTCCAAATAATGGTGAGTCATTTTGCCTATTAGCACTGGTACTTTCTTATTGTATAGATAGATGAACAAGCTCAGGGCCCACCTGGTGTTAAGTGGTTGTTATAACCCATAGGCAATAGAATGTGATTGCAAGACCAATATTGAGACACAAAGTCTCATACGTGTTTCATAATGGCTCTTCAAACTAGACGCAGCATTGCATCTCAGCAGATACCTGCCAATTCAGACTGATATTATGCTCTAACCCTTATAAGATTTCAATCAAAATTGGAGTATGCCTCCTCAAGTTTTCTACAGAGACAATTATTTATCATTTTGAAGGCCATGAATGTGCAACTGTATGAAATTCCTTAATTGTGGCCTATACATATTGATGGAAGCTGCATTAAATTAATCTTAATAATATGACCTTCAAAAATATTAACACCTGCCTTTAAGCAGTTTTCAGAGCCCATAGGCAAGTAAATTCCTTCCATCAAGAGACCAAATGAAGTAAAGATTATATTGGAACTATTTTTCTTAATTTCCAATGGAATCTCAAGTTACATACCTAATTTAAACATGGGTAATCATTTATGTGGGCTAGAAACATCATACCATTATCTTGAATCTCAGAGCTGAACAAACAATTGAATTTGATAAGTAATTAAATTTTTTTTTTTTTGTTGCCTAGATGTATGGACAAGCTCACAGCCCACCTGGTGTTAAGTGGTTACTGGAACCCATAGACATCTACAACGTAAATGCGCCACACACCTTGAGATATAAGTTATATGGTCTCAGTATAGTTACAACGGCTGCCCCACCCTTCAAACCGAAACGCATTACTGCTTCACGGCAGAAATAGGCGGGGCGGTGATACCTACCCATGCGGACTCACAAGAGATCCTACCACCAGTAATAATTTCTCTAATTACTCCACAGAAGAAACAACGAGTTCAGAAGATTCATATCAACAGGAGAAAAATGATTCTGCAATGCCGACCTTTGTTAATGATGAAACAAAAACGTCATACAAATGCAAAGTGTGCACTAAATGCTTCAAGGACCCCGATGTAATGCTATTGCACCAGCGGACGCACAATAACTCTATTAATGAACCTAATTCGATGACCATGCAAGCCAATCCTATTTTAGCCGGTCTCCTGAGGAATAACAGCGAGACGGCCAATGGTAATCTCTTTGCAGCCCTAGCTCTCAATTTGGTGGTCCAAAATCTGTTCGAAGGTAAGAAAACTTGTGAGGAATTAAAAGGGATATCCGCTAAATACGTTGTAGACGAAACGTAAGGGTTTTATTGTATCCTTAATTACTTGCAGGGTAGTCCTATAAGTTTGTGAAAATTGAGATTTGTAGATTTTATTTTGTAATGTAATGAGATATATCTAGCAACGATTGACAATTAGAGTAAGCTGAACGAACAAATCGATGGAAGAAAGCGGAGTTGTAGTAATTAGAAAAATCTAACCTTACACCGGAGCCATAACATTATGTATTTCAAAATTGATTTGAAATTTTGTGAAAAAATAAGAGTTGGATAATTGAATCGTAGGAAAACGAGACATTCGAAGTGGTATTTTATTTTTTTATACAAGATTAAAAGGTAAGTGATTTAACCCGAAATCCACGGTACTACATGTCCGCTTTTTCCCGTCGAAATGATATTCCTTCACGAGACGTAATGGCAAAGTTGCATCAGGGTCGTTGGGTAGGCCTAAGTATGCGCTGATTAATCTAATTTAAAAAATGATACGTTCATTTTCATTGTCAACGAATCGGAGGAGTTCAAACTTTTTGTGTAACTACCCACCTTTTTAGTTTTAGTGAAATTCGTGACTAAGACTGATTTTATTTGTAGATTTAACTGAAAATCACGTACGAGCTAGTGATGTCGTTTCAGAATTAATTATGTAATTTATTGGAATCGAAATGATTCGTTGAAGCGAAATTCACTCAGTACTTACATGGGGCTATGATATTTCGTGTTAAACATTTAAAGATCGATAGGATTAAAGTATTTCGCGTTCAAGCCACTAGCGGCAAGAGGCTGGTTGTCGATTGAGACCTGGAAACCTGCATGGAGATAGATGAGACGACCTCATGTGCCATTGTTTGCAAAGGTCATCTACTCAACTGCAAAGTTCTCGAAGCGACCTACTTCATTGAGGAAACAGCACAAAATCGCTTTTTTAAATGATAATGGCCTTCGGAGCCTGTTTACAGTACATCGCGTGTCCGGTTATTGACCGCAAGTTTGGAGTAATTACATTGCGAGTTTTCGAAGTACGCCTTATTATCTGTCTCGCCATTGGAAGCGATGGTCTGACAACGATTGTTAAGAAGTAGAACCTCAATTCGGAGGTCTGTATTCCATGAGAAGTACTTAGCGATTCTTTGAGATATCCTTCTTTGTCTGCTTCGTTCCATTTTGCTCTCGAGTGGACTACCCTCTTAAGCATCCCTGAGCGCGATGACCAGCCTTTTAAGCGAAGCTTAAGGAGAGCTGCCTGAAGCACCGGCAAAGACCTGGACTCGTCTAAATTGAGTTACATCGTATGATAATTAAAGACTATTTTTCCACCGTCATTTATTTTTTTATCTGTTAGGTATAGTCAATCGCGCGAATAGAAGGCGATGCTAGACTAAGTTTTATTTGACGTCAGAAAGGTAATGTAGCGAACACGGTAAGTTATTTCCTACTTCTGCGGCCAATTCGTCCTTTCTGGATCAAGTCTAAGGGACTATTCCAGGTACGCGCGGGTAGGTGAGCTCACGGGCTCAACTTGAGGGATATTGCTAACACTAGGCCTAGCAAGAGCAGTGCCGAATTTACCACCGGATCGAGCCCACTGAGTTTCTCGCCGGATTTTCTCAGTGGGTCGCGATTCCGATCCGGTAGCAGATTCATTCGCGAAGCAGTTACTCTTGGGTTGTTAGGTCTCCTTCGCAGGCGCTCGGGCAGATGTTAGCAAATCCCACCCCTCCTGGCTGAGCCTTTGCTCGCCCACTTGCCCTGGAAAGGCGTCCAAGCCACCAGTAATTTCTCAAACATAAAAAAAGCCACCGGATCGGAATCGCGACCCACCGAGAAGCTCCGGCGAGAAACTCAGCGGGCACATTTTTCGTGTTCTCGATTATAAGTTCCGAGTTACGAGAGAACGTGACGATTCATTGCGATACGAAAGTATTCATTCGTGCTACTGAAATTAATTCTTTTTACGGCCGGTAGGGGGCGCTGCTTAAACCCTATAAATATTTTTTTTTTCTCGATAGCGATTTGAATAATTTTTCGATAGTCATTCGTGCTCACCAAACGGCAAAACGAATAATATCGATATTTGTCTCTAAACGTTTTTTAAAATTTTAGTCTTAAAACATAGTGCCTTAGAACTTAAATTGTATTGATGGACTCGTAATGAATAAGTTAGTTTATGGAAGCGTTTTTTTTTTTCGGTTACGTGTAGAGGGATAGGTAGATTGCTCAGTGATGGATTTAGGTTTGACGCTGCCATAAGGATTGTTTATTGCGCCGCCCTTAATGTTAGAATACATTTTATTAATTTTAATCTAATATTTATATTTTAAACCAGCAACCCGCTCTCGCTTCGCTTCGGAAACATTAAATTTTATTATTAACTAGCGACCCGCCCTCGCTTCGCTTCGGAAATATTAAATTTTATTATTGATAGCTGAGTCCCGCGATGTTACCCGCGGTTATTGTCGTACCGCGGGGGACGCCGCGGGGCGAAGCCACTCTAAAAAAAAGTAGCCTAAGTTACTCCTTATATCATCAGCTACCTATCAGTGAAAGTCTGGTCAAAATCGGTCCAGCCGGTCCAGAGATTAGCCGGAACAAACAGACAGACAAAAATTGTAAAAAATGTTATTTTGGTTTATCTACCGTATATATTATATTCATATGCATTTAGTAAAAAGCGGGTATTTCAATATTATAAACAGACACTCCAATTTTATTTATATGTATAGATTTAAAAAAACTTATTTTTTTATCTAAAGTAAACAATCTGAACTCATTTACAAAGGAAACTGTCTTGACTTTATCATCGTCTCTGAACGTTAGGCGTTTTAAAAGTTTTCCCGCTCAAATCATGTCCGCGGGCCTCAAGGGTCTATGCGTAAATCCATCACTGAGTCCGCTATGGGTTTGAAATGATGTTTGATATTTTTATTGTTCCACAATAGTAGGAAGCTTCGGTTTTCGCGATACGTCAACGCAATTAAAAACATTTTTACGGTTTAAATTCGAGTTTGATTGTTTAAACATTTATTCGAAATATCGCGAGGAGGAAAGTTTTTCCTTACCGAGGGGTGAAAGCTTTTTTTTTCGGTAAAAACAATGCATTATGTTAGTATTACAATCTATATTAGTAACTTAAAAATAACATTAATATCTGACGCTATTTATTACTATACAAGCGGTCCGCTCCGGCTACGCTCGGGTCTTTAACAAAAAATTCAACGATAGTGACGTTGTTTTATTTTTTTAAATAAAAGAACACTTAATGCGGCATAACTATAATTGTTAGATATATGCTGTCGCGACACTTTTTGTAATAATAATGTGTTCTACAAAGTCGTAGTACATTATTTTATTCTATCGTCAATAGTTTTCGCTGGGCACGCGATGTAAAGAATATTTTAGGTAATTTTTTTACACCTTGGGTTACGTTATTGGAGTTTTAGTAAAGATTCCAAATTCAATTCAAATCGATTTAAAAAAAGATTCTAGCCTATGTCACTCGGGAATAGTGTAGCTTCCAAACAGTGAAAGAATTTTTCAAATCGGTTCAGTAGTTTCAGAGACTATTCAATACAAACAAAAAAATATTTCCTCTTTATAATATTAGTATAGATTTTTGAGTCTTTGCTGCAGACTATTTGAGGTTTGACGACGTCTGACGCTGACGCGCAAAAGTGGCCTAAGCTTACCGTAGTTATTATGGAGCAATGAGGTTTAAGTTTTCATGGATTTAATTTGAGTAGGCAAAAAACCAACCTTACAAACTTAAAAACCACACGTTACCCAACAAAACTTAAACCAAATAAATAGCCTTTCACCCCTCGATTTGAATATTGCGAAAAACAAATATATTTACAGACCTCACCAACATCATCATGACGTCCGGCTGTAATAGACGCGTGACCTTTAGTGTTTTTAATTAAAAACCTTAATTATAATAGACCAATAAACAAATAAATAAACACGTGAAAATAATATGATTAATGTTGATATTGTCTCGAATTTTCTATTGAAGTTTCCAACCACACTGCGTTCGAGAAATTAATACTGTAAGATATTATATTTTATTAAAACACCATCTTCTGTGTGTTCTCAATAGATGTATATAACAAGAGGGGGAAAAGCGAGTGTCCTAGTTGAACTCTTTGAGGTTAGGCGGATTACAAACTGTTCCATGTATTGCTTAGTTTTCTGAAGTCCTTGCACTGATTGATCTTGGTAAAATGAATTTTATGTTTTATCGTATTTTCAGTAAGGGTTTATTCAAAATGCAGTTAATGTGTTTTCTTTTCCTGAAAAATCGTGGGCCCCAAAGAGTTGAGCGGGAACTCGTTGTGATTAATATAAGAATATTCAATCTTTATTTAGGATCGTTTATTAATTATACATCACGAATATTGTATTTGTAATATTAAACAAATTTGATAGATACTTTTGTATTGTATACAGTATTTCGATAAGACTGCCTTTAATTATTGTTCTTTTCAATTTTTGATCTCCTTTTAAAAAAAAAACAATTGTAATAAATAAAATGTAACCAAAATTATTTCTTGTTTTTGTTTGGTTTATACAACTTGTGTTCCTTTACTATCGCCACGTCAGTTGGGGAGGGGGAGGGGAGAATTCGTCCAAGCAATAAAAAAATAAAAATAAATAAAAAATTGACGACAAAAGGAAGATCTTCCACCGAGGGAGTGAAATGCTGAAGTGGTGTACCCACCCGCTCGGTCTCACAAGAGGTCCTACCACCAGTAAATGTATGTAAAAAACTGAAATGTATGAATAAAACTTTAAATATATCCACCAAGAAGCGAAGTCGAACGTATATTAAATATTAATATAATAATATGTACGGTATAATAAGAAAACGTATCGTTTACGTTTGTGGTGTATAATCTATGTTGTCATTGTTTACAACCATAGATAGCTCTACGTTTCAGCGTGAAGAACTCGTGACTTTTTGGCGGGAACGCAAGGAGCGAAGTTGTGTGAATTGTTTTATTTTGTCTATTTAGTGTTTCTACAGGTTTAAATATGTAATAACGGTGCTTTATTAATTTTTTCGTAACTGTGAAAGTACACAAATGTGGGAAACTGAAACAAAGCCGCTGGATGTAGCATCTCGGGATCTTCCAAAAAGTCCACTGAAAAAGTCTCAGTAAATAACCACAATTTTACTGAGATTATATTTCACCTCATATCATCTCATCTCATTTAATTTCATGCCAATTGATAAATGTTTCAAATTAATCAACTCCATTTCATTTCACTGTATATCATTTTTCATACAAAATAATTTAAAGGATTAGGCTGTATGGTATGATACCTTTGCCTTTCAAGGTGGAAAAATAGAACTACTCGTGAAGAACTTGTCATATAATTTTTTTTTTTTTTATTTATAAAATTAGCCGGATACAAGTCCATTGGCCGTCTACATATTATAATACAATAATAAAGTTAATATTTACGAAATGTCATACAGTATACAAAATTATTAAATTCCCGGTTTTTTCTCAGGTTTTCATGTTATTTTTTCAGGTCAGATTTTTTCTACAGTCGCTGTAATAAATTTATATAAGCTCGGGAAAAGTCTTTCATTGCTCAAAAGTTCTTGAACGCGGCGGGTTAAGTCCTCTGACACTGACACATAAGTGTCTGACACTGAGAATGACATTCGTAAGTCATCATCTTCAAGGGCTGTTCTTGTTTTCGTTATTTCAAAATGTTCTTCCAGTTTTTCTGTTATTTCTGTTACTAGGGTCAGTCTTTGTGTGGAAAAGTTGGAGCATTTCAATATTATGTGCGTCAGGTCTGCATTTTCATCATTACAGAATTGGCAGTGGCTGCTATTTGTTATTTTCATTCGGTGCAAATGGGCAGGTGTCAGGCAATGACCAAATCTCATTCTGTTTATGATTGTTATGAATTTTCTTTCCTTAAATAATTTGATTTTGCAATACCACGGCTTGCATGGGATCTTCTTTTGAATTTCCTTATACCATATGCCTTTATTCTCTGAACATAATTGCCAGTAACTCTCCCATAGCTGTCTTTTCTCTACTTTAAGTAAAGTTACATAGTCCGTGAATGGGACCTTGAATACTTGCGAGTGGTCCTCATCATGTTCAGCATTTGCCGCCCTATCTACTGTCTCATTCCCACAAATACCGCTATGAGATGGAACCCATTTAAATGTTACAGTTTTACCACTATCAAATATAATTTTTCTTATTAAATATATTAGATAATTGAGCTTATAACTTAACTTATAATTATCTAAAGAGAGAAGAACACTCATGGAATCTGAAATAATAAGTACATTCTTTTTCTCCTTTTCCATATCACATACATACAATAAACATTGATAAATAGCATATGTCTCTGCTGTAAAAATAGTACAATGATTATCTAATTTAAAACATTTAGTTAATTTCTTTTGCGGGTCATAATAAGCTGACTTAGTATTATTACCACTTTTGGATCCATCAGTATACAACACATAAAAATCATCTTTTTTAGATAGAAACTCATAAAATTCAAATTTACTGCCAACATGGCTAACATCTATTTCCATTTTAGCAAATAAAGAATCATATGAAACCACATATAAAGGCCATAGATCATTTTTGTAAATATTCTTTGTTTTCTTAAAAACTAAATTAAAAACACCTAACAGTTCTGGAAATTGTCCTGTAACCACATTATTTACAGTTATAAGTACATTGGATTGCTGAGAAATAGACAGAGTGTCAGGCAGTTTATTTAAGATAATAGGGCTATTGCATGCTAGTAACTTGGTAGAGAATTTTTCAGCAAATAGTATTCTTCTAATAGGTAGGGGCTCAATACAAGTCTCTACTTCCATTGAAATAATGGGAGTAGTGCGCATGGCACCACTTATTATGCGTAATGCCATGTTTTGAATTACGTCTATTTTTTTTAGAAAGGTTGGTCTAGCATTCATATAAACTATGCCACTGTAGTCAAAATGGCTACGTATTAAGCTCTTATAGATTGTTGATAAAATATTAGGGTCAGATCCCCAGAATGTACCTGCCAAAGATCTCATAATATTAATACCTTTCATGGCATTGTGACATATGTAATCTATGTGGCTTTTAAATGTTAATTTATTATCAAAAATAACCCCTAAAAATTTTTTCTCATTTACTAGAGGTATCTGTTTATTATTATAAAGAACTTTAACTGATGTGATGTCATTTCCTAAAACCATAACTGAACTCTTTTCACTGTTAATTTTAAGTTTTAAATTTAAGGAATAAAATAGATTTAATTGTTGTAGTGCTAAGTTTATATTTGTTTCAGCTGATTTTATATTTCTGTTTATAGTATATATCAGGACATCATCAGCAAACTGTAGAATTGAAGTATTATGAGGAATAAAATTAATAATTTGTGAAGTATATAAATTAAATAATAGTGGTGACATGCAAGCTCCTTGCATTAGGCCTTTCCATGTTTTTTTTGGTCCATGTAATTGATTGTTATATTTGACATATAGAGTTCGATCAGATGAAAAATTAAAAATCCATTTTAACAACTTTCCGGGTAAACCAAGATCATGTAAAATTTTAATCAGCTGTATAAGATCAACATTGTCGTAGGCTCCTTGGACATCCAAAAAGACACACACTGCAGTGGATTTAGATAGCTGGCAACTCTTCATATCATTAAGGAATGTTATCAAACTTTCAGCTGTACTCCTACCTTTACGGAAACCAAACTGACAAGGGGGTAATAGTTTATTTGTCTCTACAAAAAAATCTAATCTTACTTTGATCATGTGTTCTAGTAATTTACCAATGCATGATGTTAGAGAAATTGGCCTATAAGACTTATAATCATCTGGTGGTTTATCAGGTTTCAAAATAGGTACTACACACTGAGTTTTCCATGATTCAGGTATTTGTTGACTAAGCCAGAGAGAATTGAGAATATCAAGTAATTTGTTTTTCACTGAAATATGCAATTTCTGTAACATGATATATGGGATGTCATCTAAACCAGGCGCTGTGGATTTTCTTGATGTCAGAGCTATATCTAGTTCATGTAACATAAATGGTTTCAATAAAAAATTATTGTTTAGGTTATTATTGTTGTCAAAATACAGCTGAATATTGTCTAGTTCGGGTATGTCAGTCTGGGATAGTTTATTAATAAAATCATTTATCCATTCGTCATTTCGATATACGTTTCTATTTACATATATTCTTTTAAATTTTCTGATATCGTTCCAAATTTTAGTCAATGGAGTGTGTCTATTAAATGAATGACAGAGATTTTTCCAGCCATTCAATTTTGCCTGTTTGATAATTATTTTTTTATGTGCATCAGCTTTTTTGTATTCAATATAGTTTTCTAAGGACATGCAGTTTCTATATTTTAATAAAGCTTCTCTAGATTTCCTTACAGATATAGCGCAGTCCTGACTCCACCATGGTGCAGGGGCATTAGAGACACGAATATTATTTTTATGAACAGGAATACAATTAACTTTAAGATTGTTTAAAATTGAACAAAATTCTTTATAACTTTTTAGAGGATCATGACAAGTAGTTGTTAAAAAGCTATCAAACATTACTTTAGATGTTTCCATATATACATCCCAATTTGTTCTTTTGAATAAATACTTTTGTGAGCTATCCTTAATTTGATACTTTTTAGGGGAGGTAATCAGATCAATAAATGTTGGATAATGGTAGCTACCATGAGGGTCATCCCCGACTTTCCACTCACATAGTGGAGCGAGGACTGGGCTGACACAAGTAACATCTATGGCTGAAGAATTGAAGCCTGGTCTCTGTATAGTAGTGGCTGATCCTGTATTCAAGATGCATAAATCCAATTCATCAAAAATATCTATTAATTCTCTACCTCTTGAATTCGTAGTGCTACAGCCAAAAGCAATATGGTGAGCGTTAAAATCGCCAGAAACTATACATGGCTTCGGTATTTTACTAATAATATTTTTTAATTTATTCAGTCTAATCGAATTACGACTATTATTGTTTTTAGGTGGACAATATACACAAAGAATGGACACTGGTCCTGATACTGTCGACACTACAATAGCGATACTTTGAATATCCTGATAAAATGCTGTTTTGATAGTTTTGTATTGAAGAGTATTTCTTATCAATATACCTACACCGCCATGCTCGTTTTGTGCATTTTTTCCAATGTAATTGTATCCGGTTATATTAACAGAAGGACTAGATTTTTTAAGCCAAGTTTCATTGAGTAGACACAAATCTATGGAATTATCTTTAAGTATAGTTTTAAGTAACCATTTTTTACTGTTTATGCTTTGAATGTTAAATTGCATTAATTTAAGTGGATCCATTAGAGGGTTAAATTTTGTTTAAGTATATCTTTAATGTGTGTCATAGTTTTTGCAGAATTTGAATTGGCTATCATTACTATAGTTTTAACAATTATTTCCAGGAACTGATTATCATTTAATAAATTTTCATAAGATACATTATTAGTTGAGTTTAATTTAGTAGGTTGTTTTTTAACAGAATTAGGATTATCTATTAAGGCCTGTGATTTAATTTGATTCTTTTGTGTTGAATGATCTGGTCTGTTCTGAAGTCTTTGCAAAGGTGGAAATTCTTTAGATACAACTGTAGCATATTGTTTTGCTAAATAAACATTTTTATGTTTTTCATAAAGGGCTTGTTTCACTGGACAAAATCTTGAGATAGCTAAATGATCGCCTTGGCAATTACAACATTTCAGAATTTCACTTGAACAATCTTTGTATGAATGATTGCCTGAACATTTAGAACAGACCTGTTCATTCCGACACACTTTGGCACTATGTCTAAATTTAAGGCATCTGAAACACTGCATCAAAGGTGGTACATATTGGAATACCTTATATCTCCAATTATCTAAATATACAAAATCGGGAAGAACAGTACTCGAAAAGGTCACACTTATTATGGACATTGGGACTATATTTCCGCCTACTTTTTTTTGTGAAACGTCTAACAGCAATGATTTCTGAATCTGATATTAATTTGTCGAAGAGTTCAGTGTTACTCGTTTCTGTAGGAATGAATCTTATTTTCCCCACACGCTCCACTGAAGATGCCGGAATGTAAGCTTTCATGTTATTTTCTTTAAGGCAATTATGGTTTATAAAATCATTGGCAGCCACTGCCTGTTTAAATATAAGCATTATTTTATTAGCATTAATGCGCCTGTTCTCTTTGATGCCCTTCACCGACTTAAATATTTTTGATAAAAGTAAAGGATTTTTGTTACCAATTTTATCTTCTCTACTGATACCTTCGATGTAGACAGGAAACTCGTCATTAAGAGAGTTATCAGGATAACTACGACGGTACCCAGGTTTGAGAAAAGGTTTATAAATGTAGTCCGAATCTGATAGTCCGTCGTCCCCTTGATATCTGCGTTTTTTCGCCTCGTTTCTTTTTCCCTCATCATCGCCGTCACTTTCTGACGACATTTTATAAACTTTTAATATTTACAACTATTAAATATAATTTTTTTGTAAAAAAATTTTCAATTTGCCGCCTTCCTATTTCCCGCCAAAAAAGGAAGTCCTTGTCATATAAAATTTAATAAAATTGCCAGAATACTGATTTGTTCTATTTTATTGGAAATTATCGAGGTGTAGATGTATGTTGGTTAATTAAAAAAATCTTTATTAAGTTTGATTAATTTAATGTTTACTTAAAAAAAATAGTAGACGTAATAAATTTACGCACCACACTATTAATATTAGTTGCAAGTATAAAACCAATTAAAATTGAATACTATCAACTAAGAAGATTATGCACTTCTTTTATTTAAAGTAATCATTGGTAAATTAATTTAATTGCTTGCAAGCAATTCCTCGTTCCAGTTTGAAAGTAATTGGTATTTCCCCCGAATCAGAGACAACATCAATATTGCTTAAATTTAATAGCGTTTATTAAAGTTAAACTAAAAAGGCTGGATGGCAAGATTGCTTCGAAAAATCTTGTACCTTTCTAAAATTCGAGAAAGGTGTATACTAGTAGCTTACCTGATGTTGTGACTGATTATGTTTTGTTGTATTTTGATTAGGTTATTTTTCACTGGTGGTCCGCACGGGTAGGTATCACCACCCCGCCTATTTCTGCCGTGAAGCAGTAATGCGTTTCGGTTCGAAGGGTGGGGTAGCCGTTGTAACTATACTGAGACCTTAGAACTTATATTTCAAGGTGAGTAGCGCATTTACGTAGTAGATGTCTATGGGCTCCAGTAACCACTTAACATCAGGTGGGCTGTGAGCTCGTCCATCCATCTAAGCAATAAAAAATAAATAAAAAAGATTGATGCTATCTCGCCGGTTACTATAGCGAGCTAGACGTGCTTCCTTGTTTAACTACTGGGATCATTGCAGTTGACACGTCCAGTTACGTTGTTTTTAAATACATCAAAGGAAGAATTAGATTACGGCTTATCTGGTGCTAGGAGAAACCACAACGCGAACGTTGCCCATTTTGATACATGAGGCCTAAGGCTTAAACGTATAACAACTGTACCACATTCTAATCCGGAAGTCAATCCTGTTTCGCAGTGTGGCAGTACCTAGCCATGCGGAAGAACTAGGCGCCTTAAAATTTCTCTAAATAGCTTGTTGTGGTCACTGTATGTTTATTAGTCCGCAAACATTACATCCTTTACTTATAGCCTGCTCGCAGCTTAACGACCAAAACAAGTATTGTGACTGCCCACACAACTTTAAGTAAATAATAGTTTAGAACTCACAACATTCGAAACTATATAACTGTGTTTTAAAACACTTGTGTGCTTAGTGTGAGTTTTTTAACGTTCTCGATAGCGTGAGAGTTAACTCAAATTTGTATGGGGTTGGAACATTTGCCTACGTTTGCTGCTATGGGCGCTATTCCAACTGCATACAAATTTGAGTTTAAAGACTCGCACTAAGAACATTGGTGCTAGTCAATAGCACGGCAAGTCGTCGTGGCCTAAGGGATAAGACGTCCGGTGCATTTGTGTTGAGCGATGCACCCGGTGTTCGAATCTCAGGCGGGTACCAATTTTTCTAATGAAATACGTACTCAACAAATGTTCACGATTGATTTCTACGGTGAAGGAATAACATCGTGTAATAAAAATCAAACCCGCAAAAATTATAATTTGCGTAATTACTGGTGGTAGGACCTCTTGTGAGTCCGCGCGGGTGGGTACCACCACCCTGCCTATTTCTGCCGTGAAGCAGTAATGCGTTTCGGTTTGAAGGGTGGGGCAGCCGTTGTAACTTACATGAGACCTTAGAACTTATATCTCAAGGTGGGTGGCGCATTTACGTTGTGGATGTCTATTGGCTCCAGTAACCACTTAACACCAGGTGGGCTGTGAGCTCGTCCACCCATCTACGCAATAAAAAAAAAATATGCATTCGATTTTTTTTTCATGTTATATTGTACTGCAGCTTAAACGGCTGTGTGGACGGTAAGTATTTATATTAAAGTAAAAGCACTTTATTGAAGGGGAACTACTGTTAATTTTGAGCTTAGTCAGATTCTCAATACAAATTTAAACTATGTATATTATGACAGTAAGGATTTAAATTGCAAACCTTCCTCACTGTAGTTTAGTTACTTTAGTCTATTTCTCTCGTTTATGAAAGGAATAATGAACACAATTTTAAAATTTCTCTCGAATTAGCATCTAGGAGGCATAAAGATGAAAATAGTTTTTACCAAATTAGTTAAATTTATGCTATAAGTTTTTTTTAAATTTTATACAGAACGATTATAGTTGAAAACAATTATTTTTATCAAGGCAGGCAAGTATATGTCTGAGTCAGTAGGTAGTTACTGTCGCTCTTAATTTTTGTTAATGCTGGGTTAAAGCAAGCCACGTTCTAAATACTGATAAGCATTATATTCGAACGTCGTTTGAATAAAATCACGTCATAGTGCTGTAGATACAACTCCATTCCTAGGAGAAACAGTAACATTTTCTTTTGATAAAGGCACTGTATATGAATGCTATTTCTTCGCAGCGAACGCAAACCTGTTCATTTCAATTTCACCTGAATATATATAACGATCGCAAGTTAAAGCTATAATAATATAATATAAATAATATAACTAAAAATATATATATTATAAAAAACAATAAGTCAATAAATAATTAATCATTCACATACTATGTATTGCAATTAATGAAGTATTGAGTGAGGATATCATTTTAAGTCTGGTATCAATGTAAACGTGATTGTGGGGAATAGTGTAGTTTATACTGTTTGTTCCAAGGGTAATCTATACTCATCGACTCTGGCAACGCATTAATCTGCGACCGTTGTGGGAATTCCCTTATTTCTGTGTAATTTAATGAACTTTGCTTTCATAACTTTTTCATAAATGCATCCAAATGTTTTATTTATATAGTGCAAACTAACCTATAAACTCAACAGAACAACAACAAATAAATGATTAATTTACCCAGTTGCGCACTCACATACAGAAAAGTAAAACGAGTTATTTGAAAGAGGAGGCCCCAAAAATAATTTAGTCGTGTTTACGTAGGTATTCTATGGAAATTAAATTAAAATGTCATCTAAAGTTAAAAACGTTCGTCCCGTGGTGATACTAAGGACCGGATTAATTAAAAACCATAAACACTTAAAGGTAATAAACAATAAGCAGTTTTTTAAATCCGATCTTATCTACGAATCGAAGGATGGTGATTTTTTACGGGCGGCAGGACGTAAAGTCGCCGTGATCAACACGTTGAATCGTATTACGAACGCCAGTCGCACGATCGCGACGTTCACGGGCAGTGATGGAGTCAAAGCCGCGAACTCTGACGGCCTAGTGAAGCTGATCGGGCAGTCGAACTACGAAACTGTGCTCTCAGCTCTATGCTCGGTCATATCCCAGGAGCTTAGAGTCCGCGGCATACTAGCACTCCTGACCACTCCCAAGAAAAGTAAAGATGCCTCAACGCAAACTGAAAAACCGGATTTAAACGAAACTTCATCTCAAACGAAGGAAACATTTTTTAATATATTTTCAAAACCAAAACCGAAGAGAGCACGGAGACCGATAGAGCCCTACGTTGTTAAAGAGCCCCAAATCAAGAAGCTTGTAATACATCCGGAGGACTTCTATAAGAAAAACATTGAACTTAGTAATGATAATTCAAGCGATGTGACAGGGTCTTGGTCATCATTCGCGACGCGGAGCACACTGCTGAAAGATCCCTTGGCCCTGCTAAACGATGTAGATAAATACATCAAGACGCCGGGAAACGATTCATTGAGCAAATGCAACTCTTTAGAAAATTTTCTGGACGTGTCCGACTTGTATGATTTTAAAACGATGAAATCTGAACGGCCGATTATTATGAATGATGAGCATAAAAGAAAGATTGCATCATCTCTGTCTTACGTTGAGTGGACAACTTGCTTGGTACGAGACGAAGATGGAAACTTGTAAGTAATTCATTTTTAATTAACATTCAATATGGATTTTATTCTGACTTCTTCTAAAGCTTTCGAAGTAGCATAAATTGAGCAGTAAAGAAAAATTGTACTAAGAGTAGAACCAGATATGCCCGGTGCCGTGCTATGATCAAAACTCGTGGAATATCAATGGAGCTGTAATAAAATGCTTTAAAATTGTGGCATTATTATTTGCAATTCAAAACTTGGATGTACTTTGTGTGAAGCAGAAATTTTGTGATAGGCCTTTGACAGAGAGGCCTTTGATTGGCCTTCGGCTGATCGGTAGTTGCTTAGCATAGTTGCGACATATATCTTATTGAAGGTTCTTTGGAAGTGTTTAAAATGGACAAAAAATCACATACCCCTGTTATCAATGTATCTCACAAAGCCACATTTTCCAGACCTATCCACAATGCAGTCCTTAATGACAACATCAAAATGTTAAAAAGACAGTGTCAAGTATTAAAAAAGAAGAACCACTCAGTAGATATACCAGGGAATGGCAATTGGGTGAGTTTAAATCTTATCATCTTTACTGTAGAGTGGTTATTAGGTACACATGTCTGTAGGTTAATTTACTTGCCGAACCCTTCATCGAAAGCGACGGGTTCGACGTCAGCGGTAACTGCTGCTCAGTCGCTAAATACTCTGGTGATTTGCTTCTACATCCTGATAGTCTTAATTGAAAATTTTTGCCTCCTCCCAAAACAGTTGATGCCTATCACACTGAAGCACAAGTCAGCGATACAAAATAACTCAGTTTTTTTTTTGTTACTGCATAGAGGGGTGGACGAGCTCACAGCCCACCTGGTGTTAATTAGTTACAGGAGCCCATAGACATCTATAAGGTAAATAAATGCTGCCACCCACCCTAAGATATGAGTTCTAAGGTCTCAGTATAGTTACAACTTCTACCCCGCCCTTCAAACCGAAAGGCATTACTGGTTCATGGCAGAAATAGGCGGGGTCATGGTACCTACCCGAGCGGACTAACAAGAGGCCCTGCCACCAGTAAAACAGATGTATAGATGGTAGACTCCCAAAGTACGGTCAACAGAAAAACTTATTAACACGTTTTTATTAGTTTGGTTTAAAGTATGTCTGTTTGTTACGGAATCTTTGAACATCGTATTAACAAGCTTCAAAACGTCCGTATTAATTTGGAGATTTATACACACATCGAGGACCTGTGATAATAATTTTATGACTTTGCTCTTGTATCTTGACCAGTATCAGCAGAATAAACGAAAAAATGAGATTAATATTTGTTAGTTCTCTTTGCTATTTAAGTATATAATATCGAGGGGTGAAAGGGTGTTTGGTTTAAGTGATATTTCGCTTAACACGCGACATTTATCTTTGTAATTAAAGGTGCGTTTTATTTGGTATCAGCAGCAACAGTTCGATCTTTTTAAATGAACTTCAATTAAGTTTACTTCATTCGAATAACCAAAGAAGTTTTATGTTAAGATAATTTTTGCAAATTTTAAACTTCAAATGGCTCTCCTGTAAGTAAACCGGTAGGCAGCGGCTTGGCTCTGCCCCTGACATTGCTGAAGTCCATGGGCGACGGTAACCACTCACCATCAGGTGGGCCGTGTGGTCGTCTGCCTACAAGGGCAATAAAAAAAAAACAAAAAAAACCCGATATATTTTTTAGTTTTTAAACCACACCCGTTATTTTCCTAGTCGCATCCGATGTCGGGCGCGTCGCAAATGCGCTTCTATGGACGCGACCTCGATTGGTTACGTTTGCGGTAAACACTAGTGCATCGCATTTGTGCGTGCTGACGTCACCGGTTGACGGTAACGTCCCCGGGGGGAATTACTTTTAACAGAACATAAATCGATAAATCAGAAACGTGAATTGGCGTTGATTACAATTAATTTCTGCGCCTCCTGCTGATTCATAAAGAATTTTAAGTGGCGTTGGAATTTGCCCGCCGAGATTCTCGTTGAATGTTCTCGGCGTGTCGTGATTCCGATCCGGCGGTATACTCTGCGAAGCACTGCTCTTGCTAGGGCTAGTGTTAGTCGTTCAGGTTGAGCACGTGAGCTCACCTACACGTCGGGTCGCCCGAGAACTTGCCGATTCTACAACTTAAAGTAAACGAATCACGGGCTGACCATTCGTCTTCGAAGAACCATGGCCGAATAATTATCCATTATAGCTCCCAGTGGATTGTGGTTACTGAAACGCTACTGGTTGTTACGCAAATTGCTTGCTAAATGCAAAAGCCGAGCTTGAGGGGCTGAAAGGCTGTGCTTTTCGTGGGGTTGATGTCGACGCGGCACTTTCGGAACCACTATCCTAAATTGGTGGCCGCGATCTGGAGCATACTATGTGAGAGAGTCCGTATAGAGTGCCTTCTTTATTTCGCCGTAAAATCGTGTTTGATGTAAATAACACCACAGTTGCAACAATATTAGTTTTATTGTTGTAATGGTATAAATAGTTCTAAGATATTATATTAGTTATTATACACATTATATTTTATTTTTTACGTTTTTAAATTTTTGGCGGTGAAAAAAGGTCTGGTGTCACAGACTATCTTCTTTTTCCCACTTCTCGTGCGTTCCAGCTTACGCATCATAAAAAGGTGCGTTCTTAAACGCCACATATGCATGAACGACATCTACCTAATCGAATAGCAAAATAGCCGTATCATCCGCGAAAAGGCTGATATGTCTGATGATTTAAGGAAATCAAAATTCTAACTTTAGCGTCCCAATACATTTTTGAAAATTTATTGTACGTGCGTAAAAACATTGAAGAATTCCCCAGAGTCTGCGATTTGCACAATGTGAACACTAGGAGCAAACATAGGCTTGCGTTGCCGGCGGCTCGAATTAAGGAAATAAGCAACTCTTTTAGGGGGCTGGGTGTACAGCTTTTCAACAAGATCCCACTAAACGTTCAATTACTACCTGTTCATAGATTTAAGAAAACTGTTAAGGAACGTTTGTGCAACAAGGCATATTATAAAGTTAAGGATTATTTACTAGATGGCACTACGTGGGAATGAGGCGCTCGCTCCTGGCCTTTTCATTTTTCATTATTATTATTATTTTTTTAATTGTATTTTTTGACTTGTTTTTTCTTTTATTGTAAATATTTTTATTTATTTAAAAAAAAGAAAATATATGAGAAAAAACAAAAAAAAAAGCCCGCTGAGTTTGTTTCGCCGGTTCTTCTCAGGACTGTGGCTTTTTTTGGAACCGGTGGTAGAGTTAACATTGTTATTTGTATTTTGACATTCAACAAATGTGTCATACTGACATCTAAGTTGAAATAAATGATTTTGAATTATGAATTTTGACTTGAATATTGTGGATATTTGACACGCCTAGACAGACGTATTTGAGATAAGATTTGTTCAGACACATGTTTTCCAAATGCATCGAATGTCAGAAACATTAAATGATAAGAGTGACATTTTACTTGCTGTGTAGGTAGGAAAAGTGGAATCGAGTTTTTAATGTGCCCACTATATAATATACAAAGACCTATTCGAACAAGGAGCCCCGGAGGTGCTGTCAAAATTGTCCCACTGACATGTCTATGAACCCTGTTTGTGATCGGTTTACGGTGCCGTCATCATGTTCAAAGCTTAAAACCAAAGCGACATGCGTTTATATAATAAAAAATCATAGTTAGTAATGCTAGTTGGAGTCCACTAGAGTTTTCTTCTAAAAAGCGGCGTAATACGAATACCTCCTTATTGTAGTCGCTTCTGATTGTATATCTAACCAAGGGGAAGAGGCATAGCACAGCCGCCGTTGTCCTAAACAAGTCCTATCGGATCTTCACTGATCCACACTCAGTGCTTTTAAGCTCTTCAAGAATTGAGCACTGTTACTTAAAACCTAACCCATAGACACAACCCGCTGAGTTTCTCGCCGAATCTTCTTAGTGGGTCTCGATTCCGATCCTTTGGTAGTTTCAGCGAAGCACTGCTCTTGCTTTAGGTGTTAGGAAATTCTTCCAAGTTGATCCCCGTGGCTCACCTACCGAATCGCTCGTAGCTAGAATAGCTCAAGGCTACCAGTGATTAGGCAATTCAAAAAAGCCTTAGGGTCTGATCACTTGCGTTTTCTGAGCAGACGGCTTTGAAATTAGCGATACTGAAGGACCAGCCGAAGTGCACGGAGGTGCTGCTAAGCTTCGACGCTGATGTGCTGCTCGCGGACGAAAGCGACAGGCTGCCGCTGCACCACGCGGCCGAGGTCTCAAGCCAGCACCTGGAGTTGATCCTCGAGCATTGCAAGCAGAACGCCAGGTGAGAAAGCAGCGCGCGACTGGCTGCACTGCCCTAGTACGGAAGACTATTTTACTGGTGGTAACACCTCTTGTGAGTCCGCACGGGTAGGTACCACCGCCCCGTCTATTTCTGCCGTAAAGCAATAACGTGGTTTGAAGGGTAGGGCAGCCGTTGTAACTATACTGAGATCTTAGAACTTATATCTCAAGGTGGGTGGCGCATTTACGTCGTAGATGTCTATGGGCTCCAGTAACCACTCAACACCAGGTGGGCTGTGAGCTCGTCCAACCATTTAAGCCATAAAAAAAAGCTATATCTGGCTTATTTATTGTTACTGTATCATTTCTGACGCGTCGGATACTTTATAGTTTCAATGGTCGCGGGCAAAATGAGGTATCGTTTTGGTAATGATAGATAGATGATAGACAACAGAATTTCGTTTTACAGGAAAATCTATCTGGAGGAGGAGTCCTTGTGGAAGGAGAACATCGCTGAATATTCGGATGACATTATATTGGATTACCTATTAAGCTACATGTGCAACGCGTGCGACAGCGAAGGTGAGTCGCGGTTTTGCAGTGCAAAGGTTTCGCCATGCTCATCAAACCACGACAGGAAATGGCAGGGCAGTGGTGTCTATGCGAGCGGGTCATAAGCCACCCCGCCTCCAACTTAAAAGTTCGACTGAGATCTCACAGTGTGTTTCCGGTCCATAAGAACCGGGATATAGCGACTGCGTTTGCCCTTATTATTGGTGACGTCAATGAGGGGGTAAAGACTTGGATGGATTGGGTGAATTATGTGCGACTTGACGGTCTGCAGATGTTGGGACCAGACCTCGAGTCTAAGGATGTTTTAGGACTCTACCCACTAAACGACTCCCCTTACACTCTCACTCGGGGTCCGATCTCCACCCGGGGTCAGAACCCGTCAGACGTACGATAGGCCTGGAGGTATAAACAGGACATGCAGCGCCGACTACAAGTTTTATTGCTTCACCCACTTGAGGTTAAGTGGTTACTGGAACCCATAGCACCTTAAGATATGAGTTCTAAGGTCTCAGTTTTAACAGTACAACAATTGCCCCGCCCTTAAAACCGAAACGCATTACTGCTTCATGACAGAAATAGGCAGGGCGATGGTACCTACCCGTGCGTGCGAACTCACAAGACGTCCTACCACCGGTAATTACGCAAATTATAATTTTTCGGGTTTGTTTTTTATCACACGATGTTATTCCTTCACCGTGGAAGTCAATCGTCAACATTTGTTAAGTACGCATTTCGTACTCGCCTGCGGGATTCGAACACCGGTGCATCGCTAGATACGAATGCACCGGACGTCTTATCTTTAAGGCCACGAAGACTGCTAAGTAGTGGGATAAAGGCATGAAGAGTGCCCAAAACACGTCATTTCGGATCCTCCCGATCCATTAACGGTGCTTTTAGGTACCTCAAGCACCGGTCATCGTCCTCGCCGAACCCGTCGCATGCGACGAAGGGCTCGGTGAGTAAATTAAATTAACCCACAGACACAGCCCACTGAGTTTCTCGCCGGATCTTCTCAGTGGGTCGCGATTCCGATCCGGTGGTAGATTCTGAAGCACGGTGCTTGCTAGGGTTTGTGTTAGCAACGTCGTCAGGCTTGAGCCCCATGAGCTAACCTACTAGTTAAGGTTACGCTGAAATAGCCTCTAAGGTTCAGTATCAAGTATGGAGGAGGAGGAGCTTGGGAAGGAAAAAAAAAGTGAGTGTGTGTGCAAGTCACACACGGTAGAAGTGAAACTTATAAATAAGATATAGATATACTGACTATCCCGCTACACAGGAGCATACACATGGACAATGTTTAGTAGACGATAGTGGGGATGCTACGAAGAGTCGCACAAAGAGGAGACCGAGAACGTCTAATGTGTTCTATCTCATTCTCTCGCCGGCTGAATCCTATACATTTATGTGTTTGTGTCTCTATGGACTTATTTTTTCATCGAGTTTGAAATCACAACGATTCTAAAGAAGTTTCATTTAAAAAAGCATGAAGATTTTATTAACCCTATCTCTCTTCCTAGATTAAAACAGCTGCGTGTTTTATATTAACATTACAGGTAACACGGCCCTCAGCATCGCCTGCAAGAGGGGCCGCCACGAGAACGCGCGGCTGCTACTGCGCGCCGAGCCGGGCAGCGCCAACCGCAGCGCGCCCACCGGCGGGGACACGGCGCTGCACTCCGCCGTCGCGGCCGCCGTCGCCGTCTTCAGAGGTGACCTACCCTGATCCTCCCCCTAGTTTCACCCTTTTTTAGTTTGGCCAAAACCCGCAAAATTATAATTTGCGTAATTACTGGTGGTAGGAGCTCTTGTGAGTCCGCGCGGGTACTCACAAGCGGGCGGTACCACCGCCCTGTCTATTTCTGCCGTGAAGCAGTAATCCGTTTCGGTTTGAAGGGTGGGGCAGCCGTTGTAGATGTCTATGGGCTCCAGTAACCACTTAACACCAGATGGGCCGTGAGCTCATCCACCCATTTAAGCAATTAAAAAAAAAACACGCTCCACAGAAAGCGGCGATAGGATCGCGATCGAGAACTACAAGAAGACCATAGAGGTGCTGGTGGACGGCGACGCGAGCCCCTCCGTGCCCAACTGCGCCGGCCTCACCGTCACCGACATGCTCGCCGACGCAGACGCGCCCGACCTCTCCGCGCTGCTCGCCGCCGCGCTCTCCAGCAGGAGGCTGGGGGCCGCGCGCCGCCCGCCCGGACCCTACATGCTGCTGCGCGGGCAGGACGGACGCCTCGACGTGGCGCACGTCGCCAGCAGGCAGCCCGCCCGCGCCCCCGCCGCAAGGGACCGGGGCCTCCCTACTGAGCCGAAAACTAAAATCATCGAGAACGTTCTAGTGAATTTAGGTTCGAGTATTGGTAACGTTAAAGTTCGGAACGTCTGCAGGGGAAGCGACGCTAGGAATATCAGGATTACGGCGAAACGAAGCGGCAGCGCGCGCGGCGAGGCGGCGGGGAAGAAAACGAAACTTTGATATATGGGGACGAGAGGAACTATTATGCTAAACTGACGGTAGTTCTCAGTAAAAAATCACGAATCACCGGGTGAACCGCGTCCCGTAACAAAGACAGAAGATCGCGCACACAGCGAGCTAGAAAGAGACGACAGGTGTTCTCGATTTTCCGTCTCTAAGAACATTCCAATTAAATACAGGGTGGGTTTTGTTTGTCAATGACCCGGAGTCTGCACAAGGATGGCCTTACATAGGAGTCGCAGCACACGACAAATAGAAATTATTCACCGAAATACTAATTATGATCCAATTTAACCCTTTGACTGGCGTGTAGGTCACCGGTGCCCTACGCGGCGCACTCCAGTAATTATTTTGTCGTCTTTTGTTTGTTAATGTATGACTTTTAGAAATTGATTCACTCGCATTATCTTAGGATTCGTCTCTCCTAAAGTCTACTGGATATTCCGGCGCTTTAGTAAGAAGATTGAAGTGAAAAATCGAGATAATAACTTGAGTGCGCCGCGTAGGGCACCGGTGACCTACACCGCAGTGAGAGTTAATTGAAGACATGAGTGGATGAAGGGATATGATACAATTTGTTAATTTTGAGAAAACGGGCAGCGAACTTTTGTTACTTGTACTTCTTCTTCATATATAACTCCTTCTACACATGCAATTTCTAAAAATAGCCTTTAAACACGGAGTTATAAGTTCTAATATGGCTCATAGGCGCATAACACCTTCATTCAATCTTTAAAACTCAAAAAAACTTAAAAATTGTACTAAAACCCTTCATCCACTCATGTTTTTATTTATTTATTTAGACACACCAACAGCTATACACACAAAACATTCAAGCTTAAAATTAACAAGTATAAAATTAAGTACTGGTTTGTAAGCCAGTTACAGGCATGTACAGCAATCTCTTATAGCACACTATGACATGTTACAGAAATTTTACAAACGGAAAAATAGGTTAAATTTAAATATTGTTAACAGAACGAAAAACAAAAATTGAAAATGAACACGAAGGTTTGGTAGGCAGCGGCTTAGCTCTGCCCCTGGCATTGCTGACGTCCATGAGCGACGGTGACCACTTACCATCAGGTGGGCCGTATGCTCGTCTGCCTACAAAGGCAATAAAAAAAAAAAAAAAAAAAAAAAAACGAAACCAAGAGTCAACTACTTAACATTCTCTCATCAATTATAAAAATAGAAACTTGGATACCAGTTTGTTTTTGAAACCCAGGCCACGTGTCGTAAAAAATGTCGATGCCATCAATTAATGCCATCAAGGTAGTCACTCTATCACAATTCGCTTCTTAGTTATCACCGAATGACTGCCTCCAAATCGCCAATCTCATGTTTCGAGTGTATCTACAAAGTTCCAGAACATTATCCATTGAACTAGTTGTTTCGATATCCTATCTGACGACAGATGGCGTTATTCATACCGACATATACAAAAAAACGTGTGGCACTCGGGGACTGCCGCGGTAAAGCTATTGCATAGCATTTTGTATCCATTTATGCAATTATAATTAGACAATAATTTAATATATAAACAGTAATAAAATAAGACCACGCGGTAGGCAGCGGCTTGGCTCTGCCCCTGGCATTGCTGAGGTCCATGGACGACGGTAACCACTCACCATCAGGTGGGCCGTATGCTCGCCTGCCTACAAGGGCAATAAAAAAAGGTGGGTAGGCAAATAAAAGACGTTCGTAACTTGAGTGCCGTTACCTGAACTGAACCGATAGGCTAAAGATGAAACCTTCAATAGGGATTTGAAAATAAAACAGATTTATTAATTTATTTATTTATTCCATTCAATACAAAGTCTGGCTTACAGTTTTCACCAAAACGCCTGACTCGTTAACACACAAAAAATTGTTGAAATTATTACGTACTGTTATAATATTATACTAAAAATAAAATTATTTTGGAATAAAGTATTCCCCAACTATCGGCAAATACGTCAGCTTCCTGGATTTCGGAGAGAAATTCGTTTAACAGCGCAATTGCCCTAGCCAATGGACAGTTCCTAGCTCTACGGGTCCTCAGCCCCGCCAACGCCGCAGATGACGTCACATGTGTGTAAATTCAGTACAAAAGTGTCGGAAGTTGAACAGGCGCTTGTCAGAAGCGAATAAGCTGTGCTAGCGGTTGTTTTTTTGTAGCTATAAAGATTTAAAGCGTTGCCCCAACCTGAGAATGCATAATATCGATATTATTACGCGGGAAAATGCAAAGAAGTTTAACTTCTGTTAAGCGCACGCAGGTGTAATTGCAATTGAAACGCTACTTATTTCGTAATAACGACGATACCGGAGATTAAATTGTAATGCAATATTTTGTCGGGAGCGTAGACGCAAAGGACTTCAAATCTTCGCCCACAGAAGTATCACTTCTGTTCTATTTTTGTTTTCATTGTCTTCTATAATTTATTAGATCTTTAAGTAGTATGAATATCTTTGCGTTTTATATTGTAAATATTCATGCCTTATTTTTTATTTATTTTACTTTTACATGAAGTATGTATGAATAAGTATGTATTATTTGCTATCAGTACTTATAGTGAGACATATATTGTATGAATTTGTATTATCGGCGCTCGTAGTTCTGGGATGTAATGTGTTGCCAATCACAAAATTACAGAATCGAGTTTTTATGTATTTATTTTTGTTTGTTTTCTTCTTCTTTTTTTTTGTCTCAAAATTGGTTCTTTGCGATGCCATTGTTGCCAATAAACACCTTCTATCGATATATATGTTGAATTGGTAAGAACGTATGAAATATTGTCGAACGGAGTGTTAAGATGTGAGTGTGAGTGTAAGATTTCCTCTCGAAACAGTAAGAAAGGGAAAAAAGAATGAGAGACAGAATGAGAGAGAAAAAGAAGATGGCGTAGAGATTTAAATGAGCAAGGAGTAAAAAAAATGTGAATAAATTTTTAATAACTATATTATCATCATCATCACTGTCTTGCCCTTCTTCCAGTCACCTGGGGTCGGCGCAACATGTTTTCTCCTTCGATACTCTTCTATCTTATACCATTTCTTAGCCCACTCCCCTCTTACACATATCGTCTTTCACGCAATCCATCCATTTCTTCTTAGTTTACTTCTTCCTCTAATTAATTCTTTCAAAAAGAGTAAAAGTGCAACAGTGGAATAATTTTATTTTATGAGCCACGATCCCAATTCTAAATATATGTATATATACGCATAAAATGAAATGAAATGATGTTCATTCAAATAAAGAATAAAGAATTGAGACGGAATTGTGTATTTAGTTCATCGGTGTCCCGAATGCAAGTTTGGCAGTGTCGCCAATGTACTGATATGTCGGGGATTTTTTATTAACGCTATGGAGGGTAGAAGTAAGGAGTCTCCAGCTCAGTGTATTAAAAAGTGTCCGCTGAAATGGGGCCAATTAAGGTGGCGCCACAGTAGCAAGTGGAAGGATTTTAAAAACAGCACCATAAACCACTACACTTCACTTCAACCCGGCACACTTCACTCTGTTCAAAACTGCTATATTCATATAATTTCCACTTCGCTACACTAGCGGTATTGCGGTGAGTCTTCCAACAATAACTTGCTGTTTACAGGCAGACTTCACTTCAACTTGTACCTTATAACAGATGGCGCTCCTTACCTCTACGTCGGTCATCGTTCTCGCCGAACCCGACGAAGGGCTCGACGAGCCAATTAACCCATAGACACAGCCCACGGAGTTTCTCGCCGGATCTTTTCAGTGGGTCGCGTTTCTGATCCGGCGGTAGATTTTGCGAAGCATTGCTCTTGCTAGAATCAGTGTTAGCAACACACCCGGTTTGAGCCCCGTGAGCTCACCTACACACGTTAGCCTCTCAAGGCTATCAGCATAGGTAGGAAAAAAAAGGTCTGTGTGTGTCGAGTTCCAGCAGTAACACCCGATGGACTAAAGAGAGGGTAGAAGGGTCTGTCTGCTCCTAACAAGCCCCAGTAGCCAGTTTGCCGGCGACCACGGCGCTTGGAACACCTCGAAATCAGACGACCCTTGAAACATCAGCGTAATGTCGCTATTGGTCAGGATATTAGAGCCAAGTTATAAAATTATTGCCATATACATACAAAGCATAATGAAGGCATGTTACCAAACCTATAATGCAAAGGCTTGCCCATTGAGTTTCTCGCCGGATCTTCTCAGTGGGTTGTGTTTCCGATCCGGTGGTACTAGGCTGCACTAAAAGTATCGGGAATGGAATATTTCCACTGTTCCTGTCATATTAAAATCTTTTTAATTGAAAACTCCTTGGTTTTAAAAATCGAATACCATTTATTTATTTAAAAAAACATTCTCGGTCTTGTCACGAGGTTTTGTCAAACTTGTTTAGTCGTTGAGAAAATGGAATTGACTCGAGAAAATTCAAGAGCGATGATTTATTATGACTTTCGAAGTGGTTTAAGACAAAAACAGTGTGTTGACCGGATGATTTCTGCATTTGGTGATGAAGTCCCATCCAAAACCACAATTTATCGCTGGTTTGCTGAGTTTCAACGTGGACGTGTCAAGCTCAGTGATGATCCCCGTCAAGGTCGTCCAAAAACTGCAGTCACCCAAGAAAACGTTGATGCTGTGCGTAAGCTGATTGAGGAAGATCGACATGTGACATACCGCGAAATTCAGGCAACTTTAGACATTGGCATGAGTCAAATACAAATAATCTTGCATGAACAATTAGGTGTAAAAAGTTGTTTTCCCGATGGATACCGCATTCGCTCTGTGAAGAGCAAAAAGCGGCTCGCGTTACTTGGTGCGTCAGAACTCTCGAAAGATTCCACGCAGGATCTTCAAGTGCTGTATACAACATTGTATCAGGTGACGAATCCTGGATATACGCGTACGAACCCGAAACAAAAAACCAGTCACGGGTTTGGGTGTTCGAAAATGAGTTAAAGCCAACAAAAATTGTTCGTTCACGGAGTGTTGCAAAAAAAATGGTGGCCACGTTTGTCTCCAAAACCGGCCATGTTACGACTATTCCTCTTGAGGGACAAAGAACGGTTAATGCAGAATGGTATGCTAGCATTTGTTTGCCACAGGTCGTTTCTGAACTCCGTAAAGAGAACTGCAACCGCCGCATCAGCCTCCATCACGACAATGCGAGTTCTCACACCGCGTACAGAACAAATGAGTTTTTAGAGCAAGAAAACATAGAATTATTAGACCCCTAATCCCTAATGATTTTTATACTTTCCCTGAAATAAAGAATAAATTGCGTGGACAGAGATTTTCATCACCTGAAGAAGCTGTGGACGCCTACAAAACGGCCATTTTGGAGACCCCAACTTCCGAATGGAATGGTTGCTTCAATGATTGGTTCCATTATATGGAAAAATGTGTCAAATTTCGCGGAGAATACTTCGAAAAGCAATAAATATATTTTTAAATAGTAATGTTGTGTCACTTCGTTAATTCCCGAAACTTTCAGTGCCGCCCTCGTAGATTCCGCGAAGCACTGCTCTTGCTAGGATCAGTGTTAGCGACTTCACCAGATTCGAGCCCCGTGAGCTCGCCTACTCTTTCTGTAAATCTAGTTTGAACCCTCAAGGTCACTGCAATAGGTAGGAAATAAAAGCGCTCTGTGAGGGTAAATCCGGATGGAACACAACAAACATGATTCTTTTAAAGTCACTGTCGATTATCGTGACCTAAGTGGCGCGGGAGTGGAAACCTTTAAACGATACCACGCCCTACGCGACAAGGGGACCGGATTACGAGCACGCGCTGATTACGGACGCCAAAAGCCTTCAACAAAAAATTACACTCCAGATTCGATGGGCAACCGAACTTTGAAGCGATCCAAATCAGCGCAGCGGTTCTGGATGGTAGAAATAGACTCTGCTCCGACAACGGGTGATGCAATGATAAAAACAAGGAACACGTAATTCTCTTGCGTTCTTTGTGTATGTCATGAATTGCAAAGGGCCAGCGAATTGATTAGCTTATATTGAGAATAATAAAGCAAGAAATACATTATCATATGAGAAGAACTAGACGATCGCGTAAGCGGCTTCGGTGAGTTCGTTGGCTATGTTGTGTTAAAAAACTGTTATGACCAACCGTGAGTCAAGTATAAGTATCATTACGTGGTAATGCATTAGTAAGTACATGTTAGAAAAACAACATTTAATTCAGCTTTGGACAAGAAAAGTTATTTTAGTGATCGTTGTAATATAAATGTTGCAAAATTATATTTGAATACGAGTAAATTGTGAAAATTATGGCGGGTACTTTTTACATAACATCAACAAACATGACATCTCAGTCCTAATTAAGACTCCAAACGAAAATAGTGTTTATCTGCATCGGTTAAAACCTAAATTCAAAATCTCAATGAAGCTGACTTGAGACATTCCACAAATTTAAAGGTGCGTTTATGTTTTTTTATTTTAAGCTTTATGTTAAAGGGATATAGAGTCACCATGGATTTTTTTTATTAAACCAACTTATTTTGTAGGTTGTGTTGAGATTCGAAAGTAGTCAGTTAGTTTAGCTTAGCTCAGTTCGGCATGCAGCGTGGATTGAGTCGCGTGTGTGTCGTTTAAAAAAATTTACATAGAAACTCGAACGAACTGGCCGAAAACGGAACTGTCAAAATTGGCGGGAACTCATCAAAATTTTGTGTTTGTAAACATTTTCAGTGAATTCACATTGTGATATTTCGATAAATATTTCTCTCACTACGGTGCAATATTCATTGAAAGTTTTTTCTTTCGATAATTGTTGGCAGCCAACGGTCATTTGCATCAGGTAAGATATTTATTATTATAACATAAAACTAAAGGAATTTAACTGTGCAGCCTTGTAAAAACGGGTTCTTTTATATTTCTACAAACAGGAAATATTTTGTTCGTTAAAAGCCGCCAAGAGGTTTTCTAAATTGCCTAATTTCGGCCATAAGAACACAATATATTATATTAGCACTAAGAACTGGAAGTATAAACGCACTTTTAAACAACTATTATATAAAAAAAAAATTGTGAGCACGCATTAATTTCCTGTTGTCATAAGATCCTTAGCAGTACGCCTAGCGTGCAAACAATAATAGCCCACTGAGTTTCTCGCCAGATCTTCTCAGTGGATCAATCAGTTACCAAATACTCTCAAGTTGAGTCCGTGAGGTCACCTACCCCTCTGCGCTTAGCTAGGACACTCCCTTAAGCACCAGCGAATATGTACGGGAATAAATTAATCAAACAATCTCATACGATCTATGATCTAAATTACAAACTGAACGAAACCTATTGTACACTTAATTAAAATGCATTTTCGCAATAAACTATCAAGCGATGACTTACAAAATCAAATCTGACTAACAGACAATGAATAATAAAATTTGCGTAATTACCGGTGGTAGGACCTCTTGTGAGTCCGCGCGGGTGGGTACCACCACCCTGCTTATTTCTACCGTGAAGCAGTAATGCGTTTACATAGAACTTATATCTCAAGGAGGGTGGTGCATTTACGTTGTAGATGGCTATGGGCTCCAGTAACAACTTAACACCAGGTGGACTGTGAGCTCGTCCACCCATCAAAAGCAATAAAAAAATTAAACAAATTATCTAAATGTACGCGGTATCTTGATGTGATTATTAAGACCCACTGAGTTTCTCGCCGGATCATCTCAATGGGTCGCGATTCCGATCCGGTGGTAGATTCAGCGAAGCACTGCTCCTGCTAGGGCCAGTGTTAACAAGTCTCTCAGGTTGAACCCGTGAGCTCAATTACCGGTCAGCATGTTGGAATAGTTCCTTAAGTTATAAAGGATTAGGTAGGGAAAAAAATAAGCGACGGCCCGACAATAATTGTATGGTTTATCAGTTCTTGGGAACAGAAGACAGTGCGTTTTCCCGTGTACCTACTTCGGCAATACTAAAAACTCCGAAAAAAGTCCCCGCGCGCGATTTGAATTAAAACAACAGTTATGTTTTATGTGTTTATTAACAAATATCTGTTATGTATTAATTTTAATAAGCAAGTTTATCAACTATTTTCACTTTACTATATCAACTGATGCATCCTTTACGTCGTTTTATGCACTACCCTGGGTCGACTGGTAGAGAATGCCTTAGGCGTTAAATCCACCAACGAATATTTATTACCAGAGAAGACCGCAATCGCCAATCGAAGCTACTCATGGTGGGAAGTAGTGTACGAGTAGATACCATACCCATTACGGCAGGGGTATATCATTCCAATTCTAAGGCACGCAAAAAGAAACATCGCTGTTACCGCACCGAGAAAAGCGGTTCTAGGTAAAACCGATGAATTTTGGTCCGGTAATGGGTGATTTTTAATTCTCTTGTCCGATTAACGCGAAATATAACATAATTTTACTGGTGGTAGGTCGTTTTGTAAGTTCAACCAGCTAGGTACCGCAAAAATGGCTAAATCTGTCGCGAAGCAATCATGGAGTCCTCGAACTCGCATCTTGAGATGTAATATTTCTTTTTTTTTAGTGGTTACCAGAGCCCATAGACATCTACAACGTAAATCCCGCTTACCACCTTGAGACATGAGTTCTGAAATCTCACTTTTTTAACAGTACAACGGCTGCCCCACCCTTCAAACTGAAACGCGTTACTGCTTCACGGCAGAAATAGGCAAGGTGGTGGTACCTATCCGTGCGGACTCACGATATGTCCTACCGCCAGTAAAATTTTCAGTGGTTTCATAGCAGATTCGCTGTGAGCTTTATCTGCTCATCAGAAGGAATAAATTATCGGTTTTAAAACCTGCTAACCCAGGAGTATCTTGTGGCTAAGCTGTGTGATCGCATAAGGTACTGGATGAAAGAACTGTGGAAAATGGCTCGTAGTAAACATGTTTTAAGGTCTCCACAGTATTTGAGACCTTAAAATATAATCATGTACTTTTCGAGGTTGTTTAAGTATTATAATGCCGAAGACACAATAAGTACTTTTGAATTGTCTGTAATTGTCTAATGAGTGGGTATTTTCCTTATATTTCTAACATCGCGTGAGGGTAATTTGTTCTATAACCCTTCTGTAGTTGGAGTTACAAAGTTCTCGAACTGACACAGATCCGACCTACATCTAGCCTCCAGTCCTATACTACACTACTACAGACACAGTCCTCTGCAGCTCTGTACTGATCCCGAGCTCTCCTCGTACACAAACAGACAGATCCGACTTACATCTAGCCTCTAGTCCTATACTACACCACTATAGATGCTGCTACCTAAAATTCTCGTATATTCTTACTTACTAGTCAAAAGTTTTGCTCCGACTTTCGAAGTGCTCTCTAAGCCGTGCCTGACGCGATATTCACTAGGCCTTTAATTAAGATGCGATTCACGTCGGAGGCTGTTCTATCGCAACAATGACCTCTGCGGCCCTCCGAAGTCACTCGCGCGTTGTTACGACATCGTCCAAGGCTGCCCGAAGTAAATTATGAAGACGATTCATACAAAGGTGAAACCTCTAAGGAAAATCGGTTCTGTTCATGTCGAAATACCGATTGTTTAGTAGATTTTTGTGTTAAAGATGACAACAATTCGTTCAGCTATGTACCGAACCCTCAGACAGACAATTATATGCAAAATTTTAAAATTAAATAAAACCAATTTTTTTAAAGTACCTAAATCGGAAATATCATAAATATAGTCAAAGTCAATTAAATGTTCATTAATTAATGATAAATCATAAACTAGTCAGGTCTTGTTAAGATTTAAACTCAAAAAGGACCAGATTGCAATTGGATATACCTAGATAGTTGCTTAAAAACCGATGCTGCGAATGACTTTTGGCGCCAGAAAAGATCTCTGGCAGGCAGTAATGAACGCGGCAGTCCGGGTCGAACCTTACCCCGGTGACGCGTGGTTCGATGACCAAGGATAACTTCGCAAGGATATTGGCATCGCATTGACGCTTGTAGAAATGTAATGTTAACGTTCACAATCATTTAATCGCACCATTGTGTTAATTTGTATGCCGCTGGCGTTGCGACCACCATCTCATGACTCACACACACACACCGTTCGTGTTTCCTGCATTTAATATTCACTACTTTCATGTCCTGGGTCTCGTAGTTTTTGCGTTTGGAGGCAGTTGTGCTTACCATTCATCTTCACTTACATACACCTATAACAGAAGCAAACTGGAGCCACCGTTTCAGGCTCAGGACTCTTGGTTATGCTCATTTATCTCGGTCAGTATACCCTGTCGTTAGATACATGGCATGGTCTGCTTCGGACAGGGAATTAAACATTTCTATTTTCTCCATTTTACTATTTTAAACCACCGAATTTTTCATTAAAACATTTGTCTCAAGATAGTCGTCGATATTCTTCTCACTGTCTCGATGTTGCTTAACCATTTTTTTGCCCTCGAAATCTAACAATTTAATAAGATTCTCTGATTATTCTAATAAGGATTTTCAGGTAGTGTCTTGTGCCACGCACTAAGGCATCTATGTACCTACGCGCCATTGTCTTCCTGTGTGCTTAGTGCCAGTTTTTTAACTTCGGCAACTAACGGCAAACGTAGAGAAGCTGTTCCAACTCCATACAAATTTGAGTTAACTTTAACGCGATCGAGAAGTTAGAAAACTCGCTCTATGCACTTTGTTTGTTTATGATAGCCGTTTCTCAGGCTTGTTCTCCGGAATCGAATCCAAATTCGGTAAATAGATGATCGTGCTTCCGCCCCTACTCTTGTTAGTGGCTACCAAAGCCCACTACTATATCAAATAAAGACTTCTGGACTAAATGTGACCAACCCCCATCGCGCAAGACATTGCCCGTCGGAAATGGCGTTGGACAGGACACACTACGGCGCAGCGGAGTCAACGCAACATCAATCGCGTTTGAGTGGCAACCGCTTGGCAGGAGAAGACCTGATCACCCTGTACATATTTGCTGACGCACCGTGGAGCGCGAGACCAGAACTGCCGACGTGACCTGGAGTGATATCAAGGAGCAAGCGCAAGACAGGGTCAAGTGGAACAACTTGTGAGGGCCCTATGTGCCAGCGTGATGCTCTAGGACTACAACAACGACCGAAGCCTATAGATAGAACTACGCCGCCATCAATCTCGAGACACATGTGGCCGTAGTCTCAATATACAACTCTGTAACATTCCGGTGAATCATTTGGTCGCATTTTACGAAATACTGCCGGAAATACGGTCCTGGCGGTTGACAGCGCCGCCAATAAGCTGTAAACCCATTACATAAACACGAATATGTATTACAAGTGATTTATGACTGTGAAAAACAGAAATCACAATGATAAAGCTAACTTAACCCACAAAAGTCATCGGGTCTGGTGAAAGTCAGGTGGCGACTTGTATTTCGGTTGGCTTAAGTTATGAACTTGTAAGTTTTGAATGGTTTGTTGTATTTTTTGGTAGCTTAGGTGATCAGGGTATTTCTGCCGCGAAGCAGTAATGCGTTTCGGTTTGAAGGGTGCGGCAGTCGTTGTAATTATACTGAGACCTGGGTGGCGGCATTTACGTTGTAGATGTCTATGGGCTCCAGTAACCTCTTAACACCAGTTTGGCTGTGAGCTCGTAAACCATCTAAGCAATCAAAAAAGTGTGATCATCTACTTGACGTGCCATTGGTTGTCAAGTGATCTCTGGATCTGATGAACGTTACAGCATCTCGGTTTCATTGGTGTAAAAGTGTGCTTTGTGGCAGTTATAGACGGGACGATGGTACGAATCCGTTCCAGCAAGCAACACGTTTTCCCATCAGTAACTCAGATAAATTCGCTAAGTTCAAGAATAAGTTATTTTCGTTGGAAATTGTTCAGCGTTACGCTAAATCCTTAACACGATTTTTTATTAACTTGAACTGTATCTATAAGTGACGGAATCTGATCCTCCCGATCCATTAATGAACCCGTCGCTTGCGACGATGGGCTTGACGCCTCCTTGGCGTTGGATGGGCGTCCTTTTTCGCCGAATCTTCCAGGTGGGTCGCGTTTCCGATCCGGTGGTAGATTCTGCCAAGCACTGCTCTTGCTAGGGCCAGTGCTAGCAACACTTCCGGTTTGCGCCTTGAGAACTCACTTACATGCTAGGATAAAGTTGAAGTTGCCTTTCAAGGCTATTAGCATAGGTAGGGAAAAAAACGGAATCATTTATAGTATTGTTCATTTTTGACCCTATCTATTCGCTGAGATGACAAGCGGGTTAATGCTGTGGACTGAGTTTCACAAGTACGGCGTTCTGTGCTTAGGCCGTTGCTCAAACTAGTGGCCAATGGCGCCCCGAGTGGATCAAGTTGTCTGCTGCTGTAAAGCGGGTCACGGAGGAATGTGCAGCGTGAGGAATAATCGTGACGCATCTCTGTCGTGTAATTTTTTAACGGTGTCTTTATTTATTTACGGATGACGTTAAATTAAGAAACGAATCGCTCTAGTCTGATAACTTAGATCGACGGTCAGTTCCGTGTTTTTTCATAATTATGTGTGCTGTCCGCGTATCCGACAGCACTGTTACTACTGGGTCAAAGCTATTGGTATTCAGTTAATGATAATAAGACATTAGGGAGAAACGTCTTTTTGTGTACGAGAAGAGCTCGGGATCAGTACAGAGCTGCAGAGGACTGTGTCTGTAGTAGTGTAGTATAGGACTAGAGGCTAGATGTAGGTCGGATCTGTGTCAGTTTGTGTACGAGAAGAGCTTGGGATCAGTACAGAGCTGCAGAGGACTGTGTCTGTAGTAGTGTAGTATAGGACTAGAGGCTAGATGTAGGTCGGATCTGTGTCAGTTTGTGTACGAGAAGAGCTTGGGATCAGTACAGAGCTGCAGAGGACTGTGTCTGTAGTAGTGTAGTATAGGACTAGAGGCTAGATGTAGGTCGGATCTGTGTCAGTTTGTGTACGAGAAGAGCTCGGGATCAGTACAGAGCTGCAGAGGACTGTGTCTGTAGTAGTGTAGTATAGGATTAAAGGCTAGATGTAGGGCGGATCTGTGTCTGTTTGTATACGAGAAGAGCTCGAGATCAGTACAGAGCTACAGAGGACTGTGTCTGTAGTAGTGTAGTATAGGAGTTCTAAATGTATGTCAGATATGCAACATTTCAGATATAATCCGTTCTAATCATCTACTTCCAAATCTCAAGGTCTCGCCGACATAGTGTCATAACAATTAAGTAAGTTTATTGGTCAAACTAGAATTGTCCAACTGGAAATGGTCATTTCTTAATACATGTATATATTTTTTCAATGCTGTTCTCCATAATGATATTGTACATTCACTTGTGGACTATGCCATTAGTTGAATGTGCGGAGTTCTTTGTAATTTAAGGAATTCTTCTATTTTATGCGATCTATCTAATTTTGCTAAATTCTCTAATTTACTATGAATGTGGAAGGATATAGAGGAAGAGGTAGACCTAAGAAGAAATGGTTTAAGATAGAGGAGTATGGAAGGAGAAAACATGTTGCACCGACCCCAGGTGACTGGGAGAAGGGCAGGAGAATCATGATATCTAATTGTGATAAAAATTAAATATAATAGTTTAAAAAAAACTAAAAAATACGCTTTTATAGAAAATCCAACTAAAAAATAGAAAATAAATTTTAATAAATTTGAATTAAAAATAGTGTAAGAAAAAATGACTTTGTTGTAAAAAAGCGTGGGGTGCTTTTCAGAATATTATCAAAATAACCCTTCTATTTATAGCTACCGATACCATATCAATAGTTTTATGAACAGATATGAGTAGAAGGGCTATTTTGATAATTACCTGACCCACCCACCACCCACCACCGGAGTAGGGCTTATCCTCACTACTGTTATACCATCGTACCATCCGGTTTTAGAATGAGCTCCCCTCCACGGTGTTTCCCGAGTGTTAAGACATGTCCTTCTTCAAACGAGGCTTGTGGAAAGTACTTGACGTTAGGCAGCGGCTTGGCTCTGCCCCTGGCATTTCTGAAGTCCACGAGCGATGGTGACCACTCACCATCAGGTGGGACGTATGTTCGTCTGCCTACAAGGGCAATAGAAAAAACACCCCAGGATCAAAACAAAGCAGTATCTGACTCACACCTCATAACTGTTTACTTATAAAATGCTCAAGCCATTGTTGGGAGTTGTTAATTATTATTGAATACATATTTTCTTCCTCGTTTTTGTATTCACGTACAGTTTCTTTGTCGCCGTCTCGTCATTTAAAGGTCGTAGGTTCGGCCAGGGCGTTGATCCACGGGCAAATAAAATATTATCGTATTTCTTTTTTTTTTTAATAACTTCGGCGGACGTGCGAGCTTTTGTGATTTAGCCGTCTTGTCATTAATTGTCATTGGCAATGTCGAAATGGAAAAAAATGTCTGACTAAAACATGACTCGCGTTGGTGGCGTTATAATATCAAGATATCTTGTATGTTAAATTGGTTTTCAAATGGTGTCGATTTTTTTAATGTCCTCAAGTCTGCATTGGGCATGGGCACAGGTTGAAGAGAGAAACTGGTATCCGTCGATTGGATTCGAACGCTGACCGCATAGATAATACACATAAATTAGTAATAGATAAGCAACCCAAGCACTCAACAAAATGCTAACGGGTGTCAGCCACTAGATGGCTTCGATTACTTTCTCATTGCTCCTGTAGATGGCAGTAGCATACTCGTATTTCCTATCCTATATTTTAAGGATTTTGATAATTTTCAGAATCCGCAAATAGATCAAATTTGATAAATTTGTCTATAACAAATAAGAATTGTATGATTTATTACTTTTTTATTTTCTGTGTTTAGTTATACAATAATTAGATGCTTTGACAATTAGATGCTTTGACAATATATAAATTTAGGGGCATCCGCTACAAGTTGTCGCTAGTTTATTTTTATTTTTTATTGCTTAGATGGGTGGACGAACTCACAGCCCACCTGGTGTTAGGTGGTTACTGAAGCCCATACACATCTGCAACGTAAATGCGCCACCCACCTTGAGATATAAGTTCTAAGGTCTCAGTATAGCTACAGCGGCTACCCCACACTTCAAACTGAAACGCATTACTGCTTCACGGCCGAAATAGGCGGGGTGGTGGTACCTACTCGCGCGGACTCACAAGAGTACCTACCACCAGTAATTACGCAAATTATAATATTGCGGGTTTTGATTTTTATTACACGATGTTATTCCTTCACCGTGAAAGTCGATCGTGAAAAATTTGTTAAGTACGCATTTCATTAGAAAAATTGGTACATGCCTGTGGGATTCGAACACCGGTGCATCGCTAGATACGAATGGACCGGACGTCTTATCCTTTGGGTCACGACGATTCCATACAGAAAAATATTCGTCTTAAAGTATCGCAGCTTCAGAGCCCTGGCTCTCTGATAACTCAGGCCGCGACGAATTTGAAGTGAGATGTTTTGGTTATGTGATCCGCCGCGCTCGCTAGATTGGATGGGCGAGTTGAAAGCTGCGTTGCGCAAGACGCCGGCTCCGTTACATCACGACCGCCTCGTTCACCTACTGCTCCACTTCAATGGCGCGTTACAGATACATTACAGCCACGTTTTTCTATAAGGCAGTTCATACGTTGCCTTCGTATGTCGGTTAATATCGGTCGCATCCTCTGTGCTACTTGTACCTATACGCTAGTAGTTTAAGGGCCTTTTGCTTAGACAGGTGGACGAGCTCACAGCCGACCTGATGTTAAATTACTGGTGGTAGGACCTCTTGAGTCCGCACGGGTGGGTACCACCGCCCGGCCTATTTCTGCCGTGAAGCAGTAATGCGTTTCGGTTTGAAGGATGGGGCAGACGTTGTACCTTAAAACTTATATCTCATAGTTGGTGGCGCATTTACGTTGTAGATGTCTATGGGCTCCAGTAACCACTTAACATCAGGTGGGCTATGAGCTCGTCCATACATGTATGAAATAAAAAATGGTTACTGGAGCCTATAGACACCTCGACATATGAGTTCTAAGGTCTCAGTTTTAACAGTGTAACGGCTGCCCCACCCTTCAAGCCGAAACGCATTAATGCTTCACGGCTGAAATAGGTAGGGCGGTGGCACCTACCCGTGCGGACCCACAAAAGACATCCCACAACCAGGGGTATTCCAGCTAGGCTGTGACGGATAAGTGAGCTCACGGGCTCAACCTGAGGGAGCTTGCTAATACTAGCCCTAGCAAGAGCAGTGCTTCGCTGAATCTACCACCGGATCCGGCAAAAAACTCAGTGGGCTCTGTGTCTGTGGGTTAGTTCGCTCGTAGACTCTTTGTCTTAATCGTGGAGTTCGACGACATGCTTCGGGCGACCACGGTTATTATCAAACGAAGTGGATGTTTATATAGAAATAGGGTTGTGGTTAATATAGGGAGAGGAGTTCATGGAATCTACCACCAGCCAAAGTTGCCATAAACAACGTTGGCTGTAACTGTACAATGGAATTATGAATTACCGGCCTATTTATGAACCTGTGATTTGAAAGCACTTGTTAATTCTTTGTGCGATTAACAGATGGCGTGACTTGTTCGATTTGACATTTTTTCAAAATACGTGAATGGCGGGAGTTATCTATTTTTTTTTCTCGGGTACTTTCTGTTATAAAATAGTTTTAAGATTAATTATCGCGATTATTTTAATGGTATTTTTTTCACATGACCTAGGAGATTCATGGCGTAAAATGTGGTCAGCTAAATTGTTGTCTCATGGATATCTCTGTAATAACATTTTTTTCTTACCTAAGTTGATAGCCTTGAGATGCTATTTCAGCGTAACCTTAACTAGTAGGTAGGCTCGCGGGGCTCAAACCTGATGACATTGCTAACACGAATCCTAGCAAGAGCCGTGCTTCACAAAATCTACCACCGGTTCGGAAACGCGACCCAATCAGAAGATCCGGTGAGAGACTCAGTGGGCTGTGTCTGTGGGTTAATTTGCTCGTCGAGCCCTTCGTCGCAAGCGACGGCTTCGACGAGGACGGTGACTGGTGCATGTGGTACCTAAAAGCACGGTTAATGGATCGGGAGGATCCGTAATGACATGTTTAGGGCGACGTCGAATGTTTACCATTCGGTCTACAGGACCGGGTAGGAATTAGGTTGTTAAATTTGGTAAATAATAATTTTTGTTATCATGTTCATTTCGTGGTTTAAAAGGGTGGTGCAGCCGAATTAATTGTAACTTAGGTACATTCAGTATTTGTTGCAAATAAGTACGGTAGTTTCAATTACTTTCTCCAGTCTCATTTTTCAAACTAATTCAATGAAAAAAGAGAACACAAAACATGGCGTCGGGGCCGCCAAGTTTAAAATTGTCAGTAATTAATATTGGATGCCGTATTTCCTGTTTGTCACATTAAAAACTAGTTTTTTAGGAATGTTTCCTTGGATTTTCGTCACTAAACCTGTTCAAAACGCTGCTGTAATTTAATTAGGTTTCTTTATCTTTACATCATCTTACAATTTCGTCAAAATAATATTTTAATTGTCAAAACTCTGTGACAATATTTTTTTTCCGATTCTTGTTAACATTACAGTGGCGAGGGAACAGGTTTGTCCAAAAAAGATTTTAATACAAATTTTTAACGTAAATAACATAAATTTAGTCAAAGTCAAATAAATATGACTTGTTCAAGGATAACGCTGGCCACATGAGAAGCACCGGCCTACAGATAAAATAGAATCAACAAATAGGTTCATTTACAAATCAGTACCTATTGAGCCAGGCCGCATTTTGGTAGGCAGCGGTTTTTTTTTATTGCTTAGATGGTTGGACGAGGTGGCTGCCCCACCCGTCAACGAAACGCATTACTGTTTCACGGCAGAAATAGGCAGGGCGGTGGTACCTACTCGTGCGGACTCTTAAGAGGTCCTACCACCAGTAATTACGCAAGGCTCTGCCCCTACGATTGCTGACGTCCATGGGCGATGGTAACCACTCACCATATAGATAGGCCGTACGTTCGTCTCCCTACAAGGGCAATAAGAAAATAATAAACAGTCAAATTGCGAACGTCTTGTGTTTGGAATCGGCTAAAACAGTTAAATGTGAAACAGTACAACACTTTTGTTTTCGATAAATGTAGCCGTGAGTTCACACGCTCCGTTCCTCTCACTTACATCATTGCAAGGTTATATACAGACGGTTAAAAACACAGACATATTCTCCATGTTCTCTGTGCCCGGGCGAGCTGGAAACGAACGCACAAGTTTGCTAGAGTTGGGGAGACAATTGCTCGACACTTCTGCCCTGGGGATCTTTAGTCGTTGACTTGCCCCTTGCCCCTTGTCTGCAAACTCAGGCATAAATTCTGCTAGAGTTGGGAAGACAGTCGCTCGACACCTCCTGGAGATCTCTAATTAGTTCAGCCTTACCCTCTGCCCCTGCCTTTCAAGCATTCATAGTAAAAACTCTCTTAATAGCCTTAAATAAGTTTCATCTGTAGATCAGACTAACTGTACCCGTCCGCTTTGCTGGACATTTAAAATTAACATTATTACTTCTCACCCATCTTCATCATTAACGTCCCCGCAACTGTTGTAGGGAGTCCAACACTTATATAAATATTAGCCTATCCATTAAGCACATGTATTTTCTACATGGAAACCAAGTTTCAAGTCAATCGGATGCACGGTTCAGTAGTTTTAACGGAACATCTGTAAAACCACTGTAGATTTATATATTAGTATAGATTAAAAAGTTGCTGATTGGTGTAAGAGAATTTTCGCTCAGCCGCCGCCATCCAAAACGATGCACTGGCGACCAGCTTTTCAGTAGCATTCAGCTTTGAAACATGCACAGAACAATCCAAGTCTATTCAGTCTGGGCCACATCACATGCGTCTGTCATAGCCAGTCGACGCGTGTTTTTTAAACTGTTTATTGCCTAGATGGGTGGACGAGCTCACATGCTACCTGGTTTTTAGTGGTTACCGGAGATTACAAAAACGTAAATGCCCTCACTCGTCCTGCCCTTCGAACGGAAACGCATTACTGATTCACGGCAGAAATGGGCAGACCGGCGGTACCTACACGTGCGGACTCTCAAGACATCCTACCACCAGTTTAGAGTCGAGTTGTTTGTGACGATTTTTTTTTTTTGATAAATCTAAATATAACGTTAATTAATTAATTAATTATGACAAATTAAAATTGCATTATTACCGTATCAAGTTTTCCAGTAAAAAATCTTCCTGTATTTTATTAGTGTTTACGGCATGTTATCGTCGTGGGAATGCGCAGATATTAGATTTAACAATGAATAAGTAATACATCAAGCGATTCTTGCTTAATTCGGTAACAAACAGATCTTGAAGTTTTACTAAATAGTTTTTGGTTTTTCGCGTTTTATAATACTGGCGGAAAAATGGATTTAGTTTGGCGGAATTCGTTATTAAATCATAAATTACCTGTATATATTGAACCCGGGTCATTGGTAAAATAATTCAATTGTATACAAGTCTATCCTTTCTATCAGTGATACAGTAAGCAATTTGGAAATCTTAATTTGATAAAAACCTTTCATGGAACGCACAGATAATTCTTCTTCTTCTCAGTCGTGTCACTCTTGATAGAGTGGTCGTGATCGTCATGTAGTGTTGGAAGGGGCAGACTTGATGCGTCTCACGATGTCGCGCCATCTCTCCCTGCTCGAGGCGATTCTACTGCACTCATTTAAGATAATAGGAACCTCTTTATAAATAAAAGAACGATAAAAGAATTAAGTACAAGAAGAAAAGAATCTGGCTAACCAAGATGTTTTCATCAGCTGGATCTTTGAGATGGTTATGAAATTTTCTTCCAACCGCTACTAAGCATGCGCTGGCATACTCTCTCCTTCATCTCCCTCTTCCAATCCTAGTTTACGATACCCAGTGTGCTTAGTGAGAGTTCTTTAACTTTCTCGATAGCGTAAAAGTTATCTTTTTGTATAGAGTTGGAACGACTTCCAACGTTTTCGACTTCCACGGTGAAGGAATAAATAACATCGTGTAATAAAAATCAAAACCCGCAAAATTATAATTTGCGTAACTACTGGTGGTAGGACCTCTTGTGAGTCCGCGCGGGTAGGTACCACCACCCTGCCTATTTCTGCCGTGAAGCAGTAATGTAGCAGTAGGGCAGCCGTTGTAACACTTGTAACTTTACTTGAAACCTTAAAACTTATAACTCAAGGTGGGTGGCGGCATTTACGTCGTAGATGTCTATGGGCTCCGGTAACCACTTAACACCAGGTGGGCCATGAGCTCGTCCACCCACATTAGCAATAAAAAAAAATTACATGACATTTAGACAAATTGAGCTTCCGTCATCCGTGACTACGAAAAGTGAAAAGTAGAACTTTACGTGGACATAGGTATCATTATTGCGTCGCGGCATTTGAGACGACCCGGGTCAAAAACGAATTGGACTTTAGTAATAGTGAGCCAAACGTTTGTTCATTCAAAATTTGAATAAATTCAAAAAACATTCTCTTCACGAATTCGAGACTTTCACAATATTGAGTCAGATTACGTAATTTAAATTATAATGAACACACAATTAAGTAACGTTTAATGTATTTAGCATAATAATTAGTGGCGGCGCTGCTTTTGTTGGTTAATTTTTATTGGCGGGACATATATACAATTCAAACGCTGGCCTTCGTCTGAAGTGGGTGACGTGACGTGAAGAACAACCTTCCTAAGATTAGGGGATCCAGCAGCTAATGAGCACGAGACGAGTCGTGACTCTTGCGCAAGTTTTAAGCGTGGTCATTATTTTTTTTTTATTGCCTAGATGAGTGGACCAGCTCACATTCTACCTGGCGTTAAGTGGTTACTGGAGCCCATAGACATCTATAACTTAAATGCGCCACCCACCTTGAGACATAAGTTCTAAGGTCTCAGTATAGTTACAACGGCTGCCCCACCCTTCAAACCGAAACGCGTTACTGCTTCACGGCAGAAATCGGTGGGGTGGTGGTACCTACCCGTGCGGACTCACAAGAGGTCCTACCACCAGTGAGACAGTATTTATGTGAATGCTTGAGATGACCTCCTCGTTAATACACACAGCATACATCAACGTTCGCATCAGTCCGGCTCTAGGAAGAAATCCCCTGCAAGACAGAGGCCCGTATACTCGAAGGCGATACATGCAAAGTGCCTAACAGTACATGTGCCATAACAATAATTGAACGGTCAATTTGTTCCTTAACGTCTGGTTCGTGTCCGTCTTTTTAACCGACTTCAAAAAAGGAGGATGTTCTCAATGCGACTGTATTTTTTTTATGTCTATTACCTCATAACTTTTGACTGGGTGAATCGATTTTGATGATTCTTTTTTTATTCAATTTCCCATTGGTCCCATTTCAATTTAGTCTAGCTCTGATAATGGTATCCATGAGAAAGCCATATAAGTCTTGAATTTGCATTAAGTACGTGCGCGACAAATATGTAGATGAATAACTCAATAACTCGGTATCACGCCAACCGATTTCGATGATTATTGTTTTTAGTGTATATTAATTTGTTTTGTAATATCTTTTTTTTTCTATTTGAAATCGGTTATTGTTAAAGCATGTCTATTTACAATAATTATAGGAAGACATTAAAAGCACTGCCAGCCGCTAGTCACGTCTGCCCTCGTTCCATTTTTCTCTTTATCCCTTTTCAAAGTATTTCAAGTCTCTGTCTTAGTCTATGCCTAGTCGTTGTAGGTCTTATGTCCTGTCAGAGGTTGCACGCCATGACAATGATCTTTATTAGGAATATTCCAAATTGCTATTTTATTTATGGAGCATATTTAATCTATATCTATACTAATATTTTAATTCTAATATTAAAATTCGGGCCTACTAAATTTATGTCACATTAATGCGCAAAGTGTGCCCAGTCATTATAGTGAAATTCTGGAAAGTTTTGATAATACTGACGTTCATGCTGTGCTGATATCCGAGAGCTGGCTAAAGCCTCATCTTCTTTCCACTAGTTATCCTCTTCCTGGTTTCGATTTGATTCGGAATGATCGTGTTGATAGGAGAGGCGGCGGCGTTGCTATCTACCTTCGCAGTGTTTTTTCTTATAAAATCCTCGACTGTTCTCCACCAAACTGTTCAACCTCTGCTGAGTTTCTTTTTTTGGAAGTTTCCGTTAAGGGAGTTAAATTAGTGCTGGGTGTTGTTTATTGTCCTCCCACTGTAGATTACTTCTCCAGTCTCGAACCAATTCTGGAATCCTTAGGCTCAAAATATTCACATCACGTCATTATGGGAGATTTCAACACCGACCTTGCAGTTCATTCACCTCGATCCTGTAAACTCTTGGCTATCGTCGAATCTGCTAATCTTCAAGTCCTGCCTCTACAAGCCACTCATTGGAACAGTGATGGGAAAGATACCTGGCTTGATCTAATTCTTACTTCCTCTCCCACCCTTGTATCATCTCATGGTCAATATCCCGCACCTGGCTTCTCTCATCATGACCTCATTTTCCTCTCTTACTCCTTAAGTCCTCCGAAGTCCCAACCTAGGCTTATGAGCATACGTAGTTTCAAACGCTTAAATTTAGATCAGTTGCAAAAGGATGCGTCAGAATTAAAATGGGATGATTTCATGGCTACACCTTCTATAGATGATAAAGTGCGTATTTTTAATGAAACTATCCTTAACTTGTATGATATCCATGCGCCTGTTAGGAAGGTGAAGATGAAGCGTCCTCCAGCTCCATGGATAACGAGAGGTGTGCGTATGTATATGCGGCGTAGAGATAGAGCTTTTCGTGAATTCCGGAGGGACCGATGCGATGACAATTGGGCTTCTTATAAAATTGCGAGAAACCGGTGTAACCAGGTGATACGAAATGCTAAACGCCGCTACTTTCTACATAATATATCGTCTTCTTCAGTTGCTAATATCTGGAAGTTCCTCGGAACTCTAGGTATTGGCAAACAACGTCAATACAGCTTTCAGTCGGCAATTGGACTGGATGATATCAATGCGCACTTTACTACAAGTATCCCGTTGGATTACCAGTCTACGCGCCGTACTGTGGAGTTTCTGGAAGGACTATCCCCTCCAAATATCGACCCCTTTAAATTTTCCACGGTATCTATGGGTGAGATCAAAAAGATAATCCTCTCTATAAGATCCAATGCTGTGGGTCACGACGGAGTGAGCCGCCAGATGATAGTTCTGATTCTCGATTGTCTTCTTCCATCGTTACAACATTTAATCAATTCATCTTTGTCCTCTGGTACTTTTCCTGTACAGTGGCGCAAAGCATTTGTGATTCCCTTACCCAAAGTCTCTAATCCGACTCTTCCTACTCATTTCCGTCCCATATCGATTCTCCCTTTTCTGTCCAAGGTGTTGGAGGCCTGTGTACATAACCAACTGTCCCAGTTTGTTCATAAGAATGGTTTAATAAACTCCCTACAGTCTGGCTTCAGACCGGGCCACAGCACCGTCTCCGCTCTCCTCAAAGTGACAGGCGATATTAGGGCTGGAATGGAGGATACTAAAGTCACATTGTTGGCTTTGGTCGACTTCTCTAATGCCTTTAATACCGTCAGTCACGAAATCCTTTTATCTATCCTGTCCTATCTTATGATTTCGCCTGAGGTGCTGAAATGGTTTACATCATATCTTCGAGGGCGCCAGCAATCGGTCCGCATTGATGAGTCTTCGTCTTCATGGCGTGATCTAGATACTGGTGTCCCTCAAGGCGGAATTCTTTCCCCTTTGCTTTTCTCTCTCTTTATCAATCTCATAACTCAGTCCCTTCAGTGTTCGTATCACTTGTACGCTGACGACCTACAGCTGTACTCGCAGGCTACTGTGGACTGTGTGTCTGAAGCGGTTCGCAGAGTGAATGGGGATCTAGAGGCTATATGCGATTGGTCTGGTAGGTTTGGTTTGACGGTCAATCCAACCAAATGTCAGGCGATTATTATTGGTAGTCCCCGTTTGTTGGGACGATTAGATTTTAGCTCACTCCCACCCGTAACTTATAATGGAGCAATTATACCTCTGAGCCCATCAGTCAAAAACCTTGGACTGTATATGGATTCTAGACTTGACTGGGCGGTACAGGTGTTGAATGTTAGTCGAAAGGTTACTGGATCTCTGCGTGCCCTTTATCACTTCAAGAACTTTCTCCCTTTCAAGATAAAGTTGATGCTTGTTCAAGCTTTAATCCTGCCCATAATTGACTATGGCGATGTATGCTATCTTGACCTGAATGCAGACCTTTTGAACAAACTCGACCGCCTTCTCAACAACTGCATTCGTTTCATTTTTAATCTTCGCAAGTATGACCACGTGTCTACTTACCGCTCCGAAATAAATTTACTTCCTATACGCGAGCGCCGCAATCTACATGCTCTTACTGCGCTTCATTCTATACTAACATGCCCAACTCCTCCCTCCTATCTGACTCAGTACTTTAAATATTTACATTCTTCGCACGATAAGGACTTGCGTTCCTCTAATAATTTACTCCTTCACTGTCCCACGCACCACTCTAGTTTGGTCCGTTCGTCTTTCGTAGTTCAATCTGTTCAACTTTGGAATTCACTTCCTCTTAATGTTAGGATGATCACTGATCGCCTAACTTTCAAAATAAAGGTACGCCAACTTTTTCTGGAGAAACTTAAAAACTTAAAAACTTAACAATTTGACCTGCAATTTGTGTTCTGTGCAATATACTATTTTCTTGTACGATATATGTATGTATGTGTGGTTCTATTTCTTTGTTATATTTTTGTTTAAGTGTGTATATGAATATGTATGTGAGTATATGATAGAGATTATATATAGATATATGTGTAAATTTTATATTATTATCATGATATAAAATTGTGTACGTTGTTTGTGTGATTATATATATATATATATATATATATATATCCTGTATGTGTTTGTATATTGTATAATGTAGTTTGGTTGTTTCACATTAAGTTATGCACCTACCACAGGATACTCTACACCACCCTTGGTTGACTGGTAGAGAATGCCTCAGGCATTAAGTCCGCCATTGTACTTATGTGCATTAAGTTGAATAAATAAATGAATAAATAAATAAATATTATAAAGAGGAAAGATTTGTTTGTTTGTTTGTTTCGAATAGGCTCCTAAACTACTGGACCGATTTGAAAAATTCTTTGGCCATTAGAAGCCGACATTGTCCCTGATGAACATAGGCTACTTTTTTGAATTTCTTTTTAAATTTTTTTTTTTTTGTTTCATGTGTGTTTTAATGTTTCCGAAGCGAAGCGAGGGCGGGTCGCTAGTATTTAATAAAGATGTAATTCAAAATTTTCGGCACAAATTTTTATTATTAATGCCTATTTAACTTTACATTCTCTGTACGGAGTTTTTCAGCATCCATCATAGTTTTTGATGACGTTAAATATTTTTTGAGTGCCATTATAGGAATACGATCGTATGGCCCACCGGAGAGTGAGTGGTTACCGTCGCCCGTGGACGTCAGCAAGGCCGATGGCACAGTCGAGACGTCGCCTGCGCTGAAGACTCTTTCTCATACCTCGTTTATTGATTTTGATAAGATGTTAGACCAGAATGAAAATTACAAATTACAAAAAAGATCAGACACATCTACTCAGCAAGCTTATTTTTATTGCCCTTGTAGGCAGATGAGCATACGGTCCACCTGATGGTGAGTGGTTACCGTCGCCCATGGACTTCAGCAATGCCAGGGCCAGCGTCAAACCGCTGCCTACCGTCCTAACTCTGTAAGACCTCGCAAGATACCTTTAGACCAAGTGCGCACATTCGTCTAAATATCTTTCGAATCCTAGCAGAAGTGGACATATGTATGTATGATAACCATAATTTTCCAATTATTTAGTGTGAGGGTCATAAAAACTGACGTTGTGACTGACAAATTCACAAGTTCCGGTTGATCTTTGACTGGTTTTAAGGAAGTGGCCGCGCGAGGCATTCTGACGTGTCTTAAAGTATACGGTAGTAAAATGTAGAAGGTGTTCTTGAAGGTTTTCACGAACTGTAGACATAATTATGCACAATTATGGTTTAATAGCGCTAATATTTGTTTTTTACAATTTATGATTTGTCTATCGCTTTACAGTTTTCGTGGTCACGGAGGACTGAAATTTTAAAATCGCTTTAGACCGGTTGTTTCTGATCTGATATTTCTTGAGCGCATACACATCCTTCACACACGAATATGAAGTCTCAGTTTCAATGTATAATCACTGCCCTACTCTTCAAATTGGAACTCATGTCTGTATTGCGCAGAAATAGTGGTACTTACTTCGGTAGGCCACATAATTACTGGAGTAGAGACCTCACTAGACGTTGTAACGTTGTAACCAATGAGGTGGACGGATGACCTGTTTAAATTAGCTAGTAGAGACTGAATGCGAAAAGCAAGATACAGAAGGGAATGGAATGCACGCAAAGAGAACTTCAGTCAGCATTATTTGAACACGGGTTGAAGAAGAGAGCGGTAGTCATGCGTATTACAATTACAGTTTGCCGATGGTAAAATTGCTGACATTAAAATTTCGTGACACCATGTTGCTGACTAGCTACTAGAGACTAGAAAGGCATTTTTGATTGCGATCTTGGGCTGATGATATCACGACCATAATTTGATTATAATAGCTTAATTGACCGCGACGGGGTAACGCAAAGCTGCCTTCACCCGAAACATGTCTTGTCGGATCCCCCGGATTCACTCTCGGTGCTTTTAGGCCTCTCAAGCACCGGTCACCGTCCTGGTCGAACTCGTCGATAACGACGAAAAGCTCGACGAATTAACCCATAGACACAGCCCACTGAGTTTCTCGCCGGATCTTCTCTTTGGATCGCGATTCCGATCCGGTGGTAGACTCTGCGAAGCACCGCTCTTGCTAGGGCTAGTGTTAGCAAATTCTCTCAGGTTGAGCCCGTGAGCTCACGTACCCGCGCATAGCTGGAATAACTTCTTAGGCTACCAACGAATAGGTAGGGAAGACAAAAATTGTAATAGTGCCTATCTTCCCCTCGGGTCGGAATGGATGAGACCTTCACGCTACATCTAGACTATTACTACCCGAGCAAGCTTACGAAATGTTCTAGTTTGTGCGTCTTAATATCCATAAGTCCGACAATCCCGCAGCATTTAGATTTATAAAAACTTAAAGCTCAATTTGGTTAAATCGAATACCGAACGATGAAACTTTATAATTTTTATAATGTAATTTATTATTTTTTACGTGTTTTGTACAAAAAAAGGGTAACTCGTGTTTTCGTTTTGATGTTATTAAATTTTAAGTATTTAACGTTAAAAGAAAAAAACTTGTTTGTCTTGGTACCTATCACGAGACCGCGACGAGGAAGACACAGCGGAACACGCATTGGCGCGTTGCTCTGGATTTGACGAGCAACGCGCCGCCCTCGTCGCGGTCATTGGAGAGGACCTCTCGCTGCCGCGCGTCGTGGCTACGATGCTCGGCAGCGAGGCGTCCTGGAAGGCGATGCTCGACTTCTGCGAGTCCACCATATCGCAGAAGGAGGCGGCGGAGCGAGAGAGGGAGAGCTCTTCCCTTTCCGCACCGATCCGTCGCCGTCGAGCCGGGGGCCGGAGGCGGGAATACGCCCGTACGTCCCGGCCCCTGTAGGTGGCGGCCTCCCCCCGGTGAAGGTCAAGGGGCGACCTGAGGGGGTGAGGCCGCGCGGCGCGCTACCAGCACTCTAGCGCGCCGCCGTGGAGTGATTAGAGCGACCGGTCGACGGTGTATCGCGTCCCGACCCGGCAGGCTGGTTTTGGTCCAGCGGGGTATTCCGGGACACCAGCGGCACCGTCTGGGCGGCCCGACGGGCTGCCGTACCGAGACGGCCGACGTTTCAGAGCCTTCGATTCGCCTCGAAGGCTCCGTCGGCTGGGCGTCCTTGGGGTGAGCCGCGCCGTCTGGTTGTAGTGTTGACCGCGGTAGCCCCCCTACCTCATCCGGGTTCTGACCTCGGAGGGGATCGGACGTCGGGTGTAAGAGTGCAGGGGAGTCGTTTAGTGGGTGGGTCCTAAAATCCTTGGGCCCGCGGTCTGCTCACAACACCATGCAGATCGTTGAGTCTCACATACCCCGCGCGCCCCTTTTGCGCGGGGACCTCGTAGGAGGTTCGGCCCTCTACCCGAAAAAAAAAAAAAAAAAAAAAAATGGTACCTATCACGAGAGGTTTTGTGCGACTGGCATGATTGAATGTTGGCGGTTTAAAAAAAATGTATATTTTTATTAATATGTACATATTTTAAAACTGAGTCTCACAATTCATTTTATTTATTTATTGGACGAACTCACAGCTTACCTGGTGTTAAGTGGTTACTGGAGCCCATAGACATCTACAACATAAATGCGCCACCCACCTTGAGATATAAGTTCTAAGGTCTCAAGTATAGTTACAACGGCTGCCCCACCCTTCAAACCGAAACGCATTACTGCTTCACGGCAGAAATCGGTGGGGTGGTGGTACCTGCGCGGACTCACAAGAGGTCCTACCATCAGTAAAAGAGTTCATGTCTCAAGATGTCTATGGGCTCCGTTAACTGAACACCAGGTAGGCTGTGAGCTCGTCCGCACGTATAAGCAAAAAAAAGGTTTCTATTAATCACTGGTAGCATGATGAAAGAATCATCCAGGATACCATGAGCTTTTTGTTGTGGAATTATTCACGGAGATCGTTACATATTATTAACGCCAGATTATCGATGTAGCTATGTCGTTTCTACGCATTCCTACGCTCTTTGGTGTAAGCTATAACATTAACTTAAAAGCCCCAATTAAGTTTCAATACAAAAGATCAGAGGCCTAGCCGTGAACTTTCAAGTAGGAAGCTGATTCCAACGGTAGGTCGAATTATTTAAATGATTTACTTCTGTAATTATTATATTAACGCTTTCGTATAGAACATTCTGTAGATCAATTTTTGTCAACATTTCAACTTGGACGAAATTATTGTGCCTCAATTGTGATACTACTTTAATTCTCATTTTGTGAACGATCGCGATATACAATATACATAAATGTGGCATCCTCTATTCGATTTTGAGGTAATAAAACAGTTGATTGGCTCACACAAACTTGATTTTGATTCTTTATTATAGCAAAGTAAATAAATGATACAGGTTTTCCGATAGCCCAATGAGTTTCTCACCGGATCTTCTCAGTGGCTCGCGATTACGATCCGGTGATAGATTCTCGCCAGGGCTAGTGTTAGCAAATTCTCTCAGGTTGAGCCCGTGATCTCACCTACCCGTCCACAGGTAGCTAGAATAGCTCTTGAGGCTACCTGTGCATAGGTAAAAAAAGAACGTTTTGTCTGTTTACCGTTGCTTTCCGTAACTACCCTCATTTTTCCTCAAAACTATATGTCAAACATTTATTCGCCATCTCTCTTACCTTCTCACACGACATCTCCTATCTCTCTCACTTACTCATGCACCGTGTGTGTCATTCATCTATACATTCCGTTCCTACTTAAAATCTATACTAATATATAAATCTACAGTGGTTTTTACGGATGATCCGTTATAACTACTGAACCGTGCATCCGATTGACTCGAAACTTGGTACCCGTGTAGAAAATACATGTACTTAATGGATAGGCTAATATTTATATGAGTGTTAGACTCCCTACACCAGTCGCGGGGGCGTTATTGATGAGAATCTTTGTGGGGGTGAGAAATAATAATGCTAATTTTAAATGCCAGCGAAACGGACGCATACAGCTAGTAATTAATAATTTTTCGAAGGAACTCCAAAAGAAGATACGGTTGAATCGCTTCTCCAATAATAATGTGGTCTTAAAGATCAATAAGGTCGACCCGTTCGTATCTAACTTGAATAATGGTGAGCCAAGAAACCAGTTCATTGACGAAATTATGATTAGCGAAGAAAAAAAACTCACGAATGCCATAGTTCAAGGTGTTTTTTTTTTGTTGTTTACAGAAAAACGGCAATAAAACGATTTAATTGTACCTGCTTGAGTAATGTTTTTATACGTTGTCCTTCTTCATTGGTTTCAGTATTTTATTCTAATCACTAGCGACCCGCCCTCGCTTCGCTTCGGAAACATTAAAACACACATGAAACCAAAAAAAAAAAAAAATTTAAAAAAAGTAGCCTATGTTCATCAGGGACAGTGTCGGCTTCTAATGGAAAAAGAATTTTTCAAATCGGTCCAGTAGTTTCGGAGCCTTTTTTTTTTTTTTTTTTTTTTTGGTATCGATGGGGAATCCTAGTCTTTACGGATACCCTGCCGACGGGGGTCGGACCGGGTTATGTCGGACTCCGCGCCTCCGGTGGAAGAAAGAGGAAGAAGTCGCGAACCGAGGTCCTCGCCCTCAACCAATTGGTCCACGGAGACTACGCCTTTAGAAAGGCGCGCTGGGCTAAGTTCAGCTCTCGCCAAACCCGCCCAGCTTAACGACTACCGACTAAACCCCAACGAGCTCCTCCACTCCGGCTGAGCGGAGACCCAGGTACCGCCATGTGCGCGCCATAGGCCCGAAACTATTCGAAACAAACAAACAAATAAATCTTTCCTCTTTATAATATTAGTATAGATAACAATCTAAATAACCGAGCTAATCTACAACTAAAGCGTACAAGACAGATCGCAATCGAGAAATACTACTAAAGCGCTCTGCCGTAATTGGGGAACTTATTTTGGGTGTCAGACATATAAATTAATTAGTCACGTGACTTTAAAAGCAGTCAATTGAGCAACTAATAAACAATATTTTAATTGTTTGCAATATAAGCCTCATATTTAATAATAATTCTTAATATGTACAGGACTCTTAATCATATTAATATAAATAATCATAAACTTAGGACCTTAGGACCTTAAACAAACAATGTAAACTCTGATACATTGGCGTCGATTAAAACTACTTTTACGGATTTAAATAGCTGGTCACGAATGACCGATTAAATTATTTAAAAATGTTTTATAAATACGGGGTGCTAACGGTGAGTGACGTGAAATTGCTCGATAGACTGAATGACCGAATGTTATTATCCGAAACTTGTGTATATGCAAACTTATCTTTAAAATGTCATTGGTACGATTTAGGCATCTGTCAAACATGTTTTATGCCGGCTACCCGGTAGACCTCACAACCCACCTGGTCTTAAGTGGTTACTGGAGCCCATAGACATCTACAACGTAAATGCGCAACCCACCTTGAGATATAAGTTCTAAGGTCTCAAGTATAGTTATAACGGCTGCCCCGCCCTTCAAACAGAAACGCATTACTGCTTCACGGCAAAAATAGGCTGGGTGGTGGTACCTACCCGTGCGGACTCACAAGAGTTCCTACCACCAGTAATTACGCAAATCATAATTTTGCGGGTTTGATTTTTATTACACGATGTTATTCCGTTACCGTGGAAGTCAATCGTGAACATTTGTTGAGTACGTATTTCATTAGAGAAATTGGTACCCGCCTGCGGGATTCGAACACCGGTGCATCGCTCAACACGAATGCACCGGACGTCTTATCCTTTAGGCCACGACGACTTCAAAAGTATCAAGCATACTGTTGTCTTTATCTCGCCATCTATCAGCAGTACATCTTTCAACATTTCATTTGAGAGAACATTATTGAAGGTAGATCGAATTGGAAAAGAAGGTCGTTCCCACATCTGGCGCGATAAAAATAAAAGGTCGTATCGACATGTGAGAATTTAGAGAATTCCTTCCATTTTTATTGTAAGACGTCTTGGGAGCCCGCACGGGTCGTTACCACTGCCTATTTCTGCTGTAATGTCGTGATTCGTTCTATTTTGAAGACAGCCGGAGTATTCAATTGATTCCTAGACCCATATCTTGATGAGTGTCGGTGTTTACCTTGTAGTGACCGTAGTCTCTAGTAACCATTTAATACCAGGTAATATCTCGTTCATCCATTTAAGCAATAGACAAAACAAACTCCATGCCCCGACGGAACTGAAAAGGCCTTCGGGTTACCAGTAATTCTTCCATATTAAAAAACAAAAGTACTTCTTTGTACAACGCTCGGAGATCTCCATGTTTGAACGTGATAAGTGTCCTACGGTAACAAGAGACCTTGGACTATGACATCTAAGAATCATTTCAATCTAAACAGATGTAATATAATGTTATTTGCTTTGTTTTGTTTGTGTGTTTCTGTTGTATTATTTGTTCTTTAAGACGCGAAACAGTGAGCTACTTAAGATGTAATTTAAGTTTTAAGTTTTTCAGGGTACGTAAGCTTTTAGGAAAAACGTTTCTAAGGTTAGAAGTCTCAGGTGAGGGTTTGTACATTTCCTAAAAGTCAAGGGGTATAGCAGTTATATTAAGTCTGTTAACTTTATCACCTAATAGAAATTTAAGATCTTAACCTTTTTTTCTAACCTATGCGCGGTAGCCTAAGGGGCAAGAAGAAGGGAAACCCCACATTTTTCCCCTACGTATGCGTTAGTAGACTAAGGGGCTATTCCAGCTACGCGCGGGTAGGTGACCTCACGGGCTCAACCTGAGAGAGTTTTCTAACACTAGCCCTAGCAAGAGCAGTGCTTCGCAGAGTCTACCACCGGATCGGAACCACGACCATTTAGAAAATCTGTATATTCTGACCATTCAACAACTTAGAAAAAATCTCAAAGTCAAATTACTTCTTTCTTTTAAGCGAGCTTTCGTAAATGTTAGATGAAGAAACGACATCAGTTCACTTGTGCAACTCCGTTTTGTCATATTGTCGATGTGTGTTGTGTGTTTAGTTTCTCATTGCTCCTGTAGATGGCAGTAACAAATTAAGTACCTATCCTATATTTTATTTTTAATGAAGGATTTTGTAAATTTTCAGAAACCACTAATTGATAAAATTTGTCTATAATATAATATTTTTCTAACAAATAAAGACTTGTGACACAATAATTGAATGTCTTAACTTTAACAACGTATAAGTTTACGGGCATCTCCAGGTTATCTACAAGATGTCGATATTATTATTTTTTATTGCTTTTATGGGTGGACGAACTTACAGCCCGCCTGGTGTTCATTGGTTACTGAAGCCCATAGACATCTACAACGTAAATGCGCCAAGTATAGTTACAACGGCAGCCCCGCCCTTCAAACCGAAACGCGTAACTGCATCACGGCAGAAATAGGAACGGTGGTGGTACCTACCCGTGAGGACTCACAAGAGGTCCTACCACCAGTAGATAGATAATTTCGATACAAAAAATATATTTGTCTTTAAAGTATCGCAGTTTCGGTCGTAAACTTTTCTATTTGAACCGACGACCGCGCCAAGGAATCCGCCGAGCCAGCGCCGTGCCGATAGCTCGTGTAACTCGAAGTAGTGTGTGATAAAAACCGGTGCGTGTGACTTTTTTAAATCCCCGTTTTGTTGCAGCTCGAGCATCATTGGCTGAAGAGTGGTCAGTCGTGCGCGATAGCTTGCAACGCGCAGACGACCGGAGTCACTGGACAAGAAGAGGAGACAGAAAAAAGAGAGAATTGTGATTTAGTGCGGTGTCCGTGAAATGCTCAAAGTGTTGTGCTAGTTTTTCTTTTGAATATATATTTTATATATTTTTTTATTATAATTATTCACAATGCAAGGAAGAGATAAACTCTGTGCAAAGCTTACCAGCGCTTTCCTGAGGAAGTGGTGTAAGTATTTATTTTGTGAATTTTAAGTCAACACTTCAAGAGATTTTATTCAATGTTTTTTTATTTATTGCTTATATGGACGAGTTCACAGCCCACCTGGTGTTAAGCGGTTACCGGTAGATGTCTATATCTACAAGGTAAATGCCACCACCCACCTTGAGATATAAGTTCTAAGGTCTAAGTATAGTTACAGTCGTATGTATATGAATGTATTAGGTTTGATAAGATCCGTTCGGAAGTCGCTGTCACGTAAGTACGGACGTATCGCCGCATGCTGGGAACTTACTTTGTCGATTGTTATGGTTGATGTTAATATTGCTGTCAACGTAAATTAAAAAAAAAACAGTCCTCTGAGAAAATCTAAGCGGCGCCATGAAACTACATCGAACGAATATGACAAATATTTTAATCGAGATATTATTATCGATTGGAGTTTAACGTCCCTAATGAATTTGACACGTCAAAGCATTATCGTAACTAATAATCATTTTTCTTCAATTTTATCATTTAAAATTCAATTATTAAAAGCAATTTTACAAGTTCGGAGTTTTACGTACACTTTACAATTTTCGAGGTCACTCATGACAATTTGTTGATTCGTAAAGAATAAAAAAACGTGTGAATTTCTCGTAAACATAAAGATTGATTGCGGAAGTCAACGTTGTTTAATTTGACGCAAAATTTATCCGCCTTATATACTCTGACTGTATTAATGACATACAAATTTAAAAACCAATATCGGATTAGGTTTTTATAGACTTTCAAAATTTATAGCAATTTAAGCCTTAAAATCGCTCTAAGCATTCAAATTCATATACTGTATCGAATACACACAAGACAAACAATAAAGTTGTTTCGTGTTCACTTAAATTTCTTATCATTGCGACCGTGAATACATTTACCGTAACATCTAGGCAGAACATGGATATTTATTTGCTAAATACGAAGCTAATAACTGGGAACAATCTTAATCGCATTCGTTACATTGAGCATTACGTTAATAATCGACTGAGATGTCACACTATATCAGGACTCTCACGGCGAATGTAATGTCTATATATTAATACGTGAAGCTAAAACTTTGTATATCTTTTTCCGAAAATTGCGCGGACGGTGGAGTATGAAATTTTCCACACTTATAGAGAATATAGAGAAGTGCACAATGCTAATATTTTTTTAAAATAATGCATAAAAGATACATTAAATCAATAAAGAAAACATTACACACACTACCATGTATTTGACACAACACATACATATAAATATACTCTTTGTTTATTGTCAATTGTCAAACTTTTCTTATTATTTAAAGTATGTGGTCAAATTGAGAATAGATTAATATTGTTTGTCTTGAATACTATTTTTCTATAGTGTAGTTTTGGCGAAATCTGTGATTATATTATAGAAGTATAATAGTGTTTGACAGTAGAACCATAATATGTAATGTTTGAACATAAAATTTCAATTAATTATAGGCGATTTTCAACTACTGTGGGACCACTAGTTCATTGTTAAAACATGAGCAGTAGGTTAAAAGCTGTGAGGGAGTAGATCAACTTGAACAATCCTTGTTTTATTACATATTAACTGTTAGAACAACATACACAATACACATCAGACGGTCCGATGCTAAATAATCAAACGGTCTAAATCATAATGTAAGCAGTTTGAAGAATCGCTGTTTTATTTTGCTGATTGCGACATAAGAACTTGCGTCCGATCTGACTGGTCGAGCCTAGTCAATTCCATCCACGCTTCTGCAATGTCACCGTGGTTCGTGAGGAACGTCAACTTACAACTACGACCTGGGCCTTGATTCGATCCGGAAACACTCGAAGTCAGCGTCAGAACGGTACTTCAACAAGCCCCTATGAGTCATGATAATCGCCTTGTTGCTGTATACTCCCCGATTTCTGCTCACGGAGGAGCCAGTCACCGTTGACGCACTTGAATCGTCCTTATGGATCCATCAGATTCATTAACTCTTCCATTAGACGCCTTCGGCTCTAACACTAGGAGCAGGCTTAGGGACCCTGGTCAGCAGGTCATGATTCCGATCCGGTAGTAGATTCATTCGCGAAGCAGCTGCTCTTGAGTTGTTAGGTCACCTTTGGAAATGCTCGATCAGCGATTAGCAAATCTCTTCTCTCCTGGCTGAGCCTTTGCTCGCCCACCAGTCCTGGTAAAATTAAAACGGCCTCCGGGCACCCATTATTCCGGAAAAAAAAGTAATATCGAGCGCAAAAACATATCGCCAAGTCAAAATTATTTTAAACCTTCTTAGACGTAACATCTCATGCTGGAGGATCTTCATATTTCATATTAGTGTATGCATTGCTTCATTGTATTTAAGGCCATATCCAGATTTTTAAATTTATCTTATTTATATGAATGAGATAACGAGGACAAAATTAAAACAAATTATACGGTTTTTTTTTGCATTTTTGTTGTCAGTTGTCTATGTCAATTAACACAATATTTAAAATAGACGTATAGCACCTTAGTAGTCCGTGGTGACCACACAACCTATAAACTGTTATATTTGAAATCGTAAAATTAGTTTTAAAAATTCACACGACTCATAAAAGTCGAAGGATGCTACTCAAACCTGGACAATTATATCGCATGACTACTCAAATCAAATATGAAACCGCATTAGCGAAGTAATAAGTTAATGTCGAAAATCAATTGCCAAAGTGAGTAACTTAATTAAACAAGATTTTAATGACACTTTACCAAATTTACGGTGTTAAGAAATTTTAAACGATAGCAAATATCAGTGTTTTGACTGTGCTTAGGTCTTAATTGCATTCTTTAAATTGAACCACGTACCTACTAGCAGTAAATAATTCGCTTTTATTCACAAAATCGACTCAAATCGAAGGCAGTTTTTTTTTTGCCCTTATAATAATAATAATATAGCCTTTTATTCAGATCCATATTACAATTATATGACTAAAATTAAATATAATATATAAAACTTAAATTTTATTTAAACCTTAATCTAGGCTATTATTTGAATTTTTCTTATTTTCTGCAGATCTGTTTGCCAATCGACAAAGGCCTCCTCCAACCTTTTCCACTCATGTCTTTCTTGAGCCACTCTGTTCCATGTGACGCCTGCCACTTGTCGTATGTCGTCATCCCATCTTTTTTGCGGTCTACCTTTTTTCCTTTTACTTTCTCTAGGATACCATTGTGTCACAACTTTGCTCCATTTATCTTTACCTCTAACCATATGCCCTGCCCAACGCCATTTAAGCCTTCTAATTTTGCACCCTATATCTATTACCTTTGTTTTGCTTCTTATTATACGGTTACTCAGTCGGTCTGACTTTTTCACGTTCATCATGCTCCTCTCCATTGCGCGTTGGCATGATGCAAGCTTGCTAATCGTGTTTTGTGATAAAGCCCATGTTTGACTGCCGTACATGAGAACTGGTAGTACGCAAGTATTAAATAGTTTGCTTTTAATGTTCATATGAAGATTTTTGTCCTTCATAATTTCTTTCAAGCCCCAGTACCTTCTCCAGCCATTAGTTATTCTTCGTTCAACTTCTTTGAGCACCGGATTATCATCTGTTATTAGCTGTCCCAAGTAAATATATTCATTGGTGTAATCAATTTGGTTGTTTCCTAAGTTTATGGGAATTCTCTCTCCGTTTGTCATTATTTTTGTTTTTTCCAGGTTCAGTTTTAACCCTACCTTCTCGCTCTCCGTTGATAATTCGTTTATCATTCTTGTGATGTCTTCCGACGATTTTGCAAATAACACAATATCATCTGCGAATCTCAAGTGAGTCAATGAGACACCGTCTACATTGATACCGAGATTTTCCCAATTTAGAGCTCTGAATATGGATTCTAGTACCGCCGAGAATATTTTTGGTGACAGGGGATCTCCTTGTCGTACGCCTTTGCCTACTCTGAAAGGTTCACCTTTCTTTTCTAATTGTATTCTCGCAGTATTCTGGCTGTAAACATTTTTTATTAACCGGATGTATTTGTGTTCAATTCCTTGTTCTTTTAATGACTCCCATACCTTTTCATGAAACAAAGAATCGAATGCTTTGCTATAATCAATAAATGCGATATAGTAGGTGCATTGGTGTTCTTTATACTTCTCCATTACTTGGCGTACTACATGAATGTGGTCGATCGTTGAATAGCCTTTACGAAATCCCGCCTGCTCGATGGGTTGGTGTTCGTCTAATATTTTTTCAATCCGATTAAGTATGACCTTGGCGAATACCTTGTATATGTTGGACATAAGGCTAATAGGGCGGTAGTTCCCAATGTCATATTTGTCTCCTTTCTTATATAGAAGTAAAATATTTGATTCTGTCCATTGCCGTGGGATAATTTCGGTTTTTAATATCTCATTAAACATGTCGGTGAGAACTGGTGTTATAATTTCATTACTTTCTTTTAGAATTTCGTTACTTATGCCATCGGGTCCTGGTGCTTTGTCTCTGTGTTGACTATCTATAGCTTTTGTTACTTCAGTTTGAATGATGTTAGGGATACTTGAGGTTTCTGCTAGGTAGATATTGTCCTGAGCGGTGTTGTGTTCGTAGATTTTTTTGTAGTAGGACGTAGCGATTCCTAATATATTTCTTCTATTATGGTGCCATTCTCCGCTGTTGTTTTTAATCTTTGCGATCCAGTCATTTGAAATTGTTAATTCTCTATGAGCTTTTTTAATGCCTCCCGTTTTGGCTATATGCTTTTCAATAATTTCCATTCTACTCTTTTTCCTGTCCGTCCTTATACTTTCTTTGATGTCTTTACTAATTTTCGCTAAATACCTTCTTCTGTCTTTTCCTTCTTTTGCGCTGATTAGCTGGTTTCTTTGCTCTAGTAATTTCATGGTATTAGATGTTAGCCATTTTCTCGGTTCAGATCTAATCTTGTCAATGTGTTGTACTTGATCGTTAATAATATTCTCTATCCAGTTGTATTTTTCTTGGGTTCCCTTGGTATTTGTGTTCTTTTTGAAGTCTGTGAGTTTATCTCTTAGGTTGGCCACGAGTTGTGCCATTTGGTGCTTGCTGAGCTTACCGATTGTTAGTTCCTGTCTTGGTCTAGGTTTCTTTGGTTGTACTGATTTTATTTCAGCTCTAATTAGTTTATGATTTGTATTGAAGTTAAATTTATTAATGACGTCGAAATTTGTAAAGCAGTTCTTTGTATTGGTCATTATAAAATCTATTTCGTTTTTGGTTTTTCCATCTGGTGAAATCCATGTCCACATTTTCGTTGTGTTTTTTTTATATACTGAGTTTAAAATGGTTAAGTTATTTTCTAGTGTAAAATTTATAAGTTTTTCTCCATTTCTACTTCTAATTTTATTACTGTAAGTGAATGGTCCCAGTACTGTCTCTTCTCCTGGACGTTTAGCTCCAATTTGGCCATTGAAATCTCCCATGACGATTATGTTATTGTGGGCACGTTCTTGGATAGTGTTATTTAAGTCAAGGTAGAATTCCTCAATTGTTTCCAGGTCCGATTGTTCTGTTGGTGAATATATTTGTACTATAGACCATGAATCTTTATATCCCGGTAACTTTAAATTCATCATTGCTATGCGCTCCGAGATTCCTATAAATTCTTCTACAGATTTTTCAAGATATTTTTTGACGATGAAACCAACGCCATGGTGTCCTGGCGTCGTTCCAATGTGGTATAGGAGGAAGTCTGGCTGAGAAATAATTCTTTCACCCATTCTTCTTACTTCGCTGAGGCCGACGATATCCCATTTAATTTTATTTAAGGCATTTGTTAATTCTATAAGATTTTCTTCATTCTTCAACGTGAGTACGTTAAGGGCTGCGACGTATATTTTTGTATCTTTGTAGTTGTTTTTTTTGTATTGTTGGAGGGTTGTGGTCTTTATCCCCCACGAGGACCAGTCGGCTTGGGGGAAGAGGTATTTCTTCTGTTTGTTTGTTTTCATAGTTTGTTTGGATTTTCCGTTTACCGGTTAATTGCTATTTTTTATTGAGTGTAGGTTTGTTGGTAAAGGAGTTCGATCTAGGTCGCATTGCATCGAAGGCATTTATCCTGCTAACTTTCGCAGAGCATAGTGTTTGCTGTTTTCTGGGTTGCCTTTTGGAAGGTGACGGTGAGATAGTTGGTTCCCTTTTCCTTTTTTCAGTGTTGGATTCTTTTACTACTAATTTGTCGTAAATCAGAAAAGCTATATTTCCCTTTTCTCTCTCTTCCTTCAACCGTGGTAGCAGTGCTTTTCTTTTCTCCAAAATTTCCTTCGAGTAATCCTCCGATACATAAATGTTTTTTAAGTTCTTTCTATTCTTCATAATTTCATCTTTTCTCCATGCATTTGTAAAGGAACACAGCACCGGCCTTGATTTATTCTGAACTATATTTTTTCCCAAGCGGTATATTTTGTTTATTTCGGATTGCTCTATATTTATGTTAAGAGCTTCTTTGAAGGTCATCTTAACATTATTAAATAGCTCCAATGTTGAATTTTCCCTCTCTTCTAGCCCGAAAATAATTATGTTGTTACTTTTCTTTTCTCTTTTCAAATATTCCATCTCTTTCTCTAGATCGCTAACTTTTTGTTTTAATTGTTCGTTTTCTTCAATGATAGGAGTAAGTTTCTCATCCATCCTATCCATTAAGTTTTTGGTAAGTGATTCAGTTAGTTCAGCTGTTTGTTTCTGCATTTCCATCTTCATATTATCAAATAACAGTTGGAACTGTTCTTCCATATTTTTGTGAAGTAACGTGGAATGGAACGCAGTATAGTAGGTGACACTACTTTTCATGCACCGGCAACACTAGAACCAATGCCAACCCAACAAACTGACATTAAGTATTTTTTTAGTTGTAGGGTAGAATCGTATTCTACTTGGCAGGTTTTGTGAAAGTTGTTGTGGATTTTCTTCTGCAGTTTTCTGAACAGATCCTGTTAATATTCCAAAGATTTATTTCTTCTGCGTCCCTCGCAGCACCAATTAAGTGGTTTTTAACAGTGTTGACGACTAAACCAACCTTTTACTATTTTTTAAATACGATTTGTTACAAATAGAATCACAGTGATGTTTACACTTCAACGGCCGGAAACGGAAAAAACCTTTTTTTCCCTTAATTGTAGTAAATTGGCAGACGACTTCGTGTCTTGCGAAATTAACACGGATGCCGTGACCCATCTTGAGATATAAGATGTAAGGTTCTCAATTTTAACAGTACAACGGCTGCCCCGCCCTTCGCATCGAAATGCATTACTGTTTCACGGCAGAAATAGGCAGGGTGGTGGTACCTACACGTGCGGACTCACAAGAGGTCCTACCACCAGTAATTACGTTCTTCATCGCTTTCTTTTACGTTATTATTAAAATACACTATACAACAAGTTTCAAAATTATTTGTTTTCAACGCTCATATCCGAAACTCGCTATTTAATGGTGAAATCGTCAGCACACGCGTGTTTACAGAGTTGATTCTCAAAAATTTTAATCTGCTAGTGATTTTTATCCAGACTAATTTCATATGTACGTATTACTCTGTCGTGGTCTAAACGCCGGCCAAGCTACTATCGAACCGTTAATAAATTATGATCTTGTATTATTAAACAAATTCAGTTTCATTAGTGTAGCAGTTAGATGTTTTAAGTCGTTTTAACGAAAAAATTCTCAAGACTACGCGGCCAAACACGTTTTACTGCGACCGGTTTTTTTTTAAAAAGACGAGATGTCATGAATATTTGCTGATTAGAGACCAAAGTACAAGCGAATGGTTCTGTTATTAAAGACACAACAACTTCGGAATTGTAAATAACGGACAATCATAGTGAGTTCTCGAAGCATTGTCGAGAATCCCATTCTTACGGATCGCTTGGAACATCTAGGTCTACGAAGGGACTTCGGTTCTCTCTGTATTTTGTATTGTATAATCAATGGGGAGTGCTCTGAGGAATTGCTTGAGATGATTTCTTTTTTAACATCGCATCTCGTCCTTCGTCCGCATCGTGTCCTTCTTCAAACGAGGCTTGTGGGGAGTATTAAGTGGTAGGCAGTGGCTTGGCTCTGCCCCTGGCATTGCTAAAGTCTACGAGCGACGGTAATCACTCACCATCAGATGGGTCGTGTGCTCGTCTGCCTACAAGGGCAATAAAAAAGTCACAAAAACATTGCGCGTTCAACAGGCTTAAAGTATATTTCTCAGTCAGGCCTGTGGTCTGTGTCTGTGGGTTAATTCGCTCGTCGAGCCCTTCGTCGCAAGCGACGGGTTCGACGAGGACGGTGACCGGTGCTTGAGGTACCTAAAACCACAGTTAGTGGATCGGGAAGATCCATAATGACGCGTTTAGGGCGACGTCGACTATTTACCATTCGGTCTACAGGATCGGGTATGAGTCCCGCAGGCAGCTACCAATTATTTCAACAAAATAATTATTTAAGACATGTACACGAATGACTTCCACGATCAAAGAATGGTATCGTGTAGTAAAAATAAAACTTGTATATTGAGTAATCACTATATCATTTTCAACATAGACCTAAAAATATTGAGTAATCACTTGGTATGCCATTTGCATCATAGACCTAAAAGTATTGAGTAATCACTAGGTATACCATTTGCGACACAGACCTCAAGTGTGAGGTCCTTCGCCCATCTAACTAGATTCTTCCTCAAAACATGAACACCTAAGATTTTTCTTTACAATTATCAGAATCGATATTCAATTAAAATTCAACCTTCGCATTCGACTTGCGTCATTACATTAAACATAATTACTATATCGATTTATATGCAATTTGATATGAATGCGATCGACGTATCGACTGATGGAACTACAATGTGAAACAGGTAAAAAATTAAGATAGAATCTTCTTTAAATGCTGTAACGTGAATTGCTCTGTATGATGTAGACGGATAAACATCTGCCTAGTTTCTGTTTCCACCTGTCCCCACCATTTGTGACTACATCACGAATAGCTCTAGGGATATTTACGGACAAATTTAAGTCCCGTCTATGAGCTTAGCATCGGGAAAAGGGGTTAAAAAACAGTACCCTATGTTGTTCCCGGGATTCAAACTATTCGCATACATTATTTTGGAGTGATCGTTGGATATCCGCCATCAATCTGAAGTCGGTGAGTGAGTTATGCTGGGGTGGAACTTTATCTTTTTTTTTAATGCCTGTGTAGACAGACGAGCATACGGCCCACCTGATGGTGAGTCGTTACCGTCACCCGTGGACGTCAGCAATGCCAGGGGCAGAGCCAAACCGGCTGTCTACCGTTTAATACTCCCCACAAGCCTCACGTGCTATTAAGTGGCCATCGGGACCCATAGACATCAACCAAGTTAACACCGTACGGACTCACACTCCCTACCACCAGTTAACTATTACCCAACAAACAGCGTCTGAGTCTCGCCAGAGATGAAACTTGGTCGACGTCACTAAAATTGCAGCAAAGCACTTAATCCAGTTGACACTGAGCCCACTGAGTTTCTCGCCGGATCTTCTCAGTGGGTCTCGTTTCCGATCCGCTGGTAGATTCTGCGAAGCACTGCTCTTGCTAGGGCCAGTGTTAGCAAACTCTCTTAGGTCGAGCCCGTGAGCTCACCTACCCGTCAAGAAGAAGCTGAAATAGCCTCTCAAGGCTATCAGCATAGTTAAAAAAATAAACTATATAGTTCTTACTTCAGACAATTGTTTTATTAAACAATTAAACTTTACTACCGCATGTCTCGAAGTGGGTGGTGGCATTTACGTTGTAGATGTTTTTGGGCTCCGGTTACCACTTAACACCAGTTGGGCCGTGAGCTCGTCTCGTATCTAAGCAATAAAAAAATTGAACTCTCTTTTTACTGAATGACAGACTCTATGACACTGAATTACACTAAGGCAAAATCGTTTTTAAAATTTAAAGAGTTTTAAGTAATGAAGGTTTTTCTTTACTCAATATATGTATGCAAAAAACTCTTTAGATCCTCAAGTAAACAGAATCCTTCGATTGTAATGTCATAGAGAGATAATGAGAGACGTTCAACGCGAACAAAGACATGTGGATATCACTTGGAACTCGTATGTCTAGACTCGCAGGAACAAGTCACCGTCGTCACCCTAGACACGTCTTTACGGATCCATCAGATTCAATAAATTTTGCATTAGATACCTTCAGCAATAACACTGGAAGCAGGCTTAGGAATCTCGGTAACCGTACTCATCGAACTCGGCAAAGAGTTCGACGTGCATCAGCCCGCTGAGTTTCTCCCGGATCTTCTCAGCGGGTCGCGATTCTGATTAGGTAGTAGATTCATTCGCGAAGCAGCTACTCTTGAGAGGTCTTCTTCGGAGGCACTCGGGCAGCTGTTAGCAAATCCCACCCCTTCTGGTTGAGCCTTTGCTCGCCCACCTGTACTGGTGAAACTGGAAAGGCCTCCGGGCCACCAGTAATACTTCAGTCATAAAAAAAATGTCTAGCCTTCTCCGTAAACCGGAACGCGCAAATGCCTCGTGATAAAAATAGACAGAACGCCTGAAACAGGAATGCGGCTCCGCTGGTTAAAATACCAAACGAACACATTAAAAAATACATTTTATTGTACTTTCCATGATGACTTACGTGGTCGCAAAAACCAACGCTACTGACGTATGTATGTAAGTACGTGTTTATTTTGTTAACATGGCGCTAATGAATCAAGCGATTCTCTCGTTGACAAAGGATCTTAAAACGTTTAGTATGTAGATTTGAGAGTTTTATAACGGGTTGAAAATCTGAGTCTAGTTTCAGTCGTAAATAACATTTTACAATTTTTCGATTTAAAGCGCATTTTACAATTTTCGCGGCAACGGATGACTGAGAGTCTAGTTTCAATCGTAAATAACATTTTACAGTTTTCCGATTTAAAGCGTATTTTACAACATTCGTGGTAACGGATGACTGATCCGTAAGAAGTGTTTTAATACGGATCCGCCGTCAAGTAAGTCAACGGATTTTTTTCGAATTATTAACAAACGAACGCAGTAATTATGATTGCAATTATTATTTACTTCCTGCTTTAACTAAGTTAATGTGATAAAATGTTCATAAACTATTTCACAATTTTTCTCGTCGGTATGTTTTATTTGAATATTTGTGAATTTTCTACTCGAATTATTATCGAACATTGATTGATTTTTTTACATCCAAATATCTACAAAAAATGTACTACTTTCTTTCTATGTTTTTTTATTTTATTTCAATTTAATATTTAATAAAAGTTCATCACAATCGTCAGCTAACTCCGTGCGAGCGCTCGCTTTCGTCGTCAAAATGACAGTAATTGCATTATTGCTGTTAGCACAAATAGTTTTCGTTAAAAAAAAAACAACAACAATAAAAAAAAAAATAACACAGAATTAAGTAATTCAAGCAAACCTTTCGTTTCAGCGCTCGCCGGTCAGTCACGATCGGGCGGCCGCCGTAACGGAATGTCTTGTTAAAAACCGAAATTTTATTTAATATTTAATTAATTCGGCCATTTTTTTTTTCTCGACCTGTCAAGTGTAAAACTTTCCCCCCGAAATGGCGTCCCGTTCCGTTACGCGTATGATCGAATACATAAAATCGAATCGGAGGATAAGTGAGTTTGATTTTATTTGTTTACGTGTCGCAATATGTCTGTGCCTGTGTGTGTGTGTGTTGGATTGTGCGATTTTTTTTTAGTATCGTTTTATGGTTAACAACAGCTGTTTCACTCTATAACCGTGGTTGTGTGAAAAGAAATGCAGTTTTTTTTATATATTTATTTTTTAACTCTAACCTATTTAAAGTAAATTATTTTGTGAGACAATATTATGAATACGCTGTGCCAATGAAAATATCTGTGAACATTAGCTGATTATTGCGCGATTGTGATATGAATTAGAGAAAGCTAATGTTAACGAAATTAATGTTAAAATTATTTCGAAAAACGTTCCGTCACGCTCGTGAGCATTCTGGTCGCTGGAAGCTCGTGCTATGTGGACTGTGGTTTGTGAGTTCCCAAGATCTCTCAGAGACTGGGCTCTCTCCAGGCTGCAAGACCACTCCGTACCTGATTATCCTCCGCATTGTGTGCGTTTGTAGCGGAGGCTCTGTGAGTCCTCCTGTCCACTGCGATACAAGCTCTCCACTTGACAATCCACAGGCTTATCCCGCACTCAACCAATGTGCTTAGTGCGAGTTTTTTAACGTTATCGATACCGTAAAAGTTAACTGAAATTTGTATGGAGTCGGAACGTCTCCCTCCGTTTGCCGCTAGGGGCGCTGTTCCAACTGCATACAAATTTGAGTTAACTTTTACGCTATCGAGAACGTTAAAAAACTCGCATTTAGCACAACGGGCACATGCAGCGTATGTTTGTAGTGACTCTTTGAACCGAGTGTTTGACAGAGCAAGTACATGTCTGCGGTGACGCAATCAGATTCTTTACGTAACCACTAGATTGCATGCAAAAAAATATGTTGTGAAAACTATGTTGAGTTAGTAGTGTTCACGCGAGACTCTTAGTTTCGAGGTCGCGAGTTCGACGCCAAGAGCGTGGTTTTTACGATAATTCGTTTGTTCCGAAAATAATTATCTTTCATTTATCTTTGTAATTAAATTCGTCATTACGGATCCTCCCGATCCATTAACAGTGCAAGCACCGGTCACCGTCCTCGTCAAACCAAAGGGTTCGACGAGTAAATGAACCCACTGACACAGCCCACTGAGTTTCTCGCCGAATCTTCTCAGTAAAAGGAAAAACAAAGTAATTAAAGGTGCGTTTTATTTGGTATCAGCATCAACAATCCGATGTTTTTAATTGAACTACAATTAAGTTTACCCCATTCGTATACCTGAAGAAGTTTTTTTCGTTACGAAATTTTTTCCAAATTTTAAACTTTAAATGGCTCTCCTGTATATTTGCAAAAATGTCGCTCAAACCACCACGCCTTTCGTCCCTCGTTATTATTAATATCATTTTATCACGAATGCGAACTGCAGGTAGGTATTGTTGTTGTTGATTGTAAAGTTTATGACTAGCGACAATCATCAGCATTTAGTACCTCTACCGGCGTGTTCTCGGAAACATTTGCGGATAATATCGTCAGCGCGGCGACCGCAAATGTTATTGACGTGCCGTATTAACATTGTCCACTCGACGGACGCGCACTTACGAGGCAGACACGATCTTGTATCATGAGCGGTGCCTGGTAATTTGCTATACGATACAAACGATACCATAGATAATACACATAAATTAGTTATAGATAAGCAACTCAAGCACTACAACAAAAATATTTACGGGCGTCGGCCACTAGATGGCTTCGCTTCGATTAGTTTCTCATTGCTCCTGTAGATGGCAGTAGCATATTACCTATCCTATATTTTATTTTTAATGAAGGATCTGGTAAATTTTTAGTAACCTCTAATTGATAAAATTTAATCATTTTGTCTATAACAAATAAACTTGAAGATATTTTTTTCTGTGCTTAGTCATACAATAATTAAATGCCTTATAACATATAAGCTTCGGGGCATCCGTTACAAGATGTCGCTAGTTTCCATACAAAAAATATTTTTCTCAAAGTATCGTTTCAGGGCCCTGAAACGATACTTTAACTCTTCGACTGTCGTGTAGGTCACCGGTGCCCTACGCGGCGCACTCAAGTAATTATGTCGACTTTTGTTACTATGTAAATATGTTACTGTGTAATATTTGTAAAGGATATCTCATTTTTATTTAGTTATTTTTTTTCAGTTAGGTTTTCCGCAAGCAATGTCATTTTATTTCTCAATAAATAAATAAAAAAATAAAGTCGGTTTACGGACGATAGTCTTACGTGATAACGTCAGTAGCAGAACTATTGGAACTGCTAGCTGTGACGTCACGCGAGAAGAGAGATAAACGTGTCACAAGCCAACGCTTGGGCCGATCGTGTCTCTCTATCGCTTGTTCCGCACTCTCGCTCGCACGCTCAGGCTCGGGCAGAACGTGACACTTTTTCTTGCGTGCGGCCGGCGTCATAAGACGTTATAACATTGATAAATAGATAGGTCTCCGTGGGTGGACATTAAAAACATTTTTACGGTTCAATTCGAGATGTCCGCGACCACGTAAAGTGTAAATAATAATAAAGTATAAATAAAGTAATCGTTGTAATACAAACATTTTAATTTGAAACTTGCGTTTTCGTTTTGCTAACATTCTACTGTGTGAAGGTTGTGCGTTCGTCATTGTAATTTAAGCAACAAAGACTATTAACTTCACTTGTGTCTTGCATCATGCGCAGGGCTTACCTACGAGCAGCTTCATCTGTAGTTAGGACTTCGTTTAGAAAGACAATAATCTATTCCCAATTCGGCAGTTTTAACTACCATAGCAAGAGTTTGTGGGATGATGTGAATATTAATGCGATGTAAGCTACTGTTTAGTACTTTACAGTTTTTGGGGGCGATATTTGAGTGAATCGTTCAAACATATGTGATATCTTTTAGGATAGGTATTATTTTTGTGATATGTTTGTGTAAAATTAATATCTTTGTGAAAGTCATAATAATATTTTTTTTTTTTTTTTTTTTTTTTTTTTATTGCTTAGGTAGGTGGACGAGCTCACAGCCCACCTGATGTTAAGTGGTTACTGGAACCCATAGACATCCACGACGTAAATGCGCCACCCACCTTGAGATATAAGTTCTAAGGTCTCAAGTATAGTTACAACGGCTGCCCCACCCTTCAAACCGAAACGCATTACTGCTTCACGGCAGAAATAGGCAGGGCGGTGGTACCTACCCGCGCGGACTCACAAGAGGTCCTACCACCAGTAATTACGCAAATTATAATTTTGCGGGTTTGATTTTTATTACACGATGTTATTCCTTCACCGTGGAAGTCAATCGTGAACATTTGTTGAGTACGTATTTCATTAGAAAAATTGGTACCCGCCTGCGGGATTCGAACATGCGGGTGCATCGCTCAACACGAATGCACCGGACGTCTTATCCCTTAGGCCACGATGACTTCATGTTGTCATTCGACTGTATTGTTATCGCTGTATTGTATAATATGGTATTCGACTGTATTGTTATCTCGTAACTGCTGAATTTTAAATATCAAATAAAAATTAAAAAACGCGATGTGGTAGAAATGATGATAAATAAACAATAAATTAACAGAATTAAGTGATTGACTTTATAGCTCGCCTTCCCGCCAAAAAATCGAGACCATAGATTATACATTTTTATTTTTACTGGTGGTAGGACCTCTTGTGAGTCCGCACGGATAGGTACCACCACCCTGCCTATTTCAGCCGTGAAGCAGTAATGCTTTTCGGCTTGAAGGGTGGGTAGGTAGTCGTTGTAACTATACTGAGACCTTAAAACTTATATCTCAAGGTGCGTGGCGCATTTACATTGTAGATGTCCATGGGCTCCGGTAACCACTTAACACCAGGTGAGCTGTGAGCTCGTCCACTCATATAAGCTAAAAAAAAGTACATTTGTAGTAAATTAAAACTTATTGCAGTATTCCAAAGATTTGTTAATAATTTTTTTTCACTTCAATTTCATTCCTGCTGTTAGATTAATTTAATTGATAGCTAAATTTCGTTTCGATGTAAAATGCATCGCCAACGGAGCTGACTGTAAATCATAGCTGCTTATTTACATGCACCCGCTGTTGTGTATAGTTTGGTAGTTTTTGGAACGAAGTTCCTTATGGGACGATGCGGAGGGGTGGGTACCCTAACCGGGAAAAAACGTCCGTAACGTAAGATTTTTATTAGTAATGCACACAGTGTACGACTTAACTTTGTAATAACATACAAATTAGTAATGCACACAGCGTGCGACTTAACTTTGTAATAACGTACAAAAAATAACATATTTATTTATCATTTATTGACCACGGTCTCAGAGCGTTCCTTTGCGCAATACACTAACTCTTATGCAAACGACCGTGAATGAAGTGTACCACAATAAGTTCGCACGTTACCGAATGACCGTGGATTCTTGTGAAACCTCCAATTTTATTTTCTTTATACCTAGAATAGAACTTAAAATTAATATTTTTATAATAAGAAACTTCGTTCCTATCCGGTGTCCCACGACACCACACATCTTTTTTTTTCTTTACGATAAATTTCCAGTACTATTTTCCATAGTCATAAATTTGAAGTACACCACTATGGATTTCGTAGTTATTCCCTTTACTAGATCTCAGTAAAAGGAGGTCACAGAACGCAGACTCGATCTAGCGAAGCGGAAAACGCAAAAACATGAAATACAAGTTTTTTTATATGAAATTTATATTTATTTACGGTACGAAATCGGGACTAGGTTATGGTGATTTATCGGTTTGCTTACCATAAGCCATCGAGGCCTTGGTATCAAGCTGCTGACCGCGTGGACTGACATCAAGCATCGCTTGAACGAGAAAGTTGCATTTATAATAAGCAGTTAATAATTACAGAATCCAGAGGTCAGAATACCTTGGATCATGATAGACTATTAGGGGTCATTTAGCAGATCAGTGCGCAGTTTCTCTCTCTCCCTGGTGGATAGCTTTTTCCAATAGTCATTTAATGTCTCAAAAGATTTTCAGTAACTTTTAGAGACAAAATTTATTTTCTTATATGACAGATGTATTGAATGTAATTGGGAGTAGATCATATTGATTAGAAGTAAAGGGTCAAATGGGATGGTCTTATTGTAGTATCTTACTGGCTCTGAAATATTATGAGGATTGACGAGGCATTAGCACATACGGCTCGTCACCGTCGCCTAGTCGATTTCTATCGCCAAATAATTTTACTGGTGGTAGGACCTCTTGTGAGTCCGCGCGGGTAGGTACCTACCACCACCCTGACTATTTCTGCCGTGAAGCAGTTATGCGTTTCAGTTTGAAGGGTGGGGCAGCCGTTGTAACTATACTGAGATCTTAGAACTTATATCTCAAGATGGGTGGCGCATTTACGTTGTAGATGTCTATGGGCTCCAGTAACCACTTAACACCAGGTGGGCTGTGAGCTCGTCCACCCATCGAAAAAAATTTGAATGTTTGCCTCCATTTTAAAGATGGTGGTAGGTGGTAGGATATACTGGATAAGACCTCTTGTGAGTCCACACGGATAGGTACCACCACCCTGCCTATTTCTGCCGTGAAGCAGTAATGCGTTTAGGCTTGAAGGGTGAGTAGGTAGTCGTTGTAACTATACTGAGACCTTAGAATTTATCTCTCAAAGTGAGCGGCGGCATTTACATTTGTAGTTGTCTATGGGCTCCGGTAACCACTTAACACCAGGTGGGCTGTGAAAAACATAAAGTCGTCGTCGAAGATCGTCAGCCAAATACAAGGCGAACTTTTTAAGGCAAACCTGTGATATTCTTCACCTACACAGTTCCCAGCTATGTCTGGAGGTGACGTGTCTCCAATTTGAACAAATTGAGAACTGGTGGAAGTAATTGATTTTGACGAGTTAATTGAAAATCGTTTTAAAATTGGGCTCGATTAATTTGCCAATTGGTAAGGTAGGTAACAAATAACTAAAGATATCGCCATGTTACCAATATCTGTCGCAAAGTCTGGCGTGATAGTTTGAAGTGTCAGTTTTTTTTCTATATATGCTGATAGCGTTGAGAGGCTATTTCAGCTTCTCCTTGACATGTAGGTGAGCTCACGGGGCTCAAACCAGAGTGCTGCTAACACTGGCCCTAGCAAGAGCAGTGCTTCGCAGAATCTACTACCGGATCGGAAACGTAACCCACTGAGAAGATCCAGCCAGAAACTCAGTGGGCTGTAACTTGAAGTGTTGTATAGTCATGTTTGGGTTTTATTCACAAACACATGCTAGGCGAGTGTTTTATTAGAGGAATCGGTAGCGATCCCCGGCGTGCCCGCGTGTGTGAAGTACGCCGAACCTTACCCATTAGGCCCCAAATAAGGGAAAGTTTTTTATTTTGTGGATGGTGGATCATTTCAGTGGAGTTGATAAAATTGCGCGCTTATCGCGTAGTTTTAGTATTGTACAAGGACTTGTCCAGTTAGCTTCCCGGATGAAATGGCTTCCGAGGTTAGGCTGCTTTATGGAATGTTAAACCCTGGTGTTATACTAGAAACCAGGAGATATGGTCGTTTACCGGGCTCATCTCACTATTTCATCATGACTATTTATTGTATTAATTAAACATGTAAGAAGGAGGGTAAAAATAATTTATTACTCGAATTCAATCATCAAATCAACTGTTTTATTAATCGAAATAAAGTAGTTATTATAATTAATGGTTCACTTGGTAATCTCTAACTGACACTCCACCGAATATGTGATGCACAGGCGTGATGCTTAATCGATTATTCTCCATCGAGAATAATCGATTAAGCATCACGCCTGCGAATTTGAATGCGAAATAGAGGGGAGTTGAGAATTACAATAATGACGGTTGTGTCAGCTGTCATCTGTCACAGCTCGAATTGCTGCCACTTTTAAAAAGTCAAAGGGCCTTCGTATTTTTTTAATGGGTTTTGCTAGATATTTATTATGGCAAAGTGAAGGGTCATAAACGTCTCGAGATCTGCGCTTGAAAATTATCTTTGTCCGGCCACAATCTTAATAGATAATAAATAATAATAAATAAATAAATATTTACTAACAATCACGCTACGTTAACTGGTCCCGTGATAAGTTCGTAAAGAACTTGTGTTACAGGTACCAGATAACGGATATAAATGTAAGATTATTATTATACACATACATATATTTAATATACATCCACAATCCTGGAAAAGACATTTATATTTATCATACAAATATCTTCCCTTGGCGGGATTCGAACCCGCGACCCCCTTGTGTAGTGACCATGTCACTTACCACTACACCAGACGGCCGTTAAAGGACAATATCTTATCCATATAAACTAAAATACGTTTCCGAAGTTTCTTTGATGTTCAACCAAAGGGCTATCTGTATGCATTAGTAATGACGCATTGAGCATCTAAGTTCACAAACAAAGTGACTCAACTCTTATAAAAACATTGTTTAACCATGATTCAGAAGAAATAATAAGTTAATAGTTCTTTATGTTAAATTTCTTCAATGACGCTACGTTAGAATAGACTCCTCACAAAATAGCCTCGAATAAAAACGTTTGTACGGTGTGCTGGTATCTTAATGTAACTCCAACAAGGATCAAGGATCAAGTGTTGTTGAGGAAGTTCCACATCGCGATATGTCTTACTATAGCAGCATCCTATGAATAAATGCGACTAAGAGATTCTTCGGTTAATGGGGAGCATCACAAATCAGCATTTGTTAGTAGTACAGCGTATTATGTGTGTTTTTTATTTGCAAGCCGTTGCTTCTCACTTCCTTCCATTAAAATTTTATCAAGATCTGACCACTTGTTTTTGGGTTATCCTTAATATAAATGTTTAATTGACTACATTGATGATAATCTCGTTTTTTTTAGTCGAATTTGAGTTTCTTCTTTATGATTCTTTTTTTTATAATGACGAATTTCATCTCAATTTTAAGTCACGGACAACCGACCTTGTTCCTTCAATATCAAGATATCCTTTCTTAGAAATGAGGAGGCATTGAAACAAAAAATCTTTCCAAAGTTAAAGTTTTATTTTATTCTATCTGTTTCTAGCAGATGTATGATTTTATGATAACGACAAAAGCGGATTGCGTATACAGTAGGTACCTGCCGAGATGTGACGAAATCATTCCCAACGATTGCTTCAAGTTATTCGTCATTGAGCACACGACAGCGACAGGGAGAACCAAAGTCTCTTCGTGGCGTAAAACATTTTACAATGTAAATTTTGTACACAGTTTTATGGCAAATTGTTTTAATCTTTAATTGGGACTAAAGTTTAACTTGCGCAAGTGTTTTAATGTCGTAATTTTATACTGCGCTGCTGGAAAACGAACTGTATTCATTGTTCATCATTCATCATTTCAGCCTATCGCCGTCCACTGCTGAACATAGGCCTCTCCAATAGATTTCCAGTGTGACCGGTCCATTGCCACCTGCATCCAACGAGACCCAGCGCTTTTTACTAGGTCGTCGGTCCATCTAGTAGGTGGCCGTCCCACACTGCGCTTGCCAGTACGTGGTCGCCACTCCAGGATCTTTCTGCCCCATCGACCGTCCTCTCTTCGTGCTATGTGGCCGGCCCATTGCCACTTCAGTTCACTAATTCTACGGGCTATGTCAGCAACCTTCGTTCTTCTACGGATCTCCTCATTTCGGATTCGATCACGTAGAGAAATGCCGAGCATAGCCCTCTCCATAGCTCGCTGCGCGACTTTGAGCCTTCTAAAAAGATCCCTAGTGAAGCACCACGTCTCCGAGCCGTAAGTCATCACTGGTAACACACATCGGTTGTACGCCTTTGTCTTAAGGCACTGAGGTATTTTGGACGAGAAGACGTTGTGCAGTTTACCGAACGCTGCCCAGCCGAGTTGGATCCGTCTACTGACCTCTCTCTCAAAGTTGGACCTACCTAATCGGACTGCCTGTCCTAGGTATATATATTCGTCAACAACTTCAAGAGTAGAGCTCCCAACAGTAACTATGGTGGGTGCAACATGGACATTGTACATGATTTTGGTTTTGTCCATGTTCATTTTAAGACCCACTTGTTGAGAAACCCTACTGAGGTCACCGAGCATACGCCTTAAATCTTTCAGCGACTCTGCCATGACCACGATGTCATCGGCAAACCGAAGATGAGTGATGTATTCGCCGTTAATATTGATGCCAAGTCCTTGCCATTCCAGAAGCTTGAAGGAATCCTCCAGAGCAGTGATAAACAGTTTCGGAGATATCACATCTCCCTGTCTCACTCCTCTCTTTACAGGGATTTCCTTCGTGCAATGCTCCTGTACTCGGACTGACATGGTGGCGTTATTATACAAACACTTCAATACTTCGATGTACCGGTGGTCAATACGGCACCGCTGGAGAGATCTAAGGACCGCCCATGTTTCGACGGAATCAAAGGCTTTCTCATAGTCCACAAACGCTAAGCATAATGGCCGATTGTACTCTTCGGTCTTCTGTACAATCTGCCGCAGCGTATGTATGTGGTCTATGGTACTGTAGCCTTTTCGGAAACCGGCTTGTTCGGTAGGCTGGAAGTCATCAAACCTGCGTTCGAGACGCTTCGTGATGACTCTCGAGAACAGCTTGTAGACATGGCTCAGCAGTGCTATGGGCCTATAGTTCTTCAATAAGGTTTTGTCACCTTTTTTGAAGAACAGGATCACAACACCCCTGTTCCATGCCTGTGGCGGTTTTCCATCGAGCAAAGAGGAATTGAAGAGCTTCTGAAGGACTTTCAGTACCGGCGTCCCGCCCGCTTTCAGAAGCTCCGTAGTAATTCCATCCTCGCCCGGTGCCTTGTTATTCTTAAGCTGTTTGAGAGCCATCCTAATCTCGTACAGGCTGATGTCCGGGATGTCTTCTGTGAAGTGTCGGGTTAGCTTGGCTCTAGGGTCTGCAGCTAAACCTTGCGGTTCAGCTGAGACCGAGGTAAACAGCTGCCCGTAGAACCTCTCTATCTCCCGCAGGACCTCTGACTTATTCGACGTTACACGTCCATCTTCGGTCTTCAGCTTCGTCAGCTGGCTTTGCCCAATAGAAGCGTCTCTTGCGAACACTTTAGAGCCTTGGTTTCGCTCAATCGTCTCTTTGATACGCTGAGTATTAAAGGAGCGTAGGTCGTGTCGCAAGGACTTCATGATATGTCTATTGAGTTGCCTATATGACTCAGCGTCCTCCGAAGTTTGGAGCGTCATCAAACGTCGACTAGCCATGAGGTTTCGGGTGCGGTCGGATAGTTTCTGAGGTCTATTCTTACGGTGGGTTTTGAAAAATTTGGACCCTACCGTACGGACAGTCTCTACCAGCCTGCTGTTTACATCGTCCACTGATGCGCAGCTGTTTAGCCATTCGAAGCGATTAGCCAATTCGAGTTGAAAGCTCTCGGGGTTTTGGATTTGTGCATTCGACGGTCGAAGCGTTGACTTCATCAGACGCGATCTTTCCAGTCTGACATTGATATTCAACATGCCTCTGACGATTCGGTGATCACTTCCTGTTTTAACACTGTTGATCACAGAGACATCGTTGAATATCTGTTTGTTGGTGCTCATGATGAAGTCAATTTCATTTCTTGTTACACCGTCGGGACTCAACCAGGTCCATTTCCGCTGTGGCGGCTTCTTGAAGAAAGAATTCATCATAAAGAGTCCTTCCTTCTCCATAAAGTTCGCCAGCATCTGTCCTCTGGGATTCCGCTGCCCAAATCCAAATGGCCCCACTTTCAACTCATCATCGCCTCTACGGCCCAGTTTTGCATTGAAATCTCCCATAACAACGGTAAAATGTGATTGGGAGTTACGTATGGCCCTACTAATGTCCTCATACGTAGCCTCCACTTCATCGTCTGGATGTGACGTCGATGGGGCGTATACCTGTACAATCTTCAGCGAATACCGCTTTGAGATTTTGAGGACAAGGTATACTACCCTACTCGACACACTTTCGATGGCCACAATGTTGTTTATGAGAGATTTGTGGACGATAAACCCAACACCACCTTGGGACTTCTGTTCTCCCTCCCGGTAGTAGAACAAGTGGCCGGACTGTAAGGTTTTCGTATCCTCCCCCTCTCTTCGGATCTCCGATAAACCAATAACGTCCCAGCGCAACTTGTTCATTTCTTCTTCCAGCTCTATTAGCTTCTCGTCCAACCTCAAAGTGCGCACGTTGTATGTCACCAGGGCCAGTTGTCGTTGTGAAGGGGGGTGGTAGCCGGATCTCTGCCGGGGATTCTTAGCACCCCTTGCCCCGCCGTTACCATGGCCGCTACCGTAACCAGGAATAGCGGGGCCGCCGGGGACTAGGGGCCTGGTTCTGCGGTGTACAATCATTTTGGAGGTTTATTAGCCTACTGGTACCACGCTGGCTAGACGGGTTGGTACAGGGTTTAATTTCGAGTTTTCCTTCTCTCACACTAGTAAATATTGTGTGTTATGCTTTCCCTTTTGTCGCCTCTTACGACTCCCCTGGGATGGTAATGGGGGTGGTGACAAAAGTATTCTAATGCCGTCACCACACGGCCATTGTTGGTGTTAGGATTTATTCCGTACCTGCGCGGGTAGGCACAAAGAAATTTGTTTTTACCGCTAAGCAATCCTGAAGGTACATTTATCTCGTCTTGTATTCTGGCATGGATTAAGTGAGATATTATCATCCTAGAATTATCAGTTTATAACAGTTATTTCATCTAAAACAATCCTCTTATTGTGGCCGCAGCTATTATATGTAATAGATCCAGGCGATAGGGTAATGCAAAGCCGCCCTCGCCCGAAACCTGTCTTGTCAGGCCCCTCGGATCTGCTTTCGGTGCTTTTAGGCCCATAAATCATAGGTCACCGTACGAACTAACCCATAGACACGGGCCACTGAATTTCTCGACGGAGCTTCTTAGTGGGTCGCCATTTCAAACCGGTGGTAGATTGTGCAAAGCGCTCTTCTTTCTTGGGACTACTTTTAGCAAATTCTCTCAAATTGACCCCGTCAGCTCACCTCCCCGTTTCCACGAAGCTAGAATAGGTAGGCTACCAGCGAATAGATAGGAGAAAATATATATATGTACTTTTTCGAAATGCACGGTATACTCGCAATCAAATTCTGAGTATTTTCACTTGTAACACAAATATTATGTTACCGAAACATGAATTGATCGATATTTGGATAACATTTCCACGTATGGTACGTTATACGTTATACATATATGTATGTATGTGTGTATGTGTGTTTAAAGACGCGATTCCCGCTTAAACAACATGGCCGACGGATGCTCGTGTTTTCATAATATTGTCTGTGGAAGTTTGGTCGTATGAATCACAACTTAATTTGTTTTGTACTACCAACATGCCAACATAATATTATGTACCCATAAAATAAATTTGTCCAGGCTACAAATGCTTACTAGACAAAATAAATTGATATTTTCATACAAACATTTTGTAATTTTTATGTATAACAATATTTTTTTGGCATCATAATCATCATAGTTCTCCCGCCCTTCTCCCAGTGGGGTCGGCGCAACATGCTTTCTCCTCTATTCCATCCATACTCCTATTCCATACTCCTCTATCATATACCATTTCTTGGCCCACTCCCCTCTTACACATATCGTTTTTCACGCAATTCATCCATTTCTTCTTAGGTCTACCTCTTCCTGTATATCCTTCCACATTCATAGTTAACACTCTCTTACCAACCTCATTGTCATTTCGTCTCATCACATGTCCATACCATCCCAAACGCGCACTTCTCAGCTTCTCTGTCACAGGTGCCACTTTCAGACTTCCTCTAACATATTCATTCCGTATTCGAATATTCTCGTTACTCCACACATCCATCGCAACATTCGCATCTCTGCTGCATGCAATCGCCTTTCATCCGCCATTTTAGTGGTCCGTTTTTTTGTGCTACCGGAATTTAATTTTTTTTAATAGCACATTTAACATTTAGCAATGCGTTCACAAAAGTGAAATCTGATTTTATTCGGCCCTAATAGAAAATATTCATTCGTTACGTTGGCACAATGCATTTCAAATATGTACGTTATGTTGGTATTCACTTGCAATGACTATGTATGTCTAAAACATCCGTTTGAATATTAATGTTTTTCATAGATTCTCCGGTTCGCATTTATTGCTTGCTTTGAGCGCGAATTGAATCAAATAATGGTTTATTGTCAGATAATGATATTTTCAGTTTAATTTAACCATTTTTTTAATAAAAAACGAAATATGAAACTTCCCGCGCAAAGCACGATGTGTTATTAGCAGTTTTTAATAGTCGCAGTAGACAATAAATAAGCCAATCCATATTCAACCTGTTGTTACTTCGATACTATTGATCAACGTAGAATATTAATACATGAGAATATCACACATGAACTTGCTAGTTGCAATAATAAATTCGCAATTACACGTACAAATTACAAAACAACCGAACCTGACGTTTGGCGCTATTTTTGACGTAAGCTCTAAGATGGCGGAATTATTTTTTAAATTCTGTCACGTAGAATTTTCCTATCGTGACGACACACACGACTACATGTTTAAATAGTTTATTTGCATAACCAGTAATGTTGCATTCGATTAAATATTTATTTGGTTTTCGTAATAGTTGGACCGTTTGCCGGAGACATTTTTGTTTTGACATTAAGCAGCCATTGCTCTAAGCACATGTGCCCCGAAACAACATTTATCTACAATTTGCCGCCGGACTTAGCATGAAGTCCGTCATATTTTTAATCCTTACCAAATCTCTATGAAAATAAAAAAAATGTGAGCCGTCACGGGACGCCTGGCAGATGTGAAACATCGACATTATTTTGTAAAAGTAATATGCAGAAAAGAACAGATTGTGATAGGAACTAAATATGTCATAATGATAAAATATAATATTACGAAAAAATAATTTGTTTTCAAGTAAAACACAGGTTATGTGTACTGTAGAAAACAACACTGTATACACTACGGTGTATACTACTGTAGCGAGAGAGATGGCTTGACGCCGGATCGAGTGGGAAAGAATAGCACAGTCGATTGCGCATGACGACGCGTCGCCACGGCATGCGTCGCCACGCCAGAAATCGGTTTTACGTGCGGTTATAGATGTTTCACATCAATAATAATAATAATAATTTATTTCTTTTTCCCTAAAAGGTATAATACAAATACAAATAGAAATTAACCCTATAATTTATTTTGTAAACCTTTGAAAGAACTGAAGTCTGTACTAGGTTCAAAGACCTGCATTACTGATCTCCAGGCTCCCTCCTTCTTAAGATAGATTAGGTTAGGTTAAATCGTTAATAAATACCACTATGTAAAAACGATTGTCTCGAAGAAATAGCTATTAGCGGTAATACTGTCCATTGCACAAATTATACCAGCCTATTGATTAATATCCAATGAAAATTATGTTTTAGTGGGCAATAAAGTAAGTGTATTCTTCCCCAAAGACGCAATCCACTGAGCTTCTCGCCGGATCGCCTCAGAATAATGAGTTTTGACTGTACCGTATATTGCGGGGAATCGTGACCCTTTCCAATTTCAACACAAATTTTCAATAATTTTTCTTAGGGTAAACCAATAAAATTGAGATTAAAATGGTTCCGGAGGTTTAAATTTTTATATACAATGTGTTATTATTACACATAATTTATTACAAAATATACACAAAAACAAAAAAAAACTAGCTTGACCCGATTCACTTTGGCTTTTGGGTGAATCAGGTTACGTATGGGGACATTATAGTTTTTTTATAGGACTGGCACTATTTAGTTGTTAGGTTAGTACCTAACTTTAGGTAATTAAATTTTTAATATCTTTAATGAGTTACAAAACTTTGATGACTAAATTTAACTATTTAATAATCTTAAACACTAAATAAAAGTCAATTTCAGTTCAACAAAGTTAAATCTAACAACTCAATAAGAGTATTGTGACATCCCAGATTTGTCCCTATTCTACTCTAATCTCTATTCCCCCCAATCTACTATATCTTTAATTAATCCGTGCACGAGTCAAACGTCAATTTTGTTATGTTTTTATTGATACCCTCAAAATACTTTTCTAACGTTACTGTTTTGAGAAGATGTAGGTCGACATTTGAATACTATGCCAACTACGATATATATGCGTTATTTTTATTGTAATGCTAGTTAATTAATCAGTTATTAACTTAATTAGTGGTGATTACAAAAAAAATAACAACATTATAACAAGCTTATGCTTGAAATAAATATTTTATTTTATTTTTTGTTATTGCCCTTGCAGGCAAGCGAGCATACGGCCCACCTGATGGTGTGAGTAGTTACCGTCGCCCATGGACTTCAGCAATGCCAGGGGTAGAGCCAATCCGCTGCCTACCTATTTATAATGACCAATATTTCAATACGACTTCGTCCATATTTTTCTTATGAAAATATTTTTAGACTTGCGTTTCATTTCACGCAGAACGAACTAATCGTAATTGATGTATAGATTTGATTACCGTGAAGTGCTTTTGTATTTTTGTACACTAACATTCGCGTGGAACTTTGCTCGTGGACTACACACACATTACAAGCGGAGGCTCATCTTGAGTAGTACGGAGAATACTGATGTCTAGTGGCTTGGCGCTGATCCTGGCATTGGTGAAGTCCATAGGCGACGGTAATCATCAGGCGAACCGTATGCTCGCCTGCCTTCGAGGGCAGTTAAAAAGTTCCGCTCTTATACTAAAGTATAAGAGCGGAACTAAAGTATAAGAGCGTGGTTCACTTACGGTTAGCGCTTAGCGTGGTATGGACATGTGATGCGTAGGGAGAAGATGCATGTGACTAGGAGATGTATGGAAATGGTAGTGCAAGGTAGAGTGGGATGAGGTCGACCGAACAAGACATGGGTGGAGTGTGTGAATGACGATATGAGAGAGAGAGAAGAGTGAGTATTGAGATGACAGCAGATAGAAAAGATTCGAAATTGGAAGAGAAATATTAGCTGTGCCGACCCCACCTAGTGGGATAAGGTGGAGAAATAGAAGAAGAGAATCATTTGAGACTTGAGAATCGTTTCAGTGGGTTGGACTGATCAGAGAGCTAATAACGTATTTATCTTGTCTGCTGTATCCGCTCTTAAATTAAGAAGAATTACATTTTTATATCAAACCATGACATATGACGATAGCGCGATAAAGAAAACTAGTAATGCCCTCTATCGTGCCCTACGCGTAAACGCGGTTATTAACTCAAATTGAACTTATTAAAAAAAAAATTAACATACTATATCCAGTAGCTTTTGCGTGATGCGCTCAAAGCAGGGAAAACTTGTTCATTTTACTAAGTACTATATGGATTATTATCGGTTTATGTTATCGAAAACTACGGAGGTATCGCTATTATACTTATAAAACTTTTGTTAAATTGTGGTATAGGAACTTTTGTGATTCCTCACGGGTATTCCTCATCCTGCCTATTTCTGCCGTGAAGCAGTAATGCGTTTCGGTTTGAAGGGTGGGGCAGTCGTTATAGCAATACTGACACCTTAGAAATCGTATATCAAGATGGTTTGCAGCATTTACGTTATATATGTCTATGGGCCCCGGTAACCACTTTACATCAGATGGACCGTAAGCTCGTCCACTCATCTATGCAATAAAATAAAATAAATTAGCACAGTACTGATGGTAGAATGTCTTGTGAGCCTGCACCACTGCCCTGCCTATTTCTGCCGCGAAACTAACTGTAACGACTTCGGGTTTGAAGGGAGGAGCAGCTGTTATACTACAGAACTAAGATATAGAACTTGTGATGGGTACGGGGTCCGGTAAACACAACATCAGATGAGCTGTGACCTCGTCCCCTTATCTAGGGAATAGAAAACAAAAATAAAAACTCGTGTTCAATTTCCAGGGTTCGTGCTCGCATCAGCAGTCATCCTACTCCTCCTAGGCATAGTCATTGCCATATTCCTCGGGACTTGGATTCGACTCTTCATAGACCATGTGAGTATTTTTTTTTTCAACAATCAACCTCAAGGGACCATACATTTCTTTTTTATGTTTGAGACGTTACTGGTGGCCCGGAGGCCTTTCCAGTTTTACCAGGGCAGGTGGGCGAGCAAGGGCTCAGCCAGGAGGGGTGGGATTTGCTAACAGCTGCACGAGTGCCTCCAAGGGAGACCTAACAAGTCAAGAGTAGCTGTTTCGCGAATGAATCTACTACCGGATCGGAATCGCGACACGCTGAGAAGATCCGGCGAAAAACTCAGCGGGCTGTTGTTTAGGTTAGGTTGGGTTAGGTTAGGTTTCCGGTACACACATAGAGATTGCCTCTCGTGTTGTTTTCATCAGAGTACTGGAGTAGGAAAGAAGTTTCCAGAGTAGAGTTCATCCATACTACCTGGAGCTACTGCGGTCATTCACAGTGGTTTTTTTTTTTTTTTTTTTTTTTTTTTTTTTTTTTTTTATTGCCCTTGTAGGCAGACGAGCATACGGCCCACCTGATGGTGAGTGGTTACCGTCGCCCATGGACTTCAGCAATGCCAGGGGCAGAGCCAAGCCGCTGCCTACCGTTTAATACTCTCCACAAGCCTCGTTTGAAGAAGGACATGTCATAGCGCTCGGGAAACACCGTGGAGGGGAGCTCATTCCATAGCCGGATGGTACGTGGCAAAAAAGACCTCTGGAAACGCACTGTGGATGACCACAGTGGCTCCAGGTAGTATGGATGAACTCTACTCCGGTGGCGGGCGGTGCGATGGTAAAAACGAGATGCCGGTATCATCTCGAACAATTCCTCAGAGCACTCCCCATGGAACATACGGTACAAAATACAGAGGGAACCGAAGTCCCTCCGCAGACCCAGAGGCTCCAAACGATCCGTGAGAATGGGATTTCCAGAGATCATTTTTGCCACGTATCACCCTGCTTTGGAATGACCTCCCCTCCAAGGTGTTTCCCGACCGCTATGACATGTCCTTCCTCAAACGAGGCTTGTGGAGAGTATTAAGCGGTAGGCAGCGGCTTGGCTCTACATCTGGCATTGATGACGTCCATGAGCGACGGTAACCACTTACCATCCGGTGGGCCCACACGGAAGATTCAATCAGCAGCAAAACCTTATAGATGGGGCGGTCTTGATGAAGTACATAGGATCACCCTCATTCTTTCTTCTTTTATTGCATAAATGTGTGGACGAGCTCACTGCCCACCTGGTGTTAAGTGGTTACCGGAGCCCATAGACATCTACAACGCAAATGCACCACCCATCTTGAGATATAAGTTTTAAGGTATCAAGTATAGTTACAACGACTGCTCCACCCTTCAAACCGAACCGCATTACTGCTTCACAGTAGAAATAGGCCGGGCGGTGGTACCTACCCGGCTATTGGTCATACTAATAACGCACGGTAACCAAGAGTCACGTTGGAAAGCGAGTCGATGCTCGATTGAGCGTATCGAACCTTGGCCTGGGGCAATGAGGACGATTAATATGCAACTGAGTTGATGGGTAACGGGAAACTGTGTTATAAGCTCACGAACACGACGACTCTAAATGATTTTTACGGTTTTAAAGAGGTACACATTTTTTTTTTTTTTGTTATTGCTTGGATTGGTGGACGATCTCATCACAGCCCACCTGGCGGTAATCCCATAGACATCTACAACTTAAATGCGCCACCCACCTTGGTGAAACTGGAAAGGCCTCAGGGCAACCAGTAATCCTTAAATCTTAAAGAAAAACATTAAGCTCTTGGCACATAATGCCAATTTTTTTTTCTTGCGTAAATGGCTGGACGAACTCATAGTCCACCTGGTGTTAAGTGGTTACTAGAGCCCATAGACAGCTACAACGTAAATGCGCCAACCACCTTGAGATATAAGTTCTAAGGTCTCAGTATAGTTACAACGGCTGCCCCACCCGTCAAACCGAAACGCACTACTGCTTCACGGCAGAAATAGGTAAGGTCTTGGTACCTACCCGTGCAGACTCACAAGACGTCCTACCACCAGTAAAATTCAGCTTAATGTACCCCATTCAAATAGCTGAAGATTTGTTGTTATTTCCAAATTTTAAGTTTTAAATGGCTCTTCCTGTAAAATTGCAAAAATTTCGCTTTAACCAAATATCCTTTCACCCTTCGATATAAACATTACTATACACGTTCGGTATGCTTAGTGCGAGTTTTTTAACGTTCTCGATCGCGTAAAAGTTAACTCAAATTTGTATGGAGTTAAAACGTTTGCCTACGTTAGCCGCTAGGGGCGCTGTTCTAACTGCATACAAATGGGAGTTAACTTTTACGCTGTCGAGAGCGTAAAAAACAATTCGCACTAAGCATACCGAATAAGAACATTCGGAACGTCGGTCTACCGAGCAATATCACCAGTTCGGTGGAAGATATCCGCTTTATTGTTACACATTCCAAAGCTTAAAATCCATTGACGGTCAACTTCGAACCGCTTCGCGGAAGTTTCCAGCCAACTACCTACCTCCACATTGCATTGATGCTTCATAAAATATGAAATTAATGACGAAAGACACGTTTTTAGTTTAATTAAAATGAAACTCGATTTTCTGGTTTATATTCCGAGTGGTCTGCATTCCGATTCTGATTGTATTACTGCAATATGTGCATCGGTTTTAATGTTTTGAAGATCACTCCATTTTGTTATTTCTCTCATGTTTGCCACTAAACGCTCACCATGGAATATCCTCCTACACAAGGAAGGTTCGAAAGGTGGGGCAGCCGTAGTAACTATACTGAGATATTAGAACTTATATCTCAAGGTGGGTGGCGCATTTACGTTGTAGATGTCTATGGGCTCCAGTAATCACTTAACACTACCTGGGATGTGAGCTCGTCCACCCCTTTAAGCAATAAAAAAAAAACAAGTCAAGATCGACTGCAAAACGAAATCAACTCTAACATTAGATGGATACGTTTGAATTTCATCAAACGCCTTCAATGTATCAAAGATACTAAGAGTTTCTTTAGTCCACGGTGAGTTTCTTGCGAAACCTTCCATCGACAAAACCACCTTGACCCCGTTCGGTCGTCATAGAGACAACAGACCGCGCTCAAACAGACACTATTACTAATTGTTAAAACGTGTTATTTGTCTCTAGAATTTTCTACGGATAACCGTTGAAATGACCTTAGAATAAAACTAGCTGTACCCGTCCGCTTCACTGGGCATTTAAAATTAACATTATTATTTCTCACCTACCCACAAAGATTCTCATCATTAACGACCCCGCAACTGGTGTAGGGAGCCCAACACTCATATAAATATTAGCCTATCCATTAAGTACATGTATTTTCTACATGGATACCAAGTTTCAAGTCAATCGGATGCATGGTTCAGTAGTTATAACGGAACATCCGTAAAAACTACTGTAGATTTATATATATATTAGTATATATATATGTCGCAGGCAATTTGTATGATTTCGCCGTTTACAAACGGCGTTGTCATTATAAAAACGCTCGCCGTTATGTAAAATGCCGAAGGCAAAATGATAACTCGTTCAATAGTTATAATTTTGACATTGGTTGTAGTTTTAGGGTGACCATAATAAAATGCAGTTTATAATAATCAGACTTTATTTCCGTAATCAGGTACTAATGAAAATTTCAAGTAAGACTAAATTATGTGCTTTGGTTTTCTTAAAGTACTTAGTTAAAATATTTAAGTAACAAAACAACATTTAAAATACACACTTTATATACTCATGACAATAATAAAACTTCTAAGGATAATATGACACTTTCAAATAAAACAAACAGGTCGTAAGTAAAACCATATTATTTTGAAGTTTGAAGTATTCATGGTCTTGACTCTGCTCTAAATCTATCCTTCGTTTGATACTGAATTTTGTCTCGATCACTATGTCCGCAACCTCTATGAATCTCTAACAACACATCGGAATATTCGTTCAACGGTATTACTCGAACGGTTGGATCAGGGCTATCCTTTTTAAAATAAGGTAGTCCAATTCACTGATGCTCATGACCTCGTATTGTCTTGACCAGTAGTAATCTGCAGGAGTCCTCCGCGAACCAGATTCTGTGGCCACCTTAGAATTTTTTAGGTGCCGAATAACCTCAAAAATCTTACTATTTGTCCAAGGCTTTTTTATAGCTTCCATTTGAGAATTGTATATATTTTTTAATTCACTATAATATATACCTTTAAAATCAGAATTCTTTCCTAAAATGTCTTCTCCACACGATATATTTGCACTGTTTTCAGTTATTTTTTGACGTGGTTGTTATTATTTTGATCAACAGTGGCGCGCGTGGTAAAAAATTGAACTAAGCATTTCAATTTGCCGCGGCATTATGAAAACGGCGTTTGAATTGTCGATGCTATGTTGTGGCATATTATAAAGTGACACGGCAGTTTACATTTTGCCTTCGGCATTTTACATAACGGCGAGCGTTTTTATAATGACAACGCCGTTTGTAAACGGCGGAATCATACAAATTGCCTGCGACATATATATATATATATATATATATATATATATATATATATATGTCGCAGGCAATTTCTTTTGTCGTACGCCGTCTTAAAAATTCCCGTTCACGCTATCTATATATATATATATATATATATATATAGATTCTATATATATATATAGATAGCGTGAACGGGAATTTTTAAGACGGCGTACGACAAAAGAAAAATACTATATCATACAACCTAATGAGTTTCTCGCCGGATCTTCTCAGTGGGTCGCGTTTCCGATCCGGTAGTAGATTCTGCGAAGCACTGCTCTTGCTAGGGCCAGTGTTAGATCCACTAGGCTGACCCCGTGAGTTCGTTTACATGTAGAACTTAGTATAACTCTTTGAGGTTACTAGGATAGAAATAATGAAAAAGCCACTATTTCAGAGGTAGAGTGGTAAAAAAAACCACAATTTCACTGAAGCATTAAATCCCTTCAAACGACTGGTCAAGGAGAATTATTGAAACGATTAGTTGTCAATGTATTTAAGGTACTTATTGTGAGTCCGCACGGGTAGGTAGGGTCCACCACCCTGCCTATTTCTGCCGTGAAGCAGTAATGCCGATTTGATGAGTCAGCCAGGAGTTGTACTCTAAAACTGAGACTTAAAACTCGCGTCTCAAGCTGGATGGCTACATTTACGTTGTTGATGTCCATGGGCTTCCGTAATCGCTTGTAAGGTGGGCTGTGACCTCGTCCACCCATATAGGCAAATAAAAAAACTTTTTAATCTATATCATTAGTATGTCCATAATGTTGCATTTATCATAGGTATTCTTTGTGTAAAATGTAATATTTATCCACAAATTGTTTAGTTATTTTATGTGAAATATAGTTATGCTGTCATTGAGAAGTGTACGTTTGGGATGGTGTGGACATGTTATGAGACGAAATGACAATGGGGTTGGTAAGAGAGTGTTAACTATGAATGTGGAAGGATATAGAGGAAGAGGTAGACCTAAGAAGAAATGGATGGATTGCGTGAAAGACGATATGTGTAAGAGGGGAGTGAGCGAAGAAATGGTATATGATATATTAGTATGGAAGAAGAAAGCATGTTGCGCCGACCCCGGGTGACTGGGAGAAGGGCAGGAGGATGATGATGATAATATCACCATAATACTATCACCATACTGTTGATATTTATTTATATACTAGCTGGCCCGGCGAACGTTGTTTTGCCATATAAATTATTTCTAGGAAAGGTAAATAACCTAGATACTGACTGCAGTGCCATTTGTCGCGCTGATTTGTAAATCTAAACCATTCTCCAACCAAATTTCATTCAAATCGGTCCAGCCGTTTAGGAGGAGTTCAGTGACAAACACACGCACTGAAGAAATATACATATATATATAAAGATTACTTTTTCAATCGCTAAATACACCTTGGTAAATTTCTTTCCTTAGGCAAATCTAGTTCATCTGATGGTTGTGTGGTAAAGATCACTCCTAGTGTTAAGAACTGTCATATTTAATGTTTTGCATTTGTATTAATTTTATATTGGCGTGTAATGAAACGAAGTCACTGTAATTTGTGTGAATGTGCCCAGTTATTTGATTGATGCAATTAAAATTGAAGAACGCAATGAATTACGTAGCTTCAGATATGCATAACAATATAATTAAATTAAATAGCATTAAAATTAATTCATAGTTATGCATTGTTCTAGTTATATATAATTGAGGCGCTAAATTAGAATAGAGTTTTGTTAAATATTTTTGAATAGTTCCCTATCATACGCACAAAAGGTACAGTCCTTGTTGATGTTCGTTATTATGTCTCTAGATATAAGTTTCTAACGGCTTACCACTTTTGAAATTGTCAAATTTTTTACATCGAGACAGTGTTAAGTTTATAAATTAAAAAAAGATGCGCGAGGAAAAATGATAGTTTTAATTTTGAAGAAGTCAATTTACTGTTACTTTTCCCTGAATGTGAAAATTTTTATCGGAATACATGACGTTTGGGTTGTGGAAGTAATTCAGCCGACTTATTGTCAAATTGGTTTCTTAACAGCCTCTCAAGGCTATCAGCTTAGGTAGGAAAAAAAAATGCTCATTACATTCTGGCTCGATCAGTCGAACGGAGCGGAGCTCTCTATTGTTATCGCTGTACACTTGAAAAGCAATAAATGGAATTTATTGGAAAAGTGAGTCTTCATTACGGCCAATACAAAAGTCAATAACAATAACGAACAGAATCATCATTTGTAATAACAACGCGGTGTCGGTCGCGCCGTCATCAGGCACCGACGTCATCAACAATGGTGACGTCATTATTTTTAAAACACCACGGAACAAGTCACTCCGTCATACACAATAAATGATGTCCATTGCTGGTTTTAGCGGCATCTGGTCCGCGCTTCCTCTGCAGATCTTGACAAACAATTACTTTATAGCCGAGCCATGACGAAATCATGACGATTGCAGGCTGCAACCTGCAACTATTTGGTCATATTACGTTGCTAAATCTAAGCTTAAATTATGCGCATACGTTTCCATGGCAAGTATTGCGATAACTTCTTTAGGCGAACGCCGGAGCCGGCCCGGATTTGACCGCTCGGGCGATTAGAATTTCATTTTTCGACGCGACGGTAACCTTGAAATACCTAAATCGGTTAAAACGTCAAATATATCTTCGTGCTTTCCGCGGTCACGGATATCAGTGACGTATGATCGAAGTTGATCGTATGAAGTTTTGTCAATAAACCAAATTGGGGTTAAATAGGAAGAACCAAAATATCTTGCTGTTGTATTCTATGTTACCTTCCAACCCTCTAGTTCGATTGACAATGCCATTTACATCGTCAGCTTAAGCGGTGGTGCTTGTGGTCATAACGATGTGGATGAGGTCTCCGCGTTGAGACATCGAAGTCTCAATTTCGCAGTAAAAGAGCAATGTTTTAAACCATCATGTCTATCAAAGCGTTGCAGAGATGGTCCGAAGTCAGTCAGTAATCGGAACTACTCGAAGCGAAACAGCGAACGGATCACCTGAAGCGAAGCGGAATAATTGAACTACGATTTGTAAAGTGTTCTGTGAGTGTTCTAAGTGTTAAATACAGTTATAAGTTGTACTTTAGTACGAAACCCAGCGCGTAACAGATTAAAGGTTCACGGTTTGTTTATTTACGTATGAAATGTTTATTGTTCGCAGGAGCTGGTGCTTCGCCCAGGTTCGATGACGTTCGAGTGGTGGGCGCGGCCTCCGGTGCGGCCCTTCGTCAAGGTCTACGTGTACAACGTGACCAACGCCGATGAGTTCCTCAACAACGGCTCCAAGCCGATACTGGACGAGCTCGGACCATATGTTTACTCGTAAGCAAATTTATACATTTTTTTCCTACCTAAGCTGAGAGCCTTGAGAGGCTATTTCAAACTAATAGGTGAGCTCACGCGGCTCAAACCTGACGTTGCTAACACGAACCCTAGCAAGAGCCGTGCTTCACAGAATCTACCACCGGATCAGAAACGCGACCCACTGACAAGATCCGGCGAGAAACTCAGTGTGCTGTGTCTGAGGGTGGTTTTTACGGATGTTCCGTTATAACTACTGAACCATGCATCCGATTGACTTGAAACTTGGTACCTACCCATGTAGAAAATACATGTACTTAATGGATAGGTCAATATTTATATGAGTGTTGGACTCCCTAGACCAGTTAGTGGGGGCGTTAATGATGAGAATCTTTGTGGGGGTGAGAAATAATAATGTTAATTATAATGCCCAGCGAAACGGACGGGTACAGCTGGTCTCTTTTAAAAATAACATTAAAAATTAAACAGTAAACAGTATTAATAAACTGTGCAAAACCGAACTCTCTGTTTTACTGAATGACATACCTACTTCACTTTGTGACACTGAAGAGAAATTGTTTTTAAAAACTAAAGAGTTTTGAACAAAGGTTTTTTCATATTCATATATTTCAATACATTTTCCTTTGCATACAATCCGTATAGGATTGTCTGGCACGTGCGTGTTCAATAATGTGCCGTGCTCCACCGTAACCTAGTAATTATATTATCAATAAAAATAATTAGCCGTCTTATCGTTTACACGATCTCTCTCGGGCAACCTCACCAGGTTTTTTTTTTCTTTCTTTTTTATGGCTTACATGAATGGACGAGCTCACAGCCCACCTGGTGTTAAGTGATTACCGGGGCACGTAGACATCTACAACGTAAATTCGTTACCCACCTTGAGATATGAGTTCCAAGGTCTCAATATAGTTACAACGGCTGCCCACCAAATCAAAACGCATTACTGCTTCACGACTGAAATAGGTAGGGTGGTGCTACCTACCCGCGCGGACTCACAAGAGGTCCTACCATCAGTAATTACGCAAACTATAAATTTGCGGGTTTGATTTTTGTGACAAGATGTTATTCCTTCACCGTGGAAGTCAATCGTGAACATTTGTTAAGTACGCGTATTTCATTAGAAAAATTGGTACCCGCCTGCAAGATTCGAACACCTGTGCATCTCGCTCGACACGAATGTAACAGACGTTTTATCTTTTGGGCCACGACGACTTGACGTATTAAAGGTACTTATGAAAGATAGCTGGTCACGAATGGCCACGTTAACCGTAAAGTTTACGGAATGATCTCATTTGTAAAACAAATTAGAATAACTTAAGATTTAACAGTTACTTTTCAAATTAATTAATTTCGAAAGATTGACGTCGCGGATCTGTAGAATAGGTATTTCTTTGAATAATTCATTCGTTAGCGATAATTATTTGAGGAAGTCGACTGCGGTGGATGCGACCACAAATCTCTGTTGATCGAATTCTAGATGATTCATTACGTCCAGCGTTAACAATGTCAATTAATAAACAATTAATAACATATTTCGTGTCGATTATTCGTTGAGTGTTGATCGTTTCTTAAAACACATAATCGATTGTTATTATCATTCGAATTAAACGAATCTATGTCAGATTTAATTACCAGTTGTAATGTACGTGAGGAGAACTGTTTAAGCTAGATTAACTTAACTGGGAAAGGGCCATATTTTATTAATAGAGTACCGTAAGGTGGCTTATGAAGCGACGTATCCACTGCCACTGAGTGTTTTTCCGTAAACATGTGCAGTAAAATTTCGGTTATTCCCATATTTGCGTAATTACTGGTGGTAGGACCTCTCGTGAGTCCGCACGGGTAGGTACCACCGCGCTGCCTATTTCTGCCGTGAATTAGTAATGCGTTGTAACTATACTGAGAGCCTAGAGCTCATATCTCAAGGTGAGAGGCGGCATTTACGTTGTAAATGTAACCAGTAACCACTTAACATCAGGTGGACTGTGAGCTCGTTAACTACTATCTCTTAGTGCCTAGCTTCGTTTTCTCCGTTTCTTGTTAATATTATTATATTGTGAAATAGTATGATTGACTCATTTAATTCTGAGTGTAAATTTCCCACTAATGTGGTTTTTAATAACAAACCACACATCAACGATCACAAACTTTCGTATTTATAACGTTTTTAAGACAAATACTAACTGACAGCATCTTCGAATTCAAAATGCGCGTGCGTTACTAATGCATCTCTTTTACCGCCAACAGTGAGGAGTGGGAGAAGATCAACATAACAGACAACGAGAATGGCACGCTGTCCTTCCACTACAAGAGGACGTACACCTTCCAGCCGGAGATGAGCAACGGGATGGACGACGATGCGGTCGTCGTGCCCAACATACCGATGCTGGTGAGTGTACTCCTCCACATTTGGACGGGGACTGGATATAATGGCATCTGGATGCGAGAGACAACCAAGCCGGTGGCTAACTCTTGGAACGTCGTGAGAAGAAGCGTATGTGGCGGCATTTGTTCATTCGGTTTAACGGTAAGCAGCGGCTTGAGTCTGCCCCAGGCATTGCTGAAGTCCATGGGCGACGGTAACCACTCAACATCAGATGGGCCGTATGCTCGTCTGCCTACAAAAGCAATAAAAAAAATCACAAATTAACTTTTAATTAGTTGTTGAGGGTACTGGTTCCAGGTGAAAATTTGGTTTGAAAGTTTGGTTTAGAAGGCGACGAGGATAGGTCCCATCTGAAGGTATGTGGTTACCGTTGGTCATGAACGTCAGCAGTGCCAGCGACACAGCCAAGCTGCTACCTGCTGCTGAGTAATATCTGAAAACCTCGTTTGGAAAAAAACGTAGTGGGTAGTAAAAAGTAGTATGGATGAACTCTACTCCGGAGTAGAGTTGTTTACCATCCATGTTTACCGTGCGATAGTAAAAACAAGATGATGTTGTCATCTCAAAATAAAAACTCTTAGAGTATTCCCCGTGGAACTAACACGGAGAAAACCGAAGTTTCTTCGTAGATCAAGAGGTTCCAAGCAAGCTGTCTCAGTAACTTATAGGGAGCGGCTCAACTCCACTCCCATCTTTAGATTGCCGATAACCAGCCACCAGCAGAACTACTGTATACTGGTCTACCTTTAAAGACACTAACAAAACCTCCCCCTGGTTACGTCCACTGGATGAGAAGAAGATCGTCGTAGTACGCAAACCTCCAAGAGTATATATCGTTGTTTTCTGCTCTACGTTATGTCCAGAGACACCGACATCAAGAAGCCAGTACAAAACTCTTAAGAGCGGCGTCAAAAAGCATTAGTTTCGGAGAAATTGCCTGTGGACGCGCTCTGTTTGGCGCGATGCGTTCTTTCGCAATTTTTACATCAAAGATACTTTACGCTCCGTCGTCTCCGTGCGCGACTCTAATACGTAATTTACACAGCTTATAAACGAATTAGACGGGATAATTATTTATCTGTTTAATTGCTTAATTATTGACACTACGTTTTTTTTCCTACCTATGCTAATAGCCTTGAGAGGCTATTTCAGCTTCGCCCTAACATGTAGGTGAGCTCACGGGGCTCAAACCGGAGCGTTGCTAACACTGGCCCTAGCATGAGCAGTGCTTCGCAGAATCTACCACCGGATCGGAAACGCGACCCACTGAGAAGATCCGGCGAGAAACTCAGTGGGCTGTGTCTATGGGTTAATTCACTCGTCGAGCCTTTTTTTGCTTAGTGCGAGTTTTTTAACTCAAAGTTGTATGGAGTTGGAACAGCTTCCCTTCGTTTGCCGCTAGGAACGCTGTTCTAACTCCATACAAATTTGAGTTAAGTTTTACGCTATCGAGAACGTAATAAACTCAAACTAAGCACACTGAAGATTAGGGCAGGTATTCGAAATGTATACAAGCACATTCAGGATGTTTCGTCTACTGTTTGTCTAAGGAATCATTTAGGAATGTTCTGAGGAATTGTTTCTGATGATACCATCATCTAGTTTTTACCATCGCACCGCCCGCCATCGGAGCTCATCCATACTACCTGGAGCCACTGCGTTCATCCACAGTCCGTTTCTAAAGATATTTTTTGCCACGTACCATTCGGGTTTAGTACGAGCTATCCTCCACGGTCTTTCTCGAGCGCTATGACATGTCCTTCTTCAAGCGAGGCTTGTGGAGAGTACTTAACGGTTGGCAGCGGCTTGGCTCTGCATTTCATATGGTCGTCTGCATACAAGGGCAATTAAAAAAAAAAGGTTTCCTCTACACATGCACGTCTACACACACTCTAGATGTTATGGTACGCGAACGTCCACAACAATGGTCCGTCGCACACGTCACTCCGGGTGAAAGTCGACCCACATACGATCGTCTCGCTTACACACCGACCGCCCGGCGCAAGAATTATAAATATGAGGACCTAAATAACGTCCGCGAACTAATATTACCCGGAACGAATCGTTTGGTTGTTTGTTATCCACAACGGGGACATGGCAAACGACCAGACTTAAAATATGTGATTTTATAAAGCCACTGCGCTGAAGCAGTAATGCGTTTCGGTTTGAAGGGTAAGGCCACCATTGTAACTATAGTAACCTTAGAACTTATATCTTTTTTTATGTTAGAGAGTTTATGGGTGGCCCGGAGGTCTTTCCAGTTTTACCAGGGTAGGTGGGCGAGCAAGGGCGCAGCCAAGAAAACTCATATCTCAAGGTGGGTGGCATTTACGTTGTAGATGTCTATGAACTCCCGTAGCCACTTAAAGCCAGGTGGTTACCAAAACCAACCCATCTAAGCAATAAATAAAAACGATGTTTATATAAAGCATTATCTTCGGTATTCCCGGGACCTAATGAATACTACATTTACAGGTAGCCCTACTTTAACACGGTTCCCCTCTAACACGAAAAATTCCCCAACGCCCTCTTATAACACGGTAATTCTACAACACGATAACGAGATTTTTGTTTAAAATTATTTCGAAAATTACTTTGTGCAATATGAACACACAATATATGGGAATAATTGAAATTTTTACTGCTTATTTTTATGTATAATAGCTAAAGAAATACTTACAGGCATAGTTGAGATGTTTCGTTTAGAAAAATTACTCTCCTCTTTGTAGTGGCTTCTAATCTCATATAACGCGGTTTCGCACAGCGCGCGTCTTTGTAGGACCGTATCTACCGTGTTATAGGAGAGTTAATTGTGCATTAGAAATTTTGCGTATATAATTATCATTTTCTTTTTTCTTTATCGCAAACGGAATGTATATTTCGTGCATTAATTAATGTCGCCGCGGCCTATAACGATAACACGCCCGGTGCGTAGTGACGAGTCTGAACTTCGGATCTCACAGCCATACACCAAAATTTTCCAGAGAGATACGTACTCATAAGCATCTTAGCTGTCAAATAATATAGATGTCAGTAAATGCCAGTTAGTCACCGCCGTTTTCCCTATTTATGTCTGTGCGAAGTGGTCATCCGTTCCAATTTGAAGGGTGGGGCAGCCATTATACAATACAATAATGATGATAACTTCGACCTGGTGTCTAAAGGTCTCACCTTACCACTGAATACCAGACGAAATCGTCTACGCTATAAACAAATCTCCTCTGAAAGCAACGATTTTCCGAGGGTTTCGATAACTCAATACCGGATGGAGTAAGACTAAAAATTTGGAAAAGTTCACTTTTTTCTTTTTTCCTACCTGTGCTAAGTTAGGATAAGATAGGTTAGGATAGCCTTGAGAAGCTATATCAGCGTTACCCTGGCATGTAGGTGAGCTCACGGGGCTCAAGCCGGAGTGTTGCTAACACTGGCCCTAGCAAGAGCAGTGCTTCGCGGAATCTACCACCAGATCGGAAACGCGACCCACTGAGAAGATCCGGCGAGAAGCTCAGTGGGCACTTCACATTAAAAAGCATTAAAAAACTTGGCTTTGATGGTCACACTTTGAATGACATTTCATGTCTGTACTTCTGACCATTGAGGAATTAAGACAGATAGGGTCCTGTTCCAGTTCAAAAGCAGCAGCCAACGACTATAATAGTATACTGCGTACGCAAAATCGCGTATCTGCGCCATTGATCCTTAACAAGTTCCTTCATTTGGACCCAAATAAGATTCGTCAATCAAACGGTGCGGCCGTAAGAGACAGTACATAACCAAGCGACCTTCGGACTCGTCGTGTCGATCATAGGTGCGCACTGACGACTGGCACCGCGACCCGTAATTTCACACGCAGACGGACAGCAATCGGACGCCCATTCGAAACGGTGATCAGGCGTGGTGGTGACTGCAAAGTGAAATCACATTACCTTACGCATTTACCCGTTTACGAGACACGTGCTATTAAAAGGAAATCATAATCATAGAAGTTGTTTTGTAAGCGTATTCACGTGCAAAGTCATTTTTTATCACTTCAGAAGGCTTAGGAATGAATTCCCCTCCGCGGCCTTTCCCAAGCGCTACAACATGCTCTTCTTCAAATGAGGATTAGCGGAGAGCCCTACTAAGGCCCTCCCTGGCATTGTTAACGTCCATCAACGACAATAACCACCCTCCATCGGCTATACTCGTCTGCTTCCGAAGACAATAGAAATGCTGTGAGAATTAATCACGATGATCCAAACCATCTTTACGGAGCTCGACTTTCCTACCTTTCAAGACAGTTTCATTTCCTTTCTTCCACCTTTGTAGTTGACAGTCTCCCAATGTGTCTCCTAACCCTAAGTTCTTAAGTATTGAGCGGTGGTCAACTTGGACATCCAATATTAAGCGGACCCTTTTACGCGCCCAGAATAACTATAATCTGGTCTGAGCTGTAGAATGCCAGCTCGATTATCGATCGGAGAGATTAATGAGTGTTATTTAAGCTATTTAGCATTTACAATCTTCATGTCTCCGAAGCCCAAAACACCTGGTAACATGGAATAGTTGTGGACTTAGACAAGTTCAATGTATTGAGGTGTGAATATGTAAAACAAATTGCCGAATCGGTTCCTTGACAAGCCAGCCGCAGTCCGAGTTAGCCTCGGACTAACGGTGAATAAAACTGGATTTCAATAATTCAAGCCGCTAATTTCTGTTCTTGGATATAATCTTTACGTAAAGAAAAACTTTTATTTAGTTAAGATAAGATTTTTCTTAGACGGAATCCCTCAGATGTCTGTCATTCAGTGAAAAGAGAGTTTTGTACAGTTTATTAATACTGTTTAAAATATTAATTTTAAAAGAGATGAAGGCTTTAATTGTTGCTTTCTTAATAGATCACAGAAAAAGCAATTTAGTATTTTATTGTTTATTCATTCTGATGTATATTGTGTCGGCTGAAGTTAGCTTAACATGCATGTGTAGTAAGGTTTCAATGTATCGAGCCAGTATGAAGTAAGCCAGTCGCACATTAAATCGTCAACCAATACAGTCGAATTGTATAATATTGTTACGCCAGTAAGAGTAACGCCATTTATCGCTGAATAGTCGAACGAATATCGAAGGATCTAGTACCACCTAGAACGCTCGAGAAGTACAACGCCATCTATGGTGGTGGGAGGGTGGTAGGACATCTTGTGAGTTCGCACTGATAGGTATCACCACCCCGCCTATTACTGCCGTGAAGCAGTAATGCGTTCCAGTTTGAAGGCCCGGGCAGCCGTTGTAACTATACTTGAGACCTTAGAACTTATTTCACAAGGTGGGAGGCGCATTTACGTTGTAGATGTCTATGGGCTCCAGTAACCACTTAACACCAGGTGGGCCGTGAGCTCGTCCACCCATCTAAGCAATAAAAAAACCTATCCATATGTAGTTTTTTGCTAAGAAACACAGTCTATTTATAGTCTCGCGTGTGTGCGTTCGTAGCTCGGTCGTTGAACCGATAGCGAATCCAGACCGGATAAGCTAAAACCCATCTTAAATCGTCACAAGCAAAGCGGTTTATCGTATACCCACACAGTTTTACATAATACGTTTTGTGAATGCGTAATGCTTAAGAAATAACTGCATATGCTCACGCTTCTCGTACGAGTTCACGGCTCGATCGTTTTTAAGTTGTCATCATAGTCGATACCAATTTTATTGTATCCCAAACAAAACATATATAGCGGTTTTGTACCAGAAATAAGCCGTGCCGTGAAGCAATAATGCGGTTTGAAGGGTGGGGCAGCCGTTGTAACTATACTGAGACCTTAGAACTCATATCTCATAGTGGGTGGCGCATTTACATTGTAGATGTCTAATCTCCGGTAACCATTTAACACCAGGTGGGCTTTGAGTTCGTTCATTATCTATGCAATTAAAATAAAAAGTAAAATGTGCAGCGGACAATAGTGGCGTACAATGTGCGGCCACGCGTGAGCCGGTCGCTCGGGTCGGAGCCGCTAATGAAGGAAATTGTTTTAGCAAACTGACCAGCCTTAACGTGTCGGCTCCGGGCGTGGGCGGCACGCCGCAACGGACACTGAACTGACGGCATAAATTATAATAACATACAGTTATATGTACTAGTTCTTTTATTGCTTAGATGGGTGGACGAACTCACGCCGACCTGGTGTTAAATGGTTATCGAAGCCCATAGACAGTTCGACACCAGAATCCTCTCTTTGTGGCCGCCGGGAACTACAGAGTATTAAGCGGTAGGCAGCGGCTTGGCTCTGTCCCTGGCATTGCTGAAGTCCATGGGCGACGGTAACCACTCACTATCAGGTCGGCCGTATGCCCGTCTGCCTACAAAGGCAATAAAAAAAAACAGCCGATCCTGCGGACCAAATGGTAAACAGTCGACGTCGCCCAAAACACGTCATTTCAGATCCTCCCGATCCACTAATGGTGCTTTTAGGTGTCTCAAGCACCGGTCACCGTGCTCGCCGAACCCGTCACTCGCGACGAAAGCGCTCGGCGAGTAAATTAACCCTCCGACACAGCCCACTGAGTTTCTCGCCGGATCTTCTCAGTGGGTCGCGTTTCCGATCCGGTGGTAGATTCTGCAAAGCACGTGTTAGCTACGTCGTTCGTGTTAGCTACGTCGTCAGGTTCGAGCCCCGTGAGCTCACCTACTAACTCGGTGAATCTAGAATAGCCCCTCGAGGTTACTAGAATAGGTAGGAAAATAATAATTGACATCTACAACGTAAATGCCACCCACCTTGAGATATGAGTTCTAAGGTTTCAGTATAGTTACAACAGCTGCCCCGACCTTCAAACCGAAACGCACTGCTTCACGGCAGAAATAGGCAGAGTGGTGGTACCCACCCGTGCGGACTCACACACGTCTTACCACTCGTAAAAAAACCAGTGTGGATACCGTAACAGAAGCGCGTCAGAGATTGTTAAGAATTTTCCATATCTTTGATGCAACAGTCGATTACATTTTGCAATTCAAAATGGGAGCAATTGAAACATGATTCAATGAAAAAATTATAAAATCCTTATTAACACAATTTCACAATAGCTGATAAAACTCTAAAGTACGTACACGATGAAGTAATAACATCGTGTAATGAAAAATCAGACCCGCATTCAGATATAATCTCCTTAATAACTATAACTAGAGGTCCCGCAGTAGTCGAAATTAGACTATAATTAATAGGAATTGTAAGTTTGTACACTATTATGATTGTATTTTATACTTCTATAATCACATATTTCGCCAAGGCTACACTATAAAAAATATTAACAAAGACAAACAATATTTAATCTATTGTCAATTTGACCACAGACGTCAAGAACAAAGGTTTGACAATAAATAGTATGCATGCGTGTGTGCGTCAAATACATGGTATGTAGTGTGTGTAATGTTTTCTTTATTGATTTAATGTATGTTTTCTGCATTATTTAAAAAAAATATTAGCATTGTGCACTTCTTCTCTATATTCTCTATAAGCGTGGAAAATTTCATACTCCGCCGTCCGAGCAATTTTCGTAAAAAGGGATACAAAGTTTTTGCTTCACGTATTAATATATAGATAATATTTTAGTCACTAGACAGTCAAAAATGTATATCTAATATAACACATAAATTTGCAGCGGATAGCTAGCATAGAATAGAAGACATAACGTGACTGATGCGTTAAGCTCACTAAAGACATTTTCAAAGTATGTTTGCATATATACAAGTTCCGAACAATAACATTTGGACTTGATTCGCGAAGCAGTTGCCCTTGAGTTGTTAGGTCTTCTGAGCGCTGAGGTAGCTGTTAACAAATCCCATCCCTCCTACCTGAGCTTATGCTCGTCCACCTGTACTGGTAACACTAGAAAGGGCCACAATATTTCGGCTGCCGGTCTACCAAATATCACCCGTTCGGTGGAAGATTTCCCCTTTGTCGTTACATTTATTTATTTATCGCTTAGATGGGTGGACGAGCTCACAGCCCACCTGGTGTTAAGTGATTACTGGAGCCCATAGACATGTACGACGTAAATGCGCCACCCTCTTTGAGATATAAGTTCCTTACTCAAGTATACTTACAACGGCTGCCCCACCCTTCAAACCGAAACGCGTTACTGCTTCACGGCAGAAATAGGCAGAGTGGTGGTACCTACCCACGCGGACTCACAAGAGACTTTACCACCAGTAAACATCCCAAACCGGTGCCCTACGTTGGACCAACAGCCTTCGCACTGCATTGTCAGCGCGTCAAGAACTTCAACCACCACAGACCCCGCAGTCTCGCAGTTAACAAGTGATCAACTTCAGCTTCATCGCAGCCGAATCACTGCGGTTCTCGGTCCTTCTTCTTCTTCTCCATCGCTCCCTCATTGCTGAGGATCGTGACTCCGTTTTAGCTTGTCGACTGTCAGCCTCCATCGGTTCCGGTCAGTCCTATATAATACCTAATTAATTCTGATCAAAGTTGCTTTGGTAACCAGTCTGACGTCACGTTCGCGCGAGACCTTCAGCGGCCGGGTCGTGTCTAATCGAGGAAGAACATGTTGCTAACCTTTCCAAATTGCCCAATTCACATCATTAATTTGTAATAAGTGCGCAATATAAAAAATGTTAATTCGTTTGTGGTGCGGCCTTGTCGCAACCTCGCTTGCTTGTCAAATTCCGCTTAGTTCTGGCCCTTGTGAGAAGGACTGTGTTTTTTTTCCCTACCTAAGCTGGTAGCCTTGAGAGGCTATTCCAGCGTAACCTTAACTAGTAGGTGAGCTCACGGGGCTCAAACCTGACGACGTTGCTAACACAAACCCTAGCAAGAGCCGTGCTTCGCAGAATCTACCACCGGATCGGAAACGCGACCCACTGAGAAGATCCGGCGAGAAACTCAGTGGGCTGTGTCTGAGGGTTAATTTACTCGTCGAGCCCCTCGTCGCAAGCGACGGGTTCGACGAGAACGGTGACTAGTGCTTGAAGTACCTAAAAGCACCGTTAGTGGATCGGGAGGATCCGAAATGACGTAAGGACTGTGTGGCTGTGTGGTGTGGACATGGAAATGTTGTAAACGCGCTTGAGAGGATCACTAGAGAATCGACAACTACGTTCTCAGAGTATAATTCAGGGTATTCAGTCCCGTCTGGGCGTAATTCAAATAGCTCTTAAGGCTACCAGCGAATGTTTAGGGAAAAAAGACATTAGGATCGTCAACTGCTGTTTTCTGGCGGTAGGATGCAGCGAATGGGTAGGGAAAGATAGGCATTAGGATCGTCAACTCTCGTTTTTTGGTGCTAGTACTAATAGGTCTATACCACAACTGCCGCAATCACGCGTTCTGGCTTAAATGGTAGGAAATCACACAACGCAGCTGAAATTTAGTTTTCTTTGTGATGTCAATAGTCTTTAGTAAACATTCAACACCGGCTCAGCTTTGAGGTCGCTTATTTACTAGTAGAGACCTCAAAGCCCCCTAATGCAGCATCCGATTTGTCACGTTTATGGACTGATCAAGTTGAAGCCTTTGTGAAGTTCGTATTGTCGCCGATTGTGGCGCGTTTTAGACACAATTAAAACTCTATACTTTTACAGCTTAATTTCGGGTGGTGGTACCTACCCGTGCGGACTCACAAGACGTTCTATCACCAGTACTTAATTACGCAAATTATAATTTTCTAGGTTTGATTTCTATTACACGGTGTTATTCCTTCACCGTGGAAGTCATTCGTGAACTATTTGTTAAGTACGTATTTCATTACAAAAATTAGTACCCGCCTGCGGGATTCAATGTTCGGTGGATCGCTACTTATGAATGCACCGAACGTCTTATCATTTAGGTCACGACGACTTCTGAACTCAAATAAGCACATACATAGCTCTTGATACTGCTTCGCTTTGAATGTGACTGTATAATATTTGGTTTCGTTTGTTCCCAGAGCGCGACATCTCAATCGAAGCACGCCGCTAGGTTCCTGCGTCTCGCCATGGCTTCCATCATGGACATATTGAAGATCAAGCCTTTTGTCGAGGTGTCCGTCGGTCAGCTGCTCTGGGGCTATGAAGATCCGCTCCTGAAGTTGGCCAAGGACGTCGTGCCCAAGGAGCAGAAGTTGCCTTACGAGGAATTCGGACTTTTTTATGGCGTAAGTACTCTTTCTTTACTCTGGTATAGGATGGAGACGATCGGAAGCAGAATTAGATATTACATGTACCTTTAATATGTCTATAATTCAATGAATACTTTAAAAGATGTTCGCAAACATATCAGGTCATTTCATTTATAGACATTATTGATGGATTGACGTTCAAACTTCGCTAACACAGGATACGGTTTAGATTCACAACAGAAATATATTATCCGGAATCCGAACCTGCGTGGCGTGTTTATCATTGTTTTTTTTATTGCCTTTGTATGCAGACGAGCATACGGCCTCACATGTTGGTGAGTGGCTACCGTCGCCCATGGACGTCAGCAATGCCAGGGGCAGAGCCAATCCGCTGCCTGCTGTTTAAAAATGTTGATTATAAATGATGGTTCTGTTTAAAACGAGCACAGAAGAACGGCACCTCTCCGGACGTGGTGACGATGTTCACTGGTGCTACGGACATGACCCGCTACGGCATCGTGGACCGCTACAACATGAGGGACCGGCTGCCCCACTGGACCACGGACCAGTGCAACAGCGTCGCCGGCTCCGACGGGTCCATCTTCCCGCCGCACATCACCGCGAACGACACGCTCCGGGTCTACGACAAGGACCTCTGCCGATTGCTTCCGCTGAGGTACGTTTATGTGAGACTTCTCCCCTCTTTTTAATACGCTTTTATTAGCTTCAGACGTATGTATGTTAGTATGTAACGGAATCTTTGATGAATCGAAGATGATCTTGACCGCCTTCAAAACGTCGGATTAACTCTAAATTTGGTATACTTATTAAGGACCGATGAAAAATCAATATTAAAAAAAAATGAAAAAAAATATTGAAAAAATTGAAATTCAACTAAAAAATTGAAAATAAATTTAGATAAATTTGAATTAAAAATAGTGTAAGAAAAAATTATTTTATATAAAAAAGCGTGGGGTGCATGTAAGTAGTAAGTGGTGCAAGTAGAAGGGTTGTTTTGATAATATCCTGAAAAGCACCCCACGCTTTTTTACAATAAAATCATTTTTTCTTACGCGAGTTTTAATTCAAATTTATTTAAAAAATATATATTTTTAGTTGGATTTTCTATAAAAGTGTATTTTGTTAGTTTTTTTAAACTATTATTAATTTGTAGTGAAACTTCTTTAGGCGCGTTGAGAGGAAAATTTAACTCGCGACAGATCCGTTACGGCTAGAGAGAAAAGATACAATTTAGGACGTGCGAGAGTGAGAAAATAGACAGAGCGTCTCGCGAACCATCGACCGTGGAGAGGGAAAGGACAAAGCGAGCTAGGTCGTTTCTCTTATACACAGCATTCGCTATTACAAGAGAAATTTGACTTAAGGATGAAAAATAAAAAATACCACTATACTACACACCGCGAAAGAAGTTTCACTTCTTTAACGTGCACCAAGTTGCAAGCGCATAATTTTTTTTATGATTGAGGGATCACTGGGAGCCCGGAGGCCTTTCCAGTTTCACCAGGACAGGTGGGCGAGCAAGGGCTCAGCCAGAAGGGATGAAAACTTTTCCACCCACCCATGTGTCGTGTTAACAATCGAAGCTTTTTAGGTTAATTTCTAATATTTCGATGTATTGTACTGTTAATTTTCGCTCAATACTCGTGCGGACAGATGCGATTGTGGCCTTCAAACCTAGTTATTTACTAATAGTTCTTAAGGAATACGTACAAAGTATAATTGAGCGTAAAACACCATTATTGGCAATAATGAATCATGATTTATAGCTTAGTTTATTCTACATTGATACCCATTTGTTAAATTAGTAACATGAAACCGTTATTCTACCATATTTGATATTTAGTAGACACTGTTTTGATGGGAAAAAATGTTGTGTTTAATTTATTGCTTAAAAACACAAATTACCGTTAAAATACTCAAATATTAATAAGCTAAAAAATTTTAAGTAAATTCTGTTACAATTAACATTATTAATACTTTGAATAATTATCGTAATTGGAAATGCAAATCATTTTGTTGGCGCCGTCTTTTCATCCGCCTGGATAATGATAATGTTTGTTTATATCAGTTTAAAGTAGGTAATTTATGTAAAATAATTTACTCGGGAGTCATGTGAAACTGACTAAAATATTTATTCTGAATATTCAAGCTACATTTCATGAATTGTTTCGCGTTAAATTCATTTGTTTATATAAAAGAAGTTGTAGTTGCTAGAACCATTACAAAAATGCTAATTGTGTAAAAATTAAGATAGCGCTTTTTGTAGTATTCACGCAATATTAACGTTTCATAGAATTGTGTTGTATTTTCGTTGTAATGACTTTTACGTGTGAAAATCCTCTAGTATCGCCAAAATAAATACATATATATATAGTCGTCTTGGCCTAAAGGATAAGACCTCCGGTGCATTCGTGTCGAGCGAGATACATCGGTGTTCGAATCCCGCAGGCGGGTACCAATTTTTTTAATGAAATACGCGTACTTAACAAATGTTCACGATTGACTTCCAAGGTGAAGGAATAACATCGTGTAATAAAAACCAAACCCGCAAAATTATAATTTGCGTAATCACTGGTGGTAGGACCTCTTGTGAGTCCGCACGGGTAGGTACCACCACCCCGTCTATTTCCGCCGTGAAGCAGTAATGCGTTTCGGTTAGAAGGCTGGGCTAGCCGTTGTAGATGTCTATGGACTCTGGTAAACACTTAACACCAGCTGGACCGTGAGGTCATTCACCCATCTAAGAAATAAATATATACCATTGAATTCAGACATTGACCAGCGCTAATCACTGACATGAGATGCATCACGACGCAGCTTATTAAAATGTTGTGGAACTTATAATTTCCGTGGTGTAACATAACGTTTCGAGTACCTACGTATGTTGAATTTGCTTTGTAGTTCATATTGCGCAATCGTTCGCGACGGTGTGAACAATCGTTATTACTAAAAGAAAATCTTTTGATTGTTTGCGCAGCGTCCGTATGTTACACCGTGTTGTAAATCATAATGAACGAACATAAATTTTATTTTGAAGTTCGGAAGTATTTCGGATTCACGGAACGTTCGCGATTCGATCTGGTATTAAACATAAAAAAAATTACTACTTCTAACATTGTATGTGGTAGTCTGTGGTCCTTAATAATACGGACATCAAAATTACATTTACAATTAAATCCCGCATTTATTATTGTCATTGCTTACGACGTATCGAATATTTAACTAAAAAATAAATTAAAAAAAACTCGCGAAAATCGAAGAAAACACTGTGACAATTCTGTGCTTTCAACGAGACAGTAAATATCACAGAACACAAGATATTTGACAGATGCCTGAATCTCGCTTACGACATTATCAAGATAAGCTTGCATATATACAAGTTCCGAACAACAACATTCGGACCGTCGGTCTACCGAGCAACATCACCCGCTCGGTGGAAGATCTTCCCTTTGTCGTATACCTACAAACTGTTGACTCCGTCGTGATTTGAACACGCAACGCTAAAGTAAACGCAAAATTATGAGTAGCTATGAGTAGCTATGAGTAGTTATTAGTAGTAGTAATATATTATGAGTATAGAAATTCTACTGAAGTACAAATTAACACACCTTTTCTCACAAGTCGAGTGTTTTCGATATGCGCTTCCCCCATTTGCTATTCGACGATAGATGGCGTTGCTCTTACCGGCGTAACAATATATTGCGAGTCTCTTTTGAAAATTGCTTACATCATTTCGGATCTTCCCGATTTATTGTCGGTCCTTTTGGGCGATCTAAGCACCGGTCCAAGCCTCGTCGAAGTCATTGATTATGACGAGCGAACTAACTAACCCATAGACAGAGCTCACTGAGTTTCTCGCCGGAACTTCTCAGTGGTTCGCGATTGTAGATTTAGCGAAGCACTGCTACACATTTAGTAAAGCTATACCATAGGCCCACAATGAGAAGATAGGCAAAAAAAGGTCATTTTTTGGTCCATTATTTTGTTTTCATTGGGAAAGGATTCGTTATCGGTGGAAGTCCAACATTAGGCTTCATAGTACTACATAAAACAACAATTATTTTAATGGTTCGCTGCGATTTTTATTCGAACTTGCCCCTTAAATAGGATTACTTTACGGTGTGAATGTAAATCGTGTGGATAACTCAAATGACTAAGTGTCTTTATTGTTTCGCTTGGCAATTGTTTGTTCACACGTTCACTTTTCAATTCGCCATCTATCTTGGCGCTAATGCCGATCAGAATTTTTCTAATGGCAAGGGGTCTGATGAGCCAGCATGGGCCCATGATCTGTTTAAGCTAGATTAACTTATAAGGAGCTGGGAAAGGGTCATATTTTATTTATAGAGTGCCGTAAAGTGGCTTATGAAGCGACGTATCCACTGCCATTGAGTGTTTTTCCGTAAACGTGTAAATTTCGGTTATTCCCATATTTGCGTAATTAATGGCGGTAGGACCTCTTGTGAGTCCGCACTGGTAGATGCCACCACCCTGCCTATTTCTGCCTTGAAGCAGTAATGCGTTTCGGTTGGAAGGATCGGACAGCCGTCGTACTGTAAAACTGAGGCTTATGTCTCGAGGTACCTTGTTCACATTCTAAGCAATGACACAATTAAAGCTAGTGGCGCCAGAAAACTGAATTTATTTTTACCAGTCTTATAGTTGGGACCGGTGACCAGCGGTGAAGGAACTTACACCTCAATATAAGAACGATTATTCAATTCCAGGTATCTCGAAACGGTGGAATCTTCAGCCGGAGTCGAAGGCTATAGGTTCACTCCCCCTGAGGATGTCTTCGCTAACGACGAGCACAATAAGTGCTTCTGTCCTGCCGGTCCCCCCTGCGCCCCCGACGGACTCTTCAACGTCTCCCTCTGCCAATACGGTGAGCAGATTCTTTCAGCTTTGTGCTGATGACGAGCTCTACAAACAGTCCTACGCAACTATAGGCGACTCCTTTCAGATTCTCCCATAATGCTATCGTTCCCTCACTTCTACTTGGCGGACCCGAGCCTGCGGGAGGCAGTCGAGGGCATCTCACCACCAGTACCAGAGAAGCACAGACTGTACATCGACGTGCAGCCCGTAAGCTTGAATTTGGTTTTTGTAAAAGCTTCATTAATGTAATTCATAATTGAGGCAGTCAGTGCAAAAGTGTCCTAAGCTTATCATAGTTACTATGGAAATAATGAGGTTGTAATTTACTTTTACACTGCTTCATAGGCATAAACAATACTCGCAAAAACAATGTTTACAAATCCATCTGTTCCCTATGGGTGAGACTCGGATAGGCCGGTTTTGCATCAAAATTTATTATGTTTTAAATAAATTGCAATTATATGAGCGCGAATATGAAAAATTGTGGGTTAGGCCACTTTTGCACTGACGGTCTCAATTTAGCGTAATGCAAACTGTTATGGGTTCAAACGGGTCGGTCGATTGGTCCGCCAATTTATACCGCAACGCGAATCCAAATGGTTTTATAGCAAATGGTTTTTTTTATTGCTTAGTTGGGTGGACGACCTCACAGCCCACCTGGTATTAAGTGGTTACTGGAGCCCATAGAGATCTACAACGTAAATGCGCCACCCATCTTGAGGTATAAGTTTTAGGTCTCAGTATAGTTACAACGGCTGCCCCGCCCTTCAAACCGAAACGCATTACTGCTTCATGGCAGAAATAGGCAGGGTGGTGGTACCTAGCCGTGCGAACTCATAAGACGTCCTACCACCAGTAAGAGTCCAGTGTGTGCTGCGTTATTCACACGACGTGCTTGCTAAGCACGAGGTCTAGATAGCATCTAACCTGTCAAAGTTACGCTTACGTGGGCCAGACTGGTCAAGATCCGAGGGATTCTCATTCGGAGGAATACCACTGTAAGCGCACTCGCGAAATTTGAGCTTCTGATAACTTCTCCCAGAATGTCCACTGTGCACTACCACATCCTAAATATATTGCATTGATATGTACCATAATCTGTTCTCGGAAAGAAAGACAGACGCTGAATCCTAATATGTCTTAACCAGAAACTAGTCTCCTATTATCATACGTGTTCTGTTTCCAGGAGATGGGTATAGCAATGCGCGCTCGAGCTAGGATCCAGATTAACCTGGCCGTCTCCCAGGTCTTGGACATCAAGCAGGTGGCCAACTTCCCAGATATCGTCTTCCCCATATTGTGGTTCGAAGAGGTACGATTTGACGTCAATAAGGATCTGTGATTCGGTAGAGCATGATTTAAGGCGGCGCTGGTAGATTTTTTATTAACGCCGAAATTGATGAACACAGAATCTACCTGGTCATCGAAACCTATAGATATCACAAAGGTAAAAATGCCCAGAGCCGCTGTCCTACCCTTCAAATCAGAAATGGTGATGCTCTGAGGAATTGTTTGAGCTGATCCCATCATCTCGTTTTTACCCTGGCACCGCCCGCCACCGGAGTAGAGTTCATCCATACTACCTGGTGCCACTGCGGTCATCCACAGTGCGTTTCCAGAGACCTTTTTTGCCACGTCCCATCCGGCTATGGAATGAACTCCTCTCCACGGTGTTTCCCGAGCGCTATGACATGTCCTTCTTCAAACGAGGCTTGTGGAGAGTATTATCTAAATCTAATTGCTTCAGGTTTCTATAATCCTTTCTATATATGTTTTGTACAATTCAAACAGACCTCAAGTCTCAAGACGCGTGACGACATTCACATCTAATCTCTATGTTTATAAATGAACATCGTTTCTGCAAAGATATACGAACTGGTTGGCGTTGTTGTTAGATCTGAAAGCGTTCCGGCGCCGCACCGCCAGGATTTCAACGTACCGGCGGGCACATGACCGTTCTGACCGCTCTTGTGCCCGCCGGTACGTTCTGAATGTCGCTGCTTGTGTCGGGTGTCGCAGTGGGTGAGGTCGCGCGTTGTCGTGTCGCAGGGTATAGACGAGCTGCCGGAGCGGGTGTCGTCGCTGCTGCGGCTGGCGACGCGCGTGCCGGGCGTGGCGCGGGCGGCGCTGGCGGGCGGGCTGTGCGCGCTGGGCGCCGCGCTCGTGCTGCTCGCCGTCACCTGCCTCATCAGGTACGCACACCGCCCCAACATTACATAGAAAGCTAATAAAGAATATATGTGCAATAAAGCTTACTATAAAGTCAATGATTATCTAGAAGATTGCACAAAGTGGGAATGAGTTGCTCGCTCCGGGAATTTGAGACCACCTTGAGATATAAGTTCTAAGGTCTCAGTATAGTTACAACGGCTGTCCCACTCTTCAAACCGAAAAGCATTACAGCTTCACAGCAGAAATAGGTAGGGTGGTGGTACCTACCCGCGCGGACTCACAAGAGGTCCTACCACCAGTAATTACGCAAATTATAATTTGCGGATTTGGTTTTTATTAGACGATGTTATTCCTTCACTGCGGAAGTCAATCGTGCACATTTGTTGAGTACCTACGTGTATTTCATTAGAAAAATTGGTACCCGCCTAAGATTCGAACACCGGTGCATCGCTACACACAAATGCACCGGACGTCTTATCCGTTAGGCCACGACGACTTAAATTTAGATTTATTTCGTTAAATGTTCAGTAATTTAGCCGTGTTGTTTTTGATTTTCACAGATCGTCTCACAGACAAAGCACTCTCAGGCTGGAGGCTCACGTTGTCGCGAAGCCGCCTCCACCCAAAACACCGAGCAAAGAAAGCGCCTACGAACTGAACAGCCGGAGATAATATAGATAAACAAAATGTTATTAACATATTATATAGATAATATAGATAAGGATTTTCTTTTCAAACTCACAAGAAACAAATCGGAAAATTCTGTTCTTCAAGGATTATTATATAAAGGAGGGTAGTCTTTAAATGTTCGAATTCAATTTTTTTTACCAAAAAATTAAAAAAAAGCGTTAAAGTTGTCTACTACCAAATTTAATTTGTCATCAACAAGATTTCCAGCTTAAGTTCGTTTAACCAGGGAATATTTTATTATTCAAGGACATTTTGTAAAATTTCACAGGTAAAATTTTATTTTCATATATCTACCTGGTATTAGCAGTTCCAGAGAATTTAGTTAAACAGCACATAGTAAGGATTAATAAATAATAAATGGGAATTGGTGCGTCCCTAGTTTTTTGATTTCCTCTTCGAATATTTATTTCGATCCTCTGTAAAATGAATACAACTTGTGCAGAGAAAAAAGCCCGTTGGGCTAAATTTAAATAAATAGTGAGTAGCGGAATAGAATTTGAAACTTTTCCATCAGCGATAGGTTTTCATTAAATTACGGTAACGGGGTCTGCCATTACGACGAATCGATTTTTAAGGGCACAAAAAGTATCGAATACTATTTTATGATTATTTTTAGTCGATTTTTTACCGATAGTTACTAGTCTTCACTACGCGGTCCGTCCATAAAGATGTTTATAGGTTTTTATTTTTATATTACGATGTAATTTTTCAAAGTTTTTATTGGTTGCGTTATTACTTTACATGTATAGTAATGGGAATTACAAGTATTTTTACAATTGATTACAAAAATAATGGGCGATTATTTGAAAAGGTTTGAACTTAAAGTAAAGATGACGAGGGCGATGAGTTGACTAAGTTTTTGCGTCTATAATTTAAACAAAGTGATTGGGTCAGTTTTATAGTTTGTGTGACAGATTGAAAGCTCACAGAAAAATATTTTGAGGCCTTCTTTTTTTTTTATATGTTTGTCACTTTCAATTCAGTTGTTTAATTTTTAAATCAAATTTCCATTATTCCCGTTAATGTACAATGTAATAAGAACTTTGAATACTATGACTGATAAATAAAATCTGTCGATAATTTTTAAAGATATAAAAATGTCAAAGAAAACTGTCAATATTGTCTGTTTCTTAAAATCCTGAAGTATATTTTTTGAGGATTCTACTTTAAATATAGGCAATCATAGCATACCCTTAACTTTACGGGATTGCGCGAGATACATTTTATTTAGGTAGGTAAATCAATACATTCCCATAACTTCTTAATCCCACTTAAATAGGGCGGGTTTTTATTTAATTTAAAGTATTTTCAGGGTTAAAATGCCGCATATTAATACATTTTTTAAATGCATATGTGTTCGAAATGCGATATTTCATTGATTTCATTAGAAGCACGAGTCAAATTTGACTTAATTCCTTTCGTGTAGCACAGATCAGGATCACGAGGTGACAGGACGATTTTGTATTCTTCAGTGCTGCCAATTTATTGTTTGTTCAACTACAGATGTATTAATAATTATTATAACGATTATTAAGCTTTTAACATTTGAGAGAATGCACAATAACAATTTGTTATCCCATTGCTTCATGCTTAAAATGAAGTACCTATTAAATTACTTAATTTTCAAAAACTCGATAGATTCCCGCCATTTATTTATCAAGATTATTATAATTACCATGCGCTAAAAGATCGGGTATTCAATAGCCGTAAACGAATTAAAAAAATAGTGAAATATTAGTGCTCTATTAATAGCCACCTTAAATTGAAATATTTTGCGAATTGTCGTACCCGACTGCTGAAGGATGGGTGATTTTATTGTCATATGTACTGAAATAATAATATAATATAACTAAAAACTAAAAACAGATTCACAAAATCTTGTAATTTTAACAATAAAATTTACGATTTAATGATGCTCTGAATTTTTAAACAAAAATACTTTTTTTTCATCTAGATTCACATAATTTTTTTAGAATTTATACCTTTTTTTAAACTATTTGCTAGATAATATATTCTCTATGCATGATATTTAAAAGCATAGATTTTTACCTAAGGGAATTTAATAAAAAATATATTTTTGCAAAATATTGTATGTTTTTTCACAAATACGTATATGTTTAAAGATTGTTTTGGTGGTAGGGCATTCAATTCTTAAAAAAAGGGTTGACAATTCCGTCCTTTCATATCACAACGTGTAGGTACGTCGGTCACAATGTTATATTTTTTTTACATATATGAGAATTAAGAATTTATATAATGAATTTTGCTCAAAAAATACTTGTATGATTGCTGAATGACAGGTTTAATATATACAAATATATATATTTAGTAATGGCCTTATACATAATTAGTTGGAGTCCGATAACTCATTATGTACAAGACCGTCTTAATGGCCGCACAGCGCCGCGGCGTAGGTAAAGTTATGTTTTAATATGGCAACTGGAATTTTTGTAGGAAAACACATGGACGTTTCGAAGGAAGCATATTAATGATTTCGCTGGAATTTGTCACGCATTTAAAATTTTCTGTTAGTCCTTATATTGCATTCTTTAACATAACATCCTGTATACGTTAGGACACGTTTCGCGAACCTTCCGGCGTTGGTGTGTAATGTGCACACTCCGGTTTCAAATTTGTTTTGATTTATCGGAATTATTAGACGCTAAACATTTTGTTCGCGCCTTTTTTATTACATTTGACGTCCATGTTGTTTTCTGGTGATGTCGTAACGTAAAATTGAACTAGGGTTACTTTATAATGTAAAATATTAATAATACAATATGACTTGTAAATAAAGGTGTATGTTATAGTTGAATGTTGTTTTTTTACGTATGACCTAACGAATGCGGTGACAGATTCCCTCTCCCGTCATTTTCTGACTTGAGGGATGGAAAAGTTGTAGAATCGTCGTGGCCTAAAGGATAAGACTTCCGGTGCATTTGTATGTAGCGATGCAACGGTGTTCGAATCCCGCAGGCGGGTATCAATTTTTCTAATGAAATACGTACTTATCAAATGTTCACGATTGACTTCTACGGTGAAGAAAAAATGTCGTCTAATAAAAATCAAACCCTATGGGCTCCAGTAACCACTTAACACCAGGTGGACCGTGAGCTCGTCCACACATCTAAGCTATAAAAAAATAAAAAAAAGTTAACGGCCAAAGCAAAATACACCACGTCCTTACGGATTCACCTGAGAAACTGACACTGTTAGACGCTTACAGCTCTAAAGTTGGGAGTAGGCGCAAAACCTCTGGTAACCGTACCTATGGAACTCTACGAGATACTTAACTTATAACATTAGCCCGCTGACGGTGAGTTTCTCGCCGAACCTTCTCAGCGAGTCGAGATTTCGATCCGGTAATAGATGCATTAGTAAAGCAACTGCCCTTGAGATATTAGGTCTCATTCGGAGTACGTATTTTCCAAAGTTACCAATTTCGGGTCTGGTATCACTATATCACGTCAGTTAGGAATATTAAAGTGCCTTATTCACCATCCATCTTGCTGTACGTCCCGCCAAGGCCATGCACGATGCACGATGCATTTAGCGCTTTATTCACGATCCATCACGGCTGTACGTCAGCTCAAGGCCGCAATTAATAATAATTATCGACGTACGTCAAGCCTATTCATGATCCTTTTGCATCGTGCATCGTGCATGGCCTTGGCGGGACGTACAGCAAGATGGATGGTGAATAAGGCACTTAAAGCTAAAATTTCAGTTCTTAAGCGCCTTATTCACGATCCATCTTGCTGTACGTCCCGCCAAGGCCATGCACGATGCACGATGCATTTAGCGCTTTATTCACGATCCATCACGGCTGTACGTCAGCTCAAGGCCGCAAGCGCGAACAGTATAAATCGAACGAATTAAATGAGAGGGTTTTAATTTATTTAAAATGCCAGCTGTTTTATCAAAACGTCAAAAATGGGAGACCTGCTGATGTTGTCAGCTGCAGCAGCAGAAGAGAGGCAAAAAATAGCAAGAAGTTTTGGATGATTTTTTTAAACGTGCAGAGTATACTCAAATAATTAATATCATTTTTTACGCACGCTATCAATCCTTGCAGCTTCCCCTAAAATGGACCTAAAAAATTGTAATACGTTTATTATTTTTTGTTTATTCATATAGTCTGCGCTTGAGACATTCCACAAACATGTGGAACTTATATCTTTCAATAAATCTTGAAAGTGTTTCACGATCCATTTTGACGTGCAGTCTCCTCTCGAAGCAACCTCTAAATGTTAAATTTGCTGTACAGCAATTCTACACACGATCAAGCACGCACGACGCAGGACCGCTCTGACGTACGTCAGCGTTATTCGCTGTCTATCTGCACGACGTTCGCGGTGGTGGGGGCACTCGCTGGACGCAAAATCGGTCGTGCAAATCCAGCAAACAATTAATAATAATTATCGACGTACGTCAAGCCTATTCATGATCGTTTTGCATCGTGCATCGTGCATGGCCTTGGCGGGACGTACAGCAAGATGGATCGTGAATAAGGCGCTTTAATCAACTATCGCAAACACTGTCTCCTAAAATTGTCAAAAAGAATCTTTTAAAATTGTAACATGAAACAGCTTTTTAAATTTAATTTAATTGACTCACCACATATATCAATGTTTAATTTAACTTAGGTAATTATTATGCGTTGCGTTTAAATTGAATGAGCAATCTCATATACCTATACATATTTTTTTTCAATTATATTATTGAGTGCAAATTTTACTTGTTTCACTTTTGGCGGGCTTTCTATCTCTACCACAGACTATAACACTGTATCCTGGGAATACTGGTCGTGGCTGTACGCCTACGATCTCTCATATTTAATAGTTTTTTTCTCTATTACGGATCCATCAGATCCAATAAGCTTTGCATTAGACGCCTTCAGCTCTAACACTAGGAGCAGGCTTAGGGACCTCGGTAACCGTACTCGTCGAACTCGACAAATAGGTCGACGTACAACCTAACCCAGACATCAGCCCGCTGGTATTCTCGCCGGATCTCAGCGGATCGCGATTCCGATCCGGTAGTAGATTCATTCGCGAAGCAATTGCTCTTGAGTTGTTATTAGGTCTCCTTCGGAGCAGCTCGGGCAGTTGTTAGAAAATCCCACCCCCGCTGGCTGAGCCTTTGCTCCTGTCCTGGTGACACTGGAAAAGCCTCCGGGCCACCAGTAATCGTTCAATCATAAAATAAAAAAATTACAGATTCCAGGCGCCCCCGAACCGGGAACCAGCGCTACACTATAAACACGAGCCCTCACTAGCATAGATTATACACTTAATATATTTGAGACTCACTAGGCCTCCTCTCTTTGTGCGTGGTGGTTCTTGTTGAAACTTGTTGCGTGGATTGAAATCATTTTGTTAGATTTTTTGCATTATTTAGTAAAGTATATTTAGGCTAGCTCTGTGTAATTTCTTCTTTTTTTAAACCATCTTACTTCTGTTCGATAAAAATACCTTATTTGCATTAAGCTGCGATGTAAAAACAAAATTCAGTTAGATAAATTGTTAAATAAATACAACAAATATTATTCCTAATAATTTAATTACTTCCTGTTTTAGTTAAACATAACGATTACTTTTTAATAAATTAAACCTTAATTAGTGTATTCGTACAATTACATAAAAAAATATTTTTCAATGCCTTAAGCAAATATTATTCAGATTGTTTCTTAAGCTTTAAACGAATTTCGTCACGAGATTTTCGAGAGAAGCATCAATTGCACATTAGAGTCGCGGCTACATAGCCCGGAGCGCGAGGTGACTCCGCGACAGTATCCCCGTGCCAGCTCGCGGCACGCTCACTTTTCAAAATGACGTCTAGACCTGTCAAACGTCACTTTTGTGCGCACAGCGGTGTCTTTTGAGTCCGCTGCTTTGTGTGAAGTGACTGTGACATAGCTCGCAGCTATATGGCCTGAGCCCTGTGTGCGTCCGCATGTGCAACTTCAAGTTGCCGTTCACGGAAAACTCTTTATTGCATATCGTGCACGAAAACGGCTTAACGTCGGAGTGGACGCGCATGTGCTTGGACAGGTTCCCGATCTGCTTGTTGCATATCCGGCACGTGTACGCCTTGACCCCGGAGTGGATGCGCAGGTGCCGCTTGAGCTGGCCCGTCTCGCGGAAACAGCGCTTGCAGATCTCGCAGGAGTACGGCTTCTCCTCCGTGTGGATCCTCAAGTGGATTTTCAAGTAACCGTTATCGGCGAACGGTTTCTTGCAAACATTACACGTGTACGGCTTCTCGCCGGTGTGCGTGCGCTGGTGCAGCTTGAAGCTGGTCATCTGCGCGAACTGGCGGCCGCAGAAGTCGCAGGAGTAGGGCTTGAGGCCGGTGTGCACGCGCATGTGCACCTTGAGGGTCGTGTATGCGGCGAAGCTGCGCTGGCAGAGGTCGCAGGAGTAGGGGCGCGCGCCGCTGTGCTGGCGCTCGTGGACGCGCAGGTAGCTCTTGCTGGAGAAGTGCTTGTGGCAGACGGCGCAGGCGTGCGGGCGCAGCTGGTGGTGCAGCACGCGGATGTGGCGGCGCAGGTGCGTGCGCTGCGGGAAGCCGCGCCCGCACACGTCGCACACGTGCGGCCGCTCGCCCGTGTGCGTGTACACGTGCGACTTGAGCGTCTGGTTGTGGCCGAACGACTTGCTGCAGATGTCGCACGTGAACTTCTTCTCGCCGGTGTGCGTCTTCAGGTGCTCCTTGAGGCCCTTCTTGCGGCGGAACACCTTGGAGCAGACGTCGCAGGAGAAGTCCCGCTCGTAGTGCGCGTGCAGGTGCTGCTTGAGCAGGCGCGGTTTGTCGAACACCTCGGGGCAGGCGTTGCAGGGGAAGCCGCCGTCCACGGCGTGCGTGTCGGCGATGTGGCGCGTGAGCTCCTTGTGGCCGGGCAGCTTGGTGCCGCACAGGTGGCAGGCCAGCGTGCCCTCGCCGCGGTGCAGCCTCGTGTGCACCTCCAGGGACCCCTTGTACGTGAACCTCTTCTCGCATATCTCGCACGAATACTTTTTCGGTTTCACCTTTCCGCAGTTTCGTTTTAGATCTGTAATAATAAAATATAAAGTGGGCAACGTTAGTTTGCGAGATTAACAACGCTCTCGATCACGAATAAACATTAAACTCGTACGAAGCGGATGGCGGAAGCGAGAAATAGGCGGGGTGGTAGTACCTACCCGTGCGGAATCACAAGACGTCCTACGACCAGTAATGTGATGGTAGGACGTCGAGGTAAAACTGTTCAGGACTGACTTCCACGGTGAAGGAATAGCATCGTGTAGTAAAAATCAAACCCGCAAAATTATAATTTGCGTAATTACTGGCGGTAGGACGTGGCTAGTCATAGTTGCGAGTGGTAGCCCGTGGGGACTCCACCGGCATGTCCATGAGTATCAACTAGAAGGGAAGGGAGGGAATATATACATGAGGCCTCAAACGTCACAAGCGTTTGTACTCTCCGGGATCCAGTTAATTACAAGGCAATGCACGATACAACAATCAAACTTACCTTCTATTTTAGCAGGTTCTTTGTCTTCCGAATCAGCGGGGTCGGTCTGTCTGTTCGTTTTAATGCTCTGCAACACCGATAGGGGAGTGTCTTCAAAATCAGAAGAGTGATCTTGGGCTGCATCAAATTGTTTTTCATCGTCTACAAATTAATGAGATATTTTATTGTATTAAGCGTTTGTTACTGGCGAATGGACGAGCGCCCCGCGCCTCCTCCACGCCGTGGGGATTCCAAATAATTCAAAATGAAGCAGATACAAAAATTCGGCACGCGTTTGTTTTCTCGAGGACTCATTCAGAGAGTATCAGTGAAATAATGTCATGAAGGAGTATTTGAGACGTTCCATTCTAAAATTGTTTTTCATCCATAATATCTAGTCTCACCTTCAAATTTGGAGTCTGAGTGGTCATTGTGAGTTTTTTCATTTGCTAAACACTCCGATTTGAACACTAGAAAAAAATAATGTTTTTTGTTTAAAATTATTATATAGTCTGTATATTTAATTACACAATAAATTAGAGAATCTAAGCATTATATAAATATAACAGTATGTTGAAGGCAGGCTTCATTCAAAAACTTCATTTCTTTCATCAAAGCATAAATTCTTAGTAAAAAAATATATAAGGATTTATTCTTCTTCTTTGTCTCCACCTTATCCCATTAGGTGGGGTCAGCACAGCGAATTTTTTTGTTCCATTCTCCTCTATTAGCCGTCATCTCAACACTCACTTCTCTTTCTCTCATATCGTCATTCAAAAACTCTAACCATGTCTTTCTTCAGTCAACCTCTTCCCCCTCTACCTTGCTAGTGCAAGGTGCATCTCCTCCAAAGTGTGTGAATCAAAAAATAAATATAAATAATAATGATAATAATAAATCGAAGTCTATAAATACATCTATTATATACATACCTAAAGGAATTTAAATATATGCAAATAATTTTTTTTAAATAAAAAATCCAGTACATGACTAGTGGTAGTTATCTAATTCAATCATATGAACACCTCTGTGCTACAGAATAACAAGTGTGATTGATATTCAATGAAATTAAGATCCAATTTCCACCAGAATTTTTTCTATCTATAAACCAACTTAATTACATATACAATTTTTATTATAAAATATTTCTGTTTAAAACAATTATTTAAAAATCCAAATATGAAAAGGCCAAACACCGTAGAATAACTTTTTTACTTCATTATGCCATTTTTCCGAAGCCATTCATAACAGGTCTGCTAAAATTATTAAATGTTTATTTTATTAAATTACAATAATTTACCTTCACATTCTGTACTTTCGTTTTCTTTTTTTATCAATTCATCAAAATTTTGGAGATCTGTAAGACAGAAGAAGATCTTTGTTATTTGAAACCCATATATTATAACCTGAATGTTTCTGTTTTTTACACTGCTGCATGTCCAAAACAGTAAAACAAATGGTCAACTTCTATAATTTTAGATGCTTAATAACCTTTACTCCAATGAGAAAACAGGAGGCGTATAATCAAACACCTATACACAATTTCTTTCGTAACATCAAATAATATAGTGCAAAAAAAACATACTTCTCTAATCTTATATATAATATAGTCATGAAATGCAGATACTCTATTATACATACCTTTATAATCCAGAATGCGGTAAAAATTAAGCTCACACTCCTGCACTTGTCTTTTGAACTGTGCAGCATCTAAGAGTCTAGTTTCGCATCTTCTACAAATGCAATATGCATCTAGGCTGTCGGAATTTTTAGTCACCTGTAACGTTAAATGAGTCTCCATTGAGATGCCATTAAAATTAGAACTATTCTAGCCTTCAAACCTCAACTTTTCAGTGCTCTATGACAGAAATATGTAGGTCCTGCCTGAGAGCAGCTGGAATAGCCCATTAAGCTGCCGGTGAATAGATAGGGAAAAAAATTAAATAGGGTGGTGGCGGATGCCTATGTCTGGAAGAATAAGCAATCAAAACTCTTAGGCAGCACCGCTCACTGAGTATTAAACTAGCATATTGCAATCACTAATTCACATTTAAAGGTGGTAGAATGTAATGTACAAATACTTGGATAAGTATCACCTTGCCTTTTTTTTATTGCCCTTGTAGGCAGACGAGCATACGGCGCACCTGATGGTGAGTGGTTACCGTCGCCCATGGACTTCAGCAATGCCAGGGGCAGAGCCAAGCCACTGCCTACCGCTTAATACCTTGCCTGTCCCTATAGGAATACTTCCTAAGGCATTTTTGTTGTGATATCATGGGCTGAGGTAACTGCCTAATACTAACTATATGGGCCGTGAACTCGTGAACCCATCTAAGAAATAAAATTAAGAAATTTTAATACAAGTATTTTAGATATTTAGTATGAGAACTAGATTTGAAATTAAAGTTCAATCTATCTTGCTGCCGAAGCAGCTAGCTGTGGTCAATAAACAGGAAAAACTTTCGAAACCATTATTACTTTTATAATTGCGTGAAAATATTAAAAATAGAAAGATTATGTAGTGTTCTGTTTACTAATTATTCTTTCATATCGCTGCCTTAAATATGATGAGTGAATACTTACGTTTAATTCAAAAGTATTGAGCAATATCTCTGAATACATTTCAGTTTTCCCTTCATATGTGTGCGGTGCAGTGAGGGTTTTGAAATTACCTTTCGAATGACAACAACGACAAAGGCCAAACCCGTTCCAACTACTAGACATATTGCAAATGAATTTTCAGTTCATGTCAATGTAAATTTATATCATTTTAATTTATTTTTCCTTGAAAATTAGATTAATAAGTTTGGCGAATTTATGTTTACGAAATCAGACTTTTTTAATTTTCACGGTCTGATAATCAAATGAAATATATTTTAAGCATAAAGATATCTCTATATCTATCTCGTTCAAACATTCTATGCTTCGAAAGAGTAAAAATACTTACAACAAATAGGTAAAGTGCCTTATTCACGTTCCATCTTGCTGTACGTCCCGCCAAGGTCATGCACGATGCACGATGCATTTAGCGCTTTATTCACGATCCATCACGGCTGTACGTCAGCTCAAGGCCGCGGTGCTGGATGTATCAAGCGCGAACAGAATAAATCGAACGAATTAAATGAGAGGGTTTTAATTTATTTAAAATGCCAGCTGTTTTATCAAAACGCCAAAAATGGGAGTCCTTCTGATGTTGTCAGCTGCAGCACCAGAAGAGAGGCAAAAAATAGCAAGAGGTTTTGGATGATTTTTTTAAACGTGCAGAGTATACTCAAATAATTAATATCATTTTTTACGCACGCTATCAATCCTTGCAGCTTCCCCTAAAATGGACCTAAAAAATTGTAATACGTTTATCATTTTTTGTTTATTCATATAGTCTGCGCTTGAGACATTCCACAAACATGTGGAACTTATATCTTTTAATAAATCTTGAAAGTGTTTCACGATCCATTTTGACGTGCAGTCTCCTCTCGAAGCAAGCTCTAAATGTTAAATTTGCTGTACAGCAAGTCTACACACGATCAAGCACGCACGACGCAGGACCGCTCTGACGTACGTCAGCGTTATTCACTGTCTATCTGCACGACGTTTGCGGTGGTGGGCGCACTCGCTGGACGCAAAATCGGTCGTGCAAATCCAGCAAACAATTAATAATAATTATCGACGTACCTACGTCAAGCCTATTCATGATCCTTTTGCATCGTGCATCGTGCATGGCCTTGGCGGGACGTACAGCAAGATGGAACGTGAATAAGTCGCTTAAGACTTTGGAGTGAGCTCCCCTTCACAGTGTTTCCCAAGCGCTATGATATGTTCTTCTAACGAGGCTTTTGGAGAGTATTAATAATTCAACGGTAGGCAGCGACTTGGCTCTGCCCCTTACATTGCTGACATCCATGAGCGATAGTAACCACTCATCATCATGTGGGTCGTATGCTGGTCTGCCTACACGAGCATTTAAAAAAATAGAGGACATAAAACTGAACAATAAAGAAACATTAGGTACTCTTATTTAATGTTTTTAATAACTTAAAGTTAAAGTTTTACAATTTTTTTAAATTTACTTTTCATGTAATTACAAAAGGAGCAATAATAATTAGGAGGTAAGCCACCTTATTATTTTTTAAGAGACCTATTTTACTTTACCAAAATGACCAATTTTTTTCTTTCCAATTTTTTTTTGTATTTTCCAGTAGCTTCGAAGCTATCCGAGTCCTGGGCTTTTACTAAATTAAAAAAGTAAAAATAAACTTCAATTAAGTGACACTGACATTACCAGCTCTTGTTTGACAAGTAAAGTTGAAAAATGGCGATCGTCAAAAATAAGAGGATCTTAAGCAAAAATCGATTTTTAATATTTACACGTTTTTTATAGTTTTTGTCTTGAAAAATGCCTGAAACCATAATCGAAAGTGTCCTAAGAGGAAATTTAGACGTAGGCTTATTAGTTAAATGGCTCAACGACGAGTCAATCGAGGTGAAAACAAAATAACCTGCAATTTTTCAAAAGTTATTCAAACAAAATTAATAAAATTTAAAAAATTTCAGGAAACTGAAGATTGTGTATTAAATTGCTGTGATAAAAATGAGTTTGTGTCCTATTTCTTGGCTTATTTGAGGAACCAAACGGACAGGTACTTTGCAGTTTTATCATTATTTAATTTAGAAAACAAACTGTTCTTTCAGTGGTAATTTAATTGATAATTATTTCAGTTAGCTTATTAATTTCAATTTTACAACCGGTATTAAATTTGTTTCATTTTATGACAATGTGTTTAATTTTATTCATAGAATTTATTTCTTATTAAACAAATTCAAACTCCTTTACAAACACACTGTACTTCGTTTGTCAGGATATGTAATTCAAGTTCAATGAGTTAAAACATAATTCTGTCTTACATATTTAATAGAAACTTGTATTACCTTGTTTTTCATGTTCAAAATTGGAATATATTGTGTGTGCATGTGGTGTCTACAGTAGAGCAATTTATATCAAACTTCATAACTAAGATAATGTAACTCCATCCATCCATAAAAAAAAATCAAATAACTACCCATGTCATGGGTTAAAATGAAGAAAGCAGATAAAAGTATTAAATTATGTTTTTGTTTATATAATTTTTTACTAAATTGCTCCATCAAACCTACTTTTTAAGTAATGAAAGAGTATCAAATGAACAATTATACTAGTGTTAGTTTAAAAATTGGGCAATAAAGAAAAAAAATTAGGCTGAATATTTCCGTGAGTGATGGCAACCACTTAAGATTAGGTGGGATCTCTGCTAGTCAGTTAAAATATGTTTTTTTTTTCATTTTTACAATTATACAACCAAGTGTAGGTTCCACGTGTTTGAATGGACTTGAATTGCTTAAATATAGCTTAAGTCCATGAATAGAATAGTCAACAGATCAATCTTGGCAGCACCTGACTCATGGTCGGAATATTACAATGAGAATGCTGTTACATACAGTACCAAAGCCTGGATCATTTTGATAACAACTTGGAAACTGTTTACTGGACTTTAATCAGAAATCCTAATTAAGCTTTGGAAAAAGCCACTAACATTAAATGCCTTCAAGATTAGACCAAATAAGTTTTTATCAAGTGAAACACTGAAATCTTAACTTTATTTCATCAAACTGGAATTCATAAATTCTATTCAGAAAAAATATGTGATACTTCAGAAGTACGCAAGATAAGTGGTTCCTATGTGTACAGGCTCCACAATAACTTAATTTTTTTTTGTGAGTTTTATCTTAAAATACAAAGTAAGATAGAATTATAAGAAATACAAAATCAAAGTGATATGTATTTCTTATCTATATAATAATATCTTTGTATGTACAGTCAAACCTGGGTAAGTGAGAACTGGATAAGTGAGAGTAATAGCCGTCATTTTAAGCTCCCAAAACCTCTATTAGAGAGAAACAGAAACCTCTGTAAGAGAGAGTCGTTTTTCCCTCTTGGACCTCTGTAAGTGAGACTGCTACTTATCTATACCTCTATAAGCGACAGTCGAGCTTTATTTATTTATATTATTTAGGAGGAACAAATGAAAAAACAAATTACAAATTTAACATCTGCTATTTTATGACTCATTCTTAACTTTTGTGGAACTTCCTACCATTGTTTTTGAATTGTTTTCTCGTCAATATTGAACCTATTCTATTTCGTGGAACTAAGTAACGTTGTTATTTTATCGCATTCTTTTCGAATGGACACGTGTGCCTGTGTACCGTCCTGTTTGTCGGACTTACTCAGTTTATCGTTAATCAATTGCGAAGAAAAGTTCTGTTCTGCATCATGTCAAAACGGAAAATTAAAGTACTGTCATTAAGTGATAAACTTAAATAGTGAATGCGTTTGAATCCGGAAAATCGCGAAATGAAATTCAGAGGGAGCATTAGCGAGAAACTCGGGTTAGTGAGAAACCTCTATAAGCGAGAGTGAGATTGTGCTCCCTTGAACTCTCTCTTATCCAGGTTTGACTGAATTTGTATGTATGTATCTATGTATTTGTTTTGGCAATGTAATTTATTACCTGGTATTCATTTTACTGATGTCTACTGTAATTCTTTAAATTATCACCATGTATTAACTTCATCACAGCTACGCACTTCTTGAATCTTTCACTTTCTTCAACGAGGGTTAACTGGAAGAGAATACCTGCATGGCGTTAAATTCGCCCCTGTACAATATTTTGTGCAATAAAGAATTTTCATTTCATTTCATTTCAAAGTGTGCTATCGAGTGAGTGACATACGTTGGATATTTCAATTTATTTCAGTATCACACAAACGAACAGCACTGCAGCACAATTACTACAGCACAGCACACCAGAACAGCTCTTCAGCTCGCAAAGGAAGCACCATCGTTCAATCAGCGATCCGACTAGTGAGGATCGATCAAAGGATAGCCTGTCAGTAAAGTCCGAGAAACACAGTAGCCATGAATCACCTAACAGAGACAGAAAAAGAGGAAAAAAAGTCAAGACGAAACTCTTCCCTGAAGATCGAAACCTATCAATATCTTCAGATGAATCTAAGCTTTGCATCGGTGTTGAGAGGCTCGTCTTGTCGAGTACACCCTTAAAGAATGGTCCGAATCATATGGAAAACTCAAATCTACTTAGTCCGGTAACACCTAGGTGCGATACGCCCAGAATCAACTACAAATCTAGGTCGCACGAGAAATGTCTAGGCGATTTCATGATAAACATCAAAAGTGCAAAGAAAAAAAAACCTAAAGAGCCTGAACCGAAAATAGAATTAGATCTGAGTAGTTCTGAGTTCCCAGAAATAGGTGCCAGAAAAGCCAGCTCATTAAGATCTGAGAAACGTAGGATTAAGCCAACGAATATAGATAAGAATTCCCAGAAAAGTTGCTCATTCAACAGCTTCACCGAATTCCAAAGACCATCACCAATGGCTCTAGAGGACAACGCTTTGTTCCAACCTCAAAAGTTGCAGCCAAAAGAGGCTTCGAGCACCTTTGATGCTGAAAGAAACATACTGAAGCAAGAGAGACATAAGCTAATGGAGAAATTCAATATTTTAAACACAAATTCAACTTCTACACAAAGAATTACGCCACAAATCAAAGTAACGCAAAAAGAATTTGAAAAGAGCAAAACAATTACTATGACCGATGTCTCTAATGTTTTATTCAAAGAGAAAATTGACGAAATAGTTCTTATTTATGAGGTTATAATGAAAAACAATTTAATATTAAGCATTAACAAAGAAATTTATTTTTTAATAACTATATTGATATCTAAGCAGTACGACGAAGAGTGTACCTATGCCGAAAGCAAATTGAGAGACAATGATTTTGAATATTTACTCCAAAGTGTTCATAATGCAACATATTTTGCTGTAAAATCATTGTGGCTTAATCGTTTTGTGCTAGAAGTTATTTTGGATAAAAATTCATTAAAAACATTGGGTGAGTTATTTCATTATTGTAACTTCAGTTGTAATTTGAATATCTGGTCATTAGCAGACACAGGAATAAACCGGTACATTAACTTTAATGTTATGTGTGATATATAGTGAACTGGTTTAATGAAGAAGTTACAGATTCCTCAAGGCTGTATATCCCATGTCATGTGTTATCGGTAGCTCTTACAGAACTATATATGTCAGGATTCTTATTCACTTTGCATTCTATAAATTATTTGTATCGGTTTGATTAATAAGTTTTAAGGACTGTTGGCACAGTTGCGACTTCTTGTCATGTATCAATGGGGACAGCAACATTGACATCATCATTATACTTCTCACTGATTAATTGATAAATTGAATCTGCAGGTCCACCTCTAACTGCTTTTGTCCATGTTTTTATTGCTATATCAGCTTTGTTGATCGTATTATACAACGTAGTCATAAACAAAAATCCTATTCCATTGGCGATTTCAGGGGAAAACAAGAATGTGAGAAATTTTTATCCAGATCTAGCTAAGTTTCTACTGAATTGCTACGGACTGAGGTGCGAAGCGGAGGCCAATCAGGTAAACTGGTGCATTTTTTTAAATTAAATGTGGTCCTGGGGCCCGTGGGCATCACAACGTGAGTACAGCGCTCGTCGGGTTTAGTGGGACTCTCAGTTGCACCATATATCCACATAAAACTAAATCGCATCACCAGCTCTCGAGATATAGATGCAATAAAGAATTAGTTTATATTTACATTTAACTGGGGAAATACAATATTTCTGTTCAATTAAATAAATTATCAATTACATCTAAATATGAATTCGATTTATTCACTTCAAAAGCTTTGTCACTATTGACTGCTGTCAAATTTGACATGTGTCAATGTCACTCGAGTAATGCGTCGTGTTGCAGGAGCGACCGCGGACGCAGGACGCGCGTCCGTCGAATGGCGTCATATGTTTCAATTCAGAGACGGACAACGCCGACAACTTCCCGAGCGCGCTGAGCTTTCAGAATTTCAAAAAGCAGAGGGACATGTTCTACGAGGCCTTGAGGTCAGTCCGCGGCTTCTTTGTCTCCACTTTATCCCACTAGGTGGGGTCGGCACAGCGAATTTTTCTGTTCCATTCTCTTCTATCAGCCGTCATCTCAACACTCCTCTCTCTCTCATATCGTCATTCGCACACTCCATCCATGTCTTCTTTGGTCGACCTCTTCTCCCTTCACCTTGCACTACCATTTCCATACAAGGTCAGTCCGCGGTTGTTGAATATTTATGTATAAACTACAGTATCAGTTTATTTTATTACCGTGAAGTGGATATCCAGGCCTTAGAGTTGCACTGCCGACTATTAAAAGTAAATGTTAAGATATAAATATATTTTATTTAAAAAAATTGAGGGCAGTTAGCACAAGATCCAAATTTCGACGCATCCGTAAAGGATACTGGATGAGTATTGCGTCGACAGAGACGTATGTCAGTAGTCGTGTGGCGGCGCCGTTCGAGGGACCGCGGGCATCAACAGAGTTTGTACTCGTGTGCAGGTGGTACGGACAGGAGGGGGCGGTGCGGGCGCGCGCCCGGGGCTGCGTGGCGGGCGGGGGCGGCGCGCCGGACAACTGCAAGCACCTGGCCGCGCTGCTGCTGCGGCACATGCTGGCCTCCTGTCTGCCCGGCGGCGACGGACTCTCACAGGTGGGCGGTTGCGATCGTGCTGTTATCAGACGGCCCTGCGTCCTTTACTGCTGACACACCCCTATTTTCCTGCTCAGTCAGTAGTTTCAGTGGCAAGCAGTAAACCATAGTTCCTAATAGCTTCAGTCCATTTTCGATCTCCGTCGTGACAACAAGTTTGTTGCTTTAACTCGAAAATTGTATCCTTCTATAAACCGACAATTAATTACGTGGTAGGACACTGGTGGTAGGACCTCTTGCGAGTCCGCACGGCTGTACCACCACCCTGTCTATTTCTGCCGTGAAGCAGTAATGCGTTTCAGTTTGAAGGGTGGTGTAGCCGTTGTAATTATAATGAGACCTTAGAACTTATATCTCAAGGTGGGTGGCGCATTTACATTGTAGATGTCTATGGGCTCCAGTAACCATTTAACACCAGGTGGGCTATGAGCTCGTCCACCCATCTAAGCAATAAAAAAAATTACAAAGTCAATAAATCCTATTTTATGGAATCTTCTTTTTTTAAAAAGGGAAAATCCCGAATCCGTATAAGAGTGGAAGGTAGCTGTGGTATGAACGAGTGAGTCGAGTGTTTGTTTGCGCAGGAGTCGAAGCTGAGCAAGCTGCAGAGGCGGCTGACGTGCCCCAACGCGCCGGACCCGCACCGCCTGCCGCACTTCACGCCCGCAGAGATGTTCTACAAGTGAGTGCCGCCGCCCCCAGCAAGGTCCCCACTGATCCCCCTACTCACAATGGCAGCCGGCTTGCCAGACCACCACGTGCGCCATACTGTGGGTAGCAGCCGGTAGGACGTGAGCCAACGCAACGACTGTTTGGGCATGAAGCAGTCCTGTGCTTCCATCTGAAGGATGGGGCCACCGCTGCACTCTAAAGTGCTTAATGCGAGTTTTTTTAATCGCGTAAAAGTTAACTCAAATTTGTATGGAATTGGAACAGCTGCCCTTCGTTTGCCGCTAGGAGCGTTGTTCCAACTCCATACAAACTCACACCAAACACACAGACCCCGGTGCCAGTTTTCGACTTCTATAGTGGCAGCGGCATTCGTGTAGATTTAAATTGTTTTTTTTTTGTTTATACAACTTTACATTTTCCGCCTGGTCACGGATGACCGTAAAGTCAGCTTTAATTCGTTGTCCCTCGTCCTGACTGCGTCCCCGTTGTTCCAGAGAGTTCATAGCGCACGCGGACGGCGACTCGTTCCGCGCGCACCTGCGGGACGCGCTCGCCACCGAGCTGCGGGCGCTCGACGCCGCGCACTTCAGCCTCGACGACAACCGTGAGTGTGCAGCCGTACACTATGTTGTAGGAGCTGTCCATGGACATCATGGGCCGCAACCGTACACTATATCGGTACATTATATTGGAGAAGCTGTCCATGGACATCATGACGGGTGTCGGTGATAGCTTTACATCAGTAATGCACAGACTGATGTGTATTCGCTCACCGCGAATGTTGTGTGGGACCACGTCATTATGTCTCGCTGATAACTCGACATGAACACAACAGGCTTCTTGCACATTAGCCCACGGACTTTCTATTCAAACACGCTTTATTCAAATGGTCTTCAATTAACCATGCATGCGTTGACAGTCTGTCAGCTGTGCAGTGACATTGTCAGTGGCATTCAAGGAGATCGCATTAATTTTGATCCGCAGCGAACAACGAGATATCGAAGGAGTTTTTGAAGATCTCAAAGAAGCTGTTCCTGCTGGCCAAGTTCCTGGGCTACGTGACGTCACTTCCGTACACCCAGTCGCCGGAAGCGACCAAATCCAATATGATCGTTAAGGAGACGAAGGACTATCGGTACTCGGTGCCCAAAGAGAAGGTCCTGGAGAACGATCTGTATTTGAGAAATTATGTGAGTAAAATTCTCTAGCTGTATATATTACTAGCTGTATCCGCCCGCTTCGCTGGGCATTTAAAATTAACATTATTATTTCTCACTCCCGCAAAGATTCTCATCATTAACGCCCCCGCAACTGGTGTAGGGAGTCCAACACTCATATAAGTATTAGCCTATGCATTAAGTACATGGATTTTATACATGGATACCAAGTTTCAAGTTAATCGGATGCACGGTTCAGTAGTTATAAAGAAACATCCGTAAAACCACTGTAGATTTATATATTAGTATAGTTTTTTTTTTTTTTTTTTTTATTGCTTAGATGTGTGGACGAGCTCACAGCCCACCTGGTGTTAAGTGGTTACTGGAGCCCATAGACATCTACAACGTAAATGCGCCACCCACCTCGAGATATAAGTTCTAAGGTCTCAGTATAGTTACAACGGCTGCCCCACCCTTCGAACCGAAACGCATTACGGCTTCACGGCAGAAATAGGCGGGGCCAAGAGGTCCTACCACCAGTGATTACGCAAATTATAATTTTGTGGGTTTGATTTTTATTACACGATGATATTCCTTCACCGTGGAAGTCAATCGTGAACATTAAAATTTGTTGAGTACGTATTTCATTAGAAAAATTGGTACCCGCCTGCGGTATTACGGTATAGTCATGATTAAAAACAATTTTACGGTTCGAAGCTGAGTATTAAAATTGACTCGTGGTTCTCCGGTAGTTGAAGTTCGACTATAATTAATTGAAATTATAAGTTTGAACATTATTATGATTCTATTGTCAAAGACTATCATCATTTCTATAATAATCACAGATTTCGCCAAGACTACACTATAGACAAATAATACTAAAGATAAACAATATTAATCTATTCTCAATTTGACCACAGACTAAGCAATAAGAAAGTTTGACAGTAAACAAATAGCATGCATGCATGTGTGTGTCAAATACATGGTAATGTGTGTAATTTGTTTATTTATCGATTTAATGTATTTTTTATGCATAATTAAAAAAAACCGCGCCCACCGCCGCGACGCGCTACTAGGACCGCGACCTCGTGTCTGAAGGTAGCTTCTGAAGCTACTTGACCCCAAGTTGGCCTCCGCCACACGATGATGATCTTCGGCTGAACCCCCCCCCCCACCCCCGCTTCCAGAGCCAACCGTCACTGGACCTGAAGGGCATGCTGACGAGGTCGTACGAGAGCGGGCGCCTGGCGCTGACGCTGCCCTGGGTCGTGCACTTCCTGTCGATGCTGGACTACGCCAGCCTCAGGACCAGATACTACCAAGAACTACTCAAATTAATTGAAGAGATAAATAAAAATAAGTTGAACATGAAAAAGAACACGGCGGTGTACGTGAGGTCGCTGCTGGGCTGGCTGTCCGAGCTGCCGCAGTACCCGGGGGGCCGCTGCGGGGGCCCGGCGGGGGGACTGCGCGCGCCGCCCGCCGGCCCCACGCTGGACTCGTGCGACCTGGTGGACCACTCCAGCATCCAGGAGCTATGCCCGGCGCTGCGGAGCCTGGGCGCGCTGCTGGCCACCTGCCGGGCGGAATACGAGCAGCGGGACAACAGCTTCCGGCACATCACCCCCGTCAGCCTCAGCCTCAACCACGAGGAACGACTGCGCAACAAGGAAAAGGAGCTGCAGGTGAGCCCGCCGGGCGTTGACACTGTCAGTGGCCGGCCCGTGAGGGAGACGTTTGCTAACATTAAAAATACATATAAGCTGTTATGTTTAAAGTCTATTTTGATAATAATGTTACGCGCTGGGGTTCGGGATAAATAAAATTTAACAACAACACACTAACTTTACAACAACTAAAAAATGTATTCAACACTTAAACACTTCACAAACACTTTACAACTCTCAATTCGCTTCTCCCGCTTCGCTTCAGGTGATCCGTTCGCTGTTTCGCTTCGAATAGTTCCGATTATTGACTGACTGCGTGCCATCTCTACAACGCTTTTATAGTCGATACCTCATCCCTAGAATTATCGAGAATATTCCACACATCTCTAGTAGTAGTTTCCGCTATCTGACAATAGATGGTGTTGTACTTCTCGAGCGTTCTAGGTGCTACTAGATTCTTCGATATTCGTTCGACTATTCGGCGATAGATGGCGTTAATCTTACCGGCGTAACAATAATTTAATTCACAAATTGTAAACGGAAATTAAATTGATAACCTCATATTAGTTACCTGTGATCGCTGCTCTGTTGCCCCTCCGCATCAGTTGGAACTGTCCCAGCGCGCAGCATGGCGGCCGCACGACACAGACTAACGTTATTTTTAATGAAGGTGCACAGATAATGAACTATTTGCATAGTACACATTGTTACAGTTAGGTGGCCGGAGTAGTTATTAAATATATTTTGACACGAATTGTCTTTCAAACATAAGCGCGGCGATGTTCCTCCTACCCATTGCTGGTAACCTCAGTGGGTGATGCTGGCTTCACTGAATTTATTGGCGAGCTCACGGGGCTCAGCCCTGAGGGCTGCGTCACAAGTCCCAGTCGAAGGAAGTCCGGTACGCTCCTACCTCCTTAACGTTGACCGCAGCTCCGCCTCGAGGAGGAGTTCCTCAAGAGCCAGCCGTCGTCCACCCGGCGCGTGCTGGAGCTGGTCATCGAGCGCGTGACGTCGGCGTGCGTGCGCGAGCTCTCCGCCACCGTGCTGCTGCAGGCGCGCGAGCGGGCGCGGGACGACGCCAGGGCACTCCTCGGCGCCAGCCAGGGGGACGACGAGGTACGCGCCAGCGTCACGTGGCGAGTCTAAACCTGTGTCTGCTCTCATAGCACTCTTATTTGGCTCATGAACTTCTGAAAATAGGCTATTGTGTTGCTCACAATAGCCTAGCTTTTGGAGTTTTTCATGAGCGCTAGGGAATGTAACTGAAGCCAGTCAATTTCATTATGACCGCACGATGTGCTAACCAGAAATCTTGTACTAGCTAATGTATAAATTAGCCACATATGACGTCACGCATTATGAGCAGCATCTAGATTGAACTGAAATAAAATTTGGTTTGCTATAGTAATTTAAATCCTTTATATTTTACAAAAATAGTTTAATATATAAATCGTTTCTGTATTAGTATGGTTGTAAGGTTGCGTTGCTAATGGCGGCTGGTGGGTCCGCAGACGCGGCTGGTGCAGGCGGTGCGCGCGCAGTACGCGGAGCAGGCCCGGCGAGCGCGCCCCGCCGCCCTGCAGTGCGCCCGCCGCACCGCCGCCGCCCGCTGCCGCGCCGCACTCGCCGCGCTGCTGGGCGCGCCCGCACCCCCCGCGCCCCTCGCCGCGCTCGCCGCCGCGCGCGTCGCCCGCCGCCTCGCGCAGTGCCTGCCGCCCGGACCCGACCCCGCCAGTACGTGCCCTCCCCCAACCCCCCCTCCCGCCCCCCAGTCGACCTCGTATAACGCGCGTCTCTAAGGGCGAATTTACATTACGAAATTAGTGTCATGCAACTAATTTCATAGTATAGACGCGTCGGGAATTAGTGTCGCGAAAGCGTCTGCGCTTTCATATCAGCGACAAGAGTGTCTCTGGGACCCGAAACACCTACAGTAAAAATTAAAATTATCTTCAATCATTCGAAAAAAGTTTTTATAGCTCTCAGGATCTTCATCTGCTAATTCAGAGACTAACTTCATTGCACCTAAATGCCTTCTTGTTAACCATCTTCGAATCTAGCAATGTCTTTTTTTTGGAGTTTACTCCTTTAGAATCGATTTACATATATAGGCCCGGGGTATGAAAATTATGGGGACCAAAATCGTACTAGCATGTCACACGAAATGCGTTATGCGCCTGATTGCGCATGTCACACGAAATGCGTTATCGCAGGTGACGCCGGGCTGCTGCGCCGGCAGTCCGCCACAAAGCCTCGTACTGATCGCGCGTTTCTCTCATTATTGTATTTTCATATATTTGTTAGTCGTTTGTTTTGTGTCTCGTTAATTTGTTAATAATCTGTAGTGTATCGTGTTGTCGTAATATAGAACTATTTCTCGTATTGTTTCGTTTAATTTTTTATATCCAGTAAACTCCAGTCGTGCGTCGGAGCGGACACACACACATTTTTCTTGATAGTTTTTTTTAAGTTTATATATAAGCATTTCTTTAGCTACATTGAATATAGTAAAATATAGCTTTGATGTTGATGGCGCCATGGTTACTGCGATACTGTAGATTTCATGACACAATTTTTTTACGAAATTACTTTCGCATATATCGAAATATCTTACTTACTAACTACTACAGAATACTTTAGTGAAACTGAGTTGAACATGCATGACACTAATTTCGTAATGTAAATTCCGCATAACGACAGATATCCTCTGCAAAGACATCAAGGCGGAGATGAAGCTCCTGACGGCGCCGAGCGAGGCGGCGGGGAGCCCCGGGCCGCGCCCCGCCGCCGCCGCCGCCATGACGGCCGCCGACTTCGACGCCGTCAACGTCAGCCCCTCCACCTGCATCATCACACTGAAGGTGGGAGCTGTGCCGAGTGCACGCTGTGTGATTGTTGTGTTCCTAAGAATAAATAATCCCGTCCGTAGCTGGAATAGCCTCCTAGGCTACCAATGAATAGATAGGAAAAAAAAACCCCACTCCAATCTGATCTGGTGGTTTACATAGTGTCCCCGCAGTTCCCGATGGGTGCTATGTTTAATGAAGGCTGTTCATTTTGCACCGGAGATGACTTCACTGGCGAACAGCTCCAAGTCAAATGGACAAACAAACTTTCATTATTGTTAACAAGAGATCAATAGAGTGCGAGCTATCAACACACAGTGTTCCACCAGGAAGCGGTGTGCCAGCTGCTGGACGGGGGCTCCCCGGGGGGGCTGGGGGGGCTGCTGTCCGCGTGCGCGCTGGCGTGCTCGCCGCGCAACGTGTTCTGTCGCCCGCCGACACAGCGCGCCATACTGCAGCTGTCCGTGGACCTTTGCGTCATATACGGTATGTTGTCCCAGAGTTAATGTAGTTGAGGCTGCAACGTCACCAGTGTTTGGTTTACTATAGACATAGCGGGTAGGTACCACCACCCCGCCTATTTCTACCGGCTTGAAAAGTGGGGCAGCCGTTGTACTGATAAACTAAAAAATGAGAACTCTTATTTCAAGGTTGGTGATGGCATTCACGTTGTTGATGTCCATGAGTTTCAGTAACCATTATGATCAAGTTGGGCGTGAGCTCATCCAACCTTGCAATAGAAAATTAAAAACTAAATTATTTTTAAATGATGTACACTTGGGTCACACTAATTATAATTAATTAATAACTTCAGTTCACGGATGACTAGTTTTTTAAATATCTCTTTTATTCTTAAAATAAGTGTGTGCTTAGATATATTATAATGATATGGAATATTCTAAAAGTGGTTATAAAAACAATAATAAAATACTTAATTGCGTTTTCTGTACAATATTAAGAAAACAACATTTAAAGCCTTTATTCTCCACAAAATATTTTACACAGTATTCTTGAATTAATTAAAACTGAACTCGCTTTTTCCCTCAATGACAGAGAGCTCAGTCAATATCTATATATGTAATTTGTGAAGCAAAAAACTTTGTACCTTTTTTACGAAAATTGTGTAGACGGAGGTATTTTATTTAAATTATGCATTAATAATACATTAAATCAATAAAACACACATTACACATACTACCATGTGTTTAACACATACACATATATATTTTTTGTTTATTGTCAAACTTTTGTTATTATTTAATGTGGTCAAATTGAGAATAGACTAATATTGTTTATCTTTAATATTATTTATTTATAGTGTAATTTTGGGGAAATCTGTGATTATAGAAGCTTAATAGCCCTTGACAACAGAACCATAATAACGTTCAAACTTTTAATTTCAATTTCGACTACTGCGGGACCAATAAATAGTATATAAGAAAATTCCTTTTAACTAAAATGGTTATAAAATTGTGTATGTATGTATGTACATAAAAAATTTTTTTCTTTACACATATATTTTTATTTCAGTGAGCAGAAAGCCAAACGAACTAACGGACGAGTTCCTGAACGCTCTGCACGGCGTGTGGGACACGTGCTGCCCGGACCGCCCCCGGCCCCCGCCCCCCGACCTCGCCCCGCCCCCGCGCGCCCCCGACTCGCCGCCCGACGAGGACAGAGCGGGGGCGGCGGGGGGTGCGGGGCCCGGGGGGGCGGCGGACGAGTGCCGCGGGCTGCTGGAGCTGTTCGATCACATCCTATGTCCGCGGAACATCGTCATCCTGAGCGCGTCCCCCGGCGCCAAGCCCGACGTGTGGGGGCGCCTCGCCGCCGTGCTCGTGTACCTGCTGAGGAACTACTTCCTGAGCGAGGACTCCCTCACGGAGCAGTGCCTGGCCGTGTACCGGCAGGACTGGCCGCAGGTACGTACACGCAAGCTGTGGTCCCGGGACCTCAACCGGAGCCTGGGCGTTTGTGGCTCTGGCTATTTCAAAGATACGCCACGGATTCTCACAGCAGAAATCTTCAGAACACATCCGCAGCGTGTGACGTATTTGTGGTTAAAATATTTACAGAATTTTTTGACATTTTCGCATATCGTAAATTTAAAATGCTTTTACATTGATCGTGGTCACGGAGGACAATGAGCCCCCACTAACTGCGGGTTCCGTTTCCAGTCGACCCTCAAGAGCCTGTCGTCCTGCATGAAGTCGGTGTCGTCGAGCTGGTGCCAGTCCTCGACGGGGAAGTTCACGCTGTTCCTGGAGTTCCTGGCGGAGTACTGCGGGGACATGGACTACGAGCCCGCCGACTGACGCACAGCTCCACGGGCCCAACAGTCGCCGAGGGCGGTGTACGAATGTAGTACTCGAGTGCTGACGTCACGACGACTAAAAAGTACATTACAGAAAAGTTATATATATATATATATCGATTTAATTTATATAATAATATGTATATAAATAAATACCTGGTCCTGGACCTCGCCGAGATGAGCGGGTTAGACAGAAAAAAATCATAGTTTATTGAAGTGAAACTTCTTTATCGGCGTTGGAAAAAAAATTACCGTCACATTTTTCGGTTACGCGTCACATTTTTCCGTTACGCGCCATCTTTTTCTTCACCATTCATTGTTGCCGTACACAAGTGAAGGTGCCTCTTTACTCGGTAACAATAATTATAAAATACCGATGATTTTAAGTGGAGATTTTAATGTAAATTTTGCATCGGAAAATTCTTTGAAGCTAGTTGAATTTCTGAAAGATAAATTGAATTTATCCATGAAAAACAGTCCTCAAACGTCAACAACAAGATCTGGCACTACAATTGATGGAGTTTTTACTCGGTCACTAAATTTCGTGGAATGTAAACCATATATTTCCATAAGCCATTAATTACAAAAATATATAATGACAATGACAATGATAGTAATAATTCTATTACAATTAATGAAATGCTGTAATAATCTTAGTAGCAAAAAGGTAAAGTGAAATAATTGTATTATTTGTATTCATGTCTATGATAATAAAATCCTTTTGTTTAAACTTTATCTAATTTAACTTTATTTAACCAATTTCTAGAAAGTTGCATGTAGATCATTTTTCGAAAAATAAGGCCATAAACAAGTTTCACTTCTTACGTGTGTACACTAGTACACGCACACATTTTTTTTATTAAAGCATGTTTTGTTGTAAGTAACATTACGTCGAAACACCCCAACAAAATATATTAAAAGTAGCGCGTTATCTACGAATTCAAATTAATTATTTAATAAGTAAGGATATGATATTGGTGATGCCCGTGGACAGATGCACGAGTCGTCAGCTGGCGGCGTTGTGGCCATGCGAATTTCAAGTGCCAACTGTTTTAATTTTGGTAACCCTTTTAGCGCTGAGCTTATTTTCAATTATTTTGCAAGTTGTTTATGGATGTTTGAAAGAAAATACCTGATAATAAAGTTTTAACTTAAAAAAATACACAAATCAATACGAAAATTCGCAGCAAAATAATTTTATACGGTTATTTGTAAATGTTATTAATATATGTTATAGTCGATATTCCGACGCTCCGCACTTGATCGCGTCGATATATCGACGGTTCGCGCTCAAAGGGGTGTTTCTGCAGGTTTGAATGGCAGACTGTTTAGCGTCTGCGCGAGCGGGGGGGAATCAAACCCACTGAAAGTAACTTGGCGAAATCCTCCAAAGACTCCACTGAAGTCTTTAGTAAACAACTGCCACTGTACAGATAATGAATTAACTTCAACTCATTGATTTTATATAATTTTTCATAAAACAGAATGTAAAAAAAAAAACTTGGCTTAAAGGTCTCATTACCGGGACAAGAAATCTTCAAAATAAAAAAGCTGGACCTCTAATGGTGTCTTAAAGGACTTGGAACTAATTAACTGAACGTGCATTTAATTACATTAATGTTTTTTTTTTATTAATGACATCCCATATCAGTTTAATTCCATTAAATAATAAAGTCCAATCAATTATATTTGTTTTGCACTATGCATTTTTATAACCAGGAGTTGCGATGAAGTTTTTAAGCTTAAACGAGTCTCGTCCAGACTCATCTATACAGAACTAGTCGGTGGGGGGCAGAGCCGGACTCAAGCATGGGGGCTCTTCAACCGAAGGGGGGGGTGGAATTTGGTACATTATTGAAAATTAAATGCATACGATTTACGTGCTTTATTTCGTTAACTCGGTGTGCCTTCGAGCTTAAGCTTTTGATAATGAAGGCTTTTTGGTCGCTTAATAGGGGTCCCGAGATGGGGGACCAAATCCGCTGATGTGTCCCTCGTCTCATGAGGTCTCTGGTGCGACAGGTACACACCGCTTGAAGGCTTCTGGTCACGGAATATTTGTGTGTACACATGTCGTCCGCGTCATAATATTATGATATGGAGCTGACAGGTGTGAAGATGTTAACCAAAAACTAGTGGGGCGTGTGTTTCGCTTCGAGTAGATTCGGTTACTAACTGCCTCTGTGTTATCCCTGTAACGTTTTTATAGTCGATACGACATCCCTAGGATTATCGAGAACATTCCTGACAGGTCGAGTAATTTCGATATGTGTTTCCGCTATTTTATAATAGATGGCGTTGTACTTTTCGAGCGTTCTCGATTTTACAGGTTCTTTCGTTTCGCTATTCGACGGTAGATGGCGTTACTCTTACCTGCGTAACAATATTTTAAAATGCTTTCACAGGTTTGAGGAAAGATTAAAAAACAGCTTTTATTGATTTATTTCGGTTTTTTCAACTAATATAATTGAGGTCCTCCGTGACTCACGGAAACGGTAAAGTTTTCGCGATGCATGTATAAGTTTTTTTTACTTTTTTTACCAAAAGTCCCGACTGTGTAAATGTTGACAAAGCTTACGACTGTCGAACTTAAAGCTGCCGTTCGTTCCGTCCAAATGAACTGCTTATCCCCAGAAGTCATTTCCTCCAGGTAACCAACGAATAATAATATATAATATGCGGTATACTCAATTTTAATTAGCATTTTAGATTCAAGGATGTTTATAAATAAATAAAAATGTACTTTAAGAGTAATCTGACAAATAAATTAATGGAAATGGCAACACCACGTAATGTATTAATGTGAACATGTAACACCACGTACATAGGTGTCTTATTGGAATAAAAATAAGAAAGTACAGTATTTTATTAGAAAAAAAATGTATGTAATATAAATAATTAATAACATCATTGACTTTTATTTACTAAAAAAAGTTGTTTGTGTTGGTTCGTTCCTACCGTAAGCTGCGGGTGCCAGACCCCTGGCTGGTCATCAGACCGTCACGTTAGGACAGTGTCAATGTCAGGTCAATTATCTAACTGTATAGTGGGGTCTGGTTTCAGCAAGAGTCTAGAGTGTCTTGACTTTATCATGAATATATTATATTATGGGTGTGTATGTTTTTATATGTATGTTTTTTTTATTTCTTTAATTTTTTATTGCTTAGATGGGTGGACGAGTTCGTAGCCCACCTGTTGTTAAGTGGTTACCGGAGCCCGTAGACATCTACAACATAAATGCGCCACCCACCTTGAGATATAAGTTCAAAGGTCTCAGTTTATAACAGTATACAACGGCTGCCCCGCCCTTCGAACTGAAACGCATTACTGCTTCACGGCTGAAATAGGCAGTAATGACACAAATTGCATTTTTTGCGGGTTTGAATTTTATTACACGATGTTATTCCTTTATCGTGAAAGTCGCTTGTGAACATGGGCTAAGTAAATTGATTAGAAAAATGGTTACCCGCCTTCGTATAGTAAACGGTCGACGTCGCCCAAAACACGTCATTACGGATCCTCTCGATCCACTAACGGCGCTTTTAGGTACCTCAAGCACCGGTCACCGTCCTCGCCGAATCCGTCGCTTGCGACGAAGGGCTCGACGAGTGTATTAACCCGCAGACACAGCCCACTGAGTTTCTCAGTGGGTCGCGTATCCGATCCGGTGGTAGATTCTGCGAAGCACTGCTCTTGCCAGTGTTAGCCATGTCCATACGTTGAAGCCCCGTGAGCTCACTTACTCGTTCTGAGAATCTATCATGACCCCTCGAGGTCACTACAATAAGTAGGAAAAAAAAGTTACCCGCATACGTATCGATAGGAATGCACCAGGCGTCTTAACGTTTAGGCCGCGACGAATTGATCTATAGAATTTGCTTATTGCCGCAATTGCCACGTATCGGCTTTTTTAATAATAGTATTAGGTCAGGGGATTGCATTGAGCGCATTTTATTTCGAGAAAAAATCTACTGTGTTAATATCTTTAGAAAAAGCAATTGAAACTATACATTGACCACCCAGACGAAGCAGCGGCTATTACGCCCTGGCCATATTTAATTCGAGAACTAAAAAGATTACATCATTTCGGTCCTTTGCTCTTTTTAGATTTAGTCTGTTTGCGCGTTGGACGTCTAGACATCGTGGTCGTAGTTAGCTCGAACTCAAATGGCGCCCACGTGGACTTCCGTTCTAAGATCAATTTGGAATCAGCAGGAAATAATTTGAACGTCGTCATTTCGACGCAGCCTGTACCCCGGTGCAAGGGATACCACACTGAAAGAAACAATAAATCAAAGTTTTAATATGCGTAATTCAGTTCTACCGACCCAGCGAATTGATGTGTAGAATGAAGCAGTAAGGCGAGGTGAGCTGTCTTAAATGGGGGCAGGGAGTTTCACTTTAGTCCAGTTGTGGGCAACATTTTGAAACTCAAGAACCCACTTGCACTAGCCAGTGGTGCGATATGAATGCAGCTGTAGAAGGAGTAAAGTGTGATTTTGGCGCCATTTCTGAAGAGACACCCTTAGCTACAGTGGCGTCGCCCAGATTGGTCGCGTTTCGACGGATACTTTTTGTTATACAGGAGTGTGCTCCTCACCTCTACCCTCCTGCCAAACGATGAGCTAATAAAGCCACCTATAAAGTACGCTGTGTAGTGGCGAATTTACACATTTGCCACGAGTCCTCCTCCTCCTTGAATCGATCGCTCATTGCTGAGCATCGTGACGCGCCCGCCTGTGAAACTTTGTGATTTGTAGCCACTTATATCGGTCAGTAGCTAAGTGAAGTGCGCGGTCAGTTTCGTGTCCAGTTACTGGGATACTTGGTCACTTCATTTTTTTTGGCTCCGCCCTCTGGATCGTCTTCCATCCGCTTTGGAGAGACTTATAGGGTAAACCCCATAAGTCTCTCCAGGTTGTCAGCGAGTTTTCTTGCTATATTACGAAAATAATGGAGCACTTTATATGGGCATATTATTATGGTGGATAGCCTCTGGTCAACTTCCGTATCCAACGTATTCGTGGTCAACTTCCGACATCTGAGTATAAATCCTTTAATTTTTGAAAAACAAAAAGAAATGCGTCCCTAAAATTCGCTGCGTTTGAGTCCGAACGACTCAACCTTGTGCTAAATTCGCCACTGCTGTGTAGAAAATAAATATACAATTAACCATTTAAATATTATCTCTGATCAGTTTGTAGCAGAAGCATCTAAAAAATAAATAGCGACAAATCAAAGTTCTCACATCTTTTGATCTACACTCAAATTCAACTTTAAGCCTTTGCGGTTTCGTTATTTTAATTAACCCCTTTGGCTAATATCAAACAAAGGTTTACTCACTTGGCCCTGAAATATTGAAAAGTGTTGCATAAGTTATTAAGACAAATTTCGTTTGGGGTTTAATAATAAATAGTATTCTTTATTAATTATGCAGCAGAATCCATTCGGACTATCTGGATCTGCCACATTCATTATCAGTACGTTCTCAGAGATCTCTGTACCAGGCACCTTGTGGCTTTGGAACGAACTCTCTTCCACGGTAATTCCCGAGCATTGTGACAAATCTTTCCTCAAACGAGCTTTGCGGAGAGTACTTAGCGTTAAGCTTGGCTAAGCCCCAAGCATTGCTGTCGTCCATGAGCGACGGTAACCACTTACCATGAGGAGGGGGGATACATGGATGAAGTTCACGTCCCACTTGATGTTAAGTGATAACTGGAGTTCATAGACATGAACAACCTTTTGACATGAGTTCTGAATCTCAGATAGTATTACGGCGCCCCACGCAAGCTGAAACGCATTACTGCTTCACGGCAGAAATAGGCGGGGTACCTACCCGTGCGGACTCACATGAGGCCCTACCACCAATAATTACGCAAATTATAATTTTGCGGGTTTCATTTTTATTACACGATGTTATTCCTTCACCATGGATGCCGATCGTGACCATTTGTTAAGTACGTATTTCATTAGAAAAATTGGTACCCGCCTGCGGGATTCGAACACCGGTGCATCGCTCAACACGAATGCACCGGATATCTTATCCTTTAGGCCACTACGACTTCAGTCATTTCCAGTAAAATGTGCCACTAATCAAATTAAGACTTGATTTGGTCAAATCTCGTTTAATTGGCAGAGTCTCCACGTCGGTAGCACAGCTATGTTAGAACGAACGTACTTTTGGACGGGGTTTTGCAGTTCTCTCGCTCCAGGTCGCACATGCTGGGGAACCATTTATGTTCGTACTGCCACTTCCCCGTATTCGTGTTGAAACGTTGTCCGCAGACTGGACCGAACCTGGACGATATACTTCGCGTCACCAAACCGGTTTTAGAGTAATGAAAAAACGTGACACTAAACAGTTAAATTAGTTTGAAGTCATTAGTGAGGTTATTTAAGGCTGATGTGTATTGTCATCCGGGAACCTCGTCGGAGCGATCAATAAAACAATACATATGACGGATAGACTGGTTCCATGGTGTTTTTAAAATGATGACGTCAACTTTGTTTACGCCATTTTCTTCATCGTTATCGTTGCCTTCCATAGTGAAAATAATTAAGACTCACTTTTCTAATTAATCCATTTTTTACATTTCAAGTGTACAGCGACAACAACAGAGAGCTCCGCTCCGTTCGACTGTTCGAGCTTGAATGCTTTGTGCGACAATAGTCACTCGTACTTACAGTAGAAGAAGGTGGGGGTAGCCAAGTCATGAATTATCTTGAATACAGTCTTAAGCAGTTGATGACATGGGTAACATTAAGGAAACAGTTAACTTTAACTATTTTTAGTTAACTAAATAGTGAAATTACGCCGATAATTACATGCTTATTCGTGTCAGCGACCGCGGTGGATCGCTACAACTAACTGCACTGACTAACATATTGTCAGTTGTTGACATATATTGACTAAAGCCGCTTTGAGACTACGCTATAATATACATAATATCATATAGTATATAGATCATAGCACAACAATATCGCACACCATACATTGTTATGGACACGTTCACATTGTACTGTAATATATATTATTGGCTAAGTATAGGCTGCTATACTATATGGCACTATAGTAGAGCGTGGTCTAAAAGCAGCTTAACATATACTCCCCTACATTAGTTTTAACTGTGTCTATAACTTGCTGAAACAGAGGGTAATAATAAATAGGATGTACATTAAGGTAATAATGAATGTAGGTCTTATTTTGGAATTTTTGTGCGTTGTTTTTTTTTTTTATTGCTTAGATGGGTGGACAAGCTCACAGTCCACCTGGTGTTAAGTGGTTACCGAAGCCCATAGACACCTACACCGTAAATACGCCACCCACCTTGAGATATAAGTTCTAAGGTCTCAAGTATAGTTACAACGGCCCCACCCTTCAAACCGAAACGCATTACAGCTTCACGACAGAAATAGGCAGAGTGGTGGTACCTACCCGCGCGGACTCACAAGAGGTCCTACCGCCAGTAATTAAATTATAATTTTGCGGGTTTGACATTTATTACACGATGTTATTCCTTCACTGTGGAAGTCAGTCGTGAACATTTGTTGAGTACGTATTTCATTAGAAAAATTGGTACCCGCCTGTGATTCTTACACCGGTGCATCGCTCAACACGAATGCACCGCACATCTTATCCTTCAGGCCAAGACGACTGACCAGCTATACGTATCTATAGTAGAATTATTTTCTCCGTGCAGTTTGGGTCATAAAAAATCGGAGCGGTGAAGCGAGTATTTCGCTCTCTCTTCCACGCACGAGCCTTATGGACGGGCATAGTGATGCGCATTATTGTTGTCGATAAGCGTTATCGATAGTGTATTTAGTGTTGTCATTTTGTAGGTTACTGATAGAAATAAAAGAAAAAATCACTAATCGAACACTTACACCACATATCGCCGCAGCAAGTTAACGAGAACGGCAGAAATTAACACTTTGTAACTTTTCGGGATCTATTCTTATTTCAGTGAAAATTTTTAACACATTGTTGATACCAACACGTGCAAATATTATTTTGAATAAATTCTGCCGTTGTGATACAAAACAAAGGGGTAGCCAGCCATTGTGGTGCCCTGGGGGAACGACTCTTGAGGCTTTACAACTCCTGCCTCGAGTCGGGACGGTTTCCTTCATCGTGGAGGACGGGCAGACTCGTGCTGTTGAGAAAGGAAGGGCGCCCGGCGGATACTGCCGCCGGGTACCGTCCCATCGTGTTGCTGGATGAGGTGGGCAAGCTGCTGGAACGCATTCTGGCGGCCCGCATCATTCAGCATCTGGTCGGGGTGGGACCCGATCTGTCGGCGGAGCAGTATGGCTTTCGAGAGGGCCGCTCAACGGTGGACGCGATCCTTCGCGTACGGGCTCTCTCGGAAGAAGCCGTCTCCAGGGGTGGGGTGGCCTTGGCGGTGTCGCTCGACATCGCCAATGCGTTTAACACCCTGCCCTGGTCCGTGATAGGGGGGGCACTGGAAAGACACGGAGTGCCTCTCTACCTTCGCCGACTGGTGGGTTCCTACTTGGAGGACAGATCGGTCATGTGTACCGGACACGGTGGGATCGTGCACAGGTTCCCGGTCGTGCGCGGTGTTCCACAGGGGTCGGTGCTCGGCCCCGTTTTGTGGAATATCGGGTATGACTGGGTACTGAGGGGTGCCCTCCTCCCGGGCCTAAGCGTAATCTGTTACGCAGACGACACGCTGGTCGTGGCCCGGGGGGGAGTTTTGCTGAGTCTGCTCGTTTTGCCACCGCTGGGGTGGCGCATGTCGTCGGCAAAATCAGGAGATTGGGCCTCGACGTGGCGCTCAGTAAATCCGAGGCCATGTGGTTCCACAGGCCCCGGAGAGTGCCACCTGTCGATGCCCATATCATGGTTGGAGGCGTCCGTATCGAGGTCGGGGTGCAGTTGAAGTACCTCGGCCTCATTCTGGCCTCCTCGTTTGTTGGGTGTGGCCGGCGCGTTAAGCCGGCTTCTGCCCAACGTGGGGGGGCCTGACCAGGTGACGCGCCGTCTCTATACGGGGGTGGTGCGATCAATGGCCTTATACGGGGCGCCCGTGTGGGGCCAGTCCCTGGCCGTGGGGGTAGCGAAGCTGCTGCAACGGCCGCAACGCACCATCGCGGTCAGGGTCATCCGTGGCTATCGCACCATCTCCTTCGAGGCGGCGTGTGTACTGGCTGGGACGCCGCCTTGGGTCCTGGAGGCGGAGGCGCTCGCCGCTGACTATCAGTGGCGGGCTGACCTTCGTGCCCGGGGCGTGGCACGTCCCAGCCTCAGTGTGGTCAGAGCGCGGAGGGCCCAATCTCGGCGGTCCATGCTGGAGTCATGGTCCAGACGGCTGGCCGATCCTTCGGCTGGTCGTAGGACCGTCGAGGCGATTCGCCCGGTTCTTGTGAACTGGGTGAATCGTGACAGAGGACGCCTCACTTTCCGGCTCACGCAGGTGCTCACTGGGCATGGTTGCTTCGGTGAGTTCCTGCACCGGATCGGAGCCGAGCCGACGGCAGAGTGCCACCATTGTGGTTGCGACTTGGACACGGCGGAGCACACGCTCGTCGCCTGCCCCGCATGGGAGGGGTGGCGCCGTGTCCTCGTCGCAAAAATAGGAAACGACTTGTCGTTGCCGGGTGTTGTGGCATCGATGCTCGGTGACGACGAGTCGTGGAAGGCGATGCTCGACTTCTGCGAGTGCACCATCTCGCAGAAGGAGGCGGCGGGGCGCGTGAGAGACGCACCCCGCCGCCTCCTTCTTCGCCCAAGCCCTGGCCCTCTAAGTGTTTCGGGTCTCCCTCACATGTCGGCCTGGGGACCGGCGAAGGGGGCCTAAGAAGACGACGTGCAAGCTGCTCTGCACGCGTTTTATGCATGAGCATCCGGGTGATGGAAGGCCGGCTATCCTCAACCCACGCTGGTTCTGACCCAGCGGGGTATTCCGTAGGATAGACCATTCTAACCGGCGCCATCTAGGCGGGCTTCGGATAGCCTGCCGACCGAGAGGGCTGGTGGTAGTGGCGCCGACGACCGCCAGTCCGGCGTCCCGAAGGGGAGGGTGATGGGAGAGATGTGCTCCGCACTAAACGCTTCACTTTCCCCCCCTTGCCTTTTCATGAGTTTTGTCTCATGCGAGGTTTGGACGTTGGTTGTTGAGAGACAGGAGGTTTTAGTCGGTTCGACTCCGACATGCCCCGCCCTCCATCCCCAGTGAAGGGCGGAAGTCCGGCGATTTCCTCCTGACAAAAAAAAAAAAAAAAAAGCCAGCCATTGTGTCACTAAAGAAATTCAGAGAACGAATGCATAAAAACACCTTTCTCTTCGACATAATGTACTATAATTTGCAGGTAAGTACAAATGACTCATAACATAACAATGTCTCACCACCCTTCGTATACCACCCACCGTCGTGTACCTGCCTTCGATGACTCATTTGTTTTTATCGCCGTCATCTCAACACTCACTCCTCTTTCTCTCTCATATCGTCATTCACACGCTCCATCCATTTCTTCTTCGGTCGACCTCTTCCCCTCTACCTTGCACTACCGTTTCCATATTTCCATAGTATGTAAAGAGAAAATTCGATTGGCAATGTAATAAAAATCAAAAGAAATCAAATGCGAAGCCATTTTGAAGTTCGTACTCACACGTCTCTGTAAATGGTCATACACATTACATTGCAGTCTCTGTACAGCGACATTGAGCCGTTGATCACGTGCTTCTTCGGCGGACGGACTCCAGGAGGTGCGCCGGGTTTCAAGCGAGGTCCTATCGAAAAGAATAATCCTTGAGCCCTCTACGGATTCATCTCGGCTGTGATAAGACCATTCGGAAACGTTCGCGAAATTATAACGATTTGAAAGGACCTTTGAATGCCTTGTTTTATCAAAAGAATCTACTGCCTTTTTCAGTTCTGCATTAGAGCTCCTAATTTACTACACGAGTTAAGAAATACAAGTGAACATCAATATGAATCGGGCAGATCTTTTTTTATGAATAAGGCTTTACTGGTGGCCCGGAGGCATCTCCAGTTTTACTAGGACATGTGGGCAAGCAAGGCTCAGCCAGGAGGGGTGGGATTTGTTAACTGCTGCCCGAGCGCCTCCAAAGGAGACCTAACAGCTCAAGAGGCAGATCTCTATCAGCATTGCGAAAAGGATTCGCGACACGGAGGGTGTTTCAAAAAGTTACTTTTACTAGAGGTAATACCGAATTATTTTGGTTCAAGATACCTGTGACTGTATATGTCGAGGGGCGAAAGGCTATTTATGTTTAAGCGACATTTCACTTAATAATATATCTTTTTTAAATAAAGGTCAGTTTATTTGGTATTAATATTAAGAATTCGATGTTTTTAATTGAACTTCAATTAAGTTTACTCCATTCAAATAGCCGAATAAGTTATTTTATTAAAATTGCAAAAATGGCGGTTGAATGGTAGGTACATAATAATATGTATATGCCAATAAGGTATATTTTGAACCTTCTAGTACTATTATATATCAGACAGGGAAACCGAAAAGCCCATAGACATCTACAACGTAAATGCGCCACCCACCTTGAGATATAAGTTCCAAGGTCTCAGTATAGTTACAACGGCTGTCCCACCCTTCAAACCGAAACGCATTACTGCTTCACGGCAGAAATAGGCAGTATCTGTTTTCCCAACACAGTCGAGACTTTAGGCCCTGTGGAGCGCGCGATTTATTGTAAAAGTCCTTTTGATATTAGGCGCTACAGCGCTCATCTCAAAACGGGTCAACCTCTAAAACAAGGATCAAACTTTAATCTCACGTTTGCTCATTCTACTTTTAGGAAGTCCTGTTGTTGTTAATCTGAAACAGTAATCATTAGACGTGAGTAAAAATCGACATCGCGTCCTTGAGTAGTGCGATGACCAATCGCGTCAAATCAATCAAATGTGTATCTATTAATAATAAAACATGCTTATGAATGTGATTTGTTTGTTGTCCATGCCAGTTACGCAGCCCAGCATAGACTGAGCAGGATAATCCAAGAGACAGTTATTCGGAGAATGGCTTCTCCGAATAACTGACTTTCAGAATTAAAGTATTATCAACCCCAAGGGGAGAGATTTGTTGTTGGAGATTCCAGATCCGCATCAGTCTATACGCTACTGAAAAACCACTTACAATTTACCGACGGTGTGATGATGTTGATGATGATGATGATGATGAGTATTTGAGGTCGGCAGCACGCAGCCCGGCTCCTGCTTACCTCAGAAACACCCATTGTCCGTTCTGCCAGTACGGCTCATAGTAAGTTTCCTCGCGTCCATCATGGTTGTCTTCGTTCAAAAAGTCTTCCAGCTCGTTGAAGCCTTCAGGTACGTTCTCGTAGTTACGGAACGCTATGTTGCTGGCGCTGTGGAAAGCTGATGATTAATTGGACTCAGCCATGCTCCCTTATTGGACCCTAACGGCCGAGAACACATGCCTGTTAACTCTTTGACTGCCGTGTAGGTCACTGCATAAATAATACACACAAAATAGTCATTATGATGAATTAGTGATGTCAGTAACAAATTACCTATCCTATATTTTGTTTTTTAATGAAGGATTTTGTAAATTTTCAGAAACCACTAATTGATAAAATTTAATCAATTTGTCTTTATCAAATAAAGACTTGTATGATTTTTTTTTTCTGTGTTTAGTTACACTCTGTTACACAATAGTTAGGTAAATGTCTTAACTTTAACAACATATACGTTTAGGGACATGCGCTACAAGATGTCGATAGTTTCCATACAAAAAAATTATGTCTTAAAGTATCGCAGTTTCAGGATCCTGGGTCACCAGTGCCCTACGCGGCGCACTGAAGTTACCGAAGGGTTTTGGGATATAATGATTAAAAATATTTATAATATCTATCTACTTACTATTTTTGATCTTTAAATTTTGCCGTTTCATTTCCAACAATGCACGTATTTACTGTTAAATTAAATATAAACATTGAGATTATATCGAAACAAATTTATATTGATTTCAAGAATTACAAAACTTACGAATACACGAAACGAAAATTAAAAAACAATAAAACATTATTATGTTTATGTTGTGCCCATGTTTTATCCAACACTATTAATTATTTACTGCTTCGTGAAACTACTGAATACAATACAAAAGTTAATCACACGGTTGACTAAGAAAGACATTTAGAACGAAAAACATTACGTCGGCAAGTTTAGTGGTGGTAGGACGGTAGCAACTCACGGATCCTGCCTATTTTTGCTGTGATTCTGTTAAGATGTATTGTGAGTCCGCACGGATAGGTACCATCGCCCTGCCTATTTCTGCCGTGAAGTAGTAATGTGTTTCGGTTTGAAGGGCGGGGCAACCATTGTACTCTACAAACTGAGACCTTAGAACTCGAGGTGGGTGACGGCATTTACGTTGTAGATGTCTACGGGCTCCGGTAATCACAGCAGGTGGGCCGTAAATTCGTCCACCCATCCGAATAATAAAAAATAATAATTTCGTAGAGTATTTTTTGTTCGTAAATTCACAAGTTTACATGCCATAATAATTATTATACGTCTGACAGAAATAAAATGCCACATAAACTTGAAGGCAAAAATTAATTGTTAACTTAGTTTGAGAACTAAAAAATATTTGTAGTTCGTGACAAAGGGTACAACACGGAAATAAAACAGAGTATCATTATAAATGTATTAAGATATATAAAATGAATAATCACAATACAAAACTTATATAATAGATTTGTTGTTTTGCTTAAACATCAACAGATGTTGTAAAAATGTCGTGTTCTCAAAGGCGTTGAATTATTTATTTTTAGGTAATAACAAAAATTTGGAAATTATAATTTTAAATAACAATAATAATGGGTAAGGGTTTTTAGCAAATGAATGAATTTGATTTGAATTTTTATTTGACGGCTGGTACTTCTAACAGCGTCCCCTTTAAATGTATTCAAGATATGTTGAATGGTTTTTGAGTTATTTTTATTAACTTCGACAACAATCATGAACTCAGTTTATTTTGTTGAAGTCTTAACGCTGTTTCTCTCAGCTTGGCAAAGCGGGGGCGCTGACCCGGCGGCGGCGCTTCGTTGAATTTCCATTGCGCGGTAAATAAAAACATTACGGAACACATTTTTTCTTAAGGGTTTTCATGACTATCGTGGTTTCTATGATCTGTGCGTGTTACGGTATTACCGGCCGTCTTCGATTAATGGTTCCGTTTTATAAGCAGCTTTCTTTTGACATTTGAATATTTGCGTCTTATTTATGTGTTTAACTTATTATTGTGAATAACTTAAATTAACTTAGGTGCTTCTTATGCTATATTCCCGCGCCGTTTCTGCGAATAAGAATGCGACAGGAACCAAGCGAAGATGATCGAGATGAACTGGAATCAGACAATTTTAGGTTAGTGCAATGTTGATAAGTGTTTCGACTATATGGCGGGAACGCGAGATGTGAAGCTGTGTGATTTGTTTTATTTTGTCTTTTTAGTGTTTCTTGAGGTTTAAATGTGTAATAACGGTGGTTTATTAACCGTTTAATATCGGTGAAAGTGCACAAATGTGGGAAAATGAAACAAAGACGCTGGACGTTAATTCCTGGGGATCCTCCAAAAAGTCCACTGAAAAAATCTCAGTAAATGACAACCATTTTACTGAGATTATATTTCATCCCATATCATATCATATCATATCATCTCATCTCATCGCATCTCATCTCATCTCATCTCGTTTCATTTCATTTCACTCCATATTATCATTTTTCATAAAAATAAGAATGTGGATTGAAAAAAGATGTGACTTAGGGGTCTTAGTTACTAGGTCATAAAATATCTTTAAAAAAAATAGGTTTTTTAGTTGTCGAAGCTCGTAGGCTACGTGAGATCGATCAATTAGGCTGTATAACGATTGTCCCGCCCTTAGGACCAATAAGTTAACTGCTTCGTGACAGAAATGATTTTTTATCATTATTACTCGCTTGGTACCTATATTGGCTCCTTACCCCTTGGCCACAGCCGAGAGCGGTGCGAATTGCGGTGCGTCGTGAGGCGCGGCAAGCGGGAGCGGCGAAAACAAATGGTAGACAACCTATGAAGTATGCCACAGCTACTGGCGGTGCGTTTTGCGGTGCATTGCGAGGCGCGGTGAGAGGCGCGTGACATCTGGCGGCGACGAGCTGCACGATGTGCGAGTGAAACAAATGTACTAGACAATATGGAGGTGGCCACAGCTCAGAGCGGCGCGCGCGGCGGTGTCGGTGGACGCATCGAGGCATCGCGCGACCGAAACAAATCATTTTGTTTTTACCGCGCGTTGAGCTAATAAAATATAATGGATGTGGAACAATTCATTAGTGAAATACTGAGTAGACCAGAAATATGGATGTCAAAACATCCACATCATAAATATAGGCATGTTATAAAAAAAATGTGGGACGAAATAAAACAACAATTTTCTGGTACTAATGGTTTCCTAGATACTCTTGGATAGGATTATTGAAATAAAATTTGAAATTTGAATTGATTTCGTATTCTAGATGCTTGAACCGTTGCTCGATTATTCCGTCTTGATCTGCGTACGCTATTGTGAATATTGGAGTCTCCAAACTGGGAAACAAACTGCTGAAAATCTGCATCTCTGTCTCCATCACTTTCTGTTAAGGCACGAAACCTTTATAATCATGTCGCGTGCTTTTTGTTTGCCTGTACACTTTTCGTAAAAATACGAAATTTATTAGTTAGAATACCAAACGCGTACTGAATTGTGACACTTGCCCGGGATAATGTTTTGTCGAAAATTATTTGTTCCGCATTTAAACCACCCGGAGGATATGGGCGCATCAAATAATTTTTAAGAGGATAGGCTTTATCAGCAATTAACACGTATGGTAAATTTAGATTTGAACCTGGTAATATCTGTGAAGGTTGAATCTATTAATAATCTATTTATCGGGATAGTTCTTATATTCCTAATATAATACCTAATAAATAGGTTGAAATTCGCCAAGTTCTCTCTTTTTCTAACTGGGTGCGCTCCTATTCTTGATTGAATAATATCTTCAGCTAAGAACGCACTTATTTCAAGGTAATATCGTGCCACTTTTGAAAGGGAAATTTGATAGGGCTTTCTAAATACGTCCACCTCTGACGCCGCACACTGTATTATTATCGAGATCTAGCAGAACTTAATTAAAAATAATACTCCTCTAAATATTCTTAAAACTCCCTTTGTTACACAGGTGTATAACTAAATAACCGATATTGAAAAAAAAAAAAAAGTGTGTAACACCATACAACACAGGGGAAGTCTCGAAACATAGGTTATGGCGTACTAGCACGAGTGTATTGTTTAGTTTTGCTTTATTGCTGAATGCGAACAGGTCTGTTCTTGTCGTTTAAAGTGCTATAATTGGTCATTTTTATCGTTTGTTATATCATCGAGGATACGTTAAGGTAAGTTTGAACCTTATAATATTGAAATGTTATTAATTAATAACGTTTTTGCTGTAGTCCTTGAAAAAAAAATTCTTTTTGTATTAGTGTTGACTTTTAAAAATGTATGCAAGTGTATACACCGGGAAATCACTGTTATAGCATTCTACGGTTAATGTTCTTTGAAATTTAGTTGGAATCCCTTGCTCCTATTTGCCCCGCTCATACATTTTTTTTTGTTTTCAGCGCAATGAAAAGGCGACATATTTTTAATATATGGTTTCCAAGTAATAAAAAAAAGCTCAAAATAACCTTTTAATTGAACAAATACTACAATATTATGACATAGAGGACTGTAGAAACCCTCCACGATCACTTCAAATGTTAATAAGTAGTCTTACAGCAAAAATACAATCTAAATGGGAGAAATGTAAGCGAACATAACAGGGATCAATCTGGATTTAGTCAAACATTTCTGTTATCTTGGAGGCACAAGACATATGCCGAAGAGACAAGAAAACTTTATTTAGTACATTGTTCCTGGTACTACATGCCTTCTAGTAGGTATACACAAAATCCTCTCACACTCAATAGAAGTAATTGAAACATGCGTTTTACCTTTGGATCAATTAGCAGAAGAAGCTCAAGAAGCGAACAATAAGGAATATAGGAGGAATCGCGAGTATTTCAGCAGGAAAATAAGCAGAATTAACACCAATCGAGACGTACTTAACCGATTTCTGATAGGTTCAGATCCACTTCTATCTTCCAAATCAACAGTGCAAAATAGAACATGGGAGAAGAAACTTACTCGACGGAGGAAGATGGGTAGAAGGTTATGCGAATTTTTTTTAGTCTTTTGAATATATTTAGGGGTGTAAAATATATTTCTTGTGTATTTAGAACAAAGTTGCAGTATTAAAATATTTTTAAAGAAAATAAAGATTAAATGATTTTTATTAATAATTAATGTTATTTATTTATTTAGAAATACGAAATAACATCTAATATTAACATTTTATGACACGTAAAATTAAAAAAAGATAAATTCACGCAAGATTGAATTAAGTTCTGCTAGATCTCGATAATAATACAGTGTGCGCCGCCGCCGTCGCCACTAGTCTAGCTGTGGCATACCCCCGCAAATCACGCCGCCCGCCGCGCCTCGCAACGCACCGCAAAACGCACCGCCAGTAGCTGTGGCCAGGCCCTTACGGGCGTCTTAAAAAGACTTGAATGGACTGTTTTAAAGAGGATAGGCGATAGAAGGATGTGAGTGCTGAGATGATATATGGTAGGTAGGTCGGAATGGAAACGCAAGATATGCTATGTCAACACCACACAGTGGAGGACAAGGGCACGAAGGGACAGAGGAATTTCTTGATGGCTCGTCTGACTGTCGCGGTTTCGATTGCCATCTCTTGAACCCTCGTCCTCTTAAGTAATTAGTAAATATTATTTACTTAGAAAACATTGAATAGATAGCGGCTTGGCTGTGCACCCATGAGCGATGGTGGCTCACCTTAAAGTGAGCGGTATGCCTCCAACGACTATGAAAAAAAAACCAGCACCCCCGTCGCGGCGTCGAGTCGAACCGGGGTAAAATCGCATTGCCTTAACTCGGGCCTCTTATCCTTTAGGCCACGGTTCCAAATATGTTGCGATTAGTGCTTAGGGCTTAAGCGAATCTAATTACCTCAAGAAATATGATAATGATCAGAACGCTGCCGATGGCCCTACCGAAGGTATCGAAGTAATCAATCAGTCGAGTGGTGCAGCCGGGGAACGCGTTGGGGGCATAGAAGGTGTTGTCAACGGGGCTGGCGCAGCACGAGGGCGGCAGCTGTGACAAGATACCGTCGTACGAAGAGGGGCCGGTTGTTCCACAGCAATTGAACTGAAATTCAAAGAAGTTAAAATGATAGCCAGAAGAAGGAATCTTGAAGAATGCGGGCAGGATGACGGAGTAAATAGAATCCGGTATTCGTTTTTTTTTATTGTTTAGATGAGTGGACGAGCTCACAGCCCACCCGGTGTTAAGTGGTTACTGGAGCCCATAAACATCTACAACGTTAATGCGTCACCCACCTTGAGATATAAGTTTTAAGGTCTCAAGTATAGTTACAGTCAAGTATAGTTATAGTCAGTATAGTATAGTTCTAGTCTCAAGTATAGTTATAGTCAAGTATAGTTTGCTAAATATTGCCGATACTGCGAGTGTGTACGGTCAGGTCAACTTGTCGAAATCCAGTGGTAACACTCGATGGACTAGAGAGAAGGTAGACACGAATTTGTCTGCTCCTAACAACCCGCATACTTGTGAAGAAGTTAATTAGACTGCGATCAATAGAGATGAAGTGAGATAAAGTCTTTGTAACATTCCGATTATAAAGAAAGTTCTTACTAGAGCTTCCATGACGTGATATACGTCTCTTAAGCTGCTCGTGTTGAACGCTGTGGTCACCCAGCTGGTTATTGTGCTGGTGACGTCGGACAGAAAACCGAATACCACGATAGCCAGGTAGATCTTCACGGCCACCAGTATCACCATGAATATGGAGTACTGAAATAAATAAAAACCCAAGTAATGTTGTGTAGATCTCTCAACTAGATCTAGGTCGGATCTGTGTCTGTTTGTGTACGAGAAGAGCTCGGGATCAGTACAGAGCTGCAGAGAACTGTGTCTGTAGTAGTGTAGTATAGGACTAGAGGCTAGATGTAGGTCGGATCTGTGTCTGTTTGTGCACGAGAAGAGCTCGGGATCAGTACAGAGCTGCAGAGGACTGTGTCTGTAGTAGTGTAGTATAGGACTAGAGGCTAGATGTAGGCCGGATCTGTGTCTGTTTGTGCACGAGAAGAGCTTGGAGTCAGTACAGAGCTGTACTTACGGTTATCAGCATACATCTTGATTCCTTTATCGCTCCACAGCACGCTAGGAATGCAATGATGAATATGATGCATCCGAGGACGATTATCCCTATTGGCAAAGCGTTGACTGGTAGAATATCTTGAAGATCCCGTAGATTTCTTAAGACGGCCACTCCAAGACGTATAATAGCTAGACCTGCCAACTGTGAAAGGGGAGAGGTTATTACTCGACCGCTTTGAGAACTCATGTTTGCGAGTTTATTTGTTTTTTTTTATAGATGGGTGGACGAGCTCACAGCCAACCTGGTGTTAAGTGGTTACCGGAGCCCATAGAGATCTATAACGTAAATGCCACCACCCACATTGAGATGTGAGTTCAAAGATCTCGGTATAATTACAACGGCTGCCCCACCCTTCAAACCGAAACGCACTGCTGCTTCACGGCACAAATAGGCAGGGTGGTGGTACCTCCTGCCGACCGAGAGGGCTGGTGGCCGTGGCGCCGACGACCGCCAGTCCGGCGTCCCGAGGGGGAGGGTGATGGGAGAGATGTGCTCCGCACTAAACATTTCACTTTCCCCCCTGCCTTTTCATGAGTTCTGTCTCATGTGAGGTTTGGACGTTGGTTGTTGAGCGACAGGAGGTTTTTGCACGGTTCGACTCCGACATGCTTCGCCCGCCGTCCCCAGTGGAAGGCGGAAGTCCGGCGATTTCCTCGTGACCAAAAAAGAAAAAGGGTAATGGTACCTACCCGTACAGGCCCACAAGAGGTCCTACCACTAGTAATTACGCAAATTATAATTTTGCGGGTTTGAGTTGTATTACACAATATTATTATTATTCCTTCACCGTGGAAGTTAATCGTGAACCTTTGTTAAGTACGTGTATTTCGTTACGAAAATTGGTACCCGCCTGCGGGATTCGAACACCGTTGCATCGCTAGATACGAATGCACCGGACGCCTTATCCGTTAGGCCACGACTTCTATCTTATTCCACCATAACTTTAAATGCCTAGACAAATTTGGATTTGTGTAACGTTATTATCTATAATTAAATCCCGCGTGACATTGGCTCGATCTTTTTTTTCTCTCTTAACTTATTTTATATTTGGTTTATTCTTTAATTCACTATCAAAACTATTTAGTCTTTAATTTATTTTAAAATCTTCTTCTTCTCAGTCGTGTCACTCTTGACAGAGTGGTCGTGATCGTCATGTAGTGTTGGAAGGGGCAGACTTGATGCGTCTCACGATGTCGCGCCATCTCTCCCTGCTCGAGGCCATTCTACTGCACTCATTTAGGGGACCTCCCACTGCAGTTTTAATTTGGTCGGTCCACCGCATTGGTGGCCTCCCGCGCGGTCTTGTACCATCAACGCTTCCCTGTACAACGAGGCGTTCTATGGACCGGCCATCTCGTCGCGAAACGTGTCCGAAGAAATTCACCATTCGAGACTGTACTATACCAAATAGACGCTGCTTGATGCCGAGTTCCTGAAGTATCGAGACATTTGTACGAAAGTCGGTCCACGAAACTCCAAGCATTCTTCTCCAGCACCACATTTCCAGAGCGTCTATTTTCTTCCTTTCCACGTCTCGCACGGTCCACGTCTCAGCAGCGTATAGAAATATAGAGAATATTAGTGTTCTAACGAGCCTGATCTTTGTGGTTTTGGTTATGTTTCTATTTCTCCATACTTTCCTCAGCCCGTCCATCGCCGACCTCGTGATAGCCATGCGCCTTCTGATTTCGTCCATGCATCCGCCATTATTTGAGATTAACGCCCCAAGGTATATGTAGGACTGGACCACGTCGCAACCCGCTATTTGAGTCACGTCCGGCGAGTTATTCATAGCGCGATCGACAATCATCACCTTGGTCTTACTGCGGTTAATCTTTAATCCAAACTCAAGGCTCACACGTTCCATCCTCGACAGTAACTCCCCCAAGCATTGCGCATCAGTTGCAAACAAAGTGGTATCATCCGCGTATCGCAAGTTTGCAATCCTATACCCCCCAATTGCTACACCATCTGTCCAGTTCTCCAAAGTGATGCGCATTATGATTTCTGTGTACGCATTGAATAAGAGCGGCGATACAATGCAACCTTGGCGAACCCCAGCACTTGGATGGAAGTTATCAGAGAGAACGTCATCCGCGCGCACCGAGGCCGTACCATTCTCATATAAGCGTCTCAGTAGGTGCACAAGATGTTTCGGTGTCCCCAGATCCAGTAAGGTCCTCCACAAAACAGGCCATTTCACCGAGTCAAATGCTTTGGAGAAGTCAACAAAACAAATGTATGTCGGCCTGTTGAATTCTCTTGCTTTCTCAATTATCTGACGTACGATGAAAATTTGTTCCCGAGTGCCTTTCCCCCTCACGAAACCGGCCTGTTCCGGAGCAATCTCTTTGGACAGATAGGTTTTTAATCGCTCATTCAGAATATGTAACATAATTTTGCTAGAATGTGATGTAAGAGCAATTAGACGATAGTTGTTACATTTCTTCGTAGAGCCCTTTTTATGCAGGGGAGTAAACACGGTATGTGTCCATTCCGACGGCCAAACTCCCGTCTGCCATACCCTGTTGCATATCTTATGAAATATGTGGTCACCGCGTTCTCCTAAGGCTTTTATTGTTTCAATAGGAATTGCATCTCTACCAGTCGCTTTCCTGTTTTTGAGGTGTTTTATAGCAGCCCTAACCTCAGACAGGAGAATGCTTGGCTCCAAGTCCTCATCGTTTGGGTCTGTACTTGTAAATTGCCGTGACTGTGGATCCTGGAATAACGATTGACAGTAACTCTTCCATGTTTCAGTTAAAATCTTCAATTGCAATTATTTCTAATAATTATTGTATCGTAATCATAAGTGACTCATTTTTATGTATTTTATATTGAACTAAAAGATCGGCTTATTAAAAATTAAAACCGCAAAACTATAATTTGCGTTATTACTGGTGGTATGACGTTTTGAGTCCGCGCGGGTAGGTACCATCGCCCTGCTTATTTCTGCCGTGAAGCAGTAATGCGTTTCGGTTTGAAAGGTAGTGCAGCCGTTGTAACTATACTGATAGAACTTATGTCTCGAGGTAGGCGGTAGGGGCCGTGAACTCGCCCACTCACCTCAGCAATAAAATTAAAAAAATATTTCCACACATCAACAACCGGACCGTCGGTCTACCGAGCAATTTCGCACGTTCGGTGGATCCTCCACAACTCTTTTTAGAAAAAAGTCAGTAATCATTAATTACTTACCGAAAAAACAAGGTTGGCGATGAAGAGTACATATTTAGCTATAAACTCGGGGCAACACATTGTTCTTAGATGTTTTCTAAATTGACTTTTATCGTTGAACCACTTTTATCGAATGTTTGTACTGAAATGGCACAAACGGATAACGCTTAATTGTAGATAAGATAACTTTATATCTGATGGACTCAATCGCGGGCCTGGTTTCGGCTGTTATTCAGTCCCCGCGGGTCGGAGGTGCTCGGGTAGCTGTTAGCAAATCCCACCCCTCCTGGCTGAGCCTTTGCTCGCCTGTCCTGGTGAAATTGGAAAGGCCTCAGGGTAACCAGTAATCCTTCAATCATAAAGAAAAACATTAAACTCTTAGCACTTAATGCCAATTTTTTATTTATTTATTTATTGCGTACATGGCTGGACGAACTCACAATCCACCTGGTGTTAAGTGGTTACTGGAGCCCATAGAGATCTACAACGTAAATGCGCCACCCACCTTGAGATATAAGTTCTAAGGTCTCAGTATAGTTACAACGACTGCCCCACCCTTCAAACCGAAACGCATTACTGCTTCACGGCAGAAATAGGCAGGGTGGTGGTACTTACCTGCGCGGACTCACAAGAGGTCCTACCACCAGTTTAAATGGAAATCTGGATGTGGGTTCGTATGCGCCTAACACTGCATTATTGAATTATAGAAACCTAAATTACTTCGTGCGAATGCTGGAACTCATAGTACTTAGTGGATTCAGTGGCTCCTAGGCTTTACCAGCGCAGCACCGGAGCAACGGACATCTGTGTTATTTAAAACCTTTGCTGTCATAAACAGTGCCTTACGAGAGATCGGCTTTCTCACGAGAGCGACTGATATCGATGTGAACATACAGCTTAGAAGCATACCTACAGCTTATCTGCCATCGAAGTTAAGGCAGCGCATTGCATTGAAGTTCTCGGCTATGATCCGTTGCCATGGAGGCTAGTGTCGTCTACAAACGTGACATACGGAAACACGTGCAGCTTATTTTGCGATGTGTTCAAATAATCAGATTTCCTTATATTTGATCTTTGTTTTTTTAATCGTTCCTATTGTTTTACGATTACTGATAAGTGATAAGTCGATGACACGCCCATCACAGGCACTCGCTTCACGAGTGAGCGATGAGTCATTGAAAAATATCTCATTTTTATCGATTCCCCCAGAGTCTCCGCTACGGCTACACACAACATGTGGCCCGGAGCCTGCCACATGCAGCGCAACTGGTCACAAGGAGCCCTCGGGCAGTAGCTTGGCTGTATCCCCCTAGTTTTGCTAGTTCCAAGCGCGACAGCTACTCTTACGATCAGACCGACTGCTGCTCTAACAAAAAAGAAATTCACTTATCTTTTTGATAGGGTACTAATGGAGAAATTGTAACGATTGTCTAGAATGTGTTTAATTCATGATTTAGGTGGGAGTGTCGGGCATAGTCTGTCTGAGAAACCATGATGATTCAAAGGTCATTAGGGGACCGCTATCATCGCTCTTCTTAGTTTTATGAGTCAGCTATAAAACCTGTTGCATTGGATGGACATGGATGCTGGACCACGAAAGCGGTGCTTCAATGAAAAGCGCACGCAAAAATGCGAATGTTGAGCTGGATGCTTGCAGTAACAATAATGTGGAAGTGGAAGATTATCCTGGTGCGGGAATTTCAGGCGAAGAGAGGATGATCGTCTGTCCAAGAAACGTGGCTAGAAACTAGATGGTAATGTGAGGGCTGTCTTAAAAAGATCTGGAGGATCTTCAAGAAAAGGGTATAAGGAGGATAAGGGTATATGAAGAAGACGCTTCAAACCAGCAATCCGTAGGCATCACATACGATGTTCGTAGAGCGTCCTGTAGATATAGTATAATAACGCCCACCGATCGCTGCTAGGGTTGCTTCGTATCTGCACTGCATCAAGAATGATTGCAGAACGCAACGTAGGTTTTATGCCCTTCACAAGCAATGTGTGACCTTGCTCGGGGCAACCCTGGCGTAGATCTAATGATGACAGCTGACTCGATCAACTCGCCGCACTGACTCGAGTGCCGTCTCGGGTGGGATCGGACGTCGGTCCGAGTGTCGGCGTACGCTTGTGATGTCAGTTGGATGGAAGTGAGAGTATTGTCGTCTGGTCAACAAACAAGACATCGTTACCATAAATCACACAGCTCTATAAACTGCCTCGTTTGTTAATCCTACCCTACCCTTAAATAATAATTGTCTATAGAGACACGGTCCGCTGTTCCTTGCTGGATTTCAACGGGTCGTGACTCCGATCCGGTGGTAGATTCAGCGAAATACTGCTCTTGCTAGGGCTGGTGTTAGCTCATTCAAGCTAAGCTGGCCAGAATAGCCCTTCAACTCCACCACACGCTCCAATATATTTCATGTCATAATTAATAGAACAGTCAGATAACGTAATCAGTACGATCCCCAGAAAACCGATATAATGTTTACTGATAATCATAATTATACGCTTACGCATCGAATTTCCAACAATTTATAGACGGCATATGTTTGTGATAGATACGGCTAATTAGCTCCTGCCTCATTCTAACTGAACTGGTTTGCTTTTATAGAACAAATTAAACTTAAAAGTATTCCAGACATTGGTGTATAGTGAAATGTATTTTTTTAATCAACGGCGACTAAGAGATTTTTTATTGCCCTAGTAGGCAGACGAGCATAAGGCCCACCTGATGGTGAGTGGCTACCGTCGCCCGTGAACTTCAGCAATGCCAAGGGCAGAGCCAAGCCGCTGCCTACCGCAAAATATTTTTCATGAGTGTCGTTTGAAGAAGTACATGTCGTAGCATGGGAAACACCATGGAGAAGGAGCTCAATCCAAAGCCGGATGGTACGTGGCATAAAAGCCTACATACTGCATCAAGCCATATCAAACGCTCGATGGTCGGCCGGAGCTCATTCTGATTGGCTCATTGGCGCCAAGAATAGACGGATGCACATTCTTTTTTTTTTTTTTTTTTTATGATTGAAAGTTTACTGGTGGCCCGAAGGCCTTTCCAGTTTCACCAGGACAGGTGGGCGAGCAAAGGCTCAGCCAAGAGGGGTGGGATTTGCTAACAACTGCCCGAGCGCCTCCGAAGGAGACCTAACAACTCAAGAGCAATTGTTTCGCGAATGAATCTACTACCGGATCGGAATCGCGACCCGCTGAGAAGATCCGGCGAGAAACTCAGCGGGCTGATGCATGGGTTAGGTTGCACGTCGACCTCTTTGTCGAGTTCGACGAGTACGGTTACCGGGGTCCCTAAGCCTGCTCCTAGTATTAGAGCTGAAGGCATCTAATGCAAAGGTTATTGGATCTGATGGATTCGTAAGGACGTGTCTAGGGCGTCGACGGTGACTGGCTCCTGCATGATCAGGATTCGGGGAGTAGTCAGCGGCGGCAACGATAAGGCGATTATCATGACGCATAGCCTTATCGAAGTATCGTTCCGACGCTGACTTCATGTATTTCCGAATTGGTTCGAGGCCCAGGTCGTCGTGTAGGTCAACGTTCCTCACGAACCACGGAGCCCCGACAGCTAACCTGCAAAAGCGGGATTGTAGGGATTGGAGGGTGTCTATGCGTGTGCGGGCCGCGTGAGCGAACACCACACTCGCGTAAGTCATGACGGGCCTTATGCAAGTTTTGTAAAGTGTCACCTTGTTCCGAAGGGACATTTTACTCCGCTTACAGATCATGGGGTAGAGTCTACCGAGAATAAACGCGGCACGGTCACGGACTGATTTTATATGCGGGCGGAATGTCATCGATGCATCCAGGGTAACGCCCAGGTACTTGACCTTCCTGGCCCAGGGTATGGGTTGTCTAAAGAGAGTAATCGGGGGTGTGAGATTCCTCCTCCTAATCCGGGAGGAAATCCTTGTGGAGCTTCCCCTCTGAAATAGCACCGCAGTACTTTTCGCTGGGTTGATGTCTATGCGCCATTTTCGGAACCACTGTAAATAGGAGGGGTGAGAGGACAGAGCCTTGCGGGACTCCAGCTGTGAGAGGTCGTGGGGAGGAGCGGGTTCCCTCGACTCGATATCGAAAAGAGCGGTTCGACAAGAAGTCCCGTATGATGAGCACGAGACTATCCGGCACGCCCATGTTGAATAGTTTGAAAATCAAACCATTGTGCCAGACTTTGTCGAACGCTTTTGCGACGTCGAAGAAGAGAGCTCCCGTGTATAACGGTTTTGGTCGATTAAGCCCCACAAGAATGTGCTCCGTGAGGCGGTGCACCTGTTGAACGCATGAGTGATTTGTACGGAATCCGAATTGTTCATCGATGAGAATGCCCTTGGATGAGACGAAGTCTCTGAGGCGTTTGTAGAGCAGACGCTCATACAGTTTGCCTAGAGACATGAGGAGGCTAATCGGGCGGTAGCTCGTCGGATGATTTTTTGGTTTACCGGGTTTATGTATGCCGATAACGTCCGCTTCTTTCCACACCGCGGGAAAGATACAGTTCGCCATAGCGGCATTGAAAATAGATGCCAACATCACGATGAGTTGGACGGGTAGAAGTTTAATAACGCGGTTAGATATACCGTCGGAACCGGGAGCCTTGCGAGGACGTAGGTCTTTGATCAAGTCTTTAACTTCTATCGGGGTGACGGGTGGTAACGCATCCGATGGTGGCAAGGAGGCTCTGCGTTCTACCTCACTGTCTACTAATTCTACATGAACAGGGTCCACGGATTGAGTGCTGGGCGTGCACTGGGTTTGCAATGTATCGGCCAGCAGCTCTGCTTTTTCGTCATCATCGAACGCCGCGAGTCGGCCTGAGGGGCCTACGAGGGGGGGCATAGTTACTACCGTATCCGATTTGAGAGTACGAGCTAAGCGGTAGTAAGACCTTTGGGAGGGCGCGAGTCCTTCTAAGAAATCAGACCATCTGGCATCTCGGACTTCGGCGATGCGAGACTTTACGTCGCGTTGTAGGACACGCATTCGAATACGATTTTCCGCGGTATGATACCTGTCGTATGCGCGTATCGAGGCGTTCTTAGCTCTAAGGAGTTCCCTAATATCGTCGGACAATTTGAAGCGGTGAAGGAAGTCCTCCGCTACAACTTGTTTCGATGACCTATCTAATGTCGAGGTGATGTGTGACGTTAAGATGTCTATGGCTTCAGCGGTATCCTGAGGAGACGGGATAGAGTTAAACGGGAGCGATGGTGGATCAGATTCAGCCAGGCTGATGCCCAGCGTGTGCCAATCCACCACAGTCCTTGTGACGGGAACGGAATCGGGAGCGCGACCGAGCTTCATAACGACGGGACGGTGGTCTGAATCTAACTCTGAAACGGCGGCTGATCGAGCGGGACGCAATGCAGGGCTCTTCTATAGTAAATGACGGTACCACCACCACGGGCAGAGAGCCTGTCGTTCCTGACCATGTTATAGTTCGCGATTTTAGGGTCACGGCGCGCGGGCTTAAGTAGGGTCTCCTGCACTAAAAAGATATCAATTTGATGGTCACGCAAAAAGTCAGAAACCTGATCACGTTGATTTGCGAGACCGTAAGCGTTAAAAAATCCTATCGTTACGGATAGGGGCTTTATTCTACTTATATACGCCATTGATTACCGGCGGAGTGAGGGGAGGACGTACGTATTTAATGACGCGTATACGTCGGCGTATTCCTGCACAACGGCGATAAAGTGTTGTGCAGTGGAGGCAGCGCGAATGGCGTCGCCCAAAGCGTTAACGCGTTCAAAGTTGATCGACTGAAAGAAGTCGATCGCTAAAGCGAGATTTTCGGACGCGGTCGGAGGGCAAGTCGCGGGAGAAGGACGAGTCGCGGGGGCGGGACGAATCGCGGAGGAGGGAGTTGTAGCCGTGTTCGTGTACGGCAGCGGTTTTGCCCAGGCCGAGACACTGGGCACCGCCGCCGGAACGAACGCTGGCTTAGCCTGCGACGCAGAGGGTGCCGAGGCTTTAATGTCTGGGCCGGAAGCTCGGAGGCGGTTTTGGCGGGCGACGCGGCGATTTATTTTAGGGGCTCGGGGGCAACCACGGTAATTCGCGGGGTGACCCTGTGTTCGACACAGGACGCAGCTAGGCGGTTCCGTCGCGGTTTTTTGGTCGCGAGCGCAGAGGGCCGTGGCGTGATCGCCCAAACACTTAACACATCGGGGGCGCGCGTGACAGTTACGGGAAGAGTGCCCGTACAATTGACAGTTATGGCACTGGCTAGGTGTGCCTTTTTTATGGGGGGCTTCGATGGCGATACCGGAGAGCCTACAGACGGTCTGTGTGTTGAAGACTTTCTTACCCTCGGGGGTAGGCTGGAGGGTGACTAGAACCATATTATATGGCTCCCTACCGCGACCGGTGTGCATACGGTGCACAGAATTCACTGGAAAGCCCTGTTCTAACAGATCGGCCTTGACGAGCTCTACATCTAACTCTTTAGGGATTCCGCGTATTACAACGCGGAGTTCGCGCTCCTCCTGGAGCGTATAAGTATGGAAACTTATACGTTCCTTACGGAGGTAAGAAGAGAGGGCCCTATGGTCGTCGGGTGTTTGAACCTTAATTTGAATGCCGTTCGCGAGGTTACGGGCATTCGTGAAATTTATATTTTTTGCCTTAAGGGCCAGGCAAACTCGATCCCAAGCTGCCTTCTCCTGAAGGATAACCGGGGGAGGGGTCTGGGTTTTATTTTGTGCCACCGGACGCGGCGACGGAGTGGCACGGGCTGGGGGCGCAACGGGAGTCTGAGGGCGGGGGCGCGACGCGTTCACGGCTTTGCTAATTTTAGCGGCCGCGGGAGCTCGAGACTCCGCGGCACGCTTCTTACCCTTCTGTATCCATCCGTCGATGAGGCGGGGGCGAGGTCGACCTCCATGTCCGAGTCAGAGTCGGAGCACGAGGAGGCGGGTGCAGGCGACCTACGAGCAAGTGTAGGTGTTTTAGAGGGCGCGACGGAGGCCGCGGATGATCGCTCAGCTGAAACGATGGTCACGGCGGACGACGCAGCAGCTTTTCTCGCCAGTATAGGCGACACGGGAGCGGCAGGCACGACAGAGGCTGCGGTGCTCAATGCAGAAGCTCTGCACGCAGGTACAGGCGACGCAGGAGCAGCGAGCGCGGCGGAGTCCTCGAGAGGGCTCGCAGTGTGATTGGCCTTGAAGGCCAGAAACTCTGAGGCGAGCTGTGGGTGGCGAAGTCGGAGGAATTCCGCGAATACAGCGTCCATGATCGCTGAGTACCCAGGTGGGGCGGCCCCGGGTCTTGAAAACACTCGCCTTGCGGCGAGGCCCCAACTTCTCGGACCTGAGCGGTTCTATTGAACACAGGTGGCAATGCGGCGCGATTACTACAGGACAAAGAAAAAGCACAACAAAACAGAAATTACAAAAAGAAACAAAACAAATAAATACTTGCAGGAAAACACTTTGTCGGCAAATGTTCCACGAACACAAAAATAACTAAAACAAAACAAATAAAAGCTTCCAGGAAACACACTTGGTCGGCAGATGTATCACGAACACATGCCGCGCGAACAATGGCCGGGCTAACAAAAGCCGGGCGAACAAAGACCGGGCGATCGAGTGGACGATGAGCACGTCCGCACGTGACGGGTGCCTCTATCGGAATGAATGGATGCACATTCGCGTGTTAACTTAACTACCCAACTTTTGTGATTTCTATTTAAAATCATTCATTATTGAGAATTGGATTTTGGATCGCTTTACTCATATTTTTTTTATGTTTTGAGTCATCATTTCTAAATCCATATTATTTTTATTAAATATTCACGTTATCTATTCATTTCGTTGTAAGCGCACTAAAATTAATCATAATATCGGTACTTTATGATCATGAACGTAACTTGTATCTGATTAGATTATATCAGGCGACGGATAACATGGTGCTCCGACGCAATGGCCAGGACTTTAATGAAAAAGGTATTTTTGAAGTGAAACTTCTTTAGGCGCATGAGGGTAAATTTTTTACAGATGTAACGTCACGCAGGTATGCAACGGAAGTGTCGAGCTCTAGACACGTCCTTACGGATCCATCAGATCCAATAACCTTTGCATTAGACGCCTTCAGCTCTAACACTAGGAGCAGGCTTAGGGACCTCGGTAACCGTACTCGTCGAACTCGACAAAGAGTTCGCCGTGCAACCTAACCCATGAATCAGCTCGCTGAGTTTCTCGCCGGATCTTCTCAGCGGGTCGCGATTCCGATCCGGTAGTAGATTCATTCGCGAAGCAGCTGCTCTTGAGCTGTTAGGTCAATACTGTTAGCAAATCCCACCCCTCCTGGCTGAGCCTTTCCTCGCCCACCTGTCCTGGTGAAACTGGAAAGGCCTCCGGGCCACCAGTAATCCTTCAATCATAAAAAAAAGGAAGTGTCAAAAAAGAGATAGAGAGCGATCGAGACCGATTGAGAGAGAGTAAGACAGGGCGAACGTAGCATGAAGCAACTAGCCATGGAGTAAGAGTACGGAGCAAGCAAGTGAGAAAGATCGAGAGAAAAAGTGAGACAGAATGCTCAGTTCCTACATACTTTAAAACATACGTATAAAGTATTTTATTTTTAATACAGCGCCATCTGTGAGATTCGAACACCGGTGCATCGCTAGATACGAATGCACCGGGGGTCCTTATCCATTAGGCCACGATGACTTATCTACTATATCACCGATAAATCGCGAATTAATATCCGGAACTCGTTAAAAGTTAAAGTCATGATAAGAACCCGTTAAATAATAATGCTTACAATGTGTATATATCTAGTATATATTTGATATTCCACCGGAGCAGATTTCATCCATACTATAAAACTGCTGGGCTTATCGACAGTGCGTCTCCAGAAATCTTTTCTGCCACGTACCAACCGGCTATAGAATGAGCTCCCCTCCACGGTGTTTCCCGAGCGCTATAACATGTACTTCTTCAAACGAGGCTTGTGGAGGGTACCTAACGGTAGGCAGCGGCTTGGCTCTGCCCCTAACATTGCTGATGTCCACGAGTTACGGCAATCACTCACCATCAGGTGGGTCGTATAATCTTCTGCCTACAAAGGCAATGCATAGGTACCTGTCTACGAAAGTTTGTGACATCAATCTGTTGTTGATTGGGGTATAAAAAAAAATGCGCGTTTTAAAAATTGCATCGTCAAATCTTATATCTTTAAACGAGCAATTCTTGTATATACTTATATATAATCTGAATCTCGGAAACGGCCCCAACGGTTTTCATAAAATTTAGTAAACAGGGGATTTCGGGGGCGATAAATCGATCTAGCTACGATTTATTGTCAGAAAATGTTGTATTCTTGGTCTAAACTTAAACCAAACACTCATTGGCTTCGGGTTGCTGAACAACGCCATCTGCTGAAGTAGCTTTAGTGCTATTGTGTCTTTAAAGCAGTTAGTTGCTAGTTGCTCTCAATTAAGAAAATAGTATTATTATTCGCCAGCAGATGTCGGGAAGAGTCATATTTTTCTGTTTAAGCGGCAATATTGGGCAACGCAAACGCCACATTCTTGTTATTTTCTTTCAATAAAAAAAATATTAGTTTATGTATAAGTTGACTATCGATAAAGTTGATTATTGAAAACACGAATAAGATAAGATTTCTAAAAAACACAATTTATCATCCAGGTACTTGTTATTATAATAAACCATGTCTTCATTGAAACCGCGATTAATTATACATTTAAAAACTTGTTATATATTTAAAGAAGTTTATTTATATCATTCATTTATTGACTCCGATGCGTCATCAATGCCTTTATCTGAAATTCGTATGAAACTTATTTCAGGTGGACTCTAGCGACGACTCAAAGTCGTGCGGGCGCCCCTCCAGCAACCACAACAGTCTCTCCGGTGATGTAGCTGGCGTCATCCGAAGCCAAAAACGCTACGGCACCAGCAATTTCTTCTGGTCTCCCGAATCTTTTCAATGGGACATTCGATAGGCTCTTCTCCGCCCCAGCCTCGGAGTTTGTTATCTGAAACAGTCAAGATAACTTCACTTCATTTTAGAAATCTCCACCACCCGACCACTCCTGCTTCAGGAGTTTTCTCGTATGTTATTTAACGTCATTTTTTACTGGTGGTAGGACGTCTTGTGGGTCCGCACGGGTAGGTACCACCACCCTGCCTATTTCTGCCGTGAAGCAGTAATGCGTTTCGGTTTGAAGGGTGGGGCAGCCGTTGTAACTATACTTGGTACCTTGGAACTTATATCTCAAGGTGGGTGGTACATTTGCGTTGTAGATGTCTATGGGCTCCAGTAACCACTTAACACCAGGTGGGCTGTGAGCTCGTACACATCTAAGCAATAAAAAAAAATGGCTACCAATGATAGGGTAGGAGGGCAAAGAAAAGTTTTAATTACACAAATCTTTTTCTATCATTTTTAGTTGCTCTAGAATCTATGTGGTTGATCGGGGTCACGGTTCATCTGATCTAAGCAATAAAATAAAAATAAATGCGGAACGGGTACCGGAGCTCATGGCCAACACAACGTGAATGCCGCCACCCACATTGCGATATCAGATCGAAACGTCGATTGTGTAGGTCAAAATTTCGACATTTCTGCGACCCGCAGTATATTTAAGACCATATCACGACATAAACAGAATAATAAATCCATAATACACCAATCAAGTCCGGACGGCTTGGCTGGCCGATGTTTGATTTTACTTTGAACCGATCTGTAGCAAACAGAATTATACGCTGGGCCAATCTGAAGGTTTCCTGAATGTATCATCGAAATCGGACTAGCTGTTTCAGAGTCTTTAGGAAACATGCACACATCCACTTTTTTAAAAAGCTTTAGATGTATCCAGCAGTTTTTTCTCCATCGAAGACGTGCTTACTTCAAGCTAATGATGTTTTGGAAAGTATACGTATATGAAGCTACTTACCGCGGATGCAAACTTTGTGACGACGATCCCGGGAGCGACGCAGTTCACTCTGATGTTCTCGTGTACTGTTTCGTTGGCTATCGCCTTCGTAAGTCCAAGGAGCGTCGTTTTACTAACACCATAGGCACCTAGAGGCTGAATGCACCAGACTATTACCATAAACAGTGTTGCTAAATGGATATGAGGTGACGTTCAGTCTTTTCATCTGGATCCCGGCTGCACAGGAGTACAGCGGTAGGAGTGAATGACTCGCAAATACCGGATAGTTATGGGCAACGGATGATTTGAGTCCATCGCAACCACTATTCCGTATGAATCACTCCGCCAAGCCCTCGGAGCAGAAATCATTCATACTATTTGGAACGGGGGTAAGTTTACAGATACTTTTTTCGCTGCCGAGAATCCAGTTTTGAAATGAAATCGCCTCATTTGTGTTCCCCGAGCGTTGTAACATGGCCTTCTGCAAACGATATTTGCAGCGGTAGGCAGCGACTTGGCTTACGATCTTTTTTTTCCACCTACTCACGCTTAGGGGGCGTGTGGGATATATGACACTCGGCGGGAGGCGGTACTATGCCATGTTCTCATCAACAATCCATACGATTGCCAAGTTTGATGATGATCCAAGAATTAAAAGAGAGAAAAATGGAATTGAGAGATTCAGCGAATTCTACCTTTTTTGCGTGGATGAATACTTACAGCGCATCTGGTGGAAGAACGTATTGAAGCCCGCACAAGTCGTTACCCTCATCCTGCCTATTTCTGCGCGAGACATTTCATACGTTTCGGTTTGATCAAGGGGAGAGCTGTCTTATAATTGAAACTCTGCCTCATTGCTCAAGATGACGACGGCACACGCTGCTCCAGGTATCCTTCTAGTGAATTAGAAGTGTAAATACCTCCGTTGGTTGATACGCTGCAATCGAAGATATGAATACGATACTGCCCCCTCCTCTCTTGACCAGCTCCGGATACGCCTCCTTGGCCAACAGCCAGGAGCTTTTCACGTTAACGTCAAATATTTTGTCCCAGACTTGTTCGTCGGTCTATAAATAATTATTATCAAATTATAACGGAAAAGGTAACGCTCCCTGACTAGGTGCGATGACCTGCGATCGGTGGCCAGGATGTGGATGAGGACAGCCGAATACCGGGCTCAATGGCGTGAATTGGGAGGGACCTATATCCAGCAGTAGACGACTATGGACTGATGATGATGACCCAATCATTTATTTCGGGAAACTAACTAACCATACAGTCATATAAATTAAACAGAGGTTAATAAAAATCAAACAAATATCCATTACTAACACAAAGCATGAGTAGATGGTGACCGAAAATAATTGAAATTAATGACTTAAGCCTTCGTCAAACAGATGCTATGACGCCGAGATGTGATGTACTACTACGGTATTATACTGTCAAACAGAGCGCCAGCGCTATGAGCGCTATAGCGCTGGCGGTGGCGCTGTTTGACGGTATGTTACCATATTAGTACAACACATCTCGGAGTCATAGCGCGGCGTTAGTTTAGCGCTCTGACGCGCGCTAAGTACGCGTTCTATCTGACGAAGCCTTTAAAGTTTACAGAAAGCTAATGATATAAAACAATACGCATATATATGATTGTTAAAAACGGAACGTATAGAGTGTGGGACGGAGCGTTAAGATGTGAGTGAGAGAGAATGATAGGAAAGAGAATGACAGAGACAAGGAAGATGGCGAAGACGATTATTAAATGAGCAAGGCGTGAAAAAGGTGTCAATTAATTTTTAATTATTACAATAAAGAAGATTTGCAAAAGAAGAGTAAAAGTGCATAAAAGGAATACATTTTTTATGTGCCACGATCCAAATTCTACATATATTTGTAGTAGGTACACAAACCGCTCCGAAAACGCTTTTCTAAAAATTTCTTTTTTATAATTTGCTAAACTATGACGGGAGCCATTACGGAAGTGCCAACCACCTTTACGGATTACCGAGCGGTCTAATTAAGAACAAACAAAATCAATCATATGCATTAAGTTAGGTATTTCAAGACACGAAATCTGGTACATCTGGCGACGGTCAAATTCATGTTTATGATCAAGTGACCACTTTTTTTTATTGCTTAGTTGGGTGGACGAGCTCACAGCCCACCTGGTGTTAAGTGGTTACTGGAACCCATAGACATCTACGACGTAAATGCGCCACCCGCCTTGAGATATAAGTTCTAAAATCTCAAGCGAAGTTACAACGGCTGCCCCACCCTTCAAGCCAAAACGCATTACTGCTTCACGGCAGAAATAGACAGGGCGGTGGTAGCTACCCGCGCGGACTACGCAAATAATTACGCAAATTATAACTTTGCGGATTTGATTTTTATTACACGATGTTATTACTTCACCGTGGAAGTAAATCGTGAACATTTGATAAGTACGTATTTCATTAGAAAAATTGGTACCCTCGTCTGGGATTCGAATACCGGTGCTCAACACGAATGCACCGGACATCTTATCCGGTCACGGCGACTTTATAATAAAAACTAAACTTTATAAACTTAATAAAATTATTGTATCAGCATCGGTTCTTGCGTGTGCAAATTGTCAATTTGACCAGGGGTCTTGAGGCAGCGAGAATGACGTTCAAAGATATATGTAATTACATTCAAACAAACATACCGAGATAATAAAAGCGTGTTCAAACTAAAAGGCTTCTTACATCTAAGATCGAAGCCACCGCTGGATTGACCGCGGCGTTTGATACCAGGATATCCACTCCGCCAAACTTACTTGTGGCCTGTAATAATAACGTATCGTACATTGAATGACGCCTTGTGTATATTATAATACAGGTACCCTCCTATAACACTGTAGATACTGTTATGCGCTGGGGCTCAGGATAAATAAAAAAAATATACCAAAGTACAACTTAAAACTGTATTTATCGCTTAGAACACACACAGAACACTTTAAAATTCTCTATTCGCTGTTTCAGTTCGAGTAGTTCCGATTACTGACTGACTGCGAGCAATCTCTACAACGCTTTTATAATCGATACGTCATCCCTAGAATTATCGAGAATATTCCACACAAGTCGAGTATTTTGTTTCCGCTATCTGACAATAGATGGCGTTGTACTTCTCGAGCATTATAGATGCTTCGATATTCGTTCGTCTATTCGGCGATAGATGGCGTTACTCTTACAGGCGTAACAATACGTTCCTACAAGTCCCGTGTTGTGTGAAACAATGTTATATGTGACTAGAAGCCAATACACAAAGGAGATTAATATTTTTGAGTGTAACATCTGAACTATGCCTGTAAGTATTTTATTTACCTATTATACATAAAAATAAACAGTAAAATATCGGTTATTCCCATACATTGTGTGTTCAAGGTGAAAATGTAATTTTGAAAATCATTGTAAACAAAAATATCGTCATCGTGTTGTAGAAGTACGTGTTCTAAAAAGGTATTGGGGATTTTTTCTTTCCGTGTCAGAATCGAACCATGTTACGGTTACCGTTACCGTGTTATCAATAAACTTAACCAAATGTGAGGCAGTCGTGGAGCTCCTAACTATTAGACAAAGGGTCCTGGATTCGAATCCCTTTTAGAGCCACTGGAATAGAGCTCATCCCTACCACTCGAAACTGCTTCTTGAGACTTAATGAGACTGTAATCCGTTCTGTTTTGAGAGTACAGCCGCAAGCACAAGCTGTCTATGAGCTAAGTCCTCGAATACATCGGGTTTCTTTAGGACTTAGCAACGGATTTCTTGCACACTATTACATATCCTTTTAAAGCCTAGGTTTCACCAGAACGCTGTGTGGTAACTGGTAGGCAGCGGATGGTCTGTACCCGGACTTTATGACCAGGGCCCTGAAACTGCGATACTTTAAGACAAATATTTTTTGTACTGAAAATAGCGACATCTTGTAGCGGATGCCCCTAAACTTATATGTTGTTAAAGTTAAAGTATAACTAAACATAGAAAATAATTATTTTTATTAAATCATACAAGTCTTTATTTGTTATAGACAAAGTGATTAAATTTTATCAATTTGTGGTTCCTGAAAATTCACAAAATCCTTCATTAAAAATAAAATATAGGATAGGTAATATGCTACCGCCATCTACAGGAGCAATGAGAAACTAATCGTAATGAAGCCATCTAGTGGCCGACGCCCGCAAACATTTTTGTTGAGCGCTTGAGTTGCTTATCCATAACAAATTTTTGTGTATTATCTATAGTTATGACGGTCTGGTCGTTTGTCTTTGAATCATATTAAAAACCTTACCACTTCAAATAATCGTCTCCTATGTTCATGATTGGCGACGTGACAGACGACTCCTTCCACTGTAATGCCCTCGCTTCGGAGGCTCTGCACAGCTTTCCCAACGTTGCTCTCTTTCCGGCTGCAGATGACTACGGAAGCACCTTCACTTCCCAGCCTCTTAGCTATTGCGTACCCAATTCTAAAACAAGCTCTAGTTAATAGGGCTCGAGAATACGACATTCTGAAGAAACCGGTTAGTGTAAACTGAGCAATTCCGATCCGGTGGTAGGTTCAGCTCTTGCTAGGGCCAGTGTGAGCAAATCCTCCCAGGTCTGAGCCCCGTGAGCTTACCTACCAAACCACGTAGTTGGAATAACCCTCAAGGCTACCAGCGATTAGTGAGGATACAAATTTAATCTAAAACTTTTTTTTTTAGTTGTGCACTCTTTAACTAGTGAGAAGTGACCAATGCTCCGTTGTGAATAACGATAAACCTACATATGTATATAACATAATATATCGGGGAAGCCACAATTATTGACAACATCGTCGGACATCATAGGGACGAAAAGGGGTGATTTGATTTTGATTGAGCTAAGAGAAACACCAGTCACGTTTGTTGTCTTAGAAGAATTTAATTTAATTGTGTACAAATTTAGCACTGATGTGTACTGTGAGCCTATTGACAAAAAAAAAAACTCCTCTTTAAGCAAACGAAAACGAATGACAGTTATTAGGACGGAGGCACCGCTCTTCGCAACGTAACAACAAATGTTCGAGTAACAAGGTCGACTTATTCAGTGGAGCAATAGTTAGCGACCTTGACTGTGCGCCGAAGATTTGGTTTTGATTCCAGCATCGGGCAAAAAAACATTCCTGCGATGAATGGGTCTGTTTGCTTTTTGTCTGGGTGCTTATTATCGAAACATGTACCTATACATTTAAGCGTACCATCCGGCCTTGGTATCCCATCGCCCCACAGTGTTTCCCGAGCGCTATGACACGTCCTTCTTCAAACGAGGATTGTAGAGAATATTAAGCGGTAGGCAGCGGCTTGGCTCTGCCCCTGGCATTGCTGAAGTCCTTGGGCGACGGTAACCACTCACCATCAGGTGGGCCGTATGCTCGTCTGCCTACAAGGGCAATAAAAAAAAAACTATGTATGTCAGTCTCCAGTACCCATAACACAGGGAAACCTAATTTGGGGCTGGATAATCTGACGTGATTCTAGTTTTATTATAATATGTTTTTTTTAATGCTTAGTTGGGTGGACGAGCTCACAGCCCACCTGGTGTTAAGTGGTTACTGGAGCCCATAGACATCCACAACGTAAATGCACCACTCACCTTGAGATATGTTCTAAGGTCTCAAGTGCCTATAGTTACAACGGCTGCTCCGCCCTTCAAACCGAAACGCATTACTTTTTCACGGTAGAAATAGGCAAGGTGGTGGTACCCACCCGCGCGGACTCACAAGAGGTCCTACCACCAGTAATTACGCAAATTATAATTTTGCGGGTTTCATTTTTATTACACGATGTTATTCCTTCACCGTGGAAGTCAATCGTGAACATTTGTTGAGTAAACAAGTGTGTGTAAACAATTCACACGGTAAAATCCTAAAATGAGAATATCAATTCTACATCACAATCACGATTATTAACCGAAGACAAACCTATGAAAATTCAACTGAGAAATCAACAAATAAGTTCCATTCAATTGTCTGTTGTAAAAAAAAACGAAACGATTGACCTTTGAACCGAAGCAAGGCCGTTAGCTTCCCTCCTAATTGATAAATGACGTTTTGTCTATCGATTTTGAGACATCGGCATCCCCACTTACCCTTCAGTCGATGCTGTTACAATAGCCACCTTCCCACTGAACCGAGTGCTCTGAATTGCACGAACAGGGTTTGCTGAAGTTGACATGTTTAAACTCTTATTAATCAATAAAACAACGGACCTCTTAGTACCACTATAACAACAAAACAAAACTAGTTTGTTATTATTATTTTCGAATACCACATAGTTTGATTTACACGATGTTCCCTGCGTATCTCCTTATCACAGATAAACAGCATAGATTAGGGCACGTTCAAGATAGAATCTGTCAAATTAAATGATGTAATTTGTTTTTTATTAAGTCGCTGTTAAATAAATGTTTCACGATTTTTTATCGATTACTAGATACTAATAATCGATTTCATTTAAAACCCGCGCCATGATGATTTGATGAGATTTTTTTTTGTTGCATATATGGGTGGACGACCTTACAGCCTACCTGGTGTTAAGTGGTTACCGGAGCCCATAGATATTTACAACGTAAATGTCGCCACATACCTTGATGTATGAGTTCTAAGGTTTCAGTATTGTTACAACGGCTGCCCCACCCTTCAAACCGAAACGCATTACTGCTTCACGGCAGAAATACGCAGGGCGGTGGTACCTACACGTGCCGACTCACAAGAGGTCCTACCACCATTCCCTAGGCAAATTATAATTTTGTGGGTTTGATTTTTATTACACGATGTTATTCCTTCACCGTGGAAGTCAATCGTGAACATTTGTTGAGTACGTGTTTCATTAGAAAAATTGGTACGGCCTGCGGGATTCGAACACCGGTGCATCGCTAAATGAATAGTCTCATCGTTTGAAACAGTACAGGTGTTTGTAAAATAGTATGTCTATGCAAGTTCTCTGTGTAAGTATATCCCTACCTAATCGTTGATAGCCCAAGGAACTATTCCAACTAGCTCACGGTGTTAACCTGAGAGAGTTACTAACACTGATGCTAGAACAGTGCTTCGCTGAATCTTCCACCGGATCAGAACCGCGACCCACTGAGAAGATCCGGCGAAGAAGCTCAGTGGCTAAGTCTCTGTGTAATGCACTGGCTTTGGGAGCCAAATATAAGTGTAAAAGCGTGTGGGAGTAGTAACCGGCAGTGATCCGGGTCGCATGCCCGTATCGACTTCTCAATATCCGGTTGAACTTTGTAGGTTTTGTAGGCAGCGGCTTGGCTTTGCCCCTAGCATTGCTGGAATCCATGAGCGACGGTTACCACTCACCATCAGGTGGGCCTTATGCTCGTCTACCTACAAGGGCAATAAAAAAAAAGAACTATCCGCATATCATTGGGAAACAAATAAATGAAAATCGTCATCATCATCATCTTGGGCCTTACAGCCCGGGGTGGGCCTTAGCCTGGTCCAGTATGTCTCTCCAGACTGCTCTGTTCAGGGCTTTCTCCTTCCAGTTCCTGACACCGATAACTTTGGGACCGTGCTCTACGCCTTTTAAGCATTGGAGTTTGGGTATACCACGACTCCTGGTTTTCCATATACATAGTAATGAAATGAAAATGCCTCCCTCAAAATGACACATTAATTTATTTCAAACCTTAAATTACAATGCTTTAAGTACATACATGCAAGCAAACATCAAGAATAATGATTTATATAAATAGTTTTGTGAGTTCGTGCGTGCATTGCGGCACCGCAGTGGATACGCTTAGGTGCAAGCGACACAGTGCCCGGATATCTTGAGACAACAAAAGCTTGGATGTGTTTGGAATAAATAACATTCTGGGTTTGTTTCATTAAAATATACGTCGAAAAATGATAATTGGTGAGCTTGTTTTGTATCGCACGCAATGTACATCTATCTTTTATAAGACGCGCTGGGGTCGACGACCTCGGGGGAACGCAGCGGTTGAATTAGCACGTGTTACATTGCTGCGAGTTATCGACTTACTAAATCGATTATTGTTTGTTTGAACAATGTTTTCTGATTATGTTATGCTAGAACTTACACATGTATCGGCACAATCTTTCAGGAAACTGGTATAAACTCGGACGTCACTTAAGAAATATCAAGGATTATATTTATATTAAACGTTTAGAATTCATCAAAAAAAACTTACACAAATAAAAATTACAAAATACAAAATAATTTCTAAAACAGTAAAGTAAAAATAAAATATATCTTAAAACAATAAAACTAGGTATAATAAAAAAATGGTATATTCATTTGTAGAATCATTGAAAGATATACAAAAAAAAGCACCATTATTTTTTGTTTTTGTCTCCTAATAAATTAAAATACGTGGACGGATATGCAGAGATTCTGGTTAAAAACAATTTAAAATCACTTAACTTAAAAAACAATTATCATTTAATTAATACTTTGTACCTTTGAACGTAGACAAAGTGTAGGCGAGGGTTATAGCACAGTTCCCAGGCCCGGTGTACTGGTAAATTGACTGGTGGTAGGACCTCTTGTGAATCCGCGCGGGTAGTTACCACCGCCCTACCTATTTCTGCCGTGAAGCAGTAATGCGTTTCGGCTTGAAGAGTGGGGCAGCCGTTGTAACTATACTTGAGACCTTAGAACTTATATCTCAAGGCGGGTGGCGCATTTGCGTTGTAGATGTCTATGGGCTCCATCAACCACTTAACACCAGGTGGGTGGCGAGATCGTCCACCCATCCAAGCAATATAAAAAAAATACAACTCCCGGTTCGACAATGAACAAACTGACAAAGCACCGAAGCTATCCTAATCTTTGTCCTTTAAGCTCATAAGCTATCCTCAATCGATTGAGATGAAGCTCGTTGCAGTTTTAGTTAGCTTCGACCCTACCGAAGACTTCCAAGACCTTCGAAGACTCAATTGAGTACCAGCTGTCCTTCACGTGGTATGTATGGGAATGACACGACATCTATTCATCATCCTCCTGTCCAGTTATCCTGCTGAATAACGGACGAGGCTCTGGCAACTGGTTGATAGCGGTATAGCGCAGTCTGAACTTGACACAACTAAACCTGATCACTGACTGGCAACAGTGTCAGTAGTAAAAAGAGCTGCGTCTCTACGATCTCTAACAGGCCTGCCCAGTGTGGAGATTATGGGCATTTCCTCCATGAGAGACACACAAATACGACGGCCCCTAATTGCCGGTCGCTCTGCTATTCCTAGTCACGGTAGCGACGATGGTGGGGGTTCTAAGCATCCCCGGGTTGCGGTAGGAACAGACCTATGTCCAGCAGTGGACGACTGGACTGATGACGATGATGATCATGTCATTCACACCAGAATGCACGACTGGTTAGTGGCAGAAGTAAACAGGATGGCGGTGTCTACCCGCGCGGAATATTAGCAGCCACTACCGCGAATATTTCAACATTACTGTCTGCGGTAGTCCGTGTTTCAACCACAATTACAACAATATTTATGGTTTAATCTCGTATTTTTTCATTGTCATTATGTTACTACGATCGTTTTAAAGTTTTGCGGTCACCGATTGTTGTCGGTGTTGTCCATCGACAGCTCAATATCGCGTTGACTACCGTCATAATTGTCTATAAAAAATATTTCTAGATTATTATTTTTTTGCTCAAGACCGGAATACGTTCGTATTGTGGAGTTGAAGACACAAGTAGAGCAAACTGTCGGACCCAAAGATGCTGTTAGTCCGTACCGTGTGTAATTAATCGAAAAACTTCCCCCGCGAGATTAAGCCGTCAAAATTATTCATTCTAATTGTGTCCACGAGACGCCAGTCGAACGGTAACACTACATACTTTAGCCTCCGTGTTTACCCTGATTTGTATATTAATAACTAGCGACCCGCCTTCGCTTCGCTTCGGAAACATTAAAACACACATGAAACAAAAAAAATAAAATTAAAAAAAAAAATAAAAAAAGTAGCTTATGTTCATCAGGGACAATGTCGGCTTCTAATGGAATAAGAATTTTTCAAATCGGTCCAGTAGTTTCGGAGCCTATTCGAAACAAAGAAACAAACAAATCTTTCCTCTTTATAATATTAGTATAGATGAAACTCGTGTGTGTTGTTAACTTTAGTGGTATAAGAGTCCCGTGTTGACATGGTCGTCACTTGCAAAACGACCGCCCATTTGTCATAACTTTTTATCTCATCGTGTCGCATCGTCAAATGTAGACATTCTGCAAATGAATTCAACTCTAACGCTAATAATAATGAGATTACAACATTTTGAATACATCTGTAAATCAAGATTTAGAAATTGGTATATACAAGTTTTATTTAATTGTTTTTCTTTTGTTGTTTTTGTTTCAAACATAATCTAAGTTATTGTAATAAAATTTCATCCTTACTTATGTAAATTTATGGTATATATTATAATATTTAATTTGTCGCATCGGTGGATTCCCAAATATAATATAAAAATAATAATAATTCAAAGTTTGTGATGTGAAATTTCCTTGTCAACTTTCATATTATGAAATGTTTAATTTCAACACCAATATTTAGGACACACGTTTTTCGGAACACGTCACTGAACTTATACATCTTAAGAGTTTAATTACTAAATGAAGTGAATGTTAAAGTGAAAGTGAAAAAATGTGTTATTATATTTAATGATTTCTCCTGCTAGGGCTGGTCTTAACAATGTCCTCAGATTAGAGCCCTGTGAGCTCACCTACTGGTTCGGTGACGGTGGCATAGTCCTCAAAGACTACCAGTTGAGTAGGAAAAAAAGAGGGGTGAAAGATTCGATATTATTATATATTTGTAAATATCTATCGCCCGTCTCTCTCGCACCCTGATCGCACTGATGTTCGTCAATATACACAATATTTTCGATAAAAATTTCAATCGACATCCCTATTTGACAACGCTGTTACAATAGCGCACGCACAGCGAGACCTCAAGCGCAGACCTCAACAAAATAAACAGAATAAGCCGTCAGCGCGGATTCCCCGCTGCCGCAGCGCGAGTTTTATTATTAAAAGCTGACTGACACGTGCGTTTTGCAGTATTAGTATAAAAAAAAAATAAGTATATTTTTTTCAAGGTGTTCAGATTTGTCCGTGTTCCTCGAAGTAAATCTTCTGTGAATTCGAGAGCATAAATCCTAAATCAGTTGACAGTGTCTTTAGATTGCGAAGAAGTACGTAAGACCATTATCTCTCTCAATTGGCTGTCAAAGAAATTTCACTTGCATTACACGTGCGACCAGCATACGTCTTCTTCTATTCTTTAACTTCCTTCTGGCCGGGCTGGTCCGTGTAGACTATTTCAGCGTACTCCGTTGACGGTGGAGGGGGCTTATCTGCTGAAGTCTGATCTCCGAGAGCTAATTCAGCGTAAATGACGCCTTTCTTCTCTTCTGATTGTGACTGAAACACATAATTATGTTTGTTTGAGAGACGATTCGGAACCATCTGATACTAGACGGTTAAACTAGAGACTAGGAGTAGAATAGAAGTAGATAGAGAAGGAGCTCTGTCAGTCTCCTAGAGGCCACAGAATCGTTCGCCGCGAAGACCGCGAAGATGCCGTCGTCATTAAGGCTGTCAGAGTTTGTATCCGATCCCACAATACGGCCTATGCGCCACAAAAGATCTCAAGACCTCTCAACAATTAAGGCCCGGTCCTACACTAAGCTTACCTCAGCGTCATGAGCGTCGGTGGCCTGGACGCGATCCTTGGCGCGCGGTATGACGGCCCTCACCCGCGCCCCCAGCGCCGCCAGCCGCGACCTCCCGGCGCCGGCCGCGCTCTCCGTGTCGCTACTGACAAGTGCCCACTGCTTAGTGCTTACCGTAACTAAAGCACCAAAACCGAACCAAAGCAGTTTAGGTAGGTAGTGGCTTGGCTGTTTCTAGCATTGCTGACGTCCATGAGCAACAGTAACCACTCATCACCAGGTCATTTCCCTACATGGGTAACACACAAACCAGCCTTCAGATAAAACGTGGCTCTTCAAACCTTCATCTTGGTGTGCCGGTGATTAGCGTCGACTGTCTATGAATCAGTAAAACTAGCGGTGTTTAATACGTGAATCAACTCGTTACAAACACATGCTGGTACAGTGAGGGTACACATGCACATCAACAACCCACCTCCACCAGTCCACGTGGAAGTGTTCAGGGTGTATTGGGAACCATTCCGAAACTGAAGACAGACAATAAAACTAGCGACGTGCACTTTACAAGTTGCGAATGATTTTGTGTTGTTCTTTTTTCACAGCAAGCAATGTAACGCAATAAGAAACGTCTGACGCGTGAGACGCGCGCTCAAGCTTTAGACTGCGGGTAGTCAATGAAATGAAGAAAAAACTGTTTTTATTACTATTCGCATCTTTAGGGTAGGTTAGGGTTCTGAAGTTCACGTTTCTCAGCGGAATATACAGATCAATTAGATGCACACAAGTAAAGTTTAACTGTTACAGCTCAGTTAAAGCTCTTCGTGATGATTAGGAAAAAAATATCGCGAGGTTCTAAGTCGGATCCTTCAGGAAGACGGAGGTTGGAGAACTAGAAACAACTCGTCGATAGTTACAGTTCTCACTGAGCGAAATGGGATCAAGCTGAGATACTCTATGAGGTTCTGAGTGTCCACCGACCGGTATCGGTGGTACTCTCTATTGTCATCATCATTTCGTGTTCAAGAACAGTTCCCTTCACCGTGCATCAAGTTTACCAAACAGGTGTTAGTATTACCACTTACGAAGAAGGAACCACTTAGGATTTCATTGCTGGAGCCCAACAAGAAGCCTTAAGAGAATGTCGCTTTAGAACGACCTCTACACATGACTGCAGCAAGAGCACACGGTAGTGGCTTGTAGCCACAATAAATATAGCCATAACGAAAGGTCGCATTCGATCCCCCCTCTCAACAGGTTGTCTGAGGGTCCTTGTTTCTTAAGCATGTGCTACAGCGGATGCCTTCTAATAATAAAGTGCAAATGACAAAGCAGCACACGGTGCGGTAACCTGGACACAACGTACGTCGGAGACGACAAAGGCAGCCCCGACTCTATGAGGACGTCCCCCGCCGGCGTCCTTCAGAAATACGCAGTTTATTTACATTACAATAATATATACATATGCTTAAAGACATGCGCGAGGCTGACTAGAGCGAAAGGACTTTTCGGATAATACAGAATTTTAACAAAAGAAGTAAAGCCAAATGAAACGAGAATATCATCAATGTTGTCGAAGGTAATTAAAAAAGTACTGATTGGATCTTGAAATTTAAATGGGAACACGCGAAAAGCATCTCCTTTGAAATAAGAATCGCCAAATTCGATTCACTTAAAAGAGAGTTCTGATACATAAAAACAATACGAACCTAATGAAAACCTCCCCCCGAAATAATATTGGCATACTTTCGCCCGATTCATTGTCTATTGATGTCTAGTTTTAAATCAGGTTTATAAATAGGGCCATAAATTTACTAACTCAAGTATCCCCTACTAGAATCATGACTAAATCTTAACATTAAAACAAAAAAAAAAAATCAGGTCGGATTTTGGGTGAATATTGTCCGGCAAGTGGGCCACTCGTACCGAGAAAAACTCGGCGCGTAATTACACTAGTCTGACGGAAATATGGATCACCCATTCTCTCCTAAAGTTAACTTTAGAAACAAATTTGTCGTCACTACCCAGACGCACCCAGATGCACGGATGGGCAATATCCAACAAGGATTAGTCACGTTATTAATTGGGATATATATTGCGAATACTTCTATTGCTTCTGCACATAAAAGGTATTGCATGCTCAAATCTGATTGACGGCTTATGATGAAATACTCAAAGAAGTCACCGGTAGACAACCGCAGATGCGGTACCTACCCGAGCGGGCTCACAATGCGCCCTAATACCAGACCATGGTCACGTCATATCAAGCTCTTTCTGTCTGACCCTGGGTCAAGAGACGAACAAATTTGTTTGCCCTATATTTTTGAACATATGTAAATCAATCTGTTAGCATAAAGTCAGGGTTGAAGGTCACGACTATGAGGTGTGAGGCACATGTATGGAAGAGGAGGATATATGTCTCTGGTACCCATAATACAGCAGCAAATAATATTGCAGCTTGGAACCAAACGACTTTGTATAATGTGTGCCCACTGAATTTCTCGCCAGATCTTATCAGTGGGTCGCGATTCTGATACGGTGGTAGATTATTAGTTTGCTCTTACGAGGGCTGGTGTTAGCAAATTCTCTGAGGTTGAGCTCGTGAGCTCACCTTCCGGTCAAGGCGTAGCTGAAATAGCCTCTTAAGCTACCAGCGAATAGGTAGACAGGAAAGAAAATGTATAATGTGTGCCACATAATAAACTTCATTAAAATATTTTCTGGTATAAGCTGAATTTATACGTACGATTCTCCGGAGTTTTTGGCGAGCTCGCGACCGCGACCTGGGGACAGACAACAGTTGGTTCAGCCGATACGTGGTCAAGCCTGCGACAACGCACCGACGTACAATTCACACATCACGTTTATTATATATACAGATCTCTTTCTGTGTGAGACAAGGTTGCAATTATCGTTTATATCGACGGTTGAAAGGTTGTTTAGTTTTAGCGTCATTTCGCTTGACACGCGACTTTTATCTTTGTAATCAAAGGTCCGTTTTATTTGGTATCAACATCAACAATTTGATGTTTTTTAAGTGACACACATAAAAAATAAAGTCGAATTGATAACCTCCTCATTTTTTGGAGTCAAAGAGACCTTACCTTCCCTCCTCTTCTCAAGGCTGTGCCCTTCGTTGGAACCGCTAGAGATAACATTTAATATTTTGACATTCGACCCCTGAGTGGTTGTTATAATTCAATTCGTAAATCTAGGTATTGCTTTGATGATTTGTTTTATTATGTCTATCTTTGTATATGGCAACAGTGAAATGCAATTCGTGTCATGTAAATAAAAAAATGACATTTAATTTAACCTTAAAAAAGGTACATATAGGTATTCTTTTTTCTTTATGTAACAGTTTTCGAGATAACATACTCGCTACTATGTCGCAACATTTTAATAAATAAAAACGGGTTAGATCGTTTGAAAATAAAACAAAGTGATTCTTAATCAATAAATATTTTAATATATAAGTCGAAAGTGGTGGTTCAAGGGCAGTAAGTTGTCACATTAATTATAATTTATAAACATTCATAAGTAACAGTATCACACGCTTAAACGAGTTTCACTTGATTTTAGTAAAAAAAATCCGAGATAGAAAGCACACAAAGAGCTTTCTTATTGTCAAAAGCTTAATTGCATAATTACCACAGTCTGAGAATGAAAGAGCAAGAAATTAAAAGATTGCCAGCCTGTGAACAAAATTTTCCTATTTTTTTCGGCACATTGTGATTGATTACTTTGGTGATATCACAAATAATATCTCATGAGTTAATAGTGAAAATTTTATTATAAACATTTAATAATCAACAAATTTACTATAAAATTCTATTATATATTTTTTTTTAATTTTGTTTCAAATTTCTAATCTGCCAAATCTACTGAATTTATACGAATATATTTAAGAACATTGATTAAGCGTGTGAACAGATATGTAAATATAAAATTCTAATTATTATTATTTTTTATTAATATAAAAATGGCAATGTTTCGATCTTACTATTAAAGCGAAATACATACACAATAATTATATGACAGTTCTGTTTGTGAATTTTTACGGCATATTGGATCAATATTTGTCAAATGACAGTAACATAAGACGCTAACAGTGTAATGTTACATATTTTTCGGCATAACATAATCTAGTATATAAAAAAAATTCTCCTCATGATAATGTTTACATTACATATCTAAAATAACAAGAAATGATAAATACATTCAGAAAAAGACTAATGTAATTATGATTTGACAGAAAACGCTTAAGTACAGCGATTTTATAACATTATAGGAGCCGTGCGAGAGAGATAGAAATACGCCTTCTCTCTCGATCGATTAATCATTATGGAGGAAGGAATTTCACAAAAAAGAGTTCGTTTTAAAACAGAACTATCACCGCCACTAAAAAATAATCCGACGTAAAATTTAACTTAAAATTAAACTACAATAATATAATTAATTACAATAAAAAAAATACAAAAAAATCACAATATCGGTGAATCGAGACTTAAGCTTTAGAATACAACTAAATTTGATTTTTACATCTAAAATCGGCAGTTAATAAGCCGTGTCATGATTATTTAAGTAGTTTAAAATTCTATGTCATTTTATGAATTTCACTTATCTGTGAATTCATTGCTAGCTTTAGGAAAAATACACATAACCTAAACTGTAAAACAATGTCTAAATTACTTAGAAATACGAATCATAAATGTCGGTTCATTCCTTAACGATATAGACGAGAAAGATCCAAAATACCTCGTCAGTAAATAAGTTTAGTAATAACTTTAAAAATCAATACGCAAATGACGTATTAAAATTTATAAATGCAAAAGAAATCAAGCATTTTACCGCCATTTTGGATATTTTAGATTTTTTTTCTTAAACAACACTGATCTTCTCTATATTTGTATCGAATCATTGAAAAATCCATTTTATTGACGCGAATCGACATTTATGATTGAAAATTTGTATGTAATTAGTTAATTAAAACGTTGGAAATAATAAAATAATAATTTTAAGCGCTAACGCTAACAGTAGCTTTAATTGCGCGTAATAAAACTAATTTCAATATTAACGTTACATACATTATCTGTACCTTTTTATGCATTAAACTAAACATTTATTTACACAACTTGGTGGTATGTATGCTATATAAAAATAAAGATGCCGTCTCGGTGAGTTTTATCATAGCTTCAACGTTCAGTCGCGGCGCATATTAAACCAAAGTTTAGCATTTCGATGTTACTCTTAGATTAGCGTCAATTTCCGACAGTATGCGAGGTTGGCACGGAAGTGTAATATGCGCCGGACCTTAATTGCCATCGCGTTTACGTCAAGAGCAGAGCAATTCATAATTATTCATATATTATCATCAATATATTTTGTTAGGTGCTTGTTCACGTCGAATCGTGGGAATATCGCGCAAAAATACCAAGTGATCGTAATGAAAATGCAGTGAGGTGTAATGGCGGGCAGCGTTGTCGCCGGAGACGTGGCAGACACCCGGCGGACACTTCCAGCACGGGCCCGCGAGTGTCTCCGCGTCCACGAATCAAACGTGAACAAACACTAACAGAGTAAACGTGACGTAAACATAAAATTTAAACTAATTCGAGACTATTTCATTCGAAATCTTCCTTTTTGTGTCCTTGATGATTATTATACTAAAACTTATGATGTTACTATAAAACCCTTGCGATTTAAATTATTAAGACGATGGGTATTCGTTGTAATATAAGTATTACAAACATTCTAAGAGATTCCTATCAACAATAAAAAAATTTCACGAAAAAATCATGCAAGTTTTTTAGCAGCTGACATTAAGCTGGGCGCATATTGTACGACCGTTTCGATCTGATAAGTTCATAACGGCTTGTAATGCGAGAATTCAAGAAGAATGATCAAGATTCTGGCGTCAAGATTCGCAGTACAAATTGCATGTGAGTACTCAGTGGCCGTGAGTAATACCAGAGACACAGCCAACCGCTGCCCACCGCTGGGAAATATTTACTTTAAATAATTAATCTAAATATTATAGTCTAAGAGGTTGTCACGCTGAGACATAACAGTCTAATGCACAGGAGATCCCGCAGAAACAGCTTCTGCAAATTTATATTTGAATTTTATCTGTTGCTGGCGAAGTTTGTTGATCGTTTTTGTAAAATTAAATAGTTGATTGCGTGATTTTTTCGTTTTATCGCCTTGAGGTTCTTTGAGACGATCAAAAATTGTAAATCTAATTTAATCTTAACATAAATACAAGTTTGAATGTATTTCAATTAGATAGAATATGAATCGTTATAAAAGATAGAACTGTCATCATTCCAACAGCGCTATTCTAAGTTGATTTATGAAAGCGACATTTTAATACGAATGTACATTCATTTAGATATAAAATATTTTTGTTACAAAAATTTATTCAAAAAAGTCATTAAGTTATATATTTGTTATTAATATATTTGTGCCGTATATAAATATATAGATCTATTTTCTTTTTAAAATTAAATTAATTAATTAAGTAGAAATATGTTTTATCGATTGTTAGCATTGTTCCTGAGCTTTAAACGAATTTCAATTTCATTTACTGAAACGGAAACATAGCCGAGAGTCAATTATTAAAATTTAACTGTAACTGTGTAAGTATGTAATGAATTTCTATTTCGTTCTTGGCTCAAAAACTACACAAGACTTAATCAAATTTAAACGTCACTATGACATTTAACTGTCAATGTCATTTTGAGTTTGGCGGTAATCGATTTTAAACCAAGACAGCGGCGAACGAATACGGTATATCGATTATTTTCGTTATCAAAGCTCAACTTAAAACTGTAGCTCTGAATTAAGCAAGACCCAGGCTCCCAAGAGCCCCCAACATGATTATATTCATTCGCTGCTATTAAATTATATTTAAACATAGTTTTATTACAGACATTATCAACGCAAATCGATTCACAAGTTCCACGGGCATTATTAAAACCACTTTAACGGTTTTCAGGTCTATGTCGACCGTGAGGATGAAACATTTAACCCTTTGAGAGTGAGCCGTCGATAAATCGACTCTTTATTAATGCATATAAGGTGGAAAAAAGGTTAAGATTTTTTTTGAATGTCAGAAATTGTATAACAAATATGTGCATGATTCAAATCGTGAAAGCAGTTTTAATAATACTCCTCGGGGAACAGGAGACGGTAATGTTCCACCGGCCATCGGGTAACATGGTTGTGGGCAGGGCGACTAAATTACCGTGACTTACTCATTACTCAAACGGCCGTGTCCGGTTTTTTTTCTGGTAGCTTAGAGTTCCCGTTCGTAATGTACTCGGCGTGGTCGTGGGTGGGATTCTCGGAGCCCTTGATGTCATCGTGGGATGGCAACGGCGCTTCCGAGTCCGCCCCGTCCGGCATATCGATCCGATGGGATCGTCCTGCCACATGTCAACATTTGTAGCGATCAAGAACTCGTTCGTGTGACGATAGCCAGGGCCGGATATTTTTTGTTTGTGATTTGTCATTTCAAAATTTATATCACAAATTTACTGACAGCTGAATCTACATAGTTAATATTTTAAAGGCCTTTAGGGATATAATTATTCGTAAATTGAAGGGTGAGTAAATGGTGCGATCAATCCTCTCCCGGGTGATATTAAAAACACAAATAGTTGAGTACCGTCACCGTAATAATACACATAAAACAAATTAACTTTTCATTAAAAAAATTAATGAGCTGTTTTAATATTAAATTAAACATTTTCTCATTAAAAAAGGAATTGATTTTCAGTTTTTTTTTCTACTTTTTAATCAATAAACTCAAGAAAATTGATAAAACGCATGCGAATTATTTTAGACTTGTTATTGTTATGAAAGTTCATGCAAAATTTAAACAAAATATATGTTTATGACTGCTAATTTTCAAATTATTTATGAACCGGCACACAGAGGGGCGATCTGAGCCAACCGGCACCATTGACGATGTCAATACATTGTCAATAGACCGCTAGTGTACTACTAGTGTCACTTATCTTTACTTAAAATAGGAATTATTTTAAAATACTCAATGTAACAGTCAAAAAACATAACAAAAACACAATATTAGTTTCAAAACACTAGAAGGCATGCGCGTTCTGTTATAAGTTAGTTTCAATGCATGCAAATTATCAAATAAGATATTTATTTATATTAAAAAAAACGTTCTTGATCGCAATAAACATTGATACGGGGCTTACATACGTATAATCAACACATACAAAAACCGTAAGGTCTAAACGTCCATATTTGCACAGGAGAAGAACTTTTCAATGCCAATAAGCATGTTAATTATTAAATGTACAGAAATTCTGACCTTTCGATTTTGCTATATAACCACTAAAATAACTAGAAGGCTTTAGGTTTCAGCGCTTTGAAACAAGCCACTGGTTAATTAGTTTAAAGTAAATGAAAAATTTTACGAATTCTTTTTAAATAACCTTTAAAAATATAGGATCACCAAAAATGGCGCCAAATTGTTTTCAAAATTATAGTTTTTTTACGACTACGCCTTTTGACATTATTTAAAGAAATATCGCGCCTGAGCAAACTTTTGGCTTTTTTACGCGCTCAAATTATTTCTTCGTTCTGAAATTGTTTCAAATTTATATTACGTAAGGAAATAATTGATATCGGCTTCAAAATGTTATAAGTGAAATTTGTTTTAATCTTATTTTTTTATACAGGAACTAGCTAGTATTTCGAATGACGATTGATTAACCATAGCATTGTCTACGAAACTAATAATATTCACCCAAAGCCTCCTTATAAATTGCCATTTTTATATAACTACGCAAGCAGAAATCATTGCATTTCCAAGATGCCTTAACTACATATAAATTTTCTACTACAATATTTTGATATTATTTCAATATTTGTGTTGTTGGGCCGTGTTAAAGCTATACTCATTATAATTTGCGGGCATTTTTTTGATAGCTTATTTGAAGCGAAAACAATAAATTATAAATTAATATTAATCTAACACTTAGGTTAAGTTTGAATTTAATAAAATGAATATTTAACAGGTTTTTGTTAAAATAATTATGCAAAGATTAACTCTATCAGTCAAAGTGTTTACAATTTGATCGGCTTTTTGCACAGATCGCTCGAGATGGTGGTTCTCAAGTCGTGCCAACAATTGGACGTGCCAAACTAATATTGGCGGTTGGCTTTCGTCTCGGTCATACTTGACCAGTTCATTAGTGCCGCTTTGTATCGCCATAGCATTGATTTTGTTAAATAAAAAAATATGCCGCAAATTTATAATGAGACACATTAAAACAGTGATTTCGGTGATATTATTTCTACATTTATTTACCTATCGACCGACAGCCCTCGAGCCTAAAAAGGTATTTTGTTCGTTAATTTTGATAAAAATGATTAAGTATTTCAATTGAAAAAAAGATATATTTTATTATTTAAAAAAACATGCGATGATTAAAAAAATATGGTAATAATATAATTGGAATAATTTGATGGCAAAACCATTTAGGTTTTTAGATTTGCCGATATAATGTTATTAAAGTCAGTTTAATTTTGTATTCGTTAAAAAGGTTTATTAAAATGTGGGAGTCAGATGACGAAATATTAAATGTTTTTTGTCATAAATGCTTGAAAAAAAACTATGGAATGCACTAAACTTGAAATTAACGTTTCAATTTTCACAATCCAAATTCGACAACATCGTCGAAACTCCTTCAGTTTAAAAAAAATAAAAAACTAGAGACTAGAACGACTGACATCATCTGTCCGAAAATTGAAACATCAACTGTCAAAACTATTGTAAATGAAACGTCACTCACCAGCGAAGCACCATCTGTCGGTCGCGAACGCGAACACACCCAGGAACACCGCGATCAAGAGGACGAGTACGGCCACCACTATGCCGACTATGGCTCCGGTGTCTAATTCAACGCCTAGAAAAAAAAAAAACTAACAGTCTAAGACTTATTTGGGCACGCTATTTTTTTTTTATTTCCCTTGTAGGCAGACGAGAATACGGACTACCTAATAGTTACCGTCGCCCATGGACGTCAGCAATGCCAGGGGCAAAGTCAACCTCCTGCCTACCGTTAATTCTCTGCAGGTCTCATTTGAAGAAGGCCTACACGTTAGCACGTGAATACTCTACCCACATAACAAACCACAAAGTCCCCTTATCCATTAATGCCTCCAGTTGTTGTCTCAACATCATGCGGCCAAGTGATTCCGTACAGACCGGGCACCATCAGGCTATTGACACTTCATTTGAAGCTCCTTATTTATTATAGCCTCTACGTTGACACTGTACGAAAGATTTCAGGTGTAACCTTTTATATTAGTGTCTTAAATGACGAGCTGGAGAGTCGTAATAGTCTCCGGAGACATGAAATCCAAGTCTAAATCAGCCGCCTCAGCCTTCAAGCTGTAACTGTAGCTTTACCAAGCAATTTATAACGCTATCTCGCCTCACACGTCAACGAACACCTGCATTGTCCGTCCATTCTTCTATAACTACCACACACTAACTCATTTATAATATATTCCTTTAAATAATTTCTACGCTGATAGAGACATGCGCGTTCCACATGCGCATAGGTTTACATGCAGTTTTGTTACCATGCATCTTTTACTAGTAATCATTTTTAAGGATCTTATATTACTTTTTAGAATAATGAATATCCTGCCTAGTGACATACTGGTCAAACCTTTCTACCTCAATTATCCACAAAATAAGACCAAAATTGGTTATTATGTCTGATTGATTGGCCAAAAGGATGTGGTCTGTACAGTACCCGGCGATAAATGTTGCACCTCGACGACCTTTTCAAAGAGCCAATCGCCTAATTTTGGCTTCGTAAAACATTATTTGTGTCGCAAGAACCACGAACAGTCCTGTATCTATAGGACCACAAGCTATTGCACTTAAACAAACTGACAAACAGGGATAACGCTCGAAGAAAGCCGAAAATAGCCGATTGTGTTTGCAAAGACGATGTGCAATATTTATTGTCGGGTACTGTACAATCAATGCTTTTACAATATTGTATTTTAGACACAAATGTTACTCAAAAATTTAATTTTTAACTAAGGCACCATTATTACAAGTTAGAAATGCTGAATTGACGAAACAACAGTTCACATAACTTCATTTTTGTGGCTCCCATAAAAAATATAGGACCCAATAAAATAGCTTTCTCATTAGGGAAAAACAACAAATTCTGTCCACTTAAATAAAAATATTTCTTCGAAAATTCAAATGAATTTAAATAAATCATTCTTGCAACACCAAGCTCCTAAACTACCATTCAGTGACTTCAATTTCTTACCATATAATTGTAACAATAAAGCCGAGTTCACAGTAGACGCTGTCGACAATAAACCCCTTATGGGCATAATTTGGCATAGTCAAGTTTTATTTCAGTAAAATTCTGCTGAGATGCGAGTTTGATAATCAGACGTATAGTGCTGCCTCGCTCATTGTGACTGCTTTGCGGCAGAAATAGGCAGGACGGTGCTACCTACCCAAGTAGGCATTCAAACCCTCTATCAGAAAATTACCGCATACCACTATAATACTCAGAGAACGCTGCTGTTCATTCTTAGTCATCTTCCGACATCCACGGAGAGAGGAAGACGTAGTGGACTGTATATCTTTATCCGGATGTGAATGTTCGTGTATATAAAGACCATTGCTTAGCCATGACTACCTTTTATAGCCGTAATTTCCTCGCTTTTCACTTAAACCCCCTCTCCCCCTCTAATTGTTGGTAATTGCTAATTCAATACTATCTACTGGACAGTAACGTTAGCAAAGTGATCAATATGAGCCAAATCATATTAACGTGGAAGCATAGTAAAAAATTCAAGATATGCAGCGGAGACTTAGATCCCCTCGACGTGGGGAGGTAGACATTCAGTCCAGATGGGCTCTGAGTGTGGCAGCAAGACGTGATGCACTTACCAGCAGGCTCGTCCATAGTGCTCATTCGGAGTGTGAACTCCTCCCTCCCAAGGTCGTTGAAGACTTGAAGGTAATACGTTCTCTCAACGTCCTCTTTGGTGATGCGAGCGAGATGGAGGCTCACATTGTAGTGTCCATTGCCCTGGTTAAGGAGAATTTTTGTAAGCCTTTATTATTCCACTTCGTTCTTTACTCTTGAAGCTTTCGTTTCTTAGCTTCAAAGCTTTGAACCGATTTCATTTAAATTTGGTATAGAAATAGTTTGAGCTCTACGAGAGAATAAGGTTATCAGTTCATCCTATTTCTGGGTATCCGTCCACGCCAGTAAAACTGCAGGCGGAAAGCTAGCCTCGATTAGTTTACCTTTCTTAAATCATGAAACGGAATCTTCATACCGTTAAACTCCTAGTTGTCCTCACTCCACTTCACGGTCACCTCAATCAGTGTTAAACAGTCACTGAACCAACGTCAAGATGTGGATGCTGCCACCCACCTTGAGCTATGAAGTCAAAGCTTCAAAGTCTAACGATTAAAGTAGAGTTTGCAAGTGTTTGTTTTAATAAACTTTGTGGCTTTGCTTTCATTCTGGGCGAGGGAGGACGTTATAGCGGTCCAGGATCTGACCACTAAGCACCAGGAGGAAGACTTGGGACACTTTTACTAACAGAACAATACGCACCAAATGAAGAGGCTCCAAGGCCGTGATGGCTCCGTTGTCAGTGGAATGTGGGGCGGTTATCCTGATGTCGCCCACCATCCACACCGCAGTGGGAGGGGGGTTGGAGCGGACGGTCACGTTCAGCTTCCCTTCAGCTCCGAGCTTCAGTCCGAAGACGGTGATAGGACCGGATTCAAGGCGCTTGGGTGGATCTGCGGGGGTACACCAACGCTTTATTAAAACCAAAAATTATCAAGAGGTTTTTAATAGCACAGACAGATAAACAATAAGCTCACCTGTTTGTGGTTACCGTAGCCTACGGACATCAGGTTGAAAGTTTCAATAGTACACTAGCAAAGATTTCCCGATCTTTAAAACCGAAGATATCATTGCTTCGTTGCAGAAATAGAGAAGTTGGCGATACCCACCCTTGCGGGCCCATAAAACTCTCTAACAACAGTCTTCGAAGTCGATGCAGGATTATACTAATTATCATCTAGTATCCTAGCTCCTCCTAGATCTCGTGGACGATCTCCAACACGATGGACCGACCTCATAAAATCTGTGACTCACTCCAACATAAACGATTGCTCTCACTCTGCGAAACACCGTGCCACATGGCGTCGCATCGCGAGAGCATCGGTATCGCAGGATTCGACTGATAGATGACCACGACCACTTTGTCAAGAGTGTACGACTAGGAAGAAGAATCCTAGCTCCCAAGAATCCAATACACTTACAATGCACAATAAGTTGTCTCTTCGCTTCTCTGGGCTGGTCCAAGGCCTCGTGTTCCGCCCGGCAGGCCAGCATTCGGTTGTTGTCGTCAGCCCTGATGGTCCTCGTGATGTTCTGGCTGACGGTCTGCAGGTCGGAGCCTGGCTCGTCGGTGACAACTGGCTGATGGACCCCTTCAAGCAGTTGCTCGTCATCTGGAAGTTAAACGATAAAACGACTTCAAATCCGTGAAAAATACATCAAGATTTCGAATATCAAATATCTTTAACAAAGATATTGACGTCGGCTGACATCAAATCCAGTGCTCGTGCCTCCAAACTCTGTTAACTACTTACCGTAGTCCATAGACATCTACAACGTAAATGCCGCCACCTACCTTGAGACCTGACTTATACCGTGTCGGCTTAACAGTACAGTGGCTGCCCCGCCCTTCAAGCCGAAACGCATTACTGCTTCACAGCAGAAATAGGCAGGGTGGTGGTACCTACTCTCGCGGACTCACAAAACGTCCTACCACCAAATTACAATTTTGTGAGTTTGATTTTCATTACACGATTCCTTCCTTCCTTTATTCCTTCATTGTGGAATCAAACGTGAACATTTATTAAGTACGTGTATTTCAGTAGAAAAACTGGTACCCGCCTGCGGGATTCGAACACCGTTGCATCGCTCAACACGAATGCACCGGACGTCTTATCCTTTAGGCCACGACGAGTTAAGTCGAAGGATTAAGTGTTTTATTTAGATATCCTACTGGTCGATTCTTGTATAAACAATTTTCTGCATATTGTCTGTCACTGTTGGTTACGTAAATCAAAGAAACTATTATTTTATATACATATACGGAGTGTTTTCCGTTTGTCCTATTATTAATTTCGACGACGAGCATACGGCCCATCGGATGGTGAGTGGTTACCGTCGCCCATGCACTTCAGCAATGCCAGGGGCAGAGCCAAGCCGCTGCCTACCGTAACTGCACGTATATTGGCAAAAGCAAATTTCCAGTTACACGTTTGTCGTTTTCAATCTTACCTAAGAACCACAGGATCTTGGCGGCCGGTCTGCCGTTCGGTACAACGCACTGCGCCGAGAATATGTCCTCGTCTTTGAACTGAGGCTGGGGGGGAGAGATCAGGTGCGGGTCTCCGGGGGCCCCTGTAATGCAATCGTCACATATTCCAGAACGTCCGCAAATGATTATTATAACTCTTATAACTAAAACTTAATCTTACATTACTCGTCTTTTTAGATGTTAAATTATGCCATTTTGAAAATCGGTGCGAATGATTACTGTCCTGTAGAAATAGGCAAAACAGTGATGCCTGATCGTGAGGTTTTAAAATACGTTGTATCAACAGCAATTGCCGGCAATCGCATTACGCTGGAGTAATTTTTGTTTTTTATGTATTGCATTGATGGGTGGACGAGCTCACGGCTTGCCTTATGTTAAGTAGTTACCGGCGCCCATAGACATCTACAACGTAAATACCGCCACCCACCTTGTGATATGAGTTGTACAGTTATGCGTTGCCCCACCCTTCAGACCGAAACGCATTACTGCTTCACGGCAGAAATAGGCAGGGTGGTGGTACCTACCCGCGCGGACTCACAAGAGGTCCTACCACCGGTAATTACGCAAATTATAATTTTGCGAGTTAAATTGTTATTACACGATGTTATTCCTTCACCGTGGAAGTCAATCGAGAAGATTTCCTAAGTACGTATTTCATTAGAAAAATTGGTACCCGCCTGCGAGATTCGAACACCGGTGCATCGCTAGATACGAATGCACCGGACGCCTTATTATGACGAAAAATCATGATACATAAGGATTATTTGTAAAGCGTGTTTAGTAATCTCAAACTGACTGGCGACAAGCAGCCTCATGGTGCCGGTGACCTCGATGTTGCTGGACTGTGGCGGCAGGACGCAGGTGACATTGCCGTTCCAGTCTTCCCTGATGTTCTTGATGTGCGCGCCACATTCTCCGGTCTGCGGACGACAGACATGTGTATTATCAATAGGGCATGAGTCTCCGCATCACCGGATTTTCTCCGTGGGTCGCGATCCGGTGGTAGATTCAGCGAAGCACTGCTCTTGCTAGGGCTAGTGTTAACAAACTCTTTCAGTTCGAGCCCGTGAGCCCACCTATGGGCGTAGCTGGAATAGCCTCTTAGGCTACCAGCGTATAGGTAGAGAAAAAAAAGGCTCCGCAGATAGATGTTGCTTAGGCCGGTGGTAATAAGGTCGTAAGACATGAGGTCATAGGTCCAATCAGGTATACAAAGAAACGCATGCTAGACATGATGCCATCCCGCCCCCTCCGTCGTATTCTTCAATTCTGACGGTCGTGACCTCTCTTCTGAATCACTTTCTCGCACACGATTTATGAAGCATATGAAACAAAATTTAGATTGAGGCGTCAGCAATTATGGCCGTAATCCTATCGTTGGTTGAAAAATTGGTTGATCGAGGAAAATTTCACTATTAAACTTTGGTTTGGTTTCCTTTACTACACACACACACACAAACACTTACTGTGAGTCCTTGTCCGGAGTACACGACGTCGCCTTCCTGGTTACCAGGTATCAGCCTGTACGAAGTGGTGCCGACGATCATTCTGTAACCACAAGATACATAGGGTCATCGCATATCCCGTGTCACTATAGAAGATTCTGAGAGCTGCAGGAGTGGATGAGATCCGAGACAAGTTTCGGTCTAAGAACAATATGGCGCTAATGTCGCCTCAATAGAACACTTACCGACAGGAGTCTATCTGATACGGCACTTTGCAGAGAACGATGAGTTCGTCGCCGATCCGACGGACAGCTTTGATGGGGGTGATCTCCACATTTTGACCTGGAACAGAGAGGAAACAATTAAGAATCATTACGCAGACTTCCGGAAAAGCCGTCGTACGCTAGAGCGAACGATATTAACACGGTTTCTTTAGTCGTCATCCAGATACAGAACTCGAATTGGCTGGTTTAGGGCATATTGTGAGTGAGGTATAGTCCTGCCTGATTCTGGAAGTAGCATCCTTCATCGTTTCAAGGATGAGACGAATTGTTCGGCAGCTGGTACTTTAACATTAGGCATCACAAATATTTAATTTTAAGCCCCGGCGACTTATCACCGGATCGCTAACCAACCTGTGCAATAAAGAGAAACAAGTGTTTAGTGCCCGTGAAACCCGGGATCTGCTTCACGCAGTTGAGTCGTCATTACGTCTATGTGAAACTATTGATATAATGCTTTTAATCCACTAATTTTGCCTAGCACGAACTGGCTGGAACTGGATCCCGCCGGTTCACAGCGGTCCCTTACTCCGGGGACTCATTGAAAGCTTTGTTCTGTTCCCTAAATTAGTTCGAGAAGCTTCTAAGTAACGAGATAACTACAAAAGCTAATGCGTCTGTCGCTGTCCGAAGACCGTTTTCGCCAAAAATACTAGTAGCATACATAACATATATTTTTTAAGATGATACAGATCCGTATTTTAGTTTCAGTGTATTATTTTTTGTATCATTGTTTTACCTATTTGTAAATTTCATTTATTCTTCTTGACTATCTTACTCACGCGTTGTGTTAGCAATGGAAACTTATTTGGTTTTTGTCAACCTATCTTTAGTTTCCGTGTATACATTGTGTTAGTTTCTCATATAAATAAACAATGGCTGAGAAAGTTAAATATAATTACAATTGTAAAATAATAATAACATGACACCCGACAAAGAAAGGGAAAAGCGATTTGTTAAAAACGTCTCCGAATGCAACACAAGAGGATGCAAGAGGATTGGGGTCTCGTCTGAGGAAAGTATTTTAAATAATTGACTGTTGTTAAGAGAAGCCAAACAAAATTGATTGAATAAGCGGGCGTTACACTGAGTGATCAATGTTATCTTTAGAATAAAGAAATACATTGAGCGAACTGTTCTAGAAAGTTTAACTATTACATTTTAAGTTTAAAGTTCTTCACTCAAAATTGAACTGTCGGAAATCAATAGAGATAAATAAAATAAAATCGTCCGTTTGTAATTTCGATATAATACCTTTTCTTGAGACGGATCATTTTCAAATTTGGGGTCAAAAACGAGTTATTTGATTTAATTCTCATAACCTTAATGTTACCGTAATTGACATGACAACAGACCCGTGGTCCTATAACTATATATTCCTAAACACCATTAAATTAGGAGTTCTACATTAAAAACTACCCCAAATCTCATACGTATCACTGGTTCGTAATTAAAAATCTAACTTGTTTGCTATTTTTCCAGTAAAGCGTGTTGAAATTCGGCAATATTATTTAATCAGTATATAATACAATAATAAAGGAAAACTAACCAGTTATTAGAAGCTTATCAAAAACAAATAAGTTCGATTTCTAAGCTTTAAAAAAAGTTCCTATTTAAATTGTCATCCGTGTTGGCGTTATCAAATGCGTAAAAGGAAAAATATAAATGATTAATATATAATATTATCAATAAATGAGTGATTGACTTCATTATGATGAAGCACTTTTAATTTTGAACATGCCTGATTACAAAAAAATGGAAAATTAGAGAAAATTTAAATTAATGAAATCGTTACTTTTTTGGCCGCAAAATTGAAAACGACCCAGACGCGTTGAACACTTTTTGGTAGAGGAAAATCTTATGGGTTCGCGTCATCGACACACTAATGTTACGTATACATGTATAACACACCATATATAACCGACCATGTATTGTGCGCGTTACACTTTTTAACTCACAATATTTCGTTATGACAAAAACTAAACAATTTTTTTGTCAGTTTTTATCAGCCCGTACAAAGATAAAATTAATTCCCAAAATATTTTCAGTGATATCGTCGGCCGTCTGTGCTTCTGTATTACAAATATTAAAGATCCAACTAGCTTGACGACTATTTACTACATCATAGGTCACGGGCTATCCATTTATAGCGTTATTTATGGAGCGTAAGAAGTGAGAGTTGACGTGTGGAAATAAATTGAACATTTAGGATGTTTATGAACCTTACCGTGTATTGTTCATAGACCTATATAGTAGTATTGTTTGTTGACTGACAGTGACATCTAGTGACAGCTGCGTGTTCTGTTATTCCGATCGCACCCGAAAACTCCCGATGATTCCCGAGTGCGACTTGGTGTGCTAATGTTGCACGCTACAACATCTAATGCAATAAAAAAAGACTCCAGTCAAATATCTAATCAAGTAATGCGCTTATCAACTCCCCCGAGCATCGAAACGATCTTGCAAAGCTATGAACCGTTCGTTATTATTTTCTGTCTACCCCAATTTGTAGGGTCGTAATGGTATGTCATGTAAATGACAAGGATTCTAATAATTTTACTAAGCAGCCGGTGTTGATACGCTGAGTCAACTGTGGAAGACATTTACATCGAAACATGAGTTCCAAGACTCAACATCAGCATAATTCTCTTGCCTCTTCTAATTTACTTAGGAGTTTTCGGCTTTCCCCGATCATTTCTTGCGGATCTTCGCATCCCTCCACCTGGCCGGGGGTGTCTCACATTACGAAGACTCAATTACCATTAAATAATCAGTCTTTTATCTAGAACGCATAATTTCTGGGCAGCTAATTGAAGCTAATAAAGGATTTTTTACTCTAAATCTTACACATTAACCATTCGTCTATTAGAGAGACCGGGATACGACCGCAATCGCTGACAAATTGCTCAACCGCCTCAGGGGTGTGCTATCCTAAACTGATTTTATTGAGTGCTCAATAACGCGGGGCTCTACCAAACAATTACGAGCCCCTGTATTGAGGGATGATTTTGTAATAGTGTTATGTTGGTGCGTGCCGCGCCCGTACGGACTGGTACCATGAAACAAGTATAATCTGGTAGCTTACAGAAAACTGAGAACTGTTATTTCAGACTAAGCATAAAAGTCTCGGTGTAGTAGTAGAGAAGTATATCCATATCAGATTACAGAGAGAGAGAGAGAGAGAATAAACTTTATCTAGCTCTGACGTCACGTGAGAAGAGAGAGAGATGTGTCACAAGCCAACGCTTGGGCCGATCGTGTCTCTCTATCGCTTGTTCCGCACTCTCGCTCGCACGCTCAAGCTAGGGCGGAACGTGACAATTTTTCATGCGTGCAGCCTCGTCGATTTATAAGACAAAAAAGCAATCAATATGCAGATATATTTGTACAATAGGCGGTCTTGTCGCTAAAAGCGATCTCTTTCAGACAACTGTTTTATTTACGGAAATTCTGAAAATGATAAAGATACAGCAGGTATGTTGCGGTGTACATATTAATAATACATTATTAAACAAAATACATAAATATACAATAAATAGATATATACCGTTTACATATGATATGAAATCACTACTATATGATTTATAGTATACGAAATATAGCATAGATTACCGTTTTTTAAATATTATTTTAGAAATTTTATGACCTGGTAACTAAGACCTTTAAGTCATGTCTTATTTTAATTTATATTCTTATTTTTATGGATAATGATAATATGGTCTGAAATTAAATGCAATGAAGATGATTAATTTGAGACATTAATCGACTGGGATGAAATTAAATGAAATGATATGGGATGAAATATAATCTCAGTACAAATGGTGGTCAATTACTGAGATTTTTTCAGTGGATTTTTTGGTAGATCCCGAGAAGTTACGTCCAGCGGCTTTGTTTAATTTTCCCACATTTGTGCACTTTCACAGATGTTCAACAGTTAATAAACCACCGTCATACCACACATATAAACATGAAGAAACACTAAATAGGCAAAATAAAACAAATCACACAACTTCACTCCGCGCGTTCCCGCCAAAAAATCTATATTACGTTTTTTAAATCTTTATTTTTATACACAGAACCACTCATTGGGTTTAAACTTATGTTAACAAATTCGAGTCAAAAAGTTATTTTACGTAAAAACGGACATAGAGAATTTTCAGATTTATATAAACAATTTTCATTAGTATCTACGGGTAGGTACCACCACCCTGCCTATTTCTGCCGTGAAGCAGTAATGCGTTTCGATTTGAAAGGTGGGGCAGTCGTTATTACTATGCTGAGACCTTAGAACTTATATCTCAAGGTGGGTGGTGGTGTTTACGTTGTAGAGGTCTAAAGGCTACGGTAACAACTCAACACCAGGTGGGCTGTGAGCTCGTCCACCCATTTATGCAATAAGAAAACAATAAAAAATATATTTCGTAGGGTATTCAAAAAAATCACAAAAAAAAGATTTTGTTTTTTGTATATTAAAAAAAAAGTAACAAGATATGCGAATAGGCCACTTGCAGTGTCGAGTGTCTATTGTGATAACGAGGGGGAATATCCCTTTATTTGGCGGTTTTATGGTCACCCTATTCATAACGTTTTTATACTATTTCGTTGAGTGCTATAATTTTGATGGAGTTATATATATTTTTTTTTAATTTTCAAACAGAGTCATTGTCTTTTTTTAGCCTACGATACAGATACAGCATGCTTCTTTAGTTATTGTCACTTTGCGTATCGATTCAAAATATTTAAAATGTTTTGGAAGTTCACGTACCTACTGCGCAATGTATTATAAATTATTTTATTTGTTAAATAGTAAGCTCTGAGCTTCTCGTCGCTACCTCGCAGTGGTGAAACTGCCATCTCTACCAAATACCAGTTACGTCCTCTACCATTTTTTTTTTTATTGCCCTTGTAGGCAGACGAGCATACGGCCCACCTGATGGTGAGTGGTTACCGTCGCCCATGGACTTCAGCAATGCCAGGGGCAGAGCCAAGCCGCTGCCTACCGCTTAATAGTCTCCTCAAGCCTCGTTTGAAGAAGGACATGTCATAGCGCTCGGGAAACACCGTGGAGGGGAGTTCATTCCAAAGCCGGATGGTACGTGGCAAAAAAGACCTCTGGAAACGCACTGTCGATGAACGCAGCGGTTCCAGATAATATGAATGAACTCTACTCCGATGGCGGGAGGTGCGATGATAAAAAGGAGATGAGGGGATCATCTCAAACTATTCCTCAGAGCACTCCCATGAAATATACAGTATAAAATAAAGAGGGAACAAATTAAAAACAGTATAACAGTTATTTATATAACGTTTATTAGTTGCTTAATAAAATTACAAATACAAAATATTCGGGAAACCAATTCGTGGACACTTATTGTAGTGTAGGCATTAACTAGCTCGTGGAACTGACTTTTTACTACTTTTTTCAAGGCGAGTGCACGTCTCATCTGATGGTGAATTGTCAGCATCGCTCATGGATGGCTTGTGGTTTTATTTGTAATCCCGCGGACGCAGCCAAAGCTGTTATCTATTGCTCTTTTCAAACCTAGATTAAATGCTCCTCAGATGCGATAGCACTCCAGAAACACCGTCATCATTCTTGAGACCTAATATTCGCGAATATACTCAAAGCTCACTGGTGCTAAGTGATTTCCCGAGCGCATAGTCGCCTCAACGTAAATGCTCCACTCAGATAGACATGAGTTCGACAGCTTCGTTTGTATAACGGCTTCACCACCTTTCAGACCATAAGGCATGACTTTGAAGATCGGGGCAGCCGTTGTAATTATACGGAGACCTTAGAACTCATATCTCAAGGTGGGTGGCGGCATTTACATTATAGATGTCTATGGGCTGCGGTAACCACTTAACTCCAGGTGTGCTGTGAGCTCGTCCACACATCTATGCAATAAAAAATAAAAATAAAAAATCCTTCAGCATAAAAGTCTGTCCGTATACCCTGTGAAGTATTGGTACCCGCCTGCGGAATTCGAATCTAGGTAAAGTAACTTGGCACCAGGCGTCTTTACGTCACGTTTTCAAAGCATCTGTTTCATTATTACAACTGGATCTGAGTTGCTGCCTTATCTATTTACTCATACGCATACACTCACTCATGCTCAGACTCATTACACACAGAGGGTACATTAATACACTCATCTCGATATTTTAAGCTCACTTAATGTCACTTTTATGCAATCCATGAATTTCAGTTAAATTTTTGTCTAATAATTTTCTATTTTTGTGTATCTGAAGCAAGTAAAGCTGTTGTATTCTTTGCACGAGGAGCACTGCTGCTTGAGATACAGGCTTTATTACCCAGTTTAAGCACAGATGCAAGTTGTGTTCCTCCTTCTAGGTTAACAATAAAAAAAGAAAAAAAATGCTGCAATTGATATCATGGCGTCTACCGAATGTATTCCTTGCCCAGTTATGACTCCATCTCCTGTTTCATTAGTTGCACCTTATTTCTAGCGAGGGTCACCAATTCGGCATGCGTCACAATTTCGCAGATTCTCAATCGAATTTTGGCTATTTCTTCCGGGGGCATTTGGCAAACCACATCAGCCATGCTACTGAAGAACGCGTGGACCGGACTGTTGCCCTTATCCCTTATCCGGCTCAAGATAACTTCGTTCTCCTCTTTATACGTGCTTAATTCTTCCGAAAGACTATGGTCTCTTCTTTTTTCTGGTCTTACGCTATGAGCTGCCGCCGGTTGCTGTGTCAAGAGATCTTCGAAGCATTGCGTTGAAGTAGACGATGCTGGACTTGAACAAACTATATGCACGGGCGTTTGCTCTTCTTCGTAAGTTTCTAGATTGCTGCTGGGGTTCGTGCAAGCATCGACAGCGTCGCTGGTTCTACAGGACTCGCCCTCGCCTTCGTCACAACTAGAATCAATGAACTTCAGTCTTTCGTCGTCATATTTCGAAAACGATGTGGCGCAGCCGGACTTCTTCTTGTTTTTGTTCTTTTTGTAGTTGTCGCGTATGTTACGCCATTTATTTTTACATTCCTCGGCTGTAACAAAGTTTGGATATGTTTATACTTTTAAGGCCCTTATGGGCAGACGAGAATTTAGCTCATCTCATGGTGAGTGGTTATACCAGGGGCATAGCCAAACCGCTGCCTACCGCTAGGGACTCTTTGCAAGCCTCGTTTGGAGAAAGGCATGTCATCGCGCTCAGGAGACACCGTGGACGGGAACTCATTTCAAAGCCGGATGGTACGTGGTAAAAAAGATCTCTGGAAACGCACTGTCGATGAACACAGTGGTCCCAGATAATTTGGATGAGCTGTGTTCTGATGCGAACGCTGGAAGTGCGATGGTAAAAGGGAGACGAAGGATCAAGTCGAACAATTTCTCAGACCTCTCAGGACGACTTTGGACGGTTCGATTCTCAGTTATAGAGACATGACACCTAAGTTTCGGGGAGGATGAATTATGCGGTAAGCAGACTTGGCTTCTTCACAATACGCCCGCCCTTCATAAATAATTACGCAAACTTATTATATTTTTCTTACATTTTATGAAGCGATCACTGAAGATGTATGCCTTTCCTCTGTTATAGTTAGATTAGACTCTTACTTTTATGTCATGAATTAGTGACGAGATAATGGATGCATTACGATACGGAGAATAAGATTAATTATTTTAATTGTTATTTTTGTTTCACAAGACAATGGCAGCAGTAATGTAGTGGCCTCATTAATTTGCCTAATTACTGCACTAATATCTCTTAAGTAAATACGTAACTGTATGTCAAATGTATTGACGCATTTCTACCATTAAGGAACAGCATCGAATTGCCGAAGTGTAAGCTGCAGGAGTTATAAATATGCGTAATTACTGGGCGTATTGTGGGCCTAAATGGGAAAGCATCACTGGCCTGCCCATTTTTTGCCTAGAAGCTGTCAGACAATCCGGTTTGATCCCGGACAGGGGTAGCAGTTATACAAATAAAAGGCAGACTTCTATCTTACGTTTCGAGGTAGCGGCATTTAGGTAGTGTCTTTATTGTGATACAATAAAGAATAAGAATATGTTGTGAAAGGTGTTGTCAAGACGAATGTAGTTGAAACAGTCTCGTGTTTGAAACGACACGTTTAAACCCCTCTCCCCGCCCCGCGCCGCCTCAGAAAAAATCCCAGTACGCGGCAAGCCGTGCACAAAATCCACAACAATTACTCACGTTTTTTATTTAAACTCTTCGCTATCTCCTTCCAACAATTCTCCTTTAAGATCAGACTTTTGTGTTTTTTATCTTTGTTTCTGTATAGTGTCGGATGAGAACGAATTAATTCCAATAGATTGTCTTCGAAGGAATTCATGGTGACGCGGTGACGCGCGACGCTGCGACCGAACGGACCGCGTGTGTGTGCGGTGGCGCGCCGCGTTGCGTGTGCGGAGTGCGGACCGCCCGCCGCGCACCTCTCCGCCGCGCCGCGCCGCCGCCGCGATAACGACGCGACAATGGAACTTTCTAGATAATATCTTTTTCCAATCCAATGTCCAACACGTGTTTATTTAAACTAGTGGTCGAAATTCGACCATAATTAATTTAAACTATAAGTTCGAACATTATTATAGTTCTATTTTCACATTTCCATAATCATCATTTTTATACTAATAATTATTGTTCTATAATCACAGATTTTGTCATGATTGCACTATAGACAAATAATAGTTAAAGACACACAATATTAATCAATTCTGAATTTGATCAAATATTGATAAACAATATACAAAAGAGTATAAATACGTGTATGTGTGTGTCAAACACATGGTAGTGTGTGTAATGTTTTTTTATTGATTCAATGTATTGTTTATGCATAATTTTAAAAAAATATTAGCATTCTGCACTACTTCTCTATAGTCTCTATAAGTGTGGAAAACATACTCCTCCGTCCGCGCAATTTTCGTAAAAAGGGGTAAATCATTTTTGCTTCACGTATTAATTTTAAAAATTCCATTTTTAGTGGGTTTTTTTCACCACAATATAAAGCTCTTGCGATGTAGTTACTTACCGAAATGTTGTTTTAAAATGTAGTCATTACGTAAATGTACATGTTAGAAATGTTAAATATTTAATGTACCTATTCTGTGGTTGTAACTAGCTGCGGTCGTGGATTCAGCTCATTTCGTTATCATTTTATTTCATATTATCATTTTTCATTTAAATAAAGTTTTCATCTATATACATATGTATATATAAAAATGAATTGCTGTTCGTTAGTCTCGCTAAAACTAGAGAACGGCTGGACCGATTGGGCTAATTTTGGTCTTGAATTATTTGTCGAAGCTAAAAGGTAGATAAATATGAAAATGGTCGGAATTAAATAAAAATAACTATTTTGTTTTTACCTTGATGTGTCCCTCGTCGGACGGATTCCTTTTGTTTGTTTTAAATTTATTTTATACAAAAGTTTAGGTATTTTATTTATCGATTAAGGCACTACGAAGTCTGCCGGGTCAGCTAGTTATAATTAAAATAACACTTGACCTAAAGGTCTTAGTTATCAGGTCATAAAAACACTTAAAAAAAAATCGCGGTCATGGAATTTGCACACGCACAAAAGACCCAAACATACAAAGAAACAATTTTCTAACTATACTGTAATAACCAATGACCAGTGCCAACATGCTCAAAAAATTCCTAATTTCAATAGGTTGTTTGTTTTTAATATTCAAACACGTTTTTTTAGTCTTTAACCTACATAAATATATTATTATTTAATTTAGCTAAAAAACCAATCAGGTAATTTTAGCGGAGGCCATTATATTATCTAAAACAGCTAAATGAAGACCTCAAGGCTAATGAGACTTATTGTGACCAGTCGCTGAAAGGTTACTTATAATTAATGCTTTTTGGTAGAGACTTGAAGAAGAATCATTTTTCAATAATTTGTTCACAGTACGAATGGCGGGAATTTTTCTGGAACTCACGACTTTTAGACAAAGGACTAGTGATTGTGACTTTCGCAGATACTAGGCGGGAAAAAAGGCCAATAGGTATTGTACGTTTAAATTAGGTACATAGATATTACGAGTATAACAAAACACAAAGCATACTTTCGCGCCAAAAAACCGAATGTCAATAATAATTATGTCAAAATAAGTCAGTTTCAAGAGATTTTATGACCTGTGTGTGCTTATTGCGAGTTTTATAAAGTTTTCGATAGCGTAAAAGTCAACCCAATTTTGTATGAAGTTGGAACAGCGCCCCTAACAGAAAACGTAGGCAAACGATCCTATTCCATACAAATATGAGCTAACTTTTACGCTATCGAGAACGTTAAAAAACTCGCATAATGCACACTGGTAACTAAGACCTTTAGGTCAAGTCTTATTTTAATTTTAATGAAAACTTTTTTTATATGAAAAATGATAATAATATTATGAAATGAAATGAAGTTCATTAATATTAAACATGGCATGAAATGAAATGAGATGAGAGCAGATGGTATGAGATGAAATATCTCAGTAAAATGGTGGTCATTTACTGAAACTTTTTCAGTGGACTTTTTGGTGGATCCCGAGAAGTTACGTTCAGCAGCTTTGTTTCATTTTCCCACATTTGTGCACTTTCACAGATACTAAACAGTTAATAAACCACCTTTATTACACATTTAAACCTGAATAAATACTATATAGACATAATAAACCAAATCACACAACTTCACTCCTCGCGTTCCCGCCAAAAAGTCTCAAAATAAGTCATAAACGCGGCAACGGGTTTAATTCTTTTGCAAGTAGGTACCTACCTAATAATAATTTTGCTAATGGTTCACGCGGAATTCGCGGTTTATTTTGGCGCGAAATGGTGTTAAATCGATACAATGTATTGCGCGGACAAATTTTGCCAGCCCAATTCTTAACATATCACAATAATATTATAAAACTTTTTCTTCTCTTCTCTTAAATATGTGGAGATTTTATTAACATCGACCATAATGTTGCAGTTTTCGAATTAATTCCTTGTTTTCATAGCGACAGCGATGAGTTTTATGTGTGCTGAGCAAACCTACACAAAATCGCGTTTGACATAGTCATTGTTGCCCAACATTGTATTCAGTTCTCGTGCGTAAATAAATATTTGAATAGGCACCGTTTTTGATTAGACACAGAGCTGTCATTTCAATAGCCCCGTGATTATCTCTGCGCAAATAAGCACAGTAATAGTGAATTATTACGCAAAAATAATTGATTTTTTTTATTTACGACCAGAAGCGATTTTTAGATACAAATAGACGTTTTGCAGCGGTTTAGGGTACAATAAATCCTTTAATTTGAAGTTTAGTCTGGAGTAAATAAAACTGGAGGTTTCGCAACAACCTACGGTCATTTGGTAACGTGCGAACTTATTGTGGTACACTTCATTCACGGTTGCTTGCATAAGAGTTAGTGTATTGCGCAAACGAAGGCTCTGAGATAGTGGTCAATGAATGATAAAAAAATATGTAATTTTTTGTACGTTATTACAAAGTTAAGTTGTACACCGTGTGGATTACTATTATAATAAAAATCTTACGTTACGGACGTTTTTTTTCGGTTAGGGTACCCCTCCGCATCCTCCCATAAGGAACTTCGTTCCAAAAAAACACTAAGTTCAATAAAATCATAGCATATCTTTGTTAGTAATTAAAATTTTATGAATCTCTGGACGAATGTAGAAGTGGAAAATGTATTATATGTCTGATGAGGGGCTGATAATTGGACGCGGGGTTCTCATTTCAATGGGGCAGCGATAATCTCGGTGCAAATAACCGCAGAGCTGCCGCTGGGGATGGATTAATTGTTCGTGTGACAATGAAGTTTAAAAAAAAAGTACTAATCTCAACTATTTAATATTGAAATGGTTTAACTTGAGCAAATATAAGGTTATTACTTAACTTTTATGTATATACAGTCAAACCTGGATAAGCGAGAGTTCAAGGGAGCACTATCTCATTCTTGCTTAAAGAGGTTTCTCACTAAACCGAGTTTCTCGCTAATGCTCCCTCTGAGTTTCATTTTGCGATTTTCCAGATTCAAACGCATTCACTATTTTAAGTTTATCACTTAATGACAGTACTTTAATTTTCCGTTTTGACATGATGCAGAACAGAACTTTCCTTCGCAATTAATTAACGATAAACTGAGTAAGTCCGACAAACAGGACGGTACACAGGCACACGTGTCCATTCGAAAAGAATGCGATAAAATAACAACGTTATCTAGTTCCACGAAATAGAACAGGTTCAATATTGACGAGAAAACAATACAAAAACAATGTTAAGAAGTTCCACGAAAGTTAAGAATGGGTCATAAAATAGCAGATTTTAAATTTGTAATTTATTTTGTCATTTGTTCCTCCTAAATAATATAAATAAATAAAGCTTGACTGTCGCTTATAGAGGTATAGAAAAGTAGCAGTCTCACTTACGGAGGTCCATGAGGGAAAAACGACTCTCTCTTAGAGGTTTCTGTTTCTCGCTAATAGAGGTTTTAGGAGCTTAAAATGACGGGTCCTGGTTATTACTCTCACTTATAAAGTTTTCTCACTTATCCAGTTCTCACTTACCCAGGTTTGACTGTATATATATTAACATGACATAACATAAATTGAAAAAGATATATGAATAGTTGAGTGCTACATACGTTCACAGTGCCGCTGCCGTGTGCGTGAGAGAGAAAGGGATGCAAGACGGACTGGCGCCGTAACGCGTTACGTTAAGAAACGGTTTACCTTCACATAAGAAGTTATCATTTCAAAAAACCTAAGAGTTTTGGGAAAACCGTTTTAACCCGTTTTAGGGCTGAGCTTATTTTCACATATTTTGCAGAAATTGTTATAGAATTTTTGAAACAAAAGTACCTTATAAAAAGGTTTAACTTAAAAAGAATACTAAGTTCATAGTAAAATAATTTTAAATGATTATTGATAAATGTTATTAAATTCCGTACGGGCCGATAATTGAACTGAGCAATAGTCGGTATTCCGACTTTCCGCATTTTATACGCGTTAATAGAGTCGATGTATCGACGTTTCCGCTCAAAGGGTAATTATAACAATGAGATATTTGCTGCCTATAACTAGTCTTTTAAACACAAATTCCGCGTTGAGACTTCTTCGAACTAAAAACTAAATTTTCATGAACGTCGAGAGCCCCATAATATGCCATGAAAGTTTTAACCTTACAAACATTAATTAAATATACATACAAGCCCCAGAAATGATAATAGCCGCTGGTTTAGCAAATTTCAGGTCACTAACTCTTTGTTTGTGTGTGTGTTTGTGTGTGTGTGTGTGTGTGTGTGTGTGTGTGTGTGCGTGTGTGTGTGTGTGTGTTTGTGTGCGTGCGTGTGTGTTTGTGTGTCTTCTTCCGCTGTTCTAGCGAGGATGTGGCATAGATAATATAGCTGATATCCATAGCAACCAAGTTATAAGCTTCTATGTGTATAAAGAAAAGATATAAAAATAATACATCGAAATCCTTGTCGCCCTATACATGAGTATGAACACTTAACTAACGAGGGGTGCATATATTATAACACTTTTTTGTGTATTTATCCTGATTTTTATTGGTCGTCATTGTGTTTTTTTTTTGTCGCACTGAATATCTGATTGTAAGTGGTCAAAGCGCGCATCTGCGATCGCATTTTATTTGCAACTGTTCGAAGATTTGTTTGTTGTCACACGCCGAAATACAGGATGTTTGTCTTTAATTATTCAAAAACCAGGATCACACGTATTGAAAGCGCCTTTAAAATAATACGTGAAGCAAAAACTTTGTCGGTACCCCTTTTCAAGAAAATTGCGCGAACAGAGAAATATGAAATTTTCCACACTTATAGATAATATAGAAAAGAAGTGCAGAATGCTACTATTTTTTTTAATTGTGCATAAAAATACATTAAAACAATGAAAAAACAAAACATTACACACAGAACCATGTATTTGACACACGCAAATACATACTCTTTTGTTTATTATTTAAAGGCTGTGGTCAAATTGCAAATAGATTAATATTGTTTGACTTCAATATCTATAGTGTAGCCTAGGCTTCGATCAATAATAGTACTAGATTAAGGATCAGGAACAAAAATAAGACGCTCCAGTGGCCACGTTTGCAGCCACGAAAACATCTTCATTTCTTAGAAAAAAGTTTAATAATGTTAACGACTTCAGTTTATTATAAACCTTAAATCTTAAACACAAAGTTTAATTACCATTGCAAAATATATGTATTTAGGTCCTTTCGTCAGAAAAAGAATATTATGGAATAAATTTAAAATGTCACTTGAACATAAAAAGTCATCAGTACAAAAATATTTATTCTAAAATGATACTTAAAGCCTAATTTATAAGGTTAAAAATATTTGTTTAAAATTTCGTGCTTATTGTATTGTGGAACTAGATGTAGTTCTTGGTATTACATTTCAATGCTCAGAACACAGTAAGTATTGAAAGACATAGAGTTGCAGAATATACATATTTGTTTTAGGTTTGTTTTGTATGGTCGCAACTATTTTTGACAGATTCAAAAAAGTAGTAGATAATATTTTACATTGCCGCTATTACAACAAATAGGTAATAAAAAATAAAATTGAATAAAGTAAAAAAAATATGAAAGGAAACACGAAACATGTTTTCCACGTATTCTTTATACAGAAGTAATTAAAACAATAATGTAGGTTTAATTACCTTTAAACAGATTCAGTTTGTTATAAAGCTGTCTTTTAGAAGTCATTTTTATATGAGCGGTTTCTTTTTTACAAATATAATGTAATCTTATATCAATGAATTTTTCTATAATCAGTTTAATTTAGGCTTATTTTATGGCTGTGTTCGTTTCCCCCAGAAAACAAATCCTTTTCAGCATATACGCTTAAAATATTTACACATACATATAAAGTTTTTTTAATACTTTTTGCATTGATTTGCCACCACCATTGAACAATTCTAGAATTTTTATAAGGGTTCTATATTTCTTCTCCTCTTTCTTTCGCGACAATATATATCCATTGTGCACAGCGACAAGGGGCTACTAGGAAATCTACAAACAAAAATAACATTATAAAATAACAAAACTACTCTATGCATTCCCTGTCCAAGAATAGGTGATGTTTGTTACAATAGTTGGTGCCTTGTTGCAAACATTGGCCAAACAATTACAATATTCGTAAATTGTGTTTTATTTACAATATAATTGTGTTTATTATTTTATGAAAAACACTTAATAATATAAATTTACCAAAAAAAGATATTCCTTCCAAAACCTTGGTGTTACGGTGGTTTTTTACTCAGTTTTTGAACGCGCATTGCAGCGTTTTGACGTCTTAGTGTTGGCTATGATTGGACCATACTAATTTGAAATAAGACCACAAATTTATTTGTGGTCTTATTTTTCGGGCCGTTTTTGAAGCGCTAATCGCGAATCTAGTAGTATTATTGATCGAAGAGCCTAGGAGAAATTTGTTATTATAGAGGTCTGCGATAGTCTTTGACGATAGACTTTTAATAATGATCAAACTTATAATTTACATGAATTATAGTCGAATTTCGACTATCGAACGACCACTAGTATAGATAATAACATAGCTATAAAAACAATAAGCAAATGAAGTCGTCGCGGTCTAAAAGATAGACGTCCGGTGCATTCGTGTTGAGCGATGCAACGGTGTGCATGGGATTCGACCCAAGCGGGTACCAATTTTTCTAATGAAATACGTACTCAACAAATGTTCACCGTCGCACCGAGCAATATCACCCGCTCGGTGGAAGATCTTCCCTTTCTCGATAACTACCAAAGGTACCAACTTACTCGGTTTATATTCTTATTTTTTTTTTTTTATTGCTTAGATTGGTTGGACGAGCTCACATCCCACCCGGTGTTAAGTGGGTAATGGAGCCCATAGACATCTGAAACGCAAATGCGCCACCCACCCTGAGACATGTTCTAAGGCCTCTATAGTATAGTAAGGTCGAATCCCCACTAACTGAATTGTTTTTTTTTTCCTTCCTAAGCTGATGGTCTAAACTAGTCTAAAGAGACCACATCAGCGTAACCTTAACTAGTAGATGAGCTCACGGGGCTCAAACCTGACGACGTTGCTAACACGAACCCTAGCAAGAGCCGTGCTTCGCAGAATCTACCACCGGATCGGAAACGCGACCCACTGAGAAAATCCAGCGAAAAACTCAGTGGGCTGTGGCTGTGGGTTAATTTACTCGTCGAGCCCTTCGTCACAAGCGACGGGTTCGACAAGAACGATAACCGGACTGACGCTAGTGTTGTTCGTAAAAAAATATCCAATAATTTGGAACGAAGGGTTGCGGTCAAACGAGGTCTTTGGAATAATAAAAATCGGCTTAAGTTCGGTCGTCTGAGGGGGCGAGCGAGAAGAGCCCAGGGGCTATAATCCATTTTGTCTCTTCGACGTGTACGTATGTATGTATGTACAGAGCGTATTACATATTTATTGGAACTAGTACCGAAACGAGGCTCCGGTCAAAAAAGCGTTCGCTTTTGACACCACAGCGGTAAACAAATCGGGAAATGTACGTTTGTTCCATTGCGAGCAATGTATGATAAATTATAAGTCAAATGTCTTATAATGCATTATCTCTGCACCACCCTACGGTCGACTGGAAGAGAATAAGTCCGCCTGTGTACAAGTTTTGTTTTGTGCATAAAGTATAAATAAATAAATAAATAAATGTCGCGTCAGGTTCAACGGCCTCGAGCGAACGAGAGCTAGCTTTGTGTTACATTGCAGGCTCGCAAAATACGTTATAACTAATACCATAAGTTGTCATATTCAGTTTAGTATGTGAATAACGCCTGTGTATTGTGGGACAGATAGAAATACATACACAAAATTGTATTAACTCCGGATTTCAGGACTTATTATTTATTCGTAGGATTAGTAGAATTGTTTGTTTTTTATTTCAAGTAGTTTGAGATGTGTAGACGAAATTTTGGATGTTAAGCCGCCGCCACTGACTGAGACGTTACACCGGAGTTTAAAACTATGTTCATTGGCATCAACCAAACTGCTCAAGGCACTTTGACCTCTCTCTCTCTCTCTCTCTCTCTCTCTTTCTCAGACCTCGTTTGAAGAAGGATTATAAGAGAAAAAAAAATCGACTATTTACTCGTTATTTTAGTACCTGCCGTAGGATGTGACCACCGGCATCAGTCGCGCTTGCATAACTCAACCCCACCCTTCAACTTCTAGTACATGTAGCGACGTGTACCTTCACGGCTGACTGGCAGGGGGGTAGACAGAAGGATTGAACGAGCCCGTGAAATTGTCAGAAGCTCATTTCGGAGTCGACATGTCGGAATGAATTAAATGAGACACCCTAAATATGTAGATTTGGTTTTCATGCCATTTGTAAACTATGCGAACTGAATTTAACTGATTCTAAAATATATTTGCCATGGAGTTATCACTCATCTTGAGAAATGGGAGCTTTGTGCTAGATTTGCCGCTAGGGGCGCTGTTCCAACTCCATGCAAATTTGAGTTAACTTATACGCGAGCGAGAACGTTAAAAAACTCGCACTAAGCACAATGAAGTCGCTGTTTCCTCTAGGACCTGTCTCACTGGAAGTGCTTGTTTAGTGCTAATAGTAGGCTTTCTAAGTCATCTTCTATTAGCTCTGTAGGACTGCATCGCAACCAATAAACTGGGTCTTCCGCTTTACTTTGCAGAGACCGAACATTTTACGAAGAAAATAGTCACACTTTGTAGCAATAGATATGACTCTGATTAAAAAAGTTCTCCAAACAACAGACGTGAGCTTTACTCTGAATTTTATCAACATTAACAGCATTAAAACTTGCAAAGAATATACGGGCATAAGCTCCCCTTTTTCCAAATCGGTTGACAAACGTACCTAAATCACCCATAGACAATATACGGACCGGAAATGAAGGCTATATACAAGTGCACAGACCATAAACAAGGGGAGTTATGTAGCGAATTCAATGACTTCCGGTGTGTGCTGAGATGCGAGGGTCCAACTCCAGGGTCGGGCGAATGCAAGCGACACTCATTTGCTTTGTGCGTTTTTTTTAGCCGATTTAGAAAAAAATATGTTTTTTTAGAATTATTAGAAGTCATGATCTTAGATTAGAGTTATTAGATTTTTTCTAATGAAATACGTACTCAACAAATTTTCACGATTGATTTCCACGGTGAAGGAATAACATCGTGTAATAATAATCAAACCCAAAATTATAATTTGCGTAATTACTGGTGGTAGGACGTCTTGTGAGTCCGCGGGGGTAGGTACCACCACCCTGCCTATTTCTGCCGTGAAGCAGTAATGCGTTTCGGTTTGAAGGGTGGGGCAGCCGTTGTGACTATACTGAGACCTTAGAACTGATATCTCAAGGTGGGTGGCGCCATTACGTCGTAGATGTCTATGGGCTTCAGTAACTACTTAACACCAGGTGGGCTAAAAAAAAAAAAAAAAAATTTCGCCAGCAAAGATCTGGTAACGAACCGCCCAAATTAGGAATAGGATCTGTGATTATTTACAGGAACAGAACCAGAATAGCACATATCTATCACGAAGATACTAACTCCGACTGAGCATCGGATCGTTAGCTTTTAACACACTTTTATTAGCTTCATATATGTCACTATCCACTGCGCAGAGGACAGAAGGGAATGGAGGAACATAGTCCAAACAAAAACGTTCCGTTAAGGTCACAACCTTCAGCACTGACGACGCAAGGAGAAGGATATGAGTATGTTTGTATGTAACAAAATCTTTGGACATCGCCACCGACTCCTACACTTGAAGATCCGCAGACTTATCCAGCACCGATGATGATACAATAATTTTATAACTTCGCTCTAATATCCTGACCAGTTTCAACAGGATAAACGAAAAGATGAAATCAAAATCGTTAGTTCGGTTTGCTATTTAAGTGTTTTCGGTTTTATTGAGTTTATAACTGCTTGTTTTAGAGTGGTAATGAAGCAGAAATAGGCAGGGTGGTGGTACCTACCCGTGCGGACGCACAAGAGGTCCTACCACCAGTTATTATGCAAATCATAATTTTGCGGGTTTAATTTTATTACACGATGTTATTCCTTCACCGTGAAAGTCAATTGTGAACATTTGTTAAGTACGTGTATTTCATCATTAGAAAAATTGGTACCCGCCAGCGGGATTCGAACACCGGTGCATCGCTACATACGAATGCACCGGACGTCTTATCCTTTAGGCCACGACGACACCTGTGGCAAGTGGTGGAGGAGCTAATCCCAGCCACCCCACAGCCAAGTGTAGGTACTATATCGGCGTGGTACACACTCGTACTGTTATGTGTCATTAATTCAACCGACGTAACAAAAATCATACAAATATTTACTCGCGCAAACGTTTCTCGGAACTAATATCGTTTAGTATTCAATCGCGAGTGTCCATTGTGCTCCGTGTTTGTTTCCAATGTCTACAGAGAACGTACGTACGTTTGCCATTCAATGTATTGACGTATTGAATGGCAAAAGGCATGACATGGCATTTATTGGCATGTGGTGAGTCCTGACGTGTAAAACTTTTAATTTCCTAACTATTCTCTTGTAGCCTAAAGGGGTATTCCAGTTACGCGCGGACGGGTAAGTAAGCTCACGGGCTCACCCTAAAAGATTTTGTCAACATTGGCCCTAGCAAGAGCAATGTTTCGTTGCATCTAGCACCGGATCGGAATCGCGACACACCCAGGAGATCTGGCGAGAAACTCAATCAAGTCAAGTCTTTATACAACCTAATTTTGGACTAACATCTCATTTACGGCAATAATAGTTGATTAATGCTGACCTATATACGGAAAGCTATAAAAATTGCATTCTCGTATCGTCCTCGACAACGGAACGAACCGTAACAGTACTGTGACCGTGTTATACATAATTTGCATGTGTGTGCGTGCGCCGTTATCTTCCCGCTGAACACGCAATGGACAGTAAATAGCAGATTGGAAGAGGTTATTAAGGGTCTGTCCAGTTCAGAGGAAACCTAGCTTCTCTGGCTCGTTCGAACCGATCCTGCTACTTCAACATTAACATTAATATATATCTATCTCACTCCCACCCTAATAGCATCTTCCTTCTCATTTCTACCCCATGTTAGTGTTACGTTTCCCGGTCACTGTCTTCGCCGAACCCGTCGCTTGCGACGAAGGGCTCGACGGGCGAATTAACCCACAGACAGCCCACTGAGTTTCTCGGCGGATCTTCTCAGTGGGTCGCGTTTCCAATGCGGTGGTAGATTCTGCGAAGCACTGGTCTTGCTAGGGCCAGTGTTAGAACCACTCCGGCTTGAGCCCCGTGAGCTCACCTACATGCTAGGGTGAAGCTGAAATAGCCTCTCAAGGCTATCAACGTAGAAAAAAAAAGTTACCTTACGTGTTTAATTTGCTTTGCTATAACAAAGAGGGAATTAAAATCAAGTTTGCGTGAAGAAACCAACTGTTTTATTGGCCCGAATCGAATAGAGGATCCCACATATACCTACCTATATAGTATTATTTATTTATTTATTACGCTAACAATACACATCACAAGCTAAAAAGATACATAAAACATACAAGTAACTCTCACAACAAATATATTTCCGTTTCAAATAAATAAAGTTTTGTTCTTTCAACTAGGACAATCGATAAGACGATATCGATTTTACTATCGTTACGGTCTGGTTAATCGATTTAACATCCGATATTTTTTTTATTACTTAGGTGGGTGGACGAGCTCACAACCCACATGGTGTTAAGTGGTTACTAGAGTATAGTTGCAATGGCTAACCCTTCAAAGCCGAAACGCATTACTGCTTCACAGCAGAAATAGGCGGCGTGGTGGTACCTACCCGCGCGGTCTCACAAGAGTTACAGTTTTTATTCTTCTACGCTTCTATTATAACAATCCCGCGCAAGAGACGAAGCAGACCCGGACTGCGAAATACCTATGATAAAGATGGTTCCTAACGGGCGAAGAAATTCCGTTGCACAGCGAACACGGTCTCTAAATATTATAAAGCATTCAATTTGAGCGTAAAAGAAAATAAAAATCACAATAATAACATATCGAGAGGTGAAAATGGCATTTGGTTAAGCGACATTTCGTTTAATACGCGACATTTATTATTGCATTCAAAAAAGGAGGAGGTTCTCAATTCGACGGTAAGTTTTTTTTTTATGTTTGTTACCTCACAACTTTTGACTGGGTGAATCGATTTTGATGATTCTTTTTTATTAGAAAGCTGACGCTTTCCGTGTAGTCCCATTTCAATTTAGTCTAGTTCTGATAATGGTATCTGTGAGAAAACCATATAAGTCTTAAATTTGCATTAAGTACGTGCGCGACAAATAGATGAATAACTCAATAGCTCAATATCACGCCAACCGATTTCGATGATTATTGTTTTAGTGTATATTAATTTGTTTTGGAAGACCTTTTTTCTATTTAAAGTTGTTTTTTGTTAAAGCATGTCTATTCACAATTATATTATTCAAGTAGGTTTTTCTATAAAGACGTGTTTTTTTGTTTTTTTTAATACTATTACTTATTTGTTTATATTAAGTAGCATTATGTATCAAATTATATTTGGTATTAGCATCAACAGTTCGATGTTTTTAACTGAACTTCAATAAAGGCTACTCCATTCAAATAGCAGAAGAATTTTCAATTTTATTGTGATATTTTTCGCAAATTTTAAACTTCAAAATCTTCAAATGGCTACCCTATAAAGTTGCAACAATGTCCCTTAAACCAAACACCCTTCACCTGTCGATATGAAAAATCGAAATGACTTACCGTCAAACACTAAAGAAACGTTCTTAGCACGAATTACAATAAAAAGTGATCGCGCTGTTATAGTTAATGATCGCACGTCGTAACGTATTGTAACGAGATATTTGGATTACGTGTTCTGCGCCTCAATTACACCAGACAGAGGGCAATTAACGAATTAGTGCGTGCTCTTGAGACGAGGAATTGATGACATAGGCTTTAGCGTTCCCACGGTATTAAATATCAACCCACATCTATCCGACCTACATCTAGCCTCTAGTCCTATACTACACTACTACAGACACAGTCCTCTGCAGCTCTGTACTGATCCCGAGCTCTTCTCGTACACAAACAGACGCAGATCCAACCTAGATCTAGCCTCTAGTCCTATACTACACTACTACAGACACAGTCCTCTGCAGCTCTGTACTGATCCCGAGCTCTTCTCGTACACAAACAGACACAGATCCGACCTACATCTAGCCTCTAGTCCTATACTACACTACTACAGACACAGTCCTCTGCAGCTCTGTACTGATCCCGAGCTCTTCTCGTACACAAACAGATACAGATCCGACCTACATCTAGCCTCTAGTCCTATACTACACTACTACAGACACAGTCCTCTGCAGCTCTGTACTGATCCCGAGCTCTTCTCGTACACAAACAGACGCAGATCCGACCTAGATCTAGCCTCTAGTCCTATACTACACTACTACAGACACAGTCCTCTGCAGCTCTGTACTGATCCCGAGCTCTTCTCGTACACAAACAGACGCAGATCCGACCTACATCTAGCCTCTAGTCCTATACTACACTACTACAGACACAGTCCTCTGCAGCTCTGTACTGATCCCGAGCTCTTCTCGTACACAAACAGATACAGATCCGACCTACATCTAGCCTCTAGTCCTATACTACACTACTACAGACACAGTCCTCTGCAGCTCTGTACTGATCCCGAGCTCTATAAGTACGTACCGTATCGCTGAGATTAGAAAGTCGTATTACCTGTAACAAAACCGGTTCATTTATTAAATTATAAAGCACAAATAGAGAAAGTACTGATGTTACAAACGTCGATAACATTATTTATGTCTATTGCATCGTATAATAACAACATGACCTTATTAACACGTCTACAGATCGTGTCTATTGGCCTGCGTGAACCGTTGATACAGAGCATTGCTAAAGTTATGTTCCGTTGCGTGCTATTTTTATTTATGACTTAATAATTAAAATACAGCAGAAGATTTTAGCTAAATCAGCAGAATAATGCTTCGTTCTATTTAGAGGATGTCTTACGTCTTACATGATATCCGACAATACGCATTAAGTGGAATAAATAAATAATTAAGTACACAAGTGTTATCGCTTACCGTCAAATACATAGTAGTCAATATAAAGGATTTTGTATGTGTAACGTAAGCATTGAGTATAAACAAATATCATTGTTAGCAATTGTTTATTAATTTTAAAGCATCATTGTTACATTTTTAACGAAATAACTCGTCCTACCTACTTAAATGTACAATCATAACAGTTCGTTGCTAAAAGTCATCGAAGTCTTTTTTATTGCTTAGATTGATGGACGAGCTCACAGCCCACCTGGTGTTAAGTGGTTATTGGAGCCCATAGACATCTACAAAGTAAATGCGCCACCCACCTTGAGATATGAGTTCTAAGGTCTCAATATAGTTACAACGGCTGTCTCACCCTTCAAATCGAAACGCATTACTGCTTCACGGCAGAAATAGGCGGGATAGTGGTACCTACCCGTGGTGACTCACAAGAGGTCCTACCAACAGTAAAAAGTAAGTAAGTCACCATTACAATAGCTCCAGTCATAAAAACCTTCAATGTAAAGCGAATCTTTTATGTGCAAGTACCCACACCGACCTGTTTAAATGGGCACGTGTCTTGCACGGCTCGCAGTTAGTGATCGGAAAGAAATAACATACGTTAGCGATAACACTGCACGCAATTTACGATCGGCTGGCCAGTCTATTTGACTTTGACTCCTGATCGGAATCGGTAGGTAAATAATTTCTGGTAGGTCTGAAGGATCTTTTTTGCCACGTGCCACCAATCTTTGGAATTAAATTCTCTGCTCTGTGTTTCCGGCGCGTCAAGACAAGAACTGCTGTCTTTTCTTGTCTTGGCTACTGCTGAGGACTTCAAAACTCATTTGAAGAATAACACGTCATAGCACTCTTGAAACATCTTGGAAGGGAGCACATTCCACAGTCTGATGGCAGACAAGGTCTTCGAAAACCTACTAAGCGCAGTGGGTTTCCTGGTAGTATAGATGAGCTTTGCTCCAGTAGGACGATGGTAAAAAGGAGACGAATGAATCATCTCGAACAGTTCTTCAGAGCACTGAGAAATTTTACTAGATTCCTTCTTTTAAACAGCAGTACAAAGCGCGGGTTTCTCGCTGCGACTGCGTGAGTTTACTTAGCGAAATCGCACTACGCGGTCCCTAACTAGAGAAAGCTTTTAGCCAGCTCGAGAGCTTAAAAGTATATAAATGTGATACGGATTCTTTTAATATTTACAAAGGTATGGACACTATACCAGAACAAAACTTAATGTTTTATAGTTAAAATAAATGATTGCTGGTGTCCTACGTGATAATGTATTCTTAGTTTTTAATAAATAGATAAACTTAACAGGTTAAGGACCGCGTTTTTTTGCAATTTTTGCCAAAAGTAATTAGATGCATATGGATAAAGATTTATTCAAATAAGCTATTCCTACTTTTAGTTTTTTCGTTATGTAATTATATTGTCAAATAGTCCTTCAACATGTTATAGCTACTAGCCTAGATGAGCCATGGCGGTACGCGTATCTTACATATTCAATAGAAAACTTGCGGTCAAGGTTATTCTAGGCAGGTGAGTTGCGGCGATCCCAAGGGACCGCTAATGTTGTTTTGGCAAAGTAACAGTATCCACCCACAGGGACCGCTCCGGTCCTTAACTTGTTAAATCAATTGACATTTACCAGTTACACAGAAAACAAAATGGCGCACTAAAGAAAACCAAGACTTTTTGGGCGGGAACGGAAGGTGTTCACTTGTGTCAAATGATTTTTTTTAAAGTTAATTTAGAGCTTCTTCAAGTTTAGAGAAGTAAAATTGGGCGTTCTCTAACTTTTTTCCCATCTGTAAAAGTGCAGAAGTGTTGGGGATAATGTAATGAAATGTGGAGTTAGCTTCTAGAATGTTTTGAACAAATTGAGTTTTCAATGAATTGCCACTGTTTTACTTAAGACGTTATTTCATTCCATATCATCCGACAACGGAGTTGTATTACACGTCATTACGGATCCTCCCGATCCATTAACAGTGCTTTTAGGTACCTCAAGCGCCGGTCACCGTCCGTAAATTAAATCACAGGAACAGCCCACTGAGTTTCTCGACGGATCTTCTCAGTGGGTCGCGTTTCCGATCCGGTGGTGGATTCTGCGAAGCACGGCTCTTGCTAGGGCCAGTGTTAGCGACACCTCCGATGTGAGCCCCGAAAGCTCACCTACACGCTAGAGTAGCACTGATATAGCCTCTCAAGGCTATCAGCATAGGTAGGAAAAAAAGGAGTTGCATCACCTCGTTAAATCGATTTCATTACATCACGTTCTGTGAATGTGAAATCACTTTTCGTACAACAGACATGACCTCCGCCTTTGTTGCAAAAGGTTTGGTTGTATGCGGCACGTTCCCTTTGTCTGACTAATCAAAAACATATTTACTTAAATTTGTATTAGTTTTTCTAGAGCTGCGTAACAAAAGAATTGCGCGAAACACTAGTCGAATTGCGACTCGATGTTCACACAATATCAAAAATACGGTCAAAATAGATGTGAATACGCGAGAAGCCACACCTTCACACCTAGCAGTGTGCTCTATATTTTAATGGCCGCGCTAATGGGTGTCGCCGGGGAGCGCCATTTCTCATAACAGAATTATGGGAAAAGGGTTTTCGTTACCCATATTACTCTGGCACTAAAACAGGTGAAACAAAAGAAAAATCCCTCCTTATGACACGTTGCAAGGGATACACTACAGGAGTTATAGTCCCCCAAGGAGGGTTGGTATCAGGCAACCGGCCGTACAGCTTACGCCAAATCTCTGTTCAGCATTATAAGAGGACATGCTACGCGAACGCCACATGACGTGGGATAAGGGCCAAACTTCTTTCAGACGCAAAACCAACCGTCCTCTTCGCTATACTAGTTCGTATGTACTCATATCTCCGTGATCTCTCCTCATTATTGAAACTCTTTACTGCTTTTACTATTTCGAACCGCGTTTTTTTTTAAATTATATTATATCCGATGTTTCGAGTACTTTAATCTTCGTCGTCACGGAGAACAGAAAATAAACTAGGTTAGTTATAATTGAAATACAACGTTCCCTCGTTGAGGAGTGCGACTCGCTGTTTCGCTCCTCCTATTCCTGTTTTTGACCTGGCAGGGAGCTCCTTTGGACTGCTGCCTCACCTGGTCAGACCGCCACTGTGGTCTTTAGCCATCAGGCCTTCTGTTATTGGTAGCGATCCTTTCGCTATTTCCAGTTCGTGTACTAATTTAATGACATAAAATTCACAGCCTAATTACCTGATTACCCAATTAATGTATAGTTCAATTATGTATCATAATAAGCGTGTTGTTAGCTCACCCGGGCGCCATGCTGTCTATTTTTAAGTGTCCCTTTATAGGATTCAACCTGCCTTAACATGGCTGCGTTTACATTGTGATGCCCACAGACCCACAGACCAGTGGCATGGTCCCGCGCGGATCCAACATGTGACGGGACAATGATGACCTCAGATTATTCAGGGAATTTAATTAGAACACAGCGTACCAGGGTGACCGCTATCCCCGAGTTATTAACCCAATTAATAAAATGATGGCATTTTGAATTCAGTAATGACGTGTGCCCGTTTTTTTTAGTTGATATATGAAAATTCATTAAGTGCCATTGTTATTTTTGGCGCGAACCAAGCCCTTTTGGAGGAATCGACAAATGGAAGATCTTTTATCGAGCGGGTGATGTTACTAGATAAGTCCATGGTCTGAATATTGTTCGGAACTTGTGTATATGCAAAATTATCTAGAAATTGTCATAAGAACGATTCAGGTATCTTCGAATACCTTATTTTCTTGACCGTCATGACGGTAGCCTGACATTCCGGTCTGAAAAGCGGTCCTTTTGCACAATTCAGATCAGATCACTCAATGTTCACTTAAATATGATTAAATGTGTAGTGGAAAATTCAACTTTTGTTGTCTCCGCGCTCTGTTCTGCGCCACTCGAAGCCGCGCCTTTATCTAAATAATCACGCTATTTGACAAATTAAATTTAACCCGCAAACAGGCGCAGCTAAGTGTCTCACACGCGAAATATGTGTAGTGCGTTAAGCTAATTACTGTTCACGGAACAGAATGTCATTTTTGACAGGCTCGCTGCCGGCCTGGTCACGGCATTCTGAGGCTGTGCCTGACCGGGTGATTTCGGAGTAGGCAGCGGTTTGGCTCTGTCCCTGGCATTGCTGAAGTCCATGGGCGACGGTAACCACTCACCATCAAGTGGGCCGTGTGCTTCGTCAGTTTACAAGGGCAATAAAAAAAATATATAGACCCAAACGCAGTATTAATTCATCAGTATGACAGTTACAATTACCAATTATACCAAAACAAAAGAAAAAAACTATAATTATTTATCATTTTTAATACGCTTTTATTAGCTTCAGACGTATGTATGTTAGTATGTAACGGAATCTTTGAACATGATTATGACCCCCTTCAAAACGTCGGATTAACTCGAAATTTGGCATACTTATTAAGGACCGATGACAATACAATATTTTAAACAGTATGATCCGTTATCCGTACTAGGATAATCAGGATTAACGATTTTTTTGTTTTCCTGAGACCCGGAGTGTCTGCGTCAGGAAGGGAAATTACCAGGCGCGCCGATCACCCATTTCTCGGATAAGTTACCGACTTAGAATAAATATCAATGATGGCTCAATTTTATTGAAAATCATTGATTTTAATAATAGTTTAATAAATTAAAATAGTTTAAAAAACGCTTTTTTTACAATAAAATATTTTTTTCTTACACTATTTTTAATTCAAATTTATTAATATTTATTACATCCTGTTGATGCTCTGGAGTCGGAGTCTGGAGTCGGTGAGAAAGACCTTTAAAAATATCGGTACATTTTTTTTGTATCTTTTTTATTGCATATATGGATGGACGAGCTCACAGTCCACCTGGTGTTAAGTGGTTACTGGAGCCCATAGACATTACAACGTAAATGCGCCACCCATCTTGAGATATAAGTTCTAAGGTCTCAAGTATAGTTACAACGGCTGCCCCACCCTTCAAACCGAAACGCATTACTGCTTCACGGCAGAAATAGGCGGGGTGGTGATACCTATCCGTCCGGACTCACAAGACGTCCTACCACCAGTAATTACGCAAATTATAATTTTGCGGGTTTGATTTTTAAGTCTATCGTGAACATTTGTTTAGTACGTATTCCATTAGAAAAATTGATACCCGCCTGCGGGATTCTAACACCGTTGCATCGCTAGACACGAATACACCGGACGTCTTATCCTTTAGGCCTTTCACATACCAACAAACATACATACTATATAACAAAAGCGTTGCGTCGTTATATTTAGTAAAAATGTTTTCCGAAATGCATATCCGACCTCGCGACACGGAATATTACATCATTAGACCGTTGACTAAGTAGTTCGTGGGAATGACCTCAAGCAGCTTGTTCGTTGTGAGCCAAAAGAGTCGATAAAAAAATTATCGATATTTTATGCCTGACACCTGTGTGGCACCAGTGACAGAGAAGTTGAGAAGCGCGCGTTTGGGAGGCTATGGACTTGCGATGAGTCGAAGTGACAATTAGGTTGTTCAGAGTTTTAATTGTGAATGTGGAAGGCTTTAGAGAAAAAGGTAGAAAAAAATATGGAGTGAGCGAAGAAATGGTATATGATAGAGGAGTATGAAAAGAAAAATATGTTACGCCGACCCCAGGTGACTGGGAGAAGGACAGGAGATTTTTTTTCCTCCTACCTATTCTAGTAACCTCGAAGGGTTAGTCTAGGTTCACCGAACTAGTAGGTGAGCTCACGGGGCTCAAACCTGACGACGTTGCTAGCACGAATCCTAGCAAGAGCAGCACTTCGCAGAATCTACCACCGGATTGGAAACGTGACCCACTGAGAAGATCCGGCGAGAAACTCAGTCGGCTTCAGGAGAATGATGACACGGCGAAGTAAGATAATTTCCAGTATTTTTGCGCCATGTTTATTTTGCCTTTGTCAGTCAACCGACTATCTACCGTATGAGAATCTTTTCACAGATCGTTTGAAGTTTTCATCTCCTCCTTGCCATAATCCTCAATGCTGAGGGTCATGGAGTACTCTAATAAATTTCTGCTGGATTATCCTGCGCCACCCCTGCCTATCCTCGGCTGTGTGCATAGCAACGTGGACTAAAGTATTGAGAGTAGAGTGGTCCGACCAGCGCATTGGACTTCTGCTTCTTCTCATAGAACTCAAGAAACAAGGGGCAAAAATTGTCACCACTGCAAGTGAAGTCGCAGGGACGAACTCTGCTCCAATGTGGGTGATGGAACACATTACTGCTTCACGGCAGAAATAGGCAGAGTGATGGTATCTACCCGTGCGGACTCAAGAGGTCCTACCACCAGTACGTTTTAGATTAATCGTGTTATCCAATCTTCATGACGGTTGTGACAAAGTGACTAACTAGGCCACGTACGTCGCACATCCTGTTATTTATAGAAGAAAAACACTTTCTCTGTATATGCCTTCGTTATAGAAATGAATAAATTAGGGGCAGCTAGTGCCTGACCAATACTATTGGACATAGGCCTCCTCGCTGACCAATCACAACGACCGGATTCCCGCTACCTACCTAGCGAGAGCGTACTCACGCTTTCTTTATCTCCAATAGAAAGTAAACTAAAATACAATCACATATAGCTGTGGCTCAACTACCCTTGTCATTGGGTAGCTCTATTCGCACTTCGTCAGATAAAGACAGTGTAAAAAGTACTGTAAAAACGGAGACCTTAGGACTCATGTCTCGAGGTGGGTGGCGGCATTTACACTGTAGGTGTCTACGGTAACTACTTAATACCTGGTGGGCCGTGAGCTCGTCCACTCATCTAAGCAATAAAAATACAGATTAAAACGAATACAATTTAGTCGATAAAATATATCGATAGTCGATAGTACGCGGATTGTACAACACTAAATTTAAAGCTGATTACGAAGAACGCTTTCACTTGAACAGTTACTGGAAACATTCGTCTGTCTACTGTCCGAAGATACCGTCGAGGCGTTTGACTCACATCACTACTTTTTTTCTTTTGTTTCGAAGGCAGTTGAGCTTATAGTCTGCCTGGTGTGTATCCTCTGAGGATGCTGGTTAAGTCAACGGTACACCCAAAAAGCCGTTATTTTTTTCCTCTTCCTATTCTAGTAGCCTCGAGGGGCTATGCTAGATTTGCAGAACGAGTAGGTGAGCTCTAACCTGAGGACGTTGCTAACACTGGCCCAAGCAAGGGCAGTGTTACGCAGAATCTACCACCAGATCGGAAACCTAATCCACCCACCTTGAGATAAGAGTTCTAAGGTCTCAGTATAATGACTGTGCATTCTCACACGCTCGTGTGCTAATGGCACAGTGGTTTCGGATAGGTTAGTGGTGCGTGACACGGGCTGACCGGAAACGCCGACCGTTAAAATAATTACAGCCCCGTCACATCCGGTGCGGTGCATGTAATAAGCCGTTTTAGATTTCGGGGAAATTATTGTTTAGTGATGTCGCGCCACTCGACCGTGGGGTTCACGGTTCGAGACCAGGTGTCCGACTGTTTATTCAATTTTTTGACAGTTTTTGTTTTTGTTTTTCCAATCAGAAGAGCGGATTATTCACGTGACGGTGAACGGTCACTGTCGTTCTTTGACATCTGCAATGCTAAGAGGAAGGCAAAGCCAGGGACTACCAGTGGTTAATCAAACCTCGTTTAAAAAAGCATATTTTTTTTGCCCTTCTAGGCAGACGAGCATAGCCCACCGGACGGTGAGTGGTTACCGTCGCCTATGCACTTCAGCAATGCCAGGGGCAGAGCCAAGCCGCTGCCTACCTGCCGACCTGCTATGGTGGTTAGTAAGCACCACGTTTCCAACTCAGTTTGTTAGTTCGCGACTTCTTTTGATATGAGTAAAATCCCAGGCCTGTGTCTTGTAGCAATTCCCTTCCCCACAGCCTTTGTCTTTCGTTCAAAATTCCCTCGATTAAAGCAAAAGTAAGAGTAGTAAAAGTGCTGCTACAAGCAGAAATAGCGAAATTTTAAGTGCAGAAACGAACACGGAGCGAATTTTAAAATAATCCGACCCGGAACTTCTATCTAAGATACTACTCTAAAGATTCTGAAGTCGTCGTGGCCTAAAGGAGACGCCCGGTGCATTCGTATTGAGCTATACCACTGTACCGGGATTCGAACTCCGCTAACAGATGATCCACATTATTTCAATATAATACGTACTTTACACATATTCAACACGTCATTAGGGATCCTCCCGATCCACTAACGGTGCTTTTAGGTACCTCAAGCACGGTCATCGTCACGGCTCGCGACGAAGGGCTCGACGAGTAAACCCACCAAACACAGCCCACTGAGTTTCTCGCCGGATCTTCTCAGTGGGTCGCGTTTTCGATCGTGGTAATTCTGCGAAGCACGGCTCTTGCTTGGGTTCGTGTTAGCAACGTCGTCAGGTTTGAGCCCCGTGAGCTCACCTACTAGTTAAGGTTACGCTGAAATAGCCTCTCATCTTAGGTAGGAAAAAAAAGAACATATTCTATAGCAACTTTTATTTACGCAATTACTGATAGTAGGTAGGACGTCATGCGAGTCCATACAGGTATGTACCACAGCTCTACCTATTTCTACCGCAAAGCAGTAAAGCATTTTTCAGATCTGATGTCTCAATGGGCGCTGTAATATCCATGAGCACCCACCACTAACATCAGATAGTCCGTGAGATAGATTACCGTCTATACAATAAAATTAAAATCTTAACAGCACAGAGACCACTCAAAAATCTTCCTTAAGGAGTTTCTGTGCGGTGTCCTTGTCTTGGCGTTTTGTAACAACAGGATACCACCTGTCGGGGCATATGGCAAACGTTTCTGCTCCTAAACAATTAAAAATCAACCTTAACACGCATCTCGTATGACTGACATTCAACTGAAGTCGCCCGAGCCGAGCTACTTAAAATTCAAGGTCACTGTCATTCTAATAAAGATAGTTTGGAATTTGCTAAATACGTGTGTTTATTGAATATGATAATTTATGTACAAATCCAACGTGGCAACTCCGACGGCAGCGCAACACACAAGGTTTTATAATAATAATAATAATAATCATTTATTTGAGACCATATTTTTGCCCATATATGAAAATACAATTTGGAGATTTTTATTTTATTCTATTTGGAAGACAAAGGGTGAACTTAAACTATATAAAATCTAACCTTACAACTAAACACCATTTAAATGTCTCCGCATTTAAATAACTACAAACGATTGGGGCGTCGCATCGACTTGAATTAAATAATTAAAGTAAAACAAAAACAAAAACAGAAAAATGTAGTAAATAGAAAATAATTAGTTAAATATTTGCATTCAACCATCGACTGACTAATGTTCTCCTAATACTCTTAGTAGAAGTGTTGAAAATGTCCAGTTCAGGGCAGTCAGCTAGAGCATTGAAACTGTTAGCAGCTCTTACAAAGTATGCACTACGTCTGTACTTTACATATACTTATCCCGCCACGTGTAGGCGAATTCCATGTTGAGAATGGACAATCCATCTCCATGCTGTTCGTAATGAATTGCAGGTAACCGTTGAAGCCGCCACGCATTCGCCGCATCAGGGATGTCGTATTGCGGCAAAGCCTCAACACCGGCGTCTGCAAACATCCCCGACGCGCTACAGAAACGCGGCAGCCCCATCAGTGCCCTGTACCCATTGTTATATTGGACGCGCAAGGCACTGCAAGCCAGTTGCGTATATTAACCCATAGGCCGCAGGTGTAAAAAGACTGACAGGCCTTAAATAATGTAATTAAAATTTGAAGTACTCAAACCAAGCTAGCTTTGCTGGCCGAGCTTCGATTGAACTTGGATCCTATAGCTACCAAACCGTACAAAATCACCCGTGAAGCCTGTCCGAACATTTCCTGATACACCACAATCGGTCCAAGGACATATAATGAGCACGCACGGGTATCTAACATTCACATTCACGGTATGGTCTGATTTCTAATAACCTCTTACAAGAAGATGAGCTCGTTCAGAGACCAATTTCACTTTTCTCTGCAGCTCCTCTCCTCCTTCAGTCGATCGCTCATTGCTGAGCACCGTGATGCACCCGCCTGTGACCCATTTTTGTAATCTGTAGCCACTTTTGTCGGTCAATGGCACAGTGAAGTGCGTGGCTCAGTCTCATGTCCAGACACTCGGACACTTGGTCACTCCATCTTTTTCGGCTCCGACCTCTGGATCGTCTTCCATCCACTTTACCTGTCACTATGAGTCTCTCTAGGTTGGTCAGAGGGTTTTCTTGCTATATGACCAAAGTATTGGAGCAGCTAAACGTCCGTAAATTAATAAAAAATTAAATAATTAAATATTTTATCATTAATATACTCAGTTCACACTACGATTGCAGGCGTGAATATATTCGCTTCAATTTAAGACAATGGGCAACCGTTTTCAGAAATGTCATTCTTATGCAAAGCTGTGAATGATGACAAACGCCAGTGGGCTGTGAAAACAGCGAGCTTATGAGCTGAGCGATTAGCGATCTTCAAATGTTATAGCGTTAAAGCACTGTGAGAACAACAGCGCCATCTATCCAAATTAACCATTCAAGGACCTTTTCTATTCCCGAATAAATAACTCGACTGATGTTTTTAAGGATCTAGTTGCATCTAGAACGCTCGAGAAGTACAACGCCATCTATTGTCAGATAGCGGAAACACACAATACTAGACTTCTGTGGAATATTCTCAACGATTCTAGGGATTTCGTCTCGACTATAAAAGCGTTGCAGAGACAGCAGTCAGTCAGTCAATAATCGAAACTACTCGAAGCTAAACAGCGAACGGATCACCTGAAGCGAAGCGGAAGAAGAGAATTGAGAGTTTTAAAGTGTTTGTTAAGTGTTCTACGTGTTGAATACAGTTTTAATTTGTACTTCGGTATAATTTTTCTTTATCCCGAAGCCCAGTGTGTAACAATACATAAGCCGTTATGTACTGGACCACGACTCGTTATTGTTCAGGGGTTGTGGCGAAACTATGTTTTCATGGCCACAATTATATGAACAATGCAAAAAGCAATAACTCCGTTGTAAGAATACGTATTAGGTTTGCTTCTGTGTATTACGCCGCATGTGTAGTTATGTATTATATTGTGTACTTTCGTCAATGAACAATTTTATTGGAATGTGAAGTTGAATGTCGGCGACCTTTCTGATAATATTTCTTTCATCCTTGTTTTTGGTTAGATAGGTGCACGAGTTCACGGCCCACGTAGTTTTAAGTGGTTACCAGAGCCACATCTACAACCTTGAGACATGAGTCCTAAGGTCTGACTTTTAACAGTACAACGGCTACCTCACCCTTTTTTTATTTTTATTGCTTAGATGGGTGGACGAGCTCACAGCCCACCTAGTGTTAAGTGGTTGCTGGAGCCCATAGACATCCACAACATAAATGCGCCACCCACCTTGAGATATAAGTTCTAAGGTCTCAAGTTTAGTTACAACGGCTGCCCCACCCTTCAAACCGAAACGCATTACTGCTTCACGGCAGAAATAGGTAGGGTGGTACCCACCCGCGCGGACTCATAAGAGGTCCTACCACCAGTAAACTAAAATCGAGGGGAACTAACCTCTCTTACCAAGTTACTTCTTCATCACGGAAATCTTTCGTGAACATAACTTAGTGGCCAGGAATTGTTTTTAATTTAACCTGCCTATTTCTGCCGTGAAGCAGTAATGCGTTCTCTTCTGTGTGGTGGGGCAGCCGTTGTACTGAGATACTTATCAACCCTCGATGCGTGTATAAATTGTTAAGTTAATGTGTTGAACTAGATGGAAATTACATCAAAAGATTGCTTACATAGACTTAGTACAAATACAAAGCTATTTTGTGTTTATTATATCTATTACTTGCTGACCCGGCAGACTTCGTAGTGCCTCAATCGATAAATAAAATAACTAAACTTTTGTATAAAATAATTTTAAAACAAACAAAAGAAATCTGTCCGGCGAGGGACACATCAAAGGAAAAACAAAATTGTTATTCTTATTTAACTCCGAGCATTATCATATTTATCTACCTTTTAAACCTTCTCTGGACTTCCACAAATAATTCAAGACCAAAATTAGCCAAATCGGTCTAGCTGTTCTCGAGTTTTAGCGAGACTAACGAATAACAATTCATTTTTATATATATATATAAAAGATAGAAGAAGATAGACAGATTGTAGGTGAGGGCAGCCATTGTACTATAGAACTGAGACTTGTAACTCATGTTTGGAGGTGTTTGGCGGTAATTAAGTTATTGATGTCTGTCTAAGATCATAAGTTTTAAAAGCAAAAAGCTTATTCGTATCAGGGTCGTGTGAGCTAAATGAACTTCCATGCAATGTAGCGTGTCAGTTCGAGATTTAAGGTTCACTGACTTTTTGATTTAATACTTAAAAGATGAGAACTTTAATTGAAGACTGAAGTTCGCCCTTGTATAGGACGAACGTGGGCGGCGATACACACAGACGCGAGGGATGAGCGACATGTTCGATGAATCAAATTATTTCTGGAGCTCAGTAACGATGGAAGTCGAGTTTCGTTCAATTAAGACTGACCGTCATGCACTAAGCAATCCATCGGGATGAGCTCCTCCCGATCATCACCCGTGCTCAGTTCCTCGTTGTCAGTCATTTGTCGGTTAGACTCGAAATAAGAATACAAATAATAGCAGACTATAAAAGCGGTGATCTCAGAGATGCGTGCGATCGCACCAACGTGTCGATCCTCCAAGGACTCCAGATAAAGACAAGGCTTTTTACCATCTGCCTGCGCGGAGTTCTGGAATACTTTGGCCACATTGCAACAAAGAATAACTGCAGCTTGAAGAAGCTACTGATGACTCACAAGGTGGACGGAAGAAGTCCACCAGGTAGAGGCCCGACACGTTGGACTGACCAGATCCGCACTACCCTCGACACCACAGCTCACGACACTCGGCGGCGGACAGGAGCAAATGGCGTGGAATGATCCGGAATAAGCTCTTGTTACGTGGAGGTGGCCACGACCCTCAGTATTGAGGAAACCGAAGCGAGAAGAAGAAGTATAATTGAATCGGCTTTGTGCTATTAACAAATAAATCTAACACCACCGAGACAATATGCACATAAACTTACTGAGTATACTGTACAATATAGAATATACTGAGTATATGTAATATGTCTATAATTTTATGATGAATTTTATGTTGGCAGTACAGTTGTCTGCTCCACCCGCCCGTGAGTCCCAACATTATTTTCACTGAGCACATCTAGATTACAGTCTGGGTGCAACGAACGTGCAACGACCTTCAATTCCAGACAGATTTTATAAATATCTAGCTGTTTTCAGAGTGAATTTCTGAAACACAATTTCCAAAGTATCGGATCGGTTGTGTCTTCTGACTCATGGCGCTGGCGTCGTTTTCGTATAAGACATTAAGCCACGTTCAGGATTTATTGGAATTGAAGCCGATACAAGGATACGATACTCCTTCACCACCTTGCATTGATAATCTTCAATTCATTCATTCATTCATTATCATCATCATCATCAGCCTAGAATCGTCCACTGCTGCCTCTCCCAATCCACACCAATCTGAGGGCCATGGCCTCCTTTAACCATTTTCTTCTGGGTTATCCTGGATGCGATACTAGCTTATAGTAAATATAGTGTAAGTACTAGCGTAGTTTATAAGAGATGGGTAGAGACACCAGAGCCACAGTCTTCAAGTACTGGTGGTAGGACCTCTTGTGAGTCCGCACGGGTAGGTACCACCACCCTGTCTATTTCAGCCGTGAAGCAGTAATGCATTTCGGCTTGAAGGGCGGGGCAGCCGCGGTAACTATACTTGAGACCTTAGAAATTGTATCTCAAGGTGGGTGGCACATTTACGTCGTATATGTCTATGGGCTCCAGTAACCACTTAACACCAGGTGGGCTGTGAGCTCGTCCACCTATCTAAGCACTAAAAAAGGTGATTTTTCAGTTTAAACAAAACTTGTTTACTGATAAGTTCGGTGCCCTGTCGAAGCATTGAACTCGCTGCCCTTCCGTCTATTGTCAATTCATCACCGCGGCTTCTCCGGGACAATGTCAATTTAACGATCAATGTCTCTCGCGTTTCGTAACTGGAATTAATGCGGCGCGGTTCCGAAGTAAGGAGAGAGAGAGACAGATAGCTTCGACTGTCTCTGTCACTCTAACTGTGCTCTAATAAAGAACTTGCGTCGGAAAAAAAAATGAAGTCTTCCTGGCCTAAAAGATAAGACGATATACTCGTATCGATGCGAGTGGGTCAGTGTTCAAATCCCGCGGGCAGCTACCAATTTTTCTATATAAACACGATCATCTTCCACGATGAAGGAGTAGCATCGTGTAATTAAAATGAAACATGCATTTTTTATGTTCATATTAGGAACCCGCGTAAACGGTGACCACTTATTTAGTTGATTAATTAATTAATTAAACTTTCTTCTTTCTTTTTTTACCTGTAATAACCTAAATCTGTGTGAAAGACAATAAGAGATTTATTATTACCATTATAATCATTATTATATCTAAACACAGCAGTTTTATTGGCAACCAATAAATAATTGAATAGAAAATTTGTGTCACGTATTGCTGAAATTCACGTAATCATAAAAAAACTGCGAATGGGAATCGAATTGCAGTCCCGTGGTACAACAGCCAAGTTCACTAACCTCCCGAACAATTAAACTATCTTTCACGTGTAATTTTAGTAAAGGCTTACGTAAACCAAAGCGAGTATTCAATAAGAAAATTTAAATTATTCGAGTAAATAGTGAAAGCTCACATTGCAGCTTTCTCTTGCCTTTTATATCAAGTTTTATATTGTGTGGCTGCGTGCGTGGCCCTAATGCGACCCGGCACGTGCCCCGTACGCTCGAGGTCTGGAAGTCATGTTTCCCGGACACAAAATATTTCCTTACAATTAAGTAATTCATTTTCGTAAGGCTTATTGTAGGATCATATGCTCCCGTGAGAAGACCGGAGCCTTCAAGGAGTGAGGTAGATGGAGTCTGGTAGCCGCTTCTGAGCTTCGCAACGTGAATCTCTCACACCATCACAGCATAACAGTAGATATCTTGTATTCGTGACATGCTAGGTGTCTTTGGAAGTTTCCATGAGATTTCGTTAAAATAACTTAAGCTAAATCAAAGTGAAGAATCAAAGAAACAGTCGTCTCTTTCTAACGCATCACGTATTTTTTGGCAATAAATATTAAGGTATTTAGTGAAGTGTGAACGAGGAAAGCGAAAAAGACGGTTTTATTGAAAACCAGGGCGCATATTGTCACGTACGGAGCTCGAGGCGATTGTGAAATGACGAGGCACATAGCGGAATAGTTGTTTTTTGTGATGATTTTTGCGAATCTTATTACCTTGATACAAAATGCTACTCGTTCTTCGTGGAAGTGTTTTTTTGTTTTTAATCAAACTGCGACTGCTCCATTTGTATGGGTGGATGACCGCACGCCCCACCTGGTGTTAAACGCGATGCTCATGGATATCTCCATTCCGCTACTCACCTTTAGACAAGAGCTCTAAGGTCTCCGTTTTACAGTACAACGGCTGCCCCGAATGTGGAAGGGTATAGAGGAAGAGGTAGACCTAAGAAGACATGGATGGATTGCGTGAAAGACGATATATGTGAGAGGGGAGTGAGCGAAGAAATGGTATATGATAGAGGAGTATGGAAGGAGCAAACATGTTGCGCCGACCCCAGGTGACTGGGAGAAGGGCTGGAGAATGATGGTGATGGTGAAAGCGTGCATTGGAAACGTACTCATTTCTGCTTTTTTTTTATTGCTTAGTTGGGTGGACGAGCTCACAGCCCTCCTGGTGTTGAGTGGTTACTGGAGCCCATAGACATCTACAACGTAAATGCGCCACCCACCTTGAGATATAAGTTCTAAGGTCTCAGTATGGTTACAACAGCTGCCCAGGCCTTAAAAACCGAAATGCATTACTAGTTCACGGTAAAATATAGGCAGGGTGGTGGTACCTACCCGTGCGGACTCTCAAGAGGTCCTACCACCAGTAAATATTCGCTGTATCGACGTTATCTTAACAACCGGTAACAACCACAACCATGGAAATTCGTTCCGCAAAAGCATTCGTCACAAGAACCCACCTAACGAAGTACTGCAGTGCAAAATAAAAACAACAATTAAAATGTGTTTTAACGGCAAACAGCAAATTGAACTAAAAAATAATTTCATATTTTTTTGTCCTTTTAATCCTGTAGGGTATTAAAACAGTTAGCGTGGTATGGACATGTGCTGCGTAGACAGAAGATGCATGTGACTAGAAGATGTATGGACATGGTAATGCAAGGTAGAGGGGGAAGACGTCGACCGAAGAAGACATGGATGGAGTGTGTGAATGACGATATGAGAGAGAGAGGACTGATGGAAGAGATTGGAAGAAAATAATTAGTTGTGCCAACCTCACCTAGTGGGATAAGGCGAAGAAAAGAGATGGTATTAAGACGATGTTATAAAATTATTGTATCGTTTCGGTTCTTAAAATCGGTGAAAATTACATTCAAAGATTTCCTTGTACCTAACCTAACGTACCTAATGAAAGCGCGCTAATATCGAATTCGTTATTTTTTATTAATGTGTTATATGCTTTCTTCAAAGGTATATATCGGCATTCCGTGTACTTCTGTGCTAGAAGCAGTTAATCATTTATATGATGGAACAGCCTTTATACGCTGGTTTGAATCTCGGAATGCTGCCATCTATTTGCCGTGAAGCAGTAATGCGTTTCGGTTTGAAGGGTGGGGCAGCCATTGTAACTATACTGAGGCCTTAGAACTCATATCTCAAGATGGGTGGCGCATTTACGTGGTAGATGTCTATGGGCTCCAGTAACCACTTAACACCAGGTGGGCCGTGAGCTCTTCCACCCATTTAAGCAATAAAAAATAATAATTTAAAAGCTAAATCAACTCAAACAGACCGAAGTAGCGGGCAGCCTTAACAATAATATTGCCTTAGTTTGCGACTTTTTATGTCAGGTATCTTTACGTGTCCTTCAATTAAGTTTCTCAACGCATAGTGAATCAGCAGTGAGGTGAGATTGCGCATAACGATTGGTCAATGTAACTTTGTTGCGCACTCCGCGTTTTAAATAACCGGTCCAGAGAAAGGCTTGCCTTTTAAGATCCATAATTCATTGTAGCAAATGAAACTCTAGTAAAGTGGTAAGCCCTAGTAAACCCTAAAGTGCCCTATTTTCACAAACGTGCTCGGCGTTCCTGGTCGTCTCAATCGGGGGCCGGCATCAGGACATGCGTCCTGCCATCCACCTTTGACCATCTGAGTTTGGCATCAACTGCAATACGAGCCTACGTGCAATACCTTTAGATAGCAAAAGGGCATCAGTGGGCAGTGGCTTGGCTGTGCCCCTGGTGTTCCTGACGACGGTAAGCGATGGTAACCACTCACCATCATGTCAGTTACATGCTCGTCTGCATACATAGCCTATAAAAACAAAATCTGCAATCTAGTTAACACATTAGTTAGGTCCAAAGATTGGAAAAGCATAATGGAAAACATTCCACTAATTTAGTGGCGTCTTTGTCGTCTGTGGTTGGCGTCGTATCAATTCTGGAAGTGCGCTGATAAAATGTCGCAGCGAAAATAATAAAATTGGAATTTAATATCTTTTCTGACTATTATTGTATTAAAGTGGAAGTCTCTCGAATTTCAAATTAAATGAAATGATTTAGTTTTTTAGCTCTTCCATCCTTAGGAGCGTTGAGTGATATCTTCGTAACTTAAGATACTAGAACACAGAATCTAGTGTCGGCAGTAGTTAGTAGTCATAACAATTAGGCCACGGACAGGTCGGGTCGTGATGCATCGCACTGAGAGCCCATGTCGGTACCGGCGATCTCTGACTAATGGCTAGCCGTTATAAAGCTACACACAAAACTGACCAGTATAGAAATCTGTCGCATTTGTGTCATTGACCGTTTGTGATGGTGACCACACACCGTGACCGTGCGGTGACCGTTCGACAATCACCGTTTCGCAGTTGAATTATTTTTTTGTGTAATCAATTAATCATTGTGCTCGTTATTTTACGAAGTAGATTAGCGGTATTTATTTCAACGACGCTTAGGAATAATTCTGTAGTTTCCTATTGTACTGCTGAATCTTCTGAATTCCCTCAGACAATCATTCAGACATCCTCATGTATTTTGGCATTTGTCTAATTCGTATTTCCCTCATTATCTTATCATTCCATATCCCTCATCAACCCTATCCTCCACTCTTGCTACCTGAAGCACCATTAAGATATTATAACTCAGGCCGCAAATTACCATCTTCTTCTCCTTCTTTCTAGCGTTTTCCCGGTCTAATACCAGGGTTCGCTTTCCTACCTAAGCTGTTCCACTTTGCCCGGTAGATTACCACCATTCAGCCGATTTCTGAAGTGAAACTATAAGGTGTTTCTAAGTTCTCCACAATAAGTACTCCAGCAAAGGACGTTTTCATATCAACGTTGGCCGATGTGTCACGACTCATTGACGTAACACACCAATTAAAATATCTGAGACATCGCTGACTCAGAGGCGTAGCTACTGTTCGTAAATGAGTCAGGTTTGACTCAAATAACAGTAAGGGCATTATGGCTTTTACAAGGACGTAAAAACGGTAACACTGAAAATGAAAACAAGTTGTATGTGGGCAGTTAGTTACTGGTGGTAGGACGTCTTGTGAGTCCGCGCGGAAAGGTACTACAACCATGCCTATTTCTGCCATGAAGCAGTACTGCGTTTTGGTTTGAAGGGTGCGGCAGCCGTTGTAAAAACGGAGGCATAAGAACTCAAATCTTTCGGTCTTTGGTGAAATATTCTCATTAAGCCTTGTTACAAATAATTTACATATGTCGCGGCAAAATACAGTAAGGAAAGGATTTCAAGGTACGACGCAGTGAGAAATATCGCAGAAGCCGCACTGACATTACTGGTTCTAGGTAAAACTGGTTTATATGCTTCGAATCCATTTGGCACGATTTTACTTCCCTTTCCCTTCCTCTATTCCCTTTTTTGGCTGCGAAGCGTGGATTCTGTTTCGAAGGGTGAGGACTTGGAACTCATGTCTCAAAGCGGTACTGTGCCTCCGATAGCCCCTGATAGACCACTCCATTACTGAAGATTTCGAATATCCGTTCCCTCATGTGTCAAACGGAATAATTCTGGCGACTCCAGCCCCCTCTAGCCTCCCCGTCTCCAATAACAAACAATAATACAAAGCTTTCGAAATGAAAAGCAACGAGGGAATCCATGAAGCTCGAAAGCTGTAAATAACGAATTATGTACGGCCAGAGCTTAAAATAGAATTAGTTTACTGAACTGGTTCAACCTTTGTTTACGTTCGGAAATAGCAGTCAGGGTCAATGAAGAATAGCAGACACCTTTTTACCGTATTTATACATGCGCCGCTCCTTTCGACCCTAATTACGGAGTTAAACATGGAAGCCATCTTGGATTGTTTATAAGTTTGCGTTCTTTTTTTTATTGCTTATATCGGTGGACGAGCTCACAGCCTACCTGATGTTAAGTGGTTACTGGAGCCCATAGACATCTACAACGTAAATGCGCCACCCATCTTGAGATATAAGTTCCAAGGTCTCAAGTATAGTTACAACGGCTGCCCTGCCCATCAAATCGAAACGCATTACTGCTTCACGCCAGAAATAGGCAGGGTGGTGGTACTAATCCGTGCGGACTCACAAGAGGTCCTGCCACCAGTAATTACGCAAATTATAAATTTTCGGGTTTGATTTTTATTACACGATGTAATAATACCTTCACCGTGGAAGTCAATCGTGAACATTTGTTAAGTACATATTTAATTAGAAAAATTGGCGCCTGCCTGCGAGATTCGAATACCGGTGCATCGCTAGATACGATTGCACTGGACGTCTTATTCTTTAGGCCACGACGACTTGCGCTTCAAGTAGTATTTGAAGTCATATGTAGATCCTTTGAGTGAAGGTCTTCCTGGTGTCAAGCGGTTGCAGGATCGTCAATGCCGTCATCTTGAGACTTGAGGTCGCAGTATCAATCATAACGGTTCTCCCTTGCGCTTATTAAGCACCATCGTCGTAGAAATACATAGGCTGGTGGTACCAACCCGTGCGGGCTTCGGAAATGACGTGAATTTATAATTTTTATTACACGATCTATCTTTACTGGTGGTAGGACCTCTTATGAGTCCGCGCGGGTGGGTACCATCACCCTGCCTATTTCTGCCGTGAAGCAGTAATGCGTTTCGGTTTGAAGGGTGGGGCAGCCGTCGTTACTATACTTGAGACCTTAGAACTTGTATCTCAAGGTGGGTGGCGCATTTACTTTGTGGATGTCTATGGGCTCCAGTAACCACTTAACACCAGGTGGGCTGTGAGCTCGTCCACCCATGTAAGCAATAAAAAAAAAAAAAAAAAAGAAAAACAAATTCTTTCATCCTAAAACTTATTCGTGAATATGACTTAGTACGTATTTTCTTAGTAAAAAGATAGTCTCCTGCGGGATTCGAACAACGGTACTGTCGCATCGCTTCATAAGAATACACCGGCCGTCCTATCGCTCAGGGCACAACGACTACCAAACATACATATGTATATGCTTCTATAAGATCCTTCATTTTTATTCAAAGAAATATCTGTCTTTTGGTCCATAAAAATGTCGTGTGAATGTTTTATGTACATAATTAAGTTTTCTTTATATACCTATATAACCATTTGATATGGCGAATCATTAACCGTTTTTTTTATTTGTTAAAATTCATGAGTGTGGGGCAACGCTACAAATTCACAGCATTGAGCTCTGTGTAAAGTCACACAATTTCACGCACAGTACTATCGTAAGCTATTAATTTAACTAAGATACAGCTAAAGGTCGCGTTGCCAATAGCCGTGAATAAAATGATAAAAAATTAAATACGTCGATGGCATTGACTCATTTATATCCTCAATACCACGCCTCATGCTGGAGATAACACTTTCTTAGCTTCACAAATAGAATGTTGGTTTATACAATTATATCGCTTCTGTTAAATATTTAGAAAGAAAAACTTTCTTATTTATATTACAGAAAACGCAATTAAGTATGTTATTGTTCATTCACTGTGGAATGTTTGATATCATTATAAAACGAACATTTAATGCCCTTAATCTCTTTTTAAATGAATACTTTAAACAGTATTATTATACAATGCAAAACTTAACTATTCTCTTCACTGAATGACAGGTGAGTGATTCTAAGAAAAATATATTTTATAACTAAAAGAGTTGGAAAGAGTTTTAAATACTAAAGATTTTTCATTACATATTTATCAAAAACTTTTGAGGTTTACGTTCCTTTTTACTGTGGCTCATCAGTCGCTACAAGATACAGTTTCATTAAAGCTCACGACAACAATATCCTACTGGTATGGCATAGAAAAGTCTTTAAAAAACGTCTAAAATACTGCACTTATACGACCACTATTTAGCCGGGTATCCACAAGAGGCAAACTCGGGACGGGCAGCCTCGACTTGAAGCAAACATCCCGAACTGCGGCTGTTTGCTCTGAGGCAAGCAAGTTGGCGTCCAAAATGCTGGGAGTCCTCAACAGAGCGAAGCGGTACTTGACGCCTGGACAAAGGCTTTTGCTTTACAAAGCACAGGTCCGGCCTCGCGTGGAGTACTGCTCCCACCTCTGGGCTGTGGCTCCCAAATACCAGCTAGTTCCATTTGACTCCATACAGAAAAGAGCCGTTCGGATTGTCCTGAGTTTGCCTCTAGTGGATACCCAGCTTTCGAGACACAGACCGAACGGTGAATCAAAGATATTCAATAACAATCTTTCTAATAACCTAATCGGACTTAAGCCGTTCAACAATCCGACATGTTGATATTAAAATAACACATTTATTTATTTAAGTGACTCGCTCTGTAAACTGTCTGTATACAGTTTAAGAAAGGCAAGTTGCGTTTATGGTTTTGATCTTTCATTGTGACATCATAGATCCCGAGCGGTAGTCATTACTGTGGACACATTTGTTGGAGTTAAAACGCCCGAGTATTTCTTGAATACCCCACCACTGAACTGAGCTGCTATTTAGACATGGTCCGCTGCGATGACCACAAGAAACTACAGAGAACTGAAGCTTTGGTCACCCGAGAAAAGGTATTCAGTTTTAGGTTCCACAACAAACTATCGAGGGTTGAAAGGATATTTGATTTAAGGGACATTTCGTTAATCCGCGTTAATTCTTTGTAATTAAAGGTCCGTTTTATTTAGCATTAGTAACAACTGTTCGACGTTTTTAATTGATTCAAATAGCCGAAGGATTTTTTTTCTTATGATATTTTAACCAAATTTTAAACACTAAATGGCTCTCCTGTAAAGTTTAAAAAATTCGCTTAAACCAAATAATAAATAGCTTTTCGCCCCTCGATATGAGTTGTAAGAATTTAGATTCCCGCTTCCCTCGCCACAAAGCGGAAATAAACAGCGGCGAGGTAGCCAGAAACCGACAGAAGATGACAGCCGAGGAAAAATATACTTAAATTAAAGACACGCATACTAACAGCGCCGGTTAAAATTGTGGTAATATTCATTTCTTACCTGACACAAAGGCGATCACGAGCAAACCGAAAAGGGCGGCAATAGCGGCCATTTTGTATAACCACGGACACTGTTACTGACTAACTACACGATCGGGCATCACTCAACGTGCCCACGGAACGAAACTGAACTGTCTCACGCACGGGTCGCTTCTGAAACAAAAAAAAACTTTCATTTAGAGAATATATCGGCTTTATTATAATTACATTAAGGACAACCTTCAAGTTAATGTTTTATCTGGCGTTAAATGGTTACCAGGTGACGGGCAACATTGATATCAGCGACCTTAAATATAGTGAAACTAAAGTTGAATTTCAAATTCAAACCTTTATGACTTTGTCATCGTGTCTGAAGCTAAGGTCTACAGGGTTGAGTTATTGTAATAAACAAAGTATAAATTAATCCTCCGACTTATTCAGTCGTGCTCCTCATGGCTTAGGGTCGTGACCACCTGAAGTATGATTTACGTCTTCAGGATGTTGTTATCTCGTCCTGTATTCGGCTACTCTAAGAGCATCTTAGACGGTCCTATCGGGGGTGTTACCAATCTGATTACACCTGTCAATTAAACCAAATTTGCAATACAATATATATTTCAGAACAATGTTAAGAATTATTCATTTCCCTAGAGGCCCAGTGCAGAACTATATATTTACAATAATTGCTTAATGTCAAAAGATATTTAAAAATGAGAACATTCTTAAATTTCGTTACACATAAATAACTGTTACGGTATTTTTTCAAATTGTCCGATGTACATACTTTCGCTGCAGCATAGTACCCCAAGGCGTTTCGGTAAAGATAATTGGCATTAATAAGACAATTGTAATACTTTTAGGTTAATCTCCGGTTAGTAAAGAATTTTATTGATTAAGCGACAGTCCTAACTTCCTAATTTCTGATCGCTAATTATTGTTAATTATTAAGTGATAATGATATTTCATTTTGTCTGCCTTGCGTGACGTTACGAATATATGCGAACTACGGTCGATTCCGGTCACCGTCCTAACCCATAGACACAGCCCACTGAGTTTCTCGCCGGATCTTCTCAGTGGGTCGCGTTTCCGATCCGGTGGTAGATTCTGCGAAGCACTGCTCTTGCTAGGGTCAGTGTTAACAACTCTCCGGTTTGAGTCCCGCGAACTCACCTACAAACGTTAGGGCGAAGCTGAAATAGACTCTCAAGGCTATCAGCATAGGCAGGGAACAAAAAACGGTCGATACGAAAATTACTAGTGTTTATTTATTATTATTATTATGAAATTCAGTTATTTCAGATAATATTTATCCATATTAATGTTAGATTTATTATTATTATGAAATTCAGTTATTTCAGATAATATTTATCCATATTAATGTTAGTAACAGTGATTTCTTAAAAATATTTTAGTAAGGACATAGTAACAAAAGAAAATAACAACACATATAAGGAACCTTATGACAATAAATGTCACTTATGAAATTTGGTAGAAAAAATATATCGCTCAGCTGACATACCTGCTTTTTTTTTTTTTTTTTTATTGCCCTTGTAGCCAGACGAGCATACGGCCCACCTGATGGTGAGTGGTTACCGTCGCCCATGGACTTCAGCAATGCCAGGGGCAGAGCCAAGCCGCTGCCTATCGCTTAATACTCTCCACAAGCCTCTTTTAAAGAAGGACATGTCATAGCGCTCGGGAAACACCGTGGAGGGGAGCTCATTCCATAGCCGGATGGTACGTGGCAGAAAAGACCTCTGGAAACGCACTGTCGATGACCGCAGTGGCTCCAGGTAGTATGGATGAACTCTACTCCGGTGGCGGGCGGTGCGATGGTAAAAACGAGATGCCGGTATCATCTCGAACAATTCCTCAGAGCACTCCCCATGGAACATTCGGTACAAAATACAGAGGGAACCGAAGTCCCTCCGCAGACCCAAAGGTTCCAAACGACCCGCGAGAATGGGATTATCGACGATTCGAACGGCCCTCCTCTGTATGGAGTCAAATGGAAGAAGCTGGTATTTGGGAGCCCCGGCCCAGAGATGGGAACAGTACTCCACGCGAGGCCGGACTTGTGCTTTATAAAGCAAAAGTCTTTGTCCAGGCGTGAAATACCGCTTCGCTCTGTTGAGGACTCCCAGCATTTTGGACGCCAACTTGGCTTTGCCTTCCAAATGACTCCGAAATTGGACATCACTCGAAATGTCGACCCCAAGTATCCCGATGCTCGCGGAAGGTTGCAGGGATACTCCTTGGAATTGCGGCGCCATGACAAAGGGATCCTTCTTCGCAGTGAACGCGCAAACTTGTGTCTTCAACGGGTTGAATTGAACTAAGTTCGATTCACCCCACTCGGAGACTCGCCCCAGAGAGTTCTCCACTTCAGACACAAGTTTTGATCGTCTCTCTTGCACCACGCTCCGAGAAAGACTCTGATGGCCGATATATCGCGCATCCCCCGTGCTGTCATCCGCATAGCAATGCATGCCATCAATAGACAGCATGTCATTGATATACAGGATGAAAAGCGTGGGGGAGAGCACCGAACCTTGTGGAACGCCAGCATTAATGGTCATGGTATCAGAACAATCACCGTCTACAACGACCGTGATGCTCCGCCCATCCAGAAAGCTAGCGATCCACTTGCAGAGACCCTTGGGGATTCCGTAAGATGGTAGCTTCGACAGAAGCGCCCTATGCCAGACCTTGTCGAAGGCCTTCGCGATATCAAGGCTCACAGCAAGAGCCTCGCCCTTGCTCTCCAAGGCTTCAGCCCACCTGTGAGTAAGGTATACAAGAAGATCGCCAGCTGAACGACCGTGACGGAAACCGTACTGTCGGTCACTGATCAGCTGGCGATCTTCAAGATACTTCAGGATTTGTGTGTTTATTATTCGCTCCATCACCTTGGAAAGCAAGGAAGTTATCGCGATAGGCCTATAGCTCGATGGGTCCGACCGGTCACCCTTCTTGGGGATAGGGTGGACGTGGGCGGTCTTCCATGAAGACGGAACCCTGTTAGTGCAATAAGAGAGGCGATACAAACGCGTTAGCGCAGGCGTCAGCTCAGGGGCGCACTTTTTCAGAACCACTGCGGGGATGCCGTCTGGCCCACTCGACTTATGGACGTCCAGGAGTCGGAGCTCCCGCCTGACTGCACACTGTGTGAAGCAGATATCCGGCAGGGAGCTATCACACCGGGGGATGTTCGGTGGTGTGGCACCCCCGTCGTCCACAGTCGAGTTCGAGGCGAAGAGTTTGACCAGAAGGTCAGCCTTCTCTTTCGCGCTGTGGGCCAGAGTGTCATCGGACTTGCGCAGTGGTGGGAGACTAGACCTGCAAAAGTTTCCTTCTGCAGCTTTGGCGAGCGACCAAAAAGCACGGCTCCCAGAGGGATAGCTCTTTAGTCGCTCGCCAACTCTAGCAACGTGCTCCGACTTCGCCTTGGCAATTACCTTCTTGTAGGACCTGGAGGCGGCGTTATATTTCCGCCTTTCCTCTGAGATGTTAGGATCCCGACGCCTCCTGGCATCATCCCATGCCACGTATGCGGACCGCTTGAGGTGTGCAGCATCCCTGCTGGCATTGTTATACCAGGGTCTGCTGCGACCCCCAACGGGCACTTCAGAAGAGGGAACAAACAATTCCATCCCCTGGAGCACCACGTCTTTAAGACGGTCCGCACAGACGTCAGGATCAGCAGAGGAAAAGCAGAACCGCCCCCATGGGTAGGATGCGTAAAATTCACGCAATCCATCCCAATCTGCTGATATATACCGCCAAACTCTTCGATACCCGGTCGTCGTTCGACGACCAGGACGAGAGAGTGGTACGGCAGCACGGATAAGGCAGTGATCGGACGATCCAAGCGGAGCGTCGACCACCACACTGTATCCGGCCGGATCCGTGGTCAGCAGAAGGTCCAACAGAGAAGGCTCGTGCCCCTCGATATCTGGGACACGGGTGGGCTGTGTCACCAGCTGGGAGAAGCCGTAGGCCAAGGCGAAATCGTAGGCAGTCCGACCCGGGAGGTCAGTGGTTCTGGACCCCAACCACTCTTGGTGGTGAGCGTTAAAGTCTCCAAGAACCACCACCTCCGCAGATGGGTACTGCTCAAGCACGCGGTTAGTCCTCTCTTGCACATGCTCTATCAGAGCTGCACCTGCATCACTGCAGCTGCACCTGTTGTAGGAAGCTTCCTACTTAACATATCGAGGGGTGAAAGGCGGTTTAAGCGACATTTCGCTTAAGACGCGACATTTATCTTTGTAATTAAAGGTCCGTTTTATTTGGTATTAGCATCAACAATTGATTGTTTTTAATTGAACTTCAACTAAGTTTACCTAATTTTAATAGCTGAAGAAGTTTTTTTGTTATGATATTTTTTGTTAATTTTTTTACTTTAAATAGCTCTCCTGTAAAGTTGCAAAAACATCGCTCAAACCAAATATCCTGCCACCTGTCGATATGTATGTATGTAGTAGCTTTCTACACGGAGAAGCTTAATGTTTGTAAGCTTATTAAAACATTTTTCGTTCTAATTTGTATAATTTGATAAAGGCAATGTGTTAGAGTTAAGAATATCTTGTTATGGTGAGTCCCGGGCTATTTATGGTTACGTCCAAGCGGATGCGTCTGTGCTCTGTACCGTCAGCACAAAAAGCAACGAGACATCAAATAAATATAACGTACTTTGAATGTACGTTATAAAATTAATTTATATCACGTTCACGATTGACTTCCACATTAAAGGAATAACATCGTGTAATAAAATCAAACCCGCAAAATTATAATTGTTTGTTAAGTACGTATTTCATTAGAAAAATTAGTACCGGCCTGCGCGATTCGAACACCGGTGCATCGCTAGATACGAACGGACGTCTTATCTGCATCGGACGTCTTATCCTTTAAGCTACGACGACTTTCACATAAAATTTTTTGTTTCCTTGTTCTCGCGAGGCATTTTAATATTTACCTATGCTAGTAGCATTGAGGGATTATGCCAACTTAGGCAAGCTCAAAGGGTTCAAGCCTGTCAAACTTCCCACACTAGCCTTAGCAAGAGCAGTGCCTCGCGGAATCAACCACCGGATCGGAATCGCGACCCACTGAGAAGCTCCGGCGAGAACAGCAAGGTGAAGATGTAAATCTACTGTTATGAATTTCACTCTTATTGTCATTACATTATTTGCGACGTTTTCATTACAATTTTCGTGGTCACAGCGGACTGAAGTGCAGTTGAGTTTACAACGTGCCATAAGAAGGGACTTTTCTGACTCAGCTACTCTTCTCGTACCTTAGTAAGTGGAGATACGTTCCGCGAAGGTTTTAATTGGTGCCATCGCATGCATACCACCAGACACTTTATGCTGCCTATCTCTCCGGCGGGAGTCATGAATTCTCAATAAATTGATTTTTTTAACTCAAGCCAGGATTCACATAAGCGACGATCTATCTGTGATGCCTAAATAATTCTACTAAATAAACCATCCCGAATATTCATACGACACGAAGATGTTGTTTTTATTACAAGATTATTGTGATTTCCTTTTCTGTCCGTACATCGCTTTAGGCGTGTGAACCCCGGTAGCACAGACACGCAAACAGACAAACAAAACGTCACACTATAAATAAACACACGCACGTCACTGTTTTTGTATGCTCACGCTGTGCGCCTTAGTTTTTAGGTGTAGACAGGATAATGTCTTTTTTTTAAACGCGGCGAGGCATGTCCGCGACCAGCAAAAAGTATTTGAAGCTGTAGGATCGTGGCGCTAGGGAATTCCTGGCATTCCGCAGACTGAATTCTGAGAAAATTCCTCCACTATCCAAGAACTAGACGTCAATTAGCGTCCATCCACGCGGTAGTTGGGCATTGACCTTTAAATACACAGGTTTCTTGGGAAATTTCTCGCCGGGTCTACTCCGTGGATCCCTACTCTGGTCAGCTGCTAGTCTCAGTACTGCTATTGCAAAGGGAGGCGATAGCAAGTTCTTTCAGACGGAGCCCTGCGAGCTAGCCCAACATTCAACATGATTCTATGGAACTACTCGTAAGCTAGCATAGCATATATTACTGGTAGAACATCTTGTGAGTCCGCACGGGTAGGTACCTACCACCGCCCTGCCTATTTCTGCCGTTAAGCAGTAATGCGTTTCGGTTTGAAGGCCGGGGCAGCCGTTGTACTGTTAAAACTGAGATCTTACTGCTCACGTCTCGAGGTGGGTGGCGGCTTTTACGTTGTAGATGCCTATGGGCTCCGGTTACCACTTAGCCCCCGGGTGGGCTGTGAGCTCGTCCACACATCTAAGCTACAAAAAATAATAGTTTTAAAAAACTAATAAAACACGCTTTTATAGAAAATCCAACAAAAAAATAGATAATAAATTTGAATTGCTTTTCAGGATATTATTAAAATAATCTTCTTCTGCTCATATCTGTATATAAAATATTTATAACTACTGATACCATGTACCCCACGCTTTTTTTTACCTTAAAATCATTTTTTCTTACACAATTTTGAATCCAAATTTATTTTCTATTTTTTAGTTGGATTTTCTATAAAAGGGTATTTTGTTAGTTTTTTTAAACTATTATTTATTTTTCAAATTTTAGTTGATTTAAAAATTTTTCAATATTTTTTTAATATTGTATTGTCATCGGTCCTTAATAAGTATACCAAATTTCCAATTAATCCGACGTTTTGACGGGGGTCAAAATCATGTTCAATGATTCCGTGACATACTATCATACATACGTCTGAAGCTAATAAAAGCGTATTAAAAAATGTTACATTTGGGATGAGGTGTCAAATCTTGTGTATTAGTTGAACCGGTTAAAATCCCTTCGTAGCTTCTCCACTTAAACGTCAGATGTCCAGACATGATTCGGATTACAGAACTGTCGATACGTCAGCCTCGTCCGATTTTTTCCAACAGACTCTCCAGATTCTGCCTAAGCGGTGTCATTAAATCAGAAAGTATGACTTTTATTTGTCCTTGTTTGTCCTATGCCGATTTTCGCTGATGGAAGAAGAAAAAGCAAAGAAGTTGAACAGTATACGGAATAACCAAACTTAAAACTGGTTTGAGTGCACGATTCGCCAATACCGAAAATCCTAAAGATTTTCATACTAATTTACTGGTGAATCCACATTTACGTTGTTGCTGCCAATGGGCTCCGATAACCACTTAACAATTAACGGACAGTAAGCTTGTCTGTCCGTGAGGACCAATAAAATATCTTTGAACAGGTCTCCTTAATGAAAAGGTTTATTTGAGCAGACATTTTTTTTAATGTCCCTCATTATAATGTCATTAGCTACATCGGAAGTGTGGTATGAACGCGCGGGGTGAACAAACCCTCAATCAATGGCTCCCTGGAAACGGGAGTACAACAATGACGTCACAACATGGCCGACAACCCTCGTAGCCACTGGGTTTTTACGAGCTACCATGACAATCCTTATTGTCCTTTTGTCTACTAATGATCACCTGACGTTCAATCGAAGCACTGACAGTAAGTCTGTGTGTTATCAGTTTTGGCCATAGACCAATCATGTATTAGCTAGTATGGTTAAAATAGCACTTGAGCAAGGTTCACATAGAAGTCGAAGTCCAAGATAAATCCTGTCTCAGCCTACAAAATGGAAAGCTTTACGACAGAAATCTAAAGCATGACGACTAATGGTTTGCTTGGAGGTATCAACATTTGCATGATACGTCAATGAGATCTTCCACAGCCCGAGAGGAATTGCTCGGTAGACCGACAGGCAAATTTTATTGTTCGGAATTTGTATATTGCAAACATATCTTAGGAATATTCTTATCGTGTTTCAGCCAAATACCTTCTGTTCTATGATAGCTAGAATAATTAGATAATAAAACTAGTTTAGCTATCTCATTCCTCCTAATAGAGGATAAAAGACGGTTTCTTGGACTGAAAATAGACATGACAAAAGTAGAAACCGAAGTTTCGCCTTATGAAACAGGACTCTTTATTTGGTTCAATATTATTGTCATATCTAATAGACTTTAGTTACACTTGTGTATTTTATATTCACCTTGTTTTAGTTAAAGCATTTGTTTGCTGCTTTTGGGTCTTTAAGTACTATAAGATTTGTTATTCTTTTAATAATCGCCATAAATAGGGACATGGCGGGATAGATGTAGGTGATATAATATTCTCTGTTCTAGTATCCATACCCAGCGACGGAACGTAATACTTGTTGGAATTGGTTGGTTGTGGAATTGTGTGGACTAAATGCAACATTAGCCCACATTTGTTCACTGATAGACATAGCCTTTCACCCAGACACAGCACACTGAGTTTCTCGCCGGATCTTCTCAGCGGGTCGCGTTTCCGATCCGGTGGTCGATTCTGCGAAGCACTGCTCTTGCGTAGGCTAGTGTCAGCAACTCATCAGGTTAGAGCCCCGTGAGCTCACCTACTCTCCCGGTGGAGCTGACATAGTTAACAGCATAGATAGCATAGATTCACGTATGGTGGCCATTAAAAATACCAATAACCTCTTAACATCACGCTCACTTAGAAACTGTGCATCTTGTAGGGACGAACATACAATACCATTTTATATGTTGTTCAATTTCTGAACGTCAAGTGTCAGCTAGCGACGCCATGACACCAGCTCTTTTTCAAATCCAGCCGGCAAGAGTAACGCATCAATTTTATATTTCTCTTGTATTAAGCCTTGAAATTATATTAAGAAAGCTCAAGAAGTATCTCAAAAAAATAAATAAATACAGTCCACGCTCAATTGCCACAACGCGACATATGAACACATTGTTTTTCACAGTGAATAACATTTTGTATTTTACTTTTCTATAATCTAATATCTAACGAATGCGAAATTTTAAATCCAGGTTAGTTCGATAAACATTTTATTAGAGTTAATGCCTGCGCAATTACTTCAATCCGAGCGTGAAGATATAACATAGCAAGTACAAGATTGAACACGTATTGTTGAGAAAGTGCAGTGCGTACAGTTCCGATATGCAGGTAAGGTCTCGGTTTCACAGTAGCGGTGTTAAGCCCTAAAATGATGACGCGGTTTCACTCGCGCTAATGAAGTGTTATTATTACGTTACGAAATCAAATCATCCGCACAATTTAAAACATCTATCAGTTTATTGTCAATGAACAGAAAACACGAATACAGAAGGAGAAGAAAGTGAAAATACGTGTAACATTCATATGATTTTTTTGTTAAGTGGTTACCGGAGCTCATAGCCATCTACAACGTAAATGCTGTCACCCTACACATCTACAACCTTGAGATATGAGTTATAAGGTCTCAGTATAGTTACGGCTGTCCCACCCTTCAAACCGAATCGTATTACTGCTTCACGGCAGAAATAGGCGGGGTGGTGGTACCTACCCGTGTGGACTCACAAGACGTCCTACCACCAGTAAAACGACAGAAACACTACTAGAAACTACTTTTAAACCGTAAGCCAAAGTTATCATAAAATTGTAAACGTCTCGCAGTAACTCGACCAGCTGGCTGGTTGGCGAAGGCCGGATACCATGTGTACCTAGATGTACATATCTATTTTATATTTCTATATTAAAAACCAATTTGCTCAGCCGCAATCAGTACATAAGTCGAATCGTTTGTCCGTTTAAAATACAATTAAGTATTATTTTATGAGATTATTAAAAACATGCTACATTAACTTTGGTAATTAAAAACATTAACTTAACATACATTAACTTTGTTAATTATAGTTATAATAAAATACTATCGCTTCCAAAAACGCTTAACGCTGCTACAGAGACCTTCGCTTTTAATTACAACGACCCATAAAGCTATTTACTAGTGCTCAATAAACATGTCGTATGTGTGTTTTAGCTGCGCTTGCGACCTTGGCTCATCAACAAATCGTATTCGTAGGAAATTAAAGGCTTCATAGAACCAAAGCTGACTTTGAGTAACTTCTCATGCTACGTGCTATTTGGTAAGCTTACCAAGAATAGGTCAACTTTGCACTTTTCCATTTAACCTTCCGAATGTCGACCGGCCGGGCGTGTTTTTGTCATATGTGAGGGAGTTCGTATAATCCCTTCTTTATTTCGCGTGAAAATCGTGTTTTTGGATCACTCGTAATTAACGCCACAATAGAAACAATAGGAGTTTTATTGTTGCAACGACTTCGCAGAGTTTTAAGTTAAACCTTTTTTTTGTCGCTGGGCAGTAATTTTTTTTTAAGGGATTTTATGACCTGATAACTAAGGCCTTTAGATCATGTTTTATTTTAATGTATATTCTTATTTTTATGAAAAATGATAATATGAAATGAAATGAAGATGATTAATTTGAGACATTAATGAGCTGGGATGAAATTAAATTAAATGAGATGATATGAGCTGAAATATAATCTCAGTAAAATGGTGGTGATTTACTGAGATTTTTTCACTGGACTTTTTGGGGGATCCCGAGAAGCTACGTCCAGCGGCTTTGTTTAATTTTCCCACATTTGTGCACTTTCACAGATATTAAACAGTTAATAAACCACCATTATTACACATTTAAACCTGAAGAAACACTAAATAGACAAAATAAAACAAATGACACAACTTCACTCCTCGCGTTCCCGCCAAAAAGTCACCTCGGCGGTAAAAGGTCTGGTGTCACAGACTATCTTCTTTTTTCCACCTCTCGTGCGTTCCGGCTTACGCATCATAAAAAGGTGTGTCCTTAAACGCCATATATGTGTCCACGAATAGTGTGGTTAATATTTAAACATTGTTCTCTAGCTTTTGGACTACGCAGCGACCAAAGCGCGCTACTTTCACTTCTCGAAGGGCGACTCAGGTTACCGATGCACCTCCTAAACCGCTAAAAACACGGTCCCTTATTGGTTGTGTCGTCTGTGATGGTTCAGAGTTCTTCTGCTACACAATTGAACCTACAGTTCGACACTGCACTACTATGAACAGGCTGTGTAATAGAATAGCACCACCGCATCTCTTCCTGTGGTTGTTGTAAAGGCGACTCCCTTCTCCTTGTATCGATAATCCTCAATGCTGAGGGTCGTGGCCTCATGAGGCTTTCTTGAGAGATTCTTTTCAGAAAAAATTTAGTTCTTCGAGGCCGCTGAAGTCTTGCTTAAGTCCGGCTAATTAACCGCCGCCAGACATTCTGCGCTGACTGTTTTACGGTGGAAAGGTTTGACTTCAGCTGAACCCTCTTTTCTCTTCATAAAGGCTACTAATTCCCCGAAAAATGGGCAGCGGTGTATTTTTCGGGGAATTTGAGTAGGGTGAATCTGGGATAGTTGCCACACTTTTTGAAACAGGCGAATAACTTATCGAAAATACGCAAAATCAAATCGTAACCTTTTGTGATTTATTGTGTATATATTAATGTAAAAACTAATGATGATTATTTTATTTAATGTGTTTTATTTATTTAGTAGTAAATAAAATAAAAAAGCTTTATAAAGTAGGATAGATGGCTATTGTGTAGGTTAGACACTGCAGTGATGTTTCTTCGGCTTATGGGATAGTTGCCCTATAGCATTATATGAATGATAAACAGATCTTACAACTTTACAACTCATGTGGCGGTATTTACGTTGTAGATGTCTATGGGCTCCAGTAACTTAACCCCAGGTGGGCTGTGACCTCTTCCATCCACATAAGCAATAAAAAAAAAGACGAGCAATAAATTCCTTTTTTTCCCTACCTATTCTAGTAACTTTGAGAGGTTGTACTAGGTTCACAGAATTAGTAGGTGCTCACGGGGCTCTAACCTGACTAAATTCCTTTAATAAGCAATAAAAAGTCTCTACACTGACGAATGTGAAATATACGTCCGCCCCGCCAGTAGGTCACGCCAGCTACAATAACCTCATTGCATGAACTAATGACCCGGTGTATACAGTATTACAATTTAGTAATTTTTCCGTGAGATTTAGGACAGCGATACGGTGTGCAATGGTTTTTGGACACACACACACACACACATGCTTTCATGCATTTTCATTTATGTGACGCGAAATCACAGATTGCAAAGGACGAACGCCCTGTTCACTAAATAAAGTAATGTTTGCGAGTCTTTTTGTGGTACGTGGTTACGTGGGTATGTGGTAGGTTTTGTACCACGTTATCACGTAAAACTATCGTCCGTAAACCGACTCTACAAACAACCGATTATTGTATTTAAATGAGTGCTATTAAAATCACTACATACTGTAAAAACAAACGTGATAATTCGGTTTGTATCGGTGGTACTTCTCTCGACTGTGTCTCTTTTTCGAGCCGGCCAGTTTAGTTTGACTTACAATAAGAATATTCAATGACATCCAAATTGAAATCAATTGTTTTGAATTTGAATTATGGATTGCGAATACTCGTAGGTGCGCTGACTTGTTCGTGGTGTGACGCGTCATAGTATCTACAGATTCACTGGTAGTTTATGGCAACATTCACACAAGCAAATCTGTATCCCGGGAAAATGTAACGTCTTAGTCTTTCTAAATATAAATAGTTTGAATTTAAGTAGCATCCCTAGTAGACATAATTAAAAGTACTTTTTGTTTTTATTATCATGACATTATTTCCGACGAGAGATCAAGCCGGAAAGTAGTTTTAAACATATCTACAACCTGCAAAAAAAATAGTACCCTAGGTAGATATTTTTATTATCAGTGTCCGATTGACAAATTAAGTCTATGTTTGCTCCGGTGCCGGTGCTCACTTTGTGTCAGATATAAATGTCACCACGTTTATTTATACATTCATTGCGTATTCTAATCGCGTGAATATAATCTTTATCAATATTCAAATAAGCCAAGGTCGTTTTTTGTGTTCATCTAAAATTTTATATGTATTGTTGACGTGTGAAATTTTTTGGTGGTTAAATATGTAGGTAGCGCTGTCAAATGCCGCGCTAATCGTGGCAAAGGGATCTTAACTGTATTTCCAGAGATAACAAGACACGTGAGAGAGAAGCGAGCAATTTCAAATCTCGAAGATTCTTCGACAGATATATTAGCTCCGAATGAGCCAAACTCTGATCTAGCCACCAGAGTCATTACCCACATGACTGTAATTGTATATATCAATGAACCTAAATAAATCTACAAAAAAATTCAACACATATGTCCGTACAATATAAAAAATTAGGTATCCAATTTACGTAAATTAATAAATAGTATATTCAAGGTAACTAAGAAATTACCATAATAACCGAATGCCAAAACCAAATCAATATATTTTTTTAAGTCAATTAAAGAAAAATTAAAGTTTACGTAATGCGAATAATTTTATAAACAAATATTCACAGAAGGATTTACGTTGCAAGACGCCATATTGAGAATTAACGGTTGCTCAGAGGTTAAAGACCTTTCTATATCGATCAAGCTTCTACAACTATCGGTCTTATCCTGTGTGCGATAAAGCTTATATTACTATGAAATGTTTCAACGAAAAATACTAATCTATTGTTTTTGCCTTTAGTACTTATGCCAATGCAATAAAGACTGTTTTGGTGGACAGATAAAAAAATCATACAATTTCTCCAATTGGATATTTAGCTCTTACTCTGACGAATTAAGATTTAATTTCGTGTAAACATTTTTGGGAAACATTCGTGACCTAATTTTTGCTGGTTTTAGGTTATCGTTTGTGTTAACCAAAAAATAATCACAGATTCCATCGTTTTTTGCATGGGTTCGCAATTCCAAATACTTGTTATTTTTGTTGAAACACGCAAGTATTTTCATCGAACGACGCGTGTGTGCGAAAATGTATTTACAGATTTTAGTTTTGTATGTTTTTTTTTCATTCAAGAGGGAAGCAAAGGAATCTTTGTTAATACGATACGAGTATTTTTAAATTCAATGTTTAGCTATCATTGAAATCTTCAAAATTGATACATGTACTTTGGTCAAGCGCCATGAATGCTTTCGATCCTAAGATAATATAAGACGGCAGTTCAATATCAGTATAGGTACCTAACTGCTATTATTTTCGTTATTAACTTTCTTATTTCAGAAAACAGTCTTGTTTAAAAAAAAATTTATTAACCTTTGTAGGTAAACGAGCCTCCGGCTCAACTTGTCGTGAGTGGTTACCGTCGGCCATGGACTTCAGCAATGCCAGGGGCAGAGCCAGAGAGGATTAAACACATTACTACATTTTTGAGAGCTCAGTTGCGTTTAAAGCGTACACGAGAATTTCACACGACAATCATGAGTGCCGTCATCTGTATGACGTGCTAAGGCAAAGGGCCTGAAGGAATTTAAAAAAAAACCGTTTCCCGCGTTTCATAACTGACAGATGTGAATAGATGTTTCAAAATGGACGAAACTTAAAACAAACAAAATAATTGGTGTTCATTACACTTGTTTACATTGTTCTACTGTACACGACGAATACATCCTTCGACATAGGCCACTGCACTTCGAACGGGCGTCGTCAAATGCCGCCACGAAATTCATCGGAGATTTTTTTTCTTACCTATTCGCTGGTAGCCTAAAAAGCTATCCCAGCTTCACCCGGACGGGAGGTGAGCTCACGGGCTCAACCTGAGAGAACTTGCTGACACTAGCCCTAGCAAGAGCAGTGCTTCGCTGAATCTAACATCGGATCGGAATAGCGGCCACTGAGAAGATCCAGCGAGAAACTCAGTGGGCTGTGTCTATGAGTTAGTTCGCGGTGACCGGTGTTTGACAGGCCTAAAAGCACCGAGAGTGAAGCCTGGGGATCCGACAATACAAACTTCGGGCAATGGCGGCCTTGCCTTGCCCCGCCACGGTCGGATAAGGCGCTGAAAAATGAGCAACAACGTATTCTGAGTATTAGACCAGAGCGCTGCCATCACCGACCGGCATTTCCTACTAGAGTTTTTATTTTATTTATATTTACCGCATATATGGGTGAACGAGCTCACAGCCCACCTAGTGTTAGGTGGTTATCGGAGTCCACAGACAAAGTAAATGCCGCCACCCACCTTTAGATATGAGTTCTAAGGTTTCAGTATAGTTACAACGGCTGCCCCACCCTTCAAACCGAAACGCATTACGGGTTCTCGACAGAAATAGGCACGACGGTGGTACCTACCCGTGCGGACGTCCTACCACCAGTAAATGTGCATTATAAACCCGTCCCACAGGGTATGGCAAACCTGCTTATTCTGCAATTTGTCATGCAATTGGTATCGACACACAATCAATCTAAATGATGCCGGAAAGCAATCATGATCTCCAGTCCGGTAGCACATTTATTTAAACGCCGAATACATTGATATCAAATAAGTTAAAGCATGAGTCATTTGTCATTTCCCAATTGATTCGTCTAAATACAACGGTGGCTCCAGTAATCTATGTCGTACGTTGTCAATGAAAAAACCTTCTGTTTTATCATGACGATGACGCATCAAACTCGTCTCAATTGAGGACGTTTTTAATTAGATCGTTTATATCGCCACCGCGGCTCTCTATACGGTCTATTGATACATATGTTTAACAAATTTTATTGTTCCGATAAGACGTTGCTTTCTGGTATTAAAGCGAACGTTCCGGCGTTTTGAGCCGGAGAACAGCGTACTTTGTATGGAGTTGGAACAACGCCCCTAGCGGCAAACGAAGGGAGGCTGTTCCAACTCCATACAAATTTGAGTTGACTTTTACACGATCGAGAAGTTAAAAAACTCGCTCTAAGCACACGGTTAAGTATCGATCCAAGATAATACGCACTTCGCACTATGAAGTGTAACTAAAGCCCACTGAGCTTCTCGCCGGATCTTCTCAGTGGGTCGTAATTCCGATTCGGTGATAGATTTTGCGAAGCATGGCTCTTGCTAGGGCCAGTGTTAGCATCACTCCCGGTTCGAGCCCCGTGAGCTCCCTGCACGTCAAGGAGAAGCTGATATAGGCTCTCAAGGCTATCAGCATAGGTAGGAATAAAAAAAAAAAAGGCGCCGCTGTCTGGCCTATTTCTACCGTGAGGCAGTCACGTGTAGCGGCAAAAAGAGTGGGAGAGCCCATACTTAATACAATCAAATTGGACGGTGGAACGTTTGAGGACTTGAGACCAGGAGCACAAAGTCCAATATCACGAAACAGTTTAAAAAAATCAAACTTTATCGTACATCGCTTGCGTTCATACGCAATTAATTAACAATCAACAGCACTAATTAGCTAAATAGTCAACAAAAAATTAAATTCAACTATTACGACACCGAATATTTGTGTCTGCCCTAGAATCGACGAAGCGTGAAGATAAACATCATTACACCAGTCTAATTACATAAAAAGTTGCCACATTGTCTATGTACAATAACGCGGATTCTTCACTTTCCAACTTCTTCGGTGCGGCTAAAAACTCAGAAAGGGACAGTTGCTATCTATTTCTGAAAGCTTAATGCGAGTTCTTTAACTTCTCAATAGCGTAAAAGTTAAGTCCAAGCTGTATGGAGTTGAAACAGCGCCCCTAGCGGCAAACGAAAGGAAGATGTTCCGACTCCATACAAATTTGAGTTAACTTTTACGCTATCGAAAACGTTAAAAAACTCGCACTAAGCACACTGATTTACAGTTTTTTGACAGGCGACTTGACACTAAATAGATGTGTAGCTCTCATCTCTCTGAGATGTCAGGAGGTGGGTTTTGGATATATTTGTACCGAGTGTTCCACGGGGGTGCGCTACACATACCTCTGGAATGAACACGATGCTCCCGGCTCCGACACCGGCCTGTATCCTTGAGCATTGCTGTCCAATGACCATCAGTTAAATTCTTCTGCCTTGAAAGACAATAAAACAGAAAAAAATGGTGCGCGTGCAACTTGGTGCACGTGAAGAAGTGAAACTTCTTTTACGGTGTGTAGTATTGTCGTTTTTCTCATTTTTCATCCTTAAACCATATTTCTCTTGTAATAGGGAATAATGTGTATAAGAGAAACGACCTAGCTCGCGTTGTCACTCTCCACAGTCGAGTGTTTCGCGAGACGCTCTGTCTACTTTCTCACTCTCGCACGTACTAGGTTGCATCTTTTCTCTCCAGCCGTAACGAATTTGTTATGAGTTAAATTTTACTCTCAACGCGCCTAAAGAAGTTTTACTGAAAAAAAAAACCTCAAAGATAAAGATAAAGAAGGCTTTATTAACAATCTTAATTCATATTATTAATGTAATTTTTATGTAAATTAGGTACATACTATTAATGTAATTTTTCTAAGCATTTGACATCGGCAAAGATTGTTTTGCTTTTGCATATGCCTTGGAATAAATCTTAACACATGTTTAATTCTGCTGATTCTGCAATTTGGATCGCGTTATCACGTCGCCATAGCTCTAGTCAGGGCAGCGGTACCAATTCGCGCAGACAGAATACTCTTGACTATGCATTTCAAGATATAAGGAGGAAGGAAGGCCCTTGAACTTTTTAAGGGTGCACGTGTTTAACGTCAAACTTGTCGAAATTATTGACGATTGACTTAAAGCAAACACGAAGCCAATACGCAAAAAATATAGTATTTAGAAGCTACAATGAATAAAATTCATATAACGAGGTTTGTTGTCTCGCAGTGTTGTTTGGAGTGACCTTGGACCCGGTATATCTGACGTACATAAATTATATAGCATTATAGTTATTATTAAGATAATAAAAAGGTGACTTTATCACTGAACTTTAATAACCAAGGAAGCTAAAAAAAAAACTATATTATGTAGCTTCTTATTTTAACCCTTTACGGTTCTAAGACTAATGTAATGTAAGACTATAATAATATGTCCAATACGTGTGAACACTGGACCTTAAAGGATTAAGTATTTCAACAACGCCTCTTTGAATAACAAAATTAAAGCCGTCTTTTTTCTTTTGAGATTAATTTTATCGGATTTAACGAAAACTCCCTCTACCGATCATCTCTGACATCCAGATTAGTGCAAGCGACAAATGAACGTTTGAAGTCGTGAGATCAACTACACATTTTTTCAGCTAAGAGAACTAACTACATTGATTCTACACAACAGTCACATACATTATTTTAAAAAAAAAAACTTTTTGCACAACCAGGACTCTCTGGGTTTCTTAGTTTTTTACTCACAAGCGGCTTTGAAGATTTATCTCAAACATAAGCCAGCTAGCTGGTCTGAATTGAAAAACAAAGTTACTTAATGATTAACCAACGTTCTCACTCGATGCAACATGACAGAGCTACCGGCTCCCAAATGAATCTATGCAATGCTAATATGTACTTAATTTTCCCAAGCCCAGAGAATATTATGTGTGCAAAGATATTTATGATCATATTTCCATATTTGTGTTTGTAACAAGTCAATCGTCACATCGATCCAAAGAGTAAATTTTTTTTAGTACACGGAAGCTGGCGGCAGATTAGCTATGTTTATCTGTCGAAAAAAATTTGGGATATGCTTATTTTAAACTTTTGTAGTTGATAAAGCCAAAATTATTTTTTGTAGATGTTGCATGTTTAGTGTTGTGTTTCGAAATGTTTTTTTTTTATTTACTTCTTAATAATACACAGCACACTACTATATCTATGTTCATATCTATGCGAATATTTCTGTCTATATTTTTAAAGCAAACTTGAATATTATTGTATCATATACCAAGGATATCTAGTTTTGTGTTAACTTTTAACTTAATTTTACTCAATTACCTTGCTTTACAATGAAACATTTATAGCCATGGCATTCCATTCACAATGATTATTTATAAAACGACGTCACATCCTCATTTCATCCGAAAAAGAAAAACAAGTGGGCCATCTTAAAACGTCAAATATAAAACTTGGATTCCTTGTAACGCGTAGGTACATAACGATCCTAGAAGGATTTAAAAATAAAAACGATCGACTACCTACGGGGAAACGAGTTTTTCGAAACTGGTACCGGCCGCTCTAGCTATGCATCCGTGGCATTACGTAACTAACAACCTTTGCCCGTTTCGTCAGTTTAAAAAGTTACATTGCATTTTGGCGGGAACTGAACGTGTTGTTTTTGGGACAATTTTGACTAAAATTGCTTTTAATTTTGTTCGCGTGCAGTGCAGTACTTTTAGTCAATTACAGGAAAATTTAAGTTAAAATGTGTACATAAATGTGTTTATCGTATATTCTTGCGTTAATTACACAAAATGACTTTGGCATTGTAATAGTTATAATAATATAAACCAATTAACAATTTTGTAAATGACAAAAAAAAACAACTTTAGAAGTGCATCTAGAAGTTAACAGGAATAATTTTTCAATCAGAGACCGAAAACAGTGCTAATTCTCCTCAAAATAATGCTGAATTCATAATCCGTTCTTTTGATACTTATAACGTATTGGGTATGAGTGTAAGCAATGTACGGCCAAGTTTGATTTTTTTAACTGTCTTTGTTGCTCATAGAAATCTCCGTAGTAGAAAAGTTGAGGAAACTACCAATATAAAACTAGTGGTAGTAAAGTGTTCGAAGAGTTATTGCAGTAACTTATGAAAATTGCACGCACGGTTATTCTGAATAGCTCATTAAAAAAGCAAAAACTTCACGTATGTACGTACCGTAATAATAAACTTTTAAAGCTGTGTAATATTGATACTATTGGAATTGGATGTCGCTTGCCATTAAGGCGGCGTAAGGTAATCATAAAAATTTCACAAACCATTTTTTTTTTCTACCTAAGCTTATGGCCCTGAGAGACCATTTCAGCGTAACCCTAACAAGTAGGTGAGCTCATGGGGCTCAAATTTGACGACGTTGCTAACACTAACCCTAGCAAGTAGCAAGAGCAGTGCTTCGCAGAATCTATCACCGGATCGGAAACGCGACCCACTGAGAAGACCCGGCGAGAAACTCAGCGGGCTGTGTCTGTGAGTTAATTTACTCGCCGAGCCCTTCGTCGAAAAACAGACGCGAATTTAATCTTGATAAATAAAACTTAAAAAAAAATTGCACATGCCCGGTTATGAATGCCATGACAGTGTACCAAAAGGGCGCGGTAGTTCGCCACGCCATCTACACGCGAATCTTTAATTTCCCCGGACACGCAAGTCCCCAGTTCAATTTCATTATGGTGAGTTAGAAAATGTAATATTAATCAAGTGAGTTTTTTTTTATCTATAGAAATATAGTTACGGGAACCGATAGTTATTTCTCTTTGTTGCCAGTGTGTTTAGGGCGAGTTTTTTTAACGTTCTCGATAGCGTAAAAGTTAACTCAAATTTGTATGCAGTTGGAACAGCGCCCCTAGCGGCTAACGTAGGCAAACGTTCCAATTCCATACAAATTTGAGTTAACTTTTACGCTATCGAGAACGTTAAAAAGCACGATGTAGAAATCAAAAAGTTTTTTACTGGCGTCGTTAAGTATTTTAGTATGTTTTATTTCAATAGAAACGAACACGAGCTCACCACCTCTTTGATGGTAAGTGGTCACCGAAGTCGATAGGTTATGAAACGCGAATTCAACCATCAACTTGAGATATGATTTCGTGGTCGTGGTAGGTTCCTATTTCTGTAGGTAGTAATGCGTTTCGGTTTGATGGGCGGGGCAGCCGTTGTACCGTAAAACCTGAGACCTAAGAACTCATATCTCAAGGCATCTCATATCTCGACATTTACGTTGTAGAGGTCTATGGGCTCCGGTAACCACTTAACACCAGGTGGGCCGTGAGCTCGACCAACCACATAAGCAAAAAAAAAGCATACGCTATCTATAAATAACACTGACATGACAAATAGTTTACCAATAATGCTAATTATTTAATGGCCCTTGAAAATAGACATGCATATTAGATATTCACCTTGACATATCAACATGAAGAATAGGGTTTTATGGTTGAGTGAAGATTTTGTGTTTTTTTTGGGTCCACGCGTTCGTTAAATGTCGTTGAATTGAAACCTTACAGCAATTTATTCGAAGAAAGATTCTGACATAGCAGCGCCCACGCACCAAGTACCTAATGTCGCTTTTATTAGCCAGATAAATCTTACGTGACTCGTCTCTATTAACTAATTATCTCTCTCTCAACCTATTTACGAAAACGAACATTAATCCCATCCAAACTTATTTGAATAAATACTTGTACATTTCATTTTAAATGCTATTGAAAACCTTCGTTTTCTTCGTGTCCAACTTATCAATAACTGAAAACTAAATTGAAATTGAGTGTTATTGAGAGCATTAAGGTGGACAACCACACAAGCGATAAGTCTATTTTCAATAAAAGATATTACCTATATGCTGTATTATACAGTTGAACAATGAACTCAAAATTTACTTTACATGATGTTAATTTTGATGTTTTCACATCTAAAGCGTTTCAAACAGTTAAAATTTCGAAGCTGTCATTCACGAAATTACCTTAAAGTTTAACAATCCTATCACAGACATCTTGAAAGACAAATTAATGAAAAAACTACCCTCCAAAAAAACACAGGTAGATAGACGGCCCGTTGACCACCTGTCTCCGAAATAAAACACGACCGCTTTGACTATTGACTGCACTGGCCTTTTATTTCCTTAATGGTGTTGCTTAAACAGCCATCGATATCAGAGCAGAAGCTTGATACGTGAGATCGACATGTCAATAGACCACAGTTATTTTAGCTTACAAATCCAAGGCATAATTTTAACAAACCAAAACAATTCAAGTATCAACGTAATGTTATATTTGACTCAAATCAACACAAAGAACTAATGACAGTGACTCATTAGACCTCACAGAGGCGCTCCGATTTAAAATAAAATTTCAATTCTCTATAATACTTTCATACTGATACCCAGACAAGATTTTCCATGTAAATTTTAATTATTAGGTAGTACAATATTTTGCCGTACACTGTACATCATCACGTCACGAATATCGCAGCCGACCCACTTTGAAACCATGTAAAGAGTCTTTATGCCAACATTAACGACAATCCTTCTATTTTGTACAAATAAACACTAAGATTGGTGGAGAATGCGTAATTTTATTACCTACACAAGTTGCTATTCGCATGCTTTAACTTTAAAATACAAAAGATAATAAATTTATCTGATAGATTACCTGCCTCGATTCTGATATCCAACGGCAATTCACTTTTACTCCTCAAATAGTTTTTGTTACACGAATGTCGGTAGTTTCATGTATTTTTTCTCTTTTTTTTTGGTTACGGTCGAACGCGGTACCACAATCGCCCACGCCACACCTCACTTTCAAACCGGTTTTCCCGAGGATCGCGTAAAAGTACGAACGCGCGCGAGTCAAATACAACCTATCACCATAAACGCTAGCGTCAAACTAGTTCGCGTTCAAAAAAAGTTACCCGGTGTTGCTGAGTTTTGATTATGAGATAGATAGTGTTTTTTCTTGGAAAATGTTGGGTTTTTGTGTTTTGTTCGATCGGACTGGTGAGTAAAGTTTTAGTGCGCGTCACAATATAGACATAATGAGGTTTCATATTTAATATTAGATCGTTATCAAACAACCCTTCAAATTATATTTTTAAATTCTAGATTTTAAAGAATTTTTTAACAGAAGCTAGCTTTCCAAGTCTTTATCTATAACGACGTAAGACCTAATCTAATGTGATGGTTTAATCCCAATTATTCTTTTATTTTTCCAACAAAACAACTTTGATCTCGATGCGGGCGGGCATACGTTTTTTTCCATCAAGACCAGAAAAAAGCTCTAGAAATGAACCGGGTTCTCCAATTTATTGAAAAATATGTTCGGTTTATTAAAAAAAGTCTTTTTTTCTGTCCGTTTTCAAATTTAATAGTTAATTAATAGTTCTTATGGTGTCATGTTTAATAGCCAGTAAAGTCGTTGTGCGCAATACCATTGGTAATGTCTGTGTAATATGTACACTGCTCACCATCAAGTGAGCTGTTTGATCATATGGCTGCAAAAAAATAAGCGGCTAACTATTCAATTAATGAGCTTAGACACTGAGTCGCTGGTGTATATCATCAGGCCACGATTAAACACAAGCGTCTCTATCATTCATTATGTTTTTAAAATATAAAACACAGTCCACTGTTGAAGAAAATCTCAAAGCAGTCCACGTTAAATAAAATCTACAAATTTCCAAAATTAAATATAAATGGCAACTCCAAAGCGCAACAGCTTTCATCGTCCGTTCGGTTTCCGTCGGCAAGACTCGGCCGTGCTCGTGTTGAACGACGTTTCGCTCGAAAGATTCAAAAAGTGTTCTATGACGCCGCAACTGGACAATACGTTATTTCACTATTTCTCATTTCTTTATTACATTCGTGAGTAACGCTAAGTCTAAGAGTGGGCAATGCTCATGACATCAACAGGCTCACGTGGGTCAGTAGATGTTACCGCCTTTCTATTTTTGCTATAAACAATGCGCGCTTGAAGGTTAAAACGGTGTTATTCTATTAACTTCCGACTGGATATTCTAATCTTAGAATAAATTGGACGTGACTTTTGAAGGATCAGGTAGACCTTAAACGTAAGGATCTCATATAAACTTTAAAGTATGTAATAGTTTTGTGAGACCACAGAATTAGGCACCGGGATAAATTAAAAACATAAAAGCTCATTTCTGTTTTGTAGGTGAAGAAAATCTGCTGCTACTATTGTCGATGTCCAGTTAGTCTGCGGGAAACTAAAATCCATTACTAATAGGTGTTCTTATAACGATTAGTATTGAAATAGTATGTTTTCTCCATTACTAGTAGGTGTTCATATAACGATTAGTATTTAATTGACATCTTATGTTTTGATCGAAAGCTCTTTAACACATTAAATGCCATGTAGGTCACTGGTGCCTTACGCGGCGCACTCAAGTAATTAATCGATTTCGGCTACTAAAGCGCCGAAATATCTAGTAGATACTGGGAAAGACGAATCCAAACATACTGAGTATGAATCTATTTCAAAGATACCTAAAATATTAAAACATAGGTACATACAGAAATCGACATAATTACTTCAGTGCGCCGTAGGGTACCGGTGACCTACATGGCAGTCGAAGGGTTAAAAGGACAGATTAAAGTAAAATTTTAACAAATTAACTCATTACCTAATTATCCATTAAATTTACTATAAACCCCCTTTTTATTGCTTGCATGGGTGGACGAGCTCACAGCCCCACCTGGTGTTAAGTGGTTACTGGAGTACACTTTGACTTACGAACAAGCGATTCCGTGGTCGAGTCGCGTGTGATACTTCCGACTCAGGTCACGGAGTAAGCTATAAATTGATTCGTAAGCTTTCGTGAAAGTAAACTTACTGTATCAACGCTAATTGTACAAATGGGAGCGCTCTGTTCACAGCACCGTCATAACTGGACGGTCTTATGCAATGAACGTCTAAGAATTTTCAAGAATCTTTTTCATAACAATCATATCGAGGAGAAAAAAGCTATTTAGTTTAAGCGACATTTTTGCAACTTTACAGGACTTTTGCAAATGCACAGATTACTGGTGGTAGGACCTCTGGTGAGTCCGCACGGGTAGGACCACCACCTCGTCTATTTCTGCCGTGAACCAGTAATGCGTTTCAGATTGAAGGGTTGCCGTTGTAACTATACTGAGACCTTAGAACTCATATCTCAAGCTGAATGACGGCATTTACGTTATTAATGTCAATGGGTTCCGGTAACCACTTAACACTAAGTGGACTGTGAGCTCGTCCACCCACCTATGCAATAAAAAATTAAAATAAAAAAGCCATTTAAAGTTTTAAATTTAGAAAAAATAGCTTATCTAATGCTTAGCTTAGCTAATGGGGTAAACTTAATTGAAGTTCAATTTAAAAAATTAGAATTGTTGATGCTAATACCAAATAAAATGGACCTTTAATTACAAAAATAAATGTCGCGTCTTAAGCGAAATGTCGCTTAAACCAAATAGCCTTTCACCCCTTGATATTTAGTTATATTCCTTAAGATTACATATTCGACGCCTACAAACGAAGGTTAGCTCCTTTATGAGTAGGTACCGGAAAGACACTATGAGACAGGCGGACAGTATAATAGATACTTCGACCTCATGTTACAAAGTGGGTCACGTTGTGACTTCTCTGGGCTCGGACGACCACATTAAACTAGGTGGGCCGCGCGTTGATTTACCCATCTACACAAATACGGGAGGTAATGCAGTAGAAGATGGAATCCGAAACCAATATCCATTATATATGAGGGTCATGCATCACCAGATTAAAGAGGTGATCAACTTTTTTTTTTATTGCTTAGATGGGTGGACGAACTCACAGCCCACCTGGTGTTAAGTGGTTACTGGAGCCCATAGACATCCACAACGTAATATAAATGAGATATAAGTTCTAAGGTCTCAAGTATAGTTACAACGGCTGCCTGCAAATTATAATTTTGCGGGTTTCATTTTTATTACACGATGTTATTCCTTCACCGTGGAAATCAATCGTGAACATTTGTTGAGTACGTATTTCATTAGAAATATTGGTACCGGTGCATCGCTCAACACGAATGCACCGGACGTCTTATCCGTTAGGCCACGACGACATTTTGATTCAGGCCTTGTCACCGGAAGATATAAAGGATTTTGGAACCGTTCTTGATAATGTAGAAGGCAGTATGACGATATTGAATACCATGACACTGAAAAAATCGCTAATGTTTACATCGCCACAACATCCATTAGTGGTCACCGTATCTCTCGGAAACTGTATTTGCGAAATCGGTTGGCTCCCTCCTGCATTGTTCGAGTTTCGAATCGTTGGAGAACAATAGTTCGTGGTAGCAAAGGCGCTGAAGTTCGCTGTTCACTGAACACAGGAATTTGAAATGTTCAGACAGGGACCGTAAATATCTCTCAAACTTTAAGTTAAATACGAGTCAATGGATCTCTATTCAGTAAAAATATATGATGTTAAAACCAATAAACTGATAATGCACAGTTTTAAGGAAAAATAGAGCCAACCTCAACGAAATAAAGTGAGAATATGATAATATAGTCAAAGTCAAATAAATATGTGTTATAATAACTCACTAACTTCAAAAGTACCAATCAGTTCTTGGTAAATTTTTAAATGGAACTACACGGGAAGAACCAGCTTTCAAATAAAAGATGATGATCAAAATCAGACAAACCACCGACGAATCTCCTCCTTTCTTTGAAATCTGTTAAAAAAACAACACCAGTTTTTAAGAGCAGTTCGAACAAAAAAATTGCTTATTGTGTTGATCGGCTTTTTAAGCTTTCCTCGGCAAGATGCGAAATACTCGGTCAATATATCTACTAGAATTGTTTGTTTAAAATTTGTGCTGTGTTTTTATGTACCACAAATACTAATAAAAAGAACGTGACCATTTTTTTGGATACCCTCATTTTAAACACGGATCGTCAAGAACCATTGCTAGCTAGTCTGTTTTTCAGATCTACCTTCAGAATTTCATTGAAATATTAAAAGCTTCCTCAATTCTGACCGAATGTACCTAAAACTTACTTTGCTATTAATCATTTTGAATAAAAAGGCTCAGTAATGACGAAGTTCTGGGCTGATAAACATTTAACAATAAAAGGAAATCCAAACCCCCCTTCTTTACTGGAAGTCCATTAAAATTACAAGAGCAGAAATCCTAATTCAACTGGATACATAACGATGAACCGAAATAACATTAGAACCGTTCATCAATAGTTTCAGCTACTTTTTAATTACAATTGCGTGTCGCGCTTCTCTTTAACCAATTAAAATACATCAATGAACTAGTTCAGACGACCGTTGCTTTCGAATAGACGCCAAACAAACTATCTGTATTCGGGGCCTTGATGAGTCCCTGCAACACGCAGCAACTTACACCGTTTTGACCACGGAATGGATAATTAAGGTACCTTAACTATCTATTCCGTGGTTTTGTCTCTACTTCAGGCCACGTCTCGTGACGAGAACATATTTGGGTAGTGTTTAAAAGGATTTGCTCCCGGACGAGTCGGGCGGTGGTACCGTTGGCGATTGACATAATCATAACACTAAAATAATGTCAATCTCTATATTCCATTATTGAATTTTAGCAACAAAAAAACCTAAAAAACGATTTAGTGGCCTTTGCGTGCTGCATGAAGGAATTGTTTTATTTATTTATTTAGAGTGATCGTTCTTGTCCCGTAGGCGTCCACAGTCTCACCAGGATGAGGTTGAGTTCAAGAACTCTGCTGGGAGGGGAAAGGTTTGCTAACTTGGTAGGATGAATGGCAGATGCTTAGCGAATGAATTAACTAACCGATCGGAATCGCAACCCCTTGATAATACCCGTCGATCTTATTCGACCGCGACGGGGTAACGCAAAGCTGTCGTTGCCCGAAGATATCTTGTCGGATCCCCCGGATTCACTCTCGATGCTATTAAGCCTTTGAAGCACCGGTCACCGTCCTCGTCGAACTCGTCGATTATGACGAAGAGTTCGACGAGCGAACTAACCCATAGACGCAGCACACTGAGCCGGATCTTCTCAGTAGTTCGCGATTCCGATCCGGTGGTAGACTGCGAAGCTGCTCTTGCTAGGGCTAGTGTTAGCAAATTCTCTCAGGTTGAGCCCGTGAGCTCACCTACCCGCGCGTTGCTTGAATAGCCCCTTAGGCTACCAGCGATTAGGTAGGAAAAAATACCCGTCGAGAAACTCAGCAGCGATCTCTGCTTTGACTGCTGCTAGCTTTTGTGCCAGTAGTATTCAACAGCATCAGGAGTAGATCAGGCGAACGATGAGGGCTTTTGGCTGCTGCGGAAGCCGGATCGGAGCTGTAGTCAGCCTCGGCTATGACCCCTATTATCGATATGATGTCGCGTTGATGTCATGAAGTAACGTTCCAACTTCGTATCTTCGTATACTCTGGTATGGTTCGGAGATCTAGATGCTCTTGAAGATATTCTTGAAGTACGTTCCCTCACGTATCTCGGTGTTTCGTAGGGTTTTTTCAGGTAGTTTACTGGGGTGCGGGCCACGTGACCAGAGTCACCTGAGTCATAACCTAGGAATAAACCGAATAAGAGAAACATGAAAACATGACCTAAAGTATAACGTAATTTTGTAACAATATGCAGTGGTCCAAAAGTGAAGCCAGTGTATGTTTCGCCACTTCTCCCGTACATGGTGATTGCTAATTCCCTAACAATATCCCCCATAATGATCAATAGAAACGCATATCAATGTTTTTCTAGTTTTTTTTACATGCATACCGTCACTCACTGAGATAAGTTCTTTGTATTATCGAAATTAAACCAATCCCTAGAGATTCGGCAACAAAAATTGGCAAGATTAATTCATAGATTCTAGTTTTCTCTAAGATAAATGTATGTATAGGCGAGGTTATGGCCCGAAATCAATGTTTCTATCTAACAAGGTCTGCCCATCCTTAAAACAGTAAAACAGTGCTTAGTAGTGGAAATCGGCACTCAACGACGAACGCGTTGAGTTTCGTTTAAATTATATTTTGTCATTTTGTTATTGGCTAACGGTAAACGTATGATTTCCAGCCAATTATCTGAACTTACACGGAAGGTTCACTTCGTCTTTTATACTTTCACTTTAGAGTGTGGCTTAATTTACAGACTTTTTTATTGTTCGTTCAATCCCGCTATTTCCTATTTCTTATTTTGTACTCACAAAGACAAATCATTATAATGTATATACCTAAGCTACAATTCATTTTATTTATTTATACTTTAGCACAGGACCGGTCTTTGTGGCGAGGCTTGGGGGAGGCCCAGCAGTGGACGTCCATGGGCTGAAAGGATAGGATTTATACTTTATTTAATACAAAAGATTAATTACAATTAAAAAAAATCAGTTTGAACGTAAAAAAGCAAACTTATCCCATCCATGAGCTTTCTTCCAGCCAATTACTATAAGAAGGAAATGGGTGTATATGGTGTACAATATTAAACATTAAGTGATTAGTAAGTTGTAGAAAACGGAACAAGTTATTTACTATAAATTTTACACTTTATTGCACCTTTCTTTCTTTCTTTTCCGTATCACTCTTGTCGGAGCGGTTGTGGTCATCATTCAGTATCATTGCTGTGGACAGATGTTATGCAACTCATGAGAAATCACCACTCCTCCCGATTTGTGGTGAGTATGATACACTCATGTAAACAGCCGCCAACTGCCGACTTGACTTGGTCGATCCATAGCATGGGCAAACTTCCATTATTACACTTAGGTACCTACACTAAAATACAATGCATAGAAAAAGTAAATGAGAAAAATAAACTTAAAACTAAAATACCATTGTACTTTGGCGAACTTATCGCTGAAGCGATTCTTCCAGCCGACAATGAGTTTAAGAACTAATGGGATGCTAGGACAAGAGTATTATATCTGGCTCCTTAATTGTTAGCAATTTATCCTAGTAAGATAGTTACGCCTGTAAGAGTAACACCATCTGTCGTCGAAACCGTAAGCCGAAACGAATATCAAAAGTAAAATCGAGAACGCTCGAGAAGTGCAACGCCATCTATTATCAAATAGCGGAAACGCATATCCAAACTACTGGTCTTGCCGGGAGTGTTCTCGATAACTGTAGAGATGTATAAACTATAAAAGCGTTGCAGAGATGACACGAAGGCAGTTAGTAATCGGAACTACTCGAAGCGAAACAGCGAACGGATCACCTGAAGCAAAGCGGAAGAAGTGAATTGAGAATTTTAAAGTGTTCTACCTGTTTAATAGAGTTTTAATTTGTACTTCAGTGAAAGTTTTATTTATCCCGAACCACAGCGCGTAAGAATATTACAATCGCTTTAGCCTCATAACATAGACCACACACATTTCATTGTATTCCAATCATTACATAGAAGATCGTATAGTTTGTACTCGCACCGTGGGAGAATGTACGTCCGATAATAGCAGACTTTAACAAAAGAGTGCTTCTAGATTTGTCTGTTTACGTAAGCCAAAGATTGTCGCTCAAAGAATATAATTGCTATCTGCTAAGGGGTACCGCTGTGGGATAGTACGTGTACCGTAACTACATACCACCAGTCGAAGCAGTCATGTGGTGGCACAGCGGATTTATAGAACAAAGACTTCAACCTCATGGCGTGATTGTCAAGAAAAGCCGTTGACCCGCGGTATCTATCGGAACGATAGCTCCTTTGTCTGCTGATACTGCTTTAACAATTTTACCATTTTGAAAAAAGATCACTAGTATTGAACTATGATTTTTGTAAATTGTTATATCATTTACATAATATGGATTGTGGAGGAATTATTTGAATGTCTCTAATAGATGGTGTTAGCGGTAACATTAAATTGCGCCATCGATATGTGTTCCAAATAAAATGCATGTTCAAATTAAATGCACTTATGTCGCCAAATAACCAATTGACCCTCACTCGGTGACGCTGATGAGATCTCTGAAGATCATCAGCATAGGTAGGCAAAAAAACAATTGAGTTTCTTTCATTTGAACCTACCGGGACTACAATGGGGAAGGATCTTCAAAGACGCATCATGCCGTGAGTTCTTAATTGTCCAAGGAGCCGGACCATCACACCGTGATTCACATTTCGCTCACGGTGTCACGATCCTTCGGAACTGGATCGTCCAGCACAGCAGAGAATTTCTTGTAATATAGACTGTGCTGTGGATCTGACGTTACATCCATCGATTATACACATAATATTTGAGAGTTATATCAATTTAATCCGACTCCTGCCAACAGTCTATTAAACTATTCAGTGATATTGACACTGAGCGCTGGTTAAGCGATGAACTCGTCTACTAATGTAGTGAAGTCCAACAAATCCAACAATTATTATTGAAACTTTAACTTATTCGATGCTGTTTTAATGTGTACCTGTTCTTTTCAAAGCTTAACACCAAGCATACCGTAAGCCCGTCAGCGAATCTACTCTAATAAAAGCTTTTACAGTTATAGAAAGCTCAGGGAAAGCTTCACTCTGTAAAGGTTTAAACTTACTTTCTACAGATGATTTGCTGATTTAAAAATAAAATAATTAATTTCAACGCTATGCCTACGGCCGGCGCGGCTTATTGTATAAACGAAACAACGTTACAATGCAGATTTCCATGTTGACGAGCGTGTTCATAATTTGATGAGCAGGCGAGTATGTAGTCATGACCCGAAGTTTTTCATCTCAAATTGAAACACAAAGTTCAAAACTTACCAACATAACCTCACGAATGGGGCACGTAGTAAAGAAGTAGAAAATACATCCGATTGTGTATTTTATAATAATAATATTACATGTAATATATCATTTTATTGCTTAAATGTGTGGACGAGCTCACGGCCCACCTGGTGTTAAGTGGTTAATAGAGCCCATAGACATCTACAACGTAAATGCGCCACCCACCTATAAGTTCTCAGTCAACAACGTCCCTAGCGGCACACATAGGAAAACGTTCCAACTCCATACAAATTTGAGTTAACTTTTACGCTATCGAGAACGTTACAAAACTCGCACTAAGCACACTGGACCTGGATTATCATCTCATCAATAGGTGGGCGTACGCCCGGGTGTCTTACTCAGAAAGCCCCGCCCGCTTTCTCTTTACATTCTTATAAAAACAGAAAACAACCGAGAAAGAATATTGACAGAAAAAATCCAACAAAACGCTTTAAAAAAAATTTATAACCGCACTAGCATAGCTAACGATATTGCAGTGACCCTGACGTTGCTGACGTACGCGAGCGACAGTAATCACACACCATCGTGTGGGCCAAAAGCTCATCTACAAAGAAAAAAAAATCCGACGCGTATGTGTTTTGAAATTTGGAGGACCAAGTCAGATCTCAAAACAGTTCAACGTTAGTCCTCATATAACGTCAGCCGGCTATTCCACTTTGTACTTGTACTTGTTGTACTTGTTGACCCTTATTGCGAGTAAAGAGATTCTCAATACCGGGAATTTTGTAGAACTGTAGTTGAGAGAAGACGAAATCGATGCTATGGTGCGGTCTGCGCGCTCGCCCGACTAAATCCCTCAAAGAGCGCATAAGCCATTTACCCGCTATATGCCGTTTTACGCATGTTTTAGAATTTTAAATTAACAAATGAGCCAAATTCAAACTAATCAACTTAATATCCATGATATTTTGTACCCTGGTTTTGAGTTTTAATAAATTATATCACAAGGGTACTTACATCTGATAAAGAACATTTTGTTGCCTACGAAGACGGACGAGTATACCATTTGATGACAGTCACTTAAGGACATCACCAATGAACAGACAAAGCAGTGGCTTCCGCTGAGGATTATTTAGTCAATTCGTTTGAAGTTCACGGCGTTTTTTTCCTACCTAAGCTGACGGCCTTGAGAAGCCATTTCAGCGTAATCCTAACAAGTAGATGAGCTCACGGGACTCAAATCTTTCTAACACTATCCCTAGCAAGAGCAGCGCTTCGCAGAATCTACCACCGGATCGGAAACGCGACCCACTGAGAAGATCCAGTGAGAAACTCGGTGGGCTGTGTCTGTGGGTTAATTTACTCGCCGAGCCCTTCATCGCAAGTGACGGGTTCGGAGTACAGCCTTAATGATACTTCGTAAAAAGAAATTGGTTATAAAGCCCGATCCTGTGCGGCAAAAACGATGCCTGAAACATACATAGGTACATTTAATTCCAGTTTGCTTTTTACCTTCTTTTTTATTGTAAATACGATAGATACCGCAAAAAACATATCGTTATTAAACTTTCTCGTGTAGCTCGAGAATATTTTCACATAATCGATTTTAACCTAGTTTAAACTAATTTCTTGTGAAATATAATAACAAAAAGAGTTACAATCGTCATAAAACATAATTGGCCGACTGTATTAACACCATTGGTTCTCGTGAAAGTAAATAAAAAAGAATATTAAAGTGTTGCAAAGTGTAAGTTAGTTGACGTTTATGGTCTAATAAATATAGATTGTGACAATGAAGTTATTTTGTTGTACAAAAAATGCATTGTACATTTAAATAAATGTGCCTATTACGTTATGCTAATGAGAGGATTTTAATGTAGAATATAAAAAAAAATCCATCCTTTACTAATAATATCATAAATGCGGAAGTGAGTTTGTTTAACATGCTTTCGCTTTCGTCTTACCTACTCAGTTATTGAGTAAGTGGTTTTTGAAGACCATAGATATTACTAAGAGAATGTTGACATCAATCTTGAAACTTGAGGTCTAAATCTCAATTGTATAGCATAAATGATATCCCACCCCACAAACCGTAACGTAATGTAGCATGAGTAGACAAAGTGGCTACCCGTGCAAAATTCCCTACCACCAGATAGAATGCAATAGTTATTTGTGCAACCAGAGAGCAAAGTTGTTTTTTTGTTTTGAGTGCTGATTTTGAGTCCCGAGCAAGTGGAGGATTCTATGATTGATTCACGAGGGTAGCGAGTGATTCAAAGTTAGAATCCTGAGCGTAGTCAGGGACTCAACAGCACGAGATGCAAAAAACTTTGCTCTCGTGTAGGTCACATAACTTTTCACCTCAGCAGTGAGAACACATATTACTTAGGAGACATAGAAATGAACAGGAATAGATTGAAATAACGTTCAATACATTACGCTATACGCTATCAGCATCAGTGAAATTTTTATTCTCGCTATTTTTTTAAATCGCGTTTTGATACCGCGTCCCTGATGTTTATTTTTCAAATGTATCAATGTTGAAATTCCAAATAAAAATGTTATAGGTTATATACAAATTTTATACTATTAATTAGACTTATTTTTATTAAAATCCAATAATAAACTAAACATATAAACAATAACATTTAAAAAAAAAGTAATTTCTTTATTACAAATATTTTTAATTTTAGGGTATTACGCGTTTCCAAACGTGTTTTCTTTGAGGTCGAATTCCAAAATCGAATTTCGAAGGGGTTTGTTTTTTTGACTCGCTTTTTAACATGCATTTAAAAGAGACAGAGCACAGTAAAATTCGAATGTTTCAAATTTATGGTTGAACTGTGTCAATTCGTGGCACTGAAGATTGAAAAATTAAAAAGGTTTTTTTTTTTATTGCCTTTGTAGGCAGACGAGCATACGGCCCACCTGATGGTAAGTGGTTACCGTCGCTCATGGACGTCAGCAATGCCGGGGGCAGAGCCAAGCCGCTGCCTACCATAAAGTACTCTCTGCAAGCCTCGTTTGAAGAAGGACATATCATAGCGCTCGGAAAACACCGAGGAGGGTTGGGTTAGGGGGGGGAAAGCTACTTTGACCCCACGCTCGAATCAAAATCGCGTTTTGTTCACTGGTGTCTCGCAGCAAAAGCGGCATGTTTGAGCTGCTGGGTTGAAAATACAATTATTGTGCGATTGATTTTTATTAAACGATATGATTCTCTTCCTGCATCGTGAATGTCCATTGTGAACTTAATAATATGTTAAGTATGTATCTCATTACAAAAATTAATACCTATGTACAGAATTTCAATACAGGTACAGCCGTATCGCTCGATACGAGTACACTGGGCGAGTCCTGTAGACCATGATGCACAATTGCACATACATATTTATAAAAAAAACCAGGTCAATAATCATAAGTTGGACTTTGAAACACACACATCATTTAGTTTATTAAGAAAGTTCACTGCGAAGAAGGACCCCTTTGTCATGGCGCCGCAATTCCAAGGAGTATCCCTGCAACCTTCCGAGAGTATCGGGATACTTGGGGTCGACATTTCGAGCGATGTCCAGTTTCGGAGTCATTTGGAAGGCAAAGCCAAGTTGGCGTCCAAAATGCTGGGAGTCCTCAACAGAGCGAAGCGGTACTTCACGCCTGGACAAAGACTTTTGATTTATAAAGCACAAGTCCGGCCTCGCGTGGAGTACTGCTCCCATCTCTGGGCCGGGGCTCCCAAATACCAGCTTCTTCCATTTGACTCCATACAGAGGAGGGCCGTTCGGATTGTCGATAATCCCATTCTCTCGGATCGTTTGGAGCCTCTGGGTCTGCGGAGGGACTTCGGTTCCCTCTGTATTTTGTACCGTATGTTCCATGGGGAGTGCTCTGAGGAATTGTTCGAGATGATACCAGCATCTCGTTTTTACCATCGCACCGCCCGCCACCGGAGTAGAGTTCATCCATACTACCTGGAGCCACTGCGGTCATCCACAGTGCGTTTCCAGAGATCTTTTTTGCCACGTACCATCCGGCTATGGAATGAGCTCCCCTCCACGGTGTTTCCCGAGCGCTATGACATGTCCTTCTTCAAACGAGGCTTATGGAGAGTATTAAGCGGTAGGCAGCGGCTTGGCTCTGCCCCTGGCATTGCTGAAGTCCATGGGCGACGGTAACCACTCACCATCAGGTGGGCCGTATGCCCGTCTGCCTACAAAGGCAATAAAAAAAAAAAAAAAAAAAAAAAAAACCTCTGGTCGTTACACACCACTTCTGTAATAGTTTCATTACTGACCCATTGCTTAATTATTAATTGAACGCATCTCGATATTATTCCATCCGGACTTTCAAACTTAGCAGCCCCACTGGAACTCTCGTCAAAAAATACATGGCCTAAAGGTCTAGATACCAGGCCATAAACTCAAAAAAAGAAATTGTCAAAAATTACCAGTAATAAAACCAACTGTCAAAGATAAACTTTTTGGCGGGAACGCCAGGAGTGAAGTTTTGTGGGTTTTGTTTTATTTTGTCTATTGATTGTTTCTCCAGGTTTAAATGCGTAATAACGCTGGCTTATTGACGGCTTAGTATCAGTGAAAGTGCACAAATGTGGTAAAATAAAACAAGCGCAGCTGGATGTAACTTCTCGGGATTCTCCAAAAAGTCCATTGAAAAAATCTCAATAAATGACCACCATTTTACTGAGATTATATTTTATCCCATATCATCTCATTTCATTTCACTTCCTATAATATAAAAAATAATAATTTTTAATATAATATAATATAAATATCCGGATTACAGCGGAGGTGCTTTATACTATGGGTGACTTGGGTGTTATGACTCTATATAAGATCTGCTCACATATATGGCAACACGGTGATTGGCCGCGGGATTGGTTGGAATCCATTATTCTTCCGCTACACAAGAAAGGATCAACCAAGAATTGCGACAATTATCGAACCTTGTCTCTCATCTCACATGCAAGTAAAATCTTGCTTCACATCCTCAACAACCGCATCCGTTACTACCTTGATTGGCAAATTCCGCAAGAGCAAGCGGGTTTCGTGAAGGGCAAGGGTACTCGTGCACAGATTCTCAACATCAGGCAGATTGTTGAGAAAGCATATGAGTTTGACACGCCAGTGATAATGTGTTTCGTCGACTATAGCAAGGCGTTCGACTGTGTCAACTGGAGTTGTTTATGGAAGGTTCTACAAGAACTTGGGGTACCAAATCATCTCATCGCCTTACTTCGCAACTTGTATGGCTCAAGTCAGGCAGTCGTAAGAGTCGATAGAACAACCTCGAAACCTTTTAAATTTCACAAAGGAGTACGCCAAGGTTGTATTTTATCGCCCATTCTTTTCAACGCCTATGGGGAGCACATAATGAGACGGACCTGCGAGAATTGGGATGGTGGCATTACAGTTGGTGGCGTGAAAATCACCAACCTTCGATACGCCGATGATACTACTCTTCTTGCAGCGAATGAGTCGGAAATGGTTGCGCTTCTGGACCGAATGGAGCGGATAAGCAAGGAGATGGGACTTTCCATAAACAGGTCCAAAACCAAAGTCATGGTGGTGGATAGGTCTGGAAAATTGGAACTCACTGGCGCATTAGACCTAGAAATAGTGGACAATTTTAACTACCTGGGTTCCAACATTAGTAACAATGGCTCGTGCGAGAAGGAAGTGCGCCGAAGAATTGGTATGGCTAAGAGTGCCATGACTCAGCTCGGAAAAATCTGGAGAGATCGCAACATATCCGTAAAGACCAAAACCAAACTGGTACGGACTCTAGTTTTCTCGATTTTTTCGTATGGCGCTGAGACCTGGTCACTGAAATCTGCAGACCGCAGACGCATTGACGCCTTTGAGATGTGGTGCTGGAGAAAGATGCTGCGTATTCCGTGGACAGCATTTCGGACCAACGTATCAATCTTGCAAGAACTCAAAATCTCCTCGCGGCTGTCATCCGAGTGTCTTCGTAGAGTCCTTGAATACTTTGGTCACATCGCACGGAAGGATGGTAGTAATCTCGAGAGGCTCATCGTGACTGGTAAGGTAGATGGGAAAAGACCTCGGGGGCGCAGCCCAATACGTTGGTCCGACCAGATCCGCACCGCTCTTGATTCCACATTTCACAACGCCCTCCACACCGCCAGAGACAAGAATGGATGGAGAAAAATCGTGCGTGCGAAGGTGATACAAAAGGGTGGTCACGACCCTCAGCAATGAGGAATACGACGCAAGGAGGAGGAATATAAATATATATACCAAACAACCTAATCTCTTAATATAAATTTTAATAATAGATTAGGTTGTTTGGTACGACACTTTTGCCTTTCTGCTGGAAAAATAAAACTACTACTACTGCTGTCAAAGATGACATTTACAAGATTTCGTTGTTATTGAGAGTGTGTACATAATGTTTTCATTATAAATTGGCCCATACAATTTAATTTAAAATCAAAAAATTATTCGAAACAACAGAGTTGCAATTCATACAATTATTTTGACGTAACGCAACCTATTTAAAACAACTGCAACGCTGGAATTTAATGAAAATCATCGGTATGTAACATAAAGCAAGAAATTAATAAATTATGCTAATTATTAACGTTACGATACGCGTACTCGCTTCTTGTTTATCTTAATCGATAGTTGTTGTATCCGCCCACGCTCGTAAATATGTTTAACGATATAAATATTGCATTTTTGTCCATAAATATTCCTGACCACTTAGTCTCAGCTGTGTACACAAAATACTTTATTATGGTGTTTTGTTTGATGAGCAATATTAGCCCTTAAAGCATATAATGTTTGAATACTGTAGTTGGTGTGACTTGGTATTATGTAGGGACTGGGTGATAAACTATAAATAAATACTGGTGATAAATATTACAATGTATAAAATGAATACTTGTAACAATTTAACACTATAGGCACTGTAGTGGCTGGTCCTAGTGATATCGGTGTTTATAGGCAACAGTAACTGCTTACCTTGAAAAGTAGATTGCATACCGAATAGTCATAGCACTTGAAATTAATACATTGGACAAAAAGTATCACATATTTTACAATGATACTTGATAGTTCTATATTCTTTCTTTCTTTGAAGTTTAAATTCCATTTTGCCAATTACTGGGATTATTATAATAGGTTAACACAGGGGTTTCCGTAGATATATTTTATGTTGAATTCAAATACACATCAAAATAAATAGCCCGTTTTCAATTTATTAAGCCAACTCTACTTCTGAAGACCATTCTTGATTTAGTAATATTTTTAAACAGAAAATTGTTGCTAACAATACTGTATTTGTTCTAGTATAAAATGGATATGAATAATAATACTGACTATCTAAGGAACCTTGCTCCTAAATGGAGCCTGGCAGGAGATGAGAAACTGCTAGAACTCCTTCAAAGCACACATCAGGTATTGAATACATTACACAAATATACATGTTAATTCACACAATAATTCTCATCACAACATCTGGAAAAAAATTAACATCAATACTGTATTCTACTTGCATTTTTGTGCATATTCAAACACCTTAATTTCCACAGAACATTGTATCAAAGAGTCAAAACGTTAACCAGATGCTAAGTGAGATGTCAGCTGGTCTGAATGATGCAAACATTAGCTTGCAAAATGTAAATAACAGGTGAGAAAAATTAAACAATACCCACACTTATACTGGTAGTAAGACTTCTCGTAAGTCCGCACGTGTAGTTACCACCACTCTGCCTATTCCTGTCGTGAAGCAGTAATGCATTTTGGTTTGAAGGGTGGGGCAGCTGTTGTATTGTAAAAACTGAGACCTCCTAAGGTCTAACTTATGTCTCAAGGTGGGTGGTGGAGTTTACGTTGTAGATGGCTATGGGCTCCGGTAACCACTTAACACCACGTGAACTCGTCCACCCATCCAAGCTATAAAAATAAAACATTAATATTCTGTACTCTATTGCATATTCTGCAGTAAGTTCATCTTATTTTCGGCATTAAAAAGTGCGACACAATTTTCTGTATGGCTTAGTTGAATGAAAGAGCTTGTGGCCCATCTTTTGTTAATTGCTTTTTGAAGCCGGAGCATAGAGATAACAACAGATCACATGATTGAAGTTCCTGTGTCTAAATAATAATAAAATTACACATAGTTCTCAGTTTTAGCTGCAGCTGCTATATTGTAGGATCAATTTAAGGGGCAGGACGTTATTGAGATTGAGACATCGACCTCACGTCTCAAGCTGAGCGGCGACTGTCGCGTTGTCATATTTCAGCCTCATTCTCGCTAATAGAAGAATGTTTTTTCTAGATTCATGAGTTTAAGTAACAGTCAATTTATAGAGAGCAGGGTGTATGAAGACGAGTCGGACACGGCGCCAGAAGCGGCTGAGATAAAGGTAAACAATCCACGGATCAGACTTAGTAGACTTCTTGTTTGACATACACTAAACCGCTAACAGTAACTGTATAGAATCGATTTTTGCCTAAAGTAGAAAGTCTTTAAGCTTCTGACCTGATAATTATTTGAATTCGACTACAAGTGTCAATGATATCGCCCTTTAACACACACGACTCCCCGCTCATAAAAAGTTCTGTTTATATTTGTCTATTTCAGGATCCGCCCAAACCCTCTGTAATACCTCCAGACATAGCCAAATTGAAACATAGCTTATCGATATTGGAGCGACTTCACGACCCCGTCACGATACTGTCAGACAGTGACACTGACAGCGACAGCGATGATGAAAGAATACCCACGTGAGTAGGATGCACTCAGTTTTACAGTACAATTTTCAGGATTTCAGTTACAAAAAAATGTCATTCAAAAGTCCTGAAATAATGTTTTTTTTTTATTGTCCTAGTAGGCAGACGAGCGTACGGTCCAGCTGATGGTGAGTAGTTACCGTCGCCCATGGACTTCAGCAATGCCAGAGGCAGAGCCGAGCCGCTGCCTACCGTTAAGTGCTATCTATGGTTTTAGCGAGTTGTAGATATTAGTTAAGTTTACTTTTACGGTTTAATCTCCGGTAATATATATGAAGGTAACCACACTGATTGGGAATGTAAACCTGGTTCTAGCTGTGGCAGTCATTAATAGTTCACTATAAACCCGAAGTGACGTTGACAGACAACCGGCTGTCAATTACGTCAATTATGCTTTCAAACGTCGGCTCACATCGGGTAGCGTGCTTGGGCAGAGTCGAGATGTCGTCGCTTACCGTACAATGGGGTAAATAGGGACAAAATCGACCTTCAGATTGAATTTTAAAATAGTTCCAATTAAATAGTCACTGCTCAACCAAAGAAATAAGTTGAGTCTTGAACGTACCTAGGTGATAAAAACCGTTACATTATTTTAATTATTCATTTTAAAGAAATAATCGGTAAAATAATGGCCATCCCAATTTACCCAGCGTCCGGGGTAAATTGACACGGTTAAGGGTTAAATTGGGATATTTGTTAGGGTTGTCAACTCGCAGTACTGCGATATATAGGTAGGTGCCAATTATATAGGTATATTTTTATAATTATATAGGTAGGTATAATTATTTATATGGACCGAAATGATGAATACAATCCATAATTTAAGCACAATACACAACATAGTGTAAATTAAGCTGGTTTCTATTCCGAAGCGATGTGACGTGAATGATAATCAACAATACAATGATCAAAAAAAGTATGTGCATGTTATATTTTAGAAAATTATTATTTAATTTCCTTAAAAATCACAACTCTGAAACAAGATCATAAAATAGAATAAAAAATAGAAAACAAAAGGACTGGAAATGCATTAATACAATTTTATTTAATCAACATTTTCAAAATGATCTTTGAGCAAGAGTAAGATATCAGGTGAATAAGATAAAAAAAACAGCTTTATCTGATTACTGCCAATAATAACAAAAATAAAAGAAATTCTTTCTAAGCTAAATATCTAAACTCAATTAATTCACCCACTCTTAATTGGATATCTCGGATTTTTAATTAATGTTACATTTAAAATCTGAGGCCTGTTTTTATTTGTGTGTTCGTTGTAAATGTTAACAAAATCATGATTCGACGCGTGAATAGATTCTGAAATAACAAAAGTTTTGATTCGTTTGAGTTCTTTTAACTTTTAATTTTTTTTATTACTATAAAGAACATACGACCGGGCAGATATTACAAGGTAAATGTCGCAAAAAAAAGTAATTATATATATACTTTTCTTTTACCTATAATACTTACATAAACTAACTGATAAACACATTAACCTTCTTTACATCACGCAATTAAGTGATAGTATAGGCTAAAAATCTATTATAAGATATCAGTGACAACCCTAACAAGCCATCCCTATTTTGTCTTTTGGCGTTCCAATTTTGTGTTTTTTCGTCCCTAATTTTTCCAGTCTCGTTCCAAATTACCCTACATACGTCCCAATTTTCCCCAAAAAGAAAGGAAAAAATATACATTTTTTATTTTGTCGAAATATTGTATTTAAAATAAGAATATTGCAACTTACCGTTTGTTGTGGTATTTCCAGGTGTATTAAAAACTTATATAAACTGTGATCTTATTGAAAAAACAACGATAATATTAGTTTTTTTAAGAGTTCTTTAAGCTGTTTTAAAACGCACTTTTCAACCACTATTTTAAATTTAATTTGACGAATTTTTGGGACTAACTAAACTCATGTTTAATACTTCCATAGTTAACTTGGTTTTTCTTCTATACATTGATAAATATTACCTTAAAGAAAATTAGGTAGATTCCGTGCTACAAGTACTTTGAGAATCTTCCGCAGGTTTGTCCCAATTTACCCCAGAATCCCAATTTACCCCATGTCATGGTATTTATTTTTTTAGTCTTCTTACAAATTAACTGTATAACCAAAACATTTGTAAAGTATTAATAATATTAGCTTAAGTAATTTTTAGCAACAGCTATAAACTGCTGCAAACCATCATGGAATATATCCGTATCCGGAGCATAGGCCAGCGAGCCATTGAGCAACGAGACAGCACGATGTGTCGGAGAGTTAGTGGTGTGGCTAATTCCACACTATGGAGGGTAGAGGCAACGAGACCCGTCTCATATGGGAGAAGCTTGAAAAAGTGTCCCACTTTCAGCACTAAGTAACAGTTCCAAAATCCTCCAGAATGGCGCTAGCATAGCCACAGGGTATGATATGAATTGAGCAGTTGTTAACTGATTGAAGTATGCTGTATGCGGAAGTATTGCGGTAGGCAGCGGCTTGACTCTGCCTCTGGCATTGCTGAAGTCGATGGGCGACGGTAACCACTCACCATCAGGTGGGCCGTATTCTCATCTGCCTACAAGGGCAATAAAAAAAAAGTTAGGAAATTTAATATATTTAATGACTGGAGTAGTTAGTGACGGTGTAATATACAACACATCACAAATGTTTACGTAATCCAAACTAATTTCGTCAATATAACCTAAAATTATTGCAGTGGGTAAAACGTGGAGACATCGATTGCATTTTCTTATCAGCTTTAAATAAAACATTTTTTGTAATTTTGTAGTGCTTACAGTTCTTTCGTCCTTTTTTATTTCTCTATCCTATTCTAATAACTTTCAGCTCCTTTTTTATATTTATCCGGTTGCTACTGTAGCGCCAACCTTATTTAGCTGATTTTAACGGACACTTTTCATACACAGAGACGGTTCTCCTTACCTCTACCCTCCATACTCCACATATACATCCACGCGTGTAGCCATCAGGCACATATGGCGACACTGAATTCAGTGGAGTGGAGTTATCAATGATGTGTGCACGTGTGTGTAATTCCAGGGTCGTGTTGAAACCTAAGGACGTGTACTCCTGCCGGCCGCTGCCGCACGTCATCGGCTCGCAGCCGTGGCAGGACAAGTGGCACGCAGGTCAGTGGGGGGCGGGGGGGCGGGGGGCACGGCACGCGGGTGACAACGTCAGCGCTTCCTACAAGCTATAGAAGTGAGCCGCGGGGCCCGTTAGCCTAAACGAACGGCGTGGTTTTCAAATCCAATAAACACTTGTAGTTTTTATCAAGCTTATAAAATATATCGTAAAAATTAGACGGTAAAAGTCGGTAATTTTTATAAATTTTAGATTTAAAATCTCAAGTCTATAAAAATTACTAATTCCCTGATTTTGGCTCGGCCCGAATGGTACAGTACGCGAAGTTACGCAGAGTTCAACGTGTTAAATCAGAATGTGTTCATTTTCCAATGGAAACTTTAACTGTGAATGTGGCAGGACCGGGCGGGGGGAGGGGTCGCGGCGCCGCACTAATGACGTCACTACCTGTCTACTTTGAATTTGAACACGAAAAGTATTTTAGTTTTAGGACACAAATATAGAAAATGTCTTCATTTTGGTTTGATGTGAACAGAGATATTGATTGCGCTCATCTGTGGCACTGAGCGTCGACGTGTTGACGTGAACGACGTTTGCAGGGCTGATAGTCGAGGACAGTGACAGTGACAGCGACAGCTCCGCGAGGGAGGGCGCGCGCTCCCCGGAGTACTCCGCGTCGGACTCCGGCGGCGCGGACCAACTCCCGGACCGACCCTGCGACGAGGTTAGTACCGACGCTCGACTGCAAGCCGGGATGAAAATAGTAATGTCCATGGGCTACGGTGATCAGCGGCGGAGACTCAACAGAGAGCTGTGTTGTAGGTCCCGGAGCTGCCCGCGGCGCCGGACCCCCCGCCCGCCGAGGTCGCGGCCGGGCTGGCCAGGAGGCTCGCGGGGACCGCGCCCCACGGACCCCAGGTAACGTTTTCGTGTGCGCAGGGAACAGTTAGCAAGAGATATAGAAGTGAAGACCATCCTGCGGTCCGCCTGACCAGAAATGACCGTCGGAGACACCAGCAAGCTTACAGGATAGATACCTTGTGGAGCACGTGACCGCGCCACAACACTCACAGTGCTTGTAGGTACCCCAAGCACTCCTACTTCTCCACTACCACTGGATCTCCTCAGTGGGTCGCGTTTCCGTCACCTACCCATCCGGGTCTTGCTAATAGTCTCTTTGGCTACTAGCGTATGGGTAGAAAAAAAAAGAGTTCTTTACATTTATTTACACACAGATACCGGAACCGGAACCGGACTACGTTCCGCCGCCGGGACCGATCGTGAAAACCGTGTACAAACCGGAAGTGCCTCAAGTCGGTGAGTCTGCTTTTTATTTAGTGTCGCCTCCACTCTACTCTACATCGATTATAATACATCTAATGAATTATTGGCTTAAAAGACTGAACTATAATTAAATATATAATTAATATGTTTAAAAAGTTTGTTTACATTCATTACCGAACTTTAAAAACCAAATTGTGAATGTGTGGTTGTGAAATTCATTTCGTTTTGTGAATGACGCGAACAATCTACAATCACAAGCAAACATGAACCATCAGTAATTACAAACAACAACAACAAATCATACACATCCGCAGCCTCACACCACAATTTCTTAACCATCACAATCGAACAATAAGCTGCTAACAATACAGTAACCGTACATCATAGATCCCAATCATCCCATTATCGTTCAAAACCACCTTAGACCTGTACTCGCAATAAACGAATGGGACCGATCGACCCAGGTGCGACGTTCCGCGACTCGCCCCCCCCGCTGGACTCCCCGCCCCGCCTGGACTCGCCCCCCCCGCCGGACTCGGACTCCAGCCACGAGAACATCTTCGCGGAACTACACAGGGGTGGGCCCGGCGGCCGCAGACCCCGCGCCGCCGCCGACGACCTGTTCGACTTCACGGACCCCGGCGCGGGACCGGTACGTCGGCGGACCCCCCGCGGGCCCTCCCATATAACACTTGCCATTTGTGTGCGAGGGACATGTGTCTTTAAACATAATAAATAGTGCGCGTGCGGCTTGGTTTTTTTCTTATTGCTTAGATAGGTGGACAAGCTCACAAACCGCCTGGTCTTAAGCGGTTACTGGAGCCCATAGACATCTACCACGTAAATGCGCCACCCACCTTGAGATATAAGTTCTAAGGTCTCAAGTATAGTTACTACGGCTACCCCACCCTTCAATCCGAAACGCATTACTGCTTCACGGCAGAAATAGGCAGAGTGGTGGTACCTACCCGCGCGGACTCACAAGAGTCCTACCGCCAGTAAACGTGAACCAGAATGCACCAGTTAGTGCACGTGAAAGAAGTGAAATTTCTTTTGCGGTGTGTAGCATTGTGGTTTTTCTCATTTTTCATTCTTTAAATCATATTTCTCTTGTGATAGGAAATGCTGTGTGTCTGTTTTCTCACTTTTGCTCGTCCTAAATTGCATCTTTCCTCTCTAGCCGTAACGAATCTGTCGCGAGTTGAATTTTACTTTCAAGAAATTCCACTTCAATAAATATAATTAGAATCGGTGGGAAGACGTCTTGTGAGCCCGCACGGGTACGTACCGCCACCCTGCCCGTGTCTGCCGCGGAGCAGTATCACCCGGACACGAGACTAAAAACTAATAATAAACAATCAAAAACAAGCGCTCGTCACTATTTGTATTTAAGTTAAATGACTCCCGCAGACAGCAGCGACCGCGTCCCACTGATGTCATTTTGTATGCGCAGGTACCGTCGCACTCCGGACCTGGTGCACGTCGCGTGGGGACCCCGGATACGACGCCCGTGTCCCCGGGGGAGCGGGGCGCACGGCCCGAGGGTGGAGCGCCCGCCGCCGCAGGGACCAGGGTGAGTTAGTCCGCTGTCGACGGTGACCACACACGGACGGGCGGGACACTAACAAAAGCATTTATGGAATCAAACCGGAACGTTGTTTATATTTTGGCGGGTTAGACTACACCGAAATTGCCCTCGCCAGTGACAATGTCAATACACAACTGACACCCATTGCGTCGCGTGCGTAAGACCGTCCCGAACAGAGCTCTGTTTAAAATGATATTAATTTTCAGAAGCCGATCGGCGGCGTGCCCGTGTTCGGTGTGGACGTAGGAGCCGCCGCCCCGGGGCGCGACCCGCGCGGGGCGCCGCCCCCCGGGGCCGGGCCCGGGGACCGACCAGGAAATGAGAACGTCGATCAAACGGATGCCAGCAGAACCCAAACAGAGATATTCGACGACTTGTTTAGTAAAAAGAAAGACAAAGTTAAACAAGAAAAAGTTGTCCCCAAAGTTGACCTGTTCGCTGACAGTCTGTTCGAGGACACGGACGACATATTCACTAGCGGCGTCCACACGGAACACAAGGAGAAGTCTATCTTTGAAGACGACGACGAGTTGTTTGCAGAAGTCGCCGCGCCCGCCCCCCGGGGGGCAGCGCCGGGATCGAGGGGGGGCGGGGGCGCGGCGGCGGGGGGTGGGGGCGCGGTGGCGGGGGGCGGCTTGTTCGACAGCGACGACGAACTGTTCGGCGACGGAGCGACCGACCCCGCCACTAGCGGCGCCGCGGGGGCGGGGGCCGGGGCGGGGCGCGCGGGGGCGGGGGCGGGGCGCGCGGGGGCGTCCACTAACACACTAAAGGGGACAACTAAGAGCATCTTCGACTCGGACAGCGACAGCGACATATTCGCCAGCGTGCACGCGGCGGCCCCCGCACCGCACGCGCCCGCCATGCGCCCGGCAGACAGCGCCCTCATTGTAAATAACGGAACAAACAGCTACCGGAGTCCCTCGCTGTTCGACGATGACGATTGTGACGACACCGCTCAGACATTACACACGAATGACGTCACATCTGCGCCAAATACACTAGATAAACCAGACGCGGCTCTGTGTACTTCTAGTTCAGAAGTCGAAACAACTGCGAAGCCTAACGCTGCACCAGAAACCGTGGCGGCGGAGTCTAGCATCATGACCAACGGTGCACATAGTACATTAGGAACCTCCAATATTGTTAGTCAAAACAATTCAAAATCCAAAGAAGTTAAACATTTTAATGCCGACACTACGACGGTGCTCGACCCGCGCCCCCCCGCGGACGCGCAGTCCCCGGGGGGCGGCCTCACTAGACGCGTCGCAAATGGAACTCTATGCGCAACCACGGAGAGGTCAGATCACGACGACGGATTAACGTTACCTGGTGCGCCCCCCCGTGCAGACAGCACAGTGGACGATAACATTCCCAATGAACCTCCGGCGGCTGTCGGCGGCGCTGCTGGCGAGGCGGCCGTGGCGGCTGCACTCAATGGCGCTTTCGCTAACATTCTGACGGAACCGCCGGCTTTTGAAAAGAAAGAGTTTAAAAATTCGAATGTCAACGCGCTTTTTGAAGACGATTCCGAAGATGAAGGGTTCTTCAGAAGAAGCGACGTCCCGGACGAGGCGCCGCGGGACCTCGCGCCCGGGGACCTGTTCTTGTTTATGGACGAGCCGCCGGAACTGGACGCCGGGGCGCGCGGGGGGGCGGCACCCCCGAGCGGCGCGGGGGGGCGCGGCGCGGCGAGCGGTACCGACGCGAACCTGACGCCTACTGAAGTGAACGAGGAGTACGAAAGTGAACGAACATCTGGCGGAGCAGTAAATATTGATGAAATCGATGAGTTGTTCAAGGCGTCACATTCTAGAAGTAACCTTAGCACTTCTAATTATCTAGATATAGATATAGACGCCGACATATTTGGTCCTAAAGTAGGGACAAGTGCCGGCAGCATCGCAAGTAAAAACACAACTTCTAAAATTCTTGATCCGGATATAATTAAGGAAGACCCTGATATATCACAAAAACCATCAACATTACAGTCTGCAGATGTGACCACGGACGACGCCAGGGAACAAGGTCCGTTCGCTACTAGTGGACGCGCAGACACCGAATCTAAAGATGTCAATGAAAAAGATAACAAGAAGTCAGTCAACAAGGTGCGATCCATGAACCTCCCGATAGACGTGGCGGCGCTGCTGCCCGGCGCCTCGCCCAAGAAGACAATTGAGGTCAAACCTCACGGACCCTCGGAGGGCGCCCGCCGGTCCCCCGCGGGCGACGACCCGGAACTTGTCAAATCGGTTTCTTTCGGCGGCGAACCCAATGCTGAAGTCCTTGACAGCACCTTGTCCAAGCAGCGCGCCAGGATACAAGTGAAGAGGCGCCCTTCGTCCCGCAGGGCCAGGAGGGAGGCCGTCAGGACATCGACTATAGACATCAACAATTCTGAATGTAGCCCCGACCCGGCTCCCTCCGCCGCCCCACACCGCGCCCCCCGACCCCAGGATGCAGCAGTAGAAGCGAACCAGCCTGATGTAACACACGATTATAAGTCAGATTTGGTGAAAGATCAGAAAATAACTAAAGTAGTTTACGTTTTGAACGATGAAGACATTTTTGAGACGGAGAATAAGAGAAGCAACGAGTCCGACGACGACTTGTTCAGAGGCAGCGCGCGGGCGGCGGGGAGCGGGGGGGCGAGCCGTCCCCCCAACACCCCGCCCGCACCCCCCGCGCCCCCCGGCGAGACCAGAGCGGCGTGGTTCGACAGCGACGAGGAGTTGTTCGGCGACACCGCCACGGACCGCGGGTTCGGCAAAACTAAACCACACAGAGTGGACGTGATGACGTCATTGTTCGACGGAGAGGACGACGATGAGCTGTTCCGCGGCGCGCCCCGCGACCCCGCACCCCGCGGCCCCGCACCCCGCAGCGAGCACTCCGGCGGTGAGTGCAGTCCACGGACTCATCAGCAAGACCGACATACTCTTTTCAAGCTTACTGAGTTTCTCGCCCGAATCTTCTCAGTAGATCATTTTTCCGATCCAATGGTAGATTCTGCGAAGCACTGCTCTTGCTAGGGCTAGTGTTAGCAAATTCTCTCAGGTTGGGACGTTGAACTAATTAACCCGTCCAGGCGTAGCTGAAATAGCTCCTTAAGCTACCAACGAATAGGTAGGGAGGGAAAAACTCTTATCTCACATTCAGGTTTTTTCACATTTCAATGACAGAAAAGTCCGTCCAATTTACTGGTATAAATCATTACTGGTGGTAGGACCTCTTGTGAGTCCGCGCGGGTCGGTACCACTACCCCGCCTATTTCTGCCGTGAAGCAGTAATGCGTTTCGGTTTGAAGGGTGGGGCAGCCGTTGTAACTATACTTGAGACCTTAGAACTTATATCTCAAGGCTCCAGTAACCACTTCACACCAAGTAGTCTGTGAGCTCATCCATCCATCTAAGCAATAAAAAAAAAAAAAAAATTTGCACGCCGGCTACCGGCTAGTCTGGGAACGCTCTGTGACCTGTCGCTATTCACAACACAGTAAAGATTTAATTAATTAAATTAATTTAATGCTGGAGCTAGGATACGTCAGTGCTAAACTAATTCAAAATCGAATTTAAGTTTTGCAAATAATTTCATTTTCATTAATATTTCTTTACAGAATATAAACCAGTAATAATTAAATCGTCTAAGGAGACCTCGCGGAGCACGCAGCCGGCGTACGAGGACCCCCTGTCCCTGTTGGGGGACGACGACTGAGGGAACCAGACCCTCCCACCCGGTACTATAAGGACGTCGAACTATAAGGTGACCGTCTCCATACAAGGGACGGTCACCGTCGGTGCCCGCGGGACGAGACGGCGCGTCCACCGTCGCTACACCGTCGCCTTAATTATATACGAGTTTATTGTTGAAATTATTATTATGTAGTCTATAACTGTACTTGTTAAAAAAAACAATATTTTCCGAGATTATTTTATAGGTAGATATTAATTTCATTTTAACGAATTTATATTTATGAAAACAAATTAAATACTGTTGAACTGTGATGTAATGCGTTTAATTGTAATGTAACACGTGAACTAATGTGAACTACCCAGTGTAAATATTTCAGTTTGTGTTTGGCGAAGCAGCGATGTAACGCAGACCCGTCCCAGTTCATTGACCCACATTACTCAATTGCGGATCAATGTGCGTTACATTGCGTGTAGTGCATAAAAATTATACTTCAACTAGCGGACCCGACATACGTTCTGCACACACAAAATGAATGAAATGATTGCATACATAAAAATTCATTCAAGTCTATCCAGCCCTTTAGTGCAGTATAGATAAATAGATACCGACTGCAGTGCCATCTGCCGGGCTGATTTGTGAATCTAAACCATCCAGGGCCCCACCCAAACGCATACAAAAAAATCATTCAAATCAGTCCAGCCATTCAGTGACACACACGTACAGAAAAATTATATTTATCATTTCGTTGCTCATTTTCTCCTATAATATTGCATTTTAAAATAAACATACCAAAAACGAAATAATACAACTCGGATCTTTTATAGAACAATGTTTATTTCTGGCTAATCAACATTTCGTTACTCGACGAACTCTTCCACGGCACAATAATCTTACAAGAATATTTACTAGACAAATAGGCCCGGGACAACATTAGTTAGAATACAGTTTTGGGGTTCAACGGGTGCTTCCCGGTCAGAACTGAACTGTACAGCTAGTGGTGTCTGTGTCGCAAAGGAGCAGTGTTTGTATGCCTTGTATGACTATTCTCGTGCACAGAAACATTGGACTACTCATTTTAAATTGATTTGAATTATTTATGATTTTTTTAATACACTTTTAGAGTTAAATCCATAAAAGTGATGTCAACAATCCAAGAAGCACTTAAAAGAAAATAACAATTCATTTTTGTATCGTTGCTTAATCAGTCTGAAACTGTTATTTGAGTCTGAGTTTCTTCTTGAAGAATGGGTTGATGGGTGACGGTGTGGAAGGTTTGAGATTAGTCCTGGCCGGTGTCTTGGAGCTGTCGAACGGTATGCTGGGGCTCTGTCGGACACTCTTATAGTAGTCCACGGGCTTCTGCATACAATTATTTTTCAAAACGAACTTAACCTTCTTGGGGCTGTGAATCGAATCATTCGTTTTATTAAATTTCTTTACTTTATTCACTAGCACTGTGGGCTTCGCTTCTACATTGTGATTTTTGCTGACCGGGGTCTGTGTCTTGACAGTTTTATTGTCAACAGTCAATAATTGTTTTATTTTATTCTTATTATTGTTATTTTTAACCTTGTCGAGTTTAATGAGTTTAAGGGGCTTTTGTTTGTCCGTTTGTTTGTGTGGTGTCGCGTTTATATTGTTCTGAACTGAAGTCAATATTTTAGTTTTAGCTTTTTGTTTGAGTTTAAGTTTCTTTGTTTTCTCAATGTCATTATTTTGTTTTCTATCGGGGGGGGAGGGGCGGGAGGGCGCGGCCGCCTCCCCTCCGCCGCGCTCGGCTGCCCGCTGCTCGTCGCTCGGGCTCGGTCCGGGTTTGGTTGCGTTCAATTTCATCTTTTTGGCAGCTTTTTGTGTTGAATCTGCTTTCCTCTTTTTATTCTGGAAATTATTTATTTATTAACTGTAAAGCATCTGTGATCAAAGTCATTTAGTGGAACAACATCTGAACTTAATGTTGTTATCTAAAACCTATGTCTCCTTTTAGTATCGACAGTATCGACGAGCTCGCAGCCCACCTGATGATGTGAGCACGGTTCTTCGACGTGCATCCCGTGTCTCAAGGCAGACGGTACCGGACGGTAGCTGGTCCCCAGCGGACCCTGCGCGAGGAGGACTGTGAGCTCATTTCACAAAACTTAAAAATCGACATGTTTTAAAAACTCACATTGTGTTTGTCAGTGTTATTGTCTCCTTTGAGGTTCTGCACGTCGTCTACGATACTAATGCCGGCGCGCGACTTCGCCAGGAGACGTTTCCGATGTTTACGACTCAAACCTGAATAAATAAACAAATATGTATATGTGAATATAAATAATTTTTTGTCGTAAACTGTTGATCTGGTGGTAAGACCTCTTGTGAATCTGCGCGGGTGGGTACCACCATCCTGCTTATTTCTGCCGTGAAGCAGTAATGGGTTTCGGTTTGAAGGGTGGGGCAGCCGTTATACTGTTAAAAGTGAAACCTTACAACTCACGTCTCAAGATGGGTGGTGGCATTTACGTTGTAGATGTCTATGAGCTCCGGTAAACACTTAACAATAGGTGGGCCGTGAGCAAGTTCACCCATCTAAGCAATAAAAAAAATCTGGTGTGTAGGGCTCCTCGGGGAGGGTACCTCGGAGGGCCAGATCATCGGAGGCCGCGACGCTCATCCTCTCGACCTTCTGCAGCTTGGCGACGGCGCGCGCGGTGGGGAGGCGCGGAGACAGCTTGGGGACGTCCGTGTCGCGGGCGGACATCTTAAGCGGGTACTGGCCCCGCGCGTACTTTTCAAACCTTTATTTTAATTCATAACAGTTACAGATACTTAACGTTATTTTTTTTGTTTAAGAGATTTTATGACCTGGTAACTAAGACTTTTAAGTCATGTCTTATTTTAATTTATATTCTTATTTTTATGAAAAATTATATTATGGAGTGAAATGAAATGAAGATGATTAATTTGAGACATTAATCAACTAGGATGAAATTTAATGAGATAAGATGAGATGATATGGGATGAAATATAATCTCAGTAAAATGGTGGTCTGTTATTGAGATTTTTTTAGTGGACTTTTTGGAGGGTTCCCAGAAGTTACGTCCGGCGGCTTTGTTTCATTTTCTCACATTTGTGCACTTTCACAGATATTCAACAGTTAATAAACCACCCTTATTACACATTTAAACCTGAAGAAACACCAAATAGAATAAATAAAACAAATCACACAACTGCACTCTCCGCGTTCCCGCCAAAAAGTCGAACGTTTTTAATTGTCGTATGTGCGGTGAGGTATAGAGGGGTCGTGTACTTGCGCATGCACACGCGCACGCGGCCCTGCGCCGCCACGCGCGTGCGGGCCAGCAGCGCGCGCAGCAGCCCCGCCAGCGCCGCGCCCGGCACCGCCAGCGTGCGCAGCCACACCGACACGCCGCCCGCGCGCGGGTCCAGCGCGCCCCTGCAACACCCCTGCACTGTACACACATGCTGCACCGGTGTTCGAGTCCCGCAGCCGGGTACCACCAATTTTTCTAATTAAATACGTACTCCACAAATGTTCATGATTGACTTCCACGGTGAAGGAATAACATCGTGTAATAAAAATCAAACCCGCGAAATTATAATTTGCGTAATTACTGGTGGTAGGTCCTCTTGTGAGTCCGCACGGATAGGTACCACCGCCCCTGCCTATTTCTGCCGTGAAGCAGTAATGCGTTTCGGTCTGAAGGGTAGGGCAGCCATTGTAACTGTACCGATAGAAGACCTTAGAACTTATGTTTCAAGGTGGGAGGCGCATTTACGTTGTAAATGTCTATGGGCTCCAGTAACCACTTAACACCAGGTGGGCTGTGAGCTCGTCCATCCATCTAAGTAATAAAAAAAAGAAAAAAGTCCATTTATTTATTGGAAAAGTGTGACTCACGTATCTTCATCTTCATCATCGCTGTCTTCATTGTTCATAGACTCATCTTCAACCACCAATTCCAAGGCGTCAGGACCTCCTTTAGGGCAACCCATCTATAGAGCAATTATCATTATCAGAAAATTTGTCCGAAGTTATTCATAACAAACTTCATATTAATTTGATGGAATATTCAACAAAATTATAAAAGCTTACTAGTATAATTTTAAAGTGCAAGGCAGATGCTATACGGCGCAATTAAGAGTTCGTCTCAAGTGTGACTTATGTCTCGAGGCTTGTTTAACATTTTGTTGATACGTTTGAGTAACTTCTCATAAGTAAAGTACTTTATAAAATTAAAATGAATTAACATAAGTACTTTGTAAAATTAAAATGAATTAAATAAATGTGTATTGTAGATATAAGATTTTGCTAAATTCTCAAATGAGCAGTATACCTGTTTCCATGCTCTAGTTGCTTCAGCGTACATGATGCCTTCCTTGCTCTGCCGCAGCAGCGCCATCAGGAGTCTCTGAGAAGCCTCGGTCAGCGCGGGGACTTCACCTTGCGCCGTGTACTCACAGAACGGACGAAGCAGTTCCACCATACTGTCTTCTGGTACCTTCCCTTTCGATACCTGAAACGGACATTTCTCAACTAATCATTTACAACTAGGTAGACACAAAACCTCCATATAATTTGATAAAACCAATCACCTGTGAACTATATTTATGCATAAATAGATAAACAAGCCACACACTGTCTATAGAGAACACAAAGTGTAGACACATATACTAGATACTGTTTCATTTGATGGTCACCATTGGGAAACAAACTAGCTACACTGTCTCAATAAAGTAGTTGTTCTGTTTCAAAATATGCTTGGATGATACTCAGCTTACCTTGGCCAATTCTTCTAGGAAACAATCAATGAAATGTAATATCAAAGAAATCGCATTCCTGGCATAATGCGGAGTCTTCATTGACAACAAACCTGAAATAAATAAACAGTTCACAGACTTAAATGAGTATCTAAACTCTTTGTAGCAACTATTTCCATACCATCCTTATAACTATCTCGGCTCACTACCTGTTCATTCTTTAATATTTTTAATAGTTTTTTAGCTCAGTAGAGACTGGCTACCTATTGAAAACCTTAAAATATTGAAAATTGTACCGCTGAATTAACGAGAACCATTATAACCAATGCCAAAACTAATAATGCTTCAAAACATATTGCCATATTTGGCAGAAATAGATTAAGAGTCAGGACACAATCTTACTGTTTATAATATTTATGTCTGCATGCTTACCGTCAGCATCAGTAAGCATCTCAGCATACTTCTTACAGCTGTCCACACTCCACTCACAACGTTGCAGACACCGGATACTCCCACGTAAATATCTACGGGCAAGCTGTGTAAAAAAATGTGTATAAAGACAACATAATAATATGTATATATGGACAACAATTGCCATGATGGTGCCTTCCTTGAGAATGGTGCGTTTGACGGTTGTGTGTGTGTGTGAAGATATGTTACCATAGAAATTTGTTTTCACCGAATGCTCATGTTAAAATTTTCAAAGAGCATTACCAGGTTTCCCTAATTATTAAAAAACATTTTTATCATTGGGATTGGATTAGCTCCTGAAGGCTGCATTACACAAACAGTTATCTTGACCAGCACAACCCTGCAACTTTGTGGTACAACAAGTAATTTCTAATTTTATGCTTTTCTCCTTTATTATCTCATCATGGCTTTGTTTCGACATGAAAAAGAAAGTCACATTTTTTAATCTAAAGATAATGAAACACGGTATCCTGTGGAAATGAGATTTAGTTTTTCAGGTTTAAAGGTAGCCTATGTCATTCTCCTCTCCTCTCCAAACAAAATATCATTCAGTAATTGGTATGTTAGTACACAAATAGGAACAAAATACACTAAATTTCTCTTGCTTCCCCTATTTTTTAAAACTCTCTAGTAACTCTGCCCTTTATGCCCATACCATAAGAAATTTATCAATTCTATGTTGATCGATTCCAAACCACTCCGTGGCCAACACCTTGAAGCCAGCCTTTGTCATAAGCATTGCATGATGAAGATGTTCTGGTGGAAAATGATCCAGGATGCCTGCTATATTCTCCGCTAGGTCTTCCTGAAATATAAACAGCATATAGTATTTACAGTTGCAGTATTTGGAATTAACCAGGAAACACACTTCAAAATAATATTCCTATTTTTTATGAGATATTATTAGTGGCTCTAAGGCCTTTCCAGTTTCAACAGGATATGTAGGCAAGGGCACTTGCTTAGCCAGGAGGAGTGGGATTTGCTAACAGCTGCTCAAGCACCTCCCAAAGCTGATAAGCGTAGTTGCTCTGAAAATTCATCTAGTACCAGACCAGAATGGCGACCTGCTGAGAAAATCAGGCAAGAAACTCAGCAAGTTGATGTATGGTTTATGTTTTGGTTTATGGTTATCAGGTTTCCTATGCATGTTGCTAATGTTAGAGGTGCAGGCATCATGGATTACAAGCTCTAGGGGTCAGAGACATGATAACCAATCATCACCATTATTTCATAATTCCCTTTTTACCTTTTTTTTGCACTTGTTTTTACTTTGTCTTTCAGTTTTTAGTCATCAAAACCAAAAAGAAACTAGCAAAACAGGGAAAGCATTTGGATAGATTTTGGATGACTAGTAAAGTTCGTGCCATTCTCCTGCCATCTTTGGATACCTTGGTTCTTTGCAAACAGATTGGAGTAGGCACCTAAACCATGACTCCGTGTAATGATGAAGATTCTCGATAAAAATATTTTGTATAGATAGGTACGGTACTTACTTGTACAAGTGGCTTATCCGACATCCACATCGCGTAAAATATACCCTTCCACACTCTCGTGAAATCATCTTCTTTGAATTCTGCCGAAATTAATGAATTTTATGAAAACTTGCCACCAAAACTAACCAATCAATTATATTGAGGTTATGTTTTTAATTTATAAACGCATTTTTTGAACAAGAATATTAATTTAAGTTGTAGAATGAGGTTAATTTCAGAAATCTAACCGTATCCCCTGTGAAAACAATTCTGGAGCCACTTTTTCAGTGTTTTAATCACACGTTCGCGTACTTTGTTTTCGTTTCCGGATAACAAACGCGCGAACTTTATCTCCTGGGCAACGACCGCAACTTGTTCCTTTTTAGTTTTAACTATTTTATCTTTGAGTTTTTGTTTTCTTTTTTTGTCTTTCTCGTTTAATTTCATTTTGATTTATTTTCAACAAAAATACATCCCACCATGTGTACGTTTTGATAGTAGTAGTTCTATTTTTCCAATTGGAAAGGCAATGGTATCACACCACACAGCCTATTTTTTTTAATTTGAAAAATTTAGAAGTGAAATAAAATGAAGTTGATTAATATATAACATGGCATGAAATGAAATGAGATGAGATGACATGGGATGAACTATATTCTCAGTAAAATGGTGGTCATTTACTGAGACTTTTTGGAGAATCTCGAGATGCGAGCGGACTTCCAGCGGATTTATTTCATTTTCCCAGATTTGTGGACTTTCACAGATACAAAACAGTTTATGTTCCACCTTCCCGACAAAATGTCCGAGTAATGCACACATTTTTCATAATTCTCTTGACATTCTACTGGTGGTAGGACCCCTTGTGAGTTCGCGCGGGTAGGTACCACCGCCCCTGCCTATTTCTGCCGTGAAGCAGTAATGCGTTTCGGTTTGAAGGGTGGGGCAGCCGTTGTAACTATACTTGAGACCTTAGAACTTATATCTCAAGGTGGGTGGCGCATTTACGTTGTGGATGTCTATGGGCTCCAGTAACCACTTAACACCAGGTGGGCTGTGAGCTCGTCCACCCATCAAAGCAATAAAAAAAATCTTTATAAAGTTTCTACGTCAAATCTTATGCTAATTCAAATCGTTCTAAAATAGATACCTCAACCTCTACGAACCAGGTCCAGGATCCCGCAGTAGGCCCAAGAAACGCTGGTTAGATGTGGTAAAGGTGGATAAGAAGGAGAATAAAGAATAACCTCACCCAGAAGGATGCCGAAGACCGGGCAAAGTGAAAGAGCTTAAGTAGGAAAGCGCATCCTGGCACTAGACCAGGAAAACACTAGGAAGAAGACTATACCCAGCAGTTTGCGTTTTATACCACATTGTTATCTTTTCTGAAAAAAAAATATCAGTTTGGCTCATTTAGTACTTACAACTAATTTGTAGTTAAAGTAAATTACCAACGCTACTTCAAGACAGCTACGTGACACAATAACCCCGTTCGCCTGATCCGGCCACGCAGTAGTCAGTTGCTGTCTCCGCCATTCTGTGTCATTGGCAGCTGCTCACTTCGATAAAGCGGCACGACACGAGAACCCTCTCATCGTGGCCGCCGGTAACTACATTCCCGATCCTGCGGACAGAATGGAAAGCAGTCGACGTCGCCCAAAACACGTCATCTCGGATCCTCCCGATCCACTAACGGTGCTTTTAGGTACTTCAAGCACCGGTCACCGTTCTCGTCGAACCCGTCGCTTGCGACGAAGGGCTCGACGAGTAAATTAACTCTCAGACACAGCCCACTGAGTTTCTCGCCGGATCTTCTCAGTGGGTCGCGTTTCCGATCCGGTGGTAGATTCTGCGAAGCACGACTCTTGCTAGGGTTCGTGTTAGCAACATCGTCAGGTTTGGGCCCCGTGAGCTCACCTACTAAAGTTAGGGTTACGCTGAAATAGCCGCTAGGGCTATCAGCTTACGTAGAAAAAAAAAAAAAAAAAAAAAAGGCAGCTGCTCTAACACAAACAGCAACCATGACACTGGTCTCTGTACTCGTCAGAGGTTAGTGACATGGCCCGTTGCACCAGCCTGTAGTTTCTCGCCGTATCTTACTCAGCGGGTCACGATTCTGAAGTAGCCTCCTAGGCTGCTAGCGACCACGCTTCGAGCATTCCGTCAGTACCGGCGCCGCTCCAACGCACACCCAGGTGCGTTTCAATTTGAAAGGTGGGGCAGCCATTGTACTGTAAAGCTGAGATTAGAACTCTTGCTTCAAGTGGGTGGGGACATTTACGTTGTTGATGTCTGTGGGCTCCGGGAACTAACGAATACCAAGTGGGCCGTGAACTCGTCCACGCAGCTAAATGCAACAATAAGAAATAAAACTCTTTTATATAACAGTATTTATTGATTGTGTTCGCATCCCGAACAATATTATCTCTCGACTCGTTTGTATTACAACAATTATATGAAAATATGCGACTTCATTTCATCACAAGTCTTCATATTATTTTAAAATGTGTACGATTACGTTCAAACCAGCTGTGCAATCAAATTATTATGAAGGCTTCGTCGACCTTCGACTTTGAAAGGTTTTTCAATTATATCCATGACATTACGCATATATAAAATTTTATGCAAATATTACTTTCGAAAGAAATCTTTGACGGCCTACGGATCATTCGAAAGCCTTGCCCGTAATTTGATCGCATTAGGTGTTGGCGCTCGATGCCACAACATTGCGGGTCTTGAATTTCTGATCTGCCGCGTATATAAGTTACAACGAAGTTCCCGCGCAGAAGTAGCCTTTGATAAAAGCGCGAAAAATTTTTTAGCCAATCGTGACGCCCCGTGTGAGCGAGCGGCTCGCTACCATTTGCTATTGGTAGATTCGTGCGCGCCATGTCTGGCACCCGCAACAGCTGAGCTAGACATCAATATCTGTTTTTGTTGACATTCAAATCATAATGTAACGAAATTATGTTTATGTAGCGACTATATTAGGGCGTTAATCTTAAATCAGTTTTTACTTGTCCACTTGTGTGTCGATGCTACTTTAAAAATGTGGAAGACCTGTGCGCCAGTTGCTCGCCTACAGTCGTATCGAGCCGAAACATTATAGTTGATAATACAGTAGAAATGCAACAGGTAACCCTCTTAAACAAGAGCGTGCCCACGGTAATTTCAAACGAGAAAGATGCCGGTATTTTTATTTACTAAATCCTACTGTTGGTATTCTTCTCAAATTCGTTCGCCTGTAATTTTTAGACCTAGTATTCATGCTATTTGATGAATAGACAATTTAAATTCAACTACCAGTTCACATGGCCTGCTCTTAGTGCATCGAAGATACGCATATCAATATAAGTATTTCCAAAATTGTAGAGATCGCGTTTATTTCAATAACATTTAATTTAAGCTCAATGTCCTAGCGCTGAGCTGCACAAACGATGAATGTTAGTAGGGTAAGTCAAACGACCCCACATCCATCTCGACCGTCTGATGACGACTGGCCAAAGCATCCTACGACCGGACAGTAAGAATGATCACAAAAATAGATTCGAAATGTCCGAAATTGTAAACTAATAAAACAAATGTGATCAATGTCTACGGGAAAGAATATCACCTGGGCACGCCCCTGTCGCCTGACCTACGGAGGAGACAATGAATCTATTTGTCTAGCATAGTTCTAAATCAACGACTGACATGTCAGTGAAGCGTGACAACTACAATAGCACGGGTACATTATGGTTAGAGATAGAAAGGGAATTCATTTTTAACTTTTATTTGTACATAATTCATCTCCCGCCAAAAATGTATGCCATTTTTTTTTTTTAAATCACTAAAGCAACAGTTGCCTGCATGAAACAGCCTGTTAAGATTTATGACCATGACATAGCTTCTTTCTTTTCTATTTGTTTTTTATTTTTAATAACAAACTTATTCTGATTTATGATGTTTATCATTGCTCACTTTAATAACAAAATAAGGAACAACATTCAGCGGATGAATATTATTTTAACATTATTATTATTAGTCATTTAATTCCAGTTTTGTACCCAGCTCCGAGATCATGTTTGCTCTCGCTCTAAAGACAGATGATGCGTGTAGAAGAGAGACGGCGACATCTTAATGATGAATGCGAGACAAGGACGCGAATCGAACGTAATTTAGCAGAACGGACTAATTCGTAACATTTATTTAATACAAATTTTCATAACATTTAACAACAAATCTCAAAATTTTAATTCTTCTCATACAGTTAGTGCCATACGTTGGTATGCTCATTCAACTTCAGGTTGGTATCAGACGAAAGGCTCACCCCGTCCAGGCGCCGGAAGTCAGTTCTGCTAAACTATTGTATCCGCGTGTGTCCGGCGCGTCGCTCCGACCAAGCGCCTTTTTGAAACACTTACATAAGTATCTATTTTTGTACAAACGACTACTTTTTTAAAATATATATATATACCTGTGGAATGTTTACACATTATCGTTTTGTTCACATTCCCTTCTGACGGTAAGCGAATCTCGAACTAATTGCTTAAGAATACTCGAAGTGATGCTATTTGATTATAAGCGTTCGTGTATATAATATACAATTATCGTATGAATACAATGTGCTTCACGAGATTGTCTGGTAGAGATCGCTTTAAGCGATAAGGCCGCTTTTTTATTTCTATACAAAACTTAAAATATTCATTTTAAATAATTTCATTTTTCTCTCTTTAATAAACAAACAGTCAACAACTTTATTAACATTATGACGTCACAATGCTGTAAACAAAACTTTCACATTCAGAGTCATTTACAAACTACAAGCATATTGTTCACAAGTTCCGTCGACGAGCGCCGCGCAGACCCACGAACAACATCTCCCTTACACATTTATTTATTTATATATATATACATTTAGCACCTTTTCATGTACAATGCACTAGCGACATGTCGCCACACGGCGGCGTGCTGCGTGTGCGCGGGCCGGGGTCCGGCTCTGGTCCCGTCCCCGGGGTCACACGCGTGAGCCAGGCGTGCGACCCTCGCCCTGACCACCCGGGGGACCGGGGTGAGAGGCGACACGGACAGAGAGCGCGGCATTCCCTAAGCAATACGTTTCGACATCTCACCCCGGCGCTTGGCTGCCCGGGGCGCGCCGCCGGGGGCCGGGGGCCGGGGGCAGGGGGGACCGAGACGGAATGTGGTCTGTACAAATGTCGTTCGGATGTCCTCTACTCAATATAATCAATTTATTCCATATAATATTATATGTATATATATTTACATTAATTAATACATCGTATTGTACTATGTTTCATTATTTATGTAATTTGTTTATCACGTTTTATTGCCGAGGGCGGCAGACGGTGGCGGGGGCCGCGGGGGTTAGGTGCGGGACAGCGCCGCCGGGGGGGGCTTGGGTGGCAGGCGGGGGGCCAGCGCTCTGCAAGCAAACACGATAGTCCGTCAGTCATTGATGGAGTTTATTGTCGAGCGGTGGAAGTGTGCCGCGTGTACGCACGTGTTGTTGTGTCTCCGCTGCAGGATGGTGGACAGCGCGGGGCGCAGCAGGGCGGGCGCGGGGCAGGGGGCCGGGCGCGGGGGCAGGGGGGGCGGCTCCGTGCTGCTCCACGTCTGTGCACACGAACACGTCACTCTTACGGTCGGACAATACTGCAGGTTGTGGAGTCACCGCGAAACCACTCGGGGATATTTTTTTAGTTTTCTTTTGGGACCTCCACGTCTCTAGTATAAGTTGATTGAATTCTGTATAGAGGTACTCACGTGCGGCAGCGGCGTGTGCGGCGCGGTGGAGTCGCGGCGGCGGCGCGGGGGCAGGGGGGGCGGCGTCACGGCCGCTGCGAACACGACTCCGCATCAGTACACACGGACCTACCTAGCACGTGTCCATGGACAGCTCCCGTACAAATTCGTTTGATCAATAATTACTTCCAGACCGAGGCTCTAGAACGTTCTGTGCCAGTATACCATATTTCGAATAATGGTTATCGGTACCCGGTCGTTATTAATGGGCTTTATACGCATGTGTGTGTGTGTGTTGACTGGTTGGCAGGTCACACACGCGTGTACCGTCGCGGCGCCGGTTGGGGGATCACCACCGAATCTCATTGCGGGACGCTATCCACAGACCACTCTGACAGTTGTCAACGATAGTAACGTAGCTGATACTCACCGGGGTGCGGGGTGAGTGGGGGCGCGGGGGGCGACGGGGTGGGGGGTCCGCAGGGGAAGCTGAACACGCCCCTGCAACACACAACGGTCAGCTGCAGTCACACTATATATACGGTTTAGTTGGTGTTGCGTCCGTTCTGTTCGGTACAGACGGCAGTTAGCACAATGTTCAAGTGTCGAAGCAAAACACCCGACCAGGGGCCTGGAATGTGCTCAGACGCCGGTAGTACTGTAATGACAAACACGCGAAATTAAGCCGTAAAAGTAATTCCAATTCCTGTAAAGTTGGTACAAAGATATTTCCACGGACCGTCCCCCACACACGGGCGACACGGGGGTTCGACTGCCGTACGTGCCCCCACAAGTCGCGTGAAGTAGAGGTGTTCAGGGTGGTGGTTACCTGTCGGGCGGCGCGGGCGGGCTCATCGGCGGCTGCGGCGCTGGAGATCTCTTCGGCGACAAGGCTGGCATTCTGCATTTCAACATTTGTATAATAACTAGCTGATCTGGCAAACATTGTTTTGCCACATATTAGATTTTTAGAGAATTTCTAGTGTAAAAAAAAAGGTAACTTATTGTAAATGTGTAAGGATGTGGTAAATGAGTGAAAGAGGCATGTAGCGCTGTGAACGATGAGGGAATATAAAAATATCAAAACCTCATTGAACCACATAATGCCTCGTTATAACAAAAAAATATATACATATATCCAAGAAATAAAAAAATAATGTTAGGGGTGGACAACCCTTATCACTTAAGTGTATGAAAAATAAATAGTAGCCAATTCTCAGACCATGCATATAAAATTTCATAAAAATCGGTCAAACCGTTTCAGAGGAGTATGGTAACTAACATTGTGACACGAGAATTTTATAAATAAGATATACATATTAACATACTAAACTCCTCGCTACATTAATTATATTCCGTGGCATGTCTAGTCGTGGGTAGATCTATGGTTCAACGTTTGTTCACCGAACTGTGACGTCATGGACCGAGCCACAAAGCCAGCTGGTGGCGCGTGAATAGATTTAACACAAGCACATATTTCGAAGCGAGACCGGGGGCTTCTCCAGCTTTGTACATGACACGGAGCTTTCGGAAGTTTATCTCTGAGACACTAGATTGATTATTTGCATTACACAAAACCAGCATAATTAAATCATATCGGTTACATAGACGACGTAAGGAATTGTGTGGCATTTACATCAATGAAATAAATACAATCTGACACAAACATGGCTCTACTGATTCGGGTGAAGTTTCGGACAAATACAGCTTACAGTTAAACCGCGACACGGTCCGGGCAACGCCGGGTATATACGGGTATAGGCAATTTCTCGTACAAACGTGAACAAATCAACTGGTCGTTTCATTCCGATAGAGGCACCCGTCACGCGCGGACGTGCTCATCGACCACTCGATCGCCCGGCCTTTGTTCGCCCGGCTTTTGTTAGCCCGGCCATTGTTCGCGCGGCCTGTGTTCGTGGTACATCTGCCGACTAAGTGCTCTTCCTGGAAGTTTTTATTTGTTTTGTTTCCTTTTGTTATTTCTGTGTTCGTGGTACATCTGCCGACAAACTGTCTTCCTGGAAGTGTTTAATTGTTTTGTTTCTTTTTGTTATTTCCGTTTTGTTGTGATTTTTCTTTGTCCTGCAGTAATCGTGCCGCATCGCCACCTGTGTTCAATAGAACCGCTCAGGTCCGAGAAGTTGGGGCCTCGCCGCAAGGCGAGTGTTTTCTAAGACCCAGGGTAGCCCCACCTGGGCACGTAGACATCATGGACGCTGTATTTGCGGAATTTCTCCGGCTTCGCTACCCAAAGCTCACTTCCGAGTTTCAGGCCTTCAAGGCCGATCACACTGCGAGCCCTCTCGTGAACTCCACCGAGCTCACTGCTCCTGCGTCGCCTGTACCTGCGTGCAAAGCTTCTGCATCGAGCACCGCAGCCTCCGTCGTGCCTGCCGTTCCCGCGTCGCCTATACTGGCGAGTAAAACTGCTGCGTCGTCCGCCGTGGTCACCGTTCCAGCAGCGCGATCATCCGCGGCCTCCGTCGCGCCGTCCAAAACACCTACTCGTAGGTCACCTGCGCCCGCCTCCTCGTCCTCCGACTCTGACTCGGAGATGGAGGTCGACCTCGCTCCCGCCTCATCGACGGATGGATTCACCCTGGTGCAAAAGGGTAAGAAGCGTGCCGCGGAGTCTCGAGCTCCCGCGGCCGCTAAAATTAGCAAAGCCGCGAACGCGTCGCGCCCCCGCCCTCAGACTCCCGTTGCGCCTCCAGCCCGTGCCACTCCGTCGCCGCGTCCGGTGGCACAAAATAAAGCCCAGACCCCTCCCCCGGTAATCCTTCAAGAGAAGGCAGCTTGGGAACGAGTTTCCCTGGCCCTTAAGGCCAAAAATATCAATTTTACGAATGCCCGTAACCTCGCGAACGGCATTCAAATTAAGGTTCGAACATCCGACGACCATAGGGCCCTCTCTTCTTACCTCCGTAAGGAGCGTATAAGTTTCCACACATATACGCTCCAGGAGGAGCGCGAACTCCGTGCCGTTATACGTGGCATCCCTAAAGAGTTGGATGCCGAGCTCGTCAAGGCCGACCTTCTCGAACAAGGCCTACCGGTTAACTCCGTACACCGCATGCACACAGGCCGCGGAAGGGAGCCATATAATATGGTTCTCGTCGCCCTCCAGCCTACCCCCGAGGGTAAGCAAATATTCAACATCCGAACGGTCTGTAGCCTTTCCGGAATCGCAGTCGAAACCCCACACAAGAAAGGCACACCTAGCCAGTGCCATAACTGCCAATTATACGGGCATTCTTCCCGTAACTGTCACGCGCGCCCCCGATGCGTCAAGTGCTTAGGCGATCACGCCACGGCCCTATGCACTCGCGATCAAAAAACCGCGACAGAACCGCCTAGCTGCGTCCTGTGTCGAACACAGGGTCACCCCGCAAATTACCGCGGATGCCCCCGAGCCCCGAAAATAAATCGCCGCGTCGCCCGCCAAAACCGCCTCCGAGCTTCCGGCCCAGACATCAAAGCCTCGGCACCCTCTGTGTCGCAGGCTAAGCCAGCGTTCGTTCCGGCGCCGGTGCCCAGTGTCTCGGCCTGGGCGAAACCGCTGCCGTACATGAACACGGCTACAACTCCCTCCTCCGCGATTCGTCCCGCCCCCGCGACTCGTCCCTCTCCCGCGACTTGCCCTCCGACCGCGTCCGACAATCTCGCTTTAGCGATCGACTTCTTTCAGTCGATCAACTTTGAGCGCGTTAACGCTTTGGGCGACGCCATTCGCTCTGCCTCCACTGCACAACACTTTATCGCCGTTGTGCAAGAATACGCCGACGTATACGCGTCATTAAATACGTACGTCCTCCCCTCACTCCGCCGGTAATCAATGGCGTATATTAGTAGAATAAAGCCCCTATCCGTAACGATAGGATTTTTTAACGCTTACGGTCTCGCAAATCAGCGTGATCAGGTTTCTGACTTTTTGCGTGACCATCAAATTGATATCTTTTTAGTGCAGGAGACCCTACTTAAGCCCGCGCGCCGTGACCCTAAAATCGCGAACTATAACATGGTCAGGAACGACAGGCTCTCTGCTCGTGGTGGTGGCACCGTCATTTACTATAGAAGAGCCCTGCATTGCGTCCCACTCGATCCTCCCGCGCTCGCTAATATCGAAGCATCAGTGTGCCGAATCTCACTGACGGGACACGCGCCGATCGTTATCGCGTCCGTTTATCTTCCACCGGATAAGATCGTTCTAAGCAGTGATATCGAGGCGCTGCTCGGCATGGGGAGCTCTGTCATTCTGGCGGGCGACCTAAATTGTAAACACATTAGGTGGAACTCACACACCACAACCCCGAATGGCAGGCGGCTTGACGCGTTAGTCGATAATCTCGCCTTCGATATCGTCGCTCCGCTAACCCCGACTCACTACCCGCTAAATATCGCGCATCGCCCGGATATACTCGACATAGCGTTATTAAAAAACGTAACTCTGCGCTTACACTCGATCGAAGTAGTTTCAGAGTTAGATTCAGACCACCGTCCCGTCGTTATGAAGCTCGGTCGCGCTTCCGATTCCGTTCCCGTCACGAGGACTGTGGTGGATTGGCACACGCTGGGCATCAGCCTGGCTGAATCTGATCCACCATCGCTACCGTTTAGCCCGGACTCTACCCCGTCTCCTCAGGATACCGCTGAAGCCATAGACATCTTAACGTCACACATCACCTCGACATTAGATAGGTCATCGAAACAAGTTGTAGCGGAGGACTTCCTTCACCGCTTCAAATTGTCCGACGATATTAGGGAACTCCTTAGAGCTAAGAACGCCTCGATACGCGCCTACGACAGGTATCCTACCGCGGAAAATCGTATTCGAATGCGTGCCCTACAACGCGACGTAAAGTCTCGCATCGCCGAAGTCCGAGATGCCAGATGGTCTGATTTCTTAGAAGGACTCGCGCCCTCCCAAAGGTCTTACTACCGCTTAGCTCGTACTCTCAAATCGGATACGGTACCAACTATGCCCCCCCTCGTAGGCCCCTCAGGCCGACTCACGGCGTTCGATGATGACGAAAAAGCAGAGCTGCTGGCCGATACATTGCAAACCCAGTGCACGCCCAGCACTCAATCCGTGAACCCTGTGCATGTAGAATTAGTAGACAGTGAGGTAGAACGCAGAGCCTCCTTGCCACCCTCTGATGTGTTACCACCCGTCACCCCGATGGAAGTTAAAGACTTGATCAAAGACCTACGTCCTCGCAAGGCTCCCGGTTCCGACGGTATATCCAACCGCGTTATTAAACTTCTACCCGTCCAACTCATCGTGATGTTGGCATCTATTTTCAATGCCGCTATGGCGAACTGTATCTTTCCCGCGGTGTGGAAAGAAGCGGACGTTATCGGCATACATAAACCCGGTAAACCAAAAAATCATCCGACGAGCTACCGCCCGATTAGCCTCCTCATGTCTCTAGGCAAACTGTATGAGCGTCTGCTCTACAAACGCCTCAGAGACTTCGTCTCATCCAAGGGCATTCTCATCGATGAACAATTCGGATTCCGTACAAATCACTCATGCGTTCAACAGGTGCACCGCCTCACGGAGCACATTCTTGTGGGGCTTAATCGACCAAAACCGTTATACACGGGAGCTCTCTTCTTCGACGTCGCAAAAGCGTTCGACAAAGTCTGGCACAACGGTTTGATTTTCAAACTATTCAACATGGGTGTGCCGGATAGTCTCGTGCTCATCATACGGGACTTCTTGTCGAACCGCTCTTTTCGATATCGAGTCGAGGGAACCCGCTCCTCCCCACGACCTCTCACAGCTGGAGTCCCGCAAGGCTCTGTCCTCTCACCCCTCCTATTTAGCTTATTCGTTAACGATATTCCCCGGTCGCCGCCGACCCATTTAGCTTTATTCGCCGACGACACGACTGTTTACTATTCCAGTAGAAACAAGTCCCTAATCGCGAAGAAGCTTCAGAGCGCAGCCCTAGCCCTAGGACAGTGGTTCCGAAAATGGCGCATAGACATCAACCCAGCGAAAAGTACTGCGGTGCTCTTTCAGAGGGGAAGCTCCGCACGGATTTCCTCCCGTATTAGGAGGAGGAATCTCACACCCCCGATTACTCTCTTTAGTCAATCCATACCCTGGGCCAGGAAGGTCAAGTACCTGGGCGTTACCCTGGATGCATCGATGACATTCCGCCCGCATATAAAATCAGTCCGTGACCGTGCCGCGTTTATTCTCGGTAGACTCTACCCCATGATTTGTAAGCGGAGTAAAATGTCCCTTCGGAACAAGGTGACACTTTACAAAACTTGCATAAGGCCCGTCATGACTTACGCGAGTGTGGTGTTCGCTCACGCGGCCCGCACGCACATAGACACCCTTCAATCTCTACAATCCCGCTTTTGCAGGTTAGCCGTCGGAGCTCCGTGGTTCGTGAGGAACGTTGACCTACACGACGACCTGGGCCTCGAATCTATACAGAAATACATGAAGTCAGCGTCGGAACGGTACTTCGATAAGGCTATGCGTCATGATAATCGCCTTATCGTAGCCGCCGCTGACTACTCCCCGAATCCTGATCATGCAGGAGCCAGTCACCGTCGACGCCCTAGACACGTCCTTACGGATCCATCAGATCCAATAACCTTCGCACTAGACGCCTTCAGCTCTAGGAGCAGGCTTAGGGACCTCGGTAACCGTACTCGTCGAACTCGACAAAGAGTTCGCCGTGCAACCTAACCCATGAATCAGCTCGCTGAGTTTCTCGCCGGATCTTCTCAGCGGGTCGCGATTCCGATCCGGTAGTAGATTCATTCGCGAAGCAGCTGCTCTTGAATTGTTAGGTCTCCTTCGGAGGCGCTCGGGTAGCTGTTAGCAAATCCCACCCCTCCTGGCTGAGCCTTTGCTCGCCCACCTGTCCTGGTGAAACTGGAAAGGCCTCCGGGCCACCAGTAATCCTTCAATCATAAAAAAAAAAAAAAAAAAAAAAACTGGTCGTTTATGGACGGGAGAGTGAGAAGCAACTCAATATACTATATATTACCCCAGAGAAAAGCAACAAGTTTCATTTTGAATTACAAATGAAGCGCGGGTGAAACCGTGAGACACATCTAGTCGTTTAATCGTTACGAGATCTTTGGTGCAAGAGTGAATGTGGTGAGAGATGGCGGCGAGTGCTGGAGCCACTGGTACACTCAACATCTTCGATGCAAATTAAGAACAATCATTGAAAATTAGAACATAATCGGTACTCTACACTGGTGGTGTGGTGCTGTGACCTCACTCGAGCAGATGCAACCGTCCTGCCTGTTTCCGTCGCCTACCTTCGACCTTACGTCTCAAGGTGCGGGCGGCGAACACGTAGTGATGTCTGTGGGCCGCAAGCTCCTTCCGTACCAACCAATCAGTAAAGCGTTCGCAATAAAATAATGAGTAGGCACGTTACCTCTCCGCGTCGCTGTGGGTCTGCGAAAGGTCGAGAGTAACTCTGCCGACACATCCCATTCGTTCGCAACTGTATTGTGTTACTTTGATAAAAACCTTATCGAATTGTATACTAATAAACGCACGCCGATTTGCTCGCTTATTATTTGGCGTGAACAATGCCCCGCCGCTAACACGAGGCTGCTTCACTGTGCAAATAGGCAGGACGGTTGTGCACATCCGCGTGGATTCAATACAACCTACCACCAGTAAACGGTGCAGGATCCTTGATACATATACACGGGGCACTTCAGTGAAGAGGCCTCGAGCACGTCACTAGGATATGACAATAATATGACAGAGGCTTTTTAAGGAATTCTCGCGGTAACTACATTTCGGGTAAATCATCTAGTCGCCTACGAAGGCCTATTGGAAGGAACTAGGTAAGTAATTGCTGACACGGTCACGATATCTCGTCAATCAGAGTCTGGTTTGTCATGCCATTATCGCTACTTATCGTGACAATTACGAAAATAGATTCGACGTTTTCACAGACCAGCCGAGTGTCGGGTTACGTTGTAACTGCGCCACGAGATTATCGGAGGGCTTTGAAAAGCCACCAGGCCTGGGAGAGCTCTGACGACGTTGAGAGCTGATACACGGGAGCGTGCCATGGTCGTGATGAACGAACACACGTCCACCATGTCATTTCAGATCATCCCGATCCACTAACGGTGCTCTTAAGTACCTCAAGGACTGATCATCTTTCTCGTCAAGCCCGTCGCTAGGGCTCGTAGGCTAAATCAGTGGGACACAGCCCACTGAGTTTCTCGCCGGATCTTCTTACCGGGTCGTGTTTCCGATCCGGTGGTAGATTCTGCGAAGCACTTGCTAGGGCCAGTTTTAGCAACGTCGTTAGATTTGAGGCCCGTGAGCTCACCTCAAGGCTACCAGCATAGGAAAAAATAAAATAAAAAAAACGCGTCCAGTTTGTCTTTTGGACTAGTTTGGTGAGGTCCATGGAGACGGTTAGTGAGGCTCGGATAGCTTAGCGCCACAGGCGGGGGTGTCAACTGAACCGGGCGGCTGCGGACACAGTGAGCCGAGGAATGAGTCTACGTTCAGCTGACGTCTCTACATGTATTTATTTTTGTTATTAGGCCTTTTTTTTCTCACAAATCTTATAAATTTATTCCCCTAAGGATAACAATATATGTATTCTACGAACCGACCTTTTTTTTTTATTGCTTAGATGGGTGACAATGTCGAAAGACTTCTCATCACCAGCAAAGTGGAAGGAAAGAGGCCTAGGGGGCGTAGTCCCATGCGCTGGTCCGATCAGATTAAGACGACTTTGGAATCCAACATCAATGTCGCTATCCACTGCGCGGAGGACAGAAGTGAATGGAGGAACATAGTCCTGTAGGGGAATGATACCCCGCCCCGCTTAGCTTACTATGCAGTTATTGTGCATATAGTAATGAGTAGCATACTTTAGTCAGTCAGTGGTTAACGTGCAGCGATCCACCGCGGTCGCTGACGCGAATAAACATACAATTATACTCAGTATTTTATTGATCACTCTGATGAGGTTTCCGGAGGAGAGCGCACAGTAAACCCTCAACATCACGAAACCTCACAGCCCTAACAAAAGTGCTCAGTAAAGGTCACGACCCTCAGAACTGAGGAATACGACGCACGGAGGGAGGAGATGGGTGGACGAGCTCACAGCCCACCTGGTTTTATGTGGTTACTGGAGCCCATTGACATCTACGACGTAAATGCGCCACCCACCTTGAGATATTCAAACCGAAACGCATTACTGCTTCACGGTAAAAATGGGCCGGCGGAGGTACCTACCCGCGCGGACTCACAACAGGTCCTACTACCAGTATGGACGCTGCATTGTCCTCGAGGCTAGATCGACTTAACGCAATAAGACCTGGTTTTATTGAAAAAGATGGTGGCTCATTAATCTAACGCTTGGGAACCACGTTTTCGTCTTTATTTAAGTATTGGCTTTCAACGCCATTGTTGCCAGTGTAGAGTTTATAAAAATCATTAACTATAAAATACATAAATGAGATGCAGTTCATTTATTGGAGTCTTTAATCGATTGGGATGAAATTGAGTGGAACGGGATGAGATGAAATGAAAACTCGCCCTTTGCCTCAAGTCGAACAGGGGTCCTGTGGAGGAGTCGCGCGCACTCACCTGAGGAGCTCGCAGTGCTGGGGGCTGGGCTGCGGCCGGTCCGGGGGCTCCGGCGGCTGCTCGCCCGGCGCCGCTGCACCGACAGTTGGGTTAGTGTCAACACGGGGGCGGGGGCGGGGGCGGGGGCGGGCATGGCTCATAATCAAATTGTATAATTAATAGCTCAGATTTTTCATATATATAAATTTTTAGAAGTTCGCTAATGACGTATATAGAGCGTTTCGAATAAGAATTTGCACGTCAGTGACCTTGATCTGTTGAAGTTCGATAAAAAAGTAAGGACAGCAAAAAAAAAAAAATCTATTTTTAGTGAATATTTTGTCTAATTATGAAAGCTATTAATATGTTTGTTTTAATGAAACATACACACCTCTATAATTTTCTTGATATCTTGAGTGCTGGTCGAGGTTAATTAAACATTAATTTAGATTATATAAAAAAAGGGTGCGTGTACTTATGTACGCGCGTAAGAAGTTATACTTTATTTTTATTAAATTTATTTCTTTTTTTTTAATATTAAATAATTAATAATAAATATTTAACGTTAATAATTTAATAATATTTAGTATGAATTATATTAAATAATAACTTTGTCATTTATATTACTAAATAATACATACGGATAGTTAACCTCAATTGTATTGGAGCACTTAGGAAGGTTGACGAGCACAGTTTTCTAATATTAATTACACACAAAATTACAAATATTTTCTAATATTAATTAGTATTGATTTAAATATTCAATTTAAATCACTTCTGATTATAATTCAGACGCACATATAAAATTCGCACTTGTATAATGAAAACAAAATGAAAACACGTGTTTTAAATGTAGAAACTCAGAGCAAGTGGATAAATATTATAAACATAAATACGCAGTGAACAGAGGCGGCGTGCGTGCCAACATGCGCCACTAACAGAGGTTCCATTTCTGTTTTGTTGGTAGCATTTTTTACGAGTGTACATGCGCGTAAGTTCACCTGCGGCTATATTCAGACTCGCCAAGTTACGTCGGTCGTATTGTAATGAGCGATTTAGTAGGCAACTTCATTCTGTTAATTTTGTGTCACGGTGCGCGCGTGTCGTAAAATTGCACTCTCATCAAATTTTTCATAACGCGCCTAAAGAAGTATAACTTCAAAAAAACACCACCTATTTAAAAATCAAGTCTATAACACTATCGGGCCATATAATCTATGGATGGGCGACGATGATGATGATTACTCAAGCAATGGGATGAGTGGAATCGGTGAACTCTAAGATTTGGATTATAAATTGATATTTAAAAATTTCTAACTTTTTTACTGACTTTACCTATTCTTTTCGATTTGACGGCTATGAAGTCACAATATGGCGCAGGTCCATGTGTATTCTTATTTGAAACGCATTATACACAACACCACGAATACTCATGAACGCTCACGACCGACTATCGGATAAAAACAGCGCAACTTACCATGGTGGGTGTCTATCCGGCGCGGCGGGGCTGGGGGTGGCTCGCTGTGTCGCGGCAGAAGGGGGGGCACGCTCTCCTCTTTACTCTGCGGGACACACGGTGCGGTTAGCGCGGGGCGGGGGCGGGGCGGGGCGTTGGGGGCGGGGGTTTGGGGGCGGGGCGACGCTCACCTCGTGCTTCCTGGCGCCGAGCTCGAGGCTGTGTCGGCTCGTGTAGAAGGAGTCGGCGTCGACGATGGGGTTCCGCGGCGATAAGTTCTGTGGTTTTCTCTCGACGGGCGCCGGCCTGCGGACAACGCGGGGACGGTTGCTAGTGTGTGCGTGTTGTCATTTTATGCGAGTCAATGTCTTCATTTTAATTCAAAATTAATTGATGCTCATGAACATTCATGAATGCTCACAGCTAAAAATACTCTAGTGAAACGCACAATGCGAGGTCCACTCACCGGTCGTGCCTGGGGGAGTGCTTGTCCCTGGGGGAGGGCGGCTCGCTGTTCCTGTGCAAACAATTCAGTTTCATTAGTCATGAGTAATCACTCGTGAGCCGCGGGGCAGGGGCGGGGGGGTTCTCACCTGTGGCTCCTGCCCTTGTCGAACAGACTGAGCTTCTTGTCGAAGAGGCTGAGCTGGCTGAGCGAGCGCGCGTCGGCCTTGGGGCTGCCGGCCTCCGCCCTGCCGCCTGCGACACGCGCCGCAAGGTTAGACTCAACGAAACGCAGAAACAATTATAATTAATAGTTCACTAAAACAAAGAAGTGTGCGACCCTCTCCCGGTCACATCTATCTATTCAGTCGACCGCGCCACTAGGGGGCTGCGGGGGCGACGCTTTAAAAACTATCTGTGAGCTCCAACCTAAGTCAGTGCTCATGAAGGCTCAACACTTAATATTATTTTGATATGAACGAGTGTTAACATTATAGTCTATTGTCCTTAATGAAATGTGCGTGGCACACTTACAAGTAATCACGAGTGCTCATAGGACAAGGCTAGTGTAAGACGTACAACGTGTGCGAGCACTAACCTCTGTGGTCGTCGTGGTGCATGGGCAGCGACGCCACCGACGCGCCGTCCCACGAGCTGCCCGTGGGGGACAGCTGCGACACGCCTGTAGGGGGGGATGGTCACGGTCAGTTTTATTGCTAGTACTCACGATCGCTCACGCAAGCCGCGGAGATAAGTAACACAATTGTTGTGTAAGTGATACAATTGTTGGACTCGGGGGTGCCGGCTGACATGTCAAAGTGACACTGACAGTCATGTCCAATCGACTTTTTGGCGGGAACGCGAGGAGTGAAGTTGTGTGATTTGTTTTATTTTATCTATTAGGTATTTCTTAAGGTTTAAATGTGTAATAACGGTGTTTAATATCTGTGAAAGTGCACAAATGTTGAAAAATGAAACAAAGCCGCTGGACGTAGATTTTCGGGATCCCCCAAAAAGTCCACAAAAAAAAATTCAGTAAATGACCACCATTTTACTGAGATTATATTTCATCCCATATCATCTCATTTCATTTAATTCCATCCCGGACATTAATGTCTCAAATTAATCATCTTAATTTCATTTCATTTCACTCTGTATTATCATTTTTCATAAAAATAAGAATATAAATTAAAATAAGACATTACTTAAAGGTCTTAGTTACCAGGTAATAAAATCCATAAAAAAAAATATTATGTCCAATTGTTTTCACTGGTGATGGAGGATCTTGTGGGCCCCCACCGGTGGTTTCACCCTATTCCTACCACGAAGCAATAATGCAATCTGGTTTGAAGGGTGGGGTACCCGTTGGACTGTTAGTTGAGGTTTACAAGTCTGGCGACGATATGACCACTCGGGTGGCAGCAGTACCGTTGAGATCGTCAGCGCAAAAGTGGTATAAGCTTACCACAGTTAGTATGAAGATAACGCGGTTCGAATTTACTTTTACACTGCTTCGCAGGTAAAAGCGATACGCGCCAAATAATGTGAACAGCGCCATCTGTTGTCTACGGGCGGAACCAGGGATAGAATAGGTTTCATCAATATGAAGAATTGTGGGTCAGGTCACTTGTACGCGGACTCACTGAGGTTGTCGTCGCAGGTGGAGTGGTCGTGCTGGTTCCTCCGGCTGGCCTTCACCTGCTTCAGCGACAGGTCCGGGTACTTCCTGGGCTGCAATCAGACCGAGTTACACGCCTCGCCTCGCGCTAACCAAACTCAATACTAATTACTGAACTGAGAGCATTGATCAGGTAGTAGTGACGTCACGGCGTGCGGGGGTGCTGCGCGGGGCGAGGGGGGCGGCACTTACATACTTCGGCATCTGTTTGACCGGCGGCCGGGGCTCTATTTCCAGACTTTTGTTGTACAGATAATTTGTGATCTCGATGTCGTCTTTCCCGGGAAACGGGTCCAGCGACTCCAGGAATGCCTGTGAAAAGAAAACCAGACTAGAATTTGTAATTTACTTATTACTTACTTCCTAATTTATGTAAGATACAATACACAAGTAACTAAGTAAATCTGGCCATGATTTTTTTATTAAAGTTAAATTCTGAAGAAAAAAAATCAATCTTTTATTCGTCTTCAAAGAAGTCTAGTTATTTCGAAAAAAAAATTGTTATTTCTTTAAAATTGTGTTTTTGAAGTGAAACTTCTAATGCGACTTCCTGTTGGAAGTCGCATTAGAAGGCTGCGTTAAACGTTCAACGCTCCTGGGGAGGGGGGGAATAGAAAGAGACGGAGCGAGAGTGAGTGCGCGCCTCGTGTATGCACCTGGTGCAGGCCAGCGCGCGCGTTAGCAACCAGTAGCGCCCAATATCTTAATGAACTATTTAAAAAAGTACATATATTTATTTTTCTGTCTATAAATTAAAATATATGTAATGTTAATGTTGAAGATGTCGCATCTCTTATACACCGCATTCCCTATTACAAGAGCAATCTGATTTAAGGATGAAAAATGAACAAAACCACAATAGTACACATCGCAAAAGAAGTTTCATTTATTCACGCGCACCGTTTTTTTATATTCTATGCTCCTCGATTATACATATTATATCAATTTTTTTTTTATTGCTTGATGGGTGGACAAGCTCACAGCCCACTTGATGTTAAGTGGTTACTGGTGCCCATAGACATCTACAACGTAAAATGTGCCACCCACCTTGAGATACAAGTTCTAAGATCTCAAGTATAGTTACAACGGCTGCCCCACCCTTCAAACCGAAACGCATTACTGCTTCACGGCAGAAATAGGCAAGATGATGGTACCTACCCGTGCGGACTCACAAGAGGTCCTACCACCAGTAATTACGAAAATTATAATTTTGTGGGTTTGATTTTTATTACACGATGTTATTCCTTCACCGTGGAAGTCAATCGTGAACATATGTTGAGTACGTATTTCATTAGAAAAATTGGTACCCGCCTGCGGGATTCGAACACTGTTGCATCACTCAACACGAATACATCGGACGTTTTATCCGTTAGACCACGACGACTTCAAATTTAATTCAATTTATTTAATTCAACAAATTATACTAGCGATCCGGGCCGGCACCCACCCTGGTCCTGGGCTCCACGGTGAGGCAGTAGGGCTGGTTCTGGTACTGCTGGATCTCGCCCGTGATCTCCGCCACTTTTCTTCGCTTCGAGAAATTTATTAATTCGGAATTTGGAAGGTAGTCTGAAACAATCACATTTGTTATTAACGTTTTGCTCCCTCCTCACCCCGCGCGATGCCAGACACGCGTCTACTCGCGAGGTGGCGGCCGGACCTGGTGTCAACTCACCCAGGTTCCCCTCCTCGATGTGCAGGATGTTGGTGAGGTACATGCCGAAGAAGGGGACGCACGGAGGGTTGATACTCCTCAGCCTCTCCTGGTATCTCCGGAAGTGATCTGTGTTCAGCTCCCGGAGCTCCTCGAGGTATTTTTGCAGGCGGAGAGGAATCAACTGCGGAGTTATTATTGACGTCACAATCTATCTCTTTCCAAACAAATAGTATGGTTTCGGTAGTTGCATGTTATGTGCATGGTGAGGACCTGGAAGGTGGCCCGGAGTCTGTGCACGGAGGCGCTGCCGGCGGCGGCTACGACGGCCAGCACGCCGTTGAAGTTGTTGAGGTGCAGCAGCGCCACGCCCAGCTCCAGCACGCGGCACACCACCGCCACGCGCTCCTCCAGGTTCTCGCTCTCCACTATCCACTTCTCCATCCAGCGCGTGAACTGCATCGCCAAGATGTCACAATCAATTCAATTACCGATAATTAATATGCACGACTTTAATATAGATATTGTCTCGTTTCTTGTTATTAATATCTAATTTGGCATTTGACATAGACTAAATGGCTACACATCGACAATATCCAGCTGACAGTAAGGCGACGCGACGGATTGTAACAACACATTCTGAGAGCAAGCCAAGCATCTAGTGTGAACGTTAACAAGTCCTCGAGCTCTGTGCTTATATTCTGGGAGGGATGGTTTGGACCACCATGAGACTTCACTCTTCACCACCCACCACCGGAACACAATACTCAGCGAGAAATCATTACTTAAGCCTTTTAAGTAGATAGAAGAGAGGAGAGAAGAGAGAGGAGGAAGATGTGCGTCCCACTCACGTTGGTCGTATGCTTTATAATCTTCAACAGGTTAGGGCTAGTCTTCTCCTTGTCTTTTTTCGTCCACACGGCGCCGACCAGCTCGGATGGTTTTACCTTGAAAATATAGATGTTTTTATATCGCGCAAGAGACAAGAGGAAACCTTTAGGTATTACTGTAAGGGGGCAGGCGATGTCCAACCGCGCACCACCTCCGAAACCTATCGGACCCTCCCGGTTCCCTCTCGGTGCTTTAGGCACTCCCAGCACTGATCCCCCCCGCTCGTCGAGCGACCTCACCCATACACATGTACCACATTCGACGTGCGACTATAAATATTGAATATAAGTGCCATTCGCTTGTGTACAATAAAGATTTAAATTGTACATACATATAATACATATCATAAGTTACGGTCATTTCACAATGAGAAATATTAAACGTTAGTTATCACAGCGTTGCCTGACATCATGGACACCCTGTGCCGCGGTCCCCGGGGGACGCTAGATGTTGGCCAAACACGTACTTTCTTGTGGGACACTTATCAGACAACGGGTTTGTTCGTTTCTTTAGCTCCGGATGTGTTTATTAGAGCCTCAAGTGAGACTGACGCGATCGCCCTGTGGACTTCGACAACATTCTAGACAGTTCCCACTCGCCCACTGCCGGACACAGAACCCTGGTCTACCCTTGAAGCTGATTCAGACTGACCGGTTATGAAGTTTGAATGAGCTTGGTTGTGTGAGTATGAGAGCAGCATACAGACCTGCCTGTAGAGATGGAAGTGCAGCAACGTGATCTGCCTGGCGAGCTCGAGCGGGTGCAGCGCCAGCGGGTGCCAGTCGCAGCGCTCTGGGTCCGACACGTGCCGCAGCACCGCGGGAGGCGCCCGGTCGAACACGTGCGACACCGCGCCCTCGCCCTCCGCCGGCTGGCTCTACCGTCACAACACACGCTCGCTCTACACTCTGCCCGCCCCGCGCGCAGCACGGCGGGGGGCGCCCGGTCCAACACGTGCGACACCACGCCCTCGCCCTCCGCCGGCTGGCTCTACCGTCACAACACACGCTCGCTCTACACTCTGCCCGCCCCGCGCGCAGCACGGCGGGGGGCGCCCGGTCCAACACGTGCGACACCGCGCCCTCGCCCTCCGCCGGCTGTCTCTACCGTCACAACACACGCTCGCTCTACACTCTGCCCGCCCCGCGCGCAGCACGGCGGGGGGCGCCCGGGCGAACACGTGCGACACCGCGCCCTCGCCCTCCGCCGGCTGGCTCTACCGTCACAACACACGCTCGCTCTACACTCTGCCCGCCCCGCGCGCAGCACGGCGGGGGGCGCCCGGGCGAACACGTGCGACACCGCGCCCTCGCCCTCCGCCGGCTGGCTCTACCGTCACAACACACGCTCGCTCTACACTCTGCCCGCCCCGCGCGCAGCACGGCGGGGGGCGCCCGGTCCAACACGTGCGACACCGCGCCCTCGCCCTCCGCCGGCTGTCTCTACCGTCACAACACACGCTCGCTCTACACTCTGCCCGCCCCGCGCGCAGCACGGCGGGGGGCGCCCGGGCGAACACGTGCGACACCGCGCCCTCGCCCTCCGCCGGCTGGCTCTACCGTCACAACACACGCTCGCTCTACACTCTGCCCGCTCCGCGCGCAGCACGGCGGGGGGCGCCCGGGCGAACACGTGCGACACCGCGCCCTCGCCCTCCGCCGGCTGGCTCTACCGTCACAACACACGCTCGCTCTACACTCTGCCCGCTCCGCGCGCAGCACGGCGGGGGGCGCCCGGGCGAACACGTGCGACACCGCGCCCTCGCCCTCCGCCGGCTGGCTCTACCGTCACAACACACGCTCGCTCTACACTCTGCCCGCCCCGCGCGCAGCACGGCGGGGGGCGCCCGGTCCAACACGTGCGACACCGCGCCCTCGCCCTCCGCCGGCTGGCTCTACCGTCACAACACACGCTCGCTCTACACTCTGCCCGCCCCGCGCGCAGCACGGCGGGGGGCGCCCGGTCCAACACGTGCGACACCACGCCCTCGCCCTCCGCCGGCTGGCTCTACCGTCACAACACACGCTCGCTCTACACTCTGCCCGCCCCGCGAGCAGCACGGCGGGGGGCGCCCGGTCCAACACGTGCGACACCGCGCCCTCGCCCTCCGCCGGCTGGCTCTACCGTCACAACACACGCTCGCTCTACACTCTGCCCGCTCCGCGCGCAGCACGGCGGGGGGCGCCCGGGCGAACACGTGCGACACCGCGCCCTCGCCCTCCGCCGGCTGGCTCTACCGTCACAACACACGCTCGCTCTACACTCTGCCCGCCCCGCGCGCAGCACGGCGGGGGGCGCCCGGTCCAACACGTGCGACACCGCGCCCTCGCCCTCCGCCGGCTGGCTCTACCGTCACAACACACGCTCGCTCTACACTCTGCCCGCCCCGCGCGCAGCACGGCGGGGGGCGCCCGGTCCAACACGTGCGACACCACGCCCTCGCCCTCCGCCGGCTGGCTCTACCGTCACAACACACGCTCGCTCTACACTCTGCCCGCCCCGCGCGCAGCACGGCGGGGGGCGCCCGGTCCAACACGTGCGACACCGCGCCCTCGCCCTCCGCCGGCTGTCTCTACCGTCACAACACACGCTCGCTCTACACTCTGCCCGCCCCGCGCGCAGCACGGCGGGGGGCGCCCGGGCGAACACTTGCGACACCGCGCCCTCGCCCTCCGCCGGCTGGCTCTACCGTCACAACACACGCTCGCTCTACACTCTGCCCGCCCCGCGCGCAGCACGGCGGGGGGCGCCCGGGCGAACACGTGCGACACCGCGCCCTCGCCCTCCGCCGGCTGGCTCTACCGTCACAACACACGCTCGCTCTACACTCTGCCCGCCCCGCGAGCAGCACGGCGGGGGGCGCCCGGTCCAACACGTGCGACACCGCGCCCTCGCCCTCCGCCGGCTGGCTCTACCGTCACAACACACGCTCGCTCTACACTCTGCCCGCCCCGCGCGCAGCACGGCGGGGGGCGCCCGGTCCAACACGTGCGACACCACGCCCTCGCCCTCCGCCGGCTGGCTCTACCGTCACAACACACGCTCGCTCTACACTCTGCCCGCCCCGCGCGCAGCACGGCGGGGGGCGCCCGGTCCAACACGTGCGACACCGCGCCCTCGCCCTCCGCCGGCTGTCTCTACCGTCACAACACACGCTCGCTCTACACTCTGCCCGCCCCGCGCGCAGCACGGCGGGGGGCGCCCGGGCGAACACGTGCGACACCGCGCCCTCGCCCTCCGCCGGCTGGCTCTACCGTCACAACACACGCTCGCTCTACACTCTGCCCGCCCCGCGCGCAGCACGGCGGGGGGCGCCCGGTCCAACACGTGCGACACCGCGCCCTCGCCCTCCGCCGGCTGACTCTACCGTCACAACACACGCTCGCTCTACACTCTGCCCGCCCCGCGCGCAGCACGGCGGGGGGCGCCCGGGCGAACACGTGCGACACCGCGCCCTCGCCCTCCGCCGGCTGGCTCTACCGTCACAACACACGCTCGCTCTACACTCTGCCCGCCCCGCGCGCAGCACGGCGGGGGGCGCCCGGGCGAACACGTGCGACACCGCGCCCTCGCCCTCCGCCGGCTGGCTCTACCGTCACAACACACGCTCGCTCTACACTCTGCCCGCCCCGCGCGCAGCACGGCGGGGGGCGCCCGGTCCAACACGTGCGACACCGCGCCCTCGCCCTCCGCCGGCTGGCTCTACCGTCACAACACACGCTCGCTCTACACTCTGCCCGCTCCGCGCGCAGCACGGCGGGGGGCGCCCGAGCGAACACGTGCGACACCGCGCCCTCGCCCTCCGCCGGCTGGCTCTACCGTCACAACACACGCTCGCTCTACACTCTGCCCGCCCCGCGCGCAGCACGGCGGGGGGCGCCCGGGCGAACACGTGCGACACCGCGCCCTCGCCCTCCGCCGGCTGGCTCTACCGTCACAACACACGCTCGCTCTACACTCTGCCCGCCCCGCGCGCAGCACGGCGGGGGGCGCCCGGGCGAACACGTGCGACACCGCGCCCTCGCCCTCCGCCGGCTGGCTCTACCGTCACAACACACGCTCGCTCTACACTCTGCCCGCCCCGCGCGCAGCACGGCGGGGGGCGCCCGGGCGAACACGTGCGACACCGCGCCCTCGCCCTCCGCCGGCTGGCTCTACCGTCACAACACACGCTCGCTCTACACTCTGCCCGCCCCGCGCGCAGCACGGCGGGGGGCGCCCGGGCGAACACGTGCGACACCGCGCCCTCGCCCTCCGCCGGATGGCTCTACCGTCACAACACACGCTCGCTCTACACTCTGCCCGCCCCGCGCGCAGCACGGCGGGGGGCGCCCGGGCGAACACGTGCGACACCGCGCCCTCGCCCTCCGCCGGCTGGCTCTACCGTCACAACACACGCTCGCTCTACACTCTGCCCGCCCCGCGCGCAGCACGGCGGGGGGCGCCCGGGCGAACACGTGCGACACCGCGCCCTCGCCCTCCGCCGGCTGGCTCTACCGTCACAACACACGCTCGCTCTACACTCTGCCCGCCCCGCGCGCAGCACGGCGGGGGGCGCCCGGGCGAACACGTGCGACACCGCGCCCTCGCCCTCCGCCGGCTGGCTCTACCGTCACAACACACGCTCGCTCTACACTCTGCCCGCCCCGCGCGCAGCACGGCGGGGGGCGCCCGGGCGAACACGTGCGACACCGCGCCCTCGCCCTCCGCCGGCTGGCTCTACCGTCACAACACACGCTCGCTCTACACTCTGCCCGCCCCGCGCGCAGCACGGCGGGGGGCGCCCGGGCGAACACGTGCGACACCGCGCCCTCGCCCTCCGCCGGCTGGCTCTACCGTCACAACACACGCTCGCTCTACACTCTGCCCGCCCCGCGCGCAGCACGGCGGGGGGCGCCCGGGCGAACACGTGCGACACCGCGCCCTCGCCCTCCGCCGGCTGGCTCTACCGTCACAACACACGCTCGCTCTACACTCTGCCCGCCCCGCGCGCAGCACGGCGGGGGGCGCCCGGGCGAACACGTGCGACACCGCGCCCTCGCCCTCCGCCGGATGGCTCTACCGTCACAACACACGCTCGCTCTACACTCTGCCCGCCCCGCGCGCAGCACGGCGGGGGGCGCCCGGGCGAACACGTGCGACACCGCGCCCTCGCCCTCCGCCGGCTGGCTCTACCGTCACAACACACGCTCGCTCTACACTCTGCCCGCCCCGCGCGCAGCACGGCGGGGGGCGCCCGGGCGAACACGTGCGACACCGCGCCCTCGCCCTCCGCCGGCTGGCTCTACCGTCACAACACACGCTCGCTCTACACTCTGCCCGCCCCGCGCGCAGCACGGCGGGGGGCGCCCGGGCGAACACGTGCGACACCGCGCCCTCGCCCTCCGCCGGCTGGCTCTACCGTCACAACACACGCTCGCTCTACACTCTGCCCGCCCCGCGCGCAGCACGGCGGGGGGCGCCCGGGCGAACACGTGCGACACCGCGCCCTCGCCCTCCGCCGGCTGGCTCTACCGTCACAACACACGCTCGCTCTACACTCTGCCCGCCCCGCGCGCAGCACGGCGGGGGGCGCCCGGGCGAACACGTGCGACACCGCGCCCTCGCCCTCCGCCGGCTGGCTCTACCGTCACAACACACGCTCGCTCTACACTCTGCCCGCCCCGCGCGCAGCACGGCGGGGGGCGCCCGGGCGAACACGTGCGACACCGCGCCCTCGCCCTCCGCCGGCTGGCTCTACCGTCACAACACACGCACGCTCTACACTCTCCTTACAACTAAGCTATCTATCATCATTTTAATAAATGAATATTTCGTAAGCACGCAGTGTAATCCAGACAGCTTGGGGCCATTGACCCTCGCGTTACATTGACTGCTGGTTCAAAGGACATTAGTAAAGTAAAACATATCGACTGCGAGTATTCCTAGAGGTTCAGACGTACCTTCCTCTGCAAGGTCTTGAGCACGCTCTGGACCCACTTCCTCATGGGTTTCCCGTCGACGGACTCCAGGAACTCTCGGAGCTCGTCCAAAAGCTCGGGATCTCTTTCGAAATCATAAAAGTGTTGATCCACCCAGTGTCTAATAACGTTAATAACCCTGCAACAAGAGTACACCGCTGGGGTCAGCGATCACCGAGCTGGTCTGCGGCCCCGGAGGACACGAGACAGCAAGAACTCACCTAAACTTGACGGGCTGCTGGAACTCCTTCCTGTACCTCTTCCAGTCTTCCCTCACGGTGTTCTTGCTGAGCTTCTCGGCGTCGCTGCTGGCCACGCTCTCTATGCTCTCCGCTGCGAATTGTGCAATCAACGTCATTATTCACTGCGTATTCTTTTCTGTCTACCCTCTAGTAAGTTTTTGTTTCAAATTTAGCAAACGAGCTCACAAACATCTCGGCGAGCAGATTTCCAGCATACAGCATACACTGACTTCGAAACAAAATATTTTTTATATAATTGAAAATACAGAATAGCACTAATAAATAATTACTTCAAAACATCATCCAGCTTGCAACGTACAGCACAATGGGTTTGGAGGGTAGGACATCATTAATACATTTAATACCCAACTACTTCTTTATGGATTTTAATGTTGAAAACGATATCACAATAATATATAAGAATAATTATATATATATAGATTATTGGTGTTAATGAAAGTAATCCAAAAGGTAAAAAAGTAGGTTTTGGACAAATGTTCCAACAGACAGTGCATAGAGATGGGACTATCTTTCTTTAAATTAGGACAATATCACACTACATCTACTACAACTTCATATACATTTATTCTTTCTCTCTGATTCTTGTTCCATTCTATTAAGATTTGTTTTAATACCACACTACGTTCTATCTATTGGAGCAATCATAAGTTTTACTGGATTTATTGTTTATAACCGTGAATGTTAGGGGAGAGTGTGGATGTATACGTTACCTATATCGAGGTCTAGCAGCGTCGCGCTAGGACTAACGTCCTTCTTCACTTTCGTCCTTGGCGCTTGCGTTAACAAAATATATGCTGTTAGTTATATATAGAGCATCCGCTGGACGCGGGCTTGGGTTCCCTGGCATCCTTGGTAAATGTACGACACGCCATTTGCCAAACCTACTGGCTCACCACAAATGTACCAATAACATGAAGCATGCGTGTTAGACATTGAGTGAAGTTTGTTGGCAAGTTTAAACTGAGGACAGTCAGATCGATGTGTTCAGTGTAGTGTAGTGGGTACCTGGGGGCGGCTTGTCGTAGACGTCGGCGGGCTCGGGGATGCGGAACCGCTCGATGAGCAGCGCCAGCAGCTCGCGGGGCTCGCAGAAGGAGCGGTAGGTGGTGAGGAAGGTGCGCACGAGCGCCAGGTCGGCGTACACGTGGTACGTGAGGCGCTCCACCAGCTTGAGCAGCGTGGCGCCCTTGACGAGCGGCACGAGCGCGGGGCGGCGCACGGGCGGCTGCTCCAGCAGGATGTTGTGCGGCGCGTCGGCCTCCGCGAACCGGTACAGGCGCGGCGGGGGCAGCCGCAGCGGGTGCCGCCGCTCCAGCTCCGACAGGATGCTCTCGAGGAACCGGTCCAGCATGGGCTTGGTGTTGAGCATGACGAGGTCGCACATCCAGTTCCGCTTGTCGGGCGCCGACGCGCACGCCAGCACCACGGGGCCGCCCACGCGCGGGGACAGCTCCAGCAGGTGTCGCGCCTCGTCCGTGTCGGGCCGGTCCACGATCTCCAGCTTCCGGATGTGCAGCTTCTCCTTGAGCTTGAGCTGCACGGCGCCCACCCCGCCGGCGCCGCCCCCGCTGTTCACCGTCACCTGCACGGTCAGGTCGCCCAGCGGTCAGTGGTACATAGCGAGGTGCGACAGAGAGCTACCGGATGCAGGATGGAGACTGACCAGGCTGGTGGCGGGCTTGCACAGCAGCAGCAGCCCGTCGAACAGGTAGGCCCTCCGCTCGGCCACCTTCTTGCCGGGCCCTATCTTCGACAGTATGTCTTCTGCAATACGATAAGCGGTGTAAGAGAAGAGTAACGGGGGCGTCCCTTGGGGACTCAGTAAACATCAGCCATTTTAAAGTGAATCATGTTGAATTTTGTCATAAAAACTAAAGAAAAGTTAAGCATAAGGAATATATTTTTTCTTGTGAGAACAGACGCTGCACTTTAAGTATGGTACAATGAAATTATATAGTATAGGTCAATATGTTTTCTATGTTGCAAGTGTTTCCAGTGGCAGTTTTGTAAAAGTGAATTCAATTCAATAAACTTTTTAGTTTAATTTCAAGAGTTAGTTATCCATAGTTATTACCAAATTAACAAAAAATATTATTTACTTCTTTATTCTGTAAAGAACGAATGTCGGTGGAAAGTGAATGAAAGAACGAAGGAATGATTAGTAGTGTCGATGCACGGACATCGACGATCGCGCGGCGCGGGCGCCGGGAGGAGGACAGCGGCGCGGGGTAGCGGATTGACACCGGCTTCGTCACTCCGTGCAGCAACGCCGCCCGCGACACTTACTTGTTTTTATCTTGTTTTACTCTTTTTATAAACTTACCAAATAATACAGTCCGCTCTTTTATTTTATATATCACCGGTCTACCCCAGAGCAGTTCGAAACAAGTAGTATGTTTCTCCGGTCCGCCAGGGCACTTACCCCGGATGAATTCGTTACAGCACTGTCCGATGTCCCGGTTGTCCCAGTTGTCCACGACCCGCGCCAGCTCGTTGCACTTCTCGATGGCTTGCTGTCGGCGCGACCTGCTCGCCATCCGCAGGGTACCGTCCCTGCACAGCGATCAATGTCTTGGATGACTAAGAAATAAAGAACTCGGTTTCCTTTGTATGCAAAAGGTTCTCAGGACCTTTCGAGGTGTTGGTAGTGGAAGAACCTCCATTAGAACGAGGAAACAATTGTAAGGACTCCTCCAGTCAACAAAGAGTGTCGGTGAACACCAGTAATAGTTGTAGTAAAACTATAACTTACATTTTCGGTCCGTTCCCCAATGCTTTATCTAGTAATTTCTTGATCGGATCTAAATTGCACTGAACCTGAAATTGCAATTAAATAACATTATAATACCTGTTGGATAAGCACACACTCCTCACTGAGGTATCTTTCAATGACCGATACCGGAGAGAAACGTTTGTTAATATTTAAACAGAACACCTGAAAAGACCAATCGTCTCCGGTGACAATTAAAAGATCTAACACTTCAGGACAACAGAGCCATATCCAAGAGAGGCTGGTCTGTGATTTCAACATTACAGATTATAATGGATCCAATACAAATGAAAGTTTATCTGTTTGGCTTTAGTCTTAGCAGTTGTTGTCCAGATGCGACAGGTGGCGCGCGTGTGGTTGCCATTCAGCGAACTGTCAAGTTACACTAGAAAATCATAGATATTCGTGAAACTATTTTAGCAGGTATCATTAAATAAAAGGATATAAAAATCTACACTCCAATCTTTGAGCAAATTTCGTACAAAGCAGATTGAACCTTAGGATTGAGAGGGCAAGGCTCAGACCACTCGACCACTTCAGAGCAAGTATTTCACATTCAACAGATCTAATAGGTTTCAGCTCAATTTCTAATAACCAAATAACTGTAACAAATTGTCTCCAAGAGATTAATTCTGATTCCGAGTGATTGATCTCCAGTAATTCTTTGAGAGTTTCTTTCCACGGACCTCTCCTCGTCTGTATCATCCGACTAAATTTCCGAGTGAGGGTACCTGTTTAAAGCTCTCCCGGTCGTCGACCGTGGGCGCGGCGTGCAGCAGGGCGAGCACGTATTTGTGGTACAGGAACACGTGTCCGACGGGGGCCAGCAGCAACCGGGGCAGGTAGTACTTCGTGGCCAGCAGGAAACCCTGCCCGGCTGTCTTGAGACCTTCCGATAACTGAAATTTACAAGAAGTCTCAGGTAAAATGGTTGCAGGCAGATTTCATTCTGCTGACATACAGCAGGTCGACAGTCCAACTGTCCACGGAGCCGCACTCCCCAGTGTGTACTCACGATCGGATCGTCCACGATGTTCTGCAAGGCCTCCCTGGACTCCTTCCTGGTGACGATGTTGGCGTATCGGACGTACGCACGAAACTCTTCCACTTCAGCTAATTCTGAAATGTCACATTATGTGTTATTTCTGTCGCTCGTTTACTAGAGGCTGCAGAACTGTTGTCGAAGGATAATTCAAATCAAATCAAATCAAATCAAATCAAAAAATTTTTATTCAACATAAATGAAAGTACATACTTGTTGAACGTCAAAAGAACTACCGCCAATTCACAAGAACTAGCCTCCGTCCTGAGAAGAATTGGCAAGAAACTCAGCGGGCATGTTTTTTTTTTTTTAATAAGAAATTATTATTTATTATTTTTTTAATATTACATTATTTTTTTTAATATGAGTTTTTTACAATGAGTATTATAACGTAACAATTACTACAATATTGAAATGCCCGGAGCGAGCAACTCATTCCCACTTTGTGCAATCTTCTAGATAATCATTGACTTTATACTAAGCTTTATTGCACAGATGTTCTTTAACAGTTTTCTTAAACCTATGTATATGTAGGTTCTGAACATCTTGTGGGATTTTGTTGTACAGGCGCACAGACAAACACCCGAATGAATATCGTATCTTATGTAACCTACTCATCGGCACAACAAGCTTGTGTTTGTTCCTAGTATTTCTATTATGTATGTCCGACTTTTTAGGAAACTCCTCAATATGTTTACGAACATACATCAAATTTTCAAAAATGTACTGGGATGGCATAGTGAGAACTTTAATTTCTTTAAATTTCTACCTCAGGGATTCCCTTGAGTGCATGTTATAAATAGCGCGTATAGCTCTTTTCTGCAGAATAAATATCGTTTCTACATCGGCCGCATTGCCCCATAGCAAAATGCCATAGGACATGACACTGTGGAAGTAACTAAAGTAAACTAAACGAGCCGTGTCCGCGTTTGTTAACATTCTAATTTTTTTTACTGCGTATGCTGCAGAGCTGAGCTTACTCGCCAATTTATGAATATGAGGTCCCCATTGCAGTTTGGAGTCCACTGTTATACCAAGAAATACGGTTGACTCAACAAGCTCCAATGATTCCTCAGAAACAATTACATCACTATCCACTTGTCTCACATTTAAAGATGGTTTAATACATTTTAAAGTAAATTTAATACATTTAGTTTTCTTACTATTCAATAATAGGTTATTGATACGGAACCAATGAACCACACACGAAATCGCATCATTCACTTCGTCATAGACTTGTAATTGTCGTTTAATTTTAAATAATAAAGATGTATCATCTGCGAATAATACGACCTCGTGTCGGGACTCAATAAAACTAGGTAAATCGTTTATATATATTAGAAATAAAAAAGGACCCAATTAAAAAGGCATTTCCGAAAACAAGACACAGGATGATGATAACCATCTGTGCAGACTCGGAGTATACCCTTCTACTCACTAGGGGGAATATTTGATTGAAACATGAATAAGTATGAACTAGAGTACTGAATGTCCACTAGGAGGCCAATCATATCTCAACAACCATATATTCATCACACATAATCCCATATTACCTTCAAAACAACTTCCAATATATGGTGAAGGAGAGTCCTCTGACATCTCCATGGCGTCCTCCAAATTTCCCAGTAAAGTGACAGTCAGTTCGTAGATGTCCACTATATTGCCAAAAATCAGGGACAGAGTCTGAAAAAAACATCCAAGAGAATAAACATACAAATCCAATATATTAGCTCCCCACCTGCACTCTCACACCTGACGTCCAATCTTCACCCGCGCTCAGAGCCCGGTAACATATTAGCTACTCTTATGTCAGCTTTGTACCTCAAGTCAAATCATCACATTATTAAGTTATACTTCTTTAGGCGCGTTATGAAAATTTGATGAGAGTGAAATTTTACGATGCGCGCGCACCGTGACACAAAATTAACAGAATGAAGTTGCCCACTAAATCGCTCATTACAATACGACCGACGTAACTTGGCGAGTCTGAATATAGCCGCAGGTGAACTTTCCGAACCGTACCGAGAATTACAGAATTTATACAATGTCAAGAAAAGGGATGTCCAATATGCGTGTTTGAGGATGTTGTTTAATCGATTTTTTTTTCAAATTCATTAAAATTTAAATAAAAAGAAAAAGAAATAAATTTTATAAAAATAAAGTATAACTTCTTACGCGCGTACATAAGTACACGCACACTTTTTTTTTGTTATAAAGAATTTTGGCTACAACACCTTCGGCATTGATTTTGCCAATGCCACAGTACGCACAAAAATGACAGGTGCTTAGAGAGAAAAAAATACTAAATACAAATAAAGGACAATGCCCATTTTCTTAGGGCCTTTGGGCCCCTAAAAAAGTTGTCGGGTCATGATGGTTTTAACTTAATTTGATAGACAAAGAAATATTGTTTCATATTCAGAAAACTTTTTTTATATTCTCACCCAGGTTTAAGAGAAATCTGTTTTTTTCTGCAGCTAAAATTAAGTTGTTAATTGTTTTCTTCGAAATCAATAATCGCTCTCATCATTATTTACAGTATTAAATAAGTTAATTGTGGTTAATGTTGCTAGAAATAAGCCCTTACGTACATTTTATTATTATTATATCCTCATAATAATAATAAAATGAAAATACGGAAGCCGGCAACGATATTGTTGTTGTTGTTTTTAAATTCGCCAATAAGCAGGCAAAGAGCGTAGCCTATACAGCTTAGTCTGTCGTAGTTATATTTTTTTTCAATAAAAAGCTGGTGTATCTCTTTTTATTGCTTTTTGGGAGTTTTGACGTCAACTCTATGAATAGCAAATTGAGTGAGCGTGAATTTCCGCAAACCTTTTATCTTGAAAAAAAAAAAAACAGTCACTGCTATGTTAGCCACAGTTTTATTCCAATGCCTCAATAATCGTGAACGATTATTGACGTTTAATACACAAAACAACACCCAAATTTATATATTATACATCACAATAAACTATTAAAAAAACATTAAAATAAAACTTCACTCGGGTTGCAGCCAAAACTCTCTGATCATATATAATAAGAATAGAGTAATGGTAGGCCATTGAGATTTTTACTAATGGAATCAATAATATCTAAAAATATTAAATAATTCATGGTTTTAAGTAATAGTTATTATTACAATATATGAATATTGAATTGAACAAAAATAAACAAAAAAATCTGTGAATTATAACCATTAGCTATTTTTTGTTGTTGTTCAAGTCACAGACAACTCTTTCGTTTGGCAGCTTAAAGGTTTACTATAAGGCTTTATGGGCTAAGCCCTTTGCCTGTTGGCGAATTTAAAAACGATGGCACTCAGTTTTGGGATGTTATCAAATAAGTAATTTATTTTTTTGTAAAACAATGCCAGGTTGAAAGAAATGTTGATACATAAACTAAACAACGTGAAAAAATAAGGCATAGTTTTTCAAGTACAAATAGTTTTGACATAAAGTTGGCCCACTTTTGGGCATTGTCCTTTGATTAGTTTTTCCATACGTGAATCTGTGATATTAAAAACAGCACCATCATTAATTAAATGGAGTGCCATTACTGCTCAATACTAGGTTTACTCATCTTCAAGCAGTTATTTTATAAATTTAATCAGAGATTTTTATGTAAAACCCACCCTCGTATCTCCATCCAGTATTTTATCTAGCTCTTCTTTGAAGACCCTTATTATGAGATGCAAGTCCCTTAGGAAGTGCTTCTCGTCAGTCATGAGGTCTCGGACCAGCTCTGCATAAGAGAGGGATCCCCTCCGGCCCCTCCTGTCTGTGCTAGTGGAATTCTCCACCACTGTCAATTCTGTCTCTTGATAAAACATATCCATTAAAACCTGTTGATTAAAAGATTATTAAATATGTTTGTAGATATAGATGTGCATATTTAAAATTAAATTTTACATTTTACAATCTATACTAGCTGTACTTAGCAGACAATAATATGAGCTCAGACTCTACCGAACGAGTTACCAGAAACCATAAATTATATAAAGTGAATGATGTCACCCACATTGTGACAGTATAATTTCGATTTATTGCAATTACTCTCTCCTCCGTGCATCATACTGGTGAAACTGTCTTATGTCTTACCTTATCAGCACACATGGCTGTCTTTATGTCCTGGCAGGTTATAGTATCATAACCAGACTTCTGTGACATTTTCTTAACAAAATTTCCGGCCAACTTTAGTATGTCGACACTAACATATTCTAATATGGCAGTCATGAACACTGACACTGAACTGTCAATTTTGTATTGGAACACTTCCTGTAAAGAAAATATATAATTAAAAGTCACAATTTCTAAACAAACAGGAGAACTTATGTTCTAAATTCAGACTAAGCAGTTTTATTACCACAGTAAAAAACAGAATTTGGATTGATTTTCTACAAAGCCAAAATATTTGTAGTTACATAATCAGTAATATTAATTTTGTTTTTATTTTCAACCAGTATTACTGTGATAATTCAACATATATACTATATATATGTCATAAATATGAATATACCTTATGCAACATGTTGTGTAATCTGTCATGTGGAAGCAATGGTCTCCGTCGCTTATTAGTGGCTGCATCCCGAGCGTCAGCTGGAGCCCATTTGTCCAAAGGTGTCGGGAATGTTCTAGCCACACGGTCTTCCACATCCTGGTGATTTTTCATTTGATTTACAACTCAATTGTATTATAAATCAAAACAATAAAATTTAAAGAATTTTTGAACTGTTTTAAATACATGGTATACATATATAGTAAGTAATCTTACTACCTTTTTTTTATATATGAGCCGGATGTGTAGAGTTTTCAAAATATTCCTTTCTTCCCAAAAGTCATGAGAGTGTTTATACAACTTATAACATTCAATTAATTTCTTGCATCAACCAATGAGACTCAAATGGACAGGTTTTTATTTCTTTTCATTTTAATAAAATCATTTCAATAAAATCAATAAATATTACAATATTATTCAAACAAGATTCAAAAAGAGTTCTTAATGATAGCATTTCAGTACAACTAGATTATGGTATCTTTGACTCACACAACCTAAATAGAATATATCTATCATTATGTCTCTTTATTTAATTACTGCCGTTGTAGGCAGACTAGCATACGACCCATCTGATGGTGAGTGGTTACTGTCACCCATGGACTTCAGCAATGCCAAAGGCAGAGCCAAGCTGCTGCCTACTGTTATGTACTCTCCACAAGCCTTCTAAAGGTCTGTAATGTCACAAAAGTTACCTGTACAGTTCTAGGTGTCGGTGCTGCACACAGCGTAGAGAGTAATCTCAGGCATAATGATTCCACATACTCTAGGGCACTCTCTTCAGCACTCAATGATGGATGCACTTGTTCTAAAACCTGAAAACACAAATTCAATGCTATACTTGTTGAATGACAACATTGTCTACAACACTAATTAATTCACACCAATCCTAAGAACTAGAAAAAGAAACTCAGCATCCTAATATTACTTTTTTTTTAATCCCCAATACCAAGGTAAATGATAAGACCTATTGCTTTCAGGTGAGGTGTAGGTGTTCACAAAGCTGACTGAGACAGAATTTGGTCCTGACCAGGTGTCATTGGAATTAACTTTTAGGTCCAAGTCAGTTTTTAATACAAAGCAGCCAGAAATTGCTTCTATACCTCAAATGTGGTTCACTAATATACATGTAATGATAAGCAATAAAAGTTTATTTTTTACTTGTGGTAGAGCATTTTATGAGACCTTTAAGTTATTATCATCATCTATCTTCCACTGGTGATGAGTAATCTTAGATTCCAGTCTAACTTCAAATGTAACATATCTCAAATTTCATTCAAGGATTCATATTTCTGTGAGAATACAGTACAGCTGCTTAACATAAGGATCTTCTCATCTGCTCATTATACATGGTCATTAAGCATTTTTAAGTCACGTATTAAAACTTAACCTTCTCACATGTTTTATTATTACAATATTGTTCTTAACATATTATATCAAAGGAGGCCTCTTCATAAGTAAACCTTTTTAAATGGAAACAGTCCTACAATTATGTTTCTACAAAAACAATTTGCATAAAATTTAGTTTATTCTTGTATATTCATAATATTTTAATTTTAATAATCAATAAACATTAGGTATATTTTTTAAATTATTTTTTTTACAAATTTTTACTAAAATACTTAAATAAATTACATTTAAAATTGTTTTTAGTATTTGTACTGATAGCGCATAATCTAATTTGACAGCACATTATGAAGTTTCAGTAACAAAAGCAAAACATTTTAATAAACAAAAAATGACGCAAAATAGTATATATTTTTTCTTTTACAGTAACTTAGTAATACTAGTCTGGAGAGTGCTTACGGGAGCTAAATTTGTTCACTTTTAATTATTATTTTGTTAATTTTTCAGAGGAATTCGTGTTAATTACAAAATAAAAATGCTAACCTTTTTAAGTGGGTTTACGAATATTCCTCTCCATTTATCTACATTTTCGGGGTCTAAAAAATCATAACCCCTTATCTCCTCCACTGTGGGCAGCATCTTACTAATGAAACTTGTTCAGGAATCATGTAAAACTCAATGTTATAAACTTTTAACAACACTAACCACATTACACTTTTAATACTAATAAAACAAAATATAGACGCGCTGCACACTTATAAATATGTTTTAAGCACACAAATTTTGTACTATTTCAGTTTTTTGTAAACATAAATAGTTTTTTTAGTAAGAAAACAATTAAAAAATATCTTTTTCACTCATTTGGTCGGATAAACGACGCCATTTTTAATTTACAAATCAACGCCACAGACAACACTATTTTTTTAAAAATGGATTTCACCACCTGGTTACTAGGACCTTTAAGTCATGTCTTATTTTTAATTTATATTCTTATTTTTATGAAAAATGATAATATGGAGTGAAATGAAATGCAATGAAGTTGATTAATTTGAGACATTAATTAACTGGGATGAAATTAAATGAAATGAGATGAGATGATATAGGATGAAATATCATCTTAATAAAATGGTGGTCGCTTATTGTGATTTTTTCAGTGGACTTTGGAAGATCCCGAGAAGTTACGTCCAGCGGCTTTGTTTTATTTTCCCACATTTGTGCACTTTCACAGATATTAAACAGTTAATAAACCACCGTTATTACACATTTAAACATGAAGAAACACTAAATAGACAAACTAAAACAAATCACACAACTTCATTCCTCGCGTTCCCGCTAAAAAGTCCACGGCGGTAAAAGGTCTGGTATCACAGACTATCTCCTTTTTTCCACCTCTCGTGCGTTCCGGCTTACGCATCATAAAAAGGTGTGTTCTTAAACGCCACATTGTATCCATGAATAGTGTGGTTAATATTTAATCATTGTTCTCTAGCTTTTGGATAAATGATGCACAGTCTCAAATTAGTGTTCGGACACATTGTACAGTTTAGGACACAGAACTGGTTCGGGACCGGATCGCACTATTCCCAATGCGAGCTGTTCCCTTTGTACGCACATTATTATTTTTTACTTTTTTACTGCCAGATACCCACCATTACCGTCGCCCATGAATGTCAGGAATGCCAGGGGCAGAGCCAACCTGTTGCCTACCTACTGTTAAGTACTCTCCACAAGCCTCGTTTTTCGAAACCTCGCAAAATAACCGATACTGTCATTACGGATCCTACCGATCCATTAACGGTGCTTTTAGGTACCACAAGCCCCGGTCACCGTCCTCGTCGAACCCGTCCAGAGCTGCCAGATGACCCTGTGAATTCCCACCCAACTTTTTTCGAAAACCTCCCGAAAATAAGAATTTTTGAAGAAAAAAAACCCCAAAACAGTTTTTACTTATTTCAAAGACGAAATAAAAACCAAAAGGATTCTTTTATTTTTTAATCAAGCTCTCCCATAACTTCAACCAGCTCTAAGCAATTATTACAATCATATTCATTTTCGTTATTATTAAACTTGTCTAAAACCCAACTCGATATTTTAGGCTTATAAACCAAAACTATAGGCTAGGTACATACATACATACATACATGTACGTATGTAAATGTGAACAAGTATTTGTCTGCATCCCTGACATGTATGCAAAATTTGGTAATGATCGATAGAGTAGTTGAAACTGAGAGCGTACATAACAATCAAACAAACTTATTTATAATTTAATTATTCATAAAACTAGTATGATTCGATAATAGTATTCGAGATGCTTCCTTCATATCCTTTTTACCATCACACCTCCCGCCACCGGAGCAGAGTTCATTCATATTATTTGGAACCGCTGCGTTCATCGACAGTGCGTTTCCAAAGATCTTTTCTGCCACGTACCATTCTGCCTTGGAATGAACTCCCCTTCACGGTGTTTCCCGAGCACTATAACATGTCCTTCTTCAAAGTAGGTTTGCAGAGTGTACTCTTTTTATTTCTTTTTTATTGCTTAGTTGGGTGGACGAACTCACAGCCCACCTGGCATTAAGTGGTTACCGGAGCCCATAGACATCTACAACGTAAATGCGCCACCCACCTTGAGACAAGTTCTAAGGTCTCAATGTAGTTACAACGGCTGCCCCGCCCTTCAAACCGGAACGCATTACTGCTTCATGGCAGAATTAGGCAGGGTGGTGGTACCTACCCGTGCGGACTCACAAGAGGTCCTACCACCAGTACTCAATGGTAGGTAGCCGCTTAGCTCTACCCTTGGCATCGCTGCGTCCATAAGCGACGGTAAACCCTTACTATCAGGTAGTCCGTGTGCTCGTCTGTCTACTAAGGTAACAAAAAAATGATACCTATGCGTTGAAAGTTGAAAAACTATGACCACAATTTTTACAGTACAGTTACATCATGGTATCCTTGGCAACGGTTACCATAACAATCATAGATTATACACTTAACGTTATCACGTAAACGGTTTTTTTGGTAGTTTTCCAATTACAGCACAAGAGCGCATTATGCGGCATAATGCTCAACTAAGCTTCAGCATAATTCGGCATTGTGCGTCACTGAGTCGCATTATGCTCTGTAATTGGAAAACTACCTTTGTTTTGTTTTTGTTATATGCGTATGCGTTGTTAATAAATATGATGATAAATAGAGAAAATCTATTCTGGATAGTATCTGTGCATAATATGCTCATAGTTTTTTTTCCCCTACCTATTCGCCGATAGCAAGGGGATATTTCAGCTACGCGCGGACGGGTAGGCGATCTCACGGACTCACCCTAACAGAACTTGCTAACGCTAGCCTTAGCAAGAGCAGTGCTTCGCAGAATCTACCATCGGATCAGAATCGCGACGTACTGAGAAGATTCAGCGAGAAATTCAGTGGGCTCTGTCTATAGGCTAGTTCGCTCAATTACGACGAAGAGTTCGACGAGGATTGTGGCCGGTGGTTCTTAATGAATGCCTACATCACTAAGATTTCCTACCACGATTCCGTTGGCCAAGTGTCCTTGTAACAGACCTCGTGTCAATTTGCAGGGTTGACCACTGTCATACGTTCCCTTTTGGCGCTGGTATCTAGTGAGGAATTTCGGCCCTAAGCCCAACATAAAGGGGCTCTGATAGAATACTTGGTAGTATCCTGGCACCTGGCATTACTGACGTCCATCAGCGATGGTAACGATTAAATAAATAAAAATGCATGATTATCACATGAAACATTACAAAAACTATACCCGGTTGCAAAGTAACGGAAACCTTAACCATTCAGAAATCAATTGAACGCGTGACTGCAATCGTATAGATATTATCTTTTATAGCAGTGTCTTAACGCTTATACAAATAAATGATAAGCCCAGTTTTTGGTAGTCGTTGTGAAAATCCTACGGTTTGGTTATTTATGTATTTTCCGAATAAATCATTATTTTATTTTACCAGTTCTCATCCGATATTAAGCTTGGTTAGAAAAAGGCTGATAGATGTCCAGTTTGTGGAATAAGTAAAACAAAGAAATGCTACTAACTGATTTAACGAATAATTTAGAAAATATCAGTCGCCACTTGGCCAAAACACTGTTCTTTTGTAGATTTTATGGCTTGGTTCAAAAGCATTCTAATAAATTTGGCTTCCTTCCTCTCAATGTAGTACAGTCCTATAATAATGAAGTCCACCTGAGATATCAAAAAGTAAGGATCAAATTACTATCTAGTTTATACCTTTTTTGGGACAATAGATTCTTGTTTTGAGTAAAGAGTAGAATCGTTTATTAAAATCTTAAATTGGAGGTATTGTTAAAGCTTTGGAAATAAATACTAGCATAGGAAATTGATACTCGTGACAAGAAACAAAAACTGTGACTCCCTTTATACAAATAATTAAAAGCCAATCCGTTTTATTAATTGATATATGTACTTTCATCCAAATTTGATGAATGCAAATTTTATACATAAGAATAAAGCGATATACGCGATAGCGCGTGGCCCAGTAAATTTCTTTTAGTGTTTCGAGTATCTTGTTGCCGCAACCAGGTCAGCGTACTTAGTAGCAAATACCTAGTGCATAATGAATCGCTTAAATTCAGGTGTAGCACTATTTACAGTTTACACTATTCAATCAACAACATAACCTATTAATGTGTTGTCCTCCAAATGAATCATTTTACTTATCTTTGAAGAATAGATAATTTCACAAGTGATATCTATAAATTTTATGGACCGATGACTATACAAATAAGTCGAAAAAAATATGTAACCAATAGATAGATACCCAATTCAAATAGTTCCTAAAATTAGCTAGTACAAATAATGAAATAACGTTGACGAACACGATTCGTTCTTAGTTAGTGTGAAATTATTAAAATAAGAACAATGATGGGATATCGAAAGATATTATTGTTAATGCTAATTAAAATATCATATTGTTTTAAAAACAGCGTTAACTTAGCTGTGAATAGAACATTTCAGTACAATATGTAAGTACAGAAGAATTCTTATATATAAATAAATAAATGATAAAAATCATGCTAGTTGCAGTCGAAAATTAAGAATAAAATAAAAATAATTAATTTGTTGTAGTGAGTATTTATTGAGAGTTTATGGACTAATTACATCTGTAGTGAGCATAGCTGTAAAATCTTACTTAAAAATTTTTTTTTTGATCAAATATCATGCATATCTGGTCCATGAATAGAGTAGAGACTGGAATCGAGCTAGTACCATCACTTCTGTTCAACTGTCTTAACTCTTCTTTTTTAACACTATTGATATTGGTGAGGCTGCTACACAGTAAGGAATGGCTTAGTCGTGAGCGTTCTTCATTGTAATTCATAAGATATAATGAACAGAGAGGTTAGTGATACAACTGCTAATAGAACAGAAAATGGTTGCTAGCTAGTTTCAACAGTTGAAAACTGATATATAAACTTTTGGTCAATAAAGTGTTGAGTACCTTGGTCATATCTGGTTAGAATAAATTGGACATCCAATTTCTACGGAGTGACAGCTTTGTATTTGAGACTTATCTTGTGTTTGAAAGAGGACAACATTCAATGTAAGCTTCAGTACTCATTTAACATCAAATGACCTGCTAGCTTGACACACTATAGGTAGTTGAGGAAACATGACTCTCTCAAAGTAGTTTATAACAAGCTTGAGACAGTGTCCTTATAGTATGGTAAGGATGGTAATACTAAATAGTGTTTACAAACAGTCATTATCAGCAGGTTTTTTTTATTTTATTTTTTTTATTTTAAATTTAATTTCAACATTCTTTATTTTAAAAAATGAATTAAAATTACCATTCAATTACAGATATAATTACGACACTTGGATTAATTTACAAGTAAACAACACCATTGAACAAATTTTAGACTTTACCGAGGTCAGTGGTGATTATATTTGTTTTTATTTATTATAATAAATGTGAGGCTACCTGAAATTTGATGGACTTTAGCACAACAATGAAATAAATGCAATAATAATAGGAATAATCAGGAAGACAAATTACCTTTGTGTTACCTCTTGTCACAAAGTGACTTGGAGACATGTTTCCGTTTAGTAAGGTAGCCCACCCAAAGGAGTCTCGAATTAAATTTGTAATTGACTAAATGAATTATTAAAACAATATTATTTTAATTATGTAAATATTATTTTAGGACTCTGATAAGCTCCTTGGTTTCCCTACAAGAGTTCACGTAACAACTAATAGTACACTCACAAGTGATCATCCTCTATTCATTACGGCCACACAACAGAAAGGTAAGTAAACACACAAGTTGAACATGAAGACTGAGAGGGCTGAATCATTGAGATAATAATAATTAAAAAATGCTAATGATATTTTAGTTATTTTACTCTTTTTTGAAGAAAGCCTGAGAAGCTCAAGCAATGCTCCTAATAAACAGTGTCAGTGAAAGAGTATGGCTTGTATCAACCTTCTTCCCTATGCATTAGTCACTTGCTGTGTTGCGGATTCAACATGATCAGCAGCTCATCACAGTTATCCAGTGTTGGATATAAAACTCTTCCAATTTAGACCACTAAGCCCAATTTTTGGCTCCTTTCATTAATCTCTTGCTGGCCACCCTACACCGATCCATTTGGCCAGGGGTGTTCCATAGTACGTTTGCCACTCAAGAACCTCACACTTCAGTGATTGTTGGTTGTACGGCACATATGTCCAGCCCACTGCCACTTCAATTTCATGAGCTATGTCAATGACTTTAGTTCTCTGCAAGTAACTGCATTTTTTTATTTATCCTTCAGAGAAGCCCTGCGTATGGCTCTGTCCATACCTCGCTGAGAGAACTTGGGCTGACAGACTAGTCATACTGTAAGTGTCCACATCTCGTGGATTCATCATCAATTGAACTGCTAGAACGATAATTATAAGTTTAGCCTACTACAAATATAGTTTGTGGAGAGAAGTGCCTGCATTTTGTTTCAGGCGTGTCCTCATGGGAACTCCCGTTGGTGCTACAGACAGACGATTACTTCTTGATGCTAAACGACATGGGCAGGACTTTGTGCCCTCACGATGCAGGTTCAGGTCAGTGTCTGTCTCATCTCTTTAACTTCCATCTGTGATCATACAGGATTGTTTACTGTGATGATGTGTGTTTTTTTTTTCTGCCAAATGCTTTTTCGTGTTGTGTAAGGATTTCAAAGTTCAGGGTTTTCTGGGTGAACCAATTTTGATGATTTTTTTTAGAAAATCTGACTTTTTCGTGGGGTCCCATTCAAAATCCATCAAGATTTGACCAGTAGTTTATGAGTTACGCTAAATATTGAATATGAAATTGATTTGGATTACATTGATAGTATTCATATTTTAATTTGTCTTTTTTTTGTGTTTTATTGCTTAGATGTGTTGGACGAGCTTACGGCCTACCTGATGTTAAGTGGTTACAGAAGCCCATAGACATTTACAACGTAAATGCCGCCACCCACCTTGAGATATGAGTTGTAAGGTCTCACTCTTAACAGTACAACGGCTACCCCATCCTTCACACTGAAACGCATTACTGCTTCACGGCAGAAATAGGCAGGGTGGTGGTACCTACCCGTGCGGATTCAAGACGTCCTACCACCAGTATAATTAGTCAAAACATTCCAGACATAAGAAGAGAGAGTCCTCCAACTGTACAGCTGACGACGTCCAGTAGCGCTAACGTATCCGTCGACATAAAACTGAAGAGGGTCGAAGATTTCTACATAGAACTGGGCAAGGTTCGTCCTTACGTCCGTCGCTCGACGCATACATAATACACATAAATTAGCTATAGATAAGCAACTCAAACACTCAACAAAAATGTTTACGGGCGTCGGCCACTAGATGGCTTCACTTCAATTAGTTTCTCATTGCTCCTGTAGATAGCAGTAACATATTACCTGTCCTATATTTTATCTTTAATGAACGATTTTGTAAATTTTGTACAACAAATAAGCACTTGTATGATTTATTATTTTTTTATTTTCTGTGTTTAGTTATACAGTAATTAAATGCCTTAACTTTAACAGCATATAAGTTTAGGGGAATCCGCTACAAGATGTCGCTAATTTCCATACAAAAAATATTTGTCTTAAAGTAACGCAGCTTCAGAGCCTTGGCTCGACGCGCCACGAGCCGTTCCGTGCAACTGTTGATAATTGTATCCACTTTTTGTTGCGCAGGTAAATGAGGTGATCGTAAACCCGAGCTCGCCAAGGTACTATTACTTTTCTTTCGATCAAAACCCTTGGAACGTGAGCCACGCCGCAGGCGGACCCCTCGACGGCACGCAACGGTATGTGGAGCACATCTTTCGTCTCTCTCTCACCTGTGGGGACGGTTGTGGGTCCTTTTCACGGAACTGCACGGGTACATGGTGCTGGTCCGTCAAGGAGGCTGAAGGGACCATTGTTTCGCGCCAGAAAGAGGCGGTCATGTTGTGTGGGGGCAGAGCGGTGCCTATAAGAGTCGATGTGTGTACGTTCCCTGTAGACTTCGAAACGGCTGGACTGATGTCGATGAACTATTCAGGGAATCTTTACACTGGCCTCGCGGGTGGACGTGGGCAATATGGTAGGGTCCGAGCCAAGTAGAATCAAAGCTCGGCTAGCAAAGCAGGTCGGGATTCACTCTTAACATATCCTCCTCGCGTCGCTTTCCTCATTACTGAAGGTTATGACTCCCCCGCTGCATCAGTTTCTCCCGTACGATTTCCCTCCATCTCCTTAGCTTCATGAAGGGCATTGTGGAAGTTGATGTTCAGAGAAGATCGTAACACACTAACACACGTAACATATCCTAGCACATAATTACGGAAATTTATAGATTTTATGGATTTGATTTTTATTACACAGCACACAGAAAAAGTGTGAAAGTAGCCCCGGTAATTAACAAATTAAAGAGCGGACGGATAGCGTGGCATGGACGTGTGATGCGTAGAGAGAAGATGCATGTGACTAGGAGATGTAATGTTAGTGCAAGGTAGAGGGGGATGAGGTCGACCGAAGAAGACATGGATGGAGTGTGTGAATGACGATATGAGAGAGAGAGAAGAGTGAGTGTTGAGCTGACGGCTGATAAAAGTGAACGGAAGAGAAAAATTAGCTGTGCCGACCCCACCTAGTGGGATACCTAGCGTCTGCGGGACTTGAATACCGGCAAAGTTGCGTCGCTAGAGTCGTCAGTAACGGATTCAGGAAGGACATTGAAATTATTGGACGCACCACTAAGGACACTACAGCGTGCTTAATGCGAGTTTAACGTTCTCGATAGCGTAAAAGTTAACTCAAGTTTGTATGAAGTCGAAACGTTTGCCTACGTTTGCCGTTAGGGGCAACTCGCACTAAGCACACAGTTGAGCCCAAGGGAATATCCCAGCAGTTAGGTCGAAGCAACGATCACTTAAACTGCGGGATTACGTGCCATCAAATACCAGCCGTAATATTTGTTTCAGATATAATTATAACATACCGAAAAGTGTGATACTAGTAATAGAATCGGACGACGAAATCTGCGCTACGGTGTCCATACAGAATAATTCGGTAAGTTCACCGCTCAACTGTCATTCGACCCCTAACCCGGGTCCAGGACACAGACGGGGCCCTCCGGCAATGGAAATCAGAAGCAACCTAAGTGCTGGAACTGCACTCGACGTGGAGTCAAAAGAAACGGACCGTCAGCCGATAGCAGTTCGATGACCCCCGTGAGATTACCGGCCGCGCCAGAGCCCTTGCGATACGTGCTGACCTAATTGTTTATCAGTAGTGGACTAATCCGCGAGACGTGCCGTGCCGGGCTCAAGTGGCCGGGCCGACCCCGATGCTCGAACGAGCTCACGGCCCACGTGGTCTTAAGTGGTTACCGGAGCCTATGGACGTCGTGACATGATGTATAATTGTATAGTAATTACGTAAATTATTATTTTTTTTAGTTTAATTTTTATTTTACGACTAGCTAACCCGGCAGACTTCGTAGTGCCTCAATCGATACATAATAAACCTAACCTAAGCTTTTATATAAAATAAACTTAAAACAAACAAAAGTAATCCGTCCGACGGGGGACACATCAAAGGAAAAACAAAATTGTTAATTTTATCTATTTCCAAGCATTTTCATATTTATCTACCTTTTAAACCTCCTCTAGACTTCTACAAGTAATTCAAGACCAAAATTAGCCAAATCGATACAACCGTTCTCAAATTTTAGCGAAACTTACGAACAGTAATTCATTTTTATTTTTATTTTACGATTTTATTTGTTGACCGCGGCCATTGCCGGCTGGACCTCCACGCCGCGACGACCTCAAGTCTTGTTACGTCGACCTCGTACCTCTCCTCATAAAACTGACGCATTTAAATGATGAAGCGAAAGGAAGACTTACAATGAATAAGTCACGTTGCGCTGTACCAGAAGGCACCATGTTACCTGATGATACAGCGAGCAGAACCCAATACAGCTGTCCCCCCCGCGGGGGTCCGGCGGTGGACCGGTAGTCGTGTGCCCCGCTACGTCGTTGCGTAGCTGCAACTCAGCCGTGTGCACAATTCCAGTGTCCCGTGTTCGACAACGAGAGAGAGGTCAAATACAAAGGATACCACCTGACGATGAGCAGCCAGGGGGGGATCACGCTCACCGTGAGTACATACGTCTGTTACTGCTGGTAGGACGTCTTGTGAACCCGCTCGGGTACATACCACGATCCTGCCGCTCTGCCGCGAAGTGTAGATTTAAAGTCTTAAGACTTCGGCCTCAGGTTTCATGGTGCGTGACATCATTCACATGTTGCCCATGGGCGCCGGTGACCATTTGACACTAAGTGTGCTCTAGCGCCGCTGGGGCGACGTCCCTCGTGCTGCACTTCATAAGTCTTTTTTTTTTCTTTAAAAATTTAATCCTTACATGTCTCGACCATTGCTTAAGTAAACCGCCAAATAAACCGGTCCTTAATATATATATATATAATTTTAACTGCAGCGATACTATTGTGTTGTGTTAATTTTGAACAAAACGTCAATCAGTGCGAGTAACTCTGTGGTTTGTTGGGTAACAGCAAGCAATGTTCCCGTCGGGATTTTACGTGGTGCTGATAGTGCGACAGAGCGATGCGGACTGCACGGGCGCGAGCGAGACGGAGGACGCTCCCAAATCCTTCCCCGCCAAGCGCAGCAAGACATTCAGGTGAGCGGCCCCTGGACCACACAGCAACCAGCCGCCGCTTCGAGGAGCTGTGGCCCCTGCGGGAATTATGTGTGATTGCGGGACACCAGGTGGCTTGTCATGTCATTGTCTTGCCCTGATACTATCACTAAGAAAAACCTCGTCAATTTGTTGCCTCGTTTCGTTGTGACATAATGACGAACAAACACACTTTCACGCTTACCATATTAGATGGATCAAACAATGTAGGCAGCGGTCCAATAAGGACGGTCTCCTACCAGATGCTCCCAGATGTGTGACAATGGGGGGTCACGTTGGATGCGGGTGGCAGCGGACCCGCCTCACTGGACATCACTTGGAGAGTCGTATGTTCAGCTGTGGACAGCTACAGGCTGACAGAGGGGGAGGTGTACCATTCCTGAATTGATCTTTACCCGGTACTTTCTTGACAGAGTAGTATTTTTATTTTATTTTAGTATTCTGTTTTTCTCTCTGCGGTTTGCTGGAAGAAAGCTCACGAATGCGACAAGCTCGCTATTTACAACCAATTATTTTTTTCAATTCCCCTACTTATCGCTGGTAGCCTAAGGGGCTATTCTAGCTCCGTGCACGGGCAGGTGAGCTCACGGGCCCAACTTGAGAGAATTTGCTAACACTGGCCCTAGCAAGAGCAGTGCCTAATTTGAATTTGGAATTATCTTCTTTAAAATTGAAACATTTAATGATACCAAAAGCAGCCAGACACAAATAGTATAGCCAAAGAGATTTTATTACAAGTTCATACATATACTATAATGCGAAAAGACTTTTTCCCCAACCTGTTATATCATTTGTGTATGTCTTGTGTACACTGGAGCAGGACGCGTGTGGTCGAGCCTCAGAGTGGAATCACGTTTGGTTTTGTTTTTAAGGTTGAAGATAATAGCGACGATATCCTACCAGGAGTACCTAGTGGGCGCGCTGGTGAGTGCGGCGCTGGTGCTGCTAGTGGCGCTCTTCGTGCTGGCGCTGCTGCTGCCCTGTCCCTGCAGGTGCACAGGTCAGAGCCCCCTTCCCTCGCCATACTCGAGCTCTGGACCCGCCGATGTGAACACCTTAACTAGAGCGGGCGACTGTGACGTCATCTGTGATGAAATTAATCTGCTATCTGCCAATAGACACAAGATCAGTGACGCGCTGCGTGTGCTGCTGCAGGGCCGTTAGAATTATTGGATCGTTGTTCAGTGGTCTACATATTCAAAATCAGTCATTATGTTAGCACAAGAGTGCTCTGAGGAATTGTTCGAGATGATTCTATTATCTCGTTTTTACCGTCGCACCGCCCGCCACCGGAGTAGAGTTTATCCATACTACCTGGAGCCACTGCGTTCATCCACAGTGCGTTTCCAGAGGTCTTTTCGCCACGTACCATTCGGTTTTGGAATGAGCTCCCCTCCACGGCGTTTCCCGAAATTTTTTTTTTTTTTGTTTTTTTTTATTGCCCTTGTAGGCAGACGAGCATACGGCCCACCTGATGGTGAGTGGTTACCGTCGCCCATGGACTTCAGCAATGCCAGGGGCAGAGCCAAGCCGCTGCCTACCGCTTAATACTCTCCATAAGCCTCGTTTGAAGAAGGACATGTCATAGCGCTCGGGAAACACCGTGGAGGGGAGCTCATTCCATAGCCGGATGGTACGTGGCAAAAAAGACCTCTGGAAACGCACTGTGGATGACCGCAGTGGCTCCAGGTAGTATGGATGAACTCTACTCCGGTGGCGGGCGGTGCGGTGGTAAAAACGAGATGCCGGTATCATCTCGAACAATTCCTCAGAGCACTCCCCATGGAACATACGGTACAAAATACAGAGGGAACCGAAGTCCCTCCGCAGACCCAGAGGTTCCAAACGATCCGTGAGACATGACATGTCCTTCTTCAAACGAAGATTGTGGAGAGTACTTAACGGTAGGCAGCGACTTTGCTTTGCCCCTGGCATTGCTGACGTCCATGGGCAACGGTAATCACTTACCATCAGGTGGGCCGTATGCTCGTTTGACTAAATGAAAAGAAAAAAAATATTTTATTCGTTTTAATGTTGGTTAAAGTTGTTGTGATCGTGTGCTGGTAGCGCTGGCACACTGGTCAGCTGGTGCTTATTTTTCTTGTTTTAATTCAAGGGCAGACATTTTCTATGTCTTTTATAGACATCACAAAAGACACGAGGTTGAAGTCTCAATGGTATTGTTTAACGGCCACCACTACCGGCCCCACTCCTGAAATCGGAGTGTATAGGCCGGACGGTGGTACTCACCCGGGCGCTACAGTAGTGCCGCTGTAGGGGACCGCCGACACCAGAGTGTTTACGCGGCGCTGTGCCACTTGCAGAGGAGGTGACCGTCGTGGTGGAGGAGAGCTCGCCGTCGACGTCACGGGAGGACAGCGCGGAGACGGACACGCAGCCCATACTGGAGGCGGGTGCCGCCGGTGAGTGCCGCCCCCTCAGCCCTCAACCTCTTGAGTTTCTAGTCCTCGCAGTGGATCGCGATTCCGATCCGGCGGTAGATCTTGCGAAGCACCGCTTTTGCTTAGGGCTAGTGTTAGCAAATTCTCTCAGGTTAAGCCCGTGATCTCAGTTGCCCGTCCAGGCACAGCTGGAATAGTCCCTTAGGCTACCAGTGAATAACTAGAGGAAACTAGAGTTGAAAAAAAAAAGAATTGTGTGCAAATAGCGAGCTTGTATCATTCGTGAGCTTCTCTCAACAAACCGCAGACAGAAGAACAGAAGTAATGTTTGAAATGTATTCCTCAAAACTAAATCTACCTGCGCACCTCAGTAGACATACACTTGGTCACGCGCCTTGAGACATGAGGTCCACGTCTGATTGTGTTGTAGTACAGCTCATAGATCACCTACCATCAGTAGACGAGGGTGCTTCCATCCGTCCACAGTTGGAGGCTTGTCAACATCCTCCCGACTCAATGTTTGATTATTTGAATGTCCAGATGAGTCTTGGTCGCGGGAGCACGCCCTGACAGTCGGCAAGCTGACGCGGGCCCCGCCCGACACGCTGGCCAGGAGATCAGACAGGTATAACACGTATAGCTTTAGTGCTAACAAACAAGCCAACAATTTAATAATAGTTTAGTTAATCCTGTTGTTATGGCGGTCCCCGGCCCAGAGACGCTGCACCATGGCTCGATTTTAATATCGATTCCAAATTTAAACACATAAATTGTGTTGTCTTACAACGGGTATACCAAACTAAAACGTGGTGGTGATATCAATAATATAGATCCCAAAAAAGAGACAAAATTCAACCTTAATACAAAGTACTACGGGTCATAAACTTCAAATTTCAACCTTATTAAGGCGAGTGTTGGTAAATTTCATCTTATTGTAAAGATAAAGGAAGCTGCACGAAATTGGGGCACAGTCGGCGCGGCTGGCGGCGGACAGTAGGGTGATCACTTTCAGTTAGTTGACATCGCGTGCACCTGCTCGAGTCCTGGGAGTCCGCTCTACAGGGCCGGCCGCACTGTCGCGCTGTCGTGTTCGCTGTATTTTCGTATAACTTCGAAAGAAATCCGAGGATGTTGGGATTTTGACAATATATTTTACTTTCGGCTACGGACATAAACTACATAACCTCGCCCTAGAAGATGCGAATTGTTCACGGCGGGCCCGGAGGGTTAACTAAGAGCGGTATCACAGGGACGGTGCATATTTGAACAATTTTTTTCGTTGAAACGATTATTCTGAGAGTACACTATCTACAGTTTATGGCTTGATGTACATTTTGTGGGAGAGCCGGTACACGGGACGGGGGCGGCGCCCTGAGCGTGCGGTCCCGTTGCAGGTACTTCTGGGGCGCCCTGACGCTGGCGGTGGTGTACGCGCTGCCCGTGGTGCAGCTGCTGCTCACGTACCAGCGCGTAAGTACACTTCACATAAGGTCTATGAACTTCTTATTGTGTTTGTTGTATAAGTAATAAATAAGTCTTCAATATGTTGCTCTGAAAAAAGCAAAGAAAGAAACGACATTCAAAGTCTATCTAATATATAAAATTCTCGTGTCACGGTGTGCGTGATTGAACTCCTCCGAAACGGCTCGACCGATTTTCGTGAATCTTAGCGTGCATATCGGCCAGGGTAGAGAATCGGACAACTTCTATTTTTCATCCCCCTAAATGTTAAGGGTGGTCCGATCCACCCCTAAATTTATTTATTTATTAGACTTTTTTTTGTTTTTTATTTATTTATGATATAGCATACAAAAATACATACAACCCTAAATTTTCACCCCTCTGCAATCAACCCTTATTTTTTATTTGTTAATTAAAAACTTTAATTTTTTTAGACAACATTTTTATGTTTGCCTACATTTCACACCGGATCGTAATTTGTTTAAAAAGAACGTATTTTAATATATATATTAATACTATCGTGGACAAAGTTAAAAACCCATTCGTAATCTAACGAAGAAAAAATAAATATGTGGTGTCGTGGGACACCAGGTAGGAACGAAGTTCCTTCGGCTAATGTAGAATCGACAAAAATTGCAAAAAAAATCGTGCTCAATTTTATGTTGGTTTTCTTGATTTTTCTCTTAAATTTTGCTGATTAGTTTTTATTTAAGTACAAGAAAGTATTTAGGAAATTCAGTATTTTAGGAAATAATAAATTACTTAAAATAAAAAAACATCGTAATTCAAATTATCAACTAAAATAACAAAATATATCTCTTTATTTTTGTTTGACAACATAAAATTACATAGAACTAGAAAAATAGAAATAATAATAGAAAGAGAATGGATGAAAGAGCGAAAAGAAAGAGGGAGAAAGAGAAGGGTATTATACACTACTCGCTTGTGTATACGACTGTCGCGCCTGCGCACGTCTCATTTAACGGTTTTATTCCACGCACTTTTTTCCACGGATTTTTTCTTACGGTTTTACATCACATTTTTTTCAGTTCGGTCGCGCAGCAAAATCCCTATCCCCTCCAAGCCTGCCGTAAGGAACTTCGTTCCAATAATATTTGATGATTTTATGTCACAAAAGGTTATCAGCAATTTTGGATACTAAGAATATATCGAATTTCCTATCTGTCTTGCTCGGTGGTCTGATCTTTTTTTTTTAATATGACAAAATGTTCGCGTCTTTTAATCTATTTTAATATATAAATCTATACTAATATATAAATCTATACTAATATATAAATCTATACTAATATATAAATCTACAGTGGTTTTTACGGATGTTCCTTTTATAACTACTGAACCGTGCATCCAATTAACTTGAAACTTGGTATCCACGTAGAAAATCCATGTACTTAATGGATAGACTAATACTTATATGAGTGTTGGACTCCCTACACCAGTTGCGGGGGCGTTAATGATGAGAATCTTTGTGGGGTTGAGAAATAATAATGTTAATTTTAAATGCCCAGCGAAGCGGGCGGATACAGCTAGTTATTGTATAGTATATTCGTTCACAGCTCTACATAGAAATTAATTTTGTAACTTGGTATTTCATTGACATTCCACATTAACTCGAACTGCTTTACAAACGGTGCAAGCGCGGAACTCATTGAACTTAAAGGATGTTCACTTTCTAAACGGGGCTTTTTCGGAGCTACCTCTAGAGGCAATTGCAGCCTTAACCATATCTCTGAATCGTGGAAGCGACATTCTTTAGATAAGTTGGCCCATCGAACGAGGACGTTTGAAAGAAAGAAAGAAAGAAAATCTTTATTCGCCAGAAATATAGTTTACAAGATATAGGACATAGCTTCATATATTTCGCCTGTTTAGGCATGCGAAAATTTAATTTATTTTTATATTAATTATAACACAAAATTTACTAAATCTATTTGATTGATGGAAATATCTTTATTGTTTGTTCTAGATGCGACCAGAAAAATTGTGTATTATATAAATCAAACTAATTATGATTTCCGGTCTTTGCCCCCGCGGCGCCGCGTGTACTGTGACGCGGGATGCTGTGCTTGCGCAGATGGTGTTCCAGACCGGCGACCAGGACCTGTGCTACTACAACTTCCTGTGCGCCCACCCGCTCGGCACGCTCTCGGACTTCAACCACGTGTTCTCCAACGTCGGCTACGTGCTGCTCGGCGCCGTGTTCGCGGGCCAGGTCCGCTTCAGGCAGGTCAAGAGCAGGCAGCGGCCCGAGGCAAGTCCCGTGCTCGTCCACCACACACATCCACCACACTATGAGAACATCCCCAAAATGAGTTGTGTGCTGGCTCTCGGACAGTCTAATTCAGAAAACTGGTGATCTGATGTCGCCTCGATGTTCCCCTGATGTTGCTCCCCCCTAAATAGTTGTCGAAGTTCACCGGCATCACAACCTGCAAGCGCTGCCAGCGCGCGCCGGGCCCGGGGGGAGATCGATAAGTTCCAATTAAACACATGAACACGCGTCCACCGCGGCTCTGCCCGTTTCTAACGAAAAACAATTTCATGATTCGATTTGAACTACAACACAAATAAATATATATAAACACAAACACATAAAAAAAACGTTTTGATAATATCGATATAGAAAGACCTCTCGTCCTCAGAACTTGGGCATCCCCCAGCACTACGGGCTGCTGTACTCGATGGGCCTGGCCCTCAGCATGGAGGGCCTCCTGTCGGCCTGCTACCACCTCTGCCCTAACAAAATGAACTTCCAATTTGGTGAGTTCTTTATTTTCTGTGCGTGAGTGTGGGCGACCTGGCTCGTGACCCGCGCGCGGCACGCGGTACTGCTTCGTTGCAGGAATAGTCAGGATGGTGGCACCTACCTGTGCGGACTCACAAGACGTCCTACCACTAGTATATTAGATTAAAGCAACAGAGTGTTTTATTTCACGCTTCCACTACATGGTACACGCAATGTAATCATTTAGCTAATATTTCGCCAAAACAATCCTTAAGAACCAGTCGTATGACGCATCTAACGACAGTAATGCGTTTCGGTTTGAAGGGCGGGGCAGCCATTGTACTGTTCAAAGTGAAACCTTACAACTCTTGTCTCAAGATGGGTGGTGGCTTTTACGTTGTAGATGTTTATGGGCTCCAGTAACCACTTAACACCCGGTGGGCTGTGAGCTCGTCCACCCATCTAAGCAATAAAAAAGGGATTGTGGGCGGGGGAGAACGAGTATGTCGCTGTCTCTCTCGCACTCAGGGGAGGGCACAGCGCGCGCCCCGCCCCCAACCCCCCCCGTGACGCGCGTGTCGTGTTCCAGACTCGTCGTTCATGTACGTGATAGCCGTGCTGGTCACACTCAAGCTGTACCAGAACAGGCACTCCGACATCATTCCGAGCGCGCACTCCACCTTCATGATCCTGGCCGTCATCATGACGATCGGTGAGTGCGGAACAACCTCGGGACCAATCTCGATCTCGAAAGCGTGTTCAAGGAGAATAATCTGGCCTGGACAAGGGCATTGACAGTGGGGGAGTCCCAACACAGCTCCACGGGTCGCGGCCCCCCGCGGACACTCAAACAAAACATCTATACTAATATTATAAAGCTGAAGAATTTGTTTGTTTGAACGCGCTAATCTCAGGAACTACGGGTCCGATTTGAAGAATTCTTTTAGTGTTGGATAGCCCATGTATTGAGGAAGGCTATATAACATCACACTAAGATAAAAACACCAATAAAGAATGTTTCAAAATCGGGTTTTTTATTTTGAGAGCTTCCGCGGCGTGCGCTGCGGAAACGGTTAAAGTTTCGCTAAAATAATGTATGACAGAATTGTTCTCCTTTAAAAATCTAAAAAAAGTCCGCGACAGCATATGTCTATAATATGTTAAGTGTTGTGTGTCGTGCAGACAATTGCATTCAGAACAGTCCGGTTATTCGACTAGAGAACAAAGCATGATGATAACCCTGCACTGCTGATGTCCCACCCCCTCAGGCTTGTTCGGGATCCTGCACCCCAGCGCGGGGTTCGCGGCCAGCTTCACGCTGCTGCACCTGGGGGCGTGTCTGGTGCTCACACTCAAGATATACTACGCCGGGAGGTTCAAAATGGGTGAGCGAGGACCCTCTGCTTCCGTAGCGCAGAGAGACATTTAGTTCCGGTCTAAAGAATAATACCGTCTTTAAGGCTATAGTATTGTAAGTTTTTTCTTTAATGCTTAGATGGGTGGACGAGCTCACAACACAGTGTTAAGTGGCAATCAGAACCCATAGACATCTTCGACGTAAATGCGCCACCCACCTTCAGATATAAGTTGAGAGGTTTCAGTATAATTACAACGGCTGCGCCACACTTCAAACCGAAACGCATTACTGCTTCACGTCGGAAATAAGCAGGGCGGTGGTACCTACCCGCGGACTCACAAGAGGTCCTACCACCAGTAATTACGCAAATTATAGTTTTGCGAGTTTGATTTTTATTACACGATGTTATTCCTTCACCGTGGAAGTCAATCGTGAACATTTGTCAAGTACGTATTTCATTAGAAAAATTGGTACCCGCCTGCGGGATTCGAATACCGGTGCATCGCTAGATACGAATGCACCGGATGTCTTATCCTTAGGCCACGACGACTTATAACCCACCAAACACACCAGACAGAATTGCAGTCAAGTGGAACTTCTAGAGCGAGTTAAAACAAGTGTTGTGTTGTTGCGTCCGGCGTAGACCGGCGCGTGCTCCTGCGCGCGTACGCGCACGTGGCGGCGCGCGGCTGGCGGTCGCTGCTGCCCGCGCACCCCTACCGCGCCGGCCTGCTGGGCCTCGCCAACCTGGCCAACTGGTCGCTGGCGGGATACAGGTACAGCCGCCCACAGGAACTGCACGGCACGATACTAGAGGCAATGCGATCGCACGTCAACATATTGTTACGTGCTGGGGTTCGGGATAAATAAAATTCCACCAAAGTACAACTAAAAACTGTATTCAACACTTATAATAGAACACTTCACAAACACTCGATAAACACTAAAATTCGTTATTCACTTCTTCCGCTTCGCTTCAGGTGATCCGTTCGCTGTTTCGCTTCGAGTAGTTACGATTACTGACTGACTGCGTGCCATCCCTGCAACGCTTTTATAGTCGAAACAACATTCCTAGAATTATCGAGAATATTCCACACATCTCTAGTATTGTGTTTCCGCTATCTGGAAATAGATGGCGTTGTATTTCTCGAGCGTTCTAGATGCTACTAGATCTTTAGATATTCGTTCGACTATTCGGCGATAGGTGGCGTTACTCTTACTGGCGTAACTATATCAAACGGACACTCATAAAAGAACGAAACCTATCCAACGGCGCTTTAAAATAAAACAGATTTCACGTCTGATATTAACTGGTTATTGGACCCCACCAACATCAATAACATTAATACGGTCACTCACTATGAGACACAATTCTCAGCTCTATAGTACAACAGCTGCCTCACTCTATAAACCGGAAGGCATTATGGCTTCGTTGCAGGAATAGTCAGGGCGGTGGTACCTGCCCGTGCGGACCCACAAGGCAATCTATTCTTAATAGACTTGGCTCCGATGTCTAGATCTAACTATCTAGATCTAGTTAAAACAATCGCATCTACTTTGTAATGTATCTGAAAACTAACACACGTTTGAAGAAAGACGAGGACAAGTATTATTTAACGAGTGGACGCCGTCGCTCAGGGACATCAGCAATGCCGAAGATACAAGCAAACCCTATCGCACAGGACTCTATTTAAAACTAATAGAAAATAACGCGGAAATAACATAGGGGTGGGGTGGGGAGGTTTCATTTTAAGACCAGGGGCTTCGCGGAGACAATGATTTCTGAGCGTGGGAGACTCCTGAAGACGGTGCGTTCCTACCGGTTTGACAATTAACGGCTAATGTCGTCTCTAACAATGATATTAATTACCAGACACAAGCCGCACCCAGCTATCCGGTCTCGAACTAGGCACATATAGCTATTAAACACAAAGACAAAAGGCAATCAAACCTGCTTATCATACGAATGTTCCCGACCGTCGACCCAGCGATCAGGAGCACTAACCACCAAACAAGTCATTAGGGATCCTCCCGATCTATTAACGGTGCTTTTAGGTATCTCAAGCACAGGTGACCGTTCTCGCCGAACCCGTCGCTTGTGACGAAGGGCTCGACGAGTATATTAACCCACAGACAGAGCCCACTGAGTTTCTCGCCCGATCTTCTCAGCGGGTCGCGTTTCCGATCCGGTGGTAGATTCTGCGAAGCACTGGTCTTGCTAGAGCCAGTGTTAGCAACACTCCCGGTTTGAGCCCCGTGAGCTGACCTACTCGCCCGGTTACGCTGACATAGCCTCTCAAGACTATCAGCTTAGGTGGAAAAGAAAAAAAAAAGAAAAACTAACCACTGCACCAGTAAGCCAGCTAGTTCTCTCTGCTGTATCTTTGTCTCCATTCTAACACTGAAACCCTTGTTCTTGAAGCGTCTACTCGCACCACAACACAGATTTGGCAAGACAGCTCCTCGCTATTCTCATGGGCAACGCCATTCTGTACACCATGTTTTATATGGTAATGAAACTGGTGAACCGAGAGAGGATCCTGGCCAGGACCTGGATGTACTGTATCCTGGCCCACGTGGCCTGGTTCTTGGCCCTGCGACTGTTCTTGGACTCGAAGACCAAGTGGTCGGTGAGTATCTCAAACGATATTTTTTATCTTTACGGCGCTGTGTGTGCCACTGGGCGCCACGTGGTCACCGGAGCTCACAGACATCACAAGTGTGCCATACACCTCGAGACTCTAGGCTCTGGGTCCATTCTTCAACCGTATCGCGCGACTGCTCCGCGGCATAAACAGGCAGGATGGTGCTACAGTAAACTGACCCGGGGTGACCGCGAGCTCGTGATGATAGTTGCGAGAGACGTGAGGACCAGTCCCGGTGCGTCGGCCCCCTCAGTCTGCGACAAGGGGGGCCGACGTGCAGCGCGCCCCCCGCTCTCGTCAGCACTCCGCGCGCTGCTGCAGGAAACTCCGGCGCAGTCCCGGCAGCACAACGCGCCGTGCTCCTCGCTGTCTTTCTACGACACGCACGACCTTTGGCACGGCGTCTCCGCGGCAGCCCTGTTCCTGTCCTTCAACATGCTGCTGACCATGGACGACGCGCTGCGGGATACCCCGAGGGACCAAATACCCACGTTTTGAGAGGCCAAGATGCGGTGGCAAGACTTGTGTTACATAGTATACACGGCGACCGCTTTTCACTACATTATTTTGAAACAGAAATGTATCTATAAATTGAAGGCGTTTGTTCTGTTTGTTTATGCGACACCATGCAAAGACTTAGTTACACAGTTCAGTTGGGATTTCGACCGCATGTCTCAAGCTGGACTCAAGGTTATGTCCTCGTGCGGTAGGTTACCTCCCAACAACAGGTGCGCCGAGAGTTCGTTCATCCTTCATGCTATAAATACTGAACTCATTTTAAATGTTTTCTATTATTATTTAAAAGCGTATGATTCGAATCACAATAAAGCATTGTGTGCACGTGTATCTCGAAAAAGCGATTTCTATTAGCGCGTATAATTTGTAATTTTTTCTCGACGATTGGTGACCATGTAAAACTCGATTAATTTAGAATTAATTAATTGTTATTAATATATTAAATTAAGTTTTCTGAAATGTATTATTAGTTGTAAGACTAATGTGTCCGTCACTGGGACTTTTTGGTGGGAACGCGACGAGAGGTTGTCATTTGTTTTTTTTTGTGTTTTTTATAATTGTTAATATGTCAAAATAGTACTAGTAATTGTAGTTTCTTTTTTCCAACTGGAAAGGCAAAGGTATCATTCCATACAGCCTGATTTTTTATATTTTTTTTATATGGTAAATGATGTTATAAAATGAAATAAAGTTAAATAATATGAAACGTGATATGAACTGAAATGAGATGAAATGAGATGAGATGATATAGGATGAAATATAATCTCAGTAAAATGGGGGTCATTTACTGAGATTTTTTCAGTGGACTTTTTGAAAAATTCCGAGAAGCTACGTTCAGCGGCTTTGTTTCATTTTCCTACATTTGTGTACTTTCACAGATACTAAATAGTTAATAAATCACCGCTATTACACATTTCAACCTGAAGAAATACTAAATAGACTAAATAAATAACAAATCGCACAACTTCACTTCTTGCGTTCCCGCCAAAAAGTCCAAAAAGCTGTCAAAATAGTGGCTGTCAACTGTCTAGCGTCTGTCAACGTGCACGAGTGTTGTGTGGAGATCACAGATACAGTGGCGTAGCGATCTAAACTCGTCCTGGCCACAATACCTTTTTAGCCGCCCCCCGACCCATACCTATTCGAAAACCATTTAATATGATATTTATATTTTACATATCATATTAAATGGTCGCAATCTATTCTAATCTATCGTCGCAAATTAATAAACAAATAAAGTAAAATAGATAAAGTCATAGGCTCAAGCTAGGCTTAAAAGTTGAGACGAAAAATGAAGTTGAGGAAACAAGACTACATTTCGAATTTTGAATTAATATGATCATCTAGAATTAGTTCAAAAAATACCTGTTATTTATTTTAAAAATATTTATAAAAGAATATTTAAAAAATACTCAGTTTTAAAACAGTAACAAGGTTAAGGTTAATTTAGATTATTAATATTCCTTTTTTTATTTACGAATTGACATTTATAATATTGCATCTACGAATAATAAAACTATGGAACAGTAACTCGCCTTCAATTGCACTTTAGATTATGGTTCCATTTACGCACACAAATGATGCCAATACAACGAACACTTACTCTTTCATAAACAAATGCTTGCGTTTGCGATTGGTCGCGCCAAGGTCACGGTTCGCAAGCGCCACCCAGCGCACCCTTATGACGGTGACGCGACGTTATGGAGTAGGAATAAATTCATGAAATATTTATTCATTTTTTTATTAAATGACTTTATTGCTGCAATAAAAATAAATGCAGCTTATAAGTTAGTACATGAGATAAAAATGTGAAAATTAAACTTAAAATCAATACTAATCCTGTATACAGGGTGTAAGGCACACGACTTCCACTTTCAAGTACGTACATATGGCCTCTTTTTGAAAGTGTATGCTGCATATTGTGCTATTTTTGCAATGCGTCCAATTTGTTTCATTTCTTTCCAAGCGTACTGCGGCTATCCATTTGTTACGTTGAATTTCATTTGTCGGAAATCTGCAGTAATAAAATCATTTGTTATCGCTGCATAATATCATACTTGTTACTTAAATAAAACATATGTTTTATCTGAGCAGTATAAAGAACTACTACTGCATAGAAAAAGTAATCATACATATTGCATAACACTATCCATAATCAATACGATGTTTGGATACTTTCTTATGAAAGCTAATTCCACTGTTTTTCATATCTGTATGGCTTTTACATCATTTCACGACACACGATTGCATACTTGCAAAATTAAAAAGCGCAAAATAATAATTATCTGGTCAACCGAAAACTGACGCAACACAACCGCACGATACGAGTGCCACAGCGAACTGGCGCGCCGTTCTGTAGCTATTTTAAGCCCCGCCCTCCGCGGTAGCTATTTACGTGGAACCATTTTTGAAGTGTAATTACTTTTCTATAGTTTTATTATTCGTGGTATTGCAAACATTGGCCCTAAATTTAAAAATAGATTTTCCAGAAATCAATTACAATAACAATTATTCAGTATTTTTTTGTTTTGCGGACCATTTGCTCCCTTGTGAGTAGAGCTCGGGACACAATATCCCCTTGACCCCCCCGCTACGTCCCTGCACACTGCACAGATAACACACTTACAAATCCCCAGACGTCGCTTACGTTGAATGAGTTGTATTGTAGTAACATGATATTATTTTAAGAAAATATGACGGTAATGAATGTAAAATATAATTTTGACAATAAACTAATTAAAGAAAACGTTATCTATCTTTTATTTTTGTCTCGGGTAGCGGTGCCGAAGATCTACTCAATCTTATTAACTGCCTTGTGAGTGGGAGGGTTTTTAAGAAAATGAATCACGTCAACACATAACGGAAATCAGTCAGAGGCTAAATTGCTTTTATTTTATCTTAATTCGTAGGCGTAGATGCAAGACTCACTTTGAGCGATGCGACTGAACCGATGTTTGAATCCGACCGGTCGGTGCCAACTGTTCTAATGAAATGCGTAGGTACCTAACAACATCGCACCTTTATAATTGAAGTGGCTTCACTAAAAAGTTTACGAAATTGAGTTACGCATACTCCGCCCGACTTATACAGTTTTTTTATTGCCCTTGTAGGTAGACGAGCATACAGCCCACCTGATGGTGAGTGGTTACCGTCGCCCATGGACCTCTGTAATGCCAGAGGCAGAGCCAAGCCGCTGCCTACAGCTGGAGAATCGAGGCAGCGTTATACTGCCTTTGCGAGTAATTAACCCACAGACTGCACGTGTATCTAAAGATGTACAAGCTGAAGCGCGTTCTTTGTTCTCTTTGTTTTCTTTCCACCTGATGTTAAGTGGTTACTGGAGCCCATAGACATCTACAACGTAAATGCGCCACCCATCTTAGATATAACTTCTAAGGTCTCAAGTATAGTTACAACGGCTGTCCCACCCTTCAAACCGAAACGCATTACAGCTTCACGAATGGCAGGGTGGTGGTACCTACCCGTGCGGACTTACAAGAGGTCCTACCACCAGTAAAAGCTCTTTCTATAGAGCTACGTGCAAACCGGCGGGCAATCATGTCAACGCCCTGCCTGCAGTCGTGCGCTATGTCAGCATCGTTTTAATTTAATTAAGTGACCTCAATTTTATAGGTGCGAAATGTCACGATTGACTTTCACTGTGAAGGAATAACATCGTCTAATAAAAATAAAATCCGCAAAAATTTTAATCTGCTTAATTACTATATAAACTCAAGTTTTAAACTGGGAGTGGCATTTATGTTTATCGGTTCCGGTAACCACTTAACGCTAGATTAGCTGTGAGATCGTTCACCAGTCTGAACAATTAATAAACAGAAACGTGCCCGCCGATTATCCGATGTTATGTGGCTAACTGAGTCCATGGACAACGCTACGCGCAAACAGCGAGGCGCATTGCGACGAGTCTGAATTATCAGTTGTAATCTTTTTGTAAAAAAAAAACAATTGTTATAACTTAAACTGATCTACGACAGAAATAGAATCTTGTGCATGCGGGTTCTGTCTTTTTGTCGTCTTTGTTGGCAGACGAGACGAAATTCATAGACGCGTTGGTAGCATGCGTGAAACTGCCCTAAGGTCTGTCACAAATGTCCAGATTTGCATCGTTTGTGTCTAGCGTATATCTGAGCACTCTCGAGCGGGTAGCGGGCCGATAGCGTCCCGTGGTCCGCCTGACCCACAAGCAATACATATCATGTTATTCAACAGAATACTATGAGACACTGCGATGTACAGTGACGCTCACACGAGCAGCTGGTTCGAGATAGGGCACACGCTATACCTTACATCACGCGTGCGTTACGTGAAGTTCGAGAGAACTCAAACGATAAGGCTGGCGGTCTAGCTATGGTAAGAATTCAACTGCTTGATTGGCTGCCGGAGCGTAGCCTAACGGTAGGAAGCGCGATACACTTGTATCGATAAGTGTGAATGCCCCAACAATTTGTGTATCATTAAGGGATCAACATACATAACTTATTTATCATGCTGCTTATGTTTAGAATTGCGAGAATAACTCATTGAGTGAATATTACTGTAATGACGGACCGCACATAGATGGTGTACTTGCTATTGTATTAAAGCAAGATAATAATATGGCACGACGCTATAATGACATTAAAATCTCTTTCGACGCGAGTTTTCGTATGTAGGTACTAAAATCATTTTAGAATGAGCCAGGCTTTCATTGAGTACTCATTCATTCAGTAGTGTGAAGGTTGGACGTAGGGAAATTCATTCACACATACGAGCCGTGGCTTCAATCTATTTACATTTTAATAATCTACAACTTATTAGATGTAAAAAAAATCGTAAAATATTATTATTTTATTTACTATTTAAGAGGAATACAATAATATATTAAGATAAAATATAATAGTAGTACATAAGTAATAGTTAGGTAAATTACGAGTATATATTTAACGTAAATTTAAGTGACTATATGTGTCACTGATATCAATAGGTATACAAGATAATAAATGGTATAGATTCGCGACCTAAATAGTAAACCGTAAGTATCTTGTGACCTAGGAGGTGGTTCCAGGGCGAGTCGATGGCCCAGTGCCCCAGAAAGAGTATATCGCGCATGTGCATTGGATGCCGTTCATAAAGCACTTTACAACCCTCGGTACTTGATTAACTCAGTTTTACCTAATAATAGGGAGTTTTTGGAAATGCAAACAAGTGAAACAAAATAAAAAAAAAAATCTGAAATTGTTTCTGTTTATGTTACCCACAATGTGTTTGACATTGTTGTTTTTAATTAGTTGTTATAAGTAGTTAGTTTTTCAAAAGTAGCAGTGATTTTTAAATTGAATAATGTAACTATATATAGTGTTTAATTTTAATAAAACAAAATGAAGGAAGAATTGAATAAGTAAGGAATATAAGTTGGTGATGTAGCAACATTTTATCTTTTGTTGTCGCCAGAAAAAAAATGGCCGATTCATCTCTTGTCAAAACTATCTTAGCGAGAAATTATTTCGAAAACGTGTTGAAATTCATGGAAAATCACGTAAAAGTGCTTAATCAGTGCTGGTGACGTGTTCTACATATACTGTTCAAGTGTCTAGTGATTAATTTTAGCGTAAAATATATGATTGTCAAGTCCTCTACGGTCGTTCTTCTACAGCCAAATAAATGCACGGTAAATACTTTTTTAGTCATTAATCAGTAACGAATACGCTGTACACGTACACAACGGTATATAAGAAGCAATACTTCCGATAGTTTGTATGAAATTAATTTCCGCCAAGGGGTACAAGTCACTGAAATTTTTTCTAAAAATTGGTTGTCAAAAACACAAAATTTGTTCTAAATTAATTCGTATCGTTGCACTGTGCCTTGATAGTACTTTTCATTCGAGGTCAGCCTCAATAACAACACGATATTTATTTAAATAGACGAATAAAATCGTATTAAACTGTATTTACTTTATTGGTTTATTTTCTTTACATTATAAATTTTATCAATGTTCCTCTTCATAGTTTTAATATTAGGTAATTGAGTATATATATCGTGTTTGTAAACATGATAACAGTGACTAAATGTTTTTATTATGCACTTTTTGTATATATGTATTTAGTACAGGAAATTTGTTTTGAAATATTAATTACATAAATGGAAAAAATATGTTCTAGTTTGGATTAAAAGTTGCCAGAATGAAAGTTTACACAAATATTTATGAAAAACACTATTTGAAGTGTTAAATATGCTGCAAATAGTATTTTCTAAGGAATTATCTATTACAAAATATCTTATCTTGTATACAATCTACTTGGTGATACATGACACATGCTTGCAGTAAAATATTCCCTGTTCATTAGATGTTAGCAAAGGTGATTTGAATATGATAAAAACCGTCTTATTTGTCAATTGTAATTTGAATGTAGAGCTAACTACATATTATCGAATTTAAATAAATAAAAACCACTATTTTTTCTTGTATGCCTTTGTGTGTGTGTGTGCTTCGAGCTCCAATTGTATGCTGGAAGATATTGTGTGGGTAGGCCACCTTAAGGTGGATCAATATCCTGTTGAAGGTTGCAGATAGTGCAGGACCACACATTGTGGTGATCTTTTGGGGAGGCACATGTCCAGTATTGGATGCAGTCTCTCCAGGACTCAAAGTCTTCATGGCTTAAAGGATAAGGCACCTGGTGCATTCATATCAAGTGATTTAATAGTGTTTGAATCATACAGGCGAGGTACCAATCTTTCTAATGAAATATGTACTTAACAAATGTTCACTATTGACTTCCACGGTGAAGAAATAACACATTGTAATAAAAATCAAACCTGTAAAATTATAATTTGTGTATTTACTGGCGGTAAAACATTTTGTGAGTCTGCACATAAAGGTACCACTACCTTGCCTATTTCTGCTGTGAAACAATAATGTGTTTTTGGTTGAAAGATGAGGCTGCCATTGTACTGTAGAAATTGAGATTTTACACCATGGGTGCTGTAAGCTCATCCACCCATCTAAGCGATAAGAAAAAGTAGCCTGATCTACTAATAATGATAGTTACATGAAGATGTAAGCAGGTGCTACTGATATCTTAAGTTTCTTTCTCGAACGTAGGCATCAAATAAGATGATAATAGTACACAACACAAATATCTTACTCAGTTAGTGATGTTATTATTATTATGGTTTAATATACGAATTTTTATAAGGATGAAAATTCTTCCTAGATAAATAGTAGTAACAATAAATAGCTGAGAATAAAAAATAAAAAAAATAAAATTTTGAAGTTCAATAATTATGATTGAAAAAACTTTAAAACATTATCATATTGATCTGAAACCATTCAGGAACTGTAAGGTCAGGTCAGTTACTGTGTTTTTAACTTGCTTTTGGGGCCGGTTAGCATTTTTGTGAGCATGGGATTGACTTAGCTCAATCTAAAAATTTCCTGAAGATTTCATTGACATTGATCTAGGCTTTTTGGACTCAATGACTCAATGAATTGGAATGACATTGGAATCCAGTATCAATGTCGCTTTCCACTGCATAGAGGACAGGAAAGAAAGGAGGAACATAGTCCAAACCAAAGTGCTCCGTAAAGGTACACAACACAAGAAAAAGCAGGAGGGGAAATGCACACATTGACTCATATATATGAATATAAATATTACATTATTTTCATCATTCATAGATGCTAATTTTATACATTCGTGTACTTATTATTATTGTGAGACTGCACTAGTGACCACCACTACTTGGATTATTTATTCCACAAAAGAATTAGTCGTTTTGGTTTGAATGGTGGAGTAATACGCTACAATAATATTATTGAGCCTAATGCAAGATCAACATTTGATGGCAGCTGAAAGTTGTTGTTTTTCTGTTGTACAGATGTGAGGGCGGCGCGATGTGGGTGGGCGGGGCCGGCTGGTGCTGCGGCTTGCTGGCCGCCGCCGCCGTCCTGCTGCTCGTGCTGGCGCGCTGCCGGAGACGACACAACAAGCCCACGCAACAGCTCGCGGTAACGCACAGATGACGTACCACTCATATATCACTGGTGGTAGGACCTCTTGTGAGTCCTCACGGAAAGGTACCACCACCCCGCCTATTTCGTAATGCGTTTCGGTTTGAAGGACGGGGCAGCCGTTGTAACTATACTGAGACCTCAGAACTCATATCTCAAGGTGGGTGGCGCATTTACGTTGTAGATGTCTATGAGCTCCAGCAACCACTTAACACCAGGTGGGCTGTGAGCTCGTCCACCCATCTAAGCAATAAAAGAAAACATACTGACTCTCACAAAAGCTTATTAATTTAAACGAAAAAATATATATTTAAATACTGCTGTACCAGCATCCGGGTTCAATGTCTAGCCGTAGTCAATATCTTCATTAAAGATATCCGGTAATTAATTCGGTTTTGAGGTGACACTCGTAATGTTTGATTGCAGCAAGAATATTATATTGTTGGTTGTACAATGCAAAAATGGAGACGTGGAACTAAATTTAACAATGAAAAATATTTTTAAGCTTTCTAATTGCTAGTATGGCAATAAACTATTTTTGTAGTAGAACCTCTGGTTTTGTACTACTAGGTACACCATTCTCTTCAAAACAAAAACGTTATACACAATTTAAAAACGATGTTTCTTAGGTACATTATTGTAAAGTAATCAAAAACTGATAAGGGTATTTATGTTTCCAGGTACACGTAGTCCGCGACTCGCTGCCACCCCGCCCCCCGCAGCCCCCTCGAGTGACACATCCCTCTCTTCCCTATCCAACACCCCCACTCCCTGCGAAACGTACCCTGGCGTCGCTCGCTGGAGCTCCCGCAGACGACCCCTCGCCTCCACAGATTATTATCGTACAGAACTCCACACAAACGACAATAGCTCAATCTAGTCAGAGTCCACAACCTCCAGGCTCCCAAATCCCCGGCACGTCGAACGAACTGAGAGGTATACCGAAGTTGCCTCTGCCCGAACAGTGGATCCACAAACGGCCCGTCGATTACAAGTTTGCAAATTCGATTCCCAGGCAATTTGCTCAGATCGTTAACGCCGATCTAGGGAGTGATTTGTCCCAGGAATCCAGAGCCAAGAAATTCAGTGCAACCCGATCTCCTTCGTTGGAGAAGGACGAGAAGTCTCCGTTCGTAACGAGCGCTAAATCTCAAAAAGTTTTCGGTTTCGATCCTGATACCCTACAAAAGTTAACAGACACAGCCGATATGAGTGATGCAATGTCTCCGAAGGACACCAGTGGCAGCCAGGAAACGTCACCCAACAACTTGAGGAGATTTAAGTCGGTTAGCACCAGATTAAACATGTGTAGCGTTAACGAAGGTCTGGAGAGTCAGCAGGAGAGAGTGGAGCTTCAGAATTCTCCCCGTGTCCTCGAATGTAGTTCGGCGAAAGAGAAATCGTCTGCTCCTAAATTTGATTTCTCTCCGAGGGTTTTCGTGGATGCCATTAGTTCTCCAAGATTCTTTACGCCTCCAGAAACTGTATCTCCTATGTTCTTCGCGGAACCGTCACCGAAATCAGTATATTACGACAGTGTCAGATCACCGAAATTCTTTCCGGAGACTCCTCGTGAACCAGAAGTGCCACAGTCTCCCAGGACGCTCGGAGACCATATTAATAGGAACGGCCTAGCCGACAAGCCTAGTTCACCAAAGATTCTGAGTTCGAGGCCAAGTCCCAAAGTGCTAATGTACAATAAAGAAAACTATTTTACCTTCGATCAGTCGGGTGGGGCAGAAGAAGGATCTAGAATGTCACCCAGACCCAAGAAATATGGAGGAAGAAATTCTATAGAACGCGAAAGATTCACTCCTCCCGCTGACAAGGACGCGAGAAAGTACAGACGGCATAATAGCTGCGATACAAACTACAAAATGATTGAATTGAACGTAAAGGAAGAAAACAATGAGACCAAAGAGAAGGACGTGGTAGATTGCTGCATGAAGCTAGAATCTGTAAAGCTTGATAGTAAAATCGACGAGAAACCGAACGAATTAACGCCCAGCCCTTCGAACTCTGCGCATGCGAGAAGACAGAGGCTAAAGTCTATATCTTTAGACTCTGAAAACGCTAAGATCATAGAACAGAACCTTGGGCTTCCGATAGCGAAACAGATAAAGGATCAAATGAACGAAGCATACAAGAACCATGACATCAGCACTTCCTATGAGAGTATGGAACGCCACCAAAAAACTCCAAGCTCTGAACGTCCCGTCTTTAAGTTTGAAGATGAACAGGAGAAACAGGAACCCAAATCTCCAGTTAAGCAAAAAAAGAGCTTGAGACAGAGTTCTGATACCCAATCTTTTATTGACATGCCGAGGTTCTCGCCCAAGGAGTTCGAGATTACTGTAACCTCCGAGGAAGGAGCGACCACATCAGCTGACACCCAGATGAAACCTAAAAGCAAGAATCTAAGAAATCTAACAATCGATTTGACAAAGCGCGACACAGAACTTGAAAAGGAATTATTAGAATTCGAAAAGTTATACACTAATGCCGAAGAGAAGAAAGTGAAAACGCCCACATTAAAAGTTAAAGCCACTTCTCTGGACTCCTCGGAGACCGTCAATTTGTCTTTACCCCAGAAGAAGTCTTTGGACGTTCCCCAAAATTCGATTTCGGTACCGAATACCCCGAAGAGACAGTTGAAAAGGATACTAGCACAGAAATCGTTAAAACACGATTTTTCTGGTGGAAAATTAGGGTATAGTTCCATTCAGCCAAACGCAGACCAACGGCGTTTGCTTATGAAGGCTCAAGACAGCGGGATTTACTTGAGGGAAAACCACGCTAGTTTAATGTTATACCAGCCGAGCACATCCCGAGCCGGGTCTCGTACCATGGGCTCGTTTGACGAAAACATGTCCGACTTCGCTGAAAATGCACCAGAAATTAACATATGCGGAACCGACAATAGATTCCAACTCGACACCGGACCGAGTTTGGGCTCAAATCTGTTAAATTACAAACAGAATTTAAGCGTTTCGAGCACTAACTTGAAGACTCTTCCCGAAGGAGTTCCGTCCGACGATTTCGAACCTAGCGCGGACGACGAAAAACTTGTAAAGAAATTACACAGAAGGAATTCAAACCAAAGTTTAATGTTAAGCACTCACAGTCTCCAGGGCTCAAACTGCTCTCTCAGCAGCGCGGGCGCGTCTTGTCACAACCTGGCCACAGTGCGGACCAGCGTTTCGAACTTCAGCCTAAATTCGGATAGACAAAAGAAGTTTTCTCTAGAACGACGAGATTCTAACGTTTCTTTAATGAACACGGAACACTTGACGCCCACAACGCGGGTGATATGTTCTTCGAACACCAATTTATCCGGTGAGAGCTCGAAAAATTGTTTGCTCCAGCGCCGCGGCTCCAACAATAGCTTGACTTTAAACATTAATTCGAGTGTGCCGCTAAGTAGGCATTCTAGCAACACGTCTCTAAACAAAGAAGCTAAAGCGGGACAGAAGAAGGGTTTATTAGAGAGACGAAGCTCCAATACGTCCTTGACTTTAAACATTAATAATTCGAACCCTCAGTTGACTGTTGGGAATCGAGGATTGAGCATCTCAAATTACAACCTAAACGGTTCTAGTTGCAATTTGAGTAGGTACAATAGTAACCACAGCATCGATGCCGAACCTAGGAAGGGTATTTTAGAACGACGCAATTCCAACACCTCTCTTACCTTGAACATTCAGCCTCAAGAACCAAGAGATATTGAGATTGACGAAACCCTGCTGGAGCCGAGCCTCAAAGACCTACCGCACAGAGACAAACATCGGAAATCTTTGAGCACTGAGAACTTAATACCAAAGTCTTATAAGAATAGAACACGATTGAGATCGAACGAGAAAGGACTTGGTTTTGGATCTCACGATAATCTCTGGTCCTCTTCGTACGTGGAGTCGTCGGACTATCCTCAGAACTTGACTTACATCTGCGGGGATCAAGATAACGAAATCATATATGCCTTTGGACGTCAAGATGACCAGTTCCAACCTGGCTTTGTGAGGAATATCACAACGAAACCTTTGAGTCCTCAGAGCACTTCAGAAGACTTTAGAATGTACTTAGCGAATATGCAGCATCTTCAAAATGCGTCCAGTGTTTTGACCAGAAAACAGCTGAAAGATTTGAATGAAGTTTTCCAAAATGGCTATTCTAAAGTAAAATGCCACAACAGTTCAGAAGGTCAAAATTGCTGTTCCGGTCGAGTGGAGGAAGTCGGCCTGGAAAACCCACAAACAGTCATACCAGAGTTGGTATCGTCCCAGCCGTGCTCCGAGTATCAAAAGTCACTCCTGAGGAACTTGCACAAGGAATTTTGGGACATGCCGACGAATTTTCAGGAGAAGCCCATAGTTTCCGGGTCTCATACCAAGAACAGATACAAGACGATCCTCCCTAACGAACATTCCCGATTCATCTTGAGGAATGAGAGCGGAACTACTGAGGGTTACATCAATGCCAACTTTATAAAGGTAGGGTTTTGTCTTTGCTCTTATTAAGGGACTGGTAAGCAGCTCCCAGTCCGCCGCGGCATATTATTAGACGGCCAGGGCGCTGCCTTCCACCACGTAATTTGTTCCAGTCTCGAGTGTTACCGTACGGGTTTTACAGGACTAAAGAATCATTGAAGTATGTGGTTGGTAGCTTTTTGTTTGCGGAGATTAGAATTATTAGATCAATTATTCAACTAAATCTTCTTCCAAAACGGTCGAACTATATATTAGGATCAAATTAGAAATGCTAGTTAATAGTTAACCCGTAAAACTTTATATGTTTCAAACATGAGTATCTGTTATTCTCAATCAATTGAGAATGCATTAAGAATCCATTGCATTTTGCTCGATTTTCACGAACGCCTTAGTTGGCGTTTAAATATCTACTTCGAAGTGGAACACATTAATGCTTTGTAGCGTAATTCTATGATGGGCAATACCAATTAGTGCATGACAAATTCAATAATCTAATCAATATAAATATGTAATTACATTTGTCTTTTAGGGGCATGAATACACCAAAAATACATACATAGCAACCCAGGGTCCTCTACAGAACACTATGTACGACTTCTGGTCCATGGTCTACCAGAACACCCTGGACTTCCGCAGCCGTCTCCGAGACCCTGACCCGGAACAAAACGTCCAGAAAGTAGTGATGCTCACGAATTTTATAGAGAACAACCGACAGAAATGTGAAAAATACTTTCCTTTAGAACTTAACGATGAACTTTTAGTGGACAGTGGCGAGGACAACTCTACATTTAGCGTCAAGAACTGTGGAATAGTAAAAAAATCAGGATATACAATTAGGAAATTAAGCGTAAAGTATATTCATAGTGATTGTGATAAAACACTAGACAGTGAAAGTTTAAGTGCCGTTCGCTCAGCGCAGAGCGATGTGATCGTTTACCACTATTGGTTCCACAACTGGGCGGATCATAAATGCCCTAAGGACGTTAACGCCCTGCTGAATTTAAGTCTGGACGTTCTCAAAGAGACCGCGCACAACTTCAGCTGTGAGGCCGACGGCCCTAGTGAACCCTGCAGGCGCGACAGCCCCAAGCAGAGCTCGAAATTCGTTTTTCCTCCAATAGACAACCCAGTACCCTGCGAAATGGTCGTTGATGCCTCTACCCCTTTAGACTTGAAAGGGGAGTGCCTATCGCCTCCCACTATAATACACTGTTCTGCCGGTATTGGCAGAACGGGCTGCTTAATTGCCATCTTGAATGGTATAAAACAGCTGACGACGGAGCAGAAAGTTGACGTTTTGGGCATAGTTTGTAACATGCGGTTGAACAGAGGTGGAATGGTGCAAAATTCTGAACAGTATGAGTTGATTCATAAAGTGCTGTGTCTTTACGAAAAGGCTTGTTTGCCAGATTTATAGGCGGGTTTTTAGTGGGGTAGGCAGAGTCGTTGAAGGAAAGTCACACGGTTGGGTCGCCTGCTTCAGCGCTTAGAGCCAGCGGTAGTTGCGTGTTCAGCACACGAACCGCTACCAGCTGTGGACGCTGTGGCCCGCGCACGGTCTGTTCACACGGGACGATTCTAGTCGATCAATGTTAGCGGTCGGACGACTAGAATCGAATCGTGTGAACGATACACAACTGCCCAAATATTATTTGACTCGATATCAATAATTTGACTCTGCACATATTGTTTGAATAAGTAATATGTCTATTTTTATAGTCGGACCTCCCTTTTGTAGGGAGTGATTTTAATTTTTATTTATTTCTTTAATGGTCGAGCTGATGGACCATCCGGTGTTAAGTGGTTACCAGCGCCCACAGTTATCCCAGCGTGGTGTGGGTAGCCGTTATACTAATGCAATCGCGACTTCGAGTAGTCTCCAGGAGACTAGGCTAATTAACAAATTTAAGAGAAATATTATAAAATATATTATGTGTACTTTGCTACTCTCTGCCTACCCTCGTATCGTTGCGTGCCGTAATGATAGAGTTCTAGCCATTCGTCGCACAAATTTAAAAATAAAGTTATAATGATTGTTGTATCACATGAAATATGCTGTCTTTGTACCCGGGACCGAGGACGAAGATTCGGCATCAGGGGAATTCTCTCTTCCCTTTATTGGATTCTCTTTACAATCATCTTCTTGATTGCACGAGTTTAAAGAATTTGAAAGAAAAAACTCTAATTACAATTGTGTGCTCTTCCACGATACCTAAGTTAGAGCTAAGTAAAGTTGTTGAAAGTCTAGCTGGTGATGACTGGAACCCATTGTAAACTTTCATTCTAGAGTCTTAGGGGTGATTTTTCAATAATATTGCCAATTTAGATCATAGCTAAGATTAGTATTCATTGAGGTACATTTAAAATAAGTGAAGACTTCGTCCTCGCCCAGCGTCCAGATCCCCGACGAGTCCACTCGCATTACGTCTCATCACAAGGACTTCACTACCGACTTCCTGAATCCATCAAGCCCGTTATGTTATAGTTCGCTTCGGTTCTGAGACGAACACGCGAAACTTGGTGATGACCCAATGGTGTATCAAAAACAGCATATTACATCTGATAAAAATGTATGTTTTATTTTATTTTTCAAAAATATAACTATATAGTTTGTAAGTTGTTAATTTATTTATTTCGCGTGTAATTAGTGTTTTCGTTTTGTAAATTTAATCGACGGACGAAGCTCCTGTCGGTTTAAGCGCTATTTTGTTGACTTTACAGCCGAGATGTTTATGTATTATCTTCGTTATCGACTGCGTTCAAATTTACTGAAATTCCTGCACGGGTCCCCGAGAAACCTTCCTGAAATCGAAAAGGGTATAGCGTAATGAATAGCTTCGTAAAAGCGAAGAGCAAAGTTAATAAATGAGTACATACTTTGTGAAGGTAGTTGACAGCCGCCCTGCCCCGCCTCGCCGCGTTGTCTCAGGTCGTTGATCCCTCGAGTGAGCTGATTTTTATTTGTGGTACATTGCGTGCACTGCAAGGGACAATAAGAAATGAATTCGGACGCCAATGTAATTCCTTCCAGGACTGCCTTTGTCGGAAACGTTTCTTTCATCTAGTTTGTTATCACAAAGGACGAGCAAACGTATGCTTTAAAACATAATCACGAAAGTTAGCAAAAAAAGGTTGAAGAAGATTCTGTTTCTGGAAAATAAATAGAAGACGGACCAGTATTGCACATCCGTCATGAGAGTAGACGTTCAGTTCTTGGCGTCACAAGGTCTCTTAGCAAGCAGTTCAGGGTCCGCACGTAGCTAGAGCCATTTCTGTTTTTCTACTTATACTAGTGCGCTCTACCGTGACCTATCTGCGTGTTTAGCCGTGTGCGATTCACCACATGCCGCGTACATTTTACTCACGTGGAACTAGCATCGTGTTCATTGCTAGTTTTTAATAATCACGTAATCTAGATGAGTTGACGCACTGCAGACCCGCTACGCAATGTGTGGCGAAATCACGACGACAAGTTATTAAGTTTTCAGACATCTTGTGTAAAATCATGGACATTGGTAATGAAAGTGGGAAAGCCCTGTTTCGTACTATGAGAGCTCTGGAATACGACAATCATTAAGTAAATAAGGCGGTGTGAATTGACAAGCCATTTATTTTACCTATAGAGAGTTTTATTTTATGTCTTTAATTTACCCGTTTTCAAAATAAAGAATCCAATAACAGTATTTTAATTACAATTTAAAGTCCAAAAAACTTTACTTTAACAAATAAGCCATAATTATAAAAAGAAGTGGCAGAACAAATGTGCCTACCTTTTTTTTCTATATACCTATCGTATATTTCTTAGTCACCTAAGTAAAAAAAAAGCATAAACACAAAAGAGAAGTTATTTTCCGTAACTGTGTTGGAAATAAAATATGTAAGCTCGTAACGCTAATGCCAGATTACATTGTAATTTCACAAACATTCTCTGGCCGAACTGAGAAACATGAGTTGTTTCAACTTCACCGCATCCTACGCGCTCTCTTCGAACTACCCGCTCATTCCCTTTGGAATTGAAATTGCATTTGGCACTGCAAGTAAGGTTTTAGGTACCGTCAATGTAATGATAGTGCTATTATACATTTAACAACTGGACAGTGGGCCAGGTTTCAGTGATTCATAATAATATGATTGTGCTTTATTACTATGATTATAAAGATCTAAACTTTAAATAACTTTGTCATCGTGAAGTCATAATGGAATCTGGCTACACGCTTTTTTTTGTAATTTTTTAATTTTTTTATTGCTTTGATGGGTGGACGAGCTCTCAGCCCACCTGGTGTTAAGTGGTTACGGGAGCCCATAGACATCTACAACGTAAATGCGCCACCCACCTTGAGATATAAGTTCTTAAGTCTCAAATATAGTTACAACGGCTGCCCCACCCTTCAAACCGAAACGCATTACTGCTTTAGGGCAGAAATAGGTAGGGTGGTTGACGCGCGGACTCAAGAGGTCCTACCACCAGTAAACTGCCCGCGACTGATAAGAAATTTCAAGCTTAGTTCATTAAAGTGCCCAGGAAATGTCTTCGTCGACTTTATTCCAGACCTGTGGAATTTAAAGATAAATGTCCATGAATGTCTTTATTCGTAAGGAAGTTATTTTCCGAGAGATAAGGAAAACGAGAAGGTGGGATTTCAAATAATTTGTTAGACTGAAGTTATTGATTTATCTGATTTTGGTTCATTGGTCGTCCGATCCAATGCAAGCACTGGTTTCTTAATCGAAGGAGGACGGCGCCTGCAGTTTCCTAAAATTTTATAGTTATTCAGGTCATTCTCTGAGGTCATTAAACTGTTATTCGTTTGAAAACGTTCTTTGTTTTTGTATTTATTATCGCGAGAGAATGCCATCTATATGTAAAAATATAATAATAATATTTACATTTCTTTATAAATCTATAAGATGTGATTTTGATGGATTTAAAAATTAAAAAGTATGTACAATAATGTGTGTATAATAATAGATACGTGTATGTAATTGTGTAATTTTATTATATTCCTCGACAAATATAAATTATTTCTATTGTTGTTTTATTTTGTAACGACGAATCAGTTCTCCATTGATGTTACGACTTGAAAAAAAAGCGACCGAAGGATGTAGTGAAAAGGGTTTTTAATATTTATGAAACTCCTGAGTTAATGAAGTCGTGATTTTAAAGAGTAGGAGATGTGTCTGATGTGCCCGTATCGACAGTTTGTAAATCGCGGCGGCCGCCGTAGTGTTTTTGAGCGCTATGACATGTTCTTCTTCAAACGAGATTTGCAGAGTCGTAAGCGACATGGCAGTGCTGACATATTATATGAGCCGCGGTAATCACTCATCATCAGGTGGGCCGTGTGCTTCGTCTATCTACAGTGTGTGACGCTTTATTTTAAAACTAAGGGCCGAGTCACACCGGAATGGCAGCGGCCGGCAGCGTCGCGGCGAGCACTTTCAGTGTGAAATAATTTTAAACTTTATCTATATACTTAAAAGATCAGTATCGCTTGAAAAGCTAGAAAAGGTCGCGACACAGCCGCCGCCTGCCCGCGGTGAAGCGGGCTGCCGCGCGCCTCGTGCGTCTTGTCGGTGGTCCTGCCAGCGGCGACAAGAGGCCGCCCGCGGCGCGGCGGCGCCGCGGTCATAATATATATATAATAACCAATTCAATTATGTTCACTCCAAACATACTTTTTTTTTTTATAGCTTAGATGGTTGGACGAGTTCACAGCCCACCTGGTGTTAAGTGGTTACTGGAGCCCATAGACAAAAAAAAAAAAATAGACATGCACAACGTAAATGCTCATCTCAAGGTGGGTGGCCCCACCTTGAGATATAAGTTCTAAGGTCTCAAGTATAGTTACAACGGCTGCCCCACCCTTCAAACCGAAACGCATTACTGCTTCACGGCATAAATAGGCAGGGCGGTGCTACCTACCCGCGTCGACTCACAAGAGGTCCTACCACCAGTAATTACACAAATTATAATTTTGCGGGTTTCATTTTTATTACACGATTATTGCCGAATGACGAAACTAAACTAGTCAAGAGGAGACTAGGCGCGTGCAGTGTGGAGGCCGCGCGAGGCTGCCAGCGGCGACGCCGGGGGCCGCTGGCATCGCCGCCGGCCGCTGCCGGACGCTGCCGGCCACTGCCATTCCGGTGTGACTCGGCCCAGAGCCGTCGTGAAATTGAACTATTAAAGGAGCTTATTCAATGATTACTGGATGGGGCGTTTTTTTTATTGCTTAGATGGTTGGACGAGTTTACGGCCTACCTGTTGTTAAGTGGTTACCGGAGCCCATAGACATCTACAACGTAAATGCCACCACCCACCTTGAGACATGAGTTGTTATGTCTCACATTTAACAGTACAAGGGCTGCCCCGCTCTTCAAACGGAAACGCATTACTGCTTCACGGCAGAAATAGGCAGCGCCGTGGTACCTACCCGCGCGGACTCTCAAGACGTCCTACCACCAGTAATATAATGTTATGTTATAATGTAATTTTACATTTATATGGCTTGATTGGATTTATATGGACAGATTGAACGTTAACGCTAGATTACGTGAAACTCATATTGAATTCAAATTGTTAATCAACGTGTTGAACATCTCAAAAAAAGACGCGTATGATCCGGGGCTTGCGTCTAGAACCCTCCGATACTTCTCAAAACGCATTTTTTTTGTCAATATTGTTTTCGTTAAAATCTTCTGCACAATGACGTGCTTGAAAACAAAAAATACAAAATGTTCTTAAAATATTATCAACAGCACTTTTCATTATCCATCTATGAAAAATTTGCAGTGGCAGTTTGTTTATATTGTTAGAAAAGAGATGAATTTCCTAGTAAAATAAATATAATTTAGAAATCCGCTAATGTCGAATAGAATTTGAATAGAAAATAAATGTGACCTAAAAAAGTAATGATTATTTTTTATATCTATTATTATTTTTGGGGTTCATGCTTACCTACCCGCTTTTGTAGCTTTAACCGTCTATACTCTACAAGTGACCTCTGGTTAGTCCTAAACAGGAGCTAGAAATCCAATTGACCACCTTCCAACTAGAGACCGCCGTCAAATAGCCCTACCGTGTTCCAGCGTGTGGGTGGAGAGCTGGTTGTTTTGCTTCTCTTTCCTCTTCCTTGTTTGAGGTGAGTCTTTGTGATGCTTGGAATTTGCGGAGTGTGTGCGAGTCCGCGAGTCGTAATTTGTTGACGGGTGTCTAGGGAGACTCGGTGAATCGGTCTTCGCCACCGCCCGCTGGTCAGTGGGGGTTCTGAACCCGGGTCAGTGTCACTACTAAACTCCGCCACGAGAAGCTATCGCACCAACTGGTGTGAAATCCTGTCGTGCGGAGTGGATCCTAGCGACCGTACACAGGCTGGACCGGGGGCCTTACTATGCCCTGCGTCAGCCTCTCACGCAACCCATGGTCGAACACCCACTGTCTTCCATGCTTTATTCAGGTACTGCCTCCATCTCATCACGAACATTCTACTTCACTTAGTCCTAACTCTCGACAAGAAGCAAACAATGAAACGTAGAAAAGAGAAAGGAATATTATGACTACGGATCGTTTGGAATCTCTGGGTCTGCGGAGGGACTTCGGTTCCCTCTGTATTTTGTACCGTATGTTCCATGGGAAGTGCTCTGAGGAATTGTTTGAGATGATCCCCTCATCTCCTTTTTATAATCGCACCTCCCGCCATCGGAGCAGAGTTCATCCATATTATCTGGAACCGTTACGTTCGTCGACAGTGCGTTTCCAGAGGTCTTTTTTGCCACGTACCATCCTGCTTTGGTATGAGGTCCCCTCCAAGATGTTTGCCGAGCGCTATGACATGTCCTACTTCAAACGAGGCTTGTGGAGAGTATTAAGCGGCAGGCAGCGGCTTGGCTCTGCTCCTGGCATTGCTGAAGACCATAGGCGACGGTAACTACTCACCATCAAGTGGGCCGTATGGTCGTCAGCCTACAAGGTCAATAAAAAAAATGATGGATTCCCAATCTGCATTTAATGTTGATTTCAGTCTACCTAGTTAGAGGCTTACACAGCAACTTAAATACATACATTACCAGTATGAGACGCCGCGGCGTAGCGCTTTACTTTTCTTGACGGAGACGCCAGATTTTTACTTCGGATGACACCTCGAACCACGAATACCCCGGCTTCCGGTACTTCATGCCTAACTAACTAACTTGCTGTCGCCGCCTTCAGCCTTGAGCAACAGGACCTTACGCGCTTGTGGTTGCTCAAAGACTATGAAGGATGTATTCGAGTCTGTACCTACCTGGATGACGGGTCAACTCTGTTTGATCATGGGGACCGACCGCGCGCATGAGCGGTACCCTGCGGAGGTAGAGGTCCTTGGAAATTTTAACGCTAACCATCTAGTGTGGTAGTAGCTCCCGTGTAGGGCTGCCTACGATTTTGTCTTGTCCTATCCACTTTCCCAACCGGTGACACTGCTCATCCGTGTCCCGGATATCGAGGTTGAACGTCGTCTGATGTTGAAGAGTTTGGCGGTATAAGTCAGCAGGTTGGAATGCTACGCATGCTATCCATGGGGGCGGATACAGAGCCCCTGTGCCCGTGGCGTAGCTGACGTCCATAAGCGGCGGTAACCACTCGCCATCAGGTGGGACGTACGCGCATCTGCCTACAAGGGCAATTTGTTTTTTTTATCACATTCACGTCACGATGACTCATAGTGCCAAGCCTTTAAAATAAATTACAAAATGAGTGATGTCACAACATTATAAATTATTTCCACTAAACGTCGTTTGAATTAATCATTTATATCTATTTGAGCGTCAACAAGAGCGGCATCAGGACTCATGTAGCCGGATCCGCCGAGCAGTGACAAACATTTTGAGGGTACAGGACAACTGAGAGTAATTAAATGAGAACTACACAGGTGAGCTCACGGGGCTCTAACCTAGAGATGTTGCTAACACTGGCTCTAACAAGAGCAGTGCTTCGCAGAATCTACCACCGGATCGGAACCGCGACCCACTGAGAAGATCCGGCGAGAAACTCAGTGGCTGTGTCTGTGGATTAACTAGCTTGTTAGCCGCCGTTCGTTACGTTCAGAAACTAGTTTCAAATTCTGCTCAACTTTACGTTTAGTTTCACATAAAAATGTCGTTGTCACCTGAGATGTCACTGCTTTTATCTAAAATGACTGAACAATTGAACTTGCAAACTGCTACAATTACGGAAAATATAACTGCAGCCATATCACACCAAGTCGACGAAAAAATAAAACCGATCATAGAGGAGAACGAAAAACTGAAGCAGGAAGTTGAGACATTAAACAAAAAGATTCTCACCCTCGCGTCTATTACCAGGAAAAACAATATATTAATTCATGGCTTACCTGAAGAGAATGATGAAAAATACGAAGACCTAAGTAACCTTGTAAAATCAACATTGCGCGGAATCGAAGTGGAAATTAAAACAGAAGATATTAACATACTTCAGAGACTAGGGAAAAAAGGATCCAGAAATGGCAAAACTAGACCAGTTTTGCTTACTACTACGAGCCTACAGAAGAAAATCCAGATTTTGAAAAATAAAAAGAAACCGAAAGCTGACATATACATCACGCACGATCTACCAAAGGAAGTACTTCTAGCCAAGAAAGAAAATAAAAACAAAAATTCCGGCGACAGTAAAAAAGACACCGAAAAAAGGAAAAGATCTGAAACTCCAAGTCCTGGCAACCCAATTGCAACAAATACGAAGATGCACAAGATAGATGCTTTTCAATACTTACGACAGAGATCACACTCCTTTTCAGAAAAAAATACAAACAAAAACTAATACTCCATCAAGAACCGGAGGATTACAACCGACAACAACAAACAATCCAAGTCAACATTTATTTGAACTACAACTAAAAATGTCACAGTTAAAACAACAAAATCAAATACTCCCAAGACAGCTGGTCACCGAGGGAGGATTAGACCATCACCCTCTAACAGTAAAACAAAAATTAGATACTGCAACCCCACATATTAGATCTACCCCAATCCGATTGGTGGAGGATAGGAACCACAACCCCCCAACAACACAGGAAAACAATTGCGAAAACAGCTACACGAAATCAATAATTTATATTGCAGCCCTCAATGTACTTACACTGAAAAACGATGAAAGCCTTACAGAACTAGTATATGCGTTGAAACAGATTAAATGGGACATTGTCGGCCTGCGTGAGGTAAGGCGAATGGGAGAAAGAATTATTTGAAGATAGGAGACTTCAATGGCCAAATTGGAGAACGACAACTAGAAGACGACACAGTCTTGGGACCATTTGTGTGTGAAAAAAGGCCAGAAGCAGAAACGGAGAAAGACTTGTAAACTTTGCACAGGAGAATGGCTTCAGAATCCTAAACACAGTGTTCAAGAAGAAAGAAAGTAAGATGTGGACCTGGTCATCACCAGACGGGAAAACAAAAAACCAAATAGATTTTATAATGTCTAATAAAAGTAGATACTTCTCTAACATGAAAGTTATAAGCAATTTCAACTTCAATACAAACCATCGAATTATTCGAGCAGAACTAACGACAACCCCGCCAAAAAACTCAAATATCCCAAATAGCCAACTCTGTAATGACAAAACTTATAGATTACAAAAAAGAGACAACAAACATGGAGGTGCAAGAAAAATACGACTGGTTAGAAGGAGCAATCAAAGCAGCTATTCAACAAGGGACTAATAACAAAGACCTATCTAACAAGTGGATGACTACCAAAACAATCAACCTTCTCAAACAAAGAGCTAACTTAATTAATGGAAAAAATAGTAACGATAATCGAAAGCAAATAGCAAAACTCAGCAAAGAAATTAAAGAAAGTATTAGAAAAGATAGAACTCAAAAAAGAATGGAAACAATAGAGAGACACATTTTACAAACAGGAGGTATAAAAAGGCACATAAGGAATTATCAAACAAAAAGGACTGGATCGTACAGATGAAAGATAGTAATAGCTTGAAGGAAAATCGAAGGCAAGGAATATTAGGAATTGCTAGATCTTACTACAAGAAATTATATGAAAACAACATAGAGGAAAAGGAAATAGAGTTGTTGGAAATCTCATCCGTGCCCAGCATCATACAGGATGAAATAGAATTCGCTATAGAAACCCAAAGAGACAATAAAGCTCCAGGACCCGACAGAATAAGTAACGAAGTACTAAAACAAGCGAAACAAACAATAACACCTATTCTCAAAGAAATCTTCAACGATATCATCAACACAGAAACGATTCCCCAGCAATGGACTAAATCCAACATAATCCTTCTGTACAAAAAAGGTGATCAGTACGATATTGGAAACTACCGACCCATAAGTTTAATGTCCAACCTGTACAAAATATTTGCAAAGATCTTGCTCAAGCGAATGGAGGGCAAACTCGACGAGCAACAGCCAATAGAACAAGCAGGTTTTAGAAGAAACTACTCAGTACTTGATCATATCCATGCTGTTAGGCAAATTATTGAAAAATATGCAGAATATCAACTCATATACTATCTAGCATTTGTCGATTACACCAAAGCATTTGACTCATTAATACATGCAAACATCTGGGAGGCGTTAAGAGAACAAGGGATAGAACAAAAATATATACGATTGATTAGAAATGTTTACAAAAACAGCTCGGCGTGCATTCAGCTAGAAAAGAAAGGAGATTCGTTTAAGATACAAAAAGGAGTAAGACAAGGAGATCCTCTCTCTCCAAAACTTTTCTCCTCTGTTTTGGAAATGATCTTCAGGAGCCTTGATTGGGAGAATCTGGGTTTAAATATAGACAGCCGCACACTAACACACTTAAGATTTGCCGATGACATTGTGTTATTCGCAAAAACACCGGGAGACCTAAATAGAATGTTAAACGAACTAGCCTCGGAGAGTGAAAAAGTAGGACTAAAATTAAATCCCGAAAAAACAAAAGTAATGACCAACGGAACCAAAAGCAGCATAAATGTAGGCAAGTCAGAAATTACCTATGTCGAAGAATATATATACCCCGGACAGCTGATAAGTATCACCTAAAGATAATATAAACAAAGAGATCGAAAGACGAATTGCAAACAGTTGGAAGAGGTATTGGAGTCTAAGAGAAATAATGAAAGATAAAAATCTTCATATAGGAACAAAAGGCAAACTATTCAATGTTTGCATTCTACCAATTTTAATGTATGGAAGTCAAATATGGGCCTTAACAAAAAACATAACCAATAGAATTGCTATTTGCCAACGAGCAATGGAAAGAAGCATGATAGGAGTGAAAAGGGAGGATAAAATAAGAAACACTAACATTAGGAAAAAGACTAAGACACAAGACGTAACTCTAAAAATAAAAAGGCTAAAATGGAAGTGGGCGGGACACATGGTCAGAGGAAAAGAAAAATGGAGCAAAATAACTACACATTGGTACCCAAGGGAAGGCAAGAGGAAAAGAGGCAGGCAACAAAAAAGATGGGACGATGATATCAGGCAGGTTGCGGGCATAACATGGAGTAGAGTAGCCAGAGAGAGATCAGAATGGAGTAGGTTAGAGGAGGCCTTTGCCAACTGGCAAACGAACATACAGAGAGTAAACAAGCACCAAATACACCAATTTTAATTTTCTAAAATACTTATATATAAATACATATATCAGTATAAGTGCAGTAATATAAGAAACTTAATTTGTATATCTGTTATCCGAATAAAGGGCTCTATTATTATTATTATTATATGAGGGCGGTGTCGACGCTGGCAGCCGCGGGCAGAACCACCGACAAGACGCACGTGGCGCGCGGCTGCTCGCTTCACCGCGGGCAGGCGGCGGCAGTGTCGCGACCTTTTCTAGCTTTTCAAGCCATACTGATCTTTTAAGTATATCTAAGATAAAGTTTAAAATTATTTCACACTGAAAGTGCTCGCCGCGACGCTGCCGGCCGCTGCCATTCCGGTGTGACTCGGCCCTAACACTAACAAATTCTCTCAGGTTGAGCTCATGAGCTCACTCGTCCAGGCATCGCTGGAATATCCTCTTAGTCTACAGCGAACAGATAGGGAAAAAAGTAATCTCATTGCGAATGGACAATATATTTCGGTTGCAAGTCATTGGATAGAGGCGTCCTAGTATGAACAGTCGCGGTCAACATTCAACAATGGCCACGTTCGCCACTAAAGCCCAGGCGAGCAACCCTATAACTTACATACACTATACACTTATAGTTACCCATGTAGATGTTTTAGGTTTCTTATTCTAATTCTAAAAATACTATTGTAAAAACAAATTCCATGTTGGTGTAAATTAAAACAAAAACACAATAGACAATAACCTATGACAGTAGGTATTTACGTCCTCTTACGCAATATATTTTTAATTTTAACTTATTAATATTTTTAATGTTACGACTTTGTTTTTATTATTATCCAACTATTTTGCTGTTTTTTCTTGCATCGTGTACCGATCGTTTCGTACAGGTAGGTTTTATTTTTATTTTTATTGCTTAGATGGGTGGACTAGCTCACAACCCATCTGGTCTTAAGTGGTTACTGGAGCCCATAGACATCTACGACGTAAATGCGCCACCCACCTTGAGATATAAGTTCTAAGGTCTTAGTATAGTTACGACGGCTGCCCCACCCTTCAAACCGAAACGCATTACTGCTTCACGGCAGAAATAGGCAGGGTGGTGGCACCTACCCGTGCGGACTCACAAGAGGTCCTACTACCAGTAAAAAGTACCACTTTTTCACATATGTCTTGCGAAGCCATCCTCCATTCTGGCGTGAGCCGAGCTTATTTCAATCGATTGGTGTGTGTGTGAGCTGGGCGCTGTCCCCTCGTCTCTAAATGACTGACGCTGACAAATAAATGTTAAACGAACAAAAGATAATTTCGTTGCTGATGGTCATTTCAAAAACTATCATAGACATAAGTCAAAGGTAAAGCAAGTTAAAGTTTGAAGAGCAGCTGTAGATGTACTACATTGTGCTAGAGTTTGAAGATTAGTGCGGCAACCGCTCGTTATGGACGCAGGATTTATGATTCCCAGAATTCGCCAGAGGTCTCCATATGCTGGCGACCCAGACAGACCTCGTGCTGTACACACGACGTATAAGTGAAAACTTTTTTGAATGATTTGTAGCAATTTGGACCCTTTTGAAGATTTTTTAAATATATTTTTTAATTACAATATCGAGTTTTGAATCTAAAATAAGTATTATCGGATTCACTGGAACGTACACAAAAAAAATCATCAAGATTGGTCCAGCCGTCCAGGAGCTCATTAAACATACACACGGACAGAAGAATTATTTATTTATTTATTTATCAAGTTGCACCAACAAAGTGATCATCAATACAAAACATTGACAATATATACATATACTTCAACAAAGGAGCTATTAAGGATATAAAACTTAGACTCTAATAACAATAAGATTTTATGGTCTCCCTGATGTGATGACCAGTGCATTCATATCGAGTTGCATTCATACGATCAGGGTTCAAATGCCATAGACTGGTTTATATATCACTAACTTTTATCATACATACCTGACTTGTGTTCACAAATCCCCTTTTCCTTTGTGGGCAGTTAGCGTTTCACCTGATGGTGAGTGGTTACCGTCGCTCATGGATGTCAGCAATGCCAGGGGCAGAGCCGAGCCGCTGCCTACCGCATAATACTCTCCACAAGCCTCGTTTGAAGAAGGACATGTCATAGCACTCAGGAAACAACACGGAGGCGAGATTATTCCAAAGCCGGATGGTAGAAAGCGCACTGGACAAACGCAGTGGTTCTAGGTAGTATGGATGGACAATATCTAGAACATTCGAGAGAGCAGCTAGCCTTGTGTTCGACCTATAGGATGACCGATACCTTTGCACTGTAAAGGTAAACAGGTCAATCATTGTCAAGGTCCAAGCAACGATATTCGGTATTAAACTTTCTACTTTGTAAATAAACTTAAGTTATTATTTCAATAATGACGAAAACAAATCTAAAGTAGCTGATGGAACAGAATGATATATGATATATTCGATGTGCAAGCCCGGGTGTGATCTACCCATCAGCCCATGCGTGTCCACCGCTGGACGTGGCCAGTGTGACCAGTGCTGCTGTCCAGGGGCGGTCTCCTTCTGTTCTTACGTTAATAATAGGACAGATGTTGCTTTGCGAGTGGCGCTTTATAAGACTTAATAAAACTGCCACGGATACTGTTTAAACGCCATTACAAAAACAACGAAGAAATACTTAATGTCTGTTTAGTGGAGAATGTGGTGCGGGAATGAGATGAACCATTCAGGTTATTCAATAGACTTCAAAAAAGATGGAAGCTTTCAATTCGCCTCTATTTTTATGTGTTTTAACGTCAGAACTTTTTTATAGGTGTACTCATTTAAAAAAATGAAAGCTTCTCGTTAATCAAGTTCTGATCGGCAGCTTTTGAGTTTATCTTTAATAATGCGTATCGAGTTTCAGATAAAACTGAGTTTAATTTAATTAATTAATAAATATTACATAATTCAATTAATCATTTAATTTTTTATTAAAATTTTAGTTTACTCTTTCATTTCATTAAAACGTAAGCATTGACTTATGAAGACTGATCGATGTGTTATGTTGTGTTCATTTTTGAAGTGAAAACTTCTTTAGAATCGTTGTGATTTGAAACCGGATGCAACGGAAAAAACGACAGGTAAGAGACACAAATACAAAAATGTGTAGGATGAAGCCAGCAAAGAATGAGACAGAAATATACATACTATTTAATACAGCGCCATCTGTGAGATTTTTTAATACTAACGTGTGTATGAAAGCTCTTGTAGTGAATTTTAATTTGGGATTATACGTGAAATTAAAATATCAATTCACAGAGGGCGCTACCTTACAATTATTTACTAATGACAAAATTTTACATATACTTAAGACGTTTAGGATAATTGTATTTTAATTTTGGAAGGTTTCACTTCTACCACGTGTGAATTGCACACATGTAATTTTTTTTTGATATTGATTATTATTTATATAATACCTATAAAACCTTAAAACGAGTAGCTAACTGTAAGAAAGAATTGCTTGTATGAATTCTTGTGAAACCTATAATGCACAATTAAAGATAAATCATTTGTATTCCTATTTGTAGGTATTTGATATTTACTTTCTTAAAAAAATATATATCCGTAACCGAAACTATCGGATAATCCGAAATAATTTAATTTGCATAACCGTAATCGTTATAATATAATATTTCATATATCCGTATCCACTCCGAAATTATATATCCATCCATCCCTGGTTTAAGCGACATTTTTGCAACTATACCGGAGAGCCATTTAAAACTTAAAATTTTGACAAAAATAACATAACAAAAAAACTTCTTCAGCTATTTGAATGCAGTAAACTTAATTAAACTTCAATTAAAAACATCGAACTGTTGATGCTAATACCAAATAAACATCTTCATCTTCACCAAATAAACATCACAAAGATCTTGTATTAAGATCTGTCTTGTATTAAGCGAAATGACGCTAAACCTTAAGCTTTTCAACCCCCGATATTGACTTTATCAATTACACTGATAAAATTCTTACGGATATGATGTGTTGTTTACACAATCACTCGCACATTGGTTTTTTATAGCATTATTAACTCAACAATGATTTTTTTCTGAGTTCGGTTTTCTTTTTTGTTGATATTTTTTACGTCTATATTTGTTTTAAAAAAATTAAAATTTCTCTTCGCAAATAGGATGTGAAATGGACTATTGAAAATACTAATTTTTATACACAGGTTTGTCGTTATTTTTGGTAGTTTTTTGTTTTATCGATGTTAGTATTCACACTGACGTAGAAGGAGTCAATTGTACGTAATTATTTCTTTATTTCTATTACGGCCTAAAGGCATCAATCACACCACAAAACGTGACATCTTTAGATGTGTGAGGTGCCTTATGTCAGCGCGTCACAACAATAAAGCAAACTGAGCTAATAACTAGACCGCGGTGCTCCGCGCTCAGTCAGAGTCGCGGCGCGGTGCAGTCCACACTGGAAATTGTGTTTCGATATCATTTTATTTCTTTATACATTTTTTGGGAATCCAAAACGGTGAGTGGTGCTCTTATTTATTTACACAGGGTGTTGGGTTTTGTTTCTGAAACAGATGGAAATGGTATTTCACCATTTCATTGCTGAGCTATACATAGAGACTTGTCGACGAGCTGACGGAACACTTGGTAATAAGTAACTTCAAGCTCCAAGCTTAAAACTCGAGATCAAAGTTTAAAGACTGTCTTAGTACAGCTTGTCCCGGGTCCACTTAGGATGGTGCGTGGTGCAACTGCCCACCTCAAAACACCCTACCACCAGCCATTACGCCACTGGATGATGGACGAGCTAACGGTCCACCCTGTTTTAAATGGTTAGCGATTCCCTTAGACATAATATGTAAATTCCATCTTAGGACTTATATGGTTTATCCCAATCGTATAGTAATTACGCTAATTATAATTTTTGCGGGTTTGATTTTTGCAACACGCACTCCCTTCAAACTCCCGTAAAAATTCATATACCAAAATGAACTTAACAAAACATAGATTCTTATGACACTAAAGTTTATTCAAAATGACCTCCGTGATTTTGAATACAGGCCTTCAATCTGCGCGGCCAGTCGTCTATCGCTATCGAACGAGCTCCATGTCAATATCGGCGGCTGCCTTAATCAAGGATGTCTTGAGTGACTCCAAATTGGGATGAGGCTTTGAGCACGCCTTTTCCTCCAAATGTTGCCATATCTTGTAATCTAACGGATTCAAATCTGGACTGGAAGAGGGCCAGTCTTCGTGCCGGATGAAGTCGATTTCACGCGCCGCCAGCCAGTCTTGTGTGCTCTTCGCTCTATGAGCTGGCGCCGAATCTTGTTGGAATACCCAGTGCCTGTTATTGAACATGGTATGAGAAACAGGTTCCACAAGGTTGGTCAGGACTGTATTTTGATACACAACTGCATTCGTTTTTACACCTTTCTTACAAAAATGTACCTCTGTTAAGCCCCAATAAGAAACTCCCAACCATACCATGAGCGAGGATGGAAAATGACCTCGTTGGACACGCGGAATACGGTTGCTCGCTTCTTCACTACTGTGTGCGTACACCTTATCATTTTGTTTGTTGTAGCTCTCTTCTACGGTAAAAAATTTTTCATCCGAAAAAAGAATTTCCCGATATTTTTTTCCCGCGTACCGCTTCAACAAAGCGCGGCATCTCTTCAGTCTCAGGTCCATTAGACGAGCATTCAAACGATGTCCTGTTTTTCTTCGATATGCCCGAAGCCCTAAGTCTTCATTTAACACCCTTTTCACTGTGGTTCTGCTTAACCCCATCTGAAGGGCCAACAGCTTCTGCTTACGTTTGGGATTTCTTTGAATTCGCGCTTTCACAGCTTTTATCACTGCTGGAGTCCTAACAGACCGAGGGCGACCACTTCTTGACCTATCATCTACACTAGAGTCTTCATTGTATCGTTTGATGGTACGATAAACGAATCTTTTGGTTATATTCAAATTTTTCAGTATGTTAAAAAATTGAATTGGCGCGTAACCGCAACGATGCAACGCAATAACTGCAACACGAATTTCTTTAAGCGTCCACTCCATATTTAAAAATGAGTAAAATTCTAAAAGTATACATTTTTATTTTCATGAACAATTCGAAATTCGAATTCAATAAACTTTTTTGTGGCCAGCATTCTAAAAGAAAAGTTTTTACTGTGTGACAATACTTATGACCTGACTAGTGATAATATATAAAGACTAGCTGACCCGGCAAACGTTATTTTGCCATATATAAGATTGCTAGGGAATTTCTAGTGTAGAAAAAGAAAACTTAACTAATTGTAAGTGTGTAAGAATATGATAAATGAGTGAAAGATGGCATGTAGCGCTGTGAATGATGAGGGAATATAAAAATAACAAACCTCATTCAATCACATAATGCCTTATTACGAGTATAACAAAAAAAAAATGTCCAAAAAATAAAAAATAAATGTTAGGGGTGGACAACCCTTATCACTTAGGGGTATGAAAAATAGATACCTAGTAGCCGATTCTCAGGCTTACTGAACATGCATATAAAATTTCATAAAAATCGGTCAAACCGTTTCAGAGGAGTATGGTAACTAACATTGTGACACGATAGTTTTATATATAAGATATATACACTGATGATACCTGTTCATTACTACCGCGACTATATTACTCACGATCACTCGTGTTAGTTCGTAGGAGCTGGGCAGATGCAGCTGTAGCTACTGTGCTACAAGATTGGCAGTCTCATGTCTCATGATGGGTGGCAACATCCACGTCGTTGGTATCCATGAGCTCTGGTAAACCACTTAGCACCAGGTAGCCGTTGCACCACAGATATTATCAATTTTATGTAAAAAACTTTGGATCCGTCGTTCTGTATAGCGTGTGACATTGACACTGGCAATGTCAGAGACGCAACCGGGCCTCTGCCTTCCGCTAGCCACTATTTGAACTTAAAATACACTTGGAGACGTGTCGCGCATTGAGGTCGCTACAGTTAGAACATAATAATATTATTATTTAATGGGCGGCAACTCATCTTTTTCGTGTTCTGGATGGACAGACGACTCATCTAATGTTAAGTCCTAATATGGCCTGAAGTAGATTACGTTTTATCGTATATTGAAACAATAATATATTAGAAACATGACTCCAGTCGAAATTTTGTAATTTAAATGCTTTTTGAGAGGTCTGTGTAGCTATCCAGCTAGTATTTTTTATTGCTAAGTTGGGTGGACAAGCTCACGGCCCACCAGGTATTAAATGATTACTTGAGCCCATAGACATCTACAACATAAATGCCGCCACCCAACTTGAGACAAGAGTTCTAAGGAGTCAGTATAGTAACAATGCCTACCCCGTCCTTTGACCCGAAAAGAATTACTGCTTCACGGCAGAAATAGGCGGGGCGGTGGTACCCACCCGTGCGGACTCACAAGACGTCGTACCACCAGTAGGACACAATGTGCGGGTAATTATTTAGCTACGTCATTTTAAATCTAGAAACAGATGAAGTAGTGATGTTGAAAGTTGAAGTTATCAATATCTGCGGTTGCTATGAACTTAATGCTTACCTGTTATTGTTAAGAGAGTTTTAACTATGAATGTGGAAGGCTTTTGAGGAAGAGGTAGATCTAAGAATAAATGGATGGATTTCGTGAAAGACGATTTGTGGTAGAGGGGAGTGAGCGAAGAAATGGTGTATGATAGAGGAGTATGGACCCCAGGTGAGTGGGAGAAGGGCAGGAGAATGATGATGATGAGTGTACCTGTCACCCGGAGCACGTAGAGCAACAAACCGACGCATTAAATTACGCATTGTCTCGTTTTAATTAACACTTCATAAACGTGAGCGAATGTTTCCGCCATCTCGTACAAACAACCATTTTACACCTATTCAACATGCCGTCACTACTCAATTATGAATAGGATATTGTGTTGTTTGTGATTAATGCTGTGACATAAAACAGTTCCTTGTGCGACTCGTCAATAGGGAAGAGCCTACACCTCTGTCTTGCGAAAGAGCACCCAGGTGAGTGATGACCGCACTTCCCGACCGGCGCTGGTTCTCACGTAGCGAGGTACCAAGTAAGCTTCGTCTAATTCGACGACTATAAGCCCGGCGGGGATGCTGACGCTCAGCAAGAAAAGCTTCAGCTTCCTCCGGACGCCACTGACGAGACGGCGAGCTTTATGCTTAAGCGCCTACCATTCCCAAAGCGGAGACGAAAGTCAGGCGAATTCCTCTTGACTTACCAAGAAAAGCGTGGGCGTCACAACCCTGTCTCTTTCGGCTGAGAAGCTGTGTCTAAGTCAAGAGGGTGTGAGATCAGCTCTAACACCGAGAGTACGGCCTCGTGCTCCAAGGTACCGGGGACGCCGGTTGCCCCGTGAGTTCGCTTTCCCATTACTAATAATAAGTAGCTTTTCGATCACCGTTATTGTGTTCTTATATCAGTGTGCTTAGGGCGACTTTTTTTAACGGTAAGCGTCCCCTATGTTCCAACTGCTACTCCGCTCTTCCAATTCCAAACAAATTTGAGTTAACTTTTACGCAGTTAATAAAAAACTTGCCTGAGCACATTGTAACCGGAATGAATATGTGTCAGTACTCACAGAGTGTGTACAGTGTGCTGGTACTAACATGAACAATGCTGCCATCATGGTATTGGGTTTACCGTCGGTTTTTTTTGTTGGCAAATTTGTCGAACATTGTTTAAGAGAATATTGGTTTATTTGTGTCCTTGCGTTTTGGATCTGATTTACATAGTAATTTTTGACCTTAGCAGCGATGGTAACTCAATGTTAGTTTGTTCCGCTGTTCTCAGAATAAGACCGTAGGTATTAGTATTTCTCATAACGCGAGCCTTCGACTGGAGTTGTTTATTTGGTCTAGTGACGCAGCTCTGCGCGCCGGCGGACGCTCCGAGACAGTGTTTTGCGGTCGTTTTTGATATTATTATGTTAATGTATTAGTCTCCTCAAGGTGCCGTCCAATCACATAAAGAACGAATCTCAGAGTAACGAAAACTAGTTTTAAGGATTAATCTCGCGTTAATAGTAAACAGCTTAAAATTTTCGCGGTCACGGACGACAAATTTAATTTAAATAAAAATGACTGAATACTTAATTTCCATCTGGTGGGCAATAAGCTCGACCGTCTGTAAAGATAATAGAAAAAGGAAATGAGACGCGCGTAAGAAGTTATACTTTATTTTTATTTTTTTTAAATTTTTTTTGAATATTAAATAATTATTTAACGTTAATAATTTAATAATATTTAGTATGAATTATATTAAATAATAATTTTGTCATTTATATTACTAAAAAATGAATGTTAATAACACTTTTTTTACGAGTGTATACATGCGCGAAAGTTCACCTGCGGCTATATTCAGAATCGTCAGATAAATAGTTTAAGAGATATATCGTAAAAACCGTTTCAACCCCTATTTTCAAGATGGCGGCCGTGGGACAAGGGTGGCGACCCCACAAACTTGATTTTAGCTTTACACTTACCCCCCATACACATCAAAAAAATAAAATTGCGTCCTCTAAGAAACGCAACCCCAAATGTAACTTTTCAATGGACTAAAGTTACGTCGATCGTATTGTAATGCGCGATTTAGTGGGCAACTTCATTCTGTTAATATTGTGTCACGGTGCGCGCGCATCGTAAAATTTCACTCTCATAAATTTTTTATAACTCGCCTAAAGAAATATAACTTCAAAAAACACACCGATTTTTTGGTTGTTCTTCCTCCTAACTCCTGTTACTACAATTGACATATAACAACACATAATAACATATTGGGTGCAGTTCTGGTGGTAGTGTGCCGCCACGACGGTCAACGTGCTAGTCAGGATACACGGACGGCCCTCACGCCCTGAATCCTTCCGTAGAGGCTGCATCAGCTCCAATGCGCACAAACATGTCTAGGCCCAAATCGACCGATGTGCAACTGCTCTAGACGTTTCCTCACCGCGGCCTCGGCGCCCGCCGCGCCGGCCACGGACGGCCCCCGATTCGGACCGAGCCCACGTGCGCGGCCTACTGATCATCCATTATGAAATTATTTTAATCGATTTAATTTGTCATAATGACAGAGCGCGTGGAAATAATAATTAATTTTAGTTTTGAAAATAAATTCGAATACATATTTGCATGTTGTTAAGATTACTTTTATGTAATACAAGATTATTTTTAAATAAAACAAACATACCGAAATCGGAATGTAGAGTTGACAATTCACATCTGTAGGAATTTAGTGGCAATTCAGCTGTCTCCGAATCCGAAGTCAAGCAATTCTTTAGCTCGTGGCGGTAGCCATCATACAATACAAGATATTTGATAGATGCCTGAATCTCGCTTACGACATTTTCAAAATAAGCTTGCGCATATAGAAGTTCCGAACAACAACATGCGGACCGACGCCGCGACGCGACGGTCTACCGAGCAACATCACCCGCTCGAGAGAAGATCTCCCTTTCGTCGTTTAAGCCACTCACAAGCTTGAGCTTAAACTAAACATTGACTACCCTGCTGACCAGGCTTATGGGATGTCTGCACAAGTCTTCCACCGAGCGGACGTCTGCTGGTAAAAGATGAAATGGCCAAGCACCGCCGGTATCCCCGGGAAATACTCTGCTTAATCCTCATTCGTATGAAGATATTAAGTAGCTCTCCAGAAATAGGGAGTAGGGAGAAATTCTAAAGTTGGTGGAAAAAAAGAGTTAAAAGGGAGGAAGTAGTAAAACTGGTGAAATCTGCATCGAGGAGCCACCACAGGTTGATGTGTGTTATATGTTCAGGCTTAAAACGACAGGTTTAAAACAGACCATAATTACGACACTTTAAGGTTTAAAGTTTTGCTTCTTAAATATTAACGTAGGTATATTATAATAATATACGCGCATTAATAATAAATAAATCATAATTACAAACCCGTTTGCCACAAATAGTGATTGAAGGCGAAGGTGAATGCGACACCGCCGCCCACGTAAGTTCAATGTGAAATTATAACCTTGTTTAGATATTTTTTTGGCGTAAAAAGAGTAGGCCCACATTATCAATTTTGTATTAGAATGTTCCGAAGGTTAATTATCGCCGGTGCAAATATATTTTTTTACCATAACATTTGTTATCACACTCTTTTTGGTAAGTAAGTTTTCTGACTGTGCCGACTGTTTCACGCGCGGGATTTATTCCCAGCCGGAGTCAGCATCTTTGTTGGTGATATTTTGATGACTTGTTGTGAACTTCTCTTGTAAGTTGTACTTACCGTCAAAAACTCCTAAAAATTGGTACCAAACTGATGCCTAATTACCTTAGTGCACTTTGAGTCCTGCTGATTCACCACTAACGCTTCGAACGTCTTCATTAGTTCCTTTACGTAAGGAAAACTCCAAGAGAAATAACTAAGTTCTTTGATTAATATGAATTTATGAATAATAATGAATTAGTATGAATGAAAATCTTCCAAATCAATTTCCACCCGGTTCTAATTAATTGTCGCGTCGTCATGAAACTTGCCAATACGATGATACGGTAATCGATATGAGCCACCGACGGAACAAAGACATTCTACATTCAGTGGCTATTCACTCGGATCTCGCAACGACCCCTCGATACCTCCCGGACATCATTGGTACTCTCTCAAATACATATTAAGAGCATGCGTATTTGAGAGAGCGAACATGTTTTTTTTATGATTGAGGGATTATTGGTGGCCCGGAGGGCTTTCCAGTTTCACCAGGATAGGTGGGCGAGCAAAGGCTCAGCCAGGAGGGGCGGGATTTGCTAACAGTTCAAGCTCAAGCGCCTAACAACTCAAGGGCAGCTGCTTCGCGAATGAATCTATTACCGAATCGGAATCGCGATTCGCTGAGAAGATCCGGCGAGAAACTCGGCGGGCTGATGCTTAGGTTAGGGAAATTGTTCGCGAACGATCTCCACGATCTAGGAATAACATCAATACATACATACTATTGTGTGTATGTATGTAAAGAAAAACCTTCATTGTCGAAAACTCTTTAATTTTCTAAAAAAAAAATTTCTTGAATGACTTCACTTGACTTCACTTATTATCATGTAATTATTCAACAACACATACCTATTATTATGTTAAGTTATTATTATCTAAATGGTCTGTTTTTACATTGTTTCATTAAAATGCAATGGAACAAAAAAGTTATTTTCATTCAAATATTATTTAAATTTACTTTTATACTGTTTGATCTTAAAAGATAAATAGAAAATGATATTTGTATCAATACGAACGTGAGTCTGTTTGTTACATTTTCACGCACTGAACTGATTATGACGAAGTATTTTGAAACCCTGCAAATTACATAAGCGTAAATATTGGTGGTAGGACCTCTTGTGAGTCCGCACGGGTAGGTACCACCGCACTGCTTATTTCTGCCGTGACGCAGTAATGCGTTTCGGATTGAAGGGTGGGGCAGCCGTTGTAACTATATTGAGTCCTTAGAACTTATATCTCAAGGTGGGTGGCGCATTTACGTTGTAGATGTTTATGGGCTCCAGTAACCACTTAACGCTAGCTAACGTGGGCTGTGAGCTCGTCAACTCATCTAAGCAATAAAAAAAGGTGCCATGTACCTTGCGTTGTATTATGAACACGCTGCCGACATACATTACCGGAAATTGTATAGATTTACGATGAACGAGGTGAACGCCATCTCTGCTGAATCCCCTGCCCGCGCCGTCGGACTCCCCTCCCGAGAGCAGTGGCCATGTCACGGCGCTTGTAGAATAGGATCTCATCATTCAATACGCATGCAAAATGTCATGTCTGTGCTGTAAACTGATGAAGAGTTCCTTTGTCTGGTCCAACCTTGGATATGGATTCAGTTCATGCGTCCCATAGATGTGCAATAAGCAAAAAATAATCGTAGAATAGAAGGAAGTGGTTCTAATACAGCTTGTAATGTGTCACCCGTCCAAACATTGCAAGTTGACTAGAAGATTCCAAACATCGGTGCCTGGCCGCGTCGCTCCGTGCGGGCACGCCGGGCTCCTTGCCCATTACGCCACGGACGTACCGGAAACTCTGAAATCAATTATATTACACATTACACATTATTGGTGTCTTGTATTTATTTATGTTTCGATCACGTATCTGGATGCGCGGTCAGCACTCCAACGAGCCAGACTCCGCAGCGTAAATACCGCGGTCGAGCTGCTTTCTGTTACAATAATCAAATCGGACAAGTGTGTCGCGTAAAGCACGCCTCTGGGTTCCGTAGATGAACAGTTTTTAAAGTCACCTAAGATATCACCTCGGACTTAATTTTGTTGTAGTTTGTGATACGGTTCGAACGTGCAATAGAGAAAACAAGCTGCTTATTTATAAATACATAATGTTCCTAGAACTAAGTTATTATTGTAGTTTTTGAGTTGGTATTCATTAAATCAAAATCACAACGAGCTAGCAACTAGCGGACACCTTGTATGAATGCACTCGGTTGCGTGGTGCAATTATACTCTCAATGTTTGAATTGTGACTGATTGCGTTTAGACTGTGAATGCGGGAATGTTCCACTCGACTGTGAGGATATTGAAGGAGTTTCACTTGATCTGTGTCCCGCTATTAACTGATTGGAATACTATTGTAACGCTCTAACCGAGAGACTAATCCAATATTCCCATTTTCCCGGAGCAGGCAACGGCCGTCTTTATTAACGTTTTATGTTTTTATTACGGAACCCTGAACCATATTAGAGGTCATGGCTAAAATCGGATGGAGCCTCCAGGGCAGAGCCCTGCCCGACGTGAGCTGCGACCGCGCGACAGCTTAGTGCCGATGACGTTGAGCTCGCGATGATCTCTGTATGTGTGGCGTCGTTAAAAACCACCAAGGGGTACAGCCGGGGAGGGGTTGCAGAGTTCTCTTCCATTTTGAGGCTTGAGGTTAAAAATCCAATTGTAGGTACTACATACCAGTGCAAAGTGGATGGTACATACATTGTTTGGTATACCATTACCAGTCGCAGAATCAGGGATAGAGAGCAGAGGGCGGCAGCTCGGAATGTTAGCTCATAATATTGTCAAAATGTTGATTCCCCCTACGGGGAGTACCCGGTGTGATTTTGTTTATTGTTGAACAAATATTTTTGACCAAGTGAAATATGTCATTTTTCGCACATCGCACGAAGATCAATCTAAGAATCACTCCAAGCAATTATTAATTACTTGTTGTTTTTTATGTCTCTTTTTTTAGCTTGTAATGTGTACTTTGTACCTCATAAATAAATAAATAGATCTAAGGCTCGATACGTAGAGAGCGTAGGTAGGTAATCTTCTAGAACATGGTACGTCAGTTGCTAAATATATATTTTTTATTTATTGCTTAGATGGGTGGACGAGCTCACAGCCCACCTGGTGTTAAGTGGTTACTGGAGCCCATGGACATCTACAACGTAAATGCGCCACCCACCTTGAGATATAAATTCTAAGATCTCAGTATAGTTACGACGGCTGCCCCACCCTTCAAACCAAAACGCATTACTGCTTCACGGCAGAAATAGGCAGGGTGGTGGTACCTACCCGCGCGGACTCACAAGAGGTCCTATCACCAGATAAATTACTTTGTCGTGGCTAACTCGTCGGCGACCTCAGCGCCTGCCTCGTGTTAAGGGTTTGTCAAGTCCATGGACATAATTACAGCAATAATAGCAACTGCCCACACTGAGGTGAACACACTCGAAGATCGGTTGGAGTAGACAGAACACAATATTCCGATAATCTAAGGACCCATCTTAGGAACTGTTACTCCAATGCACGCGAGACTCCGACACACCAAAGATTTAAAAGATGATGAAGGACACTTCATGTTATGTTGAATTGTTAAAAGATAAATCATATTATTAGATGTTTGTTGACAGTTAATAATAACACGACAGAGGATCACGTGTGTCACGCGGAGCGATCTATACATCATCGTGAACTTGTGAATTCTCGGCTCAAACAAAAGCTACGTATGATGTTTGCGGTTCTCATTTGTTTCGTGTGATCTCAGTGTCGCAGAGTGCGGTGGGGACCCACAGCTAGCTATTGCCGAGCTGCTGGCGGGGGCGGGAAGATATGCTTTAGGTTTCTATACATTTCATAATTGGGCATATAAACCATTTTGTACATAGCACAGAACACCACTGAGTAAATTGAACAAAATTGTGCAAGATTCCTCGCGTTTACACCTATTATAAGACTTCCACGAAATCCATTAGAGAATAAGCCAGTGTTGGTGCTTATTACTAAGTAAAAAAAACTCTAAGATGTTAGCTTAATGTTAGCAGCCTTAGGAGGATTCGGAACCGCCGAAGGAAGCTCGGGGAAATCATGTGTAGGGGTCCGTGGGTGCTCCCTCGACTCCGTTGGACCACTGAACAAAAATAATGTGTGGATTACGTTCTAATTGGCGGCCGAGGACGCGGGCTGTTCGCTTCGTTTCCGTCACATCGCTCTATTGTTGACACACCGGTCTGTCAATAGCAGAGCGTCGCGTCCAAGCTCGGTGCTAATGGACGTCAACAAACCCGCACACGTAGACCGATGGGAATTTCCTTATAAGGCTATTGAATACTATGCATATTGCGTCGAGAGTGGAACATGTACGGACGGTCTCGGGGGCAACTAGATCGCTGTCATCAAAAGGATCGCTAATAATTACCTGAAATTTCATTTTAGAAATACGGTTAGCAAGCAATGTACTTACAATCTTGCTGGTTTACTGGTATAAATGGGTGGATGAGCTGCCGTACTATCTGGTAGATGGTAACGGATCTTCACAGTCACTGCGCCGAGAAGGGCACCACGCTTTGATTCATCACGTCAAACTCTCGTTTGTAATATATACGGAGACCACCGCGTGTGCTCGGTCCCTAAGCGTGGGTTGCAGTCAAAAGAAAAGACGCAGGAAAGAGTATTTATTATTCTTCTCGTTTTGGATCCAGGGTCAGGGATCTGGCCCAAATTCTAATCTCCTCAAATTTTTTTATTATTTTTATTGCTCTTGTAGGTAGCCGAGTATACGGTCCGCCTGATGGTGAGCGGTTACCGTCGCTCATGGACGTCAATAATGCCAGGGGCAGAGCTAAGCCGCTGCCTACCGTTAAAAAAGTTTCGAGTCCCTTCCTAAGCCGGCTATAACCAAGAAAATGGCGCGTGAACTGCTTGCTCTACACGCTTCCTGCATATCACAGCCAGGAGACGGATCACTGCATTCCCCGGCCCACGCTGGGTCTGACCCTGCGTAGTGTCCCAGTATACGAATTGACGGCGCCGCCCAAGGGCTCCGGATGGCGCATCCACCGAGAGTCCTGTCCGTCGCGGCGCTAAAGTCTACCGGCCTAACCCGATAACTACCAGCGTCTCGTGGTGGAGAAGGATGCTTTCCGCACGAAACGGTACAGCGCGCTCCTCGCAGCGGATTCGAATCCTGGACATCGGGGCTACTATATTCTGATCAGTTCCGATATTTCCATTTACCATATATTTTTTTATGTTTAAAATGTTTAATTCTTAAAATCATGAGTATGATGAGTATATGAAACAAAATGGCAGCACAAACAATATTATTCTATTTAGTAAAAAAAATCTCGAATATGACTATCCGGGAAGGAAGCGAGACAATATATACACGTAGGTGTGAATAGCCGCGTCGCTAGCGTTTCCTCTTACAGGATTGAAAACTAATATAATATATCACAGCAGGAGACATTGGCGGAGTTCACAAACAAACTACCAATGAAGTAACACTGTCTGTGTTCTTTCTGTTTTCGTTCGTATCAAGTTTAACTCTTTAGTGTCCTAAGAAGCTTTTACTAACGACCACGTTTGAAGGAGTGAGTGGTATCACGTACTGTTTGTTTACAATGGCACTATACTAGTACTAGTAGGTAGGTATACTAAATACACATCTTAATGAAAACATGAACATTTGATTGTTGGATCTCTGACCGATTAGCGACATTTAATAATTGCCCCTGTCATCTATATCTATACTAATCTATACTTAATATTATAAAGAGGAAATATTTGTTTGTTTGTTTGTATTGAATAGGCTCTAAACTACTGAACCGATTTGAAAAATTCTTTGACTGTTTAGAAGCTACACTATCTCCAAGTGACATAGGCTATATTCTTTTTTAACAAAAATTAGGGATCCTTACTAAAACTCCAATTATGTAACCCAAGGTGTAAAAAACTTCCTAAAATATTATTTACATCGCGTGTGCGCAAAACTATTGATAATAGATTAAAATATTGTACTATAACTTTGTAGAACACATTATTATTTACAGAAAGTGTCGCGACAGCATATATCTAACTATTATAGTTATGCCACAATAGGTGATCTTTTATTTAAAATAAAACAACGTCAAATATCATTTACAGGGAAGCTCTAACTTAGTATACTCAATGGTTTTTGTATTTATGACCTCTTTACGAAAATTAAAAAAAAAAAAACATAAAAATAATAATAAAATATCATTTAAAAAAAATAAAAAATCATTAAAATAATAATATTCAAACTATGTTTATAATTTTCTGTGTATTTTTTATTTTGGAATTTTTGTTAAAGAACCGAGCGAAGCCTGAGCGGGCCGCTGGTTTTCTATAAGGTGATATTGATTATTTCATATTTTGTACTAAATTGTTTCTTTTAGGTTATTGAACATGGTACCCCGTCCAGTGTCTCCGTATGCACGGGAGCCTCTCATTCCGCAGTTTTACGCTGGGAAAAGCATATTCATAACAGGAGCAACCGGTTTTATGGGAAAGGTAAGTTGCATTTGTTGTAGCGCCATCTACCGGGGAATAGATGATGTGTTCTTCAGTCGATTCTTCTGTTCAATTATTATGTTAAAATGAGTTCTGAACAACCTTAAACTAGAATTAATTGTATTGAACGATAAAACTATCAGCGAATAATTGTCACATGGCTAAAAAAAGCGGAGCTCGTCCAACCATCTAAGCAACAAAAAAAAAAAATGATTCTCACCATCTATCGCTGTAAAGTTTAAAAATGCTTATGATGAATAAATTGTGTATTAATAATAATTACTTTAAGGTACTGGTGGAGAGATTACTATGGACGTGTCCAGAGATCGAGCGCATCTTCCTCCTGATGAGAGAGAAGAAGGAAGTATCGCCAGAGAAGCGGCTCGCGCAGCTCAAGCAGTCACAGGTAGACCCGGGGGGGCGGGGTTGGGGGATGGGGAGAGACACGTTCGTCTACCCGTTTACCTGTACTGTAATTATGATCTCTAAACAAACATACTTAAATACTGCTTTCTTTCCCTACCTGTTCGTTGGTAGCTAGCGGGCTATTCCAGCTAAGCCCGGATAAGTAGGGCTCATACATCAGCAAATTTGCTAATACTAGCCCTCGTAAGAGCAGTGCTTCGCTGAATCTGCCATCGTATCGGAATCGCGACCCACTGAGAAGATCCGGCAAGAAACTCAGTGGGCTTGGGTTAGTTCACACAGGTCGATTACGACGAAGAGCTCGACGAGGACGGTGCCCGGTGCTTGAGGGTCCTAAAAGTACCGAGAGAGGATCTGGGGGTCCGGCAAGATGTTAAATACTGTGTACTGTAGCTTCCAACGCCTACATCCAGACTGAGTCTTACATCATACATATTATATAATTAAATATTAATAATTTCAGAACATCAATAAAGCATATCAAATAATTGATCAACGTGTGGAATGACGATGTCGCGGACACAATATTCTTTGCCGTTTCCGAACTACTCGCTGTTCATGGTCACAATATGTAATTTTGGCGACCAGCTTAAATTCTATAAGTCAAATCTTATAATGATAGATTAAATTCAAAAGAATAATCCTATCAAAATGTTAATATCACGAAATAAAACGTATCGCGGATTTAAATATATTTATTTTCAAATGTAGTGTCGGCTTCGCGTTGTGATTTTTTTTTCTTACCTATGCTGGTAGCCTTGAGAGGTTATTTCAGCTTCACCCTAACGTGTGTACGCGCGTTTGTGTGTACTTTTACGCTATCGAGAACGTTAAAAACTCGCACTAAGCACACAGGAGGCTATAGACATTAGAACGCAATGTTACGTTTCTGCGAGGAATAGTTCGGCAGGTGACGTCACAAGACGGTGCAGCTAGCGGCTGCGGTGTCCGGGGCCGGCAGTCTGACGACATTTACGATCAGACTGTCGGCCACCGGACACCCCCGCCCCACTCGTCTGTGTTGTCGTCATTGCGCGAGGGCGCCTCTACAAGCGGGTCGTCAACTCGTCAACTTCGATAACAATATAAAAGAGACTTTAATTACAGGTATTTGACGTGATCAGAGAGTATTGTCCGGGTCAGCTGGAGAAGCTGTACCTGATCCCGGGCGACACCACCGCCCCCAACCTCGGTCTCAGCGTGGAATCCATTGGTCTACTGAAAGAGGTTACTGAGTATTTGTGTACTTTCTTTTTGTGTTACTAATACACTTAAGTACATTAATAAGTCTTGTGATGTCCGGTACTTTCATATCGAGCGATGTGACGGTGTTTGGATCCCGCTGGCGGATACCAATTTTTCTAATGAAATAATAGGGGTTAAAGTATGAAATTGCCGCTTTATTGTAACAAGTACTTCGAATTGAAATAGAACCAACATGATTTGAGATTTTCTGAACAATGACAGCAAAACTTGCAGTGAAACAGCCCTGACTCATGAATCGATCTTCACCATTATTGCTCCATGATAACGTGAGACCTCATTTATGAGGGCATGAACAGAACGTTATGACTATCAAACAATTGTGTAGAATGTGATGTCAAATGTCAAACAATTATTTTTAACAAATGTATCTTTTTTATTTGAATGGTTTTGGTAATATTAAGTATGTATCAATGATACTATGTACACATATGGACTTGTTGTTGTCTGAAATAAAATAAATCATTCATCATTCATTCATTCATACAGTACGAGAAACCGTTTTAACTCTACAGGAATTGCAATTAGAAACCATGCGTCACCCTCCGTATTCGCCAGACCTTACTCCAACGGACTACCATTTGTTTCGTGATTTCGACAATGTTCTACGCGATAAAAAGTTTTCTTCCCAGGAGGCAGTACAAAATGCTTTCACACAGTTTGTAGAATCTAGATCACAAAGGCACAAATGACCTTCCTATTAGATGGCAGAAATGTATAGATAAAAATGGAAGACATTTTGATTAATAGTGAAGGGTCACCCGGAAATAAACTGCCTATTCTATTACGGACTCATTACGCCCGGCACTGATGACCCTACAGTCATCAACGACTACTCCCAAAAAAGTTACGCTGTTGCTGTCTATGGGCTCTGGAAACCATTTAATATTAGGTGTTAAAATCCAAGTGGAAAAATATCGTTATTTTTCATTAATCTTTCAACCTTTTCGAGTAAAACCAATTTGAATGAATCCTCCGTGCTTAGATTATTGGTGTATGAAGGGTATGAGTGAAGGTTCGGTGTTGTCCTCAACAGGTGTCGGTGGTGTTCCACAGCGCGGCGACGCTCAAGTTCGACGAGGCCCTCAATAAGGCGGTGGACCAGAACGTGCGCTCCGTCTTGAGCCTCATGGACATATGCGACGGGATGCCCAACATCGAGGTGAGGAACGCACTGGCTATGTCGCAGTTTGTAGCGGCGGTGCCAGCCGATGTACTGTATAAACTACCTCTTTTTTTTTCTTTTCTATTACGCTCTACTGGGTGACCGGTAAAATAACGGGGAAAAGGTCCCAAACGATGGTCGGACAAAATAGCGGAGGAACTGAGGTTCCTGTCAGCGACGCACTCCACCAAGCTACAAAACGGAATCGATGGAGACAGCTGGTTGACGGAATCGGACGGAGTCACGACCCTCAGCAGTGAGGGACCGATCGAAGAGAGAGAGAGGGGTGTAGGGCTTAAATCAAATTCTTCCATTTGCATCGGTCTTGGGCAATCTGTTCTAGCTCCTAAGTCACCCAGTTCGTGCTCTACTGAGCGACGCCAAGTTGTTCTGGGATGGCCTCTCTTCCTTTTGCCAGACACTTTCCAGATCAGTGCTCTCTTCAATAGGTACCGAGCTTTCTTAATGTGTGACCAATCGATTACCACTTCCGTGTGAGGGTCTCCCTCTCTATTGGTCCTTAATCATTATTGATACATTGAGCTTACAAATTAAATGTAAATTCAAAGAGCTCTCTCTACTACCCTGCTCTCTGTCCCTCGTGCCAGCCTGGCCATGGAACACTCCACAAACAATGTTTCAGTGGTTAACTACCTGTGGCCAAACAACGCTTGTAAATTCCATCGATTATATTATTTATGTAAGATACACATGAAACCTGTCCCAAAAACTAAAAATGTTTCGTTAGCGCCATCTACCATCGATTTTAAGGATACAAAAATGTCGTGTTCCTTTTGACGCTAGAGAGCGCTGGTCAAATCAAATTCAAATAACTCCTACTCAAAACCGTACTTTCTATAACTATAATATAAATATTCCCAGAAACGAAGGGACCACAATACTGCCCGTATTGCTGGCTACTAATACATTTCAACGCTGATTCCTAAAACAAACAAAATCATTGAGCTCGCTGTCGGGCCGTTTCCACTTTGCGAGGAGCTTCACTACACTGCTGTGCATATTTGCGGACCGCAATGCTTCTCGTCGTCAGATCTAGCATCACGATCGATTCTCCAGATTGGTGTTTACACATAAACCCGGTTAATCCATATGTCATCCTTTCAGTCGGCGCGTGGAACACTGAAGTACATGGGTGGACGAGCTCACAGCCCACCTAGTGTTAAGTGGTTACTGGAGCCCATATACATCTATAACGTAAATGCGCTACCCACCTTGAGATATAAGTTCTAAGGTCTCAGAGTAGTTACAACGGCTGCCCCGCCCTTCAAACCGAAACGCATTGCTGCTTCACGGCAGAAATAGGCGGAGTGGTGGTACCTACCCGTACGGACTTACAAGAGCTCCTACCACCAGTGTTCGAACACAGAGTCCGTTGCGCAGGCGCTGGTGCACGTGTCCACTGCGTACAGCAACGCGGAGCTGTCGACAGTGGAGGAGCGCGTGTACGCGGCGCCGGTGCCGCTGCAGCAGCTGCTGGCGCTGGCCGACGCGCTGCCGGACCAGCTCGCCGCCGACCTCACGCCCAGGTACAGCGCCAGTCTCATATTCAACTAACTCAGGGAACGTGCCTCTTTCCAGCACACCTTCATTGTCAAACCAAAACCTGATATCACTAATTGGAAATTAGTTTGGATTGAATTTGAATAGCAAAAACTCAACGCCACATACATTCATTTTCTACAATCTTCAGCACATCTTTTTGTATGTACCGTTTTTATAAAATACCCAGTATTATTCTTTGCAAATAGCTGACATAGTGATGTGAAGGGCGACTAAGCGATTCACTCACAATAACGGATACCAGCGTTCTCTGAGTACTAGATGAGCTCACCGCGACCGCTGACTGGTATGTGGTACGTGGCAGCTGGTGATAAAGCAGATTGCGAGTCTGGACAATATACGTACCGTTCTGCCTATTTCTGCCATATTGAAAGTATGCGTTGTGGTCCACAATGGGCACAGCCGCCGTGCCAATACAACTGAGAGCGGCGGCGGCGCGGCGGCGGCGGTCACGTTGTGATCTCCAGGGGCTTCGGGAACGACTCCAGGGGCAGGTAATAAAACCATACACTAAACCGTCTATAGTCTATAACTATAAAACATGTATATCAAAGAACCACATAAAACTACCCACGTAGGTATGCATAGTTTTCGAGGTATATAAACAGATAAGAAGAAATTCAGCCGACGTGATGATGACGCTCCAATGATTGTTCTTCCGTTAAAGGTTGATAAGTCCGAAACCCAACACGTACACGTTCACGAAGGCGCTCGCGGAGAACGCAGTGGCTGAGCGGACCAACAGGAAATACCCCGTGGCCATCTTCAGACCCACGATTGGTAAGATTATCAGCTAATATATTGACTGATGCGGGGTTGATTATGGTTATAATTGTCTTATGAAAGACTCGTGTTCATTCCCAATATGTACCGAAGTGTATGTGAAAAGCGATATAACTCTGTTAACTTAGAGCTGTAAGTTGATAAGTTTCAGTGAGAGCGACACCGGACTTTTGTCCATTAAATGTGTTTGCACGGAAACAGAATGTGAGCGGAGCGTGTCCGAGGCTGGAATGATAACTGCTAATTCAAGACAATACCAATAGCCCTCCTCGATGGTCCCTTACAACCGAGGATCGCGACCTCCTCCATGCGGTTGGTTCTCCTGTCTCTCGAACTACGTACCCTGGGCCGATACCACGCCGAGGTGTTCCAAAACTCAAGGACGTTGTCAGTTACAATCAAACGCCCAAAGATGTCTTGACGATTTGGGTACTTACTTCTAAAATGAACCCTTACTTCTAGTAATATCTGCTCTTCGTCATCCCTTCCCTGGTTGGATCGAGAACCTAAATGGCCCCAGCGGCGTGCTGGTGGCAGCCGGGAAGGGCTTACTGCATTTCTTCTGCTGCAAGAGGTCAGCTAAGGCGGACATGATTCCAGTGGACATAGCTATTGACACGCTGATAGCGGCCGCCTGGGAGACCGCCGTGGATAAGTATGTATGAAGCCCTATTTGTTTGAATCACAAGTGCGCGCAACCAATAACAAAGACAAATAATGTCATAAAATTCATTCAATGTTAAGTTGATCAAACACAGAAGTCACACAATCGAATCATTGTTTTCGTAAACCTGTTTATTTATTTATTTTACTGGTGGTATTAGACTTCTTGTGAGTCCGCACGGGTAGGTACCACCACCCTGCCTATTTCTGCCGTGAAGCAGTAATGCGTTTCGGTTTGAAGGGCGGTGCAGCCGTTGTGACTATACTGAGAACCTTAGAACTCATATCTTAAGGTGGGTGGCGGCATTTACGTTGTAGATGTCTATGGGCTCCAGTAACCACTCAACACCAGGTAGGCTGTGAGCTCGTCCATCCATCTATGCAACAAAAAAAATTTTCCTGTATCTTTTCTTCATGTATAAATTTGATATAGTAAATGTAAAACTACAGATGATTAGTGGTTTTGGTTCCCAGACTGGACGAGATTCGCGTGTACAACTGCAGCAGCGGGAGGAACTCGACCACGTGGGCGCAGTTTGAGATGGCGATCAAAAAGTTGCTGATTGAACATCCCCTGGACAAAACATATTGGTACCCGAGCGGAGCTGCCGTGGAGAACGAGTATGTCAACACACGTAGACCCCGGACTGTAGATGGCGCTGCTAGCACGTACTAGAACTTAGTACCACTTATTTACAACACGAGCGAATTAGCCCACGGACACAGTCCACTGAGTTTCTCGCCGGATCTTCTTAGTGGGTCGCGTTTCTGATCCGGGGGTAGATTCTGCGAAGCACTGCTCTTACTAGGGCCAGTGTTAGCACCACTCCGGTTTGAGCCCGTGAGCTCACCTACACACGTTAGGGCGAAGCTGAAATAGCCTCGCAAGGCTATCAGCATAGTAGAAAAAAAAAATGAGTTGTTTATGTCATTGGTGATGTTGAAGGACATCTTTAACCACTTTTCATCGGGTGCGCCGCATGATCAGGTGTAGATATCTGATGTTCAGATTTCCCGTCACAGCCACAGATGTAAATAGTCATGAAACTTAGTGCTGTTCTGTTAACGATACCCGTTTTTAAATATTGATATTTCATCTAAATTAACTCGTACTGCTTTTCTTTACAGATATCTTCTTAATATATTGCAGTTAATAACACAGACGATCCCGTTACATATGGCGGAGTATTGTTCTCGAATGATCGGAATTAAATCAAGGTATGTTTAAAATGTTCTATTGCTCAATAGGCGCGCGGGGAGGGCGCGGGGCGGGCGCGGGGCGGGCGTGGGGCGGGCGTGGGGCGGGCGCGGGGCGGGCGTGGGGCGGGCGCGGGGCGGGCGCGGGGTGGTAGTTCGTTGTTCTATTATTTTGTCGTGTTGATAAGTTAAATAGTTTAATTTCCCTTTCAGATTAAGTTTAATTACCATTAGCGAACGTCTCCAGGGAATGTGTAAGGTGCTAACGTTCTTTTCGATGCGCGAGTGGGATTTCAAGTCCGACAATGTCCGGAAATTGCAAGCCAGACTATCTCCACAGGACGCACTGATCTACAATCTGGACCCGAATACAATAGAGTGAGTAACGTCCGGCAATAAGTTCCTGATATCCGTGGCTTTCGTAACCATTTATATAATCAGGTGGACCCGTCTCAGAAATAACACATAAATCTAAACATGTAGTTAAATGAGTAGTTTGGATTTAATTAATTAATCTATACTAATATTATAAAGAGGAAAGATTTGTTTGTTTGTTTGTATTGAATAGGCTCCGAAACTAATGAACCGATTTGAAAAATCCTTTCACTCTTTGGAAGCTACACTATTCCCGAATGACATAGGCTTCTTCCCCATCCCTAAACTTTTTTGAAAAAAATTAGGGATACTTACTAAAAGTCTAATAATGTAACCCAAGGTGTAAAAAAATTACTTAAAATATTATTTACATTGCGTGCCCTGCGAAAACTATTCATGATAGAACAAAATAATGTACTACGACTTTGTAGAACACATTATTTACAAAAAGTATCGCGACAGCATATGTCTATTATAGTTCGCAATAAGAGTTCTTTTACTATTATAGTTATACCGCAATAAGTGTTCTTTTATTTAATAAAATAAAACAACGTCAAATATCGTTGAAATTTTTGTTAAAGACCCGAGCGGAGCCCGAGCGGGCCGCTTGTTAAATTTAAATAGATGACTATACACTGGGCTCGAAAACAAGAGCAATCGAGAATTTACGTGTTTACGACGCAGCTAATAAAATACTTAGATTAAAATTAACAAAACACAAAAATGTTCTCTTTATTTACGATTGATGGACGAGCTGGCAGCCCCCGGATGGGGGGTGACGCGGGATACACTTACTTAAATAAAACTATCAAATATTAAAATAACGCACGCAAATTTGACGATTTATTATTACATTTTTTTTATTTGATTAAAAAATGTATCTCGAAGCTTAATCTTCAGCTCTCTAAAACTTAAGCTAGAGTAGCATCACAAAACCCGAGTGAAACTGGAGGTCACGACTAGTGCCAAAAAGAAACTGATAAATCTGGATAGATTACAGCTTGGAGAAGGCCGGTGAAATAAACATAGCCACTCCTTTTCTCGCCATTTTATCTATCTGCAATAGTCAACTTAAGTACGGACCGAACCACATAAAATATCAAAGGGTGATATTTCGGCCCTAGTGTTAGGTCCCCTGAGGCGATACAGGGAGGATGCGACAGGATGTGGGAGGGTGTGGGAGGGTGCGGGAGGGTGCTGGTCTCCGGTCGGACTACATTTATTGTTTTTGTTACAGCTGGGACGCTCTGTACGTAGACTTCGTGAAAGGAACAAGGAAATATCTGCTGAAAGAAAAAGACCAGGACATTGACGAGGCCAAGCGACATTTGCGCAAGTAAATATCTGTTAGATGGATCTGAATGCACGATCTTAGAATGCAACTCCACGCGTGTGGCCACTGTGCCAGCGGGGGGCGCTCTGGATAGATGTTCGCAACATCATTGTACTGTGGAATAAGGAGACATTTTAAAAAGTGAAGGAGGAAATGATAACTAAATTTCAACGGGTTTTGTGATACTCATGTTCCTTTTTATTTGTTATCGTATACACGGGTGAACGAGGTCACGGCCCGTCTGCTCTTAAGTGCCTACCGTGTAGCTATCGCCAGCTCTCCCGAGACATGAGATTTAAGACTCTATTTTATAGTACATAATTTTATAATAGGTGCTGCAGCTCGGTGGTACTTACAAGACGCTCTACATCCAGTAGCAATGGATATTGCGCGTTTATTGTTGTCACACAACGTTATATGTTTACCAGTAGGGTGGAAGTCTTTCGCGAACAGGTGTTAAATTCGTAGTTCTCGGACCGCGGCGAGGCAACACAAAGCCGCCATCGCCCGAAAGAAGTCTTGTCGTAATCCGCGGATTCACTCTCGATGCTTTTAGGCCTCTCAAGCACCGGTCACCGTCCTCGTCGAACTCGTCGATTACGATGAAGAGTTCGACAAGCGAAATAACCCATAGAGTTTATTGCCGAATCTTCTCAGTGGGTCGCGATTCCGATCCGGTGGTAGATTCCGCGAAGCACTGCTAGTGCTAGCAAATTCTCTCAGGTTGAGCCCGTGAGCTGGCTTACCCGCGCGTAGCTGGAATAGCCTCTTAGGCTACCAGCGAACAGGTAGGGGAAAAAGTTCGTACTTCACTAGAGCAGTCGGTACCTGGCCGCGGGACTCCAACACCGGCACAGTAACAGCTTATATTGATACACATAGTTGTTGTAGCATTATAACATTACTGCATCAGTGGCTGGTCTAGTTGTAAGATCCCGTGGGTCTGCTCCACCACAGAGCCATCAGGCGGGTCATGGAGGGGCGGCAGCAGCGCGCAGTCTAGTGACTGTCACAATAAAGTAATTGGTTCGACAGGATGTTCTACGTCCACAACGGCTTCCTGGTGTTCGTGACGGCGCTGCTGCTGCGGCTATCGCTGCACGCGCCCCTGGTCCGCAGCCTCGTGCTGGGCACTCTCCGGCTGCTGTTCACGATCGTCAGCTCCACGTACTCGCGCGTCTCCTCGTAGTTGGCCAAGACAACCTTTTTAACTGTTATTTATTAAATAAAAATTTTAGATAAACTGTGATGGAGCGCGTCTGGAACTATAATGGATGACAACGATGAGTCCAACTTAATAGAGCCATGTGTGGCCCTTCATAAACTGATAAATCTGTTTCTACTTCATAGATAGACTAATGTTTAAGAGTTGTCGCGACGTGTGCGGCTAGTTCGAGTATCTGGCGGTAATGTACGCGTCATCATCTCATCTTACTAATCTGGAGATTGTATTGTGTCAAGTACGAGCTGTGTGACACAACTCCATGTACATTATGGTACGCTATTTCTTGTACTTAGGTGAGAATTAAAAAAAAATAAGACGTCAGAACTTGGAAAGGTTTAATGGCGCGAAAATTACTTTTTAAGGTTATGTTTTTATTATGCTCAAGTTTGTATATCAATATGTTAATGGTTGCAAAAAACAATTTGACGCCTTTATGTTTAAAACATCTTTAAAATTGAAAACAAATTATTTTTCATTGTTGCAAAGTTTTTGTTTTCTTGTAACCGTTTTTCTAAGAACAATAAAATTGTCTTAAGTTGTTACTTTTAATACATGGTATTTAATTCATAATTATTGTGAAATTAATATTAAGTCTAACATGTGAGTTGATGTATGTAATTGCAAAGTCAATTACTCTGTATGTTTTTGTGTTGGGAACTGCTCAAATTTAAACTCGCGTCACAATATAAAAATTACCATTACTTTAATGAGTAGGTACGGCTAAGTACACAACAATGTGATAGTAGTAAATAATTTTACATGAGTCCCTTTAATAAAATTATCATTACCTATTTATTTGTTGAATATTAAAAAAAAACGTAGGTAAATAATAAAAAAAGTGCGTGCGTACAAAGTACACATGTCAGAAGTGAAACTTTTTTGGCGAACTAATTTATAAATCTTGCTTATAATTATACAAATCTAAAACTTTAGATTTCCGAGACTTAGAGGAAGGGAAAAAGGAAGATATGTTCCCGCCAAAAGTCTGTCAAATGTCAATCTCAAACCTCAGTGTTGACAGTCACATTAAGTTTAGATTTCTAAATTGTAAATGACTAATATTTTGCCAATTGAATTGACTCATTTAATTTTATGCTATTTGATTAATGTTCCAAATTCTTTTCATTTCATTTCAATTCCTATTAACATTTTTCACAAAAAGATTATAAAATATTAGGCTGTATGGTATGATACATTTGCCTTTCCAGTTGGAAAAATACAACAACTGCTACTACTGACATTTCACAAGTACTTAATTTCAATAGTAGTTTGATGTCACTTCCGTTGCATACCTGCGTGACGTTCTGTAAAAATTTTACCCTCATGCGCCTAAAGAAGTTTCACTTCAATAATAGTAATATTACTATTACTATTTTCACTCTGGAGCCGTAACCACTGGTGCCTTGTGTCGTAGACACCGCCATCGGATGCAATCGTAATCTATTTTTTATATTGTATTTTTATTTAAAAAAAACAACTTATATATGTATGTATTGTTTAAACTTAGGTACCGGATGTGATAAGATTTCAATAAATTTAGTATAATGTTAATAATACGAATGTTGCCAGTAACAAAGTATTCCTTTGCTCAATTTGTTTTTACTAATTGTGGGTTATGGATCCTGCTTAGAAAAATAAAATAATAAATTTAAGGTTTAAGAATAATTTGTATGTTGGTATTAAATACTTTTAAAAAAATGGTGATGTATTGATTTAAGATAAACTACTTTTACTTATAACGGTTTTTTTATTTTCCAACAAAAATCATAATTATTGTAGAGTGGAAAGGCTATAGACGACCAGTCTCTGATGCTAACCAGACTGACACCCCACACGGTTCGAAACCACAAACCACTTCACCTTATGGTTTTTCAGGAGATATCGCTATTGTCGATCAAACAAATACACACTACATAGCTGTGACAAGGCACCTAGAGACACTCATGCACGTGGGATGCCAGCTTTCGGATTGATGAAGCGGCACAAGCTATGGATTCCAAATCGCATGGCAAGAAGGACTTTTTTGTCATGGTGCCAAAATTCCAAGAAGTACCTCAGCAACTTTCCGAGCGTGCTTGTATTCTTGGGGTCGATGTCTATTTCTCAGTAGTTGACTGTCACTTGGCTGTGTCGTATCGACACTGATGTCCTTAAGCGACAGTATGTAACTAACCATCAGGAGGGATGTATTCTCGTCTGCCTACAAAGACAAATAAAAAAAATTAGAAAAGAAATACCGGAGCGATAAAAGAATGTTGATGCTCTTAAATTTAAGAAATTAAGACTAATTTAGCTCAATCAAGCTAATGTTAAAACAAATACATATTTATAATATACAAAATGTAGAACAGTTATTAACACTTTTTAACGGATATGCGAGGAGCGAATCTACTTAAAGTGTTCCCTTTTATATATATGTATAAGCGCTTAGTTTGGCACATGAGAAAGTGTAATAAAAGGCTTTTAATTAGTTACGAAATTTAATATTGAGCTGTATGATATGATACCTTCGCCTTTCTTGTTTTAAATAATGGAACTACTAACCAGTGGTGCCATGTGCACTGTAATTGCAGTAGATTCACTGTAATTTTAATGTCTACTATTTTGCAGAAATACAATGTATGTAAAACACTATGATGAATTTCAAGTTAAAAACGGCGTTAAACAAAATGCACTGTGCGACTAAAGCACGTGAGCATAAGCAATGATAGGGAAAGTCTCACAAAACTTTCTTTCAGTTGTATGGATGGTATCTCTGAGACTTTACTGGGTAATAGACTAAACTTTATAGATAATTATTTCTCGACAAGACTTATATTTAAGTGTTTTGTATTCTCTTTGTGTACTTTAGATTTGATTCGGAATATTGCGGTTAATAGTACTGTGTGATTCTAGTCTATTAGTAGTTTAGTTCCTTAAGCATTTCAGTCATGTCATGTTATATTATATTGTTAAGTTAATCAAAATATCTGAAAGAAGCTCGAGAAAATGAAGATGAAAGACCCTCTACGCTTAAAAGAAAAAAATATATATAAGCAACAATTTCGCAATGAGTAGTTACGACATGAGAATTTCAAAAAGTTGTTGCGACGTGATTCTAAATAATACTAAATATCCATGTCATGCTGCATCTCGTATGATATACCAACGATTGCTGATATTGGAGTATTGAAACATCTATTTTTTTTCTTATCCCTACCTATTTGCTGGTAGCCCAGAGGGCTATTCCAGCAACGCGCCGATGAGTAGGCGATTTCACGAGCTCAATCTGAGAGAATAGTTTGCCCTAGCAAGAGCAGTGCTTAGCAGAATCTGCTACCAGATCGGAATCGCGACCCAGTGAGAAGATCCGGCGAGAAATTTAGTGGGTCAGTCGTGACATTCGTCGAGCTCGGAGGACGGTATCCGGCATTTGAGGACTTAAAAGCACCGAGAGTGGATCCGGGGGATCTGACAAGATATGCTTCGGGCGACGGCGGCTTAGCGTTGCCCCATCGCCTTCGAATACGTAATTAGCGGCGGCCACGATAACAGGATTACCGTGTCACGCCGCTAAACGCCTATTTCTAAATCTCAATCTTATATTGCCAGTGTATTTAAAAAGACGTCAATATCATTAGAAAGTACACAACATTGCGGAAATGAAGTTATCAACTTTTGTGATTGAGCACAATATCTCATAGGGTCATGGATCATCTAGATGAGTTATTGCTGACGATATTCACAGATTCTGAGACTTAAAACAAAACTTTTATTTGCGTTTGGAAAGCAGAAATTATCTATAGACTAGCTGACCCGGCAGACTTCGTAGTGCCTAAATCGATAAATAAAAGACCTAAACTTTTGTCTGACGTCACCCAGTATGCAACTCGTCTACGTGCATGCATGGCGAATTTGACACCCAGACCGACATCCCGGCATAGCAATTCATCATTTTATATACCTCGCGATTTACATACAACCTCCCATGTCTTCATCCGACAAGATCATGTGCGTGGTCCTCTGGTACCACCATATGCTGGTCCGTTCAAGGTTGTCAAAAGGCAGCCAAAATTCTTCACTGTCGAAGTTCGAGGGAAGCTTGTAAATGTCTCCATAGATCGTCTGAAGCCGGCCTACATGACGAGAGTTCCAGAAGGTGTCTCCAACCACGCCTGTTGAAAAGACCACAAGAAGCGGCCGAAAGATGCTTGATTACTATTGACCGTAGTCACGGTCTCGCCGGGGGAGTGATGTGGCGACTCACTTACCCGCCACTACTTGGGCAACCACCTTACAATTTGACAAAATCACTGTCGCCTATGAATTCAGGCAATCATCTATTATTGTCGTTCAACACTTCGGCAATCTTGAAAACTGAGGGCAGTACATATCGATATTCGCTGTGCTACCCATCGTTCGTGTCAGTGCTTTACTACTCCTATATGTACGTTTTTTATAGTACCACTCTTCACTCTTGTTATAGTTTGTTTGTGTACATACTTATCTTCAATAAAGTATTCAAAGCAGTACATATTTATACTCACTGTGTAAAACATCCTACGTGTCAGCGCCTACCTAATACAGTTAGAAACAGCACTAATACAACTCCATCTACAACCATTATAAATGTGATTTTTAGAATACATTAAAGTATTTTCATTCCCTGTAAAATCACAGTATTTTTCTAAAAGGTTTACTGTATATATATTTTAAAAACACTGTAAATTTACAAATCTGATCTGGCAGCACTGCTACTAACTGTCAAATTAAGCAATTATTGTGCATTACATGATTACAATCAAAGAGTAAAGTGATTTATGATTACAATGGAGTTTATCTGTTAGTATCTACAAAAATGTTCAACAAAGTTTTCCAACGCGCACTAAAATTTCGATTGAAAAAGACTTATCCTACGAACATCTATGATCTGTCTCGGGGTTCTGCTGTGGCTGTGAAGCGGCCGTACAGCGACGAAGTCCGCAGAGCACACGAAACGACCACTACGATCGGGCCCACAATATTCGACAAGATCATATCTAAGGAGATCAGAGCCGATATCATATACGAAGATGATTTATGTCTTGCTTTTAACGACATAGCACCGCAGGCGCCAGTACATTTTCTTGTTATTCCAAAGCGTAGAATAGCAAGGTTGCAGGATGCGGAGAACAACGACAACGAGGTACATATTATTATATTCACCCTATTCATGTTAGCCGACCTGTGCGTATATCGATATGAATCATTGTAGCCAAACATTTAGTTTCCACTCGCCTGTGGACTTAAAACTAATTTGAGATGCAAGCTATACTCAATTGTAAACTAAAAGACATCAATAAATGTATGTATGATGCGAGCTGAACTCGTACAGAGTTTGTTCAATTATAAATTTTGTTCTTACAAACTAATACATTGTGCACACACACATATTCAGTGTTAGTTGTATGAAGTTAACCTTCCAAACTTTATTTAATTAACTGTTATATTGAAACATAAATGTTAAAGATTACATTCAAAACTCTTAAAATATTCTTTTAAAGATGAGGAATAAAAATTTGATCAAATTTGATCACACAATGTTATTTCTTAATCTTAAAGTTCATAGCATAATTACAGTGGTACGACATGAGTAATCAGTATGGAACTCGTATGTGTAAACTTTCTTATCAAAGTCTTGTTTAACTGATAAGATGAATGCTTATTAAATGCATAATGTTTCTTCATGATTAAATTTCTTTATCATCTTGGTTTTTAATTCAGCTCAGAGATATTTTGCTTTTGAATATGAGTTATTAAAATTAATCTTTTATGTTTCTGGCTGACTATGTTATGCTTTTTACTATGGTGCCTTATTGATATTTTAAAGATTGTTGTAAAGGTTTGAATTCAGAAATGTATGGATTTTGTCCATACATATTTTATAATGACTAGGGCTAATGATGAAATGATCCAGATTATTATTATCTCCCCCGGACAATAGACTTCTGAAACATCATTAATATTTATAGAATTATACCAAATCAATGCAGCTAAAAATAAATGATGATAAGAAAATTTCCACAATCATCAGCTTTCAATACTCACTCAGGGTCCATATTATTGTTTTAAAAGTTTTACATTTGGCTTCTGTTTCACCTTTTTCTTGTCTCTTTGTGTCCAATACTAAATTAATTCTTTCAATTGTGCTTCTTGCACATTGGCTGTATAAGCATTAGTTCGAAAGGTTGTCAATAGATAGCACTCCTATGCAAGTTACCTCACGGTGACTAGAATGCACCGTTTTACGGAGATAGATCAACGTTCATAGTCGTCGTGGCCTAAAGGATAAGACGTCCGGTGCATTTGTGTTGAACGATATGCACCGGTGTTCGAATCCCGCAGGCGAGTACCAATTTTTCTAATGAAATACGTACTTAGCAAATGTTCACGATTGACTTCCACGATGAAGGAATAACATCGTGTAATAAAAAAATCAAACCCGCAAAATTATAATTTGCGTAAATACTGGTGGTAGGACCTCTGGTGAGTCCGCACGAGTAGGTACCACCTCCCTGCCTATTTCAGCCGTGAAGCAGTAATGCGTTTCGGTTTGAAGGGTGGGGCAGCCGTTGTAACTATACTGAGACCTTAGAACTTATATCTCAAGGTGGGTGGCGCATTTACGTTGTAGATGTCTATGGGCTCCAGTAACCACTTAACATCAGGTGGGCTGTGAGCTCGTCCACTCATCTAAGCAATAAAAAAAAATAAAAAAAAAACGTTAATGAATAATGACTGGGTTTACTTACACCTTTTTTATAATTTTTTATTGCATTGATGCAATAAAAAAATAAAGTCAGTAGTACAATGATAAACAGTACTGTAAAATTTTAGCTGTACATTGTGGAATACTTTACATTTGATTGTTAGCTCTAGGTTGTTGTGTTCATAAATAATTATTTGTAATAATTTAAGAAGTGTAAACGGTATATTATCATTAATAATATTTATTTACTTAGCAAATAAAAATATATATTTTGTTGTAAATTGCATAATATTCTTAATTTGTTCTGTAGTTATCTGAAAGAAATTGTTTTGAGCAAAAAAACTGCTTATTAAATCATTAATACATAAATGGAATATTCTAGGTCATTAAAACAATAAAAAAAAACAAAATGTGTGCAATTCACACGTGGTAGAAGTGAAACCTTCCAAAATTAAAATACAATTATCCTAAACGTCTTAAGTATATGTAAAATTTTGTCATTAGTAAATAATTGTAAGGTAGCGCCCTCTGTGAATTGATATTTTAATTTCACATATAATCCTAAATTAAAATTCACTAAAAGAGCTTTCATACACACGTTAGTATTAAAAAATCTCACAGATGGCGCTGTATTAAATAGTATGTATATTTCTGTCTCATTCTTTGCTGGCTTCATCCTACACATTTTTGTATTTGTGTCTCTTACCTGTCGTTTTTTCCGTTGCATCCGGTTTGAAATCACAACGATTCTAAAGAAGTTTTCACTTCAATAAAATAATTAATTGCGTTTTCTGTACAATATTAAGAAAACAACATTTAAAGCCTTTATTTTCCACAAAGTATTCTTAAATTAAATAAAACTGAACTCGTATTTTTTCTCAATGACAGAGTTCAGTCAATCTATATAAGAAAAAAAATATTTTTTTTAAACTACAAAGGTTTTACAAGTATATTAAAGTTTCATAAAAATGTTTTTTTTTTTACTTAGATATTTTATTATTTGCTACTTTAACTTGATTTCTTATCATTTAACTCCACAGCTGCTAGGTCACTTGATGCTGGTAGCCCGGTCACTCGGTGCCCAAAGAGCTCCTTCAGGATGGCGTCTTGTGGTTAACAATGGCAAAGACGGAGCTCAAAGTGTTTATCATCTACACCTTCATGTTCTGGGTGGAAGACAGATGGGCTGGCCACCTGGGTAAGCTATATTAATTGCTGTAAACTCTGGCTGAAAAAGATGCATAAAATTGGGTGTTTTCTATTATTTAACCCCTTTTTAATATAAAATTATAATTCACTGTTTTCAAGATGAAACCAGTCCCTCTCAGTCTACATTAAACATGATTACTGTGCAACATATTATCATGTTGTTTGTTGTTCTAATGCTGAGTGAAAGAAAGACAAACAACATACACAATGACAGCTATAAATATATTGTATACGTCACTGATGTGTGTCAATATTCAATATGATACCTGTTATACTAATGAGACTTATGAATTATATAATTCTCATACTAGGTACTAAATAACAAGGTGTAATTTGGTAAACTTTGATTTGTTCCTTTTGTTTTGCAAAAAGATTTAAATTAATAATTTGATTTTCACATGAAATCAAATCCCAAATTTTTTCTCATACTTTTTGAGCATTTGTTCTGCATTTTGGTATCAATTTTTCAGATGAACATTTTCTGAAAACAATATATATATATATGTTTGTTATTCTTAACTTACTTCCTTGTTTCACTGATTTGTTTATTTTAGAAACAAACACTGCAATTGAATGCAAATAATGGGTTAGACCTAGTCATTAAGAGAAAAAAGTTTTTTATAAACTATAATAACATAACAAGCAGAAGATCAAGTGTATATAAGCTCAAAATAACATTTGTAATGAAATGAAACAAATGTATCACAGATAAAGAAATGAGAATATATTAATTTCTGTATTAGAATGTCATGTTTTTTTCCTTTGAAATATTAGAATTTCTGGTTCTAAAGAACTAGATTCACAATAGTTTGCATTAAACAATCTGTAAAAATCTGTAATTATTTTTTCAGTCAGAGTTTTGTTATTTTTGTGTCATATGAATACCAATGTCTATTTTGTTATTATTACTGAAATAACATAAAGTGCAATTGTTATTGGCCAAATTAATTATTTAGAATAGAATTTTTTTTTATTTTCTAATGTAAACTTAATTAGGGCTTGCATTATATTTTTAAAAACGTGAGCGTTTTTTTTTGTGATTAATTAATGAATAAAGGACATGAGTCATGCTTGTTGTTGTCCATGCCACCATTGCGTTCATCCACAATGCACATCCAGATTTATTTTTTCAAATAATGTATAAGGAAGGGTCTGGAGTGAGTTGCGCATTGGAAATTCAGGCGAACCCGAATGACATTGTTGTTGGTAATGCCTTGAAATGAAAAATAAATAAAAAAGCGCTTGCAGTTCTCATGTCTAATGATCATGATGGTCACGAAATGTGTATTGAAACGTAATACCGTGGTTTGTAGTAGTGCGTTCTGTCGTTTTATTGACAATACATATATCCAAAACGTTTCAAAACAGCTAAAAGCATTAAAAACTGACAAGAAATCAAATTGCACCTTACAGTCATTTTTTTATTTTTACAAAAATAAAAATAAAATCCTTCCTCCTTAATTATACAAAATTTCTAGTCACTTTATCAATAGGTGTCACGGTCCGCTGTGACAAACAAACAATCTCACACGTTTCATTGCGCTCGTTGCACCTCGCGCGCGTCAACCGATGTAAGCGGCTGGCTCTGTGTCAGAGAACGAGTCAAGATCTTGTAACTACAACTGCTCAGTTTCAACTCGATTGATTAATAGATGCGCGACCAGACTGTCTCTCTGTTACACTTAAAATGACATAAATACGTCCACAGAAACGGATCTTTTGAAATCTGAAAATAGAAAGTCTATTTTCTCAATGTAAGTTAAATTAATAAAGTCTTCCATGATCTGAAATTGGATCTAATTAAATAAAGACTAGCTATAAAGTAGATGTCATAAGGTAGAACATTTTTAAATTGTCAAAAGAGGCGGCTAAGTTCCGCCAACTTTCTTGCTTCGATGCATTCATCCGTTCCGGCTTGAGGAACCGGGAGCGAGGAGTACAGATAATGAAATACAATTCGTTTTGTGTTGTAAGTTTTACATTTCTTTCTTAGCAACCAACGCGTTTGTTGCCGACAGTCCGGTCCGAGCACCCATGTCCGTATCTAAATAGTAAATGTATTAAATAGTATTAATTAAGCTATGGAATGAACTTTGGTTGCCGTAGTTAGAATTCCACCATAGATAATAAATACACTTAAAATTCCACGCCGTTCCTACAGATTATACACGATATAAAAAACATACAGCCGTGTAGAGTAGCATTATTTACACTCTGGAAAAAAATACGACCGTTCATAAAAATAACATTAAATAGTGTTAAAATATCTAGTCATCATTAATATTCAAATGAATAGAACAATTAGAATTATTTAAAATAAAATAAGAGATTACTGGCCGGCCCAGACAAGTTTGCTACAAATATTTTTTAATATCTGAATAACGATAGAACACACTTCAAACTGTGGTATTAGTTTTAATAAACTTGAATCAATTGTTTTATGTTATGTGATTCGATAATAATATGAAAACATATTATCGGTTAATATTACGTTACGATCCATGTTTATGTATCGGTTGAGGGTAAGATCGCGTTATTGTTCTCTCGGTTTTTGAAATGAAAATACAAGTAGGAAGTCTGACGCGACTCTAGTACATGTTAAGAGTTTAAGTTATTTTAAATTCTGTAAACGAAATATTTTTGGAAATATACTACCTATTGAAATTTATAGGAGTGTTTTTATTGTACCAATGTCATTAATATCGTGTGGTAATCCAAGGCCTCGAGTTATAGCGAGCGGAGACGTCACGACTATACCTACATGTCTTCACACACGGATCGCTAAGATCAAATTTGAGCCATAAAATAGTTTTATGTATTATTACCTAGACCACTTAGTGAACTTATGTAACTTGGTGAGAAAATATATTGCGGTTATGAAAGTTGTTTTCAAAAAGGTTCTCGATAAAATCTCATTCAAGGTAGAAATTTCATAATGATTACCAGTAGCACGTCCCGTGTGGGTGTTGGCGTAGGTACTGCCGGCCGCGGGGGCCCGGTGTGAGGCGCCTTGTCTATCTCAATGTCTACAGAACGTACACAAATGTTCCTAAAATAAATCCGGCAGGAATTAGGCGATCAACTCGAACACTAATAAATAAAACTTCCAGTACAGTACAAAAATATACTTTTATTTAATAACAATATGGCGAAGCATAGAGCATTGGGGAGGCGCACGGGGCTGCGTACATGGGCGGGGGCGACAGCAGCAGCGGGGCACTCGCGTACGAGCACGGGGACGCACAAGAGCACGGGGACGCACAGCACAGCGGCACGGAGCACGGCACGGCCGCCTCCAGCAGCGGCCCGGCCGCCGTCAGCACCGACGTCAGGACCGTGGGCAGCGCCGCCTCGAGCAGCGGCGGTAAGCTCGCTACGATCGAAGCGGAGATGGTGTTAGCCAGGGTGGGAGCCAAGGCGGGCAGAACGGGAGCTAGGGCCGCCAGCGCGGCGCAGGGGGGAGGAGGCGTGCAGGTCGCGGGGGCTGGCAGAACTAGCGGGGCGGAGGGGCAACAACAGGCGCGGGGGTAAGCGGTCGCATGCTGTGAACATAATTATTAGTGTTTAAAAAAAAACACATACATACAATACCAACATCGCGAGATGTTCCCAACAAGAACTACAGGCAATAGTCACTACCAGAACTCTTTCATGGAACCAAATTGGATGGATTTAATATTGTACTATCATCGGAAGTACCCTACCGTTGCGTTTCATAACGATAAAGCAGATTCTGATTGGATCCCATGAGCACTCCGCGGACAGTCCCCGCGGGGGGATCGCATTATCACTGTACATAATTTATACACACACATTTGTACATATTTTTTAAAGCTATATTTAATGAAGCGTTTTCAAAAAGTAATTGCAGTTTCCGTCGACTGCAGCAGTCGTAGCACGTTTTTTTTTTAATTTTTTTAATTTTTTTTATTATGATTGAAGGATTACTGGTGGCCCGGAGGCCTTTCCAGTTTCACCAGGACAGGTGGGCGAGCAAAGGCTCAGCCAGGAGGGGTGGGATTTGCTAACAGCTACTCGAGCGCCTCCGAAGGAGACCTAACAGCTCAAGAGCAGCTGCTTCGCGAATGAATCTACTACCGGATCGGAATCGCGACCCGCTGAGAAGATCCGGCGAGAAACTCAGCGAGCTGATTCATGGGTTAGGTTGCACGGCGAACTCTTTGTCGAGTTCGACGAGTACGGTTACCGGGGTCCCTAAGCCTACTCCTAGTGTTAGAGCTGAAGGCGTCTAATGCAAAGGTTATTGGATCTGATGGATCCGTTAGGACGTGTCTAGGGCGTCGACGGTGACTGGCTCCTGCGTGATCAGGATTCGGGGAGTAGTCAGCGGCGGCAACGATAAGGCGATTATCATGACGCATAGCCTTATCGAAGTACCGTTCCGACGCTGACTTCATGTATTGCTGGATAGATTCGAGGCCTAAGTCGTCGTGTAGGTCAACGTTCCTCACGAACCACGGAGCTCCGACGGCTAACCTGCAAAAGCGGGATTGTAGGGATTGGAGGGTGTCTATGTGTGTGCGGGCCGCGTGAGCGAACACCACACTCGCGTAAGTCATGACGGGCCTTATGCAAGTTTTGTAAAGTGTCACCTTGTTCCGAAGGGACATTTTACTCCGCTTACAGATCATGGGGTAGAGTCTACCGAGAATAAACGCGGCACGGTCACGGACTGATTTTATATGCGGGCGGAATATCATCGATGCATCCAGGGTAACGCCCAGGTACTTGACCTTCCTGGCCCAGGGTATGGGTTGTCTAAAGAGAGTAATCGGGGGTATGAGATTCCTCCTCCTAATCCGGGAGGAAATCCGTGTGGAGCTTCCCCTCTGAAATAGCACCGCAGTACTTTTCACTGGGTTGATGTCTATGCGCCATTTTCGGAACCACTGTCCTAGGGCTAGGGCTGCGCTCTGAAGCTTCTTCGCGATTAGGGACTTGTTTCTACTGGAATAGTAAACAGTCGTGTCGTCGGCAAATAAAGCTAAATGGGTCGGCGGCGACCGGGGAATAACGTTAACAAATAAGCTAAATAGGAGGGGTGAGAGGACAGAGCCTTGCGGGACTCCAGCTGTGAGAGGTCGTGGGGAGGAGCGGGTTCCCTCGACTCGATATCGAAAAGAGCGGTTCGACAAGAAGTCCCGTATGATGAGCACGAGATTATCCGGCACGCCCATGTTGAATAGTTTGAAAATCAAACCGTTGTGCCAGACTTTGTTGAACGCTTTTGCGACATCGAAGAAGAGAGCTCCCGTGTATAACGGTTTTGGTCGATTAAGCCCCACAAGAATGTGCTCCGTGAGGCGGTGCACCTGTTGAACGCATGAGTGATTTGTACGGAATCCGAATTGTTCATCGATGAGAATGCCCTTGGATGAGACGAAGTCTCTGAGGCGTTTGTAGAGCAGACGCTCATACAGTTTGCCTAGAGACATGAGGAGGCTAATCGGGCGGTAGCTCGTCGGATGATTTTTTGGTTTACCGGTTTTATGTATGCCGATAACGTCCGCTTCTTTCCACACCGCGGGAAAGATACAGTTCGCCATAGCGGCATTGAAAATAGATGCCAACATCACGATGAGTTGGAAGGGTAGAAGTTTAATAACGCGGTTGGATATACCGTCGGAACCGGGAGCCTTGCGAGGACGTAGGTCCAAGTCTTTAACTTCCATCGGGGTGACGGGTGGTAACGCATGCGAGGGTGGCAAGGAGGCTCTGCGTTCTACCTCACTGTCTACTAATTCTACATGAACAGGGTCCACGGATAGAGTGCTGGGCGTGCACTGGGTTTGCAATGTATCGGCAAGTAGCTCTGCTTTTTCGTCATCATCGAACGCCGCGAGTCGGCCTGAGGGGCCTACGAGGGGGGGCATAGTTACTACCGTATCCGATTTGAGAGTACGAGCTAAGCGGTAGTAAGACCTTTGGGAGGGCGCGAGTCCTTCTAAGAAATCAGACCATCTGGCATCTCGGACTTCGGCGATGCGAGACTTTACGTCGCGTTGTAGGGCACGCATTCGAATACGATTTTCCGCGGTAGGATACCTGTCGTAAGCGCGTATCGAGGCGTTCTTAGCTCTAAGGAGTTCCCTAATATCGTCGGACAATTTAAAGCGGTAAAGGAAGTCCTCCGCTACAACTTGTTTCGATGACCTATCTAATGTCGAGGTGATGTGTGACGTTAAGATGTCTATGGCTTCGGCGGTATCCTGAGGAGACGGGGTAGAGTCCGGGCTAAACGGGAGCGATGGTGGATCAGATTCAGCCAGGTTGATGCCCAGTGTGTGCCAATCCACCACAGTCCTCGCGACAGGAACGGAATCGGGAGCGCGACCGAGCTTCATAACGACGAGACGGTGGTCTGAATCTAACTCTGAAACTACTTCGATCGAGTGTAAGCGCAGAGTTACGTTTTTTAATAACGCTATGTCGAGTATATCCGGGCGATGCGCGATATTTAGCGGGAAGTGAGTCGGGGTTAGCGGAACGACGATATCGAAGACGAGATCATCGACTAACGCGTCAAGCGGCCTGCCATTCGGGGTTGTGGTGTGTGAGTTCCACCTCATGTGTTTGCAATTAAGGTCGCCCGCCAGAATGACAGAGCTCCCCATGCCGAGCAGCGCACACTGTATTATTATCGAGATCTAGCAGAACTTAATTCAATCTTGCGTGAATTTATCTTTTTTTAATTTTACGTGTCATAAAATGTTAATATTAGATGTTATTTCGTATTTCTAAATAAATAAATAACATTAATTATTAATAAAAATCATTTAATCTTTATTTTCTTTAAAAATATTATTTTTAATACTGCAACTTTGTTCTAAATACACAAGAAATATATTTTACACCCCTAAATATATTCAAAAGACAAAAAAAAATTCGCATAACCTTCTACCCATCTTCCTCCGTCGAGTAAGTTTCTTCTCCCATGTTCTATTTTGCACTGTTGATTTTTAAGATAGAAGTTGATCTGAACCTATCAGAAATCGGTTAAGTACGTCTCGATTGGTGTTAATTCTGCTTGTTTTCCTGCTGAAATACTCGCGATTCCTCCTATATTCCTTATTGTTCGCTTCTTGAGCTTCTTCTGCTAATTGGTCCAAAGGTAAAACGCATGTTTCAATTACTTCTATTGAGTGTGAGAGGATTTTGTGTATACCTACTAGAAGGCATGTAGTACCAGGAACAATGTACTAAATAAAGTTTTCTTGTCTCTTCGGCATATGTCTTGTGCCTCCAAGATAACAGAAATGTTTGACTAAATCCAGATTGATCCCTGTTATTTTCGCTTGCATTTCTCCCATTTAGATTGTATTTTTGCTGTAAGACTACTTATTAACATTTGAAGTGATCGTGGAGGGTTTCTACAGTCCTCTATGTCATAATATTGTAGTATTTTTTCAATTATAAGGTTATTTTGACCTTTTTTTATTACTTGGAAACCATATATTAAAAATATGACGCCTTTTCATTGCGCTGAAAACAAAAAAAAAAATATGAGCGGGGCAAATAGGAGCAAGGGATTTCAACTAAATTTCAAAGAACATTAACTGTAGAATGCTATAACAGTGATTTCCCGGTGTATACACTTGCATACATTTTTAAAAGTCAACACTAATAAAAAAAGAAATTTTTTTTCAAGGACTACAGCAAAAACGTTATTAATTAATAACATTTCAATATTATAAGGTTCAAACTTACCTTAACGTATCCTCGATGATATAACAAACGATAAAAATGACCAATTATAGCACTTTAAACGACAAGAACAGACCTGTTCGCATTCTGCAATAAAGCAAAACTAAACAATACACTCGTGCTAGTACGCATAACCTATGTTTCGAGACTTCCCCTGTGTTGTATGGTGTTACACACTTATTTTTTTTTTTCAATATCGGTTATTTAGTTATACACCTGTGTAATAAAGGGAGTTTTAAGAATATTTAGAGGAGTATTATTTTTAATTAAGTTCTGCTAGATCTCGATAATAATACACTGTGCAGCGCCTCGATATCACTGCTTAGAACGATCTTATCCGGTGGAAGATAAACGGACGCGAGTCGTAGCACGTGTAGAATGTGTAGATGTATGGCATGTGTAGACATGTACATATGGGCGCAAACGCCACTGTTGGCAATAATTAACATAACAATATATAGTTTAGTTTATTCTATGTTAATATTTATTTATTATTAGCAACAAAACTGTTATTCTACTATATTTAATAATTAGCCTTCGATCAACAATAGTAACTAGATTTCGGGTCGGTGCATAAAATCCGTCTCGTCAAATAACAGCGCACTTGAAATGTGAGCTCTTATTTTGTTTAGTTCACTTCAAACACAGCCAATGTCAACCCGTCTCACAATACCGCAGTGTGTATTAAAAAGTTGCAAAATAAGGCCCGAAAAAGCAATTTAACGGCCGGAATATCTTACTTTCGGTAAGTACATGAAGTATAAACTATATTGTAAGCTTTAAACTTATAAATAATATTAAAATTTGAACAAAATTACCGATTTTTAACCACCGCTACAAATGTTGGCCAAGGCTCGGCCAACATATGGACAAACTTTTGCTTAACAGAACAGTAAATGCATGGAGTAGATTTGTGTTTTTTTTTTTTTACGGCTTAGATGGTTGGACGAGCTCACAGCCCACCTGGTATTAAGTGGTTACTGGAGCCCATGGACATCTACAACGTAAATGCGCCACCCACCTTGAGATATAAGTTCTAAGATCTCAGTATAGTTACAACGGCTGCCCCACCCTTCAAACCGAAACGCTGTTGTAATAATTTTTTAAAATTTGTTAGCCGCACTTCAAAATTAGTTGGTTAAAATTGGTTAATGCTGCTTTTGTGTTTGTTTGTTGGACTCTCATTAGATACTTAGCTTTCCATTTTTATTTTAGCTTTCCTAGCAATCACGTGTGCAGAATGGATCTCGATTGTCGCCAGAGAAACAAGAGATGACTTTTATAAGCCAGCTAAGATCTCCACTTATTGACACTGGACATCTTTGCCTTTCGTGCTCACGGCTACTGAAACGTGGCCGAAACATTGTAATAAAAATACCACGCTTGAAACCGTTTAAACGTTGTTTTATTATGTGCACTGGTCGCGAAAACTTAAAAATATATATTACACAAAAACGTAACGCTAATAAAATAATAAGTAATGTATAGATAATAACAAACATACATTTCCAAAACATAAAAAGTAAACAACTAAACTTTTACTTTAATTCATTAATAAATTATTTTAGTGTTAAGCGCGACTCCCTTACCTCCTGTAGTAAATAGAAATCGGCATTTCAAGAAGCAAAAATAAATAAAGCAAAACGATGTTAGTTCTCAGAACAATTAAGGGAAAAGTTACTTTATTTGTTGCAACTTAAGATTGATTTAACATTAAAAGTTGTTTAAAATATGTCTTTTTATTGGTAAGTGACAGGAGTAATTTATTGCTTTGCTCGTTTTATGTGACGAATGATCGCAAGTATTAGATAATGTTTTGGAGATTTGTAACTTTATTACTAGGTGCCATAGTTGTTATTAGTTTGAACGTAAAAGTGTTTCAAAACTTTTTTCTCCGTTTGTTAGTAAACGAATGTAGCTATATAAGAATATATTCACGCGGACAGTTTTTGCTTAAATTTTGTACGTATCCCTTGATCTAGTTACTATTTTTGATCGAAGTAATTAGCAGACACTGTTTTGATGTGAAAATGTTCAGAATATGTTTAATGTTTATATTATTGTTTAAAAACACAAATGACTTTATAAATGATTAAATATGAATAATGCATAAATATTAATAATAATTTATATTATAATTAACAGTACTAATAATTTAATTAAGTATTGTAATTGTTATGCAATGATGTTGTTGGCGCCATCTATTATTAGGCTGGATAATAACAATGTTAGTTAATATTACTTAAAAGTAATTCATGTAAAATAAATTAAATGTGAGTCATGTAAAATCACTAAAATATGTATTTTGAATATTAAGCTATGTTTTGTGAATTGTTTCGCAGTAATTACATTTGTTTGTATAAAAGAAGTTGTAGTTGCTATAACCAACACAAAATGGCTAATTGTGTAAAAACCACTGAATAACTCAGGCGTGGCTTTTTGTTGTAAACAAGTAATGTTAAAGTTTTATAGAATTGTATTGTATTTTCATTGTAAAAGAACTTATGTGTGTAAATCCTGGCTTAACGCCGACATACACGTGTGTGGTTATTGTACGTACCTGGATCAGAACGACGCTACAGAACAGCAGGATACACTTGTGCATTTTCGAACAATATATGACAATATGAACTTTCAAAATAATACTGCCCTATTTAAAACATTTCATTATCAAACAATAACGTAATTTTGTGTGAAATTTTCTAAAACAATCTTTTACGTGCCGATAAGTACAAGCGGTGGTTTGTGAAATTTGTTACATCAAAACGCCTTCTTTATTTCGAGGGGGTCGGTGTCTGTTTGTTGTGTGGTACCCAATGATCCCCTTAAGTGGCACCACGGTAGTCCTCTTAGTGGGATGTAGCTGAGCTGCGGGGTATCAAATAGAATTGACAATTAGACCTCATGTCTCAAGATGGCATCCACTACGTGTGTTACGGTAGCCAGTGCCCTGTCTTCCTCTACACATCAATACTTCAGTGTAAGTTTTAGTGCCCTGTCCTCCGTGTCCAGGTTGAATGGGTCGGCGGGCGGCGCGCGGCTGCTCGGCGCAATGTTTGCTTCATGTTCACGACATCACGCATTACAACACAACAATAATCAGCTTCGTAATCTGTTGGTTGCTGTGTGTCAACGTTCGCTCGCGGCTTGCTAATTCGAAATAGCCGGATCGTATACTTTACTGGTGGATTGGTGCACTGAGTCTGCGCACAGCACTCGGTCCCCAGCCGGGGATGGACATGGAACTTGCCCAGCGAGATGTGGTGTAATAATAATTTTATGGGGTATTCGGGATTCCTTTCATATTGATAAGTATCAAAAACTGTGTCATAGTAAATTAAGAGACATTGACTTCCCTATTGTTTTTCGGGAGTGCTGTGATAAGATGTGTGAGAACGTAGAACATAGACTTCATATTGATAAATTATATAAATCTGTGATACGTATTTTAAGTGAGTAAGCTGTGGCGACCTGCTGTCGCGGGACTAGTGGGTAGCGCAGTTATGTCACGGGATGGAATAAGTTCGTAAAGGAAGCTCACGCGGAGGCTCGATATAGGTTTCTGCTGTGGGTACAAAATGGTAAGCCCAGTTCTGGCATGACTTACACGCAAATGTGTGAATCTCGGAAAGCTTTCAAAGCAAAGTTAAAGTGGTGTCAAAACAACGAGCGTAAGATTAAGATGGACACAATCGCGTCCCATCATGTAAATGGTAGCTTCGGAAGCTTTTGGAGGGAAGTAAATAGGTTGAGTCCTAGATCGAGTCTTCCATCGAATGTTGAAGGGAAAAAAGAGCCGGTAGATATTGCCAATCAGTTTTTAGAACATTTTAAAATCTCATCACCGTTAGATCCATCTACTCGAGCGCATTGTTATGACGTCAGTGGCCCTGAGGTGCGTTTCTCAGCCCGTGACATCGCTGCGGTAGTCAAAAATATGGCTAGGGGTAAGTCTCCAGGACATGACAGCCTTAGTATTGAACATGTACAAAACGCGAGTGTTCACCTACCTAGAATTTTGGCTTTATTGTTTAACTTATGTTTAGGTCATTCTTATCTCCCGGCGGAAATGATGAAGACTATAGTCACGCCCATTCCCAAGAACAAAACAGGTGTTCTGTTAAACATCAATAACTACAGGCCGATTTCTTTGGCCACAATTGCAGCTAAAATTTTGGATAGCTTACTAAATAGTTGCCTAAATAAACAAGTGCATCTTAATGATAGGCAGTTTGGTTTTGGGAATGGGTTATCGACTGATACTGCGATAATGACACTTAAAGAGTACTGTGCAGTATTATACTGGGAGGAAGACACCTGTGTACGCATGTTTCCTGGATCTGTCCAGGGCTTTTGATCTTGTTCGATATGATTTACTATGGAATAAGTTAGCTAGGGAAGTAAAGCTGCCACCTGAATTAATTAAAATTTTTCAGTATTGGTATGGCAATCAAAATAATAGTGTGAGATGGGCCGGTGCGCACTCTGATGCGTACCGTTTAGAATGTGGTGTGAGGCAGGGGGGTCTAACCTCACCTTTGCTATTTAGCATAGGTATATATGAATAAGCTCATCGATGAGCTCAGTAGTGCGGGTGTCGGCTGCATGATCGATGGAGTTTCTTTTAACAATATTAGTTATGCAGACGATATGGTATTGCTGAGCCCATCTATGAGTGCACTCAGGAAACTTTTAAAAATTTGTGAGAACTATGCTGAGTCCCACGGGCTGAAGTACAATGCCAAGAAGAGTGAACGGCTAGTGTTCAAAGCGCAGAACAAAACTTACAAGAACGTACCTCCAATCTGGCTAGCGGGCGCAACGCTTACACAAGTCAAGCGCTTCAAGTACCTCGGTCACTGGGTAACAGAGGATGGTACGGATGATTGTGATATAGATAGGGAGCGTAGAGCGTTGATAGTGAGATGCAATATGCTGGGCCGCAGATTTACTGGTTGCGATAGCTATGTCAAACTTACAATTTTTAAAGCTAATTGCCAGAATTTTTACGCCAGTAGTCTGTGGACCACATACACGCGGAGAGCTTACAATGTCCTACGCGTTCAATATAATAATGCGTTTAGGATGATGTTGTCACTGCCGCGCTTTTGTAGTGCATCCACAATGTTTGCGACATCTCACACTGATGACTTCTTTGCAATAATGCGGAAGAGAAGTGCATCGTTATTGCGTCGAGTTCGTGACAGTGGCAACAGTCTTTTGAGAATCATATCGAGCAAGATCGAGGGACTGCTGATCAATAGCCTTTGCAGTAAGCACTTATAAGAAGAAAAAAAAAAGTAATGGTATAAAATGTATATAATGATAGTTATGTGTTAGATTTTTTAAGTTACTAACATAGATTGTAAGTAATTACTACTAACAAAATGATATGGTTTAAAAAAAAAAAAACTGAAATAAAGTATTAATAATAATAATAATATATAAGACAGTAATAAATAAGTATTTGTTATGACTTAACAAATAAGATATTGTAAAGACGTGTTTCATATTCGCTGCGGCGTCAATCCTTTATATGGCGACCCTGCCAGGATTATATATCCTAGGTCCCCGATGCGCGTCTAGTGCTCAACAATTGAATACAAGCCCGCAGGGAGCCGCTGGACGCGCGCATTGTTCTCTGGCTACTCCCTTTTTTTTTTTTTCGTCAATTGGAAATCGCCGGACTTCCGCCCTCCACTGGGGATGGGGGGCGGGGCATGTCAGAGTCGAACTGACTAAAACCTCCTGTCGCGGTTCCAACGTCGAAACCTCGCATGAGACAGAACTCATGAAGAGGCAGAGGGGGGAAAGTGAAGCGTTTAGTGCGGAGCACATCTCTCCCATCACCCTGCCCCTCGGGACGCCGGACCGGCGGTCGTCTGCGCCACGTCCACCAGCCATCTCGGTCGGCAGGCTATCCGAAGCCCGCCTAGATGGCGCCGGTTAGAGTGAACCTGGCTAATCACTAAGCCCGTATTTTGTTTCATTTTGCGTACTGTTTTTTCCCTACCTGGTACCTAAGAGGCTACTCCAGTTACACCTAGACTCTAGACGGATAGGTGAACTCACGGGCTCAACCTCAGAGACTTTGTCAACACTAGCCTTGGCAAGAACAGTACTTCGTATAATCTACTACTGGATCGGAATCGCATTTTTTTTTTGTTACTTAAGTGCATGGACGAGTTCACGGTTCACCTGATGTTAAGTGGTTACCGGAGATCATAGACATCTACAACGTTAATGCGCCACCCACCTTGAGATATAAGTTCTATGGTCTGAGTATAGTTACAAGGGCTGCCCCACCCTTAATGCGTTACCGCTTCATGGCAGCAATAGGCAGGGCGGTGGTACCTACCCGTGCGGACTCACAAAAGGTCCTACCACCAGTAACTACGCAAATTATAATTTTACGGGTTTGATTTTTATTACACGATGTTATTCCTTCACCGTGTAAGTCAATCGTGAACATTTGCTAAGTACGTGTATTTCATTAGAAAAATTGGTACCGCTTCGAGCGCCGGGCGTTGTATCCTTTAGGCCACGACGCCTTTTTTTTTATTTTTTTATTGAAAGTTTACTGGTGGCCCGTAGGCCTTTCCAGTTTCACCAGGACAGGTGGGCGAGCAAAGGCTCAGCCAAGAGGGCCGGGATTTGCTAACAACTGCCCGAGCGCCTCCGAAGGAGACCTAACAACTCAAGAGCAATTGTTTCGCGAATGAATCTACTACCGGATCGGAATCGCGACCCGCTGAGAAGATCCGGCGAGAAACTCAGCGGGCTGATGCATGGGCTAGGTTGCACGTCGACCTCTTTGTCGAGTTCGACGAGTAAGGTTACCGGGGTCCCTAAGCCTGCTCCTAGTATTAGAGCTGAAGGCATCTAATGCAAAGGTTATTGGATCTGATGGATCCGTAAGGACGTGTCTAGGGCGTCGACAGTCACTGGCTCCTGCATGATCACAATTCGGGGAGTAGTCAGCGGCGGCAACGATAAGGCGATTATCATGACGCATAGCCTTATCGAAGTATCGTTCCGACGCTGACTTCATGTATTTCCGAATTGATTCGAGGCCCAGGTCGTCGTGTAGGTCAACGTTCCTCACGAACCACGGAGCCCCGACAGCTAACCTGCAAAAGCGGGATTGTAGGGATTGGAGGGTGTCTATGTGTGTGCGGGCCGCGTGAGCGAACACCACACTCGCGTAAGTCATGACGGGCCTTATGCAAGTTTTATAAAGTGTCACCTTGTTCCGAAGGGACATTTTACTCCGCTTACAGATCATGGGGTAGAGTCTACCGAGAATAAACGCGGCACGGTCACGGACTGATTTTATATGCGGGCGGAACGTCATCGATGCATCCAGGGTAATGCCCAGGTACTTGACCTTCCTAGCCCAGGGTATGGGTTGTCTAAAGAGAGTAATCGGGGGTGTGAGATTCCTCCTCCTAATCCGGGAGGAAATCCGTGTGGAGCTTCCCCTCTGAAATAACACCGCAGTACTTTTCGCTGGGTTGATGTCTATGCGCCATTTTCGGAACCACTGTCCTAGGGCTAGGGCTGCGCTCTGAAGCTTCTTCGCGATTAGGGACTTATTTCTACTAGAATAGTAAACAGTCGTGTCGTCGGCGAATAAAGCTAAATGGGTCGGCGGCGACCGGGGAATATCCTTGACGAATAAGCTAAATAGGAGGGGTGCGAGGACAGAGCCTTGCGGGACTCCAGCTGTGAGAGGTCGTGGGGAGGAGCGGGTTCCCTCGACTCGATATCGAAAAAAGCGGTTCGACAAGAAGTCCCGTATGATGAGTACGAGACTATCCGGCACGCCCATGTTAAATAGTTTGAAAATCAAACCATTGTGCCAGACTTTGTCGAACGCTTTTGCGACGTCGAAGAAGAGAGCTCCCGTGTATAACGGTTTTGGTCGATTAAGCCCCACAAGAATGTGCTCCGTGAGGCGGTGCACCTGTTGAACGCATGAGTGATTTGTACGGAATCCGAATTGTTCATCGATGAGAATGCCCTTGGATGAGACGAAGTCTCTGAGGCGTTTGTAGAGCAGACGTTCATACAGTTTGCCTAGAGACATGAGGAGGCTAATCGGGCGGTAGCTCGTCGGTTGATTTTTTGGTTTACCGGGTTTATGTATGCCGATAACGTCCGCTTCTTTCCACACCGCGGGAAAGATACAGTTCGCCATAGCGGCATTGAAAATAGATGCCAACATCACGATGAGTTGGACGGGTAGAAGTTTAATAACGTGGTTAGATATACCGTCGGAACCGGGAGCCTTGCGAGGATGTAGGTCTTTGATCAAGTCTTTGACTTCCATCGGGGTGACGGGTGGTAACGCATCCGAGGGTGGCAAGGAGGCTCTGCGTTCTACCTCACTGTCTACTAATTCTACATGAACAGGGTCCACGGATTGAGTGCTGGGCGTGCACTGGGTTTGCAATGTATCGGCCAGCAGCTCTGCTTTTTCATCATCATCGAACGCCGCGAGTCGGCCTGAGGGGCCTACGAGGGGGGGCATAGTTACTACCGTATCCGATTTGAGAGTACGAGCTAACAGGTAGTAAGACCTTTGGGAGGGCGCGAGTCCTTCTAAGAAATCAGACCATCTAGCATCTCGGACTTCGGCGATGCGAGACTTTACGTCGTGTTGTAGAGCACGCATTCGAATACGATTATCCATGGTAGGATACCTATCGTAGGCGCGGATCGAGGCGTTCTTAGCTCTAAGGAGTTCCCTAATATCGTCAGGCAATTTGAAGCGGTGAAGGAAGTCCTCCGCTACAACTTGCTTCGATGACCTATCTAATGTCGAGGTGATGTGTGACGTTAAGATGTCTATGGCTTCAGCGGTATCCTGAGGAGACGGGGTAGAGTCCGGGCTTAACGGGAGCGATGGTGGATCAGATTCAGCCAGGCTGATGCCCAGCGTGTGCCAATCCACCACAGTCCTCGTGACGGGAACGGAATCGGGAGCGCGACCGAGCTTCATAACGACGGGACGGTGGTCTGAATCTAACTCTGAAAATACTTCGATCGAGTGTAAGCGCAGAGTTACGTTTTTTAATAACGCTATGTCGAGTATATCCGGGCGATGCGCGATATTTAGCGGGTAGTGAGTCGGGGTTAGCGGAGCGACGATATCGAAGGAGAGATCATCGACTAACGCGTCAAGCCGCCTGCCATTCGGGGTTGTGGTGTGTGAGTTCCACCTGACGTGTTTACAATTTAGTTCGCCCGCCAGAATGACAGAGCTTCCCATGCCGAGCAGCCACGACGAGTCCGGCGAGAAACTCAGTGGCTTGAATTTGCGCACAATATAATTGTGTGTGTGTCGGTCGCAGTGTCGCGCCCGGCTGTAACCGATCTGTGTCACTGGGAGGCTGCCGAGCGGAAGCGGTCTACGATGTATGAGCCGTCTGAGCGTATTACTTAATTGTGCTCAGATTACTAAACTACCATCGGTTCGAGAGAGATTCTCATCTATAATCCTTTTGATTCCAAAACTCGAGTACTGATGATGGTGCACGCGAACCGGCACCACCGTCCCGCGTGTTGGGGAGGTAAAGTGATAAGGATGAAACGTCGCCTCACCTCGCGCCGCGTTCTGTGTACAGCTGTAGGTATTTATTTATTACAATAGAAGTAGTATGTACAATAGAAGTAGTATTGTAACACCGTATTGCTAATTAGCATATTCGTTATAAGTCAATCTGGCAATTGCTCCCTCTATCGGTTCATCTTTTGTTCCGATTTCGCCTAAAAAGGCATGCATGCGCTCAGTGGCGTAGCTAGGTAACCAAGGGCCCCGGGGCACTGCCACGCCTAGCCCCTGGGTAGCTACGCCACTGCATGCGCTAGGGACGACTCATTCCGAAGCCGCGCCAAACAGTTAAGAGGAAAAGTCAAGACAGTACATATATTTAGCAAACTGTATACCTATGAATGTTTCACATTCAAGTTTTTAAATTGTGCCCGATTTAATTAATCGGTAAGTGTTTAATTATGCATATGTTTGATCTGTAACGTGTCATGAATTTACTGTGCATAATTAGGTAATACTTTATAGGGTTCCAATAATCCCGTAATTCGTGACTTTTATATATTGGAATACGCTCCGTGGAACGTGACGTCCCGGAATAGTCTCGAGATCTGAGTACTTTACTGACTGACGCGAGGGAACTGGTATAACATCAATCCAGGATCCTATCTTCCGAATCACCGTATAACATTGTACGCCACAAAAGATACGTATGACATTGTAACTTATTGTTTCATCGCAGAACTTGTTAATTACCCTCCATTCATTTTATAACCCTAATAATTGTACAATCTAGTTTAAGTAATTTTAGTTTGCTCTTTTAATTTCTTTTATTGTATACGTGTGTGTGTTTATTTAATATATGTCTTTGTGTGTGACTGCATTTCATCTTTTATTTTATAAGGCGCCTTGAGCATATTTTTATTAAGATCTCATTATCTCCACTGCGGCTGCCGGTGGGTGTAACAAATACTGTTACAGTATGTACAATAGAAGCTGTTTAGTACAAACCTGCATCACGATCTGCTTTAAGAACAGTTTAGATTAGGTACCACTAGGCGGGGAGTGCTGTGTGCCCGCGCGGGTCGGTCCTACGATCTTGTCGCGCAGCAGTCGGACCCTTCTGAATGATAGGACTATAAATTTATACAATACAATTAAGACTGCGGTAGGCAGCGGCTTGGCTCTGCCCCTGGCATTGCCGAAGTCCATGGGCGACGGTAACCACTCACCATCAAGTGGGCCGTATGCTCGTCTGCCTACAAGAGCAATAAAAAAAAACTTCATTCTTGTCTCGAGGTGGAGTCGACGTAGATGTCCGCGGGCTCCGGTAACAGCTTCATGGCGGGCGGGTCGTGAGAACGTCTAGCGCACCACGTACTCACATGATCCCAACAAGCTCTAGGAAACATGAACGTCCATATTTCCCGGTAAATTATCTAAGGTTTGGACCCCACGGCGCAGCTGTCCCATCCGGCAGGGGCTGCCCCCGCCACTAACGATGGAGACGCGACGTGATCAGACAGCGGGTGGGGCGACCGTGTCTCACGCCCCGCCCACTAGTGCACAGTACATTGCGGGTTCAGTATGTGACTGTCTCGTGCCGGCGGCGAGCGGGGACCCAATAAAACACTCCCGGTGTGTATTTGTACACTGTTTATTAATAAACCATTATTTATTCTAATTTACATTATCTAAGTATTGTTAGCACGTTCGGGAAGTGGTCACGCGCGGCCGCACTGCGCACTGCACCGCGGGCACCGCGTGACCCATCAATAAACCAACAATTTTCAACAATATTTTGCGAATAAACCGCTCGTCTGATGATAAGTGCACCGTTTCGTACGTTCGGAAGCGTTACGTAAAATTATATTTTCGCCCACATCATCCTCCGCGTGACACACAGACAAGTAATAATAAAACTTAAATATCTAAAATAATCTTTAATTACAAAATAACAAGTTTTTTATGTGTTTTTTGAATCAATTTGTTACCAAAACTATTAATATATATTTAAATACACTAATTTATAAAACATAGCTGACGCCACGTGGGTTCGCGCCGGCCGTCTCTGTCCGTGGGCTACATACACTCTACACTTTGTGTTCAAACAACTAACGTTCATCGATCGGTTTCACGAGTCTGCGCGTCGTCTGCACGGCGCTACAACTTTTCCTATTAAATACGGTGCAGGCCGGGCCGGGGCGCGCAATGTACTGCGCCGTGACGTCACGTGTCAACGAACCCTGGACTGAACGCGACGAGCGAGCCGCGTGCGGTCCAGGGGCCGCGCCGGGGACGGTGCTCCTTACCAAATATGTACCCGGTAGTGTTTTAGCAAAAATATTTATTTATTGGTAAAATGATATCATATTATACAATCGAGACCGCGCGTCCGCCGCACGCACACCACACTCGTTCAATAGAGAGACAGAGAGAGAGAGGGAGAGAGGGAGACGGTCGCACGGGGGAGGCGTAACGCTTTTCGTTACGTGATGATCTCTACTTGTCTGCTGGTGCAAGCCGCGCCCGAGGAGACCGTGGGCAACAACTGAATCCGACCATACTTTGTCCGATATCCGTATTTATTTCTTATTTATCAAGATTTTTATTAGAATCGATAACAATCGGGACGTCCTCCCGCGGAGTCGCCGCCCGACACGTCCACAGTCCGGCGGCGCGGAGAGTGCACTGTGCAGAGCAACGAGGGCCCGCGACTGAACACGAGAAACTACACGGCCCAGGAGGATACAGGCTTGTGAGCACGTGTGTGTGTGTGTGTGTGTGAGTGCGTGTGTGTGCCTGCATGTGTACGTGTGCAAGTGTGTGTGTGTGTGTGTGTGCCTGCATGTTTGCGTGTGTGTGCGTGCATGTGTGCGTGCATGTGTACGTGTGTAAGTGTGTGTGTGTGTGTGTGTGTGTGTGTGCCTGCGTGTGTAAGTGTGTGTGTGTGTGTGTGTGTGCCTGCATGTGTACGTGTGCAAGGTGTGTGTGCCTGCATGTGTGTGTGTGTGTGCGTGCATGTGTACGTGTGTGAGTGTGTACGTGTGCATGCATATGTGTGTGTGTGTGTGTGCCTGCATGTGTACGTGTGCAAGGTGTGTGTGCCTGCATGTGTGTGTGTGTGTGCGTGCATGTGTACGTGTGTGAGTGTGTACGTGTGCATGCATATGTGTGGGTGAGTGTGTGCGCGCGTGCACGTGTGTGTGATTGTTCATGTGTGCGTGTGTGTGGTTGTGCATGTGTGCGTGTTTGTGCAAGTGCGTGGGTGTGTGTGCGTGCATGTGTACGTGTGAGTGTGTGTGTACCGGGTGGATATTTACGGCGACTCATTTACTCGATACAAAACTAGACTCGTGACGACGTCTCGGCTCCCTCCGCGGGACTGCGAGGGGACGAGCTCAGACGAGACGTTCTACAGTTTTTACAAACCTCCGAGACCGATAAATAAAAATAAAAACAAAAATATTTCGCCGCGCCTAGGTATGAAACGTCGGCGGCGCCCTCAGGCCAGGTAGGAGTAGGTGTCCAGGGCCCCCGGCGCGCGCTCCAGGTACTGCTTGTCGATGAGCGCCTCGATGCACTTCTTGATGATGGCGACGGAGGGCGCGAAGGAGCCCCGCGCCTGCTGCACCACCTCCTGGATGAGCTCCGTGTGGCGCAGCACCTTGCGCTGCTTCATGATGCGCACGATGGCGGCCTGCAGGTACATCTTGCGGTCGTCGTCGCGGTGCTGCGGCGGGTCGGGGGGCGAGGCGGCGGCGCCGTGGCCCGGGGACGCGCACAGCCGCAGCTTGGAGCGCTTGCACGAGAAGGACAGGTTGAGCAGCAGCTCGTCGGGGTCGGCGCCCGGCAGCAGCAGGCCGATGTCCAGCAGCGGGCGCACGTGGCGCTCCCAGGAGTCCTCGGGCAGCACGGCGGCGGCGCGCGCCTCGGACAGCGTGGTGGCGTCGCGGCGCTCCAGCGACAGCAGCAGCGCGCACTGCGGCGTGCTGGCCGTGAGGTGGTACACGCGCGGGGTGTAGCGCACGCGCAGCTCGCCCGTGCACAGGTGGTGCAGCCAGGCCAGCCGCCGCCCGCTGAAGGCGCTGCGGTAGAACTGCTCGAACAGCCCCGCCGGGCGCTCCAGCGCGGCGGGCGGCGCCAGCGGAGCCGTGGGGCCCCCCAGCGGCCACGCGCCCGCCTGCAGCACCTGCACACAGCACTGCGGATGTATCGGGGCGGCGCGGCCCGCGGGCGCTCGGCCCCCCCCGCACTCACCTGGATGAAGAAGCCCGTGTTGAGCGTGAGGTCGTTGTCCCGCAGGTACTGCTGGAATTTGGCGTTGAGGTCGGCGGACACGGCCACGTCGGTGAACATGCGGTGCAGCTTGTTGGTGAACTCGTAGCCGCACGCCGCCTTCAGACGGTTGATCATCGACTCCTCCTGCAACACGCCGGGTCAAGGACCCACAGACGCGTGGATGAGTCTTCCCACGGCTAGAGCGGTAGATGCGCTTATGTGCGTGGGTATCATTAAGTATCATTAATGAACATCCGTGAACACATTCAGAATGTTTAAAATCAGTTTAATAAGATGCACTTGTTGCACTTTGCTGACCAAGGTGCTGACCAAGCCCGGGAGTGCTCAAACGAATGTTGGTTTGAGCATTCCCGAGCTGGTGCACCTGGGACATCTCAGGAACTAATGTGAGTTGCATCTATTAAAATATCTAAGATGCCGGCAAGTATCCATGATCACTTATGAGGAAATGAAATAAATGTATGTTTAAAATGTCTAAATAGTGTTTTGGGCATGTCTACATGTGGAAGTGACGTCACGACGCACGATCTCGTGCGTGTGAGTATGCGTGCGGGGGCACGTACCTGCTCCATGGAGTAGGAGAGCTGGTGGATGAGCCTGCGGGCCAGCGCGCGGGCGTAGTGCTTCTGGAAGATGTCCTGCAACAACGAGCCGCGCACTCGGTCAGTCGCCGCCGGGGGGCGGGGGCGGGCGAGGTGTTTGTGGGATTTCATTTAAAAATGGATAAGAGATGTAAATTCTATTGGAAGACTTAATTGTGGATAAGCACTGAAGATGGAGGTGTCCGGAGCGGCCCCCTCGCCCGACCCCCCCTTACATACGTCTGGTCGGTTCGGCCGCGCAGTACCTTGTCGTCGATGTACTTGAAGACGACGATGGCGGCGGTGAGCTTGTCGTCGACGTCGGTGAGGGGCGCGGCGGCGGGGCGGCGGCGGAGCACCCAGTCGCAGTACCGCGCCACCAGCTCCGGCGCGCGGCACGCCTCCTCGCCGCTGCGGCTGTTCACCACGGCGCTGCAGGCCTGCACCACACACGCGAGCGTCACCGGGGCCCATCGCAACACGACCCCCCCTCCCCCCACGTGCAGGTAGGTACCTTGTCCAGCGCGCCCATGAACGCCTGAGCTCCCCCGAAGACCTCGTTGAACAGCTTGCTGTACTTGCCGTGCAGCGTCAGTATGGCCTCCACGAAGTGTATGTGTACCTTCAACACAAACTGTTATGCAAAGGGGCCGAGCGGACTGTTAGACTGAGCCCTGCACGGGTCCGGCCGCGGCGCCCACTGACCTCGTCCTTGTGGTGCTGCAGCGCGCTGGAGAGCAGCGCGTGTCCGTGGGCCTGCGCGTGCGCCAGCGCGGCGTCCACCAGCGGCCGCAGCGCCGCCGGGCCCAGGGGCCGCACCAGCTGGTACATGCGGGACAAGTCCTCGCGGCGCTGCTCGTCACCACAGATTTGTTATTCTAAGTGCGCTCCGCCCAGCCCCAGCGCTGAACGTGTTGCTGGGCAATTTCTAACCACTAGTTATGTATCTGTTACTAATTATGTTCAATTGGTAAAGTGTAACTCTTTTAGTTGCGAAAGTTTCTTGTGAACGTTTTCAAATGGAAATGAAGCGTCTGCAAGAGCATATTTATATGAAAGTTGAATTATGTACTCTTCCAAGAGATCAATTATTCTGCAAATCGGAGGTAAAATTACTGTTGCTGGGTCTGCGTAAAGCAATGAATTTGATTTCTAACCAAAGACATATTTATGAAACGTTTTTCCCGTGAACATTTATGAACATAACATGTAGGTACATGTACACGGGCACACGTACCTGGGGCGCGTCGTCGTCGTCGGCGCTCGCCTCGGCCAGCAGGCGGTCCACGTCGGCGTGCAGCGCGGGCAGGTGCGCGGCCACCGCGGCGCGCTCGTAGCACGCGCGGACCGCCTCGCGGGACGACGCCGGCAGGTAGCGCTGCGCCAGCGACACCTCGCGCTCCAGCCCTGCACACGACACGACCTGCTGTACTCTATACTGCACGCCCACTGTACTGTACTGCACACCCACTGTACTGTACTGTACTGCACAGCCACTGTGCTGTACTGCACACCCACTGTACTGTACTGTACTGTACTGTACTGCACACCCACTGTACTGTACTGCACACCCACTGTACTCTACTGCACACCCACTGTACTGTACTGTACTGTACTGCACACCCACTGTACTGTACTGCACACCCACTGTACTCTACTGCACACCCACTGTACTGTACTGTACTGTACTGCACACCCACTGTACTGTACTGCACACCCACTGTACTCTACTGCACTGTACTGCCACTGTGTGGTACTGCACAACCATTGTACTGTACTGTGCTGCCTGCAGGATGATTGGTGACGTGGTGGAAGTTGCGGTTTCTAATTATAATATTTTTGAAGTAACGAATAAAAGGATTAAGATAGATTTATATTTACATATACAAGTAACAAGGAACAGAATTAGAGGATCGCCCCGGAATCAGGGGCGCAGAAAATTAACAATTTAATATTGTAAAGTCGTACTTCACTTCTTACCTGTAATTACTACACACCTATTGTCTGCAATTACACTACTACGCTAAATTAACTTATATATGTATGTACTTCTAAATAATAATATTACTCTAAAGAATTACTATTCATTATTAAAACTTGCAGAGGTCAGTGACTCGGCGTCGTCGCTCGCGCGGTAGAGTCAGTACATAGAGCAGAGATGTGAGTACATTTTGTATGTACCTGCGAGAACGTGCTTCATGTAATGTGCGACGTCCCCCTCCTGCAGTAAGTGGGCCGCCGTCCTGGCGTGCTGCTCGCCGGCCGCCTGGAGGAACGGCTCCAGCACGAGCTGCTCGTACAGCGCGAGTGGAGACCGGACGCGAAAACTGCGGACCTGCATTCATTCAAGTTTTTTTTTAAACTATTTTATAATAATTTGTTGTTTAATTTTTCAGCTACATATTTTATCAACTGCACTGCACGCGACTGTACCGAGGCGGAGTGCTGGTGGAGTGCTGGTGGGGTGGCGGTGTACATACGTGCACGGTGCTCTGTATGGCTTGTCGGATGATGTCGGCGTGGCGCGGGTCGGGCGGCGCGTCCCGGGCGGCGTGCAGCGCGCTGACGATGCGCGCCGTGAGGGCGGCGGACAGCGGCCGCACCAGCACGCGCTCCCAGATGTCCAGGCCCAGCTCGCCCACCTGCAACAGGCGAGTCCGTCTCTGTACCCGGCGCGTCCCGGCGCGGTCCCGGCGCGTCCCGGCGCGGACCCGGCGCGGCCCCGGCGAGTCCCGGCGCGGCCCCACTCACCTCCAGTTGTCGCGCGTCTTGCTCGGGACAGCTCACCGTGGCCGACGTGCCGTATATGATCTCCGCGTCGGAGACCTGCGCACACAAACGTTACGATGCGAGTGCGTCCCCAGCGGGAGGCACGGAGCCTCGCGGCCGCGTCCACGTACCTTCTGTCGCTTGACGTGCTGCAGGTTGAGGTAGGAGTAGAGGCTGTTGAGGTAGGCCACGCCCTGGCTGTACTCGCGCCACGCCGACACGTACCTGCGCACAACCGCACACATTACAATATATACAACCAGTGAGACTATGAACGCGAACGTTAACGTCGTGATGTCCGCGGGCTCCGGTAACTACTCCGCACCGGGTGGACGGGAAGCGTTAACCCGTCTATATTCAACGGTTACAATGAAAGCAAACAATGCAGTTGAGTTTTCGAAGTGAGAGAGCAGTCAAGAAATCATGTGTCCCTGAGACTGTTGATTTAAAGTGAATGTATGCGCTATACATGCATGTCCGTCTGCGTGTGGCCCCTTACCTGTCCAGTAGTCCATCGTTGTGGTCGGACTGCTCGAGGGTGGTGGAGCCTCGAACTCTCTCCAGCAGACTTGCCACGTGCTCCTCTAAGAAGTTCCTACAAACGTAACAAGCGAGCACAACATTAGATCGACCAGACGCAGTCCTCGTTGGTTAGGACGAGCACACAGCGACACAGCGAGTAGCGGGTAGGTACCTGGTCTCGTCGTAGAGCCGGTCCGCCAGGGGCTCGGGGTGAGCGACGCACAGCGCGTACACGTCAGAGAAGCGGGTGTTCCACACGATGCGGTCCACGGCCTTCAGCCCCACCACCCCCGCAACCTGGCGCACACAAACACATGTAGAGCGGGCGGCACGGTAGTGGGGCGTCGCGTCTCTCGGCGGAATGGCGCGACTATCTGAATGCTATTGTATGCGCGAGTCAGTTTTCTGTGACTTGTTCTATTCGGGTATCAGAAAGAAATATGACTCTGAGCTCGCATCACACACGGGGTGCAAGAGAACCATTCCTCAACTCGAAGACGGACAGCAACGTGACTGCGGTCTCTCCCGAGTGCGGCCTTAGGGCGTCACCTGGGTACGGTTATCGACCCCAAGTTTAATACGCTCTGTAAGGGGATCCCTTGTACCTCGTATGTTGTGAATGAACAGGTTGCGTTGACGACTCACGGTCTCTTTGAGGTTGGCCCATGTCTCCTGGAAGTCCACGTGCCTCGGCTTTAGCGACATCATCACGAACTATTTACACATACCTGGAAAACACGTAACCATACAATTATTTAAGGCCAGTAAACGAGTAGGTGGAGTGGAGGTCACAGGTGATGGGGGTGTGCCTCGTGAATATCTTACCCTACAAATATGAACACTTAATTGTATAGTAAGTGGTTCCCAGCGACTACCCCACCCCTTCGAAAACCACATAATATTATATGTAAAATATACTCGCAAATTAACCAATAAATAAAGTTAAATAGATAAAGTCATAGGCTCAAGCTAAGCTTTAAATTTGAGACAAAAATGTAGTTGAGGAAACAAGACTAGATTTTGAAATGTATGTATATGATGATCTATAATTAGTTTAAAGATACCTGTTAATTATTTTATATATTTATAAAGTAATATTTGAAAAACACAGAGTTATAAAACAATAAAAAGTTTGCTTTAGAATATCAATGTTCCTTTTTTTTTCCTTTTCTTGTTTTAGGAATTAACATTTGTGATATTTCATTGGTACTATACTATACTATACTATTTCAAATATATTTTCCAGAAATCAATTATAATAAAAATAAACATTACACAGCATTTATTGGTTTTGCAGACAATTCGATGCCCCTTTGTGTGTAGCGCCCGGGGCATGATATCCTGGTATTGACATTCCTCAGTCGGTTGTGAGTCAGGTGGTCATGTAGCAGTATGACCATGATATTTACTGATTAAATGTTTGTTTGCTAATATTAACTAGGTTTTTCAACAATTCCAAACCAAATTCAATTAAAATTCTTCTTATTATTGTATGAATTCAAAATGAGTTTTTGTATTGAGTTCATGGAGACAAATATTTTAATACTAAATGAATATAGCATTTTTATTCTAACTAATCTTTGTTTCTGCTTCAACATCATTATCCTAGAACAATTGAGACCTCAATCACAAAGGTCAAGTTGTAACGATTGCAACATGCTTTCTTCAACTTTCAATCAGGTTTCCGATCGGGACACAGCACGGTGTCTGCGTTGCTGAAAGTGACAGATGACATTCGATGGGCAATTGAAAACCAATCCCTAACCATTCTTGTACTACTTGACTTCAGTAACGCATTCAACTGCGTGGATCTCGATATCCTGCTCGGTATTCTTCGATCCCATAACATTACTACTTCTTTTTTTTTTTTTTTTTTTCCGGGCCGAGGGCCGAACCTCCTACGAGGTCCCCGCGCCTAGGGGGCGCGCGGGGTATGTGAGACTCAACGATCTGCAGGTGTTGAGAGCAGACCGCGGGCCCAAGGAATTTAAGGCCCACCCACTAAACGACTCCCCTGCACTCTTACACCCGGCGTCCGATCTCCGTCCGGGGTCAAAACCCGGTCAGAGTAGGGGGGTTCCCGCGGTCAACACTACAACCAGACACGCGGCGCCACCCCGAGGACGCCCGACCGACGGGTCGTCGAGGCGATAGTCGACGACCAACGACGTCAGTCTCCGCGGTACGGCGGCCCTTCAGGCCGCCCGGGCGATGCCGCTGGTGTTCCGGGATACCCCGCTGGGCCAGAACCAGCCTGCCGGGTCGGAACGCGATACACCGCCGACCGGGTTGCTCTTCCACAGTATGTTCGGCGACGACAGCGACGACGAAAATGCGGACCGCATCGCAGTCCGCAGCCGCCGACGCATCGTCCCGTCCTCCTGGTGCCAGCGCGCTAGAGTGACGGTAGCGTGCGGCGCAGTCTCAGCCCCCTTAGGTCGCCCCGTGACCATCACCGGGAGGAGACTGCCTCCTCATAGGGGCCGGAGCTGGACAAACGCCCTCCTCCGACCCCCGGCTCGACGGCGGCGGCACGGCGCCGAGAGGGAGGAAGAGTTCTCCCTCTCCCGTTCCGCCGCCTCCTTCTGCGAGATGGTGGACTCGCAGAAGTCGAGCATCGCCTGCCAGGACTCATCGCTGCCGAGCATCGCAGCCACGACGGTCGGAAGCGACAAGTCCGGTCCTATTTTTGCAACGAGGACGCGGCGCTGCTCCGCGAAAACATTACTACTTCTGCCCTAAGGTGGTTTGATTCATATCTTCGGGGCCGTTCACAACGCACACGTCAAAATGAATCCTTCTCAGACTGGGTTGCTGTTGATGCTGGCGTGCCTCAGGGTGGTGTTCTCTCTCCGCTTCTTTTCTCAGTGTTTATTAACACAGTCACTACTTTGATATCCTCAAATTTTCATCTTTATGCAGATGATTTGCAAATTTACCATCACTGCGCACCTAGTGAAATTGATGGAGCAATCAAGGATGTTAATTGTGATTTGGAAAACATTCATGAATGGGCAACGTCTCATGGACTCTTACTCAATGCCAACAAAACACAGGCCATCATAATTGGTAGTAGATATGCTATTCGTGCATTAAATCATTCTGCAATTGGATCTCTCATATTGAATGGCCAACCAATTGTCTTTAGTGAAACTGTTAAAAACCTTGGCGTTACCTTTAACTCTTTCTTAAGCTGGAATGAGCAGGTTAACAATGTTAGCAGTAAAGTTAACTTTACATTCCATTCACTCAAATGTCTCCAATATTTTTTGCCTTTGGAAACTAAAATTTCTCTTGTCCAAAGTCTCATTTTACCCATTTTGGACTACGCTGATGCTTGCTACTTGGATGTCACTGAGGAGCTTCTCAATAAGCTTGAGCGTTTGCAAAATTTGTGCATCCGTTTTATTTTTGGTCTCAAAAAATTCTGAATTCTATTTCTGAATTTCGCAAAAAGCTCAAGTGGCTCCCAGTCCGTTTCCGCAGAAATACTAGAATGTTGTGCTTCCTATTTAATATCCTACATAATCCTAACTACCCACAATATTTACGTGATCGCTTTACCTATGCCCGTCCCTCCATTGCTCCTTGTAGAACCCACATTAAAACTCTCCTCAATTGCCCTGTTCATAAAACACATGCTTACGCAAAATCGTTTTCTGTACAAGCAGTTATACTTTGGAATTCCCTCCCTCCAAGCATACGAGCGTGCAAAACCATAGCAGCGTTCAAGAAATCTGTTAAGGAACATTATTTATCCTTACCATCTTAAATAAATTATATATATTTGTATAATGTATTATAATATAAAGTAAGTATATGTGTGTATGTTATATATATGCATGTGTGTGTGTGTGTGTGTATTTGTATGCATATATATTGTTTTGTATCTTGTAATATGTATATATTATTATATGTAATGTTTACTGTATGCACTAGGTTTGTGTTCCTAATTCTTCTTTCCTTTTGCGGGCCTACTGGAAGAGATTTCAGCATGAAATAAGTAGTGCCCTTGTACTCTGTATCCTTATTGACGTGTCTTTTCTAACAGCTGTGTGTACAAAATATATTAAATAAATAATAAATAAAAAAAAAATGCTTGTGGAGGATTATTTAAAAAAGCAGTTAGGTTAGACTTAGGTAGCAGAGGTATCCATTTTGTTGTGTCTGTGGGATCTAGTAGCTTCTACACACTAGAGCAACCACATTTGCTATACCCATCTATCCCATAAAACATACATATTATGTGAATCAAATCGCAATTACAATTATCAAAATATTCAGTTTATTTTTAAGTTATATCAGTTTGATACTAGAAATTTTAAAAAGGAAGATCTTTTACACAGCAAGTATTTTTGTTGGAATATTGTGTCTATGTGTCTAACAGTGAAGAGAAGAGTTGAGAACTTTTTCAGGTTATTACCCAAATTATTCTATTTACTTTGTTCGGCCAGATTCATTATGACTAATCTCAAAATCTATTTTGCAGTGGGTTGACCGTTGCTATAAATTAGGTGGTGTAAAGGACCAGTTCCGTTATGATGGATGGAGCTACGCTTGAGCATAAACACTAAGTACATTCATATTTTATTTAGCTTGTGATCTAAAGCAAGGGAAGGTCTTATTAGTCACAAGGGGATATTTATAATACATGTCCAATTATTCTTTATTATTTTTGGCAAATCATGATCCGAATATGGAGGATTAGGTATTTGTCACCTCATTATGTTTTCCTAAGTGTAAATATTAAGCAATTCTCATTTTATGTATTCTATTGGGCTGTATACCTGAATTGTATGCGTGGTTTAATACCGTTTGCTGTTTTGATCTACTTAACACGAAATGGACTACAATAAGCTGTGTTATGTGCCAAGTCCTTATGTTCTATGTTTACAAAATCTGCAAGTCTTCTTCAATAATATAGAACTGATTCTTGATAGACGAATGTTGCTGTCTAATTATGCAAATTATTCGTATAGATTCAAAAGAATAGATGGCAAATGGGGTTAACTTATTTAAATGGGTTGAAACAATTTTGATTTCTTTTAAATACGTAAAATGCGTACTTTGCACGATCATATATTTGTTTGGCAATGTGACAAAGGTGTCTGTATGCCAATGCCCGGCTCCCGACGTAGAATTACTCAGCATTAAAAACCAAAATAATCAATCTCGATGTATGTACTTATTGCAATGACAGATGTGCAAATCAAAGTTAATATTTATAATCCAAAGGAAAGGTACTTACAATATACTTTTCGTGAATTAATTTCCTATGCGAAGTTTTAATGGCCTGTTGAATATTTTGTTTATATTTTATGTACAAATTATATTATTTCGTCCGTAATTCTTTGTCAGGCTTATTTTTGACATTGACGTCTCTGGCGCAAATGCAATGTTTTTTTTTTTTTTTTTTTCTCCCATTTCTTGGCCTGCACGGTTTGTGCGTCAGCCACGCAAAAAGGTTAGGAAGTGTGTTAATGGATTTATTTTTTGGATTTGAAATTGGAACGGAATTTGGAAAAAGGATCAGGTATATATATTATATAAACTAAGTACATAAATGGTTACAATTTTATATTATTATGAAAAATGAAACTAGCTAATATTCTATATACATCAATATTGATATTAGATAAAAGGATAGAAATTGAAGTAGGAAAAGGAATTTTAATGGACAAAAGTGAGGAAATAAAAGCGGAACGGTCATTTCGAGGACAGGCAAAGAATATATGATTAAAATCCCCAACGTCATTGCCACACTCACATATATCACTAGGCAAAAGGTGCATTCCCTTGCCAAATGCAAGGGAATGCATGCATGGCCCAGCTTCATGCGAATAAGGGTCGATGTGATAGCTTTACCAAACGTCAGATTTGAAAACCACGGTTTAGGAGGTATATCCACCTGGATCGTGCTGTAATTTAGTCTGTCTTGAAGAACGCCAAATGTGAGTCCAAGAATTCAATAACTGGAATTTAGGAAGCAGAGCTAAATCACAACAAAAGTTTTTGTACGGAACCAAATCTCCATCATTGACCGCAGCTTTGGCAAGGCTATCGGCCTTGGCATTGCCAAAGATACCCGAATGCCCCGGAATCCAAGCAAAGGAAACTGTGTAATTTTTGATGCAACATTGATACAATAAATCACGACATGCAATAATCACAGGATGATTATTTCGGTTACTGTTAAAAGGAAAACGTTCCGAGGCTTGGAGGGCACTTTTAGCGTCAGTTAAAATTATTGACTTTTTAAGCTTCATCATTAAAATGTACTCCAGAGACTTCAGAAGACCAAAACATTCTCCAGTAAATACTGAAGTCTCTGGAGGCAATTTTATTTTCTGAACAATGCCAAACTGTTGATGGAAAATGCCGACCCCCACACACTCCTCGGGACCGGGTTTGGAGGAATCGCTAAAAATTAAATGACAATTTTTCCATCGGCTGTCACTGTCAATAATATCAACAAATTTGGCATTGATAGAAAGATCTTGTTTACTTAGGCCGAAATCAAACATAATAGATGGATTTAAAGTTAGGGCATCATAGTTAACACAAAATATTGGAAGGAATTGTGATCTATGTGTAGGAGCTTGAAGAGCTAAGTACTTTTGGAGACTAACAATAAGGCATGGCGGCGATTTATGAGCCCAGTACGGATAATCCATACATTCCAGCAGAGACCGTAACTTAGTGTAAAGAGGATGATTATAAACTTGGAATGCTCTAAATAGAAACCGGTCACAAAGAAATTGTCGTCTGAGGTGCAGGGGGGCTTCAGAACATTCGACCTGCAAAGCGTTAATAGGGCTCGAACGCATAGCCCCAGCAATTATTCTCAGAGCCTTAGACTGGATAATGTCTAACTTATGGAGAGCTACTGCATTACAGGATTCAAGTATAAATGTTCCATAGTCCAAAATACTCCTTATTAGGGCATTATACAAAAGCTTTAGAGAGAAAGGGTGGGCTCCCCACCAAACTCCAGAGAGGCAACGCAATATATTTAGAATCTTCTCACATTTATCACTTATATAGTAGCAATGAGGGCTTCCTGTAAGTCTTGAGTCTAAAATTACCCCAAGAAATGTTGCTTCACTTTTAACAGGAACTCTAATGTTATTATAAAATACAGACACTGATGGAGGAAGCCTCATACGTGAAAATAAGACTATAATACTTTTAGGAACTGAAAGGCTTAGAGAGTTATTGTCAAGCCAAACTTTTAGCAACTTAAGAGAATATGTGACAGTATCAGACATGTTGTCAATAGAATCACCAGAGACATAGAGGAGTAAATCATCTGCATATTGGAGTGTGTTAACTTTACCCCTAAGGGAGGCTTCCAGATCATGAGAATATATATTGTAAAGTAAGGGACTTAAAACGGAGCCCTGGGGTAAACCTTTCCAGACAATACGGGATTGATAAGAGTCTTCTGATATTACTTTAAGCATTCTACCAGAGAGAAGATTGATTATGAAACTTATGAAAATTTGTGGGATATTCAAATTAATCATTTTTTGTTTCAGAACCGAAAGGTTGACATTATCATAGGCTGCAGACACATCTAAGAATGCTGCTAACACAGACTTATTGTATGAAAATGCCAATCTTATGTCTGTCATAAAAATGCTGAGACTATCCATCGTACTCCTACCTTTCCTAAATCCAAACTGGTTAGGAGATAGTAACCCTTTACTCTCAATAAACCATTCTAGTCTATTTTTAACTAGATGCTCGCAAATTTTGGAAATCACTGAAGCTAATGCAATTGGTCTGTATGATGATGGATCATTAATGGGTTTGTTGGGCTTATGTATTGGGATAACTTCATGGATTTTCCATGATGGAGGAATATTACCTGATGTTAAGATTGAATTAATTAAACTGAGAAAATAAGAAAGGCAGGAGTCGTTCAGGTTTTGAAGAAAAGAATATGGAATTCCATCACAACCCGGGGCTGAGTCCCTAAGCCTTGAAAGAACCCCTTTGAGTTCTGAAAGGCTAAAGGAAATGAATGAATCGCTACTATCATGCTGGGAGAGGAGAGAAGGCTGTGAGTCAGAAGAAATATTATCTATAGATGGGACAAATGGTGGAGCTAATTTGTCAAGAAACAAATCAACTGTACTACTATCCATGAAAGGAGACCTTGGAGGTTTGAAAGCGGATCTGAATCTACGAATATTTTGCCAAACTTGAGATGGAGAAATTTCTGGTGAAATTGAGGCACAAAAAGATTTCCAGCTATTGAATCTTTTTTGTTTTAATAATTTACGAGTTTTAGTTATAAGATTACTAAGAATATTAAAATTTTGTGTTGTAGAATTTTCTCTGTAATTTTCTTCAGCTATCTTTCTCTCAGCTATCGCAGCAGAACACTCACTGTCCCACCAAGGAGGTGATGGAATATACCCATTTCCACTATTGTTTTTTATAGGAAAAACTTCCTCAGCAGCTTGTAGTAGGGCCCGTGTAAAAGCTTCAGCACAAAGATGATTACTGCTGTCATTTAGTGGAGGTATGGTTGATAAATTTTGTTGAACTTTATCTCCAAATAATGACCAGTTGGCATCCTTAAGTCTATATTTTAGCCGGGGAGGGGCCTTTGATGTCTTTTCACCAATTTTTTGAGGAAATGATACCATTAGTGGAAAGTGATCGCTTCCATATGAAGACGATAGAGGCCACCAGTTTAATGTAGGAGCAAGTGAGGGACTACAAAGGGTAAGATCTGGTGCACTAATACCTTCATGGGGCTGTGTTCTTCTAGTAGGACAACCAGAGTTTAAAAGACATAAATTATTATCATCTAAGATGTCTAAGATTCTAGCCCCATAATGATCAGACTTAGAACTTCCCCACATAGAATGTTGTGCATTGAAATCTCCCATAACCAAAATAGGGCGCGGGAGGGAAGATAGGATGCTACGAATATCGTCAAAGACTTCATTGGAAGGGTGAGGTATATACATATTTACAAAACAGATATTATTTACACTAGCAGCAATAATAGAAAATTTATCACTGTGATTAGGGATGGGTAAGTGGACAAAGGGCACACCTCCCCTAAGAATTAGTGCCACTCCACCATACCCATCTGTTCTGTCTTCTCTAAGACAGACATGTCCTGGAATTCTAAAATTGAATCCAGGACGAAGCCAAGTCTCTTGAAGAGAGACTGCAAATGGTTTGTAACTATTCAATAAAAAAATTAAGTCACTTTTTTTGCTATTAATACTCCGGCAATTCCATTGAATCACCAGAGACTGGTTTCGTGGATGGTCCTGACTGTCCATTAGTTAAAAAAGTTTTTGAAGAAACGGCATCGTTGGACGGTATTTTAATTATGTTCGATTGTGAAAGGTACTGAATTATAGAAATGATGAGATCCTTTGTTATTATTTCTGACAAATCATTGTAATTTTTGAGACAACCTGTAGAAAAGGAAGGAATGTTGCTGTAATCTTGGATAAGCTCTGCATGCGCTTTTTGATCATATCCCTTACTAGAATTTCTGGGACGAGCTTTGGGTTTCAAGAATACTGTTTTCTTATATGATTGAGTCGGACTCTTAAAAGGGCTTGTTAAATTATAGGGGCTTGAATAAGTCATAGTTGGACCCGAAGGGGCTGATGAAGCAGAAGCAACAATGTCAGCATAAGATTTTGAAACTGGTGGATAGACTTTACTTGCTTCTGAATAGGATATAGAGTTTCTAGCCATTGTTTCTTTTATAGCTTTCTGCCTAGCATACTCCGGGCATTTTTTGTCTGTTGCGAAATGGGAACCAGAACATAAAATACACACAGCATCATCTCTTTCCGTCTCGCAACTTATACCTGAATGATTGTCACCACATTTGTAACACCTTGGAGTGCCTCTGCATTGCATTTTGGTGTGACCAAAACGGCAGCAATTAAAGCATTGCAGCGTGGGGTAAATATAAAGCTCTACAGGTAGGGAGTTAAAACACATAAAGACCCTGGGAGGTAACACCTTCCCATCAAAGGTCAAAACTACGGTCTCAGTTGGAACAAACTTGGGTGTCTCGCCGTCATAAACCTTTCTGTTTAGTCTCCTAACTTTCAGAATGCTTCCACAGTTCTGCGGAAGCTCTATATTTTCTATAACATCTTTCTCGTCCCAGTCACATGGAACACCTCTCACTATTCCCATGCGGGTGATAGTGAAGGCCGGAATAAAAGCTTTATATTTATTATCATCAAGAGATTTGTGATTTAGAAATGAGTTAGCCTCCTGAAATGTTTTAAATTGAAATGACAACCTATTCCTTCCAATTTTTTTTATGCTTCCCTCTACAATGCTTTTTATTGAATTTTTTTTTAGAAAGAATCCAAATTGTACTGGATGAATAGATCCAGTTTGATTAGGTTGTAAAATTTTTTGAATATGTACATCATAAGGCGCAGGGTCTGACGCCTGGTAAAGCAGCCTAGCAGTGCGAGGGTTACTCGTAATGTTTTTAGAGTTAGCAACCTCATTATGATGGATTTCAGTGATTTTATCATCTGACTCAAGTACTTTAGGTATAACATTATCCTTTATATCATTAGGGGAAAGTTGGCAATCTGGTAGATCTGTATGTTTGTGATTCCTTCTCTTTTTTTGGTTTCTAGTTGATATTCTCTTTCTTTTAACGGATTTAATGTTTTCCGAACAGTCTGTATCTATAATGGAACCTTCCGTTTCCATTCCCGAAGCATCTATTGTAACTACATGAGACACCTGGAGGGATGTCCCTCCAGGGTCTTCGGGCTCCAACATGGAGGCCAAGAAAAAAATACTATTTACATATAATACAATAAGATGACTTACCAGGCGAAGAAAACAAACTAAAACTATAAATAATCAATACTACTAATATATATACACTTTACAACTTAACTGATCCTGTAATATTAAATTAATTTAATTTTCAAAAGTTTAGCCGAAAAAAAGACGCCCGCTTAATTCAACACTTCCCGCGCTTTTTCAAATGCAATGTTGTCATGGTGAAATTTCAAAAATGGGTTTCGTTTAACGCATCACTTCTATTTGTTTCTTTTATTTCAGCATGTGATTTTCATTGCCAATAATAATTACAGCAGCTTGTTTTATATTCAATTAATATTTTAAAACGTCTTACTGTAAAATTAATCGAAATAAATAGATAATAGGAATAGTCATAGAAAATGAAAAAACGCTGATAAATATCTCCAAAACTTTAATTGCAACATCCGCTTTACAGTGGCGAGTCAATGTGTGCTAGCTCACTATCACAGGATTTCATTGGATAATATTTATCACACCATATCACCTTTTACTAGTGGTAGGACATCTTGAGTCCGCACGAGTAGGTACCGCCACCCTGTCTATTTCTACCGTGAAGCAGTAGGTAATGTGTTTCGGTTTGAAGGGTAGGGCAGCCGTTGTACTGTTAAAACTGAGACTTAGAACTTATGTCTTGAGGTAGGTGGCGACATTTTCATCGCAGATGTGTATGGGCTCCGGTAACCACGTAACACAGGTGGGTCGAGAGCTTTCCCACCAACTTAAGCAAAAATAAATAAAATCACTCATCTTTAACCAGTCTCATATTTCATGTTTTAGCTTAAACACTGGATATTTAGTTGTTCATAAACAAATTTAGGAAAAACTTAATTAGTTTGTAGGATAGTAAGACGAGGAACACGATGGTGGTGTAGTGGACGAGACGCAATCTGAAACAACAAATATAATCTTTGAAATTTAATCGCTAGCTGTAACAAAATAAGTTCCGTTTTACGAAGAATGCAAACTACACAATAAAGTTGAGAAATTATAACTGGGTTACTGTTTACGCAGTACCTAGTTCATTCGCTTTTATTGAATTAAAGTCAATTAAAAATATCAATTCAGTTTGATAGTTTACTAAAATATTGTAGGAATTTTAGTTATTCATTACTCCGTATCAATTTATAGGATTACCTAATGACTCTATTATAAACATATTAAAATGATACCATTAATATTCTGTACCAAAATTATTTCTGTGTTCTTTGAATAAACCACTGTTTGTTGGCGTAAATATTCTAATAAAGGCCAGTGGTGTTTTGTTGATTACGACATTCACGAATAATTATTGAAAAGAGGAACGAACATGTAAGTAGACATTTTTTTTAATTTTAATTAGAACATATTTTATGTCCTGGACAAACCTCTTCATTCTTTTTTGCGCTTCTTTCAAATCTTCTTCCTTTTCCTGAAGTAAATATTTTCTTGTTCCTTTCACGAAGTTTAAATATAATTCGTCCCAACTGTGAATGAAATGACGATATAACTCATTGTCGATTAAGTGCTCACCTTAGAACTTACGTTACGTGTACTGTGTTACAGGCGCCATCTATGATCAAGGAGCAAATTAAGCAGAGAACACGTCATACTGGAGTAGGTTAATTTTCGTATGCGATTGAATATGATGATGTGATTGTTACGTATGGTAGTCAGCCCCGGGGCGGGCGTGGTCGAGGTCAACTCACTGGACCTCCGCGACGTCCAGGTGGTAGATGCGGCGGTCGCGCGCCGTGAGCCGCCGCCGCAGCCGCCGGATGTTGTCGCACGGGAACGTCCACTCGCGCAGCACGAAGAAGTGCAGCACCTCCGTCATCGCTCGTATGCGCCGCCCTGCCGTTGTGAAACTCAACCTGCCGACACGCGACGATGTGTGTGTGTGTGTATGTGCAGTGGACGGCGACCACAGAGCGGTCACACATAGCACAAACTGAACCCTCCACAAGATGAGGTCGCAGTTCTAATTGCACAGTGTGAGCGACTGTTGGTTCGCAACATAATATGTCGCTGTTCATTTTGAAGCATGAAGCCGATACTTTGATTGTTTGGATCAGACCTGGCTGTGCGTGTGTCTTCCTCCGCGTGGACTCGTGGAACACAAGTGGCACACGTGAGACAACCAGTGCCGCCATCTATCGAGCGCGGTGATTAACTTCAATAACTTTGTATTCAACGAGAACATCGTGATAGCTTTTGTTACATAAAGACGAAGTGTCCGAGGTGAGTTGAGTCCACGACGGACCTGTGTCACATGCAGCGCTCAGACGAGATCATGTACCGGATGACGGAGGACTGGGCTCCCGGAATCACGCTACTCCTAACCCAGCGGAGGGTCTATCGCTGAGGAGTGACACGTTCATTCCCCTCCTGTCCTCCACCTGCCTCGGTTGCGTTGTTGGACGACAAGCACTTTTAGTTGAACGCAAGGAACATTGTGGTACCTCGCCTTCTGCCCGTCGGTCTGCCGCAAGCACTCGGCCACGTGCAGCGGCGCCGTCTGCAGCACGAACTCCAGCAGCCGGTACACGAACCTGCGGATGTAGGCACACCGTGAGCCGTGTGCAGAGAGATAGATACAAACGTTCATCTCCCGAGGACCCTCGAGTCGCATGTGTCGGAGTCACGCGGTACAAACACAAGTACTATCGGTGATCTCGAGCGAGGCACTCAGCAGACTCACCACCGGACGAGCACATCAAACTAAGTCAACTGACTAAATTAACGAAAATCAAGAATACGTGTCATGAAATTTTCATCCAATGACTTAACCTCAAACAATATTTTAATATTAAACGTATTACACATATTAGCATCTGTCCGCCCCCCCCCCCCTCCCCCCCCCCGCATACATATGGAGCTAATGGAAGCTTAAATGAAGCTTAAGCGTGTATTAAATTACAGATGTAGGGTAGATAGGATATATTATGTATCACGAGCAAGGATGAATTGATCACTTATAAGTGACAGCACCGTCGCGTCGGTTGTGACTGATGACTGTTAACTCGCTAATACATAAATAAGATCCACGTTATAATGAAGTTTTATACTTCATTTATTTCATAGTTGCCGAACACTGGAACCCATGGAGTTATTAGATAAAGAACATAGCTTTACTTCCTTTAGTTCAAGCTCATTTGAAGAGACGCATTTGACACATCTAAATCAGCTTAGGAAACACTATTTACCTGCTTGTCGTAGAGGCGACTTCGATTTGCGAAAACAAATAGAGTACTTATGTACTTTAGTGGACTTTATGAATGTGTAAATGCTAGAGTAGGTACCTCCACGTAACAAAGCCAAGTGCCGCCCACCACTCGCCGCGCGGGACACGACCGTGGCAAGCAAATGTACATCATACGTACGCTACGTTTTGGTAGGCAGCGACTTGGCTCTACCCCTGACAATGCTGACGTCCATGGACGACGGTAACCACTCACCATCAGGTGGGCCGTATGCTTGTCGGCCTACAAGGGCAATAATAAAAAAATCACTTGCCCACTGTGCAAGAGATCTACAGATAACTTGATCGCGTAGCGTCCTGCTAGTGCAATCAGCACAGAGTGGTCCGCGTCACCATTACCTGTTCTGCACCACGATCAGAAAGGGATAGGAGAGTCCTGAGTCCAGCGGGAGGCTCCGGAGCACGCGGACTGCGGTGGCTCTGAAGTCCGATAAGCGCGTCGCGTGCTCGCCCGACGCGCAGTTGTACACGCGCAAGGAGCCGCACCTGCGCGACACACACCGCCCTGTGAGGCGAGCCGACAACGCGACGCAACCCCTCCCACCACCACACACAACCCACACAACATCCATTAGACTATTATTACTGGTGGAAGGACCTCTTGTGAGTCCGCGCGGGTAGTTACCACCACCCTGCCTATTTCTGCCGTGAAGCAGTAATGTGTTTCGGTCTGAAGGGTAGGGCAGCCGTTATAACTATACTGAGATCTTAGAACTTATATCTCAAGGTGGGTGGCGCATTTACGTTGTAGATGTCTATGGGCTCCAGTAACTACTTAACACCAGGTGTGCTGTGAGCTCGTCCACCCATCTAAGCAATAAAAAAAAAACGTCGTTGTACATCTTCCCTTACTTTGGTTCCACTCTCACTACGAGTATCACCTATGTAGAGGACTGGTAGTATAGCGTATTGAATCCGCACGAGTAGATACTGCTGTCAGCTAAGGTAAACACTTAGAATCACGTTGGCCGTGAGCTCGTCTAGCTAGCGAGGCGCGAGGTATCAGTGTGACGTTACGGTTCTGAGGCCGTCTCCCAGGCAACGGCGATCATGTTGTCCACGACGACGTCGACCGGGATGAAGTCGGCCCGCAGCGCGAGCTTCGCTCTGAACACGTGCATCAGCCCCTTGCCGACCCCCACGACGACGCCGCTCGGCCCGTTCAAGTTCTCTATCCACCCCGGGACCGGGTGCCGGTCTGCTGATATCACTGGAACAACACACAACGTACCTTAGTTATGTTACCGTTTACTGCCCCGGCTCCCTTGCCCTCCCTTTTCTTCCCTTAGGATGGGGTAAGCTTTGATTTCGCGACCCATTCCTACGGAGCATTCTATTAGTCAAAACACAACTGGACATGTAGTCCTATATAAGACCTCGAATGGCGTTTCCATACTATTAAGTAGGCACGTGTGTGGGACCCCGCCCACTTGTCTGGTTGCGTTTGACAGGACAAGGTTTGCGCGACCGAGCCGTGCTCTTACTCTAAAGTCTTTATCCCTCTGCAAGCGACGTAAATAGTCCCTCGGCAATGACAAACTACAAAACTTCCGTACGTCCCGTTTTAACGCAAGTGTAGTGTTCGCTTACGCGGCCCGCGTTCACATAAACACCTTTCAAGACTTTAAGCCCCCTTTTCTGTAGGATATCCTACGGAGTACCGTGGTACGTGAGGAATATAGATCTTCATAACGAACTAAAATTAGTATCCATCTGTATGTTACATCTAAAGATAGTCAGTGCGCCGCGACATCGCGACTAGTCGTGTGTCGGCGCGTCGCGTCGGTTCTTCCCCCGCGGATCGTTTAGCTTATTGTTAGTTTAATATTGCACATTAGATGTGAGCAGTACACAGACATTACGTAAAGTGAGCGAGTGCAAGTCGAGTGCAAGGCGGGCAGGTAGCCGAGCGAGCAGCGACATTCCGTCACGGCGTTCGATAGTTATGTAGTTCAATAACAAGTTACCTATGGTCGGTCGGAAGATGGCGACCGGGTAGCGGCGGCTGGTCCTCTCCTGCAGCACGCACTCCGCCATCGCCTTCGTGAACGTGTAAGTGTTCGGCTTCGGGTGGATGTACCTGCGGCAAACATTCATACACATGTTGTTTGTGTCCGGCGCATCGCCGCTCGAGACGGCACGCACTGTCACGTGTCCCGGCTACCTGGGCGTGAGGTCGGCGGCGAGCTGGTCCGGCAGCGCGTCGGCCAGCGCCAGCAGCTGCTGCAGCGGCACCGGCGCCGCGTACACGCGCTCCTCCACCCTCGACAGCTCCGCGTTGCTGTACGCAGTGGACACGTGCACCAGCGCCTGCGCAACGCACTCACACTCAGCGCACTAAGCACCACGCCGGCGACACGGATACAGGGCACACACGTGGGTCGACTGACCTCGAGGTTCGGCAGGGCGTCGCACACGTCGACGAGGGACAGGAGGCCCCGCACGTTCTGGTCGACCGCCTTGCGTAGAGCCTCGTCGAACTTGAGGGTCGCAGCGTTGTGGAACACCACCGACACCTGCGGGCACCGGACGCGCTCTGTAGGCTGTATGCGCGGGGGAGCACCCGACCAATGTACACACCAATATCTCCATTAAGTTTTGCTGGCTAACATTCCCGCTTATCTAGGTCATACCCCCCTCATTCCAATACAACTTATTATGTCTCCAGATATGTGGTGGCTTTCATGTAAACATCTCATAAACATACCTGGTGTAGTCGAGCGATAGTCACCGGTTCGAGTCCCAGCAGGGGTCGCTCCAGGTTCCCGGGGAGCACGCGCAGCTTGTCGAGCTGCCACGGACACCGCTCCCGAACCTTCTCGAATATCTGCACACACAAGCCAACTGATCGTCCGGAGCACAGCGGGCCTGGGAGGGGGCGGGGAGGAACGGAGCGAGCGGTTTCATTACAAGTCTTCAGCGAAGGCTTACTCACTACACATATTACCCTCGTGTACTGATCAGTGCGACGTCATTATGGAAGTACTGTTCGAACACGGACGTCTTTATGCGAGAGTAAGACAGCTAACCCTTGACGTCGCGGGCCACCTGACTCTTGTGTGTAGGTCACGGAATCTAGTCACGCGGGCACGTGCTGGTCGAGTCCGCAATCACGATAATTTGTATAAAACGTGGATAGAGTGCACGTGTCTGGAAGTATGTAAGACGACTGATGTTATTGTTGTACTTGCTAAAATCAATGTTTAATGAGCACACAGTGCGCCGGCGCGGGGTCCGGACCACTCAGCCAATATTTGATGTACAAAACGGAAATTTGTTTAAAAATTCGCGCATTCTTACAATACACACTTAAGAACCACATTCGTATCGTTAACGAGGCTAGCTGTGCGGGGGTGGAGTCAACAAATGTAGCCTCCGATCTCGCGGTCCCGGGTGGACCTGCGGCGCGCCTAGCTGCCCTTTGATCCGCGTTGTAGTCAGCTGAGTGCTCAATATAATTGTAAATACGACACAGTACGTCCCGTGCGCTGCAGCACGGCGCTGCTGGTGTCGGACCTGACACTGCTTGAACTGAGCGAGCCTCTTCTCTGGCGGCACGTCCTTCTTCTCCCGCACGAGGAGGAACACCTCCTGGATATCATCGCACGTGGACAGTAGACGCTCCACCAACACCTGCACAGTACACATCACTTGTATTTTGTATATTCGTTTTAAGGACTGGAATTGGTAACAACTGGATGTGCAAAGCAAGATACCACAAAGAATGGGAAGTGCATATGAAGAGACATACATTTAGCGCATTGGATGGACATAGGTTGAAGGAGAAAGATCTAGATATAATATATGAAATGTTATCTTGAAAATATCATAGGTGAGATTCAGGCATCTGTTAAATACATCGTATTCTATGATGGCGCCGGGTGTGACATGACTATTACCTTTCCCATAAAGCCGGTGCCTCCCGTAATGAAGACCGATCTCCCCGCGTAGAACCTTGGAAGGATCGGAGCCTCTTCTGACATATCAGCCATTGTCCCTCCTCGCTCCTGCAACACACAGCCCTCATGTAACGTGCTGGTGTCGGTCACAAACATGTCCCTTTACGACAGCTTCGACTTGAGCTTCGACTTGAGCTTCGAGCAAGTGTGACGAGCTGAGTCGATATTTTTTTAATATTAAATTTTCATCACATATATGTATTTTGAGAAACGTGTACTTACTGATTAAATGGAATCCCGGATTAAGGCCGAGGTGAGAGACAGCGCAATGTGACAGGAGCCGCGACACACGGATACTACAGCCGCCTCAACCCTGCGGAGCGTGGAGCAAGCGGCACTGCAGAGAGCGCGAGCTCGCCTCCTGTTATATAGCGTGTGCCGTGACGCGCGGCTTCCACAACTGAAGGTCGCTGTCTTGTCAGACCTACATCTGCTCGAAGCGCAGGGCAACCGCGGCACCGATGGGATCTAGCTTCAGTCTCAGCTCTGAGAGCGTGCGCCGCCATCACGTCCGGACACCTACTGCCTGCCGACAGGTAGCCCGAGAGATCGTCGGCATATTGTAGCGAAAGCACCCTTACTTTATTCTTTTTTTTTTTTTTTTTTATTGCCTTTGTAGGCAGACGGGCATACGGCCCACCTGATGGTGAGTGGTTACCGTCGCCCATGGACTTCAGCAATGCCAGGGGCAGAGCCAAGCCACTGCCTACCAAAAGCAATTTAGTGTATTGCGAGTGCAGTGTGTTGCAGGTCAGGGGGCGCCTCTCTCTCTGCACCAACCAGTCGCCGCCGAGCTAGTGGAGGAAAGTGGGAAGAGTGGGATGAAGTCGTCGTGGCCTAGAGGATAAGACGTCCGGTGCATTCATATCTAGCGATGCAAAGGTGTTCTTAGCTTAGCCCAGCTTGCTTAGTTGAGCTTTGGCATAGCTTAGTTTTCGGTCTGCAACCGGCTTAATTAGATCTAATATATAAAATTCTCGTGTCACGGGGTGCGTGATTGAACTCCTCCGAAACGGCTCGACCGATTTTCGTGAATCTTAGCGTGCATATCGGTCAGGGTTGAGAATCAAACAACATATATTTTTCATCCTCCTAAACGTTAAGGGTGGTCCACCCTTAAATATTTTATTTTTATTTTTTAGACTAAAACTTTTGTTTTTATATTTTTATGATACAGCATACAAAAATACATACAACCCAAAATTTTCATCCCTCTACGATCAACCCCTATTTTTTATTTGTTAATTATAAACTTTAATTTTTTTGGCAACATTTTTTCATGACTTAAAATAAATAAATAAATATTACTCTCAATTTTCACTCTTATACGACCAACCCCAATTTTTCCATCCTGATTTTTGATTTTTTTTATTCTATGCACAGAGCCGTAATAAGGTTGCAAGATGGCAATCAAATATTATAATTGTAGTACGATAATTCTTATTCAGAGTTTATAATTTCAAGTTCCTTTAATTATGAGTTTTTTGATGTCACAACGTCTTATAATTCGATGGAGCCGGCTGTTCGACATCTGATTCTGTCTCTCTCCTACTTGAGTGAGCGATGCATCCGCGTGGACAGCTGCTATACAATAATCCATTTACATGTTTTCGTCGAGTATGAAGTTCAGTGAAAAGTGAATGTGGTGTCAATTGTTTATAGCAACGATAATTGTGATAATTGAGAAATGAAACCATTCCATCAGTATTTTCTTATGACATTATCATATGACTTTACAGACAACCGATTTTTTGAAAAATTCAATTTGATCTCCCGCCCTCGCCGGTCGACTACTGATCAACTATCAATCGATCAGTTATCCCTGCCAGGTGTCACCACTCATCCAGCAAACATCACGTAGTAGGGATGAGGACGAAGCCGGTCTCTTGTCTTACTCACTATACATTTTTCAGCCATGTTTTTTTGGTTTTATTTGTGTATCAATAGTATGTTCAGTAGGTCTGAGAATCGGCTACTATCTATTTTTCATACCCCGAAGTGATAAGGGTTGTCCACCCCAAACATTTATTTTATTTTTATTTTTTGGATAATTTTTTTTTGTTATATTGAGGTATTATGTGATTGAATGAGGTTTTATTTTTCTACACTAGAATTTCCCTAAAAATCTTATTTAAAGCAACACAACGTTTGCCGGGTCAGCTAGTATTATATACTAATATTATAAAGTAGAAGAGTTTGTTTGTTTGTTTAGTTGAATGCGCTAATCTTAGAAACTGCCAGTCCGATTTGAAAAATTCTTTCAGTATTAGATAGGTCATTTATTGAGGAAGGCTACAGGCTTTATAACATCACGCTATGACCAATACGAGCGGAGCATTAATAAAGAATGGTTCAAAATCGAGCCTTTTTTTTCCTTTGGAGAGCTTCCGCAGCGCAAGCAGCGGAAACAGTTAATTTCGCTAAATTAATGTATGACAGAATTGTTCCCATTTAAAACTTCTAACAAAAAAAGTCCGCGACAGCATATGTCTATGTTTTAAGGTTGGCTCACTATAACCTTTTTTATGCAAATCAAATGTGTTCTAAATAAAATAAGGCATCATTTGTTAGGTGTTTTTATAAAGATGATATTAATCCTTATAATAATAATAAAGAAAGCAAAAACTTTGTACGCCTTTTTACGAAAATTGCGCGGACGGAGGAGTATGAAATTTCTCACACTTAAAGAGAATATAGAGACGGAGTGCACAATGCTGAAATTTTTAAAAAAAATTGCATAAAAGATACTTTATATCAATAAAGAAAACGTTACACACACTACCATGTATTTGACACAACACATACCTACATAAAAATATACTCTTTGTTTACTGTCAATTGGGAAACTTTTGTTATTGTTTAAAATCTGTGGTCGAATTGAAAATAGATTGATATTGTTTGTCTTTAATATTATTGATCTACGAGTATAGTGCAGTTTTGGCGAATACTGTGATTATATTATCGAAATATACCTAGTAGTGTTTGACAATATAACCATAATAATTTTTAAACTTATAATTTAAATTAATTATAGTCGAATCTCGGCTACTGCAGGGCCACTAGTCCAAATAAATACGTTGTTCATTACAAGTATTTAATTTAAAACAAATTTGCCCTTTACATCATTTGATTTTATAAGTATCTTAGAAGATATCGCAGTTTTACGAGTAAAATGATATTGCAGCAAAATAATGATCAAGCGCGTATTAACGATGTAGGTACAAGGCGCCGGCCGGCCGGTGCGCGGCGGCACACGATAACAAGAAACATCCAAATCACTTCAACATAGGCTTTGAAAATTGTAGATTTTTCTGGATATCTCCAGTATCTCATCATCAGATCCTGATCCTGATGGATTACAGGAACATTATAGAAGTTATACCCTTTCGAACCAAAAAAAAAAAGAATTATCAGAATCGGTTCAAACATTCTCGAGAAATCGGTAAACATACATAAATATACAAAAAAGGTCGAATTCATAACCTCCTCTTTTGAAGTCGGTTAAAAAGTGTTATTTTGGTCCTTAAATGCTAACTTCTCCGTATATGAAGTCGCGGGAAAAATTTAGCGTTATGCCATAGTAACTATTCCATGCGGACGAAGTCGCGGGAAGAACCTAGTTTTATATTCATATGAATTGCGTAAGTCGAAAATACATAATATTTACAGAAATGTTTTATTTTCCATCAATATGAATGACAATGACAATGGCAGACATGCCCCGCGCGACCCCGCGGCCGTCACACTTCCAAACATTAAGTAAACACGCAACATGTATCGTGAAGCACCTACTAATTACATTGTAAACGTAAAATTAAACAAAAACATAAACAAATAAAAGTTAATATCCAAATACGCGTATTACATATTGCATGACAATACGTAAATACGTTAATATGTACGTAAGAGTCGCGAATGATCGAGGTCGTGTCCCGGCGCGGGTCAAGGGCGCGGGGGCTGCGTGGATTGTTTTGTCTGTTTTTTTTATGATTAAAGGAGTACTGGTGGCCCGGAGGGCGGCTGCACGGGCTCAGCCAGGAGGGATGGGACTCGCTAACAGCTACCCTAGCTCCTCCAATGGAGACCTAACAACTCCAAATGAATCGTTATGTACCTCGTTCATTCCAGTTCTATAAAGCATCCTTCCCATCCACCACCCACACACGCGCGCCTCCTTCGCACTATCGCCTCTGGGCTTTCAGCATAGTTAATCTATTCTACGTTTTTTTTAATTTTATGCAGGTTTTAGTAAGTTTTTTGTAACCTTCTTTTATTTATATACCTCGTTACCAACGATTTGTCTTTAAATGTTCACCGCTTAAATTTATTTACGCTATTACATAATTTTATTAACATATTTTAGGTTCACTTAATCTACTCCAACATTTTTAATTTTATATATTTTTTAAAGTTGTTCTACTCTTCCTTTATTTATTTATCAGTATTAACTATTTATATTCCTTAGATTATTACATTATTTAATTATCTTAATTTTAGGTTCATTTACATTTATGTTTTTGTATTGTTTTCTTATCTTATCTTATTTAATTTTACTTATCATATGTATTTATTTATTTGGGAAACAAACAGTATAATACAAACTTATAATATTAAAAAAAATAGCTAAAATAATAACCAAATATGTTTCCACAATCAAAATCACATATAAGTAGACAGTGAACAGAGAGAAGAGAAATTCAGAAATTTAAGTTACAAAAAAACAAAATATATTTTATACATCAACTTACACTATAAAACTATAATACTTATCGGACTAAATCACCGTATAAATATTTTAAAATAGCTTTTCTTTAAGCTACAAGTGACACAAGGACTCTGTCTAGTCGCTGAATATAAATATTATATTGGGGATTCCATGTGACGGAGCCATGATATTCCAATATAGATCGTACAAAACTGTTGTACAACAGAATCAAAGTAGATGGTCTTTTAAAGTCTTTACCAACTCTAAGTATGAAGCCTAACATTCGAAAAGCCTTATTTACTATTTCATTAACATGAACATCAAAAATCAAACTGGAATCCAAATAAATACCCAAATCACGAACAACTGTGGTGCGTACCAAAGTTTGACTGATCATTAACAGAATAGTCATGCAAGATATTCGATCTTCCACGTGAGAATGTTATAATAGTACACTTGTTAGTATTCACTGTGAGTAAGTTATTTTGACAGTAAACAAATAAGTTGTTCAAATCATCCTGTAATTCCAAACAGTCATTTAAGGACTTTATAACTTTATATACTTTTTTGTCATCGGCGTACTTAATGAATTTGGATTTCTCGAAAACATGTGAAACGTCATTGACATATATATTAAATAACATAGGACCGAGATGAGAGCCCTGAGGAACTCCCGAGGGAACAGGTGCAAATGAAGAACAAAAACCATTGAAAGTCATAGCCTGACTGCGATCTCTAACGCAAGACTCAAGCCATCGCAGCAAATCAGCGCGGAACCCAAGTCCTTGCAATTTCTCAATCAAAATGTTAAAATTTATCCGATCGAACGCTTCGGAACAATCCGTGTACATCAACCTGATGACCATCCTCCATGGCGTTCAATACATAATCCAAAAACTCACAGAGGTTTGTCTCAGTAGATCTATGGCTTATAAAACCATGTTGCTGCTCTGTAATATGAGGCCTAATCAATGGAAATAAAAAATCATAAACTATACGTTCAAACATCTTAGGGATGGCACAAATTTTAGAAATTGGCCTGTAGTTAGCTTTGTTATGTTTATCACCGCTCTTAAAAACTGGCACCGCGAATACCATCCGGACCAGCACCCTTGGAAATATCAAGATTTTCAAATATTGTTTGACTTTACCCACCGATATTTCGGTGGTAATTTAAAGTCGTAAGAGGCAGGGGTATAACTTAACGATAATGCTGAAGGTTTATTGTTAATTAAAAAGGTAGAACCAAAATGAACATCAAATAAATTGGAAGGGAGACAGGTTATATTAAAAACGGAATATTATGTTAAGCATCAATTACATGCTAATGATATTATTATGCAATAAACATATTATTATAATTTATTATAAATAATTTATTTTAATAACAATATGTTTTTAATAAATTAATTATTTTAATTAAATTCTTTTAAATAAATGATTATTTATTATATTATAAATTATTGTTACGCGCTGGGGTTCGGGACAAATAAAAGTTCCACCAAAGTACAAATAAAAACTCTATTTAATTTTAACACTTAGAACACTCATAGAACACATCCCTATCTATAATTGTCGTGAGCATTCTTGACAGGTCGAGTAATTTCGATATTTCCCTTATTTGATAATTTGGTGTTGTATTTCTCGAGCGTTCTCGATTGTACTATAACTATATACCTATATAGTACTTTTGGTATTTGTTTCTGCTATGCGACGATAGATGGCGTTACTCTTACCGGCGTAACAATATAAATAAGAATATATATATATATATATATTGTTACCGAATCCTGGCAACCCCCGACCGAGAGCCAGCGCTAAAACTATAAAAACGATCCCTCGCTGCGCCTTTGCCTCTTTTTTGTGCGTAGCGTTCGTGTGTGCGGTTCTTGTTGAAACATGTTTGGGACTTGTGTAATTTTAACAGTTTTCGTTAATAGTAAATTGAAATCATTTTGTTAGAAGTTTTGTTAATTCAGTGAAATGTAATTAGGCCAGTTCTGTGTTATTTATTTCTTTTTGTTAACTACCTCACTTCTGGTCGATAATATCAGAATTGGGATAAAACCACGTGCTTTTGAAAAGTGACGGGACATCGATGTAGAAAATACAGGCGCGATCACTCTCATCGACGCTGTCATGACCGCTCGAATTCTCGATTCAGAAGTCTGTTGCATTAATTATCGTCGCGATCGTTTTGTGGGTAAGAAGAGCAAGACACCTACGCCGCAGGATGTCTCCTGGCATAGTTCCGTGGAACCGTTGTTTAGAACATAATTATACTCGTGAGATCGTGAGATTAATAACCACTTTACCGGTACCGTCTAATCGCAATACGCTGTCGCACTCTTATACCGAACGCCACGCGCAGTTATTTTTGCCACCAGCAGCAACGGTTTCCGTCGAAGGGGGTGACGCATGTGCACCTGAGTACCCTGGAACAGCGTCATGAACATCGGCGGGTGTGTGTAGCAGTGCTGGTCAGCAGATGGATGGCGTGACGAACAGGATTATTGGAGCATTGCAGGTGCTATCTAAACTTTGACAATGGAGGCGCCTTCTGTCTGATTTGTTCACAGACGCAGGGCGTTGTCGCCGACGTGTGAGGTCAGTAGCGAGTCGGCGCCGTGCTCCAGCAGGAGAGCGCAGAGCCGTGCAGACTGCACGTGTTGCTCGCGTGCCACTACCTGCGCGCGCTCGCCTGCTTCAGACGTGCATACTGCGCGCACTGCTCGCGTGCCGCTGGCTGCGCGCACTGCTCGCGTGCCGCTGGCTGCGCGCACTGCTCGCGTGCCGCTGGCTGCGCGCACTGCTCGCGTGCCGCTGGCTGCGCGCACTGCTCGCGTGCCGCTGGCTGCGCGCACTGCTCGCGTGCCGCTGGCTGCGCGCACTGCTCGCGTGCCGCTGGCTGCGCGCACTGCTCGCGTGCCGCTGGCTGCGCGCACTGCTCGCGTGCCGCTGGCTGCGCGCACTGCTCGCGTGCCGCTGGCTGCGCGCGCTCATCTACTTCTGGCGCGCATACTGCGCGCACTGCTCGCGTACCGCTGGCTGCGCACACTGATCGCGTGCCGCTACCTGCGCGCGCTCGCCTGCTTCAGACGTGCATACTGCACGTGTTGCTCGCGTGCCGCTGCATGCGCGCGCTCACCTACTTCTGACGTGCATACTGCACGTGTTGCTCGCATGCCGCCGACTGCACGGTGCTGTACGACTGGTAGTGACGCAGAGGGCGATGTCGCTTAGTCTGCGGCCTGCTGCTGCGGACTACCCAACGGATTATCTATCAGGACGGTCGAGCGGGACGCCCGCCACACGTGGTGCAGCGTCGCATCGTGGGAGCAGACTGGAGCTGGGACGGCTGCCCTGCTTCCACATCATCCTTACGAGTGGACCCCGGTGACATGCAGCCTTTTCTTCGAAATTAATATGTGAAGGTCGAGGTGGGCACTTCGATGCTTTACTTCCCATTTTTGAGGTTGAGGTGGGTACGACGGTGCTTTACTTCCCATTTTTGAGGTTGAGGTGGGCACGACGGTGCTTTACTTCCCGTTTATTTTTTTGAGCAGTATGGTAGATGCGAATTCGGCCGGATCTTGCGTCCCTACTGTTTAGCTGTGTTGTGTCGGTAATGTTCAGTATCTGTATCGGTGAATATTGCCGACAACAGCGCGCTACTGTTTTAGACGTTTCCTGTACGGGCTAACTCAGTAAAGGAATCGTGCAGGTGTTTCAAATTGCGCAGTTTGGGACAGTTGTGCGATATCTATTCTTCTCACTTCAAATGTTTATCTTTGGCTCGTCCTCGCTGCAGATGTAAGAGTGCACGCTTGAGTCTGTAGTAGGGATTCTAAATTTTAGAAAGTTTTAGAGCATTAAGGTCTGGGTGTAATTTTTTTGTTACGTTACAGAGGGTGACCTTGTTGATGCAAGCTCTGACGTAGCTGGAAGAGATATGCTTCTGCTGAGAGATGAAGCGGTCGAGGACGCCTCGCCATCAGGAACGGCCGTGTTACCGAATCCTGGCAACCCCCGACCGAGAGCCAGCGCTAAAACTATAAAAACGATCCCTCGCTGCGCCTTTGCCTCTTTTTTGTGCGTAGCGTTCGTGTGTGCGGTTCTTGTTGAAACATGTTTGGGACTTGTGTAATTTTAACAGTTTTCGTTAATAGTAAATTGAAATCATTTTGTTAGAAGTTTTGTTAATTCAGTGAAATGTAATTAGGCCAGTTCTGTGTTATTTATTTCTTTTTGTTAACTACCTCACTTCTGGTCGATAATAATATATATACGCCGGTAAGAGTAACGCCGAATAGTCGAACGAATATCGATGGATCAAGTAGCACCTAGAACGCTCGAGAAGTAAAACGCCATCTATTGTCAGATAGCGGTTGATCATTCTAGGGATGAGGTATCGGCTATAAAAGCGTTGTAAATATATCACGAAGTCAGCCAGACAGACTCGTGCTCATCATACGAGACTACTTGTCGAACCGTTCGTTTCGATATCGAGTCGAAGGAACACGCTCTCGCCCCCGTCACGTCACAGCCGGAGTCCCGCAAGGCTCCGCTTTCTCCCCGTTATTATTCAGTTTGTATATCAATGATATACCCCGGTCTCCGGAGACCCATCTGGCGCTCTTCGCCGATGACACTGCCATCTACTACTCGTGTAGGAAGAAGGCGTTGCTTCATCGACGACTTCAGACCGCAGCTACCACCATGGGACAGTGGTTCCGGAAGTGGCGCATCGACATCAACCCCACGAAAAGCACAGCGGTGCTCTTCAAAAGGGGTCGCCCTCCGAACACCACGTTGAGCATCCTTCTCCCGTCTAGGTGCGTCGACACCTCCGCCTCCGACCTTCGCCCAATCACGATGTTCGACCAGCCCATACCGTGGGCCCCGAAGAAATATTTAGGCGTCACCCTCGACAGAAGGATGACATTCCGCCCTCATATTAAGACGGTACGCGACCGTGCCGCGTTCATTCTAGGACGTCTCTACCCGATGATATGCAGGCGAAGTAAAATGTCCCTTAGAAATAAGGTGACACTCTACAAAACTTGCATACGCCTCGTCATGACCTATGCAAGTGTAGTGTTCGCTCACGCGGCCCGCACTCACTTAAAATCCTGCAAAATTATTCAATCCCGTTTTTGCAAGATAGCCGTCGCAGCCCCGTGGTTCGTCAGGAACGTCGACCTCCATGACGACCTGGACTTAGAGTCCATCAGTAAGTATCTACAGTCGGCGTCGATGCGCCACTTCGATAAAGCGGCACGACACGAGAACCCTCTCATCGTGGCCGCCGGTAACTACATTCCCGATCCTGCGGACAGAATGAAAAGCAGTCGACGTCGCCCAAAACACGTCATCTCGGATCCTCCCAATCCACTAACGGTGCTTCTAGGTACTTCAAGCACCGGTCACCGTTCTCGTCGAACCCGTCGCTTGCGACGAAGGGCTCGACGAGTAAATTAACTCTCAGACACAGCCCACTGGGTTTCTCGCTGGATCTTCTCAGTGGGTCGCGTTTCCGATCAGGTGGTAGATTCTGCTCTGCACGGCTCTTGCTAGGGTTCGTGTTAGCAAGGTCATCAGGTTTGAGCCCCGTGAGCTCACCTACTAGTTAGGGTTACGCTGGAATAGCCTCTCAAGGCTACCAGCTGAGGTAGAAAAAAAAAAAAAACACGAAGTCAGTCAGTAATCAAAATTACTCGAAGCGAAACAGCAGCGGATCACCTGAAGCGAAGCGGAAAAGGCGAATTGAGAGTTTTATAGTGTTTGTGTGTGTTTTAAGTGTTCTCTTATTTTTAATTGAACTTGGGTGTATTTATTTATTTGTTTGTTTGTTTGTTTGTTTGTTTGTTTGTTTGTTTGTTTGTTTGTTTGTTTGTTTGTTTGTTTGTTTGTTTGTTTGTTTGTTTGTTTGTTTGTTTGTTTGTTTGTTTGTTTGTTTGTTTGTTTGTTTGTTTGTTTGTTTGTTTGTTTGTTTGTTTGTTTGTTTGTTTGTTTGTTTGTTTGTTTGTTTGTTTGTTTGTTTGTTTGTTTGTTTGTTTGTTTGTTTGTTTGTTTGTTTGTTTGTTTGTTTGTTTGTTTGTTTGTTTGTTTGTTTGTTTGTTTGTTTGTTTGTTTGTTTGTTTGTTTGTTTGTTTGTTTGTTTGTTTGTTTGTTTGTTTGTTTGTTTGTTTGTTTGTTTGTTTGTTTGTTTGTTTGTTTGTTTGTTTGTTTGTTTGTTTGTTTGTTTGTTTGTTTGTTTGTTTGTTTGTTTGTTTGTTTGTTTGTTTGTTTGTTTGTTTGTTTGTTTGTTTGTTTGTTTGTTTGTTTGTTTGTTTGTTTGTTTGTTTGTTTGTTTGTTTGTTTGTTTGTTTGTTTGTTTGTTTGTTTGTTTGTTTGTTTGTTTGTTTGTTTGTTTGTTTGTTTGTTTGTTTGTTTGTTTGTTTGTTTGTTTGTTTGTTTGTTTGTTTGTTTGTTTGTTTGTTTGTTTGTTTGTTTGTTTGTTTGTTTGTTTGTTTGTTTGTTTGTTTGTTTGTTTGTTTGTTTGTTTGTTTGTTTGTTTGTTTGTTTGTTTGTTTGTTTGTTTGTTTGTTTGTTTGTTTGTTTGTTTGTTTGTTTGTTTGTTTGTTTGTTTGTTTGTTTGTTTGTTTGTTTGTTTGTTTGTTTGTTTGTTTGTTTGTTTGTTTGTTTGTTTGTTTGTTTGTTTGTTTGTTTGTTTGTTTGTTTGTTTGTTTGTTTGTTTGTTTGATCCGCTGAGAACTGATTTTTGCCTGTAAATGGCCATCCTTTTATATTTATTATTTCAGTACCCCATCTCGCGACGCGCCATCGTGGCGCCACTTTGGGGGGTCCCTTGATCTGTATTAATTGATCAGTATTAAGCGCTTTCACTACAGTAACCCGTAGGTTTAGGTTTAGGTTTAGGTTTAGGTTTAGGTTTAGGTTTAGGTTTAGGTTTAGGTTTAGGTTTAGGTTTAGGTTTAGGTTTAGGTTTAGGTTTAGGTTTAGGTTTAGGTTTAGGTTTAGGTTTAGGTTTAGGTTTAGGTTTAGGTTTAGGTTTAGGTTTAGGTTTAGGTTTAGGTTTAGGTTTAGGTTTAGGTTTAGGTTTAGGTTTAGGTTTAGGTTTAGGTTTAGGTTTAGGTTTAGGTTTAGGTTTAGGTTTAGGTTTAGGTTTAGGTTTAGGTTTAGGTTTAGGTTTAGGTTTAGGTTTAGGTTTAGGTTTAGGTTTAGGTTTAGGTTTAGGTTTAGGTTTAGGTTTAGGTTTAGGTTTAGGTTTAGGTTTAGGTTTAGGTTTAGGTTTAGGTTTAGGTTTAGGTTTAGGTTTAGGTTTAGGTTTAGGTTTAGGTTTAGGTTTAGGTTTAGGTTTAGGTTTAGGTTTAGGTTTAGGTTTAGGTTTAGGTTTAGGTTTAGGTTTAGGTTTAGGTTTAGGTTTAGGTTTAGGTTTAGGTTTAGGTTTAGGTTTAGGTTTAGGTTTAGGTTTAGGTTTAGGTTTAGGTTTAGGTTTAGGTTTAGGTTTAGGTTTAGGTTTAGGTTTAGGTTTAGGTTTAGGTTAGGTTAGGTTAGGTTAGGTTAGGTTAGGTTAGGTTAGGTTCCCGTGAGGAGTTGCCAGTCTCCCATCGGGCGCGTCCCCGGGTGGCGGATAGGGGAATGCCTCCCAGATATGAGAGGTACCGGGGAAATCAAATACCCGGCGCGGACCAAAACTGGCCTGAGTGTGGTAAGTGCGCAGTGCACTCAGTACTGGACAGGAGCCGATAAGATTGACGTGGAATCGAAAGGGTCCTGTACCAGAAAATCGGCTGGCGGACTGAGAGGATACTCTCACTTAATCCGGCAGGCGTACTGCAAACTATGAGACGTGATGGAAGAAAGTATGGAAGCAAGATTTAAAGAGAATTTACCCCAGGAGGGTACCAGAAATGGAGAATCCCTCCCCGAGCCGTCTATTGGCGGTGAGGGCAGCCCTTCGTATTCTGGGGGGGGCAAAATTTTGCAGACTACTCAGGGAAGAGAAATGGAAGAGGAAGAACAGCCAGTTATCACCGCGTACTCCGGTGATAACGACTACAGTGATCAAGGAAGTATAGGAGAGAGCTTTGAGGTTTCCAGTGTGACGATACTGGAGAAAGACTGGGAACAGGTGGAAGACCCGTTTAAAAGAAGGGAGTCAATCAAACGGACGCCCCCAGGGGCATTAAAAGAACTTAAGACACCCAGTAAAATGGCGGATAGCGGCACGCTAGTACAGGAAGATGTCTTTTTAACTCCTAAAGAAAAGATAGCTGAAGTAGCGGAAAATACACCAATGAGGCCAAAAAAGCGGAAAAAACTGTCCAGTCCGATAGTGATCCAACCCGTTGAAGCAGAGCCACCAGTGGAGTACCTGAAACTAAAAACTAAAATAGATAAGTTGGTAAAGTTCGGGAAAGAAAATAAAAATGTGCATCGGCAAATTAAGGACTTACTGATTGACCTCCCAGGACTGATGGAGCGGGTAACTATAAGATACAAGGACGATACAAATAAACCAACCGAAATGGAGCAAAAGTTTGAAGCCTACAAAAAGGAGCAAGAAGAAAAGATCAGGAGACTAGAACAGGAAATTAAGGAACTTAAGACACTGCATAAACGAGAGACTGGAGAGAACCAACTTTTCAAGCTTGACGATCAGATGATTAACAGCTATGACGACTTCTCGAAAGTTTCAAGCATGGACTGGACGCAGGATAGTTACAAAAGGACAAAGATAGGCCATGGAGACATCTTTCTGAGAACCACCGACTGTACAGTCTACTTCTGTGATGAGAGGGAGAAAGCACACTCGAGGCTGACAAGAAGGAAGGGTGCTAAGCCGATATCCAGAAGTGACTAAGAGCGAGAAGATGGCATGCGCAGGAGGAGCATACGTGACGGTGGAACGAGAAACCACCATCAAAACAAAAGAGGGGAGACAGACAGACAAAACGAGTGCTGTGATCATGTTCCATGATGCGACCAAACAGGACGGCCGAAGTCAAAAGGACATGTATGAGCTCCTGTCCGAATTAACCAAAATAGTGGAAGAGATGGGAAACAAAGAGCTGACTATTATAAAGCCCCAAGGAATCGATACAGGTGTAATAAGAAAGATGTTAGAAGTACTGTTCCGTGGAAAGGACATCGAATTAGAATTAAGGACACCTAAAAAAGGAGAAAACACAAACAATACGGAAACAAGAAAACGGGACGAGGTAATAGTCATAGAAGGAGGGACAACTACTTATGCGGACACCGTAAAGAGGCTAAAAGAAGGAATAAAAGGGACCGCATCCCTAGAAAACATAAAAGGTGTAAAAAAGACAGCCAAGGGACAAGTACTGGTAAGAGTGATGGGAAATATTGAGGAGATGACTGGAAAAATAAGAGAAATGATGCGAGATAGAAAGGTAAGAAGAACTGGGGGGAGCAAGAAAAAAGTATTACACATAAAAGGAATGGACAGCTCGGTGGAAATGGAGGAAGTAAGGGAGGACTTAAAGTCGACAAACTTGATAAAAAAAGTGGACAGCTTGGAGATAAGATCACTGAGACCGATGGGCGGTGGAAACCAGACGGCAACGGTGATCCTGGATGAAGAGGATGCAGGAAGGTTGCTTGCGGGTGGTAAGGTAAGAGTAGGGCTCAATATATGCCACATATATGAAAGAATAGAACTGCTGAGATGTTACCGGTGCTGGAAATATGGCCACAAAGCGGATAACTGCGACGGCGAGGATAGGAGTAGGGCATGTAGGAGGTGTTCGGAAGCGGGCCATATGGCCGGAGATTGCGTAAATGAGCAATTCTGTCCCCTGTGTAATAAAAAAGGACACACAGCTGGCACCAGTGGATGCTCACTCTTCCGGGAGGCATTGGAAACCGCGAAGCGAAGACTAACCTATAAAAAAAATGGTTTTTAAAGTGTTACAGATAAATATAGACCGAGGGAAAGCCGCGCACGACCTACTTCTGGCAACTGCGAGCAGTATGAGCGCGGATCTAGTGATGCTATCTGAACCCAATAGAAAATTGGCAAAAGCTGCTGGATGGGAGTGTGACACCAGGGGAGATGCAGCCCTAGTTCTTCTTAATAAAACACTGACGGTTTCTGAAATTTATAGGGGGAAGGGATTCGTTGGGTTCAAGATGAAGCACTTTGCCGCGTTCAGCTGTTACATCTCTCCCAACTGCAGTTTTGAGGAGTTCAAAGCAGACGTCGATGAGCTTTGGACACTACTAAAAAAACAAAAGACACCGATCCTAGTGGCAGGAGATTTTAACTCTGCATCGAGAGCGTGGGGCAGTAAAGCAACCAACAAAAGGGGCCACTACCTGTTGGAAATGGTGGCGGACCTTGACATTGTCATCATGAATGAAGGCGTGACCCCAACTTTTGAAAGAGGAGACAGAACATCTAGGCCCGACATCACCATGGCCTCTGAAACGCTGGCAGGCAAGATTAGTAATTGGCAAGTGCGCGACGAGGAGACAATGAGCGGACATAAATATATAGCCTACGAGATAAAGCATGTATTGCCTCTATCCCAGTGCCATGCACAGATGAAAAGGTGGAACCTCCAAAGGCTGGACGTAGATAAGTTCAGTAAAAGCCTGAAAGGAGCGCAGATCTCGACTCCCATGGAACTGGTGCAGGCTACGACGGCAGCGTGTGATGCTTCTATGCCAAAGCAAAACAACCGCAAGAAAAAAGGAGTCTACTGGTGGAACAAGGAAATTGCGGAAGCAAGGAAGGAGTGTTTGAAATGCCGAAGGAGGTACACAAGGAATAACAAAAAGCTAGGAAAAGGGAAAGACAGGGAAAATAACGAAGAAAATGAACACAAAAAGCAGTATAAGGAAGCGAAACTGGAGCTACAAAGACGAATATGGAAAGCGAAAGACGATAAATGGAGGGAAGTGTGCGAGGAAGTCGACAATGATATATGGGGACTGGGATACAAAATAGTGTCAAAAAAGCTACGCGGAAACTCACCGATAAATATGGGCATGGCACAAATTCAAAGCATAGCTGATGGCCTCTTCCCGGAACACATAGATTTCGAACGGAAAACGAAACCGTCACAGGAGTTCCCAGAGGTGACCGAGGAGGAGATCATCCAACTAAAAGCTCGCATAAAGCTCAGGAAAGCCCCAGGGCCCGACCGGATTCCGCCGGAGATAGTGACTCTAGCAGTAGCAGTAATTCCAGACAGGATAAGGCTTGTGTTGCAGAAGGTGCTGGAGTCTGGCGTCTTCCCCAACAGCTGGAAAACAGCCAGACTAGTCCTGCTAAGAAAACCAGGCAAACCCGCTGAAGATCCTGCGGGGCACAGGCCGCTATGTCTACTGGACTGCTACGGAAAGCTGCTGGAGTCGCTGATCCTAGGCAGAATAGAAAAACAACTAGTACAATCGGACTGTTTACAAGATTCGCAGTACGGGTTCAGAAAGGGGAGGTCCACAGTGGATGCAGCCAACAAGCTACTTGAGATAGCGGAAGACGCGAGACGAGGAACCCACCGCACCAGAAGAATCTGCGCAGTAGTGGCCCTCGACGTCCGTAATGCTTTCAATTCTGCATCGTGGGAGCTCATCCTGGAGGAAATGGCTGCAATAGGTATGCCTCAATACATCTATAATATCATAAACAGCTACCTCCAGGACAGATGCATCATACTGACAGACGCTGAGGGAGGGGTCGTAGTGAAAAAGGTTACCGGTGGTGTTCCGCAGGGGTCGATACTGGGCCCCACGCTGTGGAACATACTGTATGATGGGGTACTGCGCCTCGAACTGGGGGATGGGGCACAATTAATAGGCTTCGCGGACGATTTAGCTCTGGTGGTGTCAGCAAAGAAGGAAGCAGAACTAATGGCAATAACGAATGTAGCCCTACAAAAGATCAGCGCTTGGATGAAGCAAAAGCGGCTACACTTGGCCCCAGAAAAGACCGAGGCAATTGTGCTAAGTGGGCGAAGAAAGCTTAGCGAGATTTGCTTTACCCTCCAGGGCGTCAGGGTGGTTCCAACCGACAAACTGAAATACCTCGGGTTTTGGTTTGACAAAAGTCTGAAGTTCGGCAAACACATTGAAGAAACAACTGGTAAAGCCGAAAGACTGACGACCGCCCTTGGCCAAATCATGCCCAGGAAAGGAGGGCCGAGGTCGAGCAAGCGCAGACTATTGGCGTCCGCAATACAATCTGTGATGTTATATGGAGCACCGGTGTGGGCAAAGGTAATGAATGTAGCGAAGTACAGGAACATGTATAGCAAAGTGCAACGACAGCTGGCAATACGCATCTGTGGAGCTTACCGTACCATATCGCTAGACGCCGTCTTGGTGATAGCGGGCCTGATACCGATAGAACGGCTAGCAAAGGAACGGCAACGCTACTACCACGAGGGGACAAGAACGAGAGAAGAGGAAAGAGCACATACAATAAAAGAATGGGAACGAGACTGGCAGAAGGAGGGAAAAGGTAAGTGGACTCGTACAATCATACCCAACCTTAGGCTCTGGATGGAACGGAAACATGGCGAAACCGACAGACTGCTGACACAGGCCCTAAGTGGGCATGGAGTTTTCAACACTTACCTGCATTCAATAGGGAAAGCAGAAAGCGCAAGTTGCCCATACTGCGAACATGTTGATACACCGGAACATGCCCTATTTCAATGCATAAAGTTCACAGAACTAAGAGGGAAAACGGAGGGAAGTGACGGAAAGGTGACTGTGGAAAACCTGATGGTGAGAATGATCCATAGTAAAGAAGAATGGGATAAATATGCGGGAATGCTCAAAGAGATAATGAGAGTGCGGGAAAAGGACGAAAGACTAAGGCAAGAATCTATCTATAATAATATATAATAATCTATAAGAATTTAAAAAATAATCTAATAATCTAATAATCTATAATAATAATATAAAGACAATATATAGACATACAAACCTATAATAATATAAAGATAATATAAAGACAAAAGCCTCTCTGAAGGAATGCTCAGGCGGTTCTAGAGAGGACAGGAGAACAAACGGAAGGGGGTTTTAGTCCGTAGGATGCTGAGCCACCTTCTCAGTAGAGTCGGGCATGCCATCTGGCCCGGGCCTTTTGGTATCCATGAGGATTTCCCCCTACCGACGCAAAAAAAAAAAAAAAAAAGGTTAGGTTAGGTTAGGTTAGGTTCCCGAGGGACCTGGGCGGGCCCCCCGGCGCGCACTCTGCGTGGCCGGGGGCTCCGTCTGTGGGGGAGTTTTGCTGGACTTCCACCGGGCGCGTCCGTAGGTGGCGGATAACGGGATCCTCTGGGAACAGTCCCACTCCCAGGGGTATCGTCCGGTCTTTTTCGTTGCAAGGATTTCTAGGTGTTAGGTAGGTAGGCTAGGTGTAGGAGTAGGGTAGCCTAGTTAGGCTTTGCAGCGAAAGAGATCGGATGACGCGGACCAAAACCAGCAGGGGGAGTTGCGGGCTCTCCACGCCCTTCACTCGCTGAAGGGTGTTCCTCCTGGAGACGCTCGGGCTCCCTCTCTTGTCCCCTTTCTTCCCCCTTTTTTGTTTTTCTTCGGGTCACGTCCGACCTGTTTCGGACGTAACCCATGGGTGGTGGTGGGCCACTTTTGGCCTGCCCTTCGATGGAGAAGTGAGCCGGCGTTGCTTACGCATCTTCCGGCCGCTGGTCGCCATGTCCCCGGCTTCGGCTACAGGGGCACGCCTTCCAGAGGGGGGTACCGGTATACCGGCGTGGCTTCGTCGTTGCTGCTCTTTTGAGCGTCGGGCGGTGGTCTGCCGTGTTGCTCGTTGCACTCGGCGGGCCGCCGGCCAACCCGTAATCCTCACCGCGTGGGGGACGGGGGCCGCTGCCGCGAGGCACGGGGCCGCGAGGACGTAAACCTCTTTAAAAAATGCCCCAATCCTAAGCTCTGGTGCCCGGCGATGGGATGAATGGCTGGAGGGAGTCCAGTCCCAAGGGTACCAACCAGACCCCAGGGGACCGACCCCTGGTTAATAAAAAAGGAAAAAATGTATAATGGCATCTGTTGAAAAGTTATTACCCCAGGAGGGTACCTCCCGCTCCGCGGGGGGAGAATCCCTCCGTGCGGTCGAGCGATCGGCCGCACGCTGCCCCACCGTTTCTGGGGGGGGCAAACACTGCCACGAGGATGGGGGCGACAATACGGGTCGCGTAAGGGACAGAGTCCCAACCGTAGTAATTGAGCGCTGCGAGAGCTTAATCTCGCTGTACTCGGCGCGGAGCTCCGCAAGGGGCGACGCGTCTAGTGGGCGGGAGACGCCAGCGCTGTTTGCCGATTGCGATCGGCAGCGGACTCGGCGGAAGCGGAAGTCGGCTCGTCGGCCGGCGTCCTCCGCTCCGTCCGATTCATCGGAAGGAGAGCCTGCCAGCGCCAAGTACATGGCGTTGGCGGAAGGGCCGGCGGCTGCTGCGGCGCCGCCCGCCACTGATTTTGAGAAGCCGTCGTCTTGCGGACTGGACGCTGCCTCCTCGGCGCAGTTCAGAGCCGCCTGCCGTGAGGCGAAAAATAAAAATAGGAAAATAGAAGAGGTTGAGCGCCTACAGCGATCCCTGACGGAGGTGGGTCCCTCTGACCCCCTCCGAGCTTGTAAAATAGTCGGGAAGATAGTCGCGACCATTGCGGCTAAATCCACTGGAGGCCTCAAGGGCTCAGAAGTGTCGGCCATGAAATCGGCGGCCGCCACACTCGAGGAACGGCTGCAGGACGTTGTGGACCGCACCACAACCACGGAAACGGCAGGCCTGCGGCAGGAAATAGCCCTGCAGCACGCCCGCCTTGAGCAACTGGCGGAGGAAAATGGCCGACTTCGGGCGGAGAACGGACAGTTCCGCGTCGACATGGCCGAGCTGCGAACAATGGTTGCCGATCTCATCGAGCGGCAACGCAGCTCGGCCCCTGTCCTTCCTCCGCCCGAAGCAGAAGGCCTCACTGAGGTCGAGGAGCTGAGGCGGCAGCTCCTCATACAGGAAGCACGCAGCTCCAGGGTGGAGCGTGCGAGGCCGCCCCTCGCCCATGAGGCGAAAGGCAGCACGCAGCTCCAGGGTGGAGCGTGCGAGGCCGCCCCTCGCCCATGAGGCGAAAGGCAGTGCGCCCTTGCCAGCGCCCCGGAAAATAGTGGCCGTCAGAACTTATGGCGGCCCTACAAAGGGCGCGACACCTGCGGCACGCCCGGTCGCCTCGGCTGCTGTTCCGGCCAAGCCTGGACCAACGGACCCGCGGAACCAACAAAATACGGGGGCACCAAAACCCGCCCCCTCAGGAGCACCAGTCACCGGCCAGCGGAAGACTAAGAAGAATGCTCCTGCCCCGTCCCAGCCTGCGAAGGCGGGGCCCGGCAGGAGCCGAAATAAGAAGAAGGGGGGCGTCAACGCCGCCAAACCGGCCCCGACCCCCCAGCCCCGCCCACTGCCCCCTGCCCCGGCCAATATGGAAGAGGCCTGGACGACGGTAGTGCGGCGTGGGCCTAGGAAAGTGGCGGCGCCTGCTGCGCCGCGTCCCAAGCCCGCCCCTGCGGCCACCGCTCCCCGCCAAGAGGGTCGAGCGGAGCCGAGGGGCCAAAAAGGAAGGAGAGGAGCACGCAGAAAGCCGCGGGCCCCGCGGTCGGCTGCAGTGGTATTGGAGCTGCTGCCGGCCGCCAAAGAAAAGGGCATCACATACCACGACGTGATGACCCAGGCGCGCGGCGGCGTAAATGTGGACGCCCTCGGCGTGGAGGGTGGCGTCAAGGTCCGGCAGACGGCCAACGGGGCTCGTCTTTTGGAGTGCCCCGGCGAAAACACGAACGCCGCGGCCGAAAAACTGGCGGCCCGGCTTCGAGAAATTCTGCCGGACCCCGAGATGGTGCGCATCGCGCGGCCCTTGAAGATGGGAGAAGTTAAAATCACGGGCCTCGACGAGTGCGCCACAAAGGAGGAGGTCGCCGCAGCCATTGCGTCGCAGGGCAACTGCGCCCTCGCCGACGTCAAAGTCGGAGAGCTCCGGGTGACATATTCCGGAACCCGGACGGCGTGGGCGCGTTGCCCGATTGCAACGGCGACCCTCCTGGCCACCCCTCCACAGGGGCGGCCTTCCGACAGCCCCGGAAGGCTGCGCGTGGGCTGGGTAGTGGCCCACGTGCAGCTGCAGGATGCCAGGCCGTGGCGTTGTCTTCGGTGCTTCGGCACCGGCCACGGCCTCGCCAAGTGCCCCTCGACCGTGGACCGCAGCGGCTTGTGTTTCCGCTGCGGCCAACCGGGGCACAAGGCAGCCTCCTGCACCACAGCCGCGCCGCACTGCGTCTTGTGCGACGCGGCCAAAAGGAAGGCCGACCACCGGGCCGGGGGCCCGGCGTGTAAATCCGCCCCCTCCTCTACAAAAACGAGGAGGGGCGGAAAGAAAAAGAAGCCGGCTGCAAAAAGGGCAGCCGGTGAGTCAGCTCCCGCCGCGGCACCAGAGCAGCCGCAGGGCGGGACAGACGAGGGAGCGATGGACGTAGCCCCGTAATGGGTTGCGTCCACCGCTTCCTCCAGTGCAATTTGAACCACTCCGCCAGGGCACAGGATCTCCTCGTCCACACCATGGCGGAGTGGTCAATCGACGTCGCTGTCGCTGCGGAGCCGTACTTCGTCCCCACCGACCAGGACTGCTGGATCGGGGACGTCGACGGCTCCGTGGCCATCGTACTGAGACAGTCCGCGGCGTTACCCCCCTTGGATATGGTGGCCAGGGGACCCGGGTACGTCGCGGCTAGGATCGACGGGACCGTCGTGATCGGGGCGTACTTTTCTCCGAACAGGAGCCTCGCCGAATTCGAACGGTTTCTGGGCGGGCTCGAGGCGCTTTTACACCGCCTCGGGTCCCGCCCTGTCATCGTCGCGGGGGACTTCAATGCCAAGTGCACGGCTTGGGGTTCCCCCCGCACGGATGCGCGAGGCGAGGCCCTTTCGGAGTGGGCGATCGCGACCGGCCTCTGTCTCCTAAACAGAGGCACGGTCGCGACTTGCGTGCGGTGGAACGGGCAATCTCACGTGGACGTGACGTTCGCGTCCCCGTCCGCCGTGCGCCGCACCCGCGGCTGGCGCGTACTCGAGGGGGCGGAGACGCTCTCGGACCACAGATACGTCCGATTCGAGCTCTCCGCCTCCTCCTTGTCTTCGTCGTCAGCCGCGGGCGCCCGCGGTGAGGAGGAGCTCCCGCAAGGTGCGCCCCGTTCGTTCCCCAGGTGGGCCTTGAAAAGGATGAACAAGGAGTTGCTGATGGAGGCGGCCGCTGTTGCTGCGTGGGCGCCAAAACCCGCGCGGCTCGCGGACGTGGATGCGGAGGTCGACTGGTTCCGGGGCACCATGGCAAACATTTGTGATGCCGCCATGCCCCGGGTCGGCCCCCGAGCACCACGTGGGGGTGCATTCTGGTGGTCGCCCGAGATCGCAAGACTCCGAGAGGAGTGCGTGAGGGCGCGCCGCCGGAGCGCACGCCACCGCCGCCGCCGTAGTCGCGACGCAACGTTCGCGGAGACGGCGGCCCGGCTGCACGCTGACTGTCGTCAAAAGCAGACGGCGTTGCAGCTGGCCATCGGCGAGGCCAAGAAGCAGAGCATGAAGACTCTCCTGGAGTCGCTCGACGAAGATCCCTGGGGGCGCCCATACAAGATGGTTCGCAGGAAACTGCAGCCGTGGGCGCTCCCGGTGACCGAGCGGCTCCAGCCTCGGCAGCTGCGGGAAATAGTTTCTGCGCTTTTCCCGCCAGCAGCGGGGGGAGACTTTGAGCCCCCCCAGATGGACGCCACGTGGGGCACGCCTCCGCGTCGCCCCAGCGTTCCCACTGCCGAGGAGCCCCCTCCCCCTATCACGGGGGCGGAGATCCATGCGGCCGTGTCCAAAATGAGAGCGAAGGACACGGCCCCCGGCCCTGACGGCGTTCACGGCCGGGTCTGGAGCTTGGCCTTCGAGGCCCTAGGGGACCGGCTCGGGGGGCTTTTCGAAGCGTGCCTCGAGTCGGGACGGTTCCCGTCGAAATGGAAGACGGGCAGACTGGTCCTTCTGCGGAAGGACGGGCGCCCCGCGGACTCACCCGCGGGCTATCGCCCCATCGTGTTGCTGGACGAAGCGGGCAAGATGCTCGAGAGGATCGTCGCGGCCCGCATCGTCCGGCACCTGACCGAGACGGGTCCCGATCTTTCGGCGGAGCAATACGGCTTCAGAGAGGGCCGCTCGACTATCGACGCAATTCTGCGCGTGCGGGCCCTCTCCGATGAAGCCGTATCCCGGGGCGGGGTGGCGATGGCGTTATCCTTAGATGTAAGGAACGCCTTCAACACCCTGCCCTGGTCGGTGATCGCGGGGGCGCTGGAGTATCACGGCGTCCCCGCATACCTCCGCCGACTGATCGGCTCCTACCTCGAGGGCAGGTCGATCCAGTGCATCGGACACGGTGGGGCGATGTACCGCTTCCCCGTCGAGCGCGGTGTTCCGCAGGGGTCCGTCCTGGGCCCCCTGCTGTGGAACATCGGCTACGACTGGGTCCTGCGGGGCGTCATACGGGGTCCCCTCCCCGGGCTGAGCGTCATTTGCTACGCTGACGACACTCTGGTCGTGGCTCCGGGGAGGGACTACCGGGAGTCTGCTCGTCTGGCGTGCGCAGGCGTGGCACACGTCGTCACAAGGATCCGACGGCTGGGACTCGAGGTGGCGCTCGACAAAACCCAGGCCCTGTTGTTTCACGGGCCGGGACGAGCGCCGCCTCTGGGTGCCCACCTCGTGATCGGAGGCGTCCGCGTCGGGGTCGGGGTGACCGGTCTTCGGTACCTCGGCCTTGAACTGGATGGTCGGTGGAACTTCCGCGCTCACTTCGCGAAGTTGGGCCCTCGACTGATGGCGACGGCCGGCTCTTTGAGCCGGCTGCTTCCAAACGTCGGGGGTCCCGATCAGGTGGCGCGCCGCCTCTACATGGGGGTGGTGCGGTCGATGGCACTATACGGCGCGCCCGTATGGTGCCACGCCCTGACCCGCCAGAACGTCGCCGCGCTGCGACGTCCGCAGCGCGCGATCGCGGTCAGGGCGATCCGAGGATACCGCACCGTCTCCTTCGAGGCGGCGTGCTTGCTCGCCGGGGCGCCACCCTGGGACCTGGAGGCGGAGGCGCTCGCTGCCGATTACCGGTGGCGTAGCGACCTCCGCTCTAGGGGGGAAGGGCGCCCCGGCGAAGGAGTAGTTCGAGCGCGGAGGCTCCAATCTCGGCGGTCCGTGCTGGAGGCGTGGTCTCGCCGCTTGGCGGACCCGTCGGCCGGCCTCCGAACCGTCGAGGCGGTCCGCCCGGTTCTCGCGGACTGGGTGGGCCGCGACCGCGGATGCCTCACCTTCCGGCTAACGCAGATGCTTACCGGCCATGGTTGTTTCGGCTGGTACTTGCACAAGATAGCCGGAAGGGAACCGACGGCGCAGTGCCACCACTGCGCGGACCGCGACGAGGAAGACACAGCGGAACACACATTGGCGCGTTGCTCTGGATTTGACGAGCAACGCGCCGCCCTCGTCGCGGTCATAGGAGAGGACCTCTCGCTGCCGCGCGTCGTGGCTACGATGCTCGGCAGCGACGCGTCCTGGAAGGCGATGCTCGACTTCTGCGAGTCCACCATATCACAGAAGGAGGCGGCGGAGCGAGAGAGGGAGAGCTCTTCCCTTTCCGCACCGATCCGTCGCCGTCGAGCCGGGGGCCGGAGGCGGGAATACGCCCGTACGTCCCGGCCCCTGTAGGTGGCGGCCTCCCCCCGGTGAAGGTCAAGGGGCGACCTGAGGGGGTGAGGCCGCGCGGCGCGCTACCAGCACTCTAGCGCGCTGCCGTGGAGTGAATAGAGCGACCGGTCGACGGTGTATCGCGTCCCGACCCGGCAGGCTGGTTCTGGTCCAGCGGGGTATTCCGGGACACCAGCGGCACCGTCTGGGCGGCCCGACGGGCTGCCGTACCGAGACGGCCGACGTTTCAGAGCCTTCGATTCGCCTCGAAGGCTCCGTCGGCTGGGCGTCCTTGGGGTGAGCCGCGCCGTCTGGTTGTAGTGTTGACCGCGGTAGCCCCCCTACCTCATCCGGGTTCTGACCTCGGAGGGGATCGGGCGTCGGGTGTAAGAGTGCAGGGGAGTCGTTTAGTGGGTGGGTCCTAAAATCCTTGGGCCCGCGGTCTGCTCACAACACCATGCAGATCGTTGAGTCTCACATACCCCGCGCGCCCCTTTTGCGCGGGGACCTCGTAGGAGGTTCGGCCCTCTACCCGAAAAAAAAAAAAAAAAAAAAAAAAGGTTAGGTTGTTAGGTTCCCGAGGGACCTGGGCGGGCCCCCCGGCGCGCACTCTGCGTGGCCGGGGGCTCCGTCTGTGGGGGAGTTTTGCTGGACTTCCACCGGGCGCGTCCGTAGGTGGCGGATAACGGGATCCTCTGGGAACAGTCCCACTCCCAGGGGTATCGTCCGATCTTTTTCGTTGCAAGGATTTCTAGGTGTTAGGTAGGTAGGCTAGGTGTAGGAGTAGGGTAGCCTAGTTAGGCTTTGCAACGAAAGAGATCGGATGACGCGGACCAAAACCAGCAGGGGGAGTTGCGGGCTCTCCACGCCCTTCACTCGCTGAAGGGTGTTCCTCCTGGAGACACTCGGGCTCCCTCTCTTGTCCCCTTTCTTCCCCCTTTTTTGTTTTCTTCGGGTCACGTCCGACCCGTTTCGGACGTAACCCATGGGAGATGGTGGGCCACTTTTGGCCTGCCTTTCGATGGAGAAGTGAGCCGGCGTTGCTTACGCATCTTCCGGCCGCTGGTCGCCATGTCCCCGGCTTCGGCTACAGGGGCACGCCCTCCAGAGGGGGGTACCGGTATACCGGCGTGGCTTCGTCGTTGTTGCTCTTTTGAGCGTCGGGCGGTGGTCTGTCGTGTTGCTCGTTGCACTCGGCGGGCCGCCGGCCAACCCGTAATCCTCACCGTGTGGGGGACGGGGGCCGCTGCCGCGAGGCACGGGGCCGCGAGGACGTAAACCTCTTTAAAAAATGCCCCAATCCTAAGCTCTGGTGCCCGGCGATGGGATGAATGGCTGGAGGGAGTCCAGTCCCAAGGGTACCAACCAGACCCCAGGGGACCGACCCCTGGTTAATCAAAAAGGAAATATGACACAATGGCACATGTAGAAAAGTTATTACCCCAGGAGGGTACCTCCCGCTCCGCGGGGGGAGAATCCCTCCGTGCGGTCGAGCGATCGGCCGCACGCTGCCCCACCGTTTCTGGGGGGGGCAAACATTGCCACGACGAAGGGGGCGACAGCACGGGTCGCGTAAGGGACAGGGTCCCCACCGTGCGCCTCGAGCGCTGCGAGAGCCTTATCTCGCTCTACTCGGCGCGGAGCTCCGCGAGGGGCGACGCGTCTAGTGGGCGGGAGACGCCAGCGCTGTTTGTGGACAGCACCCGACAGCGGACACGGCGGAAGCGGAAGTCGGCTCGACAGCCGGCGTCCTCCGCTCCGTCCGACTCGTCGGAAGGAGAGCCTGCCAGCGCCAAGTACATGGCGTTGGCGGAAGGGCCGGCGGCTGCTTCGGCGCCGCCCGCCATTGACTTTGACAAGCCGTCGTCTCGCGGACTGGACGCTGCCTCTTCGGCGCAGTCCAGGGCCGCCTGCCGTGAGGCAAAAAATAAAAATAGAAAACTAGAAGAGATCGAGCGCCTACAGCGATCCCTAACGCTGGTGGGTCCCTCTGACCCCCTCCGATCGTGTAAAATCGTTGGAAAAATAGTTGAGACCATCGCGGCCAAGTCGACTGCAGGCCTCAAGGGCTCAGAAGTGTCGGCCATGAAATCTGCGGCCGCCACACTTGAGGAAAGGCTGCAGGACGTCGTGGACCGCACCACGACGACGGAGACGGCGGGCTTGCGGCAGGAAGTGGCTCTGCTGCACACCCGCCTCGAACAAGTATCGGCCGAGAATGGCCTGCTTCGGGCGGAGAACGGTCAGCTCCGCGTCGACATGGCCGAGCTGCGAACAATGGTTGCCGATCTCATCGAGCGGCAACGCGGCTCCGCCCCTGTCCCTCCTCCGCCCGAAGCAGAAGGCCTCACTGAGGTCGAGGAGCTGAGGCGGCAGCTCCTTATACAGGAGGCGCGCAGCTCCAAAGTGGAGCGGGCGAGACCGCCCCTCGCCCATGAGGTGAAAGGCAGCGCGCCTGTGCCCGCACCTCGTAGAACAGTGGTCGCTAAAACTTATAGCGGCCCCAAACAGACAGCCACACCTGCGAGGATTCCCGCCGCGACTGTCTCGCGGTCAGCAGCTTCGGGGGCAACAAGATCTGCCCCCCCAAAGAAACCGGCATCCGCTCCTGCTCCGCCCCAGCCTGCGAAGGCAGGGCCCGCCAGGAGCCGGACAAAGAAGAAGGGAGGCGTCAACGCCGCCAAACCGGCACGGACTCCCCAGCCCCGCCCGCTGCCCCCGGCCCCGGCCAATATGGAAGAGGCCTGGACAACGGTGGTGCGGCGCGGGCCCAAAAAGGTGGCGGCGCCTCTTGCGCCGCGCCCCAAGCCCGCCCCTGCGGCCGCCGCTCCCCGTCAAGAGGGTCGAGCGGAGCCGAGGGGCCGAAACGGACGAAGGAGGCCGCGCGCCCCGCGGTCGGCTGCAGTGGTAGTGGAGCTGCTGCCCGCCGGCAAAGAAAAGGGCATCACCTACCACGAGGTGATGACCCAGGCGCGCGGCGGCGTGAATGTGGACGCCCTCGGCGTGGAGGGGGGCATCAAGGTCCGGCAGACGGCCAACGGGGCCCGTCTCATAGAGTGCCCCGGCCCGAACACCAACGCCGCGGCCGAAAAATTGGCGGCCCGGCTGAGGGAGATCCTGCCGGACCCCGAGGTGGTGCGCATCGCGCGGCCCGTGAAGATGGGTGAAGTCAAAATCACGGGCCTCGACGAGTGCGCCACGAAGGAGGAGGTTGCCGCGGCCATCGCGTCGCAGGGCAACTGCGCCCTCGCCGACGTCAAAGTCGGGGAGCTCCGGGAAACATATTCTGGTACCCGGACGGCGTGGGCGCGTTGCCCGATTGCAACGGCGACCCTCCTGGCCACCCCTCCACAGGGGCGGCCTTCCGACAGCCCAGGAAGGCTGCGCGTGGGCTGGGTAGTGGCCCACGTGCAGCTGCAGGATGCCAGGCCGTGGCGCTGTCTTCGGTGCTTCGGCACCGGCCACGGCCTCGCCAAGTGCCCCTCGACCGTGGACCGCAGCGGCTTGTGTTTCCGCTGCGGCCAACCGGGGCACAAGGCAGCCTCCTGCACCACAGCCGCGCCGCACTGCGTCTTGTGCGACGCGGCCAAAAGGAAGGCCGACCACCGGGCCGGGGGCCCGGCGTGTAAATCTGCCCCCTCCTCTACAAAAACGAGGAGGGGCGGAAAGAAAAAGAAGCCGGCTGCAACAAGGGCAGCCGGCGAGTCAGTTCCCGCCGCGGCTGTTGTCGAGCCGCAGGGCGGGACAGACGAGGGAGCGATGGACGTAGCCCCGTAATGGGTTGCGTCCATCGCTTCCTCCAAAGTAATTTGAACCACTCCGCCAGGGCACAGGATCTCCTCGTCCACACCATGGCGGAGTGGTCAATCGACGTCGCTGTCGCCGCGGAGCCGTACTTCGTCCCCACCGACCAGGACTGCTGGATCGGGGACGTCGACGGCTCCGTGGCCATCGTACTTAGACAGTCCGCGGCGTTACCCCCCTTGGATATGGTGGCCAGGGGACCCGGGTACGTCGCGGCTAGGATCGACGGGACCGTCGTGATCGGGGCGTACTTTTCTCCGAACAGGAGCCTCGCCGAGTTCGAGCGGTTTCTGGGCGGGCTCGAGGTGCTCTTGCACCGCTTCGGGTCCCGCCCTGTCATCGTCGCGGGGGACCTCAATGCCAAGTGTATGGCTTGGGGCTCCCCCCGCACGGATTCGCGAGGCGAGGCTCTTTCGGAGTGGGCGATCGCGACCGGCCTCTGTCTTCTAAACAGAGGTACGGTCGCGACTTGCGTGCGGTGGAACGGGGAATCTCACGTGGACGTTACGTTCGCGTCCCCGTCCGCCGTGCGCCGCACCCGCGGCTGGCGCGTACTCGAGGGGGCGGAGACGCTCTCGGACCACAGATACGTCCGATTCGAGCTCTCTGCCTCCTCCTTGTCGTCGTCAGCCGCGGGCGCCCGCGGCGAGGAGGAGCTCCCGCAAGGTGCGCCCCGTTCGTTCCCCAGGTGGGCCTTGAAACGGATGAACAAGGAGTTGCTGATGGAGGCGGCCGCTGTTGCTGCGTGGGCGCCAAAACCCGCGCGGCTCGCGGACGTGGATGCGGAGGTCGACTGGTTCCGGGGCACCATGGCAAACATTTGTGATGCCGCCATGCCCCGGGTCGGCCCCCGAGCACCACGTGGGGGTGCGTTCTGGTGGTCGCCCGAGATCGCGAGACTCCGTGAGGAGTGCGTGAGGGCGCGCCGCCGGAGCGCACGCCACCGCCGCCGCCGTCGTCGCGACGCTACGTTCGCGGAGACGGCGGCCCGGCTGCACGCTGACTGTCGTCAAAAACAGACGGCGCTGCAGCTGGCCATCGGCGAGGCCAAGAAGCAGAGCATGAAGACTCTCCTGGAGTCGCTCGACGAAGATCCCTGGGGGCGCCCATACAAGATGGTTCGCAGAAAACTGCAGCCGTGGGCGCTCCCGGTGACCGAGCGGCTCCAGCCTCGGCAGCTGCGGGAGATAGTTTCCGCGCTTTTCCCGCCGGCAGCGGGGGGGGACTTTGAGCCCCCCCAGATGGACGCCACGTGGGGCACACCTCCACGTCGCCCCAGCGTTCCCGCTGCCGAGGAGCCCCCTCCCCCTATTACGGGGGCGGAGATCCATGCGGCCGTGTCCAAAATGAGAGCGAAGGACACGGCCCCCGGCCCTGACGGCGTTCACGGCCGGGTCTGGAGCTTGGCCTTCGAGGCCCTAGGGGACCGGCTCGGGGGGCTTTTCGAAGCGTGCCTCGAGTCGGGACGGTTCCCGTCGAAATGGAAGACGGGCAGACTGGTCCTTCTGCGGAAGGACGGGCGCCCCGCGGACTCACCCGCGGGCTATCGCCCCATCGTGTTGCTGGACGAAGCGGGCAAGATGCTCGAGAGAATCGTCGCGGCCCGCATCGTCCGGCACCTGACCGAGACGGGTCCCGATCTTTCGGCGGAGCAATACGGCTTCAGAGAGGGCCGCTCGACTATCGACGCAATTCTGCGCGTGCGGGCCCTCTCCGACGAAGCCGTATCCCGGGGCGGGGTGGCGATGGCGTTATCCTTAGATGTAAGGAACGCCTTCAACACCCTGCCCTGGTCGGTGATCGCGGGGGCGCTGGAGTATCACGGCGTCCCCGCATACCTCCGCCGACTGATCGGCTCCTACCTCGAGGGCAGGTCGATCCAGTGCATCGGACACGGTGGGGCGATGTACCGCTTCCCCGTCGAGCGCGGTGTTCCGCAGGGGTCCGTCCTGGGCCCCCTGCTGTGGAACATCGGCTACGACTGGGTCCTGCGGGGCGTCATTCGGGGACCCCTCCCCGGGCTCAGCGTAATTTGTTACGCTGACGACACGTTGATCGTAGCTCCGGGGAGGGACTACCGGGAGTCTGCCCGTCTGGCGTGCGCAGGCGTGGCACACGTCGTCACCAGGATCCGACGGTTGGGGCTCGAGGTGGCGCTCGACAAAACCCAGGCCCTGATGTTTCACGGGCCGGGACGAGCGCCGCCTCTGGGTGCCCACCTCGTGATCGGAGGCGTCCGCGTCGGGGTCGGGGTGACCGGTCTTCGGTACCTCGGCCTCGAACTGGATGGTCGGTGGAACTTCCGCGCTCACTTTGAGAAGTTGGGCCCTCGACTGATGGCGACGGCCGGCTCTCTGAGCCGGCTGCTTCCAAACGTCGGGGGTCCCGATCAGGTGGCGCGCCGCCTCTACATGGGGGTGGTGCGGTCGATGGCACTATACGGGGCTCCCGTATGGTGCCACGCCCTGACCCGCGAGAACGTCGCGGCGCTGCGACGTCCGCAGCGCGCGATCGCGGTCAGGGCGATCCGAGGATACCGCACCGTCTCCTTCGAGGCGGCGTGCTTGCTCGCCGGGGCGCCACCCTGGGACCTGGAGGCGGAGGCGCTCGCTGCCGATTACCGGTGGCGTAGCGACCTCCGCTCTAGGGGGGAAGGGCGCCCCAGCGAAGGTGTAGTTCGAGCGCGGAGGCTCCACTCTCGGCGGTCCGTGCTGGAGGCGTGGTCTCGCCGCTTGGCGGACCCGTCGGCCGGCCTCCGAACCGTCGAGGCGGTCCGCCCGGTTCTCGCGGACTGGGTGGGCCGCGACCGCGGATGCCTCACCTTCCGGCTAACGCAGATGCTTACCGGCCATGGTTGTTTCGGCCGGTACTTGCACAAGATAGCCGGAAGGGAACCGACGGCGCAGTGCCACCACTGCGCGGACCGCGACGAGGAAGACACAGCGGAACACACGCTGGCGCGTTGCTCTGGATTCGACGAGCAACGCGCCGCCCTCGTCGCGGTCATTGGAGAGGACCTCTCGCTGCCGCGCGTCGTGGCTACGATGCTCGGCAGCGACGCGTCCTGGAAGGCGATGCTCGACTTCTGCGAGTCCACCATCTCGCAGAAGGAGGCGGCGGAGCGAGAGAGGGAGAGCTCTTCCCTTTCCGCACCGATCCGTCGCCGTCGAGCCGGGGGCCGGAGGCGGGAATACGCCCGTACGTCCCGGCCCCTGTAGGTGGCGGCCTCCCCCCGGTGAAGGTCAAGGGGCGACCTGAGGGGGTGAGGCCGCGCGGCGCGCTACCAGCACTCTAGCGCGCTGCCGTGGAGTGATTAGAGCGACCGGTCGACGGTGTATCGCGTCCCGACCCGGCAGGCTGGTTCTGGTCCAGCGGGGTATTCCGGGACACCAGCGGCACCGTCTGGGCGGCCCGACGGGCTGCCGTACCGAGACGGCCGACGTTTCAGAGCCTTCGATTCGCCTCGAAGGCTCCGTCGGCTGGGCGTCCTTGGGGTGAGCCGCGCCGTCTGGTTGTAGTGTTGACCGCGGTAGCCCCCCTACCTCATCCGGGTTTTGACCTCGGAGGGGATCGGACGTCGGGTGTAAGAGTGCAGAGGAGTCGTTTAGTGGGTGGGCTCTAAAATCCTTGGGCCCGCGGTCTGCTCACAACACCATGCAGATCGTTGAGTCTCACATACCCCGCGCGCCCCTTTTGCGCGGGGACCTCGTAGGAGGTTCGGCCCTCTACCCGAAAAAAAAAAAAAAAAAAAAAAAAAAATTAGGTTAGGTTAGGTTAGGTTCCCGAGTGACCTGGGCGGGCCCCCCGGCGCGCACTCTGCGTGGCCGGGGGCTCCGTCTGTGGGGGAGTTTTGCTGGACTTCCACCGGGCGCGTCCGTAGGTGGCGGATAACGGGATCCTCTGGGAACAGTCCCACTCCCAGGGGTATCGTCCGATCTTTTTCGTTGCAAGGATTCTTAGGTGTTAGGGAGGTAGGTTAGGTGTAGGTGTAGGATAGCCTAGTTAGGCTTTGCAACGAAAGAGATCGGATGACGCGGACCAAAACCAGCAGGGGGAGTTGCGGGCTCTCCACGCCCTTCACTCGCTGAAGGGTGTTCCTCCTGGAGACGCTCGGGCTCCCTCTCTTTTCCCCTTTCTTCCCCCTTTTTTGTTTTTCTTCGGGTCACGTCCGACCCGTTTCGGACGTAACCCATGGGAGATGGTGGGCCACTTTTGGCCTGCCTTTTCGATGGAGAAGTGAGCCGGCGTTGCTTACGCATCTTCCGGCCGCTGGTCGCCATGTCCCCGGCTTCGGCTACAGGGGCACGCCCTCCAGAGGGGGGTACCGGTATACCGGCGTGGCTTCGTCGTTGCTGCTCTTTTGAGCGTCGGGCGGTGGTTTGCCGTGTTGCTTGTTGCACTCGGCGGGCCGCCGGCCAACCCGTAATCCTCACCGCGTGGGGGACGGGGGCCGCTGCCGCGAGGCACGGGGCCGCGAGGACGTAAACCTCTTTAAAAAATGCCCCAATCCTAAGCTCTGGTGCCCGGCGATGGGATGAATGGCTGGAGGGAGTCCAGTCCCGAGGGTACCAACCAGACCCCAGGGGACCGACCCCTGGTTAATAAAAAAGGAAACAAAATATGAAATGGCATCTGTGAGAAAAGTAATACCCCAGGAGGGTACCTCCCGCTCCGCGGGGGGAGAATCCCTCCGTGCGGTCGAGCGATCGGCCGCACGCTGCCCCACCGTTTCTGGGGGGGGCACACACTGTCACGCAGAAGGGGGCGACAGCACGGGTCGCGTAAGGGACAGGGTCCCCACCGTGCGCCTCGAGCGCTGCGAGAGCCTTATCTCGCTCTACTCGGCGCGGAGCTCCGCGAGGGGCGACGCATCCAGTGGGCGGGAGACACCGGCGCTGTTCACCGACACTCGACAGCGGACTCGGCGGAAGCGGAAGTCGGCCCGACGGCCGGCGTCCTCCGCTCCGTCTGACTCGTCCGAGGGTGAGCCTGCCAGCGCCAAATATATGGCGTTGGCGGAAGGGCCGGCGACTGCTGCGGCGTCGCCCGCCACCGGCTTCGAAAAAAGTTCCTCTTGCGGACTGGACGCTGCCTCCTCGGCGCAGTCCAGGGCCGCCTGCCGTGAGGCCCGGGAAAAATCAGAGATTGGAGTGGTTCAGCGCCTAGAGCGCTCCCTAACGGAGGTGGGTCCCTCTGACCCCCTCCGTGCATTCGAGGTGGTCGGAAAATTAGTTTCCGCAGTCGCCACAAAATCCGGCGGGGGACTCAAGGGTGATTATGTGCGGGCCCTAAAATCTGGAGCGGCCACTCTTGAAGAGAGATTGCAGGACGTAGTGAACCGCACCACAACCACGGAGACGGAAGGCTTGCGGCAAGAAGTAGCCCTGCAGCACGCCCGCCTTGAGCAACTGGCGGAGGAAAATGGCCGACTTCGGGCGGAGAACGGACAGTTCCGCGTCGACATGGCCGAGTTGAGGACCATGGTGGCCGACCTTATAGAGCGGCAACGCAGCTCGGCCCCTGTCCCTCCTCCGCCCGAAGCGGAAGGCCTCACTGAGGTCGAGCAGCTGAGGCGGCAGGTCCTCATCCAGGAAGCACGAAGCTCCAAGGTGGAGCGTGCGAGGCCGCCCCTCGCTCACGAGGCGAAGGGAAGTGCGCCTGTGCCAGCACCCCGCAGGACTATGCAACCCGCTGTTAGGACCTACAGCGGTAAGAAAAGAATTACACCCGCGCGAACTCCTGCTGCGACTGCACCAACACCCGCAGCTGTGGGGGCACCAACATCAACAGCCCCCCCGAAGAAATCGGCATCCGCTCCTGCGCCGCCCCAGCCTGCGAAGGCGGGGCCCGGCAGGAGCCGGACCAAGAAGAAGGGGGGCATCAACGCTGCGAAACCGGCCCCGACTCCCCAGCCCCGCCCGCTGCCCCCGGCTCCTGCCACTATGGAAGAGGCATGGACAACGGTAGTGCGGCGTGGGCCCAAAAAGGTGGCGGCGCCTGTCGCGCCGCGCCCCAAGCCCGCCCCTGCGGCCGCCGCTCCCCGCCAAGAGGGTCGAGCGGAGCCGAGGGGCCGAAATGGACGAAGGAGGCCGCGCGCCCCGCGGTCGGCTGCAGTGGTAGTGGAGCTGCTGCCGGCCGGCAAAGAAAAAGGCATCACCTACCACGAGGTGATGACCCAGGCGCGCGGCGGCGTGGATGTGGACGCCCTCGGCGTGGAGGGGGGCATCAAGGTCCGGCAGACGGCCAACGGGGCACGTCTCATAGAGTGCCCCGGCCCGAACACCAACGCCGCGGCCGAAAAATTGGCGGCCCGGCTGAGGGAAATCCTGCCGGATCCCGAGGTGGTGCGCATCGCGCGGCCCGTAAAAATGGCGGAGGTGAAAATTACGGGCCTCGACGAGTGTGCCACGAAGGAGGAGGTCGCCTCGGCCATCGCGTCGCAGGGCAACTGCGCCCTCGCCGACGTCAAAGTCGGGGAGCTCCGGGTAACCTACTCTGGTACCCGGACGGCGTGGGCGCGTTGCCCGATTGCAACGGCGACCCTCCTGGCCACCCCTCCACAGGGGCGGCCTTCCGACAGCCCAGGAAGGCTGCGCGTGGGCTGGGTAGTGGCCCACGTGCAGCTGCAGGATGCCAGGCCGTGGCGCTGTCTTCGGTGCTTCGGCACCGGCCACGGCCTCGCCAAGTGCCCCTCGACCGTGGACCGCAGCGGCTTGTGTTTCCGCTGCGGCCAACCGGGGCACAAGGCAGCCTCCTGCACCACAGCCGCGCCGCACTGCGTCTTGTGCGACGCGGCCAAAAGGAAGGCCGACCACCGGGCCGGGGGCCCGGCGTGTAAATCTGCCCCCACCTCTACAAAAACGAGGAGGGGCGGAAAGAAAAAGAAGCCGGCTGCAACAAGGGCAGCCGGCGAGTCAGTTCCCGCCGCGGCTGTTGTCGAGCCGCAGGGCGGGACAGACGAGGGAGCGATGGACGTAGCCCCGTAATGGGTTGCGTCCATCGCTTCCTCCAAAGTAATTTGAACCACTCCGCCAGGGCACAGGATCTCCTCGTCCACACCATGGCGGAGTGGTCAATCGACGTCGCTGTCGCCGCGGAGCCGTACTTCGTCCCCACCGACCAGGACTGCTGGATCGGGGACGTCGACGGCTCCGTGGCCATCGTACTTAGACAGTCCGCGGCGTTACCCCCCTTGGATATGGTGGCCAGGGGACCCGGGTACGTCGCGGCTAGGATCGACGGGACCGTCGTGATCGGGGCGTACTTTTCTCCGAACAGGAGCCTCGCCGAGTTCGAGCGGTTTCTGGGCGGGCTCGAGGTGCTCTTGCACCGCTTCGGGTCCCGCCCTGTCATCGTCGCGGGGGACCTCAATGCCAAGTGTACGGCTTGGGGCTCCCCCCGCACGGATTCGCGAGGCGAGGCTCTTTCGGAGTGGGCGATCGCGACCGGCCTCTGTCTTCTAAACAGAGGTACGGTCGCGACTTGCGTGCGGTGGAACGGGGAATCTCACGTGGACGTTACGTTCGCGTCCCCGTCCGCCGTGCGCCGCACCCGCGGCTGGCGCGTACTCGAGGGGGCGGAGACGCTCTCGGACCACAGATACGTCCGATTCGAGCTCTCTGCCTCCTCCTTGTCGTCGTCAGCCGCGGGCGCCCGCGGCGAGGAGGAGCTCCCGCAAGGTGCGCCCCGTTCGTTCCCCAGGTGGGCCTTGAAACGGATGAACAAGGAGTTGCTGATGGAGGCGGCCGCTGTTGCTGCGTGGGCGCCAAAACCCGCGCGGCTCGCGGACGTGGATGCGGAGGTCGACTGGTTCCGGGGCACCATGGCAAACATTTGTGATGCCGCCATGCCCCGGGTCGGCCCCCGAGCACCACGTGGGGGTGCGTTCTGGTGGTCGCCCGAGATCGCGAGACTCCGTGAGGAGTGCGTGAGGGCGCGCCGCCGGAGCGCACGCCACCGCCGCCGCCGTCGTCGCGACGCTACGTTCGCGGAGACGGCGGCCCGGCTGCACGCTGACTGTCGTCAAAAACAGACGGCGCTGCAGCTGGCCATCGGCGAGGCCAAGAAGCAGAGCATGAAGACTCTCCTGGAGTCGCTCGACGAAGATCCCTGGGGGCGCCCATACAAGATGGTTCGCAGAAAACTGCAGCCGTGGGCGCTCCCGGTGACCGAGCGGCTCCAGCCTCGGCAGCTGCGGGAAATTGTTTCCGCGCTTTTCCCGCCGGCAGCGGGGGGGGACTTTGAGCCCCCCCAGATGGACGCCACGTGGGGCACGCCTCCGCGTCGCCCCAGCGTTCCTGCTGCCGAGGAGCCCCCTCCCCCTATCACGGGGGCGGAGATCCATGCGGCCGTGTCCAGAATGAGAGCGAAGGACGCGGCCCCCGGCCCTGACGGCGTTCACGGCCGGGTCTGGAGCTTGGCCTTCGAGGCCCTAGGGGACCGGCTCGGGGGGCTTTTCGAAGCGTGCCTCGAGTCGGGACGGTTCCCGTCGAAATGGAAGACGGGCAGGCTGGTCCTTCTGCGGAAGGACGGGCGCCCCGCGGACTCACCCGCGGGCTATCGCCCCATCGTGTTGCTGGACGAAGCGGGCAAGATGCTCGAGAGGATCGTCGCGGCCCGCATCGTCCGGCACCTGACCGAGACGGGTCCCGATCTTTCGGCGGAGCAGTACGGCTTCAGAGAGGGCCGCTCGACTATCGACGCAATTCTGCGCGTGCGGGCCCTCTCCGATGAAGCCGTATCCCGGGGCGGGGTGGCGATGGCGTTATCCTTAGATGTAAGGAACGCCTTCAACACCCTGCCCTGGTCGGTGATCGCGGGGGCGCTGGAGTATCACGGCGTCCCCGCATACCTCCGCCGACTGATCGGCTCCTACCTCGAGGGCAGGTCGATCCAGTGCATCGGACACGGTGGGGCGATGTACCGCTTCCCCGTCGAGCGCGGTGTTCCGCAGGGGTCCGTCCTGGGCCCCCTGCTGTGGAACATCGGCTACGACTGGGTCCTGCGGGGCGTCATACGGGGTCCCCTCCCCGGACTGAGCGTCATTTGCTACGCTGACGACACTCTGGTCGTGGCTCCGGGGAGGGACTACCGGGAGTCTGCCCGTCTGGCGTGCGCAGGCGTGGCACACGTCGTCACTAGGATCCGACGGTTGGGGCTCGAGGTGGCGCTCGACAAAACCCAGGCCCTGTTATTTCACGGGCCGGGACGAGCGCCGCCTCTGGGTGCCCACCTCGTGATCGGAGGCGTCCGCGTCGGGGTCGGGGTGACTGGTCTTCGGTACCTCGGCCTCGAACTGGACGGTCGGTGGAACTTCCGCGCTCACTTTGCGAAGTTGGGCCCTCGATTGATGGCGACGGCCGGCTCTTTGAGCCGGCTGCTTCCAAACGTCGGGGGTCCCGATCAGGTGGCGCGCCGCCTCTACATGGGGGTGGTGCGGTCGATGGCACTATACGGCGCGCCCGTATGGTGCCACGCCCTGACCCGCCAGAACGTCGCCGCGCTGCGACGTCCGCAGCGCGCGATCGCGGTCAGGGCGATCCGAGGATACCGCACCGTCTCCTTCGAGGCGGCGTGCTTGCTCGCCGGGGCGCCACCCTGGGACCTGGAGGCGGAGGCGCTCGCTGCCGATTACCGGTGGCGTAGCGACCTCCGCTCTAGGGGGGAAGGGCGCCCCAGCGAAGGTGTAGTTCGAGCGCGGAGGCTCCACTCTCGGCGGTCCGTGCTGGAGGCGTGGTCTCGCCGCTTGGCGGACCCGTCGGCCGGCCTCCGAACCGTCGAGGCGGTCCGCCCGGTTCTCGCGGACTGGGTGGGCCGCGACCGCGGATGCCTCACCTTCCGGCTGACGCAGATGTTGACCGGCCATGGGTGTTTTGGCCGGTACCTATTTAAGATAGCCGGAAGGGAACCGACGGCGCAGTGCCACCACTGCGCGGACCGCGACGAGGAAGACACAGCGGAACATACATTGGCGCGTTGCTCTGGATTCGACGAGCAACGCGCCGCCCTCGTCGCGGTCATTGGAGAGGACCTCTCGCTGCCGCGCGTCGTGGCTACGATGCTCGGCAGCGACGCGTCCTGGAAGGCGATGCTCGACTTCTGCGAGTCCACCATCTCGCAGAAGGAGGCGGCGGAGCGAGAGAGGGAGAGCTCTTCCCTTTCCGCACCGATCCGTCGCCGTCGAGCCGGGGGCCGGAGGCGGGAATACGCCCGTACGTCCCGGCCCCTGTAGGTGGCGGCCTCCCCCCGGTGAAGGTCAAGGGGCGACCTGAGGGGGTGAGGCCGCGCGGCGCGCTACCAGCACTCTAGCGCGCTGCCGTGGAGTGATTAGAGCGACCGGTCGACGGTGTATCGCGTCCCGACCCGGCAGGCTGGTTCTGATCCAGCGGGGTATTCCGGGACACCAGCGGCACCGTCTGGGCGGCCCGACGGGCTGCCGTACCGAGACGGCCGACGTTTCAGAGCCTTCGATTCGCCTCGAAGGCTCCGTCGGCTGGGCGTCCTTGGGGTGAGCCGCGCCGTCTGGTTGTAGTGTTGACCGCGGTAGCCCCCCTACCTCATCCGGGTTCTGACCTCGGAGGGGATCGGACGTCGGGTGTAAGAGTGCAGAGGAGTCGTTTAGTGGGTGGGCTCTAAAATCCTTGGGCCCGCGGTCTGCTCACAACACCATGCAGATCGTTGAGTCTCACATACCCCGCGCGCCCCTTTTGCGCGGGGACCTCGTAGGAGGTTCGGCCCTCTACCCGAAAAAAAAAAAAAAAAAAAAAAAAAGGTTAGGTTAGGTTAGGTTAGGTTAGGTTAGGTTAGGTTAGGTTAGGTTAGGTTAGGTTAGGTTAGGTTCCCGGGACCTGGGCGGGCCCCCCGGCGCGCACTCAGCGTGGCCGGGGGCTCCGTCTGTGGGGGAGTTTTGCTGGACTTCCACCGGGCGCGTCCGTAGGTGGCGGATAACGGGCTTCTGGGAGCAGTCACACTCCCAGGGGTATCGCTCCTTCTTTCTCGTCGTGTCACGGCGGGGGAGATTGAGCGACGCGGACCAAAACCAGCACGGGGGGTTCCGGGCTCTCCACGCCCTTCACTGGCTGAAGGGTGTTTCTTCTGGGGATGCCCGGGCCTCCTCGTTCCCATTTTCCCCCTTCGTGTTATCTTCCCCTTTATGTTATTTTGTTTTATTTTCTGTTTGTTTTGCCTTCTTTTGTTTTATTTGTCTTATTGGTTTTACTTTTTCTTTTTTCATCTTTTTGTTTTGGGGCCACGTCCGAACTATTTTCGGCGTGACCCATCGGAGGTGGCGGGCCGCTCTTGGTCTGCCTTCGTCGTTGAGAAAGCGAGCCGGCGTTGTTTGCGCTTCTTCCGGCCGCTGGTCGCCATGTCCCCGGCTGCACAGCTACAGGGGAACGCCCTCCAGAGGGGGGTACCGGTATACCGGCGTGGCTTCGTGGATTGGTGCTCACTCGAGCGTAGGGCGGTGGTCCGTCGTGCTGCTCGTTGCACTCGATGGACTGCCGGCCAACCCGTAATCCTCACCGTGTGGGGGACGGGGGCCGCTGCCGCGAGGTACGGGGCCGCGAGGACGTAAACCTCTATAAAAAATACCCCAATCTTAAGCTCTGGCGCCCGGCGATGGGATGCATGGCTGGTGGGAGACCAGTCGCGAGGGCGTCCCAGGGGACCGTACCCCTGGCTAATAAAAACAGGAAATAACATAATGAAAAAATGTCCAGTTATAAAGAAGAATTACCCCAGGAGGGTACCTCCCGCTCCGCGGGGGGAGAATCCCTCCGTGCGGCCGAGCGATCGGCCGCACGCTGCCCCTCGTCTTCTGGGGGGGGCAATAACTGTTCGAAGAGGTCCGTGAAGGACGGTGGTAGGGTGTCCGCGAAGGACGGAGAAAATAAAGAACGTAGAGGAGGGTCCGTGAAGGACAACGAAGCAGCAAACGTCTTGTCGGACGATAGCATGGCGACGGCCAGCTCGAGCCGTTCGTCGTTGACCGGAAGCCGAAGAAAGAGGCTGAAGGGCTCCAGCACGGAGTGCTCAGAGAGCAGCTCCGGTGAAGAGACGGCGTGCTCAGCCCGAAGAGCCGCCTCCAAGACCCCGTCAAAGAGGGGCAGAGGAAGACCGCCCACAACCGGGCAGTACGTTGGCCTCGCCGCCGCCAAGGAGGCGTATGTGAAGGCCCAACGAGAGGAGCTGGCGCTGCGCGCCGAGAGAGAGGTCACCGAGAGTGTCCGAAAGCTGCGAGTGAGGGAAGACGCCGTCGCGGGCAGCACGGGGGAACCAGCACTCGACCCCGAACGTCGACTAGACGAGTCCGCGAAGCTGGCCGTAGCAATCGCGGCCAAGTCTGGGAACCTGAAGGGCACATACGTACGTGCCCTGAAGGAGATGGCTGCCGCCATTCGGGAGGCCAAGGAAGATATGGCAGCAAGGACTACCGACGGTGAGACGAAGAGGCTGCAGGAGCTCTGCAGGAGGCAGGAGGCCGAGATCCTGCACCTCAAGAATGCGATCGCCGACATGAGGTCGGAGATGGCGCGCCTGGCCCAGGCCGTGGGATCGCCGGCAGCCGTCCCCGCCCCCGTACCCGCCCCCGCCCCGATCCAACGGAGCGACGACGAGGAGGAGCGGCGCCTCCAGCGCATCATGCGTGCGGTCGGCACCATGCTGGATGCGCGCCTCTCTGGGCTGGAAGCGCGACTGCCTCCAGAGCCCAGGATGAGACCACCCCTGGCCGCAGACCACAGGAGAAGCCGCGGTCAAGAAAAGACGCCGACACCACCAACGGCAGCAGAATCAATGCCGACGCCCGGACCAACAGCTGCAGTCGCGACGGCGGCACCCAACGGTGGTGGCCCGCAGAAAAAGAAGGCGCCGAAAAGCAGGCAGCAGCCGGCTCAACCAGAACCACGGACATTCCCCCCCGCCCCAGCTGCTCTGACGGAAGCCTGGACGACGGTAGCCCGAAGAGGCGCCAAGCCGAGGACGGCGACGGCGACCGGCACCGTGCCCGCTCCACCGCCCCTGAAGGAAAAGAAGAAGAGACTCCGGCCACCCCGCTCGCAGGCAGTTATTGTCAAGCTGCAGCCGGAGGCCGTCGAGCGCGGAGTCACCTATCGGGCAGTCCTCGCCGAGGCCAGGGCTAAAATCGATACGGCAGAGCTGGGGATCCCTATCCAGCGGATACGCTCGGCGGTGACGGGAGCAAAGGTATTGGTCGTAGACGGCGCCGACCAGAACGAAAAAGCTGATTTGCTGGCGGAGAAATTACGGGAGGTTTTGCCCTCGGACAGCATTGTCGTCTCGAGGCCGACAATAACGGCCGCTGTCAGACTGAGCGGCCTCGACGAATCCATATCCCGGGAGGAGCTTGTTGCCGAGGTCGCCAGGATTGGAGAGTGCCCCCCCGACGTTGTGAAGGTTGGGGAAATAAAAATGGGCCCCGGAGGCACTGGCCAGGTCTTGGTCAGATGCCCCATAGCGGGTGTCAAAAAAATATTGGCCGTCAACAAGCTGCGGATCGGGTGGAGCGTCCTTCGCGCGCAACTCCTCGAGGCGAGGCGCCTGCAGTGCTACCGCTGCCACGCACTGGGCCACGTGAGTGCCCGCTGCCCATCGTCGGTGGACCGCAGTGGTGAGTGCTACCGCTGCGGCCAGACCGGCCACAAGTCCGCGGGCTGCGCGCTCACCCCGCATTGTACAATCTGCGCCGGCGCCGGTAGGCCTGCAGCGCACGTCTCCGGGGGCAAGGCTTGCGCCAAGCCCCCGAAACAAAGGCAACAGAGGAGCAGCGCCGCCGAAGAGAAACGGCGGAGTCAGCCCGGTACGGCTACGGCGACACCAATGGACGACGAATAATGACCAGCAGCCCTTATCATATACTACAGGGCAACCTCAATCGCTCCGCCAGAGCTCAGGACCTGCTGATCCAGAGCATGGCGGAGCGGTTGACCCATCTGGCGGTCGTCGCCGAGCCCTACCGGGTCCCTTCGGTTCCCGACTGGGCGGGAGATATTGACGGCCTGGTGGCCGTGGTCCAGCGTCGGTCAGCGGTGGGCGCTCCGCCTGAATTCGACGTCGTACAGAGGGGTCGGGGCTTCGTCGCAGTCTTCTGGGCGGGCTTGCTCGTCGTCGGGGTGTACTTCTCCCCCAACCGGCCGCTCGCCGAATTCGAGTCCTTTCTCGACGAACTCGGTCAGGTCGTGGGGAGGTCGCGCTCAAGGCGCGCGCTCGTTCTCGGGGACCTCAACGCGAAGTCGTCCGCTTGGGGTTCCCCGGTCACCTGTCCCAGGGGACGGGAGACGGAGGAGTGGTTGGTCGGGAGCGGTCTCGTTGTCCTCAACCGCGGCGCCGAGAACACATGCGTCCGTCGTTCGGGTGGGTCCGTGGTGGATGTGTCTTTTGGGACCCCCGACGTCGCGCGCCGCGTCTGCGGTTGGGAGGTGTTGGTCGACGTGGAGACGCTCTCCGACCACCGCTACATTGGTTTCCGTGTGGCCGCGGCCCCGGAGTCTTCTTCGGTAACGACTTTGCCCTTTGGTGGCGGCGTGGAGGGCCCGCGCTGGGCCCTGAAGCGCCTCGACACGGAGCGGCTGCAGGAGGCGGCCGTCGTCCAGGCTTGGCGGTTGGACTCCCTGGGCGAGCCGGCGGACGTGCGCGAGGGTGCGGAGCGGCTGCGCGAGGCGATGTCGCGAGTCTGCGACTACGCCATGCCCCGCGTCCGAGCGTACGCGCCGAGGCGCCAAGTCTACTGGTGGAACGAGGGGATCGCCGGCCTGCGACGCCGATGCGCCGGTAGTCGCCGAAAATATCAACACCTTCGTCGTCGGAGGCGCCGGGACGGGGAAGAAGAGGACCGGGCGTACGAGGAGTACCGGGAGGACGTGCGGGCCCTGCGCGTCGCCATTGGAGAGGCGAAGGAGGCGGCGTGGAAGGAGCTTTTGGAGACGCTGGACCGCGACCCGTGGGGGCGACCGTATCGCCTCGCGCGGAGCACAATGCGCTCTTGGGCCCCGCCCGCGACGAGCACCCTGCCGCCTGACATCGTTCGGCACGTGATTGGGGGACTGTTTCCAGACGCACCTGGAACTCCCTTCGTTCCCCCCGTCATGATAACACCGACAACCGGAGCTCAGATTCGTGCAGAAGAGGAGGAGGTGTCGCCGGCGGAATTTGGTGCGGCCATCGAAAAAATGAAGGCGAGGAGGACGGCGCCAGGTCCCGATGGACTGTCGAATCGGGCCTGGGCGCTGGCATTACAGACTGAGGGTGGTCTGGGACCTGTCCTCCGAGGGCTGCTCAGCAGGTGCCTCCGAGAGGGCAGGTTCCCGGAAGAATGGAAGACGGGTCGGTTGGTCCTCATCCCCAAGGAGGGGCGCCCCAGAGACCAGCCATCGGGGTATCGCCCAATAGTCGTGCTGAGCGAGGCCGGCAAGCTTCTCGAGCGCGTCGTTGCCGGTCGCCTCGTGCGGCACCTTGAAAATGTCGGGCCAAATCTGGCCGACTCTCAGTACGGGTTCCGGAGGGGTCGCTCGACCTTGGACGCGGTCCAGCGCGTCCGCGACCTCTCCGACCAGGCGTGCTCCCGGGGAGGCGTGTTGTTGGCGGTGTCTATAGACATATCCAACGCCTTCAATACGATCCCCTGGAGCACGATCCTGGAGTCGTTAAGGTTTCACCGCGTCCCCACCGGTCTCCGGAACCTGATCGAGGATTACCTCGCAGGGCGGGCTGTGGTCTTCCCCGAACGGAGGGGGTGGGGACACAAAGCGGTCTCGTGTGGTGTCCCGCAGGGGTCGGTTCTGGGTCCGCTCCTGTGGGACGTCGGGTTCGACTGGGTCCTCCGCGGGGCTAACCTGCGTGGCGTGCAGGTCATCTGCTACGCCGACGACACGCTGGTGACGGCCCGCGGAGACGACTACCGTTCGGCGTCGATTCTGGCTGCGGCTGCGGTGGCAACAGTCGTAGCCAGAATCAGGAAGCTCGGCCTGGAGGTCGCCCTGCACAAGTCCGAGGCCGTGTGTTTTCACCCGGCTCGGAAGGGGCCTCCTCCCGGCGCGAGTATAACCATTGGAGGGACTGCGATCGCTGTCCGGCCTCACATAAAATACTTGGGGCTCGTGCTGGACAGCAGGTGGAGTTTTGACCGGCATTTTGATGTACTGGTCCCGAAATTGCTCGGGGCGGCGGGTGCCTTAGCCCGCTTGCTCCCGAACATTGGAGGAGGAGGAAAGTCGGTCCGGCGTCTTTACCTGGGAGTGGTGCGGAGCATGGCCCTGTACGGCGCTCCCGTCTGGTCGCCCACGCTCTCCGCTCGCAACGCGGCCCTCTTGCAGAGGGTTCAGAGGGTGCTTGCGGTGAGGGTCGTGCGGGGCTACCGCACCATTTCGACGGAGGTCGCTTGCGTCCTTGCCGGTTCCCTTCCGTGGGAGTACGAGGCCGAGGTCCTGGCCGCGGTGTACCGGCGCAGGGCGCAATCTTTGGGTCGGGGAAGTGTGCCCCGTCTGTCTGTCGTCGCCCGATGGAGGCGTGCTGCGCGTCGCGTGGCAACGTTGAAGTGGAAAGAGAGGCTGGCTGCAGAGGAGATCCACCGTGGTTCTCGAACCCGGCGGCGCACCCTCGCAGCCCTGGTGCCCGTGTTGGAGGCCTGGATTGACAGGCGTCACGGCGTGCTCGATTTCCGGCTCACACAGGTCCTCTCGGGGCATGGCTGCTTCGGGAGGTACTTGTGGCGGGTCGGGAGAGAGCCGCATCCCGGATGCCACCAATGCGGGCATCCAGACGACGACGCGCAGCACGCCCTCGAAGCGTGCCCGAGGTGGGAGTATCCGCGGCAGTCACTCGTCGCGGTGCTCGGGGCAGACTTAAGTTTGCCGGTCGTAGTGTCCCGCATGGTCGAGGACGAGCGTTGCTGGAGAGCGATGGCCGACTATGCGGACCTGGTCATGACGCTCCGCGAAACGGAGGAGCGAGAAAGAGAGTGCGACCCAAACTCAGTTGCACTCAGGCGAAGGAGACGGGGTGGGCGGCGCGGGCGAAGGGCCCCCGCTCAGCTCCCGTAGGGACCGTCGGGCGTCGGGCGCGGGGGCGCCTGATGCTCGACACGATAGTCCAGTTGTGGTGAGGGTATAGGGCGCTGTGGCTCCGGTGCCTACCTCACGAAGAAGTTGCGGTCAGCAATGGCCAACGTTGATCCCGCCGTTCGTCAGGCTGGGAGCCGGTGTGGGGGGCCTGCGGGGCGCGTTTCCCTGCGGTATCGTGGGTTCCCCCTATGCCGGAAAGGAAGGAGCTCGTTGGGTTTTAGTCGGTAGTCGTTAAGCTGGGCGGGTTCGGCGCGAGCTGAACTTAGCCCAGCGCGCCTTTTTCAAGGCGTAGTCTCCGTGGACTAATTGGTCGAGGGCGCGGACCTCGGTTCGCGACTTCTTCCTGTTTCTTCCACCGGAGGCGCGGAGTCCGACATAACCCGGTCCGACCCCCGTCGGCCGGGTATCCGTAAAGACTGGGATTCCCCATCGATACCAAAAAAAAAAAAAAGGTTAGGTTAGGTTAGGTTAGGTTCCCGAGGGACCTGGGCGGGCCCCCCGGCGCGCACTCTGCGTGGCTGGGGGCTCCGTCTGTGGGGGAGTTTTGCTGGACTTCCACCGGGCGCGTCCGTAGGTGGCGGATAACGGGATCCTCTGGGAACAGTCCCACTCCCAGGGGTATCGTCCGGTCTTTTTCGTTGCAAGGATTTCTAGGTGTTAGGTAGGTAGGCTAGGTGTAGGAGTAGGGTAGCCTAGTTAGGCTTTGCAACGAAAGAGATCGGATGACGCGGACCAAAACCAGCAGGGGGAGTTGCGGGCTCTCCACGCCCTTCACTCGCTGAAGGGTGCTCCTCCTGGAGACGCTCGGGCTCCCTCTCTTTTCCCCTTTCTTCCCCCTTTTTCGTTTTTCTTCGGGTCACGTCCGACCCGTTTCGGACGTAACCCACGGGTGGTGGTGGGCCACTTTTGGCCTGCCCTTTGATGGAGAAGTGAGCCGGCGTTGCTTACGCATCTTCCGGCCGCTGGTCGCCATGTCCCCGGCTTCGGCTACAGGGGCACGCCCTCCAGAGGGGGGTACCGGTATACCGGCGTGGCTTCGTGGTTGTTGCTCTAATGAGCGTCGGGCGGTGGTCTGTCGTGTTGCTCGTTGCACTCGGCGGGCCGCCGGCGAACCCGTAATCCTCACCGCGTGGGGGACGGGGGCCGCTGCCGCGAGGCACGGGGCCGCGAGGACGTAAACCTCTTTAAAAAATGCCCCAATCCTAAGCTCTGGTGCCCGGCGATGGGATGAATGGCTGGAGGGAGTCCAGTCCCGAGGGTACCAACCAGACCCCAGGGGACCGACCCCTGGTTAATAAAAAAGGAAAATAATGAATAATGGCACTTGTTAAAAAGTTATTACCCCAGGAGGGTACCTCCCGCTCCGCGGGAGGAGAATCCCTCCGTGCGGTCGAGGAATCGGCCGCACGCTGCCCCACCGTTTCTGGGGGGGGCAAACAATGCCACGACGAAGGGGGCGACAGCACGGGTCGCGTAAGGGATCGAGTTCCCACCGTGCTCCTCGAACGATGCGACAGCCTGTTCTCGCTTCACTCGGCGCGAAGCTCCGCGAGGGGCGACGCGTCCAGTGGGAGGGAGACGCCAGTGCTGTTCGCAGACAGCGCGCAAAAGCGGACGCGGCGGAAGCGGAAGTCGGCTCGACGGCCGGCGTCCTCCGCTCCGTCTGACTCGTCCGAGGGTGAGCCTGCCAGCGCCAAATATATGGCGTTGGCGGAAGGGCCGGCGACTGCTGCGGCGTCGCCCGCCACTGATTTAGGGACTCGTTCTTCTCGCGGACTGGCTGCTGCCTCCTCGGCGCAAGCCAGGGCCGCCCGCCGTGAGGCCAACGAACGTATAAAAAACGGAGAGGTTGAGCATCTGGAGCGCTCCCTTACCGAGGTGGGTCCTTCCGACCCCCTCCGAACATGTGACATCGCCCAGAAATTAGTGTCTGCGGTAGTTAAGAAATCGGCCAAGGGCCTAAAGGGCGACTGCGTGCGGGCCCTAAAATCGGCTACCTCTTCCCTGGAGGAGCAAATGGCGAATGCGGTAAGCCGCACCACCAACGATGAAACGGTGGGTCTACGGGAAACAGTGGACCTGCTGCACGCCCGACTGGCCCAAATGAGTGCCGAAAACGATCGCCTTCGGCAGGAGAACGGGCAGATGAAGGTCGACATGGCTGAGATGCGCACGCTCGTGAACGACTTAGTCGAGAAGCAGTGCAACTCGGCCCCTGCATCTGCTCCGCTCGAAACAGAAGAGGTCAATGAGGCCGAGGAGTTGAGGCGGCGGCTCCTAATACAGGAGGCACGCAGCTCCAACGTGGAGCGCGCGAGACCGCCCCTCGCTCACGAGAGAAAGGGAGAAGCCCCAACACCGGCACCCCGCAGGATCGTGAAGACGACCACCACCTCTAACGCGGTATCAAGGGCCACCAAAACATATGGCGGCCCCAAAACCAAAATGGGCGTAACTCCTGCGGCACGCCCCGCCGCGACTGCTGCTGCGAGGGCAACAACGTCCGCCCCTCCGAAGACAACGGCGTCTGCTCCTGCCCCGTCCCAGCCTGCGAAGGCGGGGCCTGGCAGGAGCCGGACTAAGAAGAAGAGGGGCATCAACGCCGCAAAACCGGCCCCGACCCCACAGCCCCGCCCACTGCCCCCTGCCCCGGCGAATATGGAAGAGGCCTGGACGACGGTAGTGCGGCGTGGGCCTAAGAAAGTGGCGGCGCCTGCTGCGCCGCGTCCCAAGCCCGCCCCTGCGGCCACCGCTCCCCGCCAAGAGGGTCGAGCGGAGCCGAGGGGCCAAAAAGGAAGAGGAGGAGCACGCAGAAAGCCGCGCGCCCCGCGGTCGGCTGCAGTTGTATTGGAGCTGCTGCCGGCCGCCAAAGAAAAGGGCATCACGTACCACGACGTGATGACCCAGGCGCGCGGTGGCGTAAATGTGGACGCCCTCGGCGTGGAGGGTGGCGTCAAGGTCCGGCAGACGGCCAACGGGGCTCGTCTTTTGGAGTGCCCCGGCGAAAACACGAACGCCGCGGCCGAAAAATTGGCGGCCCGGCTTCGAGAAATTCTGCCGGACCCCGAGATGGTGCGCATCGCGCGGCCCGTGAAGATGGGTGAAGTCAAAATCACGGGCCTCGACGAGTGCGCCACGAAGGAGGAGGTCGCCGCGGCCATCGCGTCGCAGGGCAACTGCGCCCTCGCCGACGTCAAAGTCGGGGAACTCCGGGAAACATATTCGGGAACCCGGACGGCGTGGGCGCGTTGCCCCATTGCAACGGCAACCCTCCTGGCCACCCCTCCACAGGGGCGGCCTTCCGACAGCCCAGGAAGGCTGCGCGTGGGCTGGGTAGTGGCCCACGTGCAGCTGCAGGATGCCAGGCCGTGGCGCTGTCTTCGGTGCTTCGGCACCGGCCACGGTCTCGCCAAGTGCCCCTCGACCGTGGACCGCAGCGGCTTGTGTTTCCGCTGCGGCCAACCGGGGCACAAGGCAGCCTCCTGCACCACAGCCGCGCCGCACTGCGTCTTGTGCGACGCGGCCAAAAGGAAGGCCGACCACCGGGCCGGGGGCCCGGCGTGTAAGTCCGCCCCCTCCTCTACAAAAACGAGGAGGGGCGGAAAGAAAAAGAAGCCGGCTGCAAAAAGGGCAGCCGGTGAGTCAGCTCCCGCCGCGGCACCAGAGCAGCCGCAAGGCGGGACAGACGAGGGAGCGATGGACGTAGCCCCGTAATGGGTTGCGTCCATCGCTTCCTCCAAAGTAATTTGAACCACTCCGCCAGGGCACAGGATCTCCTCGTTCACACCATGGCGGAGTGGTCAATCGACGTCGCTGTCGCCGCGGAGCCGTACTTCGTCCCCACCGACCAGGACTGCTGGATCGGGGACGTCGACGGCTCCGTGGCCATCGTACTGAGACAGTCCGCGGCGTTACCCCCCTTGGATATGGTGGCCAGGGGACCCGGGTACGTCGCGGCTAGGATCGACGGGACCGTCGTGATCGGGGCGTACTTTTCTCCGAACAGGAGCCTCGCCGAGTTTGAGCGGTTTCTGGGCGGGCTCGAGGTGCTCTTGCACCGCTTCGGGTCCCGCCCTGTCATCGTCGCGGGGGACTTCAATGCCAAGTGCACGGCTTGGGGTTCCCCCCGCACGGACGCGCGAGGCGAGGCCCTTTCGGAGTGGGCGATCGCGACCGGCCTCTGTCTCCTAAACAGAGGCACGGTCGCGACTTGCGTGCGGTGGAACGGGGAATCTCACGTGGACATGACGTTCGCGTCCCCGTCCGCCGTGCGCCGCACCCGCGGCTGGCGCGTACTCGAGGGGGCGGAGACGCTCTCGGACCACAGATACGTCCGATTTGAGCTCTCCGCCTCCTCCTTGTCATCGTCGTCAGCCGCGGGCGCCCGCGGCGAGGAGGAGCTCCCGCAAGGTGCGCCCCGTTCGTTCCCCAGGTGGGCCTTGAAACGGATGAACAAGGAGTTGCTGATGGAGGCGGCCGCTGTTGCTGCGTGGGCGCCAAAACCCGCGCGGCTCGCGGACGTGGATGCGGAGGTCGACTGGTTCCGGGGCACCATGGCAAACATTTGCGATGCCGCCATGCCCCGGGTCGGCCCCCGAGCACCACGTGGGGGTGCGTTCTGGTGGTCGCCCGAGATCGCAAGACTCCGAGAGGAGTGCGTGAGGGCGCGCCGCCGGAGCGCACGCCACCGCCGCCGCCGTCGTCGCGACGCTGCGTTCGCGGAGACGGCGGCCCAGCTGCACGCTGACTGTCGTCAAAAGCAGACGGCGCTGCAGCTGGCCATCGGCGAGGCCAAGAAGCAGAGCATGAAGACTCTCCTGGAGTCGCTCGACGAAGATCCCTGGGGGCGCCCATACAAGATGGTTCGCAGGAAACTGCAACAGTGGGCGCTCCCGGTGACCGAGCGGCTCCAGCCTCGGCAGCTGCGGGAAATTGTTGCGGCACTGTTCCCGCCGGCAGCGGGGGGGGACTTTGAGCCCCCCCAGATGGACGCCACGTGGGGCACGCCTCCGCGTCGCCCCAGCGTTCCTGCTGCCGAGGAGCCCCCTCCCCCTATCACGGGGGCGGAGATCCATGCGGCCGTGTCCAGAATGAGAGCGAAGGACGCGGCCCCCGGCCCTGACGGCGTTCACGGCCGGGTCTGGAGCTTGGCCTTCGAGGCCCTAGGGGACCGGCTCGGGGGGCTTTTCGAAGCGTGCCTCGAGTCGGGACGGTTCCCGTCGAAATGGAAGACGGGCAGACTGGTCCTTCTGCGGAAGGACGGGCGCCCCGCGGACTCACCCGCGGGCTATCGCCCCATCGTGTTGCTGGACGAAGCGGGCAAGATGCTCGAGAGGATCGTCGCGGCCCGCATCGTCCGGCACCTGACCGAGACGGGTCCCGATCTTTCGGCGGAGCAATACGGCTTCAGAGAGGGCCGCTCGACTATCGACGCAATTCTGCGCGTGCGGGCCCTCTCCGACGAAGCCGTATCCCGGGGCGGGGTGGCGATGGCGTTATCCTTAGATGTAAGGAACGCCTTCAACACCCTGCCCTGGTCGGTGATCGCGGGGGCGCTGGAGTATCACGGCGTCCCCGCATACCTCCGCCGACTGATCGGCTCCTACCTCGAGGGCAGGTCGATCCAGTGCATCGGACACGGTGGGGCGATGTTCCGCTTCCCCGTCGAGCGCGGTGTTCCGCAGGGGTCTGTCCTGGGCCCCCTGCTGTGGAACATCGGCTACGACTGGGTCCTGCGGGGCGTCATTCGGGGTCCCCTCCCCGGGCTGAGCGTAATATGTTACGCCGACGACACGTTGGTCGTGGCTCCGGGGAGGGACTACCGGGAGTCTGCCCGTCTGGCGTGCGCAGGCGTGGCACACGTCGTCACTAGGATCCGACGGTTGGGGCTCGAGGTGGCGCTCGACAAAACCCAGGCCCTGATGTTTCACGGGCCGGGACGAGCGCCGCCTGTGGGTGCCCACCTCGTGATCGGAGGCGTCCGCGTCGGGGTCGGAGTGACCGGTCTTCGGTACCTCGGCCTCGAACTGGACGGTCGGTGGAGCTTCCGCGCTCACTTCGAAAAATTGGGCCCTCGGCTGATGGCGACAGCCGGCTCTCTGAGCCGGCTTCTTCCAAACGTCGGGGGTCCCGATCAGGTGGCGCGCCGCCTCTACATGGGGGTGGTGCGGTCGATGGCACTATACGGCGCGCCCGTATGGTGCCACGCCCTGACCCGCCAGAACGTCGCCGCGCTGCGACGTCCGCAGCGCGCGATCGCGGTCAGGGCGATCCGAGGATACCGCACCGTCTCCTTCGAGGCGGCGTGCTTGCTCGCCGGGGCGCCACCCTGGGACCTGGAGGCGGAGGCGCTCGCTGCCGATTACCGGTGGCGTAGCGACCTCCGCTCTAGGGGGGAAGGGCGCCCCAGCGAAGGTGTAGTTCGAGCGCGGAGGCTCCACTCTCGGCGGTCCGTGCTGGAGGCGTGGTCTCGCCGCTTGGCGGACCCGTCGGCCGGCCTCCGAACCGTCGAGGCGGTCCGCCCGGTTCTCGCGGACTGGGTGGGCCGCGACCGCGGATGCCTCACCTTCCGGCTAACGCAGATGCTTACCGGCCATGGTTGTTTCGGCCGGTACTTGCACAAGATAGCCGGAAGGGAACCGACGGCGCAGTGCCACCACTGCGCGGACCGCGACGAGGAAGACACAGCGGAACACACGCTGGCGCGTTGCTCTGGATTCGACGAGCAACGCGCCGCCCTCGTCGCGGTCATTGGAGAGGACCTCTCGCTGCCGCGCGTCGTGGCTACGATGCTCGGCAGCGACGCGTCCTGGAAGGCGATGCTCGACTTCTGCGAGTCCACCATCTCGCAGAAGGAGGCGGCGGAGCGAGAGAGGGAGAGCTCTTCCCTTTCCGCACCGATCCGTCGCCGTCGAGCCGGGGGCCGGAGGCGGGAATACGCCCGTACGTCCCGGCCCCTGTAGGTGGCGGCCTCCCCCCGGTGAAGGTCAAGGGGCGACCTGAGAGGGTGAGGCCGCGCGGCGCGCTACCAGCACTCTAGCGCGCTGCCGTGGAGTGAATAGAGCGACCGGTCGACGGTGTATCGCGTCCCGACCCGGCAGGCTGGTTCTGGTCCAGCGGGGTATTCCGGGACACCAGCGGCACCGTCTGGGCGGCCCGACGGGCTGCCGTACCGAGACGGCCGACGTTTCAGAGCCTTCGATTCGCCTCGAAGGCTCCGTCGGCTGGGCGTCCTTGGGGTGAGCCGCGCCGTCTGGTTGTAGTGTTGACCGCGGTAGCCCCCCTACCTCATCCGGGTTCTGACCTCGGAGGGGATCGGACGTCGGGTGTAAGAGTGCAGAGGAGTCGTTTAGTGGGTGGGCTCTAAAATCCTTGGGCCCGCGGTCTGCTCACAACACCATGCAGATCGTTGAGTCTCACATACCCCGCGCGCCCCTTTTGCGCGGGGACCTCGTAGGAGGTTCGGCCCTCTACCCGAAAAAAAAAAAAAAAAAAGGTTAGGTTAGGTTAGGTTAGGTTAGGTTAGGTTAGGTTAGGTTAGGTTAGGTTAGGTTAGGTTAGGTTAGGTTAGGTTAGGTTAGGTTCCCGGGACCTGGGCGGGCCCCCCGGCGCGCACTCAGCGTGGCCGGGGGCTCCGTCTGTGGGGGAGTTTTGCTGGACTTCCACCGGGCGCGTCCGTAGGTGGCGGATAACGGGCTTCTGGGAGCAGTCACACTCCCAGGGGTATCGCTCCTTCTTTCTCGTCGTGTCACGGCGGGGGAGATTGAGCGACGCGGACCAAAACCAGCACGGGGGGTTCCGGGCTCTCCACGCCCTTCACTGGCTGAAGGGTGTTTCTTCTGAGGATGCCCGGGCCTCCTCGTTCCCATTTTCCCCCTTCGTTTTTATCTTCCCCTTTATGTTATTTTGTTTTATTTTCTGTTTGTTTTGCCTTCTTTTGTTTTATTTGTCTTATTGGTTTTACTTTTTCTTTTTTCATCTTTTTGTTTTGGGGCCACGTCCGAACTATTTTCGGCGTGACCCATCGGAGGTGGCGGGCCGCTCTTGGTCTGCCTTCGTCGTTGAGAAAGCGAGCCGGCGTTGTTTGCGCTTCTTCCGGCCGCTGGTCGCCATGTCCCCGGCTGCACAGCTACAGGGGAACGCCCTCCAGAGGGGGGTACCGGTATACCGGCGTGGCTTCGTGGATTGGTGCTCACTCGAGCGTAGGGCGGTGGTCTGTCGTGCTGCTCGTTGCACTCGATGGACTGCCGGCCAACCCGTAATCCTCACCGTGTGGGGGACGGGGGCCGCTGCCGCGAGGTACGGGGCTGCGAGGACGTAAACCTCTATAAAAAATACCCCAATCTTAAGCTCTGGCGCCCGGCGATGGGATGCATGGCTGGTGGGAGACCAGTCGCGAGGGCGTCCCAGGGGACCGTACCCCTGGCTAATAAAAACAGGAAATAACATAATGAAAAAATGTCCAGTTATAAAGAAGAATTACCCCAGGAGGGTACCTCCCGCTCCGCGGGGGGAGAATCCCTCCGTGCGGCCGAGCGATCGGCCGTACGCTGCCCCTCGTCTTCTGGGGGGGGCAATAACTGTTCGAAGAGGTCCGTGAAGGACGGTGGTAGGGTGTCCGCGAAGGACGGAGAAAATAAAGAACGTAGAGGAGGGTCCGTGAAGGACAACGAAGCAGCAAACGTCTTGTCGGACGATAGCATGGCGACGGCCAGCTCGAGCCGTTCGTCGTTGACCGGAAGCCGAAGAAAGAGGCTGAAGGGCTCCAGCACGGAGTGCTCAGAGAGCAGCTCTGGTGAAGAGACGGCGTGCTCAGCCCGAAGAGCCGCCTCCAAGACCCCGTCAAAGAGGGGCAGAGGAAGACCGCCCACAACCGGGCAGTACGTTGGCCTCGCCGCCGCCAAGGAGGCGTATGTGAAGGCCCAACGAGAGGAGCTGGCGCTGCGCGCCGAGAGAGAGGTCACCGAGAGTGTCCGAAAGCTGCGAGTGAGGGAAGACGCCGTCGCGGGCAGCACGGGGGAACCAGCACTCGACCCCGAACGTCGACTAGACGAGTCCGCGAAGCTGGCCGTAGCAATCGCGGCCAAGTCTGGGAACCTGAAGGGCACATACGTACGTGCCCTGAAGGAGATGGCTGCCGCCATTCGGGAGGCCAAGGAAGATATGGCAGCAAGGACTACCGACGGTGAGACGAAGAGGCTACAGGAGCTCTGCAGGAGGCAGGAGGCCGAAATCCTGCACCTCAAGAATGCGATCGCCGACATGAGGTCGGAGATGGCGCGCCTGGCCCAGGCCGTGGGATCGCCGGCAGCCGTCCCCGCCCCCGTACCCGCCCCCGCCCCGATCCAACGGAGCGACGACGAGGAGGAGCGGCGCCTCCAGCGCATCATGCGTGCGGTCGGCACCATGCTGGATGCGCGCCTCTCTGGGCTGGAAGCGCGACTGCCTCCAGAGCCCAGGATGAGACCACCCCTGGCCGCAGACCACAGGAGAAGCCGCGGTCAAGAAAAGACGCCGACACCACCAACGGCAGCAGAATCAATGCCGACGCCCGGACCAACAGCTGCAGTCGCGACGGCGGCACCCAACGGTGGTGGCCCGCAGAAAAAGAAGGCGCCGAAAAGCAGGCAGCAGCCGGCTCAACCAGAACCACGGACATTCCCCCCCGCCCCAGCTGCTCTGACGGAAGCCTGGACGACGGTAGCCCGAAGAGGCGCCAAGCCGAGGACGGCGACGGCGACCGGCACCGTGCCCGCTCCACCGCCCCTGAAGGAAAAGAAGAAGAGACTCCGGCCACCCCGCTCGCAGGCAGTTATTGTCAAGCTGCAGCCGGAGGCCGTCGAGCGCGGAGTCACCTATCGGGCAGTCCTCGCCGAGGCCAGGGCTAAAATCGATCCGGCAGAGCTGGGGATCCCTATCCAGCGGATACGCTCGGCGGTGACGGGAGCAAAGGTATTGGTCGTAGACGGCGCCGACCAGAACGAAAAAGCTGATTTGCTGGCGGAGAAATTACGGGAGGTTTTGCCCTCGGACAGCATTGTCGTCTCGAGGCCGACAATAACGGCCGCTGTCAGACTGAGCGGCCTCGACGAATCCATATCCCGGGAGGAGCTTGTTGCCGAGGTCGCCAGGATTGGAGAGTGCCCCCCCGACGTTGTGAAGGTTGGGGAAATAAAAATGGGCCCCGGAGGCACTGGCCAGGTCTTGGTCAGATGCCCCATAGCGGGTGTCAAAAAAATATTGGCCGTCAACAAGCTGCGGATCGGGTGGAGCGTCCTTCGCGCGCAACTCCTCGAGGCGAGGCGCCTGCAGTGCTACCGCTGCCACGCACTGGGCCACGTGAGTGCCCGCTGCCCATCGTCGGTGGACCGCAGTGGTGAGTGCTACCGCTGCGGCCAGACCGGCCACAAGTCCGCGGGCTGCGCGCTCACCCCGCATTGTACAATCTGCGCCGGCGCCGGTAGGCCTGCAGCGCACGTCTCCGGGGGCAAGGCTTGCGCCAAGCCCCCGAAACAAAGGCAACAGAGGAGCAGCGCCGCCGAAGAGAAACGGCGGAGTCAGCCCGGTACGGCTACGGCGACACCAATGGACGACGAATAATGACCAGCAGCCCTTATCATATACTACAGGGCAACCTCAATCGCTCCGCCAGAGCTCAGGACCTGCTGATCCAGAGCATGGCGGAGCGGTTGACCCATCTGGCGGTCGTCGCCGAGCCCTACCGGGTCCCTTCGGTTCCCGACTGGGCGGGAGATATTGACGGCCTGGTGGCCGTGGTCCAGCGTCGGTCAGCGGTGGGCGCTCCGCCTGAATTCGACGTCGTACAGAGGGGTCGGGGCTTCGTCGCAGTCTTCTGGGCGGGCTTGCTCGTCGTCGGGGTGTACTTCTCCCCCAACCGGCCGCTCGCCGAATTCGAGTCCTTTCTCGACGAACTCGGTCAGGTCGTGGGGAGGTCGCGCTCAAGGCGCGCGCTCGTTCTCGGGGACCTCAACGCGAAGTCGTCCGCTTGGGGTTCCCCGGTCACCTGTCCCAGGGGACGGGAGACGGAGGAGTGGTTGGTCGGGAGCGGTCTCGTTGTCCTCAACCGCGGCGCCGAGAACACATGCGTCCGTCGTTCGGGTGGGTCCGTGGTGGATGTGTCTTTTGGGACCCCCGACGTCGCGCGCCGCGTCTGCGGTTGGGAGGTGTTGGTCGACGTGGAGACGCTCTCCGACCACCGCTACATTGGTTTCCGTGTGGCCGCGGCCCCGGAGTCTTCTTCGGTAACGACTTTGCCCTTTGGTGGCGGCGTGGAGGGCCCGCGCTGGGCCCTGAAGCGCCTCGACACGGAGCGGCTGCAGGAGGCGGCCGTCGTCCAGGCTTGGCGGTTGGACTCCCTGGGCGAGCCGGCGGACGTGCGCGAGGGTGCGGAGCGGCTGCGCGAGGCGATGTCGCGAGTCTGCGACTACGCCATGCCCCGCGTCCGAGCGTACGCGCCGAGGCGCCAAGTCTACTGGTGGAACGAGGGGATCGCCGGCCTGCGACGCCGATGCGCCGGTAGTCGCCGAAAATATCAACACCTTCGTCGTCGGAGGCGCCGGGACGAGGAAGAAGAGGACCGGGCGTACGAGGAGTACCGGGAGGACGTGCGGGCCCTGCGCGTCGCCATTGGAGAGGCGAAGGAGGCGGCGTGGAAGGAGCTTTTGGAGACGCTGGACCGCGACCCGTGGGGGCGACCGTATCGCCTCGCGCGGAGCACAATGCGCTCTTGGGCCCCGCCCGCGACGAGCATCCTGCCGCCTGACATCGTTCGGCACGTGATTGGGGGACTGTTTCCGGACGCACCTGGAACTCCCTTCGTTCCCCCCGTCATGATAACACCGACAACCGGAGCTCAGATTGGTGCAGAAGAGGAGGAGGTGTCGCCGGCGGAATTTGGTGCGGCCATCGAAAAAATGAAGGCGAGGAGGACGGCGCCAGGTCCCGATGGACTGTCGAATCGGGCCTGGGCGCTGGCATTACAGACTGAGGGTGGTCTGGGACCTGTCCTCCGAGGGCTGCTCAGCAGGTGCCTCCGAGAGGGCAGGTTCCCGGAAGAATGGAAGACGGGTCGGTTGGTCCTCATCCCCAAGGAGGGGCGCCCCAGAGACCAGCCATCGGGGTATCGCCCAATAGTCGTGCTGAGCGAGGCCGGCAAGCTTCTCGAGCGCGTCGTTGCCGGTCGCCTCGTGCGGCACCTTGAAAATGTCGGGCCAAATCTGGCCGACTCTCAGTACGGGTTCCGGAGGGGTCGCTCGACCTTGGACGCGGTCCAGCGCGTCCGCGACCTCTCCGACCAGGCGTGCTCCCGGGGAGGCGTGTTGTTGGCGGTGTCTATAGACATATCCAACGCCTTCAATACGATCCCCTGGAGCACGATCCTGGAGTCGTTAAGGTTTCACCGCGTCCCCACCGGTCTCCGGAACCTGATCGAGGATTACCTCGCAGGGCGGGCTGTGGTCTTCCCCGAACGGAGGGGGTGGGGACACAAAGCGGTCTCGTGTGGTGTCCCGCAGGGGTCGGTTCTGGGTCCGCTCCTGTGGGACGTCGGGTTCGACTGGGTCCTCCGCGGGGCTAACCTGCGTGGCGTGCAGGTCATCTGCTACGCCGACGACACGCTGGTGACGGCCCGCGGAGACGACTACCGTTCGGCGTCGATTCTGGCTGCGGCTGCGGTGGCAACAGTCGTAGCCAGAATAAGGAAGCTCGGCCTGGAGGTCGCCCTGCACAAGTCTGAGGCCGTGTGTTTTCACCCGGCTCGGAAGGGGCCTCCTCCCGGCGCGAGCATAACCATCGGAGGGACTGCGATCGCTGTCCGGTCCCAACTTAAATATCTGGGGCTCGTGCTGGACAGCAGGTGGAGTTTTGACCGGCATTTTGATGTGCTGGTCCCGAAATTGCTCGGGGCGGCGGGTGCCTTAGCCCGCTTGCTCCCAAATATTGGAGGAGGAGGAAAGTCGGTCCGGCGTCTTTACCTGGGAGTGGTGCGGAGCATGGCCCTGTACGGCGCTCCCGTCTGGTCGCCCACGCTCTCCGCTCGCAACGCGGCCCTCTTGCAGAGGGTTCAGAGGGTGCTGGCGGTGAGGGTCGTGCGGGGCTACCGCACCATTTCGACGGAGGTCGCTTGCGCCCTCGCCGGTTCCCTTCCGTGGGAGTACGAGGCCGAGGTCCTGGCCGCGGTGTACCGGCGCAGGGCGCAATCTTTGGGTCGGGGAAGTGTGCCCCGTCTGTCTGTCGTCGCCCGATGGAGGCGTGCTGCGCGTCGCGTGGCAACGTTGAAGTGGAAAGAGAGGCTGGCTGCAGAGGAGATCCACCGTGGTTCTCGAACCCGGCGGCGCACCCTCGCAGCCCTGGTGCCCGTGTTGGACGCCTGGATTGACAGGCGTCACGGCGTGCTCGATTTCCGGCTCACGCAGGTCCTCTCGGGGCATGGCTGCTTCGGGAGGTACTTGTGGCGGGTCGGGAGAGAGCCGCATCCCGGATGCCACCAATGCGGGCATCCAGACGACGACGCGCAGCACGCCCTCGAAGCGTGCCCGAGGTGGGAGTATCCGCGGCAGTCACTCGTCGCGGTGCTCGGGGCAGACTTAAGTTTGCCGGTCGTAGTGTCCCGCATGGTCGAGGACGAGCGTTGCTGGAGAGCGATGGCCGACTATGCGGACCTGGTCATGACGCTCCGCGAAACGGAGGAGCGAGAAAGAGAGTGCGACCCAAACTCAGTTGCACTCAGGCGAAAGAGGCGGGGTGGGCGGCGCGGGCGAAGGGCCCCCGCTCAGCTCCCGTAGGGACCGTCGGGCGTCGGGCGCGGGGGCACCTGATGCTCGACACGATAGTCCAGTGGTGGTGGTGAGGGTATAGGGCGCTGTGGCTCCGGTGCCTACCTCACGAAGAAGTTGCGGTCAGCAATGGCCGACGTTGATCCCGCCGTTCGTCAGGCTGGGAGCCGGTGTGGGGGGCCTGCGGGGCGCGTTTCCCTGCGGTATCGTGGGTTCCCCCTATGCCGGAAAGGAAGGAGCTCGTTGGGTTTTAGTCGGTAGTCGTTAAGCTGGGCGGGTTCGGCGCGAGCTGAACTTAGCCCAGCGCGCCTTTTTCAAGGCGTAGTCTCCGTGGACTAATTGGTCGAGGGCGCGGACCTCGGTTCGCGACTTCTTCCTCTTTGTTCCACCGGAGGCGCGGAGTCCGACATAACCCGGTCCGACCCCCGTCGGCCGGGTATCCGTAAAGACTGGGATTCCCCATCGATACCAAAAAAAAAAAAAAAAAAAAAAAAGGTTAGGTTAGGTTAGGTTAGGTTTGGCACTATACGGCGCGCCCGTATGGTGCCACGCCCTGACCCGCCAGAACGTCGCGGCGCTGCGACGTCCGCAGCGCGCGATCGCGGTCAGGGCGATCCGAGGATACCGCACCGTCTCCTTCGAGGCGGCGTGCTTGCTCGCCGGGGCGCCACCCTGGGACCTGGAGGCGGAGGCGCTCGCTGCCGATTACCGGTGGCGTAGCGACCTCCGCTCTAGGGGGGAAAGGCGCCCCGGCGAAGGAGTAGTTCGAGCGCGGAGGCTCCAATCTCGGCGGTCCGTGCTGGAGGCGTGGTCTCGCCGCTTGGCGGACCCGTCGGCCGGCCTCCGTACCGTCGAGGCGGTCCGTCCGGTCCTCGCGGACTGGGTGGGCCGCGACCGCGGATGCCTCACCTTCCGGCTGACGCAGATGTTGACCGGCCATGGGTGTTTTGGCCGGTACCTCTTTAAGATAGCCGGAAGGGAACCGACGGCGCAGTGCCACCACTGCGCGGACCGCGACGAGGAAGACACAGCGGAACACACGCTGGCGCGTTGCTCTGGATTCGACGAGCAACGCGCCGCCCTCGTCGCGGTCATTGGAGAGGACCTCTCGCTGCCGCGCGTCGTGGCTACGATGCTCGGCAGCGACGCGTCCTGGAAGGCGATGCTCGACTTCTGCGAGTCCACCATATCGCAGAAGGAGGCGGCGGAGCGAGAGAGGGAGAGCTCTTCCCTTTCCGCACCGATCCGTCGCCGTCGAGCCGGGGGCCGGAGGCGGGAATACGCCCGTACGTCCCGGCCCCTGTAGGTGGCGGCCTCCCCCCGGTGAAGGTCAAGGGGCGACCTGAGGGGGTGAGGCCGCGCGGCGCGCTACCAGCACTCTAGCGCGCTGCCGTGGAGTGAATAGAGCGACCGGTCGACGGTGTATCGCGTCCCGACCCGGCAGGCTGGTTCTGGTCCAGCGGGGTATTCCGGGACACCAGCGGCACCGTCTGGGCGGCCCGACGGGCTGCCGTACCGAGACGTCCGACGTTTCAGAGCCTTCGATTCGCCTCGAAGGCTCCGTCGGCTGGGCGTCCTTGGGGTGAGCCGCGCCGTCTGGTTGTAGTGTTGACCGCGGTAGCCCCCCTACCTCATCCGGGTTCTGACCTCGGAGGGGATCGGACGTCGGGTGTAAGAGTGCAGGGGAGTCGTTTAGTGGGTGGGCTCTAAAATCCTTGGGCCCGCGGTCTGCTCACAACACCATGCAGATCGTTGAGTCTCACATACCCCGCGCGCCCCTTTTGCGCGGGGACCTCGTAGGAGGTTCGGCCCTCTACCCGAAAAAAAAAAAAAAAAAAAAAAAAAAAGGTTAGGTTAGGTTGGGGGAGTTTTGCTGGACTTCCACCGGGCGCGTCCGTAGGTGGCGGATAACGGGATCCTCTGGGAACAGTCCCACTCCCAGGGGTATCGTCCGATCTTTTTCGTTGCAAGGATTCTTAGGTGTTAGGGAGGTAGGTTAGGTGTAGGTGTAGGGTAGCCTAGTTAGGCTTTGCAACGAAAGAGATCGGATGACGCGGACCAAAACCAGCAGGGGGAGTTGCGGGCTCTCCACGCCCTTCACTCGCTGAAGGGTGTTCCTCCTGGAGACGCTCGGGCTCCCTCTCTTGTCCCCTTTCTTCCCCCTTTTTGTTTTTCGGGTCACGTCCGACCCGTTTCGGACGTAGCCCATGGGTGACGGTGGGCCACTTTTGGTCTGCCTTTTGATGGAGTAGTGAGCCGGCGTTGCTTATGCATCTTCCGGCCGCTGGTCGCCATGTCCCCGGCTTCGGCTACAGGGGCACGCCCTCCAGAGGGGGGCACCGGTATACCGGCGTGGCTTCGTCGTTGTTGCTCTTTTGAGCGTCGGGCGGTGGTCTGTCGTGTTGCTCGTTGCACTCGGCGGGCCGCCGGCCAACCCGTAATCCTCACCGCGTGGGGGACGGGGGCCGCTGCCGCGAGGCACGGGGCCGCGAGGACGTAAACCTCTTTAAAAAATGCCCCAATCCTAAGCTCTGGTGCCCGGCGATGGGATGAATGGCTGGAGGGAGTCCAGTCCCGAGGGTACCAACCAGACCCCAGGGGACCGACCCCTGGTTAATAAAAAAGGAAAACAATGAAATATGGCACTTGTTAAAAAATTATTACCCCAGGAGGGTACCTCCCGCTCCGCGGGAGGAGAATCCCTCCGTGCGGTCGAGGAATCGGCCGCACGCTGCCCCACCGTTTCTGGGGGGGGCAAACAATGCCACGATGAAGGGGGCGACAGCACGGGTCGCGTAAGGGATCGAGTTCCCACCGTGCTCCTCGAACGATGCGACAGCCTGTTCTCGCTTCACTCGGCGCGAAGCTCCGCGAGGGGCGACGCGTCCAGTGGGAGGGAGACGCCAGTGCTGTTCGCAGACAGCGCGCAAAAGCGGACTCGGCGGAAGCGGAAGTCGGCTCGACGGCCGGCGTCCTCCGCTCCGTCTGACTCGTCCGAGGGTGAGCCTGCCAGCGCCAAATATATGGCGTTGGCGGAAGGGCCGGCGACTGCTGCGGCGTCGCCCGCCACTGATTTAGAGACTCGTTCGTCTCGCGGACTGGCTGCTGCCTCCTCGGCGCAAACCAGGGCCGCCCGCCGTGAGGCCAACGAACCTATAAAAAACGGAGAGGTTGAGCATCTGGAGCGCTCCCTTACCGAGGTGGGTCCCTCCGACCCCCTCAGAACATGTGATATCGCCCAGAAATTAGTGGCTGCGGTAGTGAAGAAGTCGGCCAAGGGCCTAAAGGGCGACTGCGTGCGGGCCCTAAAATCGGCTACCTCCTCCCTGGAGGAGCAAATGGCAATTGCAGTAAGCCGCACCACGAATGATGAAACGGTGGGTCTACGAAAAACAGTGGACCTGCTGCACGCCCGACTGGCCCAAATCAGTGCCGAAAACGATCGCCTTCGGCAGGAGAACGGGCAGATGAAGGTCGACATGGCTGAGATGCGCACGCTCGTGAACGACTTAGTCGAGAAGCAGTGCAACTCGGCCCCTGCATCTACTCCGCTCGAGACAGAAGAGGCCAACGAGGCCGAGGAGTTGAGGCGGCGGCTCCTAATACAGGAGGCACGCAGCTCGAACGTGGAGCGTGCGAGACCGCCCCTCGCTCACGAGAGAAAGGGAGAAGCACCAACACCGGCACCCCGCAGGATCATGAAGACGACCGCCAGCTCTAACGCGGTATCAAGGGCCACCAAAACATATGGCGGCCCCAAAACCAAAATGGGCGTAACTCCTGCGGCACGTCCCGCCGCGATTGCTGCTGCGAGGGCAACAACGTCCGCCCCTCCGAAGACACCGGCGTCTGCTCCTGCCCCTACCCAGCCTGTGAAGGCGGGGCCTGGCAGGAGCCGGACTAAGAAAAATAGGAGCGTCAACGCCGCAAAACCGGCCCCGACCCCCCAGCCCCGCCCACTGCCCCCTGCCCCGGCCAATATGGAAGAGGCCTGGACGACGGTAGTGCGGCGTGGGCCTAGGAAAGTGGCGGCGCCTGCTGCGCCGCGTCCCAAGCCCGCCCCTACGGCCACCGCTCCCCGCCAAGAGGGTCGAGCGGAGCCGAGGGGCCAAAAAGGAAGAAGAGGAGCACGCAGAAAGCCGCGCGCCCCGCGGTCGGCTGCAGTGGTATTGGAGCTGCTGCCGGCCGCCAAAGAAAAGGGCATCACGTACCACGACGTGATGACCCAGGCGCGCGGCGGCGTAAATGTGGACGCCCTCGGCGTGGAGGGTGGCGTCAAGGTCCGGCAGACGGCCAACGGGGCTCGTCTTTTGGAGTGCCCCGGCGAAAACACGAACGCCGCGGCCGAAAAACTGGCGGCCCGGCTTCGAGAAATTCTGCCGGACCCCGAGATGGTGCGCATCGCGCGGCCCGTGAAGATGGGAGAAGTTAAAATCACGGGCCTCGACGAGTGCGCCACAAAGGAGGAGGTCGCCGCAGCCATTGCGTCGCAGGGCAACTGCGCCCTCGCCGACGTCAAAGTCGGAGAGCTCCGGGTGACATATTCCGGAACCCGGACGGCGTGGGCGCGTTGCCCGATTGCAACGGCGACCCTCCTGGCCACCCCTCCACAGGGGCGGCCTTCCGACAGCCCAGGAAGGCTGCGCGTGGGCTGGGTAGTGGCCCACGTGCAGCTGCAGGATGCCAGGCCGTGGCGTTGTCTTCGGTGCTTCGGCACCGGCCACGGCCTCGCCAAGTGCCCCTCGACCGTGGACCGCAGCGGCTTGTGTTTCCGCTGCGGCCAACCGGGGCACAAGGCAGCCTCCTGTACCACAGCCGCGCCGCACTGCGTCTTGTGCGACGCGGCCAAAAGGAAGGCCGACCACCGGGCCGGGGGCCCGGCGTGTAAATCCGCCCCCTCCTCTACAAAAACGAGGAGGGGCGGAAAGAAAAAGAAGCCGGCTGCAAAAAGGGCAGCCGGTGAGTCAGCTCCCGCCGCGGCACCAGAGCAGCCGCAGGGCGGGACAGACGAGGGAGCGATGGACGTAGCCCCGTAATGGGTTGCGTCCATCGCTTCCTCCAATGTAATTTGAACCACTCCGCCAGGGCACAGGATCTCCTCGTCCACACCATGGCGGAGTGGTCAATCGATGTTGCTGTCGCTGCGGAGCCGTATTTCGTCCCCACCGACCAGGACTGCTGGATGGGGGACGTCGACGGCTCCGTGGCCATTGTGTTGAGACAGTCCGCGGCGTTACCCCCCTTGGATATGGTGGCCAGGGGACCCGGGTACGTCGCGGCTAGGATCGACGGGACCGTCGTGATCGGGGCGTACTTTTCTCCGAACAGGAGCCTCGCCGAATTCGAACGGTTTCTGGGCGGGCTCGAGGCGCTTTTACACCGCCTCGGGTCCCGCCCTGTCATCGTCGCGGGGGACTTCAATGCCAAGTGCACGGCTTGGGGTTCCCCCCGCACGGATGCGCGAGGCGAGGCCCTTTCGGAGTGGGCGATCGCGATCGGCCTCTGTCTCCTAAACAGAGGCACGGTCGCGACTTGCGTGCGGTGGAACGGGCAATCTCACGTGGACGTTACGTTCGCGTCCCCGTCCGCCGTGCGCCGCACCCGCGGCTGGCGCGTACTCGAGGGGGCGGAGACGCTCTCGGACCACAGGTACGTCCGATTCGAGCTCTCCGCCTCCTCCTTGTCGTCGTCGTCAGCCGCGGGCGCCCGCGGTGAGGAAGAGCTCCCGCAAGGTGCGCCCCGTTCGTTCCCCAGGTGGGCCTTGAAACGAATGAACAAGGAGTTGCTGATGGAGGCGGCCGCTGTTGCTGCGTGGGCGCCAAAACCCGCGCGGCTCGCGGACGTGGATGCGGAGGTCGACTGGTTCCGGGGCACCATGGCAAACATTTGTGATGCCGCCATGCCCCGGGTCGGCCCCCGAGCACCACGTGGGGGTGCATTCTGGTGGTCGCCCGAGATCGCAAGACTCCGAGAGGAGTGCGTGAGGGCGCGCCGCCGGAGCGCACGCCACCGCCGCCGCCGTAGTCGCGACGCAACGTTCGCGGAGACGGCGGCCCGGCTGCACGCTGACTGTCGTCAAAAGCAGACGGCGTTGCAGCTGGCCATCGGCGAGGCCAAGAAGCAGAGCATGAAGACTCTCCTGGAGTCGCTCGACGAAGATCCCTGGGGGCGCCCATACAAGATGGTTCGCAGGAAACTGCAGCCGTGGGCGCTCCCGGTGACCGAGCGGCTCCAGCCTCGGCAGCTGCGGGAAATAGTTTCCGCGCTTTTCCCGCCAGCAGCGGGGGGAGACTTTGAGCCCCCCCAGATGGACGCCACGTGGGGCACGCCTCCGCGTCGCCCCAGCGTTCCCGCTGCCGAGGAGCCCCCTCCCCCTATCACGGGGGCGGAGATCCATGCGGCCGTGTCCAAAATGAGAGCGAAGGACACGGCCCCCGGCCCTGACGGCGTTCACGGCCGGGTCTGGAGCTTGGCCTTCGAGGCCCTAGGGGACCGGCTCGGGGGGCTTTTCGAAGCGTGCCTCGAGTCGGGACGGTTCCCGTCGAAATGGAAGACGGGCAGACTGGTCCTTCTGCGGAAGGACGGGCGCCCCGCGGACTCACCCGCGGGCTATCGCCCCATCGTGTTGCTGGACGAAGCGGGCAAGATGCTCGAGAGGATCGTCGCGGCCCGCATCGTCCGGCACCTGACCGAGACGGGTCCCGATCTTTCGGCGGAGCAATACGGCTTCAGAGAGGGCCGCTCGACTATCGACGCAATTCTGCGCGTGCGGGCCCTCTCCGACGAAGCCGTATCCCGGGGCGGGGTGGCGATGGCGCTATCCTTAGATGTAAGGAACGCCTTCAACACCCTGCCCTGGTCGGTGATTGCGGGGGCGCTGGAGTATCACGGCGTCCCCGCATACCTCCGCCGACTGATTGGCTCCTACCTCGAGGGCAGGTCGATCCAGTGCATCGGACACGGTGGGACGATGTACCGCTTCCCCGTCGAGCGCGGTGTTCCGCAGGGGTCTGTCCTGGGCCCCCTGCTGTGGAACATCGGCTACGACTGGGTCCTGCGGGGCGTCATTCGGGGTCCCCTCCCCGGGCTGAGCGTAATATGTTACGCCGACGACACGTTGGTCGTGGCTCCGGGGAGGGACTACCGGGAGTCTGCCCGTCTGGCGTGCGCAGGCGTGGCACACGTCGTCACTAGGATCCGACGGTTGGGGCTCGAGGTGGCGCTCGATAAAACCCAGGCCCTGCTTTTTCACGGGCCGGGACGAGCGCCGCCTGTGGGTGCCCACCTCGTGATCGGAGGCGTCCGCGTCGGGGTTGGGGTGACCGGTCTTCGGTACCTCGGCCTCGAACTGGATAGTCGGTGGAACTTCCGCGCTCACTTTGAGAAGTTGGGCCCTCGACTGATGGCGACGGCCGGCTCTCTGAGCCGGCTGCTTCCAAACGTCGGGGGTCCCGATCAGGTGGCGCGCCGCCTCTACATGGGGGTGGTGCGGTCGATGGCACTATACGGGGCTCCCGTATGGTGCCGCGCCCTGACCCGCAAGAACGTCGCGGCTCTGCGACGTCCGCAGCGTGCGATCGCGGTCAGGGCGATCCGAGGATACCGCACCGTCTCCTTCGAGGCGGCGTGCTTGCTCGCCGGGGCGCCACCCTGGGACCTGGAGGCGGAGGCGCTCGCTGCCGATTACAGGTGGCGTAGCGACCTCCGCTCTAGGGGGGAAGGGCGCCCCGGCGAAGGTGTAGTTCGAGCGCGGAGGCTCCACTCTCGGCGGTCCGTGCTGGAGGCGTGGTCTCGCCGCTTGGCGGACCCGTCGGCCGGCCTCCGAACCGTCGAGGCGGTCCGCCCGGTTCTCGCGGACTGGGTGGGCCGCGACCGCGGATGCCTCACCTTCCGGCTAACGCAGATGCTTACCGGCCATGGTTGTTTCGGCCGGTACTTGCACAAGATAGCCGGAAGGGAACCGACGGCGCAGTGCCACCACTGCGCGGACCGCGACGAGGAAGACACAGCGGAACACACGCTGGCGCGTTGCTCTGGATTCGACGAGCAACGCGCCGCCCTCGTCGCGGTCATTGGAGAGGACCTCTCGCTGCCGCGCGTCGTGGCTACGATGCTCGGCAGCGACGCGTCCTGGAAGGCGATGCTCGACTTCTGCGAGTCCACCATATCGCAGAAGGAGGCGGCGGAGCGAGAGAGGGAGAGCTCTTCCCTTTCCGCACCGATCCGTCGCCGTCGAGCCGGGGGCCGGAGGCGGGAATACGCCCGTACGTCCCGGCCCCTGTAGGTGGCGGCCTCCCCCCGGTGAAGGTCAAGGGGCGACCTGAGGGGGTGAGGCCGCGCGGCGCGCTACCAGCACTCTAGCGCGCTGCCGTGGAGTGAATAGAGCGACCGGTCGACGGTGTATCGCGTCCCGACCCGGCAGGCTGGTTCTGGTCCAGCGGGGTATTCCGGGACACCAGCGGCACCGTCTGGGCGGCCCGACGGGCTGCCGTACCGAGACGGCCGACGTTTCAGAGCCTTCGATTCGCCTCGAAGGCTCCGTCGGCTGGGCGTCCTTGGGGTGAGCCGCGCCGTCTGGTTGTAGTGTTGACCGCGGTAGCCCCCCTACCTCATCCGGGTTCTGACCTCGGAGGGGATCGGACGTCGGGTGTAAGAGTGCAGAGGAGTCGTTTAGTGGGTGGGCTCTAAAATCCTTGGGCCCGCGGTCTGCTCACAACACCATGCAGATCGTTGAGTCTCACATACCCCGCGCGCCCCTTTTGCGCGGGGACCTCGTAGGAGGTTCGGCCCTCTACCCGAAAAAAAAAAAAAAAAAAGGTTAGGTTAGGTTAGGTTAGGTTAGGTTAGGTTAGGTTAGGTTAGGTTTTTTTTTTTTTTTTTTTTTTTTTTTTTTTTTTTTTTTTTTTTTTTTTTTTTTTTTTTTTTTTTTTTTTTTTTTTTTTTTTTTTTTTTTTTTTTTTTTTTAATGCCTTTCCCCGATCGTGAGATCACCGGGTCTTTTTTAGTCTAAGTTACTCATTCATTCTAGTTCTCTCTTTTATGCTTCTCGCACTTTCATGCTTCATACTGTTTCTTTCTTGCATTCATCATCTGTCATACTTAGCCGGGTGGGACTCCCGCTACTTTAACCTACTATTGTTTTATTTTTCGGGGTAAATAACATTTTGCTCATTTATTCATAAATCAATTACAAAAATATTGTTTGAAACTTATGTCTATTTTGAAGCTTATACTATTTGGATCTTATCTTTATATAATTTTAACAATTTCAATATTATTATCTTATTCCTATGGTTTACATTTTAGCTTCTTATTCTATTGCTTATTATATTACGTGCTTATTCTACTTTTTTCTATGTTATTTGTTACATTTCTCTTCTAGTTCTATTCTAACAATACTTTTCAATTTTAATTTTATTTTCCAGGGAGCTGGACAGGAGAAGAGGAAGGTAAGTTTTAATTTATGTCAAGCCCATTTCCTTTGTTTTCTTATTTTTACTGCGTATATATATACTTTTGTTTTTGCTTAATATATTGTATGCTTATATCTAATATATCTTAATATTATTGTAAACATACTTTATTTTCTATTTATTTCTTTTTATTACTATTCCAATGATAGCTATGCAGTATTTCAAAAACTGATTTCTATTTGTGTCTATTATTATTTCATGCAGCGTGTCAAGTCCAATTTTTACGTCCAGCTTTTGCTCGATGTCATGTCTAGCCTGTGCAAAGATGGGACATTCCACCAGCACATGAGGAACGGTTTCTTTCACTGCTGGGTCGCAAATGCATGACGGGCTCTCTTTACACTTAAACCGACATAAGTATTCCGAGAACCCGCCATGCCCCGTCATGATTTGTGTGAGTATGTTACTGGGCTGTATCTTTCTCACTATTCTGTACGCCACCAATGCATCTGGGAAAAACAACTTAGTGACGGATGCCGTCTCGCCAGTTGTATAGCGCCGGTTCCATTCCTCAAGCGTGGTCATTCGTAGGCTTCGCTTGACGAATGAGATCGGGCAGCGATCGTAGTCTGGTCTTTTCCTGGAGTTTTCAGCGGCTTCCTTTGCAAGTCCGTCGGCCCTCTCATTGCCCTTCAGCCCTGCGTGAGCTTTTATCCAATGCAAGGTGACAGCCTTGCCTTGGAGTAACGAGGCTTTAATATTTTGTCTAGCTTCGACTGCCAGTGGATGGGGGCTATCATAGTTTGTTATGGTTTGGAGGGCCGACATGGAATCGCTATAAACTCCAAAAGATTTGCTTTTACTCTTCCTGACTTCCGTCGTCGCCACACACAGTGCCAGCAGCTCTGCTTGGTAGACCGTGCAGTAGTTTGACAGGGCAAGTTTGCGGGTCTTAGTCTCTGTGTCCCCTTTCCAAATCGACAGCGCGGCCCCCACTTTGCCTCCGATTTTACTTCCGTCTGTAAAAATACATTCGTCGTAGTCGCTGTTACCGTCGACTTGTTCTTGGTCCTCCAAGCAGACTATCTGCAGATCCGCACGTTCCACGGGGTGTGGCATCTCTGCAAAAGGTGTCATTTGCTCAATCTCCGCGTCAGCCAGTCCCGGCAGCAGTTGTCCCTTCTTGGCTTCGTATAATGAGGCCGCCTCACGAACTCGGAGGTCTAGGGGGAGCATACCCGCTAGGATCAGAGCTGAGTTAAGAGATACGGTGCGATACGCTTTGCATACCTTTTGTGCAATTCCCCTCTGCACAGCGGCTAATTGTTTAATTACGCCCAGTTTGGCGACTGCCGATACCCATACACTGGCGGCGTACAAGACTATGGGCTCTATGGTGGCGGTATATATTAATTTAATGACCTCGGGGTGTAGACCCCAACTGGCCCTGGCTGCTCTGGCTAGTTGTTTATACACCTCAATCGCTCTTCTGCAAACATTCGAGACGTGCGCGTTAAATGTCAACTTGTTGTCGACGGTTACCCCTAGAATCTTAATGTCTTCAGACATGGGAATGACTGTCCCGCCCATGTTCAGCCGTGGGATATCATATTTCAATCTCCTTGTAATGACCATAGCTTTAGTTTTTTGTGGTGCGAACTTCAGTTTGTTATTGATACCCCATTCCTGAACATGTTCGAGAGCCGCATTGGCCCGGTTTTCAATTTCCAACGCCGTGTCTCCGTCGAAAACAAGGACAACATCGTCTGCGAATGCCTGACAGTACACTTTTTGGGTGTCCAGACTTTTCAGGAGTGGGTCCAACAGGAGGTTCCACAGCACAGGGCCACCGATTGAGCCCTGCACACAGCCTTTGCTGGTATTGGTTAGGTTAGGTTAGGTTAGGTTAGGTTAGGTTAGGTTAGGTTAGGTTAGGTTAGGTTAGGTTAGGTTAGGTTAGGTTAGGTTAGGTTAGGTTAGGTTAGGTTAGGTTAGGTTAGGTTAGGTTAGGTTAGGTTAGGTTAGGTTAGGTTAGGTTAGGTTAGGTTAGGTTAGGTTAGGTTAGGTTAGGTTAGGTTAGGTTAGGTTAGGTTAGGTTAGGTTAGGTTAGGTTAGGTTAGGTTAGGTTAGGTTAGGTTAGGTTAGGTTAGGTTAGGTTAGGTTAGGTTAGGTTAGGTTAGGTTAGGTTAGGTTAGGTTAGGTTAGGTTAGGTTAGGTTAGGTTAGGTTAGGTTAGGTTAGGTTAGGTTAGGTTAGGTTAGGTTAGGTTAGGTTAGGTTAGGTTAGGTTAGGTTAGGTTAGGTTAGGTTAGGTTAGGTTAGGTTAGGTTAGGTTAGGTTAGGTTAGGTTAGGTTAGGTTAGGTTAGGTTAGGTTAGGTTAGGTTAGGTTAGGTTAGGTTAGGTTAGGTTAGGTTAGGTTAGGTTAGGTTAGGTTAGGTTAGGTTAGGTTAGGTTAGGTTAGGTTAGGTTAGGTTAGGTTAGGTTAGGTTAGGTTAGGTTAGGTTAGGTTAGGTTAGGTTAGGTTAGGTTAGGTTAGGTTAGGTTAGGTTAGGTTAGGTTAGGTTAGGTTAGGTTAGGTTAGGTTAGGTTAGGTTAGGTTAGGTTAGGTTAGGTTAGGTTAGGTTAGGTTAGGTTAGGTTAGGTTAGGTTAGGTTAGGTTAGGTTAGGTTAGGTTAGGTTAGGTTAGGTTAGGTTAGGTTAGGTTAGGTTAGGTTAGGTTAGGTTAGGTTAGGTTAGGTTAGGTTAGGTTAGGTTAGGTTAGGTTAGGTTAGGTTAGGTTAGGTTAGGTTAGGTTAGGTTAGGTTAGGTTAGGTTAGGTTAGGTTAGGTTAGGTTAGGTTAGGTTAGGTTAGGTTAGGTTAGGTTAGGTTAGGTTAGGTTAGGTTAGGTTAGGTTAGGTTAGGTTAGGTTAGGTTAGGTTAGGTTAGGTTAGGTTAGGTTAGGTTAGGTTAGGTTAGGTTAGGTTAGGTTAGGTTAGGTTAGGTTAGGTTAGGTTAGGTTAGGTTAGGTTAGGTTAGGTTAGGTTAGGTTAGGTTAGGTTAGGTTAGGTTAGGTTAGGTTAGGTTAGGTTAGGTTAGGTTAGGTTAGGTTAGGTTAGGTTAGGTTAGGTTAGGTTAGGTTAGGTTAGGTTAGGTTAGGTTAGGTTAGGTTAGGTTAGGTTAGGTTAGGTTAGGTTAGGTTAGGTTAGGTTAGGTTAGGTTAGGTTAGGTTAGGTTAGGTTAGGTTAGGTTAGGTTAGGTTAGGTTAGGTTAGGTTAGGTTAGGTTAGGTTAGGTTAGGTTAGGTTAGGTTAGGTTAGGTTAGGTTAGGTTAGGTTAGGTTAGGTTAGGTTAGGTTAGGTTAGGTTAGGTTAGGTTAGGTTAGGTTAGGTTAGGTTAGGTTAGGTTAGGTTAGGTTAGGTTAGGTTAGGTTAGGTTAGGTTAGGTTAGGTTAGGTTAGGTTAGGTTAGGTTAGGTTAGGTTAGGTTAGGTTAGGTTAGGTTAGGTTAGGTTAGGTTAGGTTAGGTTAGGTTAGGTTAGGTTAGGTTAGGTTAGGTTAGGTTAGGTTAGGTTAGGTTAGGTTAGGTTAGGTTAGGTTAGGTTAGGTTAGGTTAGGTTAGGTTAGGTTAGGTTAGGTTAGGTTAGGTTAGGTTAGGTTAGGTTAGGTTAGGTTAGGTTAGGTTAGGTTAGGTTAGGTTAGGTTAGGTTAGGTTAGGTTAGGTTAGGTTAGGTTAGGTTAGGTTAGGTTAGGTTAGGTTAGGTTAGGTTAGGTTAGGTTAGGTTAGGTTAGGTTAGGTTAGGTTAGGTTAGGTTAGGTTAGGTTAGGTTAGGTTAGGTTAGGTTAGGTTAGGTTAGGTTAGGTTAGGTTAGGTTAGGTTAGGTTAGGTTAGGTTAGGTTAGGTTAGGTTAGGTTAGGTTAGGTTAGGTTAGGTTAGGTTAGGTTAGGTTAGGTTAGGTTAGGTTAGGTTAGGTTAGGTTAGGTTAGGTTAGGTTAGGTTAGGTTAGGTTAGGTTAGGTTAGGTTAGGTTAGGTTAGGTTAGGTTAGGTTAGGTTAGGTTAGGTTAGGTTAGGTTAGGTTAGGTTAGGTTAGGTTAGGTTAGGTTAGGTTAGGTTAGGTTAGGTTAGGTTAGGTTAGGTTAGGTTAGGTTAGGTTAGGTTAGGTTAGGTTAGGTTAGGTTAGGTTAGGTTAGGTTAGGTTAGGTTAGGTTAGGTTAGGTTAGGTTAGGTTAGGTTAGGTTAGGTTAGGTTAGGTTAGGTTAGGTTAGGTTAGGTTAGGTTAGGTTAGGTTAGGTTAGGTTAGGTTAGGTTAGGTTAGGTTAGGTTAGGTTAGGTTAGGTTAGGTTAGGTTAGGTTAGGTTAGGTTAGGTTAGGTTAGGTTAGGTTAGGTTAGGTTAGGTTAGGTTAGGTTAGGTTAGGTTAGGTTAGGTTAGGTTAGGTTAGGTTAGGTTAGGTTAGGTTAGGTTAGGTTAGGTTAGGTTAGGTTAGGTTAGGTTAGGTTAGGTTAGGTTAGGTTAGGTTAGGTTAGGTTAGGTTAGGTTAGGTTAGGTTAGGTTAGGTTAGGTTAGGTTAGGTTAGGTTAGGTTAGGTTAGGTTAGGTTAGGTTAGGTTAGGTTAGGTTAGGTTAGGTTAGGTTAGGTTAGGTTAGGTTAGGTTAGGTTAGGTTAGGTTAGGTTAGGTTAGGTTAGGTTAGGTTAGGTTAGGTTAGGTTAGGTTAGGTTAGGTTAGGTTAGGTTAGGTTAGGTTAGGTTAGGTTAGGTTAGGTTAGGTTAGGTTAGGTTAGGTTAGGTTAGGTTAGGTTAGGTTAGGTTAGGTTAGGTTAGGTTAGGTTAGGTTAGGTTAGGTTAGGTTAGGTTAGGTTAGGTTAGGTTAGGTTAGGTTAGGTTAGGTTAGGTTAGGTTAGGTTAGGTTAGGTTAGGTTAGGTTAGGTTAGGTTAGGTTAGGTTAGGTTAGGTTAGGTTAGGTTAGGTTAGGTTAGGTTAGGTTAGGTTAGGTTAGGTTAGGTTAGGTTAGGTTAGGTTAGGTTAGGTTAGGTTAGGTTAGGTTAGGTTAGGTTAGGTTAGGTTAGGTTAGGTTAGGTTAGGTTAGGTTAGGTTAGGTTAGGTTAGGTTAGGTTAGGTTAGGTTAGGTTAGGTTAGGTTAGGTTAGGTTAGGTTAGGTTAGGTTAGGTTAGGTTAGGTTAGGTTAGGTTAGGTTAGGTTAGGTTAGGTTAGGTTAGGTTAGGTTAGGTTAGGTTAGGTTAGGTTAGGTTAGGTTAGGTTAGGTTAGGTTAGGTTAGGTTAGGTTAGGTTAGGTTAGGTTAGGTTAGGTTAGGTTAGGTTAGGTTAGGTTAGGTTAGGTTAGGTTAGGTTAGGTTAGGTTAGGTTAGGTTAGGTTAGGTTAGGTTAGGTTAGGTTAGGTTAGGTTAGGTTAGGTTAGGTTAGGTTAGGTTAGGTTAGGTTAGGTTAGGTTAGGTTAGGTTAGGTTAGGTTAGGTTAGGTTAGGTTAGGTTAGGTTAGGTTAGGTTAGGTTAGGTTAGGTTAGGTTAGGTTAGGTTAGGTTAGGTTAGGTTAGGTTAGGTTAGGTTAGGTTAGGTTAGGTTAGGTTAGGTTAGGTTAGGTTAGGTTAGGTTAGGTTAGGTTAGGTTAGGTTAGGTTAGGTTAGGTTAGGTTAGGTTAGGTTAGGTTAGGTTAGGTTAGGTTAGGTTAGGTTAGGTTAGGTTAGGTTAGGTTAGGTTAGGTTAGGTTAGGTTAGGTTAGGTTAGGTTAGGTTAGGTTAGGTTAGGTTAGGTTAGGTTAGGTTAGGTTAGGTTAGGTTAGGTTAGGTTAGGTTAGGTTAGGTTAGGTTAGGTTAGGTTAGGTTAGGTTAGGTTAGGTTAGGTTAGGTTAGGTTAGGTTAGGTTAGGTTAGGTTAGGTTAGGTTAGGTTAGGTTAGGTTAGGTTAGGTTAGGTTAGGTTAGGTTAGGTTAGGTTAGGTTAGGTTAGGTTAGGTTAGGTTAGGTTAGGTTAGGTTAGGTTAGGTTAGGTTAGGTTAGGTTAGGTTAGGTTAGGTTAGGTTAGGTTAGGTTAGGTTAGGTTAGGTTAGGTTAGGTTAGGTTAGGTTAGGTTAGGTTAGGTTAGGTTAGGTTAGGTTAGGTTAGGTTAGGTTAGGTTAGGTTAGGTTAGGTTAGGTTAGGTTAGGTTAGGTTAGGTTAGGTTAGGTTAGGTTAGGTTAGGTTAGGTTAGGTTAGGTTAGGTTAGGTTAGGTTAGGTTAGGTTAGGTTAGGTTAGGTTAGGTTAGGTTAGGTTAGGTTAGGTTAGGTTAGGTTAGGTTAGGTTAGGTTAGGTTAGGTTAGGTTAGGTTAGGTTAGGTTAGGTTAGGTTAGGTTAGGTTAGGTTAGGTTAGGTTAGGTTAGGTTAGGTTAGGTTAGGTTAGGTTAGGTTAGGTTAGGTTAGGTTAGGTTAGGTTAGGTTAGGTTAGGTTAGGTTAGGTTAGGTTAGGTTAGGTTAGGTTAGGTTAGGTTAGGTTAGGTTAGGTTAGGTTAGGTTAGGTTAGGTTAGGTTAGGTTAGGTTAGGTTAGGTTAGGTTAGGTTAGGTTAGGTTAGGTTAGGTTAGGTTAGGTTAGGTTAGGTTAGGTTAGGTTAGGTTAGGTTAGGTTAGGTTAGGTTAGGTTAGGTTAGGTTAGGTTAGGTTAGGTTAGGTTAGGTTAGGTTAGGTTAGGTTAGGTTAGGTTAGGTTAGGTTAGGTTAGGTTAGGTTAGGTTAGGTTAGGTTAGGTTAGGTTAGGTTAGGTTAGGTTAGGTTAGGTTAGGTTAGGTTAGGTTAGGTTAGGTTAGGTTAGGTTAGGTTAGGTTAGGTTAGGTTAGGTTAGGTTAGGTTAGGTTAGGTTAGGTTAGGTTAGGTTAGGTTAGGTTAGGTTAGGTTAGGTTAGGTTAGGTTAGGTTAGGTTAGGTTAGGTTAGGTTAGGTTAGGTTAGGTTAGGTTAGGTTAGGTTAGGTTAGGTTAGGTTAGGTTAGGTTAGGTTAGGTTAGGTTAGGTTAGGTTAGGTTAGGTTAGGTTAGGTTAGGTTAGGTTAGGTTAGGTTAGGTTAGGTTAGGTTAGGTTAGGTTAGGTTAGGTTAGGTTAGGTTAGGTTAGGTTAGGTTAGGTTAGGTTAGGTTAGGTTAGGTTAGGTTAGGTTAGGTTAGGTTAGGTTAGGTTAGGTTAGGTTAGGTTAGGTTAGGTTAGGTTAGGTTAGGTTAGGTTAGGTTAGGTTAGGTTAGGTTAGGTTAGGTTAGGTTAGGTTAGGTTAGGTTAGGTTAGGTTAGGTTAGGTTAGGTTAGGTTAGGTTAGGTTAGGTTAGGTTAGGTTAGGTTAGGTTAGGTTAGGTTAGGTTAGGTTAGGTTAGGTTAGGTTAGGTTAGGTTAGGTTAGGTTAGGTTAGGTTAGGTTAGGTTAGGTTAGGTTAGGTTAGGTTAGGTTAGGTTAGGTTAGGTTAGGTTAGGTTAGGTTAGGTTAGGTTAGGTTAGGTTAGGTTAGGTTAGGTTAGGTTAGGTTAGGTTAGGTTAGGTTAGGTTAGGTTAGGTTAGGTTAGGTTAGGTTAGGTTAGGTTAGGTTAGGTTAGGTTAGGTTAGGTTAGGTTAGGTTAGGTTAGGTTAGGTTAGGTTAGGTTAGGTTAGGTTAGGTTAGGTTAGGTTAGGTTAGGTTAGGTTAGGTTAGGTTAGGTTAGGTTAGGTTAGGTTAGGTTAGGTTAGGTTAGGTTAGGTTAGGTTAGGTTAGGTTAGGTTAGGTTAGGTTAGGTTAGGTTAGGTTAGGTTAGGTTAGGTTAGGTTAGGTTAGGTTAGGTTAGGTTAGGTTAGGTTAGGTTAGGTTAGGTTAGGTTAGGTTAGGTTAGGTTAGGTTAGGTTAGGTTAGGTTAGGTTAGGTTAGGTTAGGTTAGGTTAGGTTAGGTTAGGTTAGGTTAGGTTAGGTTAGGTTAGGTTAGGTTAGGTTAGGTTAGGTTAGGTTAGGTTAGGTTAGGTTAGGTTAGGTTAGGTTAGGTTAGGTTAGGTTAGGTTAGGTTAGGTTAGGTTAGGTTAGGTTAGGTTAGGTTAGGTTAGGTTAGGTTAGGTTAGGTTAGGTTAGGTTAGGTTAGGTTAGGTTAGGTTAGGTTAGGTTAGGTTAGGTTAGGTTAGGTTAGGTTAGGTTAGGTTAGGTTAGGTTAGGTTAGGTTAGGTTAGGTTAGGTTAGGTTAGGTTAGGTTAGGTTAGGTTAGGTTAGGTTAGGTTAGGTTAGGTTAGGTTAGGTTAGGTTAGGTTAGGTTAGGTTAGGTTAGGTTAGGTTAGGTTAGGTTAGGTTAGGTTAGGTTAGGTTAGGTTAGGTTAGGTTAGGTTAGGTTAGGTTAGGTTAGGTTAGGTTAGGTTAGGTTAGGTTAGGTTAGGTTAGGTTAGGTTAGGTTAGGTTAGGTTAGGTTAGGTTAGGTTAGGTTAGGTTAGGTTAGGTTAGGTTAGGTTAGGTTAGGTTAGGTTAGGTTAGGTTAGGTTAGGTTAGGTTAGGTTAGGTTAGGTTAGGTTAGGTTAGGTTAGGTTAGGTTAGGTTAGGTTAGGTTAGGTTAGGTTAGGTTAGGTTAGGTTAGGTTAGGTTAGGTTAGGTTAGGTTAGGTTAGGTTAGGTTAGGTTAGGTTAGGTTAGGTTAGGTTAGGTTAGGTTAGGTTAGGTTAGGTTAGGTTAGGTTAGGTTAGGTTAGGTTAGGTTAGGTTAGGTTAGGTTAGGTTAGGTTAGGTTAGGTTAGGTTAGGTTAGGTTAGGTTAGGTTAGGTTAGGTTAGGTTAGGTTAGGTTAGGTTAGGTTAGGTTAGGTTAGGTTAGGTTAGGTTAGGTTAGGTTAGGTTAGGTTAGGTTAGGTTAGGTTAGGTTAGGTTAGGTTAGGTTAGGTTAGGTTAGGTTAGGTTAGGTTAGGTTAGGTTAGGTTAGGTTAGGTTAGGTTAGGTTAGGTTAGGTTAGGTTAGGTTAGGTTAGGTTAGGTTAGGTTAGGTTAGGTTAGGTTAGGTTAGGTTAGGTTAGGTTAGGTTAGGTTAGGTTAGGTTAGGTTAGGTTAGGTTAGGTTAGGTTAGGTTAGGTTAGGTTAGGTTAGGTTAGGTTAGGTTAGGTTAGGTTAGGTTAGGTTAGGTTAGGTTAGGTTAGGTTAGGTTAGGTTAGGTTAGGTTAGGTTAGGTTAGGTTAGGTTAGGTTAGGTTAGGTTAGGTTAGGTTAGGTTAGGTTAGGTTAGGTTAGGTTAGGTTAGGTTAGGTTAGGTTAGGTTAGGTTAGGTTAGGTTAGGTTAGGTTAGGTTAGGTTAGGTTAGGTTAGGTTAGGTTAGGTTAGGTTAGGTTAGGTTAGGTTAGGTTAGGTTAGGTTAGGTTAGGTTAGGTTAGGTTAGGTTAGGTTAGGTTAGGTTAGGTTAGGTTAGGTTAGGTTAGGTTAGGTTAGGTTAGGTTAGGTTAGGTTAGGTTAGGTTAGGTTAGGTTAGGTTAGGTTAGGTTAGGTTAGGTTAGGTTAGGTTAGGTTAGGTTAGGTTAGGTTAGGTTAGGTTAGGTTAGGTTAGGTTAGGTTAGGTTAGGTTAGGTTAGGTTAGGTTAGGTTAGGTTAGGTTAGGTTAGGTTAGGTTAGGTTAGGTTAGGTTAGGTTAGGTTAGGTTAGGTTAGGTTAGGTTAGGTTAGGTTAGGTTAGGTTAGGTTAGGTTAGGTTAGGTTAGGTTAGGTTAGGTTAGGTTAGGTTAGGTTAGGTTAGGTTAGGTTAGGTTAGGTTAGGTTAGGTTAGGTTAGGTTAGGTTAGGTTAGGTTAGGTTAGGTTAGGTTAGGTTAGGTTAGGTTAGGTTAGGTTAGGTTAGGTTAGGTTAGGTTAGGTTAGGTTAGGTTAGGTTAGGTTAGGTTAGGTTAGGTTAGGTTAGGTTAGGTTAGGTTAGGTTAGGTTAGGTTAGGTTAGGTTAGGTTAGGTTAGGTTAGGTTAGGTTAGGTTAGGTTAGGTTAGGTTAGGTTAGGTTAGGTTAGGTTAGGTTAGGTTAGGTTAGGTTAGGTTAGGTTAGGTTAGGTTAGGTTAGGTTAGGTTAGGTTAGGTTAGGTTAGGTTAGGTTAGGTTAGGTTAGGTTAGGTTAGGTTAGGTTAGGTTAGGTTAGGTTAGGTTAGGTTAGGTTAGGTTAGGTTAGGTTAGGTTAGGTTAGGTTAGGTTAGGTTAGGTTAGGTTAGGTTAGGTTAGGTTAGGTTAGGTTAGGTTAGGTTAGGTTAGGTTAGGTTAGGTTAGGTTAGGTTAGGTTAGGTTAGGTTAGGTTAGGTTAGGTTAGGTTAGGTTAGGTTAGGTTAGGTTAGGTTAGGTTAGGTTAGGTTAGGTTAGGTTAGGTTAGGTTAGGTTAGGTTAGGTTAGGTTAGGTTAGGTTAGGTTAGGTTAGGTTAGGTTAGGTTAGGTTAGGTTAGGTTAGGTTAGGTTAGGTTAGGTTAGGTTAGGTTAGGTTAGGTTAGGTTAGGTTAGGTTAGGTTAGGTTAGGTTAGGTTAGGTTAGGTTAGGTTAGGTTAGGTTAGGTTAGGTTAGGTTAGGTTAGGTTAGGTTAGGTTAGGTTAGGTTAGGTTAGGTTAGGTTAGGTTAGGTTAGGTTAGGTTAGGTTAGGTTAGGTTAGGTTAGGTTAGGTTAGGTTAGGTTAGGTTAGGTTAGGTTAGGTTAGGTTAGGTTAGGTTAGGTTAGGTTAGGTTAGGTTAGGTTAGGTTAGGTTAGGTTAGGTTAGGTTAGGTTAGGTTAGGTTAGGTTAGGTTAGGTTAGGTTAGGTTAGGTTAGGTTAGGTTAGGTTAGGTTAGGTTAGGTTAGGTTAGGTTAGGTTAGGTTAGGTTAGGTTAGGTTAGGTTAGGTTAGGTTAGGTTAGGTTAGGTTAGGTTAGGTTAGGTTAGGTTAGGTTAGGTTAGGTTAGGTTAGGTTAGGTTAGGTTAGGTTAGGTTAGGTTAGGTTAGGTTAGGTTAGGTTAGGTTAGGTTAGGTTAGGTTAGGTTAGGTTAGGTTAGGTTAGGTTAGGTTAGGTTAGGTTAGGTTAGGTTAGGTTAGGTTAGGTTAGGTTAGGTTAGGTTAGGTTAGGTTAGGTTAGGTTAGGTTAGGTTAGGTTAGGTTAGGTTAGGTTAGGTTAGGTTAGGTTAGGTTAGGTTAGGTTAGGTTAGGTTAGGTTAGGTTAGGTTAGGTTAGGTTAGGTTAGGTTAGGTTAGGTTAGGTTAGGTTAGGTTAGGTTAGGTTAGGTTAGGTTAGGTTAGGTTAGGTTAGGTTAGGTTAGGTTAGGTTAGGTTAGGTTAGGTTAGGTTAGGTTAGGTTAGGTTAGGTTAGGTTAGGTTAGGTTAGGTTAGGTTAGGTTAGGTTAGGTTAGGTTAGGTTAGGTTAGGTTAGGTTAGGTTAGGTTAGGTTAGGTTAGGTTAGGTTAGGTTAGGTTAGGTTAGGTTAGGTTAGGTTAGGTTAGGTTAGGTTAGGTTAGGTTAGGTTAGGTTAGGTTAGGTTAGGTTAGGTTAGGTTAGGTTAGGTTAGGTTAGGTTAGGTTAGGTTAGGTTAGGTTAGGTTAGGTTAGGTTAGGTTAGGTTAGGTTAGGTTAGGTTAGGTTAGGTTAGGTTAGGTTAGGTTAGGTTAGGTTAGGTTAGGTTAGGTTAGGTTAGGTTAGGTTAGGTTAGGTTAGGTTAGGTTAGGTTAGGTTAGGTTAGGTTAGGTTAGGTTAGGTTAGGTTAGGTTAGGTTAGGTTAGGTTAGGTTAGGTTAGGTTAGGTTAGGTTAGGTTAGGTTAGGTTAGGTTAGGTTAGGTTAGGTTAGGTTAGGTTAGGTTAGGTTAGGTTAGGTTAGGTTAGGTTAGGTTAGGTTAGGTTAGGTTAGGTTAGGTTAGGTTAGGATAGGTTAGGTTAGGTTAGGTTAGGTTAGGTTAGGTTAGGTTAGGTTAGGTTAGGTTAGGTTAGGTTAGGTTAGGTTAGGTTAG